>NW_026044069.1:0-1386055 GCF_937001465.1 Orcinus orca | reverse complement strand
CAGATTCGATTCCCCACCAAACCCACACTTTCACGAACAGACTTCTGGCACGTCTCACATGCCTTTGAGGTCTTACGCCCTGCCCTAGCCTGAGCTGCCCTGAGAGACCCCTCGGCCTCGCATTGCATCTAGGACCTCCTGCCTGAAATCACCCTGCCTCCAAGCGAAAGTCGGCTTGCGTTCTTACTGCGATTTAAGCCCTGTGCTTCCTGTGGCCCTGCAGGCTTTGGAATAGCCACAGGCCCCAGAGGCGTAACTAGGCAGGGCATTCCTTGGTTGAGGCAGTTCACTTGACCCAGAACACCCTGCTTCGGGGAGTTGGTTCAGGGAAGCAAACGCAGGGTAACATGTGTCTCTTTGGACTGGTTAGAAACCACAGGGAGGTAAGCTGAGTGTGCGCGTGGAAACGGGAGCCTGCTGGAACTATCCTTGCTTTCCCACTTGGAAGGCTGCATTCATGCTGCCTTGAAGCTGCCTGACGTCCCCTGCTGTTGACAGGCCTGGAAACCCGGTCGAAATGCTTCTGGGAAGAAAATGAGTTTGCTCCGTCTCAACCCGGTGCTTCCATGGCCGCGGTGGTGGTTAGCCTGACAAGCTCCAGAGCGAAAGGGAAACTCAACGTGAGAATTTGCCTCCAGTTTAGGTCCTGCGTAGCCGGGTAGGAAGGGCGGCATGCAGCAGTTTCCATGAGTTCGTAGTCCCCGTTCGGGTTTATTTTAACGAAATTACCCATTTGAGGACTCCTAGGCCCCTCGGGCGTGCATCCATTTCCCTCCAAGGTCACTGAGGACCTCCAGACACCCCCCACGCCGTGGTCCCGCTGAGCAACATCGAGGCCCATTGCTCTGCCCCTCGGAGGCCCTGTGT
The DNA here is from genome assembly GCF_937001465.1 of Orcinus orca. Classification (NCBI taxonomy): domain Eukaryota; kingdom Metazoa; phylum Chordata; class Mammalia; order Artiodactyla; family Delphinidae; genus Orcinus; species Orcinus orca. The sequence goes on along the minus strand of NW_026044069.1, from coordinate 1,385,188 downwards.
GCGTGCCGAGTGATGGGCAACACTCTGCACGTTCCTTGAGGAGAGCTACATTTCCAGAGCCCTCAAACAGCCTCAGGACCAGATTTCTGGTGAGTCCGAAGCTCCCAGGAAATATTTGTCGTCGCCCTTGTGAGAGCTGCCGTGAGAAAACACTCTGCTTTGCCTCCTTCGCGGGCCTCGTACCTGAAGGCACTCTGCTCGAGGAGAACGTCAGCATCTCGCAATGCTGAGTCGCTAACGGGACAGCCAGATTGAGCACAGGCCTGGAGGGAAGGCCCTGACGTGAGGTGCAGAAGCGGAGCCGCGCAGCAGTTTCCATGAGGCCGTAGCCTCTGCTCTGCGTGTCTTTAACGGCAGTAGAGTTTCCTGGACACCTGGGAGGCTCGCGGGGGCACCCTGTTCCAGGCTGGAACACGGAGTACTCCCAGGCACCCCTGGGTCTGCTGAGCAACGTCCAGGCACGGAGCCCTTTGGAGCCGCTCTCTATACGCCGAGTGTAGGGAAACGCCCTGCACTCTCTCCTGGAGCAGATTCGATTCCCCACCAAACCCACACTTTCACGAACAGACTTCTGGCACGTCTCACATGCCTTTGAGGTCTTACGCCTTGCCCTAGCCTGAGCTGCCCTGAGAGACCCCTCGGCCTCGCATTCCATCTAGGACCTCCTGCCTGAAATCACCCTGCCTCCAAGCGAAAGTCGGCTTGCGTTCTTACTGCGATTTAAGCCCTGTGCTTCCTGTGGCCCTGCAGGCTTTGGAATAGCCACAGGCCCCAGAGGCGTAACTAGGCAGGGCATTCCTTGGTTGAGGCAGTTCACTTGACCCAGAACACCCTGCTTCGGGGAGTTGGTTCAGGGAAGCAAACGCAGGGTAACATGTGTCTCTTTGGACTGGTTAGAAACCACAGGGAGGTAAGCTGAGTGTGCGCGTGGAAACGGGAGCCTGCTGGAACTATCCTTGCTTTCCCACTTGGAAGGCTGCATTCATGCTGCCTTGAAGCTGCCTGACGTCCCCTGCTGTTGACAGGCCTGGAAACCCGGTCGAAATGCTTCTGGGAAGAAAATGAGTTTGCTCCGTCTCAACCCGGTGCTTCCATGGCCGCGGTGGTGGTTAGCCTGACAAGCTCCAGAGCGAAAGGGAAACTCAACGTGAGAATTTGCCTCCAGTTTAGGTCCTGCGTAGCCGGGTAGGAAGGGCGGCATGCAGCAGTTTCCATGAGTTCGTAGTCCCCGTTCGGGTTTATTTTAACGAAATTACCCATTTGAGGACTCCTAGGCCCCTCGGGCGTGCATCCATTTCCCTCCAAGGTCACTGAGGACCTCCAGACACCCCCCACGCCGTGGTCCCCCTGAGCAACATCGAGGCCCATTGCTCTGCCCCTCGGAGGCCCTGTGTGCGTGCCGAGTGATGGGCAACACTCTGCACGTTCCTTGAGGAGAGCTACATTTCCAGAGCCCTCAAACAGCCTCAGGACCAGATTTCTGGTGAGTCCGAAGCTCCCAGGAAATATTTGTCGTCGCCCTTGTGAGAGCTGCCGTGAGAAAACACTCTGCTTTGCCTCCTTCGCGGGCCTCGTACCTGAAGGCACTCTGCTCGAGGAGAACGTCAGCATCTCGCAATGCTGAGTCGCTAACGGGACAGCCAGATTGAGCACAGGCCTGGAGGGAAGACCCTGACGTGAGGTGCAGAAGCGGAGCCGCGCAGCAGTTTCCATGAGGCCGTAGCCTCTGCTCTGCGTGTCTTTAACGGCAGTAGAGTTTCCTGGACACCTGGGAGGCTCGCGGGGGCACCCTGTTCCAGGCTGGAACACGGAGTACTCCCAGGCACCCCTGGGTCTGCTGAGCAACGTCCAGGCCCGGAGCCCTTTGGAGCCGCTCTCTATACGCCGAGTGTAGGGAAACGCCCTGCACTCTCTCCTGGAGCAGATTCGATTCCCCACCAAACCCACACTTTCACGAACAGACTTCTGGCACGTCTCACATGCCTTTGAGGTCTTACGCCTTGCCCTAGCCTGAGCTGCCCTGAGAGACCCCTCGGCCTCGCATTGCATCTAGGACCTCCTGCCTGAAATCACCCTGCCTCCAAGCGAAAGTCGCCTTGCGTTCTTACTGCGATTTAAGCCCTGTGCTTCCTGTGGCCCTGCAGGCTTTGGAATAGCCACAGGCCCCAGAGGCGTAACTAGGCAGGGCATTCCTTGGTTGAGGCAGTTCACTTGACCTAGAACACCCTGCTTCGGGGAGTTGGTTCAGGGAAGCAAACGCAGGGTAACATGTGTCTCTTTGGACTGGTTAGAAACCACAGGGAGGTAAGCTGAGTGTGCGCGAGGAAACGGGAGCCTGCTGGAACTATCCTTGCTTTCCCACTTGGAAGGCTGCATTCATGCTGCCTTGAAGCTGCCTGACGTCCCCTGCTGTTGACAGGCCTGGAAACCCGGTCGAAATGCTTCTGGGAAGAAGATGAGTTTGCTCCGTCTCAACCCGGTGCTTCCATGGCCGCGGTGGTGGTTAGCCTGACAAGCTCCAGAGCGAAAGGGAAACTCAACGTGAGAATTTGCCTCCAGTTTAGGTCCTGCGTAGCCGGGTAGGAAGGGCGGCATGCAGCAGTTTCCATGAGTTCGTAGTCCCCGTTCGGGTTTATTTTAACGAAATTACCCATTTGAGGACTCCTAGGCCCCTCGGGCGTGCATCCATTTCCCTCCAAGGTCACTGAGGACCTCCAGACACCCCCCACGCCGTGGTCCCGCTGAGCAACATCGAGGCCCATTGCTCTGCCCCTCGGAGGCCCTGTGTGCGTGCCGAGTGATGGGCAACACTCTGCACGTTCCTTGAGGAGAGCTACATTTCCAGAGCCCTCAAACAGCCTCAGGACCAGATTTCTGGTGAGTCCGAAGCTCCCAGGAAATATTTGTCGTCGCCCTTGTGAGAGCTGCCGTGAGAAAACACTCTGCTTTGCCTCCTTCGCGGGCCTCGTACCTGAAGGCACTCTGCTCGAGGAGAACGTCAGCATCTCGCAATGCTGAGTCGCTAACGGGACAGCCAGATTGAGCACAGGCCTGGAGGGAAGGCCCTGACGTGAGGTGCAGAAGCGGAGCCGCGCAGCAGTTTCCATGAGGCCGTAGCCTCTGCTCTGCGTGTCTTTAACGGCAGTAGAGTTTCCTGGACACCTGGGAGGCTCGCGGGGGCACCCTGTTCCAGGCTGGAACACGGAGTACTCCCAGGCACCCCTGGGTCTGCTGAGCAACGTCCAGGCACGGAGCCCTTTGGAGCCGCTCTCTATACGCCGAGTGTAGGGAAACGCCCTGCACTCTCTCCTGGAGCAGATTCGATTCCCCACCAAACCCACACTTTCACGAACAGACTTCTGGCACGTCTCACATGCCTTTGAGGTCTTACGCCCTGCCCTAGCCTGAGCTGCCCTGAGAGACCCCTCGGCCTCGCATTGCATCTAGGACCTCCTGCCTGAAATCACCCTGCCTCCAAGCGAAAGTCGCCTTGCGTTCTTACTGCGATTTAAGCCCTGTGCTTCCTGTGGCCCTGCAGGCTTTGGAATAGCCACAGGCCCCAGAGGCGTAACTAGGCAGGGCATTCCTTGGTTGAGGCAGTTCACTTGACCCAGAACACCCTGCTTCGGGGAGTTGGTTCAGGGAAGCAAACGCAGGGTAACATGTGTCTCTTTGGACTGGTTAGAAACCACAGGGAGGTAAGCTGAGTGTGCGCGTGGAAACGGGAGCCTGCTGGAACTATCCTTGCTTTCCCACTTGGAAGGCTGCATTCATGCTGCCTTGAAGCTGCCTGACGTCCCCTGCTGTTGACAGGCCTGGAAACCCGGTCGAAATGCTTCTGGGAAGAAAATGAGTTTGCTCCGTCTCAACCCGGTGCTTCCGTGGCCGCGGTGGTGGTTAGCCTGACAAGCTCCAGAGCGAAAGGGAAACTCAACGTGAGAATTTGCCTCCAGTTTAGGTCCTGCGTAGCCGGGTAGGAAGGGCGGCATGCAGCAGTTTCCATGAGTTCGTAGTCCCCGTTCGGGTTTATTTTAACGAAATTACCCATTTGAGGACTCCTAGGCCCCTCGGGCGTGCATCCATTTCCCTCCAAGGTCACTGAGGACCTCCAGACACCCCCCACGCCGTGGTCCCGCTGAGCAACATCGAGGCCCATTGCTCTGCCCCTCGGAGGCCCTGTGTGCGTGCCGAGTGATGGGCAACACTCTGCACGTTCCTTGAGGAGAGCTACATTTCCAGAGCCCTCAAACAGCCTCAGGACCAGATTTCTGGTGAGTCCGAAGCTCCCAGGAAATATTTGTCGTCGCCCTTGTGAGAGCTGCCGTGAGAAAACACTCTGCTTTGCCTCCTTCGCGGGCCTCGTACCTGAAGGCACTCTGCTCGAGGAGAACGTCAGCATCTCGCAATGCTGAGTCGCTAACGGGACAGCCAGATTGAGCACAGGCCTGGAGGGAAGGCCCTGACGTGAGGTGCAGAAGCGGAGCCGCGCAGCAGTTTCCATGAGGCCGTAGCCTCTGCTCTGCGTGTCTTTAACGGCAGTAGAGTTTCCTGGACACCTGGGAGGCTCGCGGGGGCACCCTCTTCCAGGCTGGAACACGGAGTACTCCCAGGCACCCCTGGGTCTGCTGAGCAACGTCCAGGCACGGAGCCCTTTGGAGCCGCTCTCTATACGCCGAGTGTAGGGAAACGCCCTGCACTCTCTCCTGGAGCAGATTCGATTCCCCACCAAACCCACACTTTCACGAACAGACTTCTGGCACGTCTCACATGCCTTTGAGGTCTTACGCCTCGCCCTAGCCTGAGCTGCCCTGAGAGACCCCTCGGCCTCGCATTGCATCTAGGACCTCCTGCCTGAAATCACCCTGCCTCCAAGCGAAAGTCGCCTTGCGTTCTTACTGCGATTTAAGCCCTGTGCTTCCTGTGGCCCTGCAGGCTTTGGAATAGCCACAGGCCCCAGAGGCGTAACTAGGCAGGGCATTCCTTGGTTGAGGCAGTTCACTTGACCCAGAACACCCTGCTTCGGGGAGTTGGTTCAGGGAAGCAAACGCAGGGTAACATGTGTCTCTTTGGACTGGTTAGAAACCACAGGGAGGTAAGCTGAGTGTGCGCGTGGAAACGGGAGCCTGCTGGAACTATCCTTGCTTTCCCACTTGGAAGGCTGCATTCATGCTGCCTTGAAGCTGCCTGACGTCCCCTGCTGTTGACAGGCCTGGAAACCCGGTCGAAATGCTTCTGGGAAGAAAATGAGTTTGCTCCGTCTCAACCCGGTGCTTCCATGGCCGCGGTGGTGGTTAGCCTGACAAGCTCCAGAGCGAAAGGGAAACTCAACGTGAGAATTTGCCTCCAGTTTAGGTCCTGCGTAGCCGGGTAGGAAGGGCGGCATGCAGCAGTTTCCATGAGTTCGTAGTCCCCGTTCGGGTTTATTTTAACGAAATTACCCATTTGAGGACTCCTAGGCCCCTCGGGCGTGCATCCATTTCCCTCCAAGGTCACTGAGGACCTCCAGACACCCCCCACGCCGTGGTCCCCCTGAGCAACATCGAGGCCCATTGCTCTGCCCCTCGGAGGCCCTGTGTGCGTGCCGAGTGATGGGCAACACTCTGCACGTTCCTTGAGGAGAGCTACATTTCCAGAGCCCTCAAACAGCCTCAGGACCAGATTTCTGGTGAGTCCGAAGCTCCCAGGAAATATTTGTCGTCGCCCTTGTGAGAGCTGCCGTGAGAAAACACTCTGCTTTGCCTCCTTCGCGGGCCTCGTACCTGAAGGCACTCTGCTCGAGGAGAACGTCAGCATCTCGCAATGCTGAGTCGCTAACGGGACAGCCAGATTGAGCACAGGCCTGGAGGGAAGACCCTGACGTGAGGTGCAGAAGCGGAGCCGCGCAGCAGTTTCCATGAGGCCGTAGCCTCTGCTCTGCGTGTCTTTAACGGCAGTAGAGTTTCCTGGACACCTGGGAGGCTCGCGGGGGCACCCTGTTCCAGGCTGGAACACGGAGTACTCCCAGGCACCCCTGGGTCTGCTGAGCAACGTCCAGGCCCGGAGCCCTTTGGAGCCGCTCTCTATACGCCGAGTGTAGGGAAACGCCCTGCACTCTCTCCTGGAGCAGATTCGATTCCCCACCAAACCCACACTTTCACGAACAGACTTCTGGCACGTCTCACATGCCTTTGAGGTCTTACGCCTTGCCCTAGCCTGAGCTGCCCTGAGAGACCCCTCGGCCTCGCATTGCATCTAGGACCTCCTGCCTGAAATCACCCTGCCTCCAAGCGAAAGTCGCCTTGCGTTCTTACTGCGATTTAAGCCCTGTGCTTCCTGTGGCCCTGCAGGCTTTGGAATAGCCACAGGCCCCAGAGGCGTAACTAGGCAGGGCATTCCTTGGTTGAGGCAGTTCACTTGACCCAGAACACCCTGCTTCGGGGAGTTGGTTCAGGGAAGCAAACGCAGGGTAACATGTGTCTCTTTGGACTGGTTAGAAACCACAGGGAGGTAAGCTGAGTGTGCGCGAGGAAACGGGAGCCTGCTGGAACTATCCTTGCTTTCCCACTTGGAAGGCTGCATTCATGCTGCCTTGAAGCTGCCTGACGTCCCCTGCTGTTGACAGGCCTGGAAACCCGGTCGAAATGCTTCTGGGAAGAAGATGAGTTTGCTCCGTCTCAACCCGGTGCTTCCATGGCCGCGGTGGTGGTTAGCCTGACAAGCTCCAGAGCGAAAGGGAAACTCAACGTGAGAATTTGCCTCCAGTTTAGGTCCTGCGTAGCCGGGTAGGAAGGGCGGCATGCAGCAGTTTCCATGAGTTCGTAGTCCCCGTTCGGGTTTATTTTAACGAAATTACCCATTTGAGGACTCCTAGGCCCCTCGGGCGTGCATCCATTTCCCTCCAAGGTCACTGAGGACCTCCAGACACCCCCCACGCCGTGGTCCCGCTGAGCAACATCGAGGCCCATTGCTCTGCCCCTCGGAGGCCCTGTGTGCGTGCCGAGTGATGGGCAACACTCTGCACGTTCCTTGAGGAGAGCTACATTTCCAGAGCCCTCAAACAGCCTCAGGACCAGATTTCTGGTGAGTCCGAAGCTCCCAGGAAATATTTGTCGTCGCCCTTGTGAGAGCTGCCGTGAGAAAACACTCTGCTTTGCCTCCTTCGCGGGCCTCGTACCTGAAGGCACTCTGCTCGAGGAGAACGTCAGCATCTCGCAATGCTGAGTCGCTAACGGGACAGCCAGATTGAGCACAGGCCTGGAGGGAAGGCCCTGACGTGAGGTGCAGAAGCGGAGCCGCGCAGCAGTTTCCATGAGGCCGTAGCCTCTGCTCTGCGTGTCTTTAACGGCAGTAGAGTTTCCTGGACACCTGGGAGGCTCGCGGGGGCACCCTGTTCCAGGCTGGAACACGGAGTACTCCCAGGCACCCCTGGGTCTGCTGAACAACGTCCAGGCACGGAGCCCTTTGGAGCCGCTCTCTATACGCCGAGTGTAGGGAAACGCCCTGCACTCTCTCCTGGAGCAGATTCGATTCCCCACCAAACCCACACTTTCACGAACAGACTTCTGGCACGTCTCACATGCCTTTGAGGTCTTACGCCCTGCCCTAGCCTGAGCTGCCCTGAGAGACCCCTCGGCCTCGCATTGCATCTAGGACCTCCTGCCTGAAATCACCCTGCCTCCAAGCGAAAGTCGCCTTGCGTTCTTACTGCGATTTAAGCCCTGTGCTTCCTGTGGCCCTGCAGGCTTTGGAATAGCCACAGGCCCCAGAGGCGTAACTAGGCAGGGCATTCCTTGGTTGAGGCAGTTCACTTGACCCAGAACACCCTGCTTCGGGGAGTTGGTTCAGGGAAGCAAACGCAGGGTAACATGTGTCTCTTTGGACTGGTTAGAAACCACAGGGAGGTAAGCTGAGTGTGCGCGTGGAAACGGGAGCCTGCTGGAACTATCCTTGCTTTCCCACTTGGAAGGCTGCATTCATGCTGCCTTGAAGCTGCCTGACGTCCCCTGCTGTTGACAGGCCTGGAAACCCGGTCGAAATGCTTCTGGGAAGAAAATGAGTTTGCTCCGTCTCAACCCGGTGCTTCCGTGGCCGCGGTGGTGGTTAGCCTGACAAGCTCCAGAGCGAAAGGGAAACTCAACGTGAGAATTTGCCTCCAGTTTAGGTCCTGCGTAGCCGGGTAGGAAGGGCGGCATGCAGCAGTTTCCATGAGTTCGTAGTCCCCGTTCGGGTTTATTTTAACGAAATTACCCATTTGAGGACTCCTAGGCCCCTCGGGCGTGCATCCATTTCCCTCCAAGGTCACTGAGGACCTCCAGACACCCCCCACGCCGTGGTCCCGCTGAGCAACATCGAGGCCCATTGCTCTGCCCCTCGGAGGCCCTGTGTGCGTGCCGAGTGATGGGCAACACTCTGCACGTTCCTTGAGGAGAGCTACATTTCCAGAGCCCTCAAACAGCCTCAGGACCAGATTTCTGGTGAGTCCGAAGCTCCCAGGAAATATTTGTCGTCGCCCTTGTGAGAGCTGCCGTGAGAAAACACTCTGCTTTGCCTCCTTCGCGGGCCTCGTACCTGAAGGCACTCTGCTCGAGGAGAACGTCAGCATCTCGCAATGCTGAGTCGCTAACGGGACAGCCAGATTGAGCACAGGCCTGGAGGGAAGGCCCTGACGTGAGGTGCAGAAGCGGAGCCGCGCAGCAGTTTCCATGAGGCCGTAGCCTCTGCTCTGCGTGTCTTTAACGGCAGTAGAGTTTCCTGGACACCTGGGAGGCTCGCGGGGGCACCCTCTTCCAGGCTGGAACACGGAGTACTCCCAGGCACCCCTGGGTCTGCTGAGCAACGTCCAGGCACGGAGCCCTTTGGAGCCGCTCTCTATACGCCGAGTGTAGGGAAACGCCCTGCACTCTCTCCTGGAGCAGATTCGATTCCCCACCAAACCCACACTTTCACGAACAGACTTCTGGCACGTCTCACATGCCTTTGAGGTCTTACGCCTCGCCCTAGCCTGAGCTGCCCTGAGAGACCCCTCGGCCTCGCATTGCATCTAGGACCTCCTGCCTGAAATCACCCTGCCTCCAAGCGAAAGTCGGCTTGCGTTCTTACTGCGATTTAAGCCCTGTGCTTCCTGTGGCCCTGCAGGCTTTGGAATAGCCACAGGCCCCAGAGGCGTAACTAGGCAGGGCATTCCTTGGTTGAGGCAGTTCACTTGACCCAGAACACCCTGCTTCGGGGAGTTGGTTCAGGGAAGCAAACGCAGGGTAACATGTGTCTCTTTGGACTGGTTAGAAACCACAGGGAGGTAAGCTGAGTGTGCGCGTGGAAACGGGAGCCTGCTGGAACTATCCTTGCTTTCCCACTTGGAAGGCTGCATTCATGCTGCCTTGAAGCTGCCTGACGTCCCCTGCTGTTGACAGGCCTGGAAACCCGGTCGAAATGCTTCTGGGAAGAAAATGAGTTTGCTCCGTCTCAACCCGGTGCTTCCATGGCCGCGGTGGTGGTTAGCCTGACAAGCTCCAGAGCGAAAGGGAAACTCAACGTGAGAATTTGCCCCCAGTTTAGGCCCTGCGTAGCCGGGCAGGAAGGGCGGCATGCAGCAGTTTCCATGAGTTCGTAGTCCCCGTTCGGGTTTATTTTAACGAAATTACCCATTTGAGGACTCCTAGGCCCCTCGGGCGTGCATCCATTTCCCTCCAAGGTCACTGAGGACCTCCAGACACCCCCCACGCCGTGGTCCCGCTGAGCAACATCGAGGCCCATTGCTCTGCCCCTCGGAGGCCCTGTGTGCGTGCCGAGTGATGGGCAACACTCTGCACGTTCCTTGAGGAGAGCTACATTTCCAGAGCCCTCAAACAGCCTCAGGACCAGATTTCTGGTGAGTCCGAAGCTCCCAGGAAATATTTGTCGTCGCCCTTGTGAGAGCTGCCGTGAGAAAACACTCTGCTTTGCCTCCTTCGCGGGCCTCGTACCTGAAGGCACTCTGCTCGAGGAGAACGTCAGCATCTCGCAATGCTGAGTCGCTAACGGGACAGCCAGATTGAGCACAGGCCTGGAGGGAAGGCCCTGACGTGAGGTGCAGAAGCGGAGCCGCGCAGCAGTTTCCATGAGGCCGTAGCCTCTGCTCTGCGTGTCTTTAACGGCAGTAGAGTTTCCTGGACACCTGGGAGGCTCGCGGGGGCACCCTCTTCCAGGCTGGAACACGGAGTACTCCCAGGCACCCCTGGGTCTGCTGAGCAACGTCCAGGCACGGAGCCCTTTGGAGCCGCTCTCTATACGCCGAGTGTAGGGAAACGCCCTGCACTCTCTCCTGGAGCAGATTCGATTCCCCACCAAACCCACACTTTCACGAACAGACTTCTGGCACGTCTCACATGCCTTTGAGGTCTTACGCCCTGCCCTAGCCTGAGCTGCCCTGAGAGACCCCTCGGCCTCGCATTGCATCTAGGACCTCCTGCCTGAAATCACCCTGCCTCCAAGCGAAAGTCGCCTTGCGTTCTTACTGCGATTTAAGCCCTGTGCTTCCTGTGGCCCTGCAGGCTTTGGAATAGCCACAGGCCCCAGAGGCGTAACTAGGCAGGGCATTCCTTGGTTGAGGCAGTTCACTTAACCCAGAACACCCTGCTTCGGGGAGTTGGTTCAGGGAAGCAAACGCAGGGTAACATGTGTCTCTTTGGACTGGTTAGAAACCACAGGGAGGTAAGCTGAGTGTGCGCGAGGAAACGGGAGCCTGCTGGAACTATCCTTGCTTTCCCACTTGGAAGGCTGCATTCATGCTGCCTTGAAGCTGCCTGACGTCCCCTGCTGTTGACAGGCCTGGAAACCCGGTCGAAATGCTTCTGGGAAGAAAATGAGTTTGCTCCGTCTCAACCCGGTGCTTCCATGGCCGCGGTGGTGGTTAGCCTGACAAGCTCCAGAGCGAAAGGGAAACTCAACGTGAGAATTTGCCTCCAGTTTAGGTCCTGCGTAGCCGGGCAGGAAGGGCGGCATGCAGCAGTTTCCATGAGTTCGTAGTCCCCGTTCGGGTTTATTTTAACGAAATTACCCATTTGAGGACTCCTAGGCCCCTCGGGCGTGCATCCATTTCCCTCCAAGGTCACTGAGGACCTCCAGACACCCCCCACGCCGTGGTCCCGCTGAGCAACATCGAGGCCCATTGCTCTGCCCCTCGGAGGCCCTGTGTGCGTGCCGAGTGATGGGCAACACTCTGCACGTTCCTTGAGGAGAGCTACATTTCCAGAGCCCTCAAACAGCCTCAGGACCAGATTTCTGGTGAGTCCGAAGCTCCCAGGAAATATTTGTCGTCGCCCTTGTGAGAGCTGCCGTGAGAAAACACTCTGCTTTGCCTCCTTCGCGGGCCTCGTACCTGAAGGCACTCTGCTCGAGGAGAACGTCAGCATCTCGCAATGCTGAGTCGCTAACGGGACAGCCAGATTGAGCACAGGCCTGGAGGGAAGGCCCTGACGTGAGGTGCAGAAGCGGAGCCGCGCAGCAGTTTCCATGAGGCCGTAGCCTCTGCTCTGCGTGTCTTTAACGGCAGTAGAGTTTCCTGGACACCTGGGAGGCTCGCGGGGGCACCCTGTTCCAGGCTGGAACACGGAGTACTCCCAGGCACCCCTGGGTCTGCTGAGCAACGTCCAGGCACGGAGCCCTTTGGAGCCGCTCTCTATACGCCGAGTGTAGGGAAACGCCCTGCACTCTCTCCTGGAGCAGATTCGATTCCCCACCAAACCCACACTTTCACGAACAGACTTCTGGCACGTCTCACATGCCTTTGAGGTCTTACGCCTTGCCCTAGCCTGAGCTGCCCTGAGAGACCCCTCGGCCTCGCATTGCATCTAGGACCTCCTGCCTGAAATCACCCTGCCTCCAAGCGAAAGTCGGCTTGCGTTCTTACTGCGATTTAAGCCCTGTGCTTCCTGTGGCCCTGCAGGCTTTGGAATAGCCACAGGCCCCAGAGGCGTAACTAGGCAGGGCATTCCTTGGTTGAGGCAGTTCACTTGACCCAGAACACCCTGCTTCGGGGAGTTGGTTCAGGGAAGCAAACGCAGGGTAACATGTGTCTCTTTGGACTGGTTAGAAACCACAGGGAGGTAAGCTGAGTGTGCGCGTGGAAACGGGAGCCTGCTGGAACTATCCTTGCTTTCCCACTTGGAAGGCTGCATTCATGCTGCCTTGAAGCTGCCTGACGTCCCCTGCTGTTGACAGGCCTGGAAACCCGGTCGAAATGCTTCTGGGAAGAAAATGAGTTTGCTCCGTCTCAACCCGGTGCTTCCATGGCCGCGGTGGTGGTTAGCCTGACAAGCTCCAGAGCGAAAGGGAAACTCAACGTGAGAATTTGCCTCCAGTTTAGGTCCTGCGTAGCCGGGCAGGAAGGGCGGCATGCAGCAGTTTCCATGAGTTCGTAGTCCCCGTTCGGGTTTATTTTAACGAAATTACCCATTTGAGGACTCCTAGGCCCCTCGGGCGTGCATCCATTTCCCTCCAAGGTCACTGAGGACCTCCAGACACCCCCCACGCCGTGGTCCCCCTGAGCAACATCGAGGCCCATTGCTCTGCCCCTCGGAGGCCCTGTGTGCGTGCCGAGTGATGGGCAACACTCTGCACGTTCCTTGAGGAGAGCTACATTTCCAGAGCCCTCAAACAGCCTCAGGACCAGATTTCTGGTGAGTCCGAAGCTCCCAGGAAATATTTGTCGTCGCCCTTGTGAGAGCTGCCGTGAGAAAACACTCTGCTTTGCCTCCTTCGCGGGCCTCGTACCTGAAGGCACTCTGCTCGAGGAGAACGTCAGCATCTCGCAATGCTGAGTCGCTAACGGGACAGCCAGATTGAGCACAGGCCTGGAGGGAAGGCCCTGACGTGAGGTGCAGAAGCGGAGCCGCGCAGCAGTTTCCATGAGGCCGTAGCCTCTGCTCTGCGTGTCTTTAACGGCAGTAGAGTTTCCTGGACACCTGGGAGGCTCGCGGGGGCACCCTGTTCCAGGCTGGAACACGGAGTACTCCCAGGCACCCCTGGGTCTGCTGAGCAACGTCCAGGCACGGAGCCCTTTGGAGCCGCTCTCTATACGCCGAGTGTAGGGAAACGCCCTGCACTCTCTCCTGGAGCAGATTCGATTCCCCACCAAACCCACACTTTCACGAACAGACTTCTGGCACGTCTCACATGCCTTTGAGGTCTTACGCCTCGCCCTAGCCTGAGCTGCCCTGAGAGACCCCTCGGCCTCGCATTGCATCTAGGACCTCCTGCCTGAAATCACCCTGCCTCCAAGCGAAAGTCGGCTTGCGTTCTTACTGCGATTTAAGCCCTGTGCTTCCTGTGGCCCTGCAGGCTTTGGAATAGCCACAGGCCCCAGAGGCGTAACTAGGCAGGGCATTCCTTGGTTGAGGCAGTTCACTTGACCCAGAACACCCTGCTTCGGGGAGTTGGTTCAGGGAAGCAAACGCAGGGTAACATGTGTCTCTTTGGACTGGTTAGAAACCACAGGGAGGTAAGCTGAGTGTGCGCGTGGAAACGGGAGCCTGCTGGAACTATCCTTGCTTTCCCACTTGGAAGGCTGCATTCATGCTGCCTTGAAGCTGCCTGACGTCCCCTGCTGTTGACAGGCCTGGAAACCCGGTCGAAATGCTTCTGGGAAGAAAATGAGTTTGCTCCGTCTCAACCCGGTGCTTCCATGGCCGCGGTGGTGGTTAGCCTGACAAGCTCCAGAGCGAAAGGGAAACTCAACGTGAGAATTTGCCTCCAGTTTAGGTCCTGCGTAGCCGGGCAGGAAGGGCGGCATGCAGCAGTTTCCATGAGTTCGTAGTCCCCGTTCGGGTTTATTTTAACGAAATTACCCATTTGAGGACTCCTAGGCCCCTCGGGCGTGCATCCATTTCCCTCCAAGGTCACTGAGGACCTCCAGACACCCCCCACGCCGTGGTCCCGCTGAGCAACATCGAGGCCCATTGCTCTGCCCCTCGGAGGCCCTGTGTGCGTGCCGAGTGATGGGCAACACTCTGCACGTTCCTTGAGGAGAGCTACATTTCCAGAGCCCTCAAACAGCCTCAGGACCAGATTTCTGGTGAGTCCGAAGCTCCCAGGAAATATTTGTCGTCGCCCTTGTGAGAGCTGCCGTGAGAAAACACTCTGCTTTGCCTCCTTCGCGGGCCTCGTACCTGAAGGCACTCTGCTCGAGGAGAACGTCAGCATCTCGCAATGCTGAGTCGCTAACGGGACAGCCAGATTGAGCACAGGCCTGGAGGGAAGGCCCTGACGTGAGGTGCAGAAGCGGAGCCGCGCAGCAGTTTCCATGAGGCCGTAGCCTCTGCTCTGCGTGTCTTTAACGGCAGTAGAGTTTCCTGGACACCTGGGAGGCTCGCGGGGGCACCCTCTTCCAGGCTGGAACACGGAGTACTCCCAGGCACCCCTGGGTCTGCTGAGCAACGTCCAGGCACGGAGCCCTTTGGAGCCGCTCTCTATACGCCGAGTGTAGGGAAACGCCCTGCACTCTCTCCTGGAGCAGATTCGATTCCCCACCAAACCCACACTTTCACGAACAGACTTCTGGCACGTCTCACATGCCTTTGAGGTCTTACGCCCTGCCCTAGCCTGAGCTGCCCTGAGAGACCCCTCGGCCTCGCATTGCATCTAGGACCTCCTGCCTGAAATCACCCTGCCTCCAAGCGAAAGTCGGCTTGCGTTCTTACTGCGATTTAAGCCCTGTGCTTCCTGTGGCCCTGCAGGCTTTGGAATAGCCACAGGCCCCAGAGGCGTAACTAGGCAGGGCATTCCTTGGTTGAGGCAGTTCACTTGACCCAGAACACCCTGCTTCGGGGAGTTGGTTCAGGGAAGCAAACGCAGGGTAACATGTGTCTCTTTGGACTGGTTAGAAACCACAGGGAGGTAAGCTGAGTGTGCGCGTGGAAACGGGAGCCTGCTGGAACTATCCTTGCTTTCCCACTTGGAAGGCTGCATTCATGCTGCCTTGAAGCTGCCTGACGTCCCCTGCTGTTGACAGGCCTGGAAACCCGGTCGAAATGCTTCTGGGAAGAAAATGAGTTTGCTCCGTCTCAACCCGGTGCTTCCATGGCCGCGGTGGTGGTTAGCCTGACAAGCTCCAGAGCGAAAGGGAAACTCAACGTGAGAATTTGCCTCCAGTTTAGGTCCTGCGTAGCCGGGCAGGAAGGGCGGCATGCAGCAGTTTCCATGAGTTCGTAGTCCCCGTTCGGGTTTATTTTAACGAAATTACCCATTTGAGGACTCCTAGGCCCCTCGGGCGTGCATCCATTTCCCTCCAAGGTCACTGAGGACCTCCAGACACCCCCCACGCCGTGGTCCCCCTGAGCAACATCGAGGCCCATTGCTCTGCCCCTCGGAGGCCCTGTGTGCGTGCCGAGTGATGGGCAACACTCTGCACGTTCCTTGAGGAGAGCTACATTTCCAGAGCCCTCAAACAGCCTCAGGACCAGATTTCTGGTGAGTCCGAAGCTCCCAGGAAATATTTGTCGTCGCCCTTGTGAGAGCTGCCGTGAGAAAACACTCTGCTTTGCCTCCTTCGCGGGCCTCGTACCTGAAGGCACTCTGCTCGAGGAGAACGTCAGCATCTCGCAATGCTGAGTCGCTAACGGGACAGCCAGATTGAGCACAGGCCTGGAGGGAAGGCCCTGACGTGAGGTGCAGAAGCGGAGCCGCGCAGCAGTTTCCATGAGGCCGTAGCCTCTGCTCTGCGTGTCTTTAACGGCAGTAGAGTTTCCTGGACACCTGGGAGGCTCGCGGGGGCACCCTGTTCCAGGCTGGAACACGGAGTACTCCCAGGCACCCCTGGGTCTGCTGAGCAACGTCCAGGCACGGAGCCCTTTGGAGCCGCTCTCTATACGCCGAGTGTAGGGAAACGCCCTGCACTCTCTCCTGGAGCAGATTCGATTCCCCACCAAACCCACACTTTCACGAACAGACTTCTGGCACGTCTCACATGCCTTTGAGGTCTTACGCCTTGCCCTAGCCTGAGCTGCCCTGAGAGACCCCTCGGCCTCGCATTGCATCTAGGACCTCCTGCCTGAAATCACCCTGCCTCCAAGCGAAAGTCGGCTTGCGTTCTTACTGCGATTTAAGCCCTGTGCTTCCTGTGGCCCTGCAGGCTTTGGAATAGCCACAGGCCCCAGAGGCGTAACTAGGCAGGGCATTCCTTGGTTGAGGCAGTTCACTTGACCCAGAACACCCTGCTTCGGGGAGTTGGTTCAGGGAAGCAAACGCAGGGTAACATGTGTCTCTTTGGACTGGTTAGAAACCACAGGGAGGTAAGCTGAGTGTGCGCGTGGAAACGGGAGCCTGCTGGAACTATCCTTGCTTTCCCACTTGGAAGGCTGCATTCATGCTGCCTTGAAGCTGCCTGACGTCCCCTGCTGTTGACAGGCCTGGAAACCCGGTCGAAATGCTTCTGGGAAGAAAATGAGTTTGCTCCGTCTCAACCCGGTGCTTCCATGGCCGCGGTGGTGGTTAGCCTGACAAGCTCCAGAGCGAAAGGGAAACTCAACGTGAGAATTTGCCTCCAGTTTAGGTCCTGCGTAGCCGGGCAGGAAGGGCGGCATGCAGCAGTTTCCATGAGTTCGTAGTCCCCGTTCGGGTTTATTTTAACGAAATTACCCATTTGAGGACTCCTAGGCCCCTCGGGCGTGCATCCATTTCCCTCCAAGGTCACTGAGGACCTCCAGACACCCCCCACGCCGTGGTCCCGCTGAGCAACATCGAGGCCCATTGCTCTGCCCCTCGGAGGCCCTGTGTGCGTGCCGAGTGATGGGCAACACTCTGCACGTTCCTTGAGGAGAGCTACATTTCCAGAGCCCTCAAACAGCCTCAGGACCAGATTTCTGGTGAGTCCGAAGCTCCCAGGAAATATTTGTCGTCGCCCTTGTGAGAGCTGCCGTGAGAAAACACTCTGCTTTGCCTCCTTCGCGGGCCTCGTACCTGAAGGCACTCTGCTCGAGGAGAACGTCAGCATCTCGCAATGCTGAGTCGCTAACGGGACAGCCAGATTGAGCACAGGCCTGGAGGGAAGGCCCTGACGTGAGGTGCAGAAGCGGAGCCGCGCAGCAGTTTCCATGAGGCCGTAGCCTCTGCTCTGCGTGTCTTTAACGGCAGTAGAGTTTCCTGGACACCTGGGAGGCTCGCGGGGGCACCCTCTTCCAGGCTGGAACACGGAGTACTCCCAGGCACCCCTGGGTCTGCTGAGCAACGTCCAGGCACGGAGCCCTTTGGAGCCGCTCTCTATACGCCGAGTGTAGGGAAACGCCCTGCACTCTCTCCTGGAGCAGATTCGATTCCCCACCAAACCCACACTTTCACGAACAGACTTCTGGCACGTCTCACATGCCTTTGAGGTCTTACGCCTCGCCCTAGCCTGAGCTGCCCTGAGAGACCCCTCGGCCTCGCATTCCATCTAGGACCTCCTGCCTGAAATCACCCTGCCTCCAAGCGAAAGTCGCCTTGCGTTCTTACTGCGATTTAAGCCCTGTGCTTCCTGTGGCCCTGCAGGCTTTGGAATAGCCACAGGCCCCAGAGGCGTAACTAGGCAGGGCATTCCTTGGTTGAGGCAGTTCACTTGACCCAGAACACCCTGCTTCGGGGAGTTGGTTCAGGGAAGCAAACGCAGGGTAACATGTGTCTCTTTGGACTGGTTAGAAACCACAGGGAGGTAAGCTGAGTGTGCGCGTGGAAACGGGAGCCTGCTGGAACTATCCTTGCTTTCCCACTTGGAAGGCTGCATTCATGCTGCCTTGAAGCTGCCTGACGTCCCCTGCTGTTGACAGGCCTGGAAACCCGGTCGAAATGCTTCTGGGAAGAAAATGAGTTTGCTCCGTCTCAACCCGGTGCTTCCATGGCCGCGGTGGTGGTTAGCCTGACAAGCTCCAGAGCGAAAGGGAAACTCAACGTGAGAATTTGCCTCCAGTTTAGGTCCTGCGTAGCCGGGTAGGAAGGGCGGCATGCAGCAGTTTCCATGAGTTCGTAGTCCCCGTTCGGGTTTATTTTAACGAAATTACCCATTTGAGGACTCCTAGGCCCCTCGGGCGTGCATCCATTTCCCTCCAAGGTCACTGAGGACCTCCAGACACCCCCCACGCCGTGGTCCCGCTGAGCAACATCGAGGCCCATTGCTCTGCCCCTCGGAGGCCCTGTGTGCGTGCCGAGTGATGGGCAACACTCTGCACGTTCCTTGAGGAGAGCTACATTTCCAGAGCCCTCAAACAGCCTCAGGACCAGATTTCTGGTGAGTCCGAAGCTCCCAGGAAATATTTGTCGTCGCCCTTGTGAGAGCTGCCGTGAGAAAACACTCTGCTTTGCCTCCTTCGCGGGCCTCGTACCTGAAGGCACTCTGCTCGAGGAGAACGTCAGCATCTCGCAATGCTGAGTCGCTAACGGGACAGCCAGATTGAGCACAGGCCTGGAGGGAAGGCCCTGACGTGAGGTGCAGAAGCGGAGCCGCGCAGCAGTTTCCATGAGGCCGTAGCCTCTGCTCTGCGTGTCTTTAACGGCAGTAGAGTTTCCTGGACACCTGGGAGGCTCGCGGGGGCACCCTCTTCCAGGCTGGAACACGGAGTACTCCCAGGCACCCCTGGGTCTGCTGAGCAACGTCCAGGCACGGAGCCCTTTGGAGCCGCTCTCTATACGCCGAGTGTAGGGAAACGCCCTGCACTCTCTCCTGGAGCAGATTCGATTCCCCACCAAACCCACACTTTCACGAACAGACTTCTGGCACGTCTCACATGCCTTTGAGGTCTTACGCCCTGCCCTAGCCTGAGCTGCCCTGAGAGACCCCTCGGCCTCGCATTCCATCTAGGACCTCCTGCCTGAAATCACCCTGCCTCCAAGCGAAAGTCGCCTTGCGTTCTTACTGCGATTTAAGCCCTGTGCTTCCTGTGGCCCTGCAGGCTTTGGAATAGCCACAGGCCCCAGAGGCGTAACTAGGCAGGGCATTCCTTGGTTGAGGCAGTTCACTTAACCCAGAACACCCTGCTTCGGGGAGTTGGTTCAGGGAAGCAAACGCAGGGTAACATGTGTCTCTTTGGACTGGTTAGAAACCACAGGGAGGTAAGCTGAGTGTGCGCGAGGAAACGGGAGCCTGCTGGAACTATCCTTGCTTTCCCACTTGGAAGGCTGCATTCATGCTGCCTTGAAGCTGCCTGACGTCCCCTGCTGTTGACAGGCCTGGAAACCCGGTCGAAATGCTTCTGGGAAGAAAATGAGTTTGCTCCGTCTCAACCCGGTGCTTCCATGGCCGCGGTGGTGGTTAGCCTGACAAGCTCCAGAGCGAAAGGGAAACTCAACGTGAGAATTTGCCTCCAGTTTAGGTCCTGCGTAGCCGGGCAGGAAGGGCGGCATGCAGCAGTTTCCATGAGTTCGTAGTCCCCGTTCGGGTTTATTTTAACGAAATTACCCATTTGAGGACTCCTAGGCCCCTCGGGCGTGCATCCATTTCCCTCCAAGGTCACTGAGGACCTCCAGACACCCCCCACGCCGTGGTCCCGCTGAGCAACATCGAGGCCCATTGCTCTGCCCCTCGGAGGCCCTGTGTGCGTGCCGAGTGATGGGCAACACTCTGCACGTTCCTTGAGGAGAGCTACATTTCCAGAGCCCTCAAACAGCCTCAGGACCAGATTTCTGGTGAGCCCGAAGCTCCCAGGAAATATTTGTCGTCGCCCTTGTGAGAGCTGCCGTGAGAAAACACTCTGCTTTGCCTCCTTCGCGGGCCTCGTACCTGAAGGCACTCTGCTCGAGGAGAACGTCAGCATCTCGCAATGCTGAGTCGCTAACGGGACAGCCAGATTGAGCACAGGCCTGGAGGGAAGGCCCTGACGTGAGGTGCAGAAGCGGAGCCGCGCAGCAGTTTCCATGAGGCCGTAGCCTCTGCTCTGCGTGTCTTTAACGGCAGTAGAGTTTCCTGGACACCTGGGAGGCTCGCGGGGGCACCCTCTTCCAGGCTGGAACACGGAGTACTCCCAGGCACCCCTGGGTCTGCTGAGCAACGTCCAGGCACGGAGCCCTTTGGAGCCGCTCTCTATACGCCGAGTGTAGGGAAACGCCCTGCACTCTCTCCTGGAGCAGATTCGATTCCCCACCAAACCCACACTTTCACGAACAGACTTCTGGCACGTCTCACATGCCTTTGAGGTCTTACGCCCTGCCCTAGCCTGAGCTGCCCTGAGAGACCCCTCGGCCTCGCATTCCATCTAGGACCTCCTGCCTGAAATCACCCTGCCTCCAAGCGAAAGTCGCCTTGCGTTCTTACTGCGATTTAAGCCCTGTGCTTCCTGTGGCCCTGCAGGCTTTGGAATAGCCACAGGCCCCAGAGGCGTAACTAGGCAGGGCATTCCTTGGTTGAGGCAGTTCACTTGACCCAGAACACCCTGCTTCGGGGAGTTGGTTCAGGGAAGCAAACGCAGGGTAACATGTGTCTCTTTGGACTGGTTAGAAACCACAGGGAGGTAAGCTGAGTGTGCGCGAGGAAACGGGAGCCTGCTGGAACTATCCTTGCTTTCCCACTTGGAAGGCTGCATTCATGCTGCCTTGAAGCTGCCTGACGTCCCCTGCTGTTGACAGGCCTGGAAACCCGGTCGAAATGCTTCTGGGAAGAAAATGAGTTTGCTCCGTCTCAACCCGGTGCTTCCATGGCCGCGGTGGTGGTTAGCCTGACAAGCTCCAGAGCGAAAGGGAAACTCAACGTGAGAATTTGCCTCCAGTTTAGGTCCTGCGTAGCCGGGCAGGAAGGGCGGCATGCAGCAGTTTCCATGAGTTCGTAGTCCCCGTTCGGGTTTATTTTAACGAAATTACCCATTTGAGGACTCCTAGGCCCCTCGGCTGTGCATCCATTTCCCTCCAAGGTCACTGAGGACCTCCAGACACCCCCCACGCCGTGGTCCCGCTGAGCAACATCGAGGCCCAGTGCTCTGCCCCTCGGAGGCCCTGTGTGCGTGCCGAGTGATGGGCAACACTCTGCACGTTCCTTGAGGAGAGCTACATTTCCAGAGCCCTCAAACAGCCTCAGGACCAGATTTCTGGTGAGCCCGAAGCTCCCAGGAAATATTTGTCGTCGCCCTTGTGAGAGCTGCCGTGAGAAAACACTCTGCTTTGCCTCCTTCGCGGGCCTCGTACCTGAAGGCACTCTGCTCGAGGAGAACGTCAGCATCTCGCAATGCTGAGTCGCTAACGGGACAGCCAGATTGAGCACAGGCCTGGAGGGAAGGCCCTGACGTGAGGTGCAGAAGCGGAGCCGCGCAGCAGTTTCCATGAGGCCGTAGCCTCTGCTCTGCGTGTCTTTAACGGCAGTAGAGTTTCCTGGACACCTGGGAGGCTCGCGGGGGCACCCTCTTCCAGGCTGGAACACGGAGTACTCCCAGGCACCCCTGGGTCTGCTGAGCAACGTCCAGGCACGGAGCCCTTTGGAGCCGCTCTCTATACGCCGAGTGTAGGGAAACGCCCTGCACTCTCTCCTGGAGCAGATTCGATTCCCCACCAAACCCACACTTTCACGAACAGACTTCTGGCACGTCTCACATGCCTTTGAGGTCTTACGCCCTGCCCTAGCCTGAGCTGCCCTGAGAGACCCCTCGGCCTCGCATTGCATCTAGGACCTCCTGCCTGAAATCACCCTGCCTCCAAGCGAAAGTCGCCTTGCGTTCTTACTGCGATTTAAGCCCTGTGCTTCCTGTGGCCCTGCAGGCTTTGGAATAGCCACAGGCCCCAGAGGCGTAACTAGGCAGGGCATTCCTTGGTTGAGGCAGTTCACTTGACCCAGAACACCCTGCTTCGGGGAGTTGGTTCAGGGAAGCAAACGCAGGGTAACATGTGTCTCTTTGGAGTGGTTAGAAACAACAGGGAGGTAAGCTGAGTGTGCGCGTGGAAACGGGAGCCTGCTGGAACTATCCTTGCTTTCCCACTTGGAAGGCTGCATTCATGCTGCCTTGAAGCTGCCTGACGTCCCCTGCTGTTGACAGGCCTGGAAACCCGGTCGAAATGCTTCTGGGAAGAAAATGAGTTTGCTCCGTCTCAACCCGGTGCTTCCATGGCCGCGGTGGTGGTTAGCCTGACAAGCTCCAGAGCGAAAGGGAAACTCAACGTGAGAATTTGCCTCCAGTTTAGGTCCTGCGTAGCCGGGTAGGAAGGGCGGCATGCAGCAGTTTCCATGAGTTCGTAGTCCCCGTTCGGGTTTATTTTAACGAAATTACCCATTTGAGGACTCCTAGGCCCCTCGGCTGTGCATCCATTTCCCTCCAAGGTCACTGAGGACCTCCAGACACCCCCCACGCCGTGGTCCCGCTGAGCAACATCGAGGCCCAGTGCTCTGCCCCTCGGAGGCCCTGTGTGCGTGCCGAGTGATGGGCAACACTCTGCACGTTCCTTGAGGAGAGCTACATTTCCAGAGCCCTCAAACAGCCTCAGGACCAGATTTCTGGTGAGTCCGAAGCTCCCAGGAAATATTTGTCGTCGCCCTTGTGAGAGCTGCCGTGAGAAAACACTCTGCTTTGCCTCCTTCGCGGGCCTCGTACCTGAAGGCACTCTGCTCGAGGAGAACGTCAGCATCTCGCAATGCTGAGTCGCTAACGGGACAGCCAGATTGAGCACAGGCCTGGAGGGAAGGCCCTGACGTGAGGTGCAGAAGCGGAGCCGCGCAGCAGTTTCCATGAGGCCGTAGCCTCTGCTCTGCGTGTCTTTAACGGCAGTAGAGTTTCCTGGACACCTGGGAGGCTCGCGGGGGCACCCTCTTCCAGGCTGGAACACGGAGTACTCCCAGGCACCCCTGGGTCTGCTGAGCAACGTCCAGGCACGGAGCCCTTTGGAGCCGCTCTCTATACGCCGAGTGTAGGGAAACGCCCTGCACTCTCTCCTGGAGCAGATTCGATTCCCCACCAAACCCACACTTTCACGAACAGACTTCTGGCACGTCTCACATGCCTTTGAGGTCTTACGCCCTGCCCTAGCCTGAGCTGCCCTGAGAGACCCCTCGGCCTCGCATTCCATCTAGGACCTCCTGCCTGAAATCACCCTGCCTCCAAGCGAAAGTCGCCTTGCGTTCTTACTGCGATTTAAGCCCTGTGCTTCCTGTGGCCCTGCAGGCTTTGGAATAGCCACAGGCCCCAGAGGCGTAACTAGGCAGGGCATTCCTTGGTTGAGGCAGTTCACTTAACCCAGAACACCCTGCTTCGGGGAGTTGGTTCAGGGAAGCAAACGCAGGGTAACATGTGTCTCTTTGGACTGGTTAGAAACCACAGGGAGGTAAGCTGAGTGTGCGCGAGGAAACGGGAGCCTGCTGGAACTATCCTTGCTTTCCCACTTGGAAGGCTGCATTCATGCTGCCTTGAAGCTGCCTGACGTCCCCTGCTGTTGACAGGCCTGGAAACCCGGTCGAAAGGCTTCTGGGAAGAAAATGAGTTTGCTCCGTCTCAACCCGGTGCTTCCATGGCCGCGGTGGTGGTTAGCCTGACAAGCTCCAGAGCGAAAGGGAAACTCAACGTGAGAATTTGCCTCCAGTTTAGGTCCTGCGTAGCCGGGCAGGAAGGGCGGCATGCAGCAGTTTCCATGAGTTCGTAGTCCCCGTTCGGGTTTATTTTAACGAAATTACCCATTTGAGGACTCCTAGGCCCCTCGGGCGTGCATCCATTTCCCTCCAAGGTCACTGAGGACCTCCAGACACCCCCCACGCCGTGGTCCCGCTGAGCAACATCGAGGCCCATTGCTCTGCCCCTCGGAGGCCCTGTGTGCGTGCCGAGTGATGGGCAACACTCTGCACGTTCCTTGAGGAGAGCTACATTTCCAGAGCCCTCAAACAGCCTCAGGACCAGATTTCTGGTGAGCCCGAAGCTCCCAGGAAATATTTGTCGTCGCCCTTGTGAGAGCTGCCGTGAGAAAACACTCTGCTTTGCCTCCTTCGCGGGCCTCGTACCTGAAGGCACTCTGCTCGAGGAGAACGTCAGCATCTCGCAATGCTGAGTCGCTAACGGGACAGCCAGATTGAGCACAGGCCTGGAGGGAAGGCCCTGACGTGAGGTGCAGAAGCGGAGCCGCGCAGCAGTTTCCATGAGGCCGTAGCCTCTGCTCTGCGTGTCTTTAACGGCAGTAGAGTTTCCTGGACACCTGGGAGGCTCGCGGGGGCACCCTGTTCCAGGCTGGAACACGGAGTACTCCCAGGCACCCCTGGGTCTGCTGAGCAACGTCCAGGCACGGAGCCCTTTGGAGCCGCTCTCTATACGCCGAGTGTAGGGAAACGCCCTGCACTCTCTCCTGGAGCAGATTCGATTCCCCACCAAACCCACACTTTCACGAACAGACTTCTGGCACGTCTCACATGCCTTTGAGGTCTTACGCCCTGCCCTAGCCTGAGCTGCCCTGAGAGACCCCTCGGCCTCGCATTCCATCTAGGACCTCCTGCCTGAAATCACCCTGCCTCCAAGCGAAAGTCGGCTTGCGTTCTTACTGCGATTTAAGCCCTGTGCTTCCTGTGGCCCTGCAGGCTTTGGAATAGCCACAGGCCCCAGAGGCGTAACTAGGCAGGGCATTCCTTGGTTGAGGCAGTTCACTTAACCCAGAACACCCTGCTTCGGGGAGTTGGTTCAGGGAAGCAAACGCAGGGTAACATGTGTCTCTTTGGACTGGTTAGAAACCACAGGGAGGTAAGCTGAGTGTGCGCGAGGAAACGGGAGCCTGCTGGAACTATCCTTGCTTTCCCACTTGGAAGGCTGCATTCATGCTGCCTTGAAGCTGCCTGACGTCCCCTGCTGTTGACAGGCCTGGAAACCCGGTCGAAATGCTTCTGGGAAGAAAATGAGTTTGCTCCGTCTCAACCCGGTGCTTCCGTGGCCGCGGTGGTGGTTAGCCTGACAAGCTCCAGAGCGAAAGGGAAACTCAACGTGAGAATTTGCCTCCAGTTTAGGTCCTGCGTAGCCGGGCAGGAAGGGCGGCATGCAGCAGTTTCCATGAGTTCGTAGTCCCCGTTCGGGTTTATTTTAACGAAATTACCCATTTGAGGACTCCTAGGCCCCTCGGGCGTGCATCCATTTCCCTCCAAGGTCACTGAGGACCTCCAGACACCCCCCACGCCGTGGTCCCGCTGAGCAACATCGAGGCCCAGTGCTCTGCCCCTCGGAGGCCCTGTGTGCGTGCCGAGTGATGGGCAACACTCTGCACGTTCCTTGAGGAGAGCTACATTTCCAGAGCCCTCAAACAGCCTCAGGACCAGATTTCTGGTGAGTCCGAAGCTCCCAGGAAATATTTGTCGTCGCCCTTGTGAGAGCTGCCGTGAGAAAACACTCTGCTTTGCCTCCTTCGCGGGCCTCGTACCTGAAGGCACTCTGCTCGAGGAGAACGTCAGCATCTCGCAATGCTGAGTCGCTAACGGGACAGCCAGATTGAGCACAGGCCTGGAGGGAAGGCCCTGACGTGAGGTGCAGAAGCGGAGCCGCGCAGCAGTTTCCATGAGGCCGTAGCCTCTGCTCTGCGTGTCTTTAACGGCAGTAGAGTTTCCTGGACACCTGGGAGGCTCGCGGGGGCACCCTGTTCCAGGCTGGAACACGGAGTACTCCCAGGCACCCCTGGGTCTGCTGAGCAACGTCCAGGCACGGAGCCCTTTGGAGCCGCTCTCTATACGCCGAGTGTAGGGAAACGCCCTGCACTCTCTCCTGGAGCAGATTCGATTCCCCACCAAACCCACACTTTCACGAACAGACTTCTGGCACGTCTCACATGCCTTTGAGGTCTTACGCCCTGCCCTAGCCTGAGCTGCCCTGAGAGACCCCTCGGCCTCGCATTGCATCTAGGACCTCCTGCCTGAAATCACCCTGCCTCCAAGCGAAAGTCGCCTTGCGTTCTTACTGCGATTTAAGCCCTGTGCTTCCTGTGGCCCTGCAGGCTTTGGAATAGCCACAGGCCCCAGAGGCGTAACTAGGCAGGGCATTCCTTGGTTGAGGCAGTTCACTTGACCCAGAACACCCTGCTTCGGGGAGTTGGTTCAGGGAAGCAAACGCAGGGTAACATGTGTCTCTTTGGACTGGTTAGAAACCACAGGGAGGTAAGCTGAGTGTGCGCGTGGAAACGGGAGCCTGCTGGAACTATCCTTGCTTTCCCACTTGGAAGGCTGCATTCATGCTGCCTTGAAGCTGCCTGACGTCCCCTGCTGTTGACAGGCCTGGAAACCCGGTCGAAATGCTTCTGGGAAGAAAATGAGTTTGCTCCGTCTCAACCCGGTGCTTCCATGGCCGCGGTGGTGGTTAGCCTGACAAGCTCCAGAGCGAAAGGGAAACTCAACGTGAGAATTTGCCCCCAGTTTAGGCCCTGCGTAGCCGGGCAGGAAGGGCGGCATGCAGCAGTTTCCATGAGTTCGTAGTCCCCGTTCGGGTTTATTTTAACGAAATTACCCATTTGAGGACTCCTAGGCCCCTCGGGCGTGCATCCATTTCCCTCCAAGGTCACTGAGGACCTCCAGACACCCCCCACGCCGTGGTCCCGCTGAGCAACATCGAGGCCCATTGCTCTGCCCCTCGGAGGCCCTGTGTGCGTGCCGAGTGATGGGCAACACTCTGCACGTTCCTTGAGGAGAGCTACATTTCCAGAGCCCTCAAACAGCCTCAGGACCAGATTTCTGGTGAGTCCGAAGCTCCCAGGAAATATTTGTCGTCGCCCTTGTGAGAGCTGCCGTGAGAAAACACTCTGCTTTGCCTCCTTCGCGGGCCTCGTACCTGAAGGCACTCTGCTCGAGGAGAACGTCAGCATCTCGCAATGCTGAGTCGCTAACGGGACAGCCAGATTGAGCACAGGCCTGGAGGGAAGGCCCTGACGTGAGGTGCAGAAGCGGAGCCGCGCAGCAGTTTCCATGAGGCCGTAGCCTCTGCTCTGCGTGTCTTTAACGGCAGTAGAGTTTCCTGGACACCTGGGAGGCTCGCGGGGGCACCCTGTTCCAGGCTGGAACACGGAGTACTCCCAGGCACCCCTGGGTCTGCTGAGCAACGTCCAGGCACGGAGCCCTTTGGAGCCGCTCTCTATACGCCGAGTGTAGGGAAACGCCCTGCACTCTCTCCTGGAGCAGATTCGATTCCCCACCAAACCCACACTTTCACGAACAGACTTCTGGCACGTCTCACATGCCTTTGAGGTCTTACGCCCTGCCCTAGCCTGAGCTGCCCTGAGAGACCCCTCGGCCTCGCATTGCATCTAGGACCTCCTGCCTGAAATCACCCTGCCTCCAAGCGAAAGTCGCCTTGCGTTCTTACTGCGATTTAAGCCCTGTGCTTCCTGTGGCCCTGCAGGCTTTGGAATAGCCACAGGCCCCAGAGGCGTAACTAGGCAGGGCATTCCTTGGTTGAGGCAGTTCACTTAACCCAGAACACCCTGCTTCGGGGAGTTGGTTCAGGGAAGCAAACGCAGGGTAACATGTGTCTCTTTGGACTGGTTAGAAACCACAGGGAGGTAAGCTGAGTGTGCGCGAGGAAACGGGAGCCTGCTGGAACTATCCTTGCTTTCCCACTTGGAAGGCTGCATTCATGCTGCCTTGAAGCTGCCTGACGTCCCCTGCTGTTGACAGGCCTGGAAACCCGGTCGAAATGCTTCTGGGAAGAAAATGAGTTTGCTCCGTCTCAACCCGGTGCTTCCATGGCCGCGGTGGTGGTTAGCCTGACAAGCTCCAGAGCGAAAGGGAAACTCAACGTGAGAATTTGCCTCCAGTTTAGGTCCTGCGTAGCCGGGCAGGAAGGGCGGCATGCAGCAGTTTCCATGAGTTCGTAGTCCCCGTTCGGGTTTATTTTAACGAAATTACCCATTTGAGGACTCCTAGGCCCCTCGGGCGTGCATCCATTTCCCTCCAAGGTCACTGAGGACCTCCAGACACCCCCCACGCCGTGGTCCCGCTGAGCAACATCGAGGCCCATTGCTCTGCCCCTCGGAGGCCCTGTGTGCGTGCCGAGTGATGGGCAACACTCTGCACGTTCCTTGAGGAGAGCTACATTTCCAGAGCCCTCAAACAGCCTCAGGACCAGATTTCTGGTGAGTCCGAAGCTCCCAGGAAATATTTGTCGTCGCCCTTGTGAGAGCTGCCGTGAGAAAACACTCTGCTTTGCCTCCTTCGCGGGCCTCGTACCTGAAGGCACTCTGCTCGAGGAGAACGTCAGCATCTCGCAATGCTGAGTCGCTAACGGGACAGCCAGATTGAGCACAGGCCTGGAGGGAAGGCCCTGACGTGAGGTGCAGAAGCGGAGCCGCGCAGCAGTTTCCATGAGGCCGTAGCCTCTGCTCTGCGTGTCTTTAACGGCAGTAGAGTTTCCTGGACACCTGGGAGGCTCGCGGGGGCACCCTGTTCCAGGCTGGAACACGGAGTACTCCCAGGCACCCCTGGGTCTGCTGAGCAACGTCCAGGCACGGAGCCCTTTGGAGCCGCTCTCTATACGCCGAGTGTAGGGAAACGCCCTGCACTCTCTCCTGGAGCAGATTCGATTCCCCACCAAACCCACACTTTCACGAACAGACTTCTGGCACGTCTCACATGCCTTTGAGGTCTTACGCCTTGCCCTAGCCTGAGCTGCCCTGAGAGACCCCTCGGCCTCGCATTGCATCTAGGACCTCCTGCCTGAAATCACCCTGCCTCCAAGCGAAAGTCGGCTTGCGTTCTTACTGCGATTTAAGCCCTGTGCTTCCTGTGGCCCTGCAGGCTTTGGAATAGCCACAGGCCCCAGAGGCGTAACTAGGCAGGGCATTCCTTGGTTGAGGCAGTTCACTTGACCCAGAACACCCTGCTTCGGGGAGTTGGTTCAGGGAAGCAAACGCAGGGTAACATGTGTCTCTTTGGACTGGTTAGAAACCACAGGGAGGTAAGCTGAGTGTGCGCGTGGAAACGGGAGCCTGCTGGAACTATCCTTGCTTTCCCACTTGGAAGGCTGCATTCATGCTGCCTTGAAGCTGCCTGACGTCCCCTGCTGTTGACAGGCCTGGAAACCCGGTCGAAATGCTTCTGGGAAGAAAATGAGTTTGCTCCGTCTCAACCCGGTGCTTCCATGGCCGCGGTGGTGGTTAGCCTGACAAGCTCCAGAGCGAAAGGGAAACTCAACGTGAGAATTTGCCTCCAGTTTAGGTCCTGCGTAGCCGGGCAGGAAGGGCGGCATGCAGCAGTTTCCATGAGTTCGTAGTCCCCGTTCGGGTTTATTTTAACGAAATTACCCATTTGAGGACTCCTAGGCCCCTCGGGCGTGCATCCATTTCCCTCCAAGGTCACTGAGGACCTCCAGACACCCCCCACGCCGTGGTCCCCCTGAGCAACATCGAGGCCCATTGCTCTGCCCCTCGGAGGCCCTGTGTGCGTGCCGAGTGATGGGCAACACTCTGCACGTTCCTTGAGGAGAGCTACATTTCCAGAGCCCTCAAACAGCCTCAGGACCAGATTTCTGGTGAGTCCGAAGCTCCCAGGAAATATTTGTCGTCGCCCTTGTGAGAGCTGCCGTGAGAAAACACTCTGCTTTGCCTCCTTCGCGGGCCTCGTACCTGAAGGCACTCTGCTCGAGGAGAACGTCAGCATCTCGCAATGCTGAGTCGCTAACGGGACAGCCAGATTGAGCACAGGCCTGGAGGGAAGGCCCTGACGTGAGGTGCAGAAGCGGAGCCGCGCAGCAGTTTCCATGAGGCCGTAGCCTCTGCTCTGCGTGTCTTTAACGGCAGTAGAGTTTCCTGGACACCTGGGAGGCTCGCGGGGGCACCCTGTTCCAGGCTGGAACACGGAGTACTCCCAGGCACCCCTGGGTCTGCTGAGCAACGTCCAGGCACGGAGCCCTTTGGAGCCGCTCTCTATACGCCGAGTGTAGGGAAACGCCCTGCACTCTCTCCTGGAGCAGATTCGATTCCCCACCAAACCCACACTTTCACGAACAGACTTCTGGCACGTCTCACATGCCTTTGAGGTCTTACGCCTTGCCCTAGCCTG
Source organism: Orcinus orca (assembly GCF_937001465.1). Taxonomy (NCBI): domain Eukaryota; kingdom Metazoa; phylum Chordata; class Mammalia; order Artiodactyla; family Delphinidae; genus Orcinus; species Orcinus orca. The sequence continues at coordinate 1,355,295 of NW_026044069.1, read as the reverse complement.
AGCTGCCCTGAGAGACCCCTCGGCCTCGCATTGCATCTAGGACCTCCTGCCTGAAATCACCCTGCCTCCAAGCGAAAGTCGCCTTGCGTTCTTACTGCGATTTAAGCCCTGTGCTTCCTGTGGCCCTGCAGGCTTTGGAATAGCCACAGGCCCCAGAGGCGTAACTAGGCAGGGCATTCCTTGGTTGAGGCAGTTCACTTGACCCAGAACACCCTGCTTCGGGGAGTTGGTTCAGGGAAGCAAACGCAGGGTAACATGTGTCTCTTTGGACTGGTTAGAAACCACAGGGAGGTAAGCTGAGTGTGCGCGTGGAAACGGGAGCCTGCTGGAACTATCCTTGCTTTCCCACTTGGAAGGCTGCATTCATGCTGCCTTGAAGCTGCCTGACGTCCCCTGCTGTTGACAGGCCTGGAAACCCGGTCGAAATGCTTCTGGGAAGAAAATGAGTTTGCTCCGTCTCAACCCGGTGCTTCCATGGCCGCGGTGGTGGTTAGCCTGACAAGCTCCAGAGCGAAAGGGAAACTCAACGTGAGAATTTGCCTCCAGTTTAGGTCCTGCGTAGCCGGGCAGGAAGGGCGGCATGCAGCAGTTTCCATGAGTTCGTAGTCCCCGTTCGGGTTTATTTTAACGAAATTACCCATTTGAGGACTCCTAGGCCCCTCGGGCGTGCATCCATTTCCCTCCAAGGTCACTGAGGACCTCCAGACACCCCCCACGCCGTGGTCCCCCTGAGCAACATCGAGGCCCATTGCTCTGCCCCTCGGAGGCCCTGTGTGCGTGCCGAGTGATGGGCAACACTCTGCACGTTCCTTGAGGAGAGCTACATTTCCAGAGCCCTCAAACAGCCTCAGGACCAGATTTTTGGTGAGTCCGAAGCTCCCAGGAAATATTTGTCGTCGCCCTTGTGAGAGGTGCCGTGAGAAAACACTCTGCTTTGCCTCCTTCGCGGGCCTCGTACCTGAAGGCACTCTGCTCGAGGAGAACGTCAGCATCTCGCAATGCTGAGTCGCTAACGGGACAGCCAGATTGAGCACAGGCCTGGAGGGAAGGCCCTGACGTGAGGTGCAGAAGCGGAGCCGCGCAGCAGTTTCCATGAGGCCGTAGCCTCTGCTCTGCGTGTCTTTAACGGCAGTAGAGTTTCCTGGACACCTGGGAGGCTCGCGGGGGCACCCTGTTCCAGGCTGGAACACGGAGTACTCCCAGGCACCCCTGGGTCTGCTGAGCAACGTCCAGGCACGGAGCCCTTTGGAGCCGCTCTCTATACGCCGAGTGTAGGGAAACGCCCTGCACTCTCTCCTGGAGCAGATTCGATTCCCCATCAAACCCACACTTTCACGAACAGACTTCTGGCACGTCTCACATGCCTTTGAGGTCTTACGCCTTGCCCTAGCCTGAGCTGCCCTGAGAGACCCCTCGGCCTCGCATTGCATCTAGGACCTCCTGCCTGAAATCACCCTGCCTCCAAGCGAAAGTCGCCTTGCGTTCTTACTGCGATTTAAGCCCTGTGCTTCCTGTGGCCCTGCAGGCTTTGGAATAGCCACAGGCCCCAGAGGCGTAACTAGGCAGGGCATTCCTTGGTTGAGGCAGTTCACTTGACCCAGAACACCCTGCTTCGGGGAGTTGGTTCAGGGAAGCAAACGCAGGGTAACATGTGTCTCTTTGGACTGGTTAGAAACCACAGGGAGGTAAGCTGAGTGTGCGCGTGGAAACGGGAGCCTGCTGGAACTATCCTTGCTTTCCCACTTGGAAGGCTGCATTCATGCTGCCTTGAAGCTGCCTGACGTCCCCTGCTGTTGACAGGCCTGGAAACCCGGTCGAAATGCTTCTGGGAAGAAAATGAGTTTGCTCCGTCTCAACCCGGTGCTTCCATGGCCGCGGTGGTGGTTAGCCTGACAAGCTCCAGAGCGAAAGGGAAACTCAACGTGAGAATTTGCCTCCAGTTTAGGTCCTGCGTAGCCGGGTAGGAAGGGCGGCATGCAGCAGTTTCCATGAGTTCGTAGTCCCCGTTCGGGTTTATTTTAACGAAATTACCCATTTGAGGACTCCTAGGCCCCTCGGGCGTGCATCCATTTCCCTCCAAGGTCACTGAGGACCTCCAGACACCCCCCACGCCGTGGTCCCGCTGAGCAACATTGAGGCCCATTGCTCTGCCCCTCGGAGGCCCTGTGTGCGTGCCGAGTGATGGGCAACACTCTGCACGTTCCTTGAGGAGAGCTACATTTCCAGAGCCCTCAAACAGCCTCAGGACCAGATTTCTGGTGAGTCCGAAGCTCCCAGGAAATATTTGTCGTCGCCCTTGTGAGAGCTGCCGTGAGAAAACACTCTGCTTTGCCTCCTTCGCGGGCCTCGTACCTGAAGGCACTCTGCTCGAGGAGAACGTCAGCATCTCGCAATGCTGAGTCGCTAACGGGACAGCCAGATTGAGCACAGGCCTGGAGGGAAGGCCCTGCCGTGAGGTGCAGAAGCGGAGCCGCGCAGCAGTTTCCATGAGGCCGTAGCCTCTGCTCTGCGTGTCTTTAACGGCAGTAGAGTTTCCTGGACACCTGGGAGGCTCGCGGGGGCACCCTGTTCCAGGCTGGAACACGGAGTACTCCCAGGCACCCCTGGGTCTGCTGAGCAACGTCCAGGCACGGAGCCCTTTGGAGCCGCTCTCTATACGCCGAGTGTAGGGAAACGCCCTGCACTCTCTCCTGGAGCAGATTCGATTCCCCACCAAACCCACACTTTCACGAACAGACTTCTGGCACGTCTCACATGCCTTTGAGGTCTTACGCCTTGCCCTAGCCTGAGCTGCCCTGAGAGACCCCTCGGCCTCGCATTGCATCTAGGACCTCCTGCCTGAAATCACCCTGCCTCCAAGCGAAAGTCGCCTTGCGTTCTTACTGCGATTTAAGCCCTGTGCTTCCTGTGGCCCTGCAGGCTTTGGAATAGCCACAGGCCCCAGAGGCGTAACTAGGCAGGGCATTCCTTGGTTGAGGCAGTTCACTTAACCCAGAACACCCTGCTTCGGGGAGTTGGTTCAGGGAAGCAAACGCAGGGTAACATGTGTCTCTTTGGAGTGGTTAGAAACCACAGGGAGGTAAGCTGAGTGTGCGCGAGGAAACGGGAGCCTGCTGGAACTATCCTTGCTTTCCCACTTGGAAGGCTGCATTCATGCTGCCTTGAAGCTGCCTGACGTCCCCTGCTGTTGACAGGCCTGGAAACCCGGTAGAAATGCTTCTGGGAAGAAGATGAGTTTGCTCCGTCTCAACCCGGTGCTTCCATGGCCGCGGTGGTGGTTAGCCTGACAAGCTCCAGAGCGAAAGGGAAACTCAACGTGAGAATTTGCCTCCAGTTTAGGTCCTGCGTAGCCGGGTAGGAAGGGCGGCATGCAGCAGTTTCCATGAGTTCGTAGTCCCCGTTCGGGTTTATTTTAACGAAATTACCCATTTGAGGACTCCTAGGCCCCTCGGGCGTGCATCCATTTCCCTCCAAGGTCACTGAGGACCTCCAGACACCCCCCACGCCGTGGTCCCGCTGAGCAACATCGAGGCCCATTGCTCTGCCCCTCGGAGGCCCTGTGTGCGTGCCGAGTGATGGGCAACACTCTGCACGTTCCTTGAGGAGAGCTACATTTCCAGAGCCCTCAAACAGCCTCAGGACCAGATTTCTGGTGAGCCCGAAGCTCCCAGGAAATATTTGTCGTCGCCCTTGTGAGAGCTGCCGTGAGAAAACACTCTGCTTTGCCTCCTTCGCGGGCCTCGTACCTGAAGGCACTCTGCTCGAGGAGAACGTCAGCATCTCGCAATGCTGAGTCGCTAACGGGACAGCCAGATTGAGCACAGGCCTGGAGGGAAGGCCCTGACGTGAGGTGCAGAAGCGGAGCCGCGCAGCAGTTTCCATGAGGCCGTAGCCTCTGCTCTGCGTGTCTTTAACGGCAGTAGAGTTTCCTGGACACCTGGGAGGCTCGCGGGGGCACCCTGTTCCAGGCTGGAACACGGAGTACTCCCAGGCACCCCTGGGTCTGCTGAGCAACGTCCAGGCACGGAGCCCTTTGGAGCCGCTCTCTATACGCCGAGTGTAGGGAAACGCCCTGCACTCTCTCCTGGAGCAGATTCGATTCCCCACCAAACCCACACTTTCACGAACAGACTTCTGGCACGTCTCACATGCCTTTGAGGTCTTACGCCTCGCCCTAGCCTGAGCTGCCCTGAGAGACCCCTCGGCCTCGCATTGCATCTAGGACCTCCTGCCTGAAATCACCCTGCCTCCAAGCGAAAGTCGGCTTGCGTTCTTACTGCGATTTAAGCCCTGCGCTTCCTGTGGCCCTGCAGGCTTTGGAATAGCCACAGGCCCCAGAGGCGTAACTAGGCAGGGCATTCCTTGGTTGAGGCAGTTCACTTAACCCAGAACACCCTGCTTCGGGGAGTTGGTTCAGGGAAGCAAACTCAGGGTAACATGTGTCTCTTTGGACTGGTTAGAAACCACAGGGAGGTAAGCTGAGTGTGCGCGTGGAAACGGGAGCCTGCTGGAACTATCCTTGCTTTCCCACTTGGAAGGCTGCATTCATGCTGCCTTGAAGCTGCCTGACGTCCCCTGCTGTTGACAGGCCTGGAAACCCGGTCGAAATGCTTCTGGGAAGAAAATGAGTTTGCTCCGTCTCAACCCGGTGCTTCCATGGCCGCGGTGGTGGTTAGCCTGACAAGCTCCAGAGCGAAAGGGAAACTCAACGTGAGAATTTGCCTCCAGTTTAGGTCCTGCGTAGCCGGGTAGGAAGGGCGGCATGCAGCAGTTTCCATGAGTTCGTAGTCCCCGTTCGGGTTTATTTTAACGAAATTACCCATTTGAGGACTCCTAGGCCCCTCGGGCGTGCATCCATTTCCCTCCAAGGTCACTGAGGACCTCCAGACACCCCCCACGCCGTGGTCCCGCTGAGCAACATCGAGGCCCATTGCTCTGCCCCTCGGAGGCCCTGTGTGCGTGCCGAGTGATGGGCAACACTCTGCACGTTCCTTGAGGAGAGCTACATTTCCAGAGCCCTCAAACAGCCTCAGGACCAGATTTCTGGTGAGTCCGAAGCTCCCAGGAAATATTTGTCGTCGCCCTTGTGAGAGCTGCCGTGAGAAAACACTCTGCTTTGCCTCCTTCGCGGGCCTCGTACCTGAAGGCACTCTGCTCGAGGAGAACGTCAGCATCTCGCAATGCTGAGTCGCTAACGGGACAGCCAGATTGAGCACAGGCCTGGAGGGAAGGCCCTGACGTGAGGTGCAGAAGCGGAGCCGCGCAGCAGTTTCCATGAGGCCGTAGCCTCTGCTCTGCGTGTCTTTAACGGCAGTAGAGTTTCCTGGACACCTGGGAGGCTCGCGGGGGCACCCTCTTCCAGGCTGGAACACGGAGTACTCCCAGGCACCCCTGGGTCTGCTGAGCAACGTCCAGGCACGGAGCCCTTTGGAGCCGCTCTCTATACGCCGAGTGTAGGGAAACGCCCTGCACTCTCTCCTGGAGCAGATTCGATTCCCCACCAAACCCACACTTTCACGAACAGACTTCTGGCACGTCTCACATGCCTTTGAGGTCTTACGCCTCGCCCTAGCCTGAGCTGCCCTGAGAGACCCCTCGGCCTCGCATTCCATCTAGGACCTCCTGCCTGAAATCACCCTGCCTCCAAGCGAAAGTCGCCTTGCGTTCTTACTGCGATTTAAGCCCTGTGCTTCCTGTGGCCCTGCAGGCTTTGGAATAGCCACAGGCCCCAGAGGCGTAACTAGGCAGGGCATTCCTTGGTTGAGGCAGTTCACTTGACCCAGAACACCCTGCTTCGGGGAGTTGGTTCAGGGAAGCAAACGCAGGGTAACATGTGTCTCTTTGGACTGGTTAGAAACCACAGGGAGGTAAGCTGAGTGTGCGCGTGGAAACGGGAGCCTGCTGGAACTATCCTTGCTTTCCCACTTGGAAGGCTGCATTCATGCTGCCTTGAAGCTGCCTGACGTCCCCTGCTGTTGACAGGCCTGGAAACCCGGTCGAAATGCTTCTGGGAAGAAAATGAGTTTGCTCCGTCTCAACCCGGTGCTTCCATGGCCGCGGTGGTGGTTAGCCTGACAAGCTCCAGAGCGAAAGGGAAACTCAACGTGAGAATTTGCCTCCAGTTTAGGTCCTGCGTAGCCGGGTAGGAAGGGCGGCATGCAGCAGTTTCCATGAGTTCGTAGTCCCCGTTCGGGTTTATTTTAACGAAATTACCCATTTGAGGACTCCTAGGCCCCTCGGGCGTGCATCCATTTCCCTCCAAGGTCACTGAGGACCTCCAGACACCCCCCACGCCGTGGTCCCGCTGAGCAACATCGAGGCCCAGTGCTCTGCCCCTCGGAGGCCCTGTGTGCGTGCCGAGTGATGGGCAACACTCTGCACGTTCCTTGAGGAGAGCTACATTTCCAGAGCCCTCAAACAGCCTCAGGACCAGATTTCTGGTGAGTCCGAAGCTCCCAGGAAATATTTGTCGTCGCCCTTGTGAGAGCTGCCGTGAGAAAACACTCTGCTTTGCCTCCTTCGCGGGCCTCGTACCTGAAGGCACTCTGCTCGAGGAGAACGTCAGCATCTCGCAATGCTGAGTCGCTAACGGGACAGCCAGATTGAGCACAGGCCTGGAGGGAAGGCCCTGACGTGAGGTGCAGAAGCGGAGCCGCGCAGCAGTTTCCATGAGGCCGTAGCCTCTGCTCTGCGTGTCTTTAACGGCAGTAGAGTTTCCTGGACACCTGGGAGGCTCGCGGGGGCACCCTCTTCCAGGCTGGAACACGGAGTACTCCCAGGCACCCCTGGGTCTGCTGAGCAACGTCCAGGCACGGAGCCCTTTGGAGCCGCTCTCTATACGCCGAGTGTAGGGAAACGCCCTGCACTCTCTCCTGGAGCAGATTCGATTCCCCACCAAACCCACACTTTCACGAACAGACTTCTGGCACGTCTCACATGCCTTTGAGGTCTTACGCCCTGCCCTAGCCTGAGCTGCCCTGAGAGACCCCTCGGCCTCGCATTCCATCTAGGACCTCCTGCCTGAAATCACCCTGCCTCCAAGCGAAAGTCGCCTTGCGTTCTTACTGCGATTTAAGCCCTGTGCTTCCTGTGGCCCTGCAGGCTTTGGAATAGCCACAGGCCCCAGAGGCGTAACTAGGCAGGGCATTCCTTGGTTGAGGCAGTTCACTTGACCCAGAACACCCTGCTTCGGGGAGTTGGTTCAGGGAAGCAAACGCAGGGTAACATGTGTCTCTTTGGACTGGTTAGAAACCACAGGGAGGTAAGCTGAGTGTGCGCGAGGAAACGGGAGCCTGCTGGAACTATCCTTGCTTTCCCACTTGGAAGGCTGCATTCATGCTGCCTTGAAGCTGCCTGACGTCCCCTGCTGTTGACAGGCCTGGAAACCCGGTCGAAATGCTTCTGGGAAGAAAATGAGTTTGCTCCGTCTCAACCCGGTGCTTCCATGGCCGCGGTGGTGGTTAGCCTGACAAGCTCCAGAGCGAAAGGGAAACTCAACGTGAGAATTTGCCTCCAGTTTAGGTCCTGCGTAGCCGGGCAGGAAGGGCGGCATGCAGCAGTTTCCATGAGTTCGTAGTCCCCGTTCGGGTTTATTTTAACGAAATTACCCATTTGAGGACTCCTAGGCCCCTCGGGCGTGCATCCATTTCCCTCCAAGGTCACTGAGGACCTCCAGACACCCCCCACGCCGTGGTCCCGCTGAGCAACATCGAGGCCCAGTGCTCTGCCCCTCGGAGGCCCTGTGTGCGTGCCGAGTGATGGGCAACACTCTGCACGTTCCTTGAGGAGAGCTACATTTCCAGAGCCCTCAAACAGCCTCAGGACCAGATTTCTGGTGAGTCCGAAGCTCCCAGGAAATATTTGTCGTCGCCCTTGTGAGAGCTGCCGTGAGAAAACACTCTGCTTTGCCTCCTTCGCGGGCCTCGTACCTGAAGGCACTCTGCTCGAGGAGAACGTCAGCATCTCGCAATGCTGAGTCGCTAACGGGACAGCCAGATTGAGCACAGGCCTGGAGGGAAGGCCCTGACGTGAGGTGCAGAAGCGGAGCCGCGCAGCAGTTTCCATGAGGCCGTAGCCTCTGCTCTGCGTGTCTTTAACGGCAGTAGAGTTTCCTGGACACCTGGGAGGCTCGCGGGGGCACCCTCTTCCAGGCTGGAACACGGAGTACTCCCAGGCACCCCTGGGTCTGCTGAGCAACGTCCAGGCACGGAGCCCTTTGGAGCCGCTCTCTATACGCCGAGTGTAGGGAAACGCCCTGCACTCTCTCCTGGAGCAGATTCGATTCCCCACCAAACCCACACTTTCACGAACAGACTTCTGGCACGTCTCACATGCCTTTGAGGTCTTACGCCCTGCCCTAGCCTGAGCTGCCCTGAGAGACCCCTCGGCCTCGCATTCCATCTAGGACCTCCTGCCTGAAATCACCCTGCCTCCAAGCGAAAGTCGCCTTGCGTTCTTACTGCGATTTAAGCCCTGTGCTTCCTGTGGCCCTGCAGGCTTTGGAATAGCCACAGGCCCCAGAGGCGTAACTAGGCAGGGCATTCCTTGGTTGAGGCAGTTCACTTAACCCAGAACACCCTGCTTCGGGGAGTTGGTTCAGGGAAGCAAACGCAGGGTAACATGTGTCTCTTTGGACTGGTTAGAAACCACAGGGAGGTAAGCTGAGTGTGCGCGAGGAAACGGGAGCCTGCTGGAACTATCCTTGCTTTCCCACTTGGAAGGCTGCATTCATGCTGCCTTGAAGCTGCCTGACGTCCCCTGCTGTTGACAGGCCTGGAAACCCGGTCGAAATGCTTCTGGGAAGAAAATGAGTTTGCTCCGTCTCAACCCGGTGCTTCCATGGCCGCGGTGGTGGTTAGCCTGACAAGCTCCAGAGCGAAAGGGAAACTCAACGTGAGAATTTGCCTCCAGTTTAGGTCCTGCGTAGCCGGGCAGGAAGGGCGGCATGCAGCAGTTTCCATGAGTTCGTAGTCCCCGTTCGGGTTTATTTTAACGAAATTACCCATTTGAGGACTCCTAGGCCCCTCGGGCGTGCATCCATTTCCCTCCAAGGTCACTGAGGACCTCCAGACACCCCCCACGCCGTGGTCCCGCTGAGCAACATCGAGGCCCATTGCTCTGCCCCTCGGAGGCCCTGTGTGCGTGCCGAGTGATGGGCAACACTCTGCACGTTCCTTGAGGAGAGCTACATTTCCAGAGCCCTCAAACAGCCTCAGGACCAGATTTCTGGTGAGCCCGAAGCTCCCAGGAAATATTTGTCGTCGCCCTTGTGAGAGCTGCCGTGAGAAAACACTCTGCTTTGCCTCCTTCGCGGGCCTCGTACCTGAAGGCACTCTGCTCGAGGAGAACGTCAGCATCTCGCAATGCTGAGTCGCTAACGGGACAGCCAGATTGAGCACAGGCCTGGAGGGAAGGCCCTGACGTGAGGTGCAGAAGCGGAGCCGCGCAGCAGTTTCCATGAGGCCGTAGCCTCTGCTCTGCGTGTCTTTAACGGCAGTAGAGTTTCCTGGACACCTGGGAGGCTCGCGGGGGCACCCTCTTCCAGGCTGGAACACGGAGTACTCCCAGGCACCCCTGGGTCTGCTGAGCAACGTCCAGGCACGGAGCCCTTTGGAGCCGCTCTCTATACGCCGAGTGTAGGGAAACGCCCTGCACTCTCTCCTGGAGCAGATTCGATTCCCCACCAAACCCACACTTTCACGAACAGACTTCTGGCACGTCTCACATGCCTTTGAGGTCTTACGCCTTGCCCTAGCCTGAGCTGCCCTGAGAGACCCCTCGGCCTCGCATTGCATCTAGGACCTCCTGCCTGAAATCACCCTGCCTCCAAGCGAAAGTCGCCTTGCGTTCTTACTGCGATTTAAGCCCTGTGCTTCCTGTGGCCCTGCAGGCTTTGGAATAGCCACAGGCCCCAGAGGCGTAACTAGGCAGGGCATTCCTTGGTTGAGGCAGTTCACTTAACCCAGAACACCCTGCTTCGGGGAGTTGGTTCAGGGAAGCAAACGCAGGGTAACATGTGTCTCTTTGGAGTGGTTAGAAACAACAGGGAGGTAAGCTGAGTGTGCGCGTGGAAACGGGAGCCTGCTGGAACTATCCTTGCTTTCCCACTTGGAAGGCTGCATTCATGCTGCCTTGAAGCTGCCTGACGTCCCCTGCTGTTGACAGGCCTGGAAACCCGGTCGAAATGCTTCTGGGAAGAAAATGAGTTTGCTCCGTCTCAACCCGGTGCTTCCATGGCCGCGGTGGTGGTTAGCCTGACAAGCTCCAGAGCGAAAGGGAAACTCAACGTGAGAATTTGCCTCCAGTTTAGGTCCTGCGTAGCCGGGTAGGAAGGGCGGCATGCAGCAGTTTCCATGAGTTCGTAGTCCCCGTTCGGGTTTATTTTAACGAAATTACCCATTTGAGGACTCCTAGGCCCCTCGGCTGTGCATCCATTTCCCTCCAAGGTCACTGAGGACCTCCAGACACCCCCCACGCCGTGGTCCCGCTGAGCAACATCGAGGCCCAGTGCTCTGCCCCTCGGAGGCCCTGTGTGCGTGCCGAGTGATGGGCAACACTCTGCACGTTCCTTGAGGAGAGCTACATTTCCAGAGCCCTCAAACAGCCTCAGGACCAGATTTCTGGTGAGTCCGAAGCTCCCAGGAAATATTTGTCGTCGCCCTTGTGAGAGCTGCCGTGAGAAAACACTCTGCTTTGCCTCCTTCGCGGGCCTCGTACCTGAAGGCACTCTGCTCGAGGAGAACGTCAGCATCTCGCAATGCTGAGTCGCTAACGGGACAGCCAGATTGAGCACAGGCCTGGAGGGAAGGCCCTGACGTGAGGTGCAGAAGCGGAGCCGCGCAGCAGTTTCCATGAGGCCGTAGCCTCTGCTCTGCGTGTCTTTAACGGCAGTAGAGTTTCCTGGACACCTGGGAGGCTCGCGGGGGCACCCTCTTCCAGGCTGGAACACGGAGTACTCCCAGGCACCCCTGGGTCTGCTGAGCAACGTCCAGGCACGGAGCCCTTTGGAGCCGCTCTCTATACGCCGAGTGTAGGGAAACGCCCTGCACTCTCTCCTGGAGCAGATTCGATTCCCCACCAAACCCACACTTTCACGAACAGACTTCTGGCACGTCTCACATGCCTTTGAGGTCTTACGCCCTGCCCTAGCCTGAGCTGCCCTGAGAGACCCCTCGGCCTCGCATTCCATCTAGGACCTCCTGCCTGAAATCACCCTGCCTCCAAGCGAAAGTCGCCTTGCGTTCTTACTGCGATTTAAGCCCTGTGCTTCCTGTGGCCCTGCAGGCTTTGGAATAGCCACAGGCCCCAGAGGCGTAACTAGGCAGGGCATTCCTTGGTTGAGGCAGTTCACTTGACCCAGAACACCCTGCTTCGGGGAGTTGGTTCAGGGAAGCAAACGCAGGGTAACATGTGTCTCTTTGGACTGGTTAGAAACCACAGGGAGGTAAGCTGAGTGTGCGCGAGGAAACGGGAGCCTGCTGGAACTATCCTTGCTTTCCCACTTGGAAGGCTGCATTCATGCTGCCTTGAAGCTGCCTGACGTCCCCTGCTGTTGACAGGCCTGGAAACCCGGTCGAAATGCTTCTGGGAAGAAAATGAGTTTGCTCCGTCTCAACCCGGTGCTTCCGTGGCCGCGGTGGTGGTTAGCCTGACAAGCTCCAGAGCGAAAGGGAAACTCAACGTGAGAATTTGCCTCCAGTTTAGGTCCTGCGTAGCCGGGCAGGAAGGGCGGCATGCAGCAGTTTCCATGAGTTCGTAGTCCCCGTTCGGGTTTATTTTAACGAAATTACCCATTTGAGGACTCCTAGGCCCCTCGGGCGTGCATCCATTTCCCTCCAAGGTCACTGAGGACCTCCAGACACCCCCCACGCCGTGGTCCCGCTGAGCAACATCGAGGCCCAGTGCTCTGCCCCTCGGAGGCCCTGTGTGCGTGCCGAGTGATGGGCAACACTCTGCACGTTCCTTGAGGAGAGCTACATTTCCAGAGCCCTCAAACAGCCTCAGGACCAGATTTCTGGTGAGTCCGAAGCTCCCAGGAAATATTTGTCGTCGCCCTTGTGAGAGCTGCCGTGAGAAAACACTCTGCTTTGCCTCCTTCGCGGGCCTCGTACCTGAAGGCACTCTGCTCGAGGAGAACGTCAGCATCTCGCAATGCTGAGTCGCTAACGGGACAGCCAGATTGAGCACAGGCCTGGAGGGAAGGCCCTGACGTGAGGTGCAGAAGCGGAGCCGCGCAGCAGTTTCCATGAGGCCGTAGCCTCTGCTCTGCGTGTCTTTAACGGCAGTAGAGTTTCCTGGACACCTGGGAGGCTCGCGGGGGCACCCTCTTCCAGGCTGGAACACGGAGTACTCCCAGGCACCCCTGGGTCTGCTGAGCAACGTCCAGGCACGGAGCCCTTTGGAGCCGCTCTCTATACGCCGAGTGTAGGGAAACGCCCTGCACTCTCTCCTGGAGCAGATTCGATTCCCCACCAAACCCACACTTTCACGAACAGACTTCTGGCACGTCTCACATGCCTTTGAGGTCTTACGCCTCGCCCTAGCCTGAGCTGCCCTGAGAGACCCCTCGGCCTCGCATTGCATCTAGGACCTCCTGCCTGAAATCACCCTGCCTCCAAGCGAAAGTCGGCTTGCGTTCTTACTGCGATTTAAGCCCTGTGCTTCCTGTGGCCCTGCAGGCTTTGGAATAGCCACAGGCCCCAGAGGCGTAACTAGGCAGGGCATTCCTTGGTTGAGGCAGTTCACTTGACCCAGAACACCCTGCTTCGGGGAGTTGGTTCAGGGAAGCAAACGCAGGGTAACATGTGTCTCTTTGGACTGGTTAGAAACCACAGGGAGGTAAGCTGAGTGTGCGCGTGGAAACGGGAGCCTGCTGGAACTATCCTTGCTTTCCCACTTGGAAGGCTGCATTCATGCTGCCTTGAAGCTGCCTGACGTCCCCTGCTGTTGACAGGCCTGGAAACCCGGTCGAAATGCTTCTGGGAAGAAAATGAGTTTGCTCCGTCTCAACCCGGTGCTTCCATGGCCGCGGTGGTGGTTAGCCTGACAAGCTCCAGAGCGAAAGGGAAACTCAACGTGAGAATTTGCCTCCAGTTTAGGTCCTGCGTAGCCGGGTAGGAAGGGCGGCATGCAGCAGTTTCCATGAGTTCGTAGTCCCCGTTCGGGTTTATTTTAACGAAATTACCCATTTGAGGACTCCTAGGCCCCTCGGGCGTGCATCCATTTCCCTCCAAGGTCACTGAGGACCTCCAGACACCCCCCACGCCGTGGTCCCGCTGAGCAACATCGAGGCCCATTGCTCTGCCCCTCGGAGGCCCTGTGTGCGTGCCGAGTGATGGGCAACACTCTGCACGTTCCTTGAGGAGAGCTACATTTCCAGAGCCCTCAAACAGCCTCAGGACCAGATTTCTGGTGAGTCCGAAGCTCCCAGGAAATATTTGTCGTCGCCCTTGTGAGAGCTGCCGTGAGAAAACACTCTGCTTTGCCTCCTTCGCGGGCCTCGTACCTGAAGGCACTCTGCTCGAGGAGAACGTCAGCATCTCGCAATGCTGAGTCGCTAACGGGACAGCCAGATTGAGCACAGGCCTGGAGGGAAGGCCCTGACGTGAGGTGCAGAAGCGGAGCCGCGCAGCAGTTTCCATGAGGCCGTAGCCTCTGCTCTGCGTGTCTTTAACGGCAGTAGAGTTTCCTGGACACCTGGGAGGCTCGCGGGGGCACCCTCTTCCAGGCTGGAACACGGAGTACTCCCAGGCACCCCTGGGTCTGCTGAGCAACGTCCAGGCACGGAGCCCTTTGGAGCCGCTCTCTATACGCCGAGTGTAGGGAAACGCCCTGCACTCTCTCCTGGAGCAGATTCGATTCCCCACCAAACCCACACTTTCACGAACAGACTTCTGGCACGTCTCACATGCCTTTGAGGTCTTACGCCTTGCCCTAGCCTGAGCTGCCCTGAGAGACCCCTCGGCCTCGCATTGCATCTAGGACCTCCTGCCTGAAATCACCCTGCCTCCAAGCGAAAGTCGGCTTGCGTTCTTACTGCGATTTAAGCCCTGTGCTTCCTGTGGCCCTGCAGGCTTTGGAATAGCCACAGGCCCCAGAGGCGTAACTAGGCAGGGCATTCCTTGGTTGAGGCAGTTCACTTGACCCAGAACACCCTGCTTCGGGGAGTTGGTTCAGGGAAGCAAACGCAGGGTAACATGTGTCTCTTTGGACTGGTTAGAAACCACAGGGAGGTAAGCTGAGTGTGCGCGTGGAAACGGGAGCCTGCTGGAACTATCCTTGCTTTCCCACTTGGAAGGCTGCATTCATGCTGCCTTGAAGCTGCCTGACGTCCCCTGCTGTTGACAGGCCTGGAAACCCGGTCGAAATGCTTCTGGGAAGAAAATGAGTTTGCTCCGTCTCAACCCGGTGCTTCCATGGCCGCGGTGGTGGTTAGCCTGACAAGCTCCAGAGCGAAAGGGAAACTCAACGTGAGAATTTGCCTCCAGTTTAGGTCCTGCGTAGCCGGGCAGGAAGGGCGGCATGCAGCAGTTTCCATGAGTTCGTAGTCCCCGTTCGGGTTTATTTTAACGAAATTACCCATTTGAGGACTCCTAGGCCCCTCGGGCGTGCATCCATTTCCCTCCAAGGTCACTGAGGACCTCCAGACACCCCCCACGCCGTGGTCCCCCTGAGCAACATCGAGGCCCATTGCTCTGCCCCTCGGAGGCCCTGTGTGCGTGCCGAGTGATGGGCAACACTCTGCACGTTCCTTGAGGAGAGCTACATTTCCAGAGCCCTCAAACAGCCTCAGGACCAGATTTCTGGTGAGTCCGAAGCTCCCAGGAAATATTTGTCGTCGCCCTTGTGAGAGCTGCCGTGAGAAAACACTCTGCTTTGCCTCCTTCGCGGGCCTCGTACCTGAAGGCACTCTGCTCGAGGAGAACGTCAGCATCTCGCAATGCTGAGTCGCTAACGGGACAGCCAGATTGAGCACAGGCCTGGAGGGAAGGCCCTGACGTGAGGTGCAGAAGCGGAGCCGCGCAGCAGTTTCCATGAGGCCGTAGCCTCTGCTCTGCGTGTCTTTAACGGCAGTAGAGTTTCCTGGACACCTGGGAGGCTCGCGGGGGCACCCTGTTCCAGGCTGGAACACGGAGTACTCCCAGGCACCCCTGGGTCTGCTGAGCAACGTCCAGGCACGGAGCCCTTTGGAGCCGCTCTCTATACGCCGAGTGTAGGGAAACGCCCTGCACTCTCTCCTGGAGCAGATTCGATTCCCCACCAAACCCACACTTTCACGAACAGACTTCTGGCACGTCTCACATGCCTTTGAGGTCTTACGCCTTGCCCTAGCCTGAGCTGCCCTGAGAGACCCCTCGGCCTCGCATTGCATCTAGGACCTCCTGCCTGAAATCACCCTGCCTCCAAGCGAAAGTCGGCTTGCGTTCTTACTGCGATTTAAGCCCTGTGCTTCCTGTGGCCCTGCAGGCTTTGGAATAGCCACAGGCCCCAGAGGCGTAACTAGGCAGGGCATTCCTTGGTTGAGGCAGTTCACTTGACCCAGAACACCCTGCTTCGGGGAGTTGGTTCAGGGAAGCAAACGCAGGGTAACATGTGTCTCTTTGGACTGGTTAGAAACCACAGGGAGGTAAGCTGAGTGTGCGCGTGGAAACGGGAGCCTGCTGGAACTATCCTTGCTTTCCCACTTGGAAGGCTGCATTCATGCTGCCTTGAAGCTGCCTGACGTCCCCTGCTGTTGACAGGCCTGGAAACCCGGTCGAAATGCTTCTGGGAAGAAAATGAGTTTGCTCCGTCTCAACCCGGTGCTTCCATGGCCGCGGTGGTGGTTAGCCTGACAAGCTCCAGAGCGAAAGGGAAACTCAACGTGAGAATTTGCCTCCAGTTTAGGTCCTGCGTAGCCGGGTAGGAAGGGCGGCATGCAGCAGTTTCCATGAGTTCGTAGTCCCCGTTCGGGTTTATTTTAACGAAATTACCCATTTGAGGACTCCTAGGCCCCTCGGGCGTGCATCCATTTCCCTCCAAGGTCACTGAGGACCTCCAGACACCCCCCACGCCGTGGTCCCCCTGAGCAACATCGAGGCCCATTGCTCTGCCCCTCGGAGGCCCTGTGTGCGTGCCGAGTGATGGGCAACACTCTGCACGTTCCTTGAGGAGAGCTACATTTCCAGAGCCCTCAAACAGCCTCAGGACCAGATTTTTGGTGAGTCCGAAGCTCCCAGGAAATATTTGTCGTCGCCCTTGTGAGAGGTGCCGTGAGAAAACACTCTGCTTTGCCTCCTTCGCGGGCCTCGTACCTGAAGGCACTCTGCTCGAGGAGAACGTCAGCATCTCGCAATGCTGAGTCGCTAACGGGACAGCCAGATTGAGCACAGGCCTGGAGGGAAGGCCCTGACGTGAGGTGCAGAAGCGGAGCCGCGCAGCAGTTTCCATGAGGCCGTAGCCTCTGCTCTGCGTGTCTTTAACGGCAGTAGAGTTTCCTGGACACCTGGGAGGCTCGCGGGGGCACCCTGTTCCAGGCTGGAACACGGAGTACTCTCAGGCACCCCTGGGTCTGCTGAGCAACGTCCAGGCCCGGAGCCCTTTGGAGCCGCTCTCTATACGCCGAGTGTAGGGAAACGCCCTGCACTCTCTCCTGGAGCAGATTCGATTCCCCACCAAACCCACACTTTCACGAACAGACTTCTGGCACGTCTCACATGCCTTTGAGGTCTTACGCCTTGCCCTAGCCTGAGCTGCCCTGAGAGACCCCTCGGCCTCGCATTGCATCTAGGACCTCCTGCCTGAAATCACCCTGCCTCCAAGCGAAAGTCGCCTTGCGTTCTTACTGCGATTTAAGCCCTGTGCTTCCTGTGGCCCTGCAGGCTTTGGAATAGCCACAGGCCCCAGAGGCGTAACTAGGCAGGGCATTCCTTGGTTGAGGCAGTTCACTTGACCCAGAACACCCTGCTTCGGGGAGTTGGTTCAGGGAAGCAAACGCAGGGTAACATGTGTCTCTTTGGACTGGTTAGAAACCACAGGGAGGTAAGCTGAGTGTGCGCGTGGAAACGGGAGCCTGCTGGAACTATCCTTGCTTTCCCACTTGGAAGGCTGCATTCATGCTGCCTTGAAGCTGCCTGACGTCCCCTGCTGTTGACAGGCCTGGAAACCCGGTCGAAATGCTTCTGGGAAGAAAATGAGTTTGCTCCGTCTCAACCCGGTGCTTCCATGGCCGCGGTGGTGGTTAGCCTGACAAGCTCCAGAGCGAAAGGGAAACTCAACGTGAGAATTTGCCTCCAGTTTAGGTCCTGCGTAGCCGGGTAGGAAGGGCGGCATGCAGCAGTTTCCATGAGTTCGTAGTCCCCGTTCGGGTTTATTTTAACGAAATTACCCATTTGAGGACTCCTAGGCCCCTCGGGCGTGCATCCATTTCCCTCCAAGGTCACTGAGGACCTCCAGACACCCCCCACGCCGTGGTCCCGCTGAGCAACATTGAGGCCCATTGCTCTGCCCCTCGGAGGCCCTGTGTGCGTGCCGAGTGATGGGCAACACTCTGCACGTTCCTTGAGGAGAGCTACATTTCCAGAGCCCTCAAACAGCCTCAGGACCAGATTTCTGGTGAGTCCGAAGCTCCCAGGAAATATTTGTCGTCGCCCTTGTGAGAGCTGCCGTGAGAAAACACTCTGCTTTGCCTCCTTCGCGGGCCTCGTACCTGAAGGCACTCTGCTCGAGGAGAACGTCAGCATCTCGCAATGCTGAGTCGCTAACGGGACAGCCAGATTGAGCACAGGCCTGGAGGGAAGGCCCTGCCGTGAGGTGCAGAAGCGGAGCCGCGCAGCAGTTTCCATGAGGCCGTAGCCTCTGCTCTGCGTGTCTTTAACGGCAGTAGAGTTTCCTGGACACCTGGGAGGCTCGCGGGGGCACCCTGTTCCAGGCTGGAACACGGAGTACTCCCAGGCACCCCTGGGTCTGCTGAGCAACGTCCAGGCACGGAGCCCTTTGGAGCCGCTCTCTATACGCCGAGTGTAGGGAAACGCCCTGCACTCTCTCCTGGAGCAGATTCGATTCCCCACCAAACCCACACTTTCACGAACAGACTTCTGGCACGTCTCACATGCCTTTGAGGTCTTACGCCTTGCCCTAGCCTGAGCTGCCCTGAGAGACCCCTCGGCCTCGCATTGCATCTAGGACCTCCTGCCTGAAATCACCCTGCCTCCAAGCGAAAGTCGCCTTGCGTTCTTACTGCGATTTAAGCCCTGTGCTTCCTGTGGCCCTGCAGGCTTTGGAATAGCCACAGGCCCCAGAGGCGTAACTAGGCAGGGCATTCCTTGGTTGAGGCAGTTCACTTAACCCAGAACACCCTGCTTCGGGGAGTTGGTTCAGGGAAGCAAACGCAGGGTAACATGTGTCTCTTTGGAGTGGTTAGAAACCACAGGGAGGTAAGCTGAGTGTGCGCGAGGAAACGGGAGCCTGCTGGAACTATCCTTGCTTTCCCACTTGGAAGGCTGCATTCATGCTGCCTTGAAGCTGCCTGACGTCCCCTGCTGTTGACAGGCCTGGAAACCCGGTAGAAATGCTTCTGGGAAGAAGATGAGTTTGCTCCGTCTCAACCCGGTGCTTCCATGGCCGCGGTGGTGGTTAGCCTGACAAGCTCCAGAGCGAAAGGGAAACTCAACGTGAGAATTTGCCTCCAGTTTAGGTCCTGCGTAGCCGGGTAGGAAGGGCGGCATGCAGCAGTTTCCATGAGTTCGTAGTCCCCGTTCGGGTTTATTTTAACGAAATTACCCATTTGAGGACTCCTAGGCCCCTCGGGCGTGCATCCATTTCCCTCCAAGGTCACTGAGGACCTCCAGACACCCCCCACGCCGTGGTCCCGCTGAGCAACATCGAGGCCCATTGCTCTGCCCCTCGGAGGCCCTGTGTGCGTGCCGAGTGATGGGCAACACTCTGCACGTTCCTTGAGGAGAGCTACATTTCCAGAGCCCTCAAACAGCCTCAGGACCAGATTTCTGGTGAGTCCGAAGCTCCCAGGAAATATTTGTCGTCGCCCTTGTGAGAGCTGCCGTGAGAAAACACTCTGCTTTGCCTCCTTCGCGGGCCTCGTACCTGAAGGCACTCTGCTCGAGGAGAACGTCAGCATCTCGCAATGCTGAGTCGCTAACGGGACAGCCAGATTGAGCACAGGCCTGGAGGGAAGGCCCTGACGTGAGGTGCAGAAGCGGAGCCGCGCAGCAGTTTCCATGAGGCCGTAGCCTCTGCTCTGCGTGTCTTTAACGGCAGTAGAGTTTCCTGGACACCTGGGAGGCTCGCGGGGGCACCCTGTTCCAGGCTGGAACACGGAGTACTCCCAGGCACCCCTGGGTCTGCTGAGCAACGTCCAGGCACGGAGCCCTTTGGAGCCGCTCTCTATACGCCGAGTGTAGGGAAACGCCCTGCACTCTCTCCTGGAGCAGATTCGATTCCCCACCAAACCCACACTTTCACGAACAGACTTCTGGCACGTCTCACATGCCTTTGAGGTCTTACGCCTCGCCCTAGCCTGAGCTGCCCTGAGAGACCCCTCGGCCTCGCATTGCATCTAGGACCTCCTGCCTGAAATCACCCTGCCTCCAAGCGAAAGTCGGCTTGCGTTCTTACTGCGATTTAAGCCCTGTGCTTCCTGTGGCCCTGCAGGCTTTGGAATAGCCACAGGCCCCAGAGGCGTAACTAGGCAGGGCATTCCTTGGTTGAGGCAGTTCACTTAACCCAGAACACCCTGCTTCGGGGAGTTGGTTCAGGGAAGCAAACTCAGGGTAACATGTGTCTCTTTGGACTGGTTAGAAACCACAGGGAGGTAAGCTGAGTGTGCGCGTGGAAACGGGAGCCTGCTGGAACTATCCTTGCTTTCCCACTTGGAAGGCTGCATTCATGCTGCCTTGAAGCTGCCTGACGTCCCCTGCTGTTGACAGGCCTGGAAACCCGGTCGAAATGCTTCTGGGAAGAAAATGAGTTTGCTCCGTCTCAACCCGGTGCTTCCATGGCCGCGGTGGTGGTTAGCCTGACAAGCTCCAGAGCGAAAGGGAAACTCAACGTGAGAATTTGCCTCCAGTTTAGGTCCTGCGTAGCCGGGTAGGAAGGGCGGCATGCAGCAGTTTCCATGAGTTCGTAGTCCCCGTTCGGGTTTATTTTAACGAAATTACCCATTTGAGGACTCCTAGGCCCCTCGGGCGTGCATCCATTTCCCTCCAAGGTCACTGAGGACCTCCAGACACCCCCCACGCCGTGGTCCCGCTGAGCAACATCGAGGCCCATTGCTCTGCCCCTCGGAGGCCCTGTGTGCGTGCCGAGTGATGGGCAACACTCTGCACGTTCCTTGAGGAGAGCTACATTTCCAGAGCCCTCAAACAGCCTCAGGACCAGATTTCTGGTGAGTCCGAAGCTCCCAGGAAATATTTGTCGTCGCCCTTGTGAGAGCTGCCGTGAGAAAACACTCTGCTTTGCCTCCTTCGCGGGCCTCGTACCTGAAGGCACTCTGCTCGAGGAGAACGTCAGCATCTCGCAATGCTGAGTCGCTAACGGGACAGCCAGATTGAGCACAGGCCTGGAGGGAAGGCCCTGACGTGAGGTGCAGAAGCGGAGCCGCGCAGCAGTTTCCATGAGGCCGTAGCCTCTGCTCTGCGTGTCTTTAACGGCAGTAGAGTTTCCTGGACACCTGGGAGGCTCGCGGGGGCACCCTGTTCCAGGCTGGAACACGGAGTACTCCCAGGCACCCCTGGGTCTGCTGAGCAACGTCCAGGCACGGAGCCCTTTGGAGCCGCTCTCTATACGCCGAGTGTAGGGAAACGCCCTGCACTCTCTCCTGGAGCAGATTCGATTCCCCACCAAACCCACACTTTCACGAACAGACTTCTGGCACGTCTCACATGCCTTTGAGGTCTTACGCCTCGCCCTAGCCTGAGCTGCCCTGAGAGACCCCTCGGCCTCGCATTGCATCTAGGACCTCCTGCCTGAAATCACCCTGCCTCCAAGCGAAAGTCGGCTTGCGTTCTTACTGCGATTTAAGCCCTGTGCTTCCTGTGGCCCTGCAGGCTTTGGAATAGCCACAGGCCCCAGAGGCGTAACTAGGCAGGGCATTCCTTGGTTGAGGCAGTTCACTTGACCCAGAACACCCTGCTTCGGGGAGTTGGTTCAGGGAAGCAAACGCAGGGTAACATGTGTCTCTTTGGACTGGTTAGAAACCACAGGGAGGTAAGCTGAGTGTGCGCGTGGAAACGGGAGCCTGCTGGAACTATCCTTGCTTTCCCACTTGGAAGGCTGCATTCATGCTGCCTTGAAGCTGCCTGACGTCCCCTGCTGTTGACAGGCCTGGAAACCCGGTCGAAATGCTTCTGGGAAGAAAATGAGTTTGCTCCGTCTCAACCCGGTGCTTCCATGGCCGCGGTGGTGGTTAGCCTGACAAGCTCCAGAGCGAAAGGGAAACTCAACGTGAGAATTTGCCTCCAGTTTAGGTCCTGCGTAGCCGGGTAGGAAGGGCGGCATGCAGCAGTTTCCATGAGTTCGTAGTCCCCGTTCGGGTTTATTTTAACGAAATTACCCATTTGAGGACTCCTAGGCCCCTCGGCTGTGCATCCATTTCCCTCCAAGGTCACTGAGGACCTCCAGACACCCCCCACGCCGTGGTCCCGCTGAGCAACATCGAGGCCCAGTGCTCTGCCCCTCGGAGGCCCTGTGTGCGTGCCGAGTGATGGGCAACACTCTGCACGTTCCTTGAGGAGAGCTACATTTCCAGAGCCCTCAAACAGCCTCAGGACCAGATTTCTGGTGAGTCCGAAGCTCCCAGGAAATATTTGTCGTCGCCCTTGTGAGAGCTGCCGTGAGAAAACACTCTGCTTTGCCTCCTTCGCGGGCCTCGTACCTGAAGGCACTCTGCTCGAGGAGAACGTCAGCATCTCGCAATGCTGAGTCGCTAACGGGACAGCCAGATTGAGCACAGGCCTGGAGGGAAGGCCCTGCCGTGAGGTGCAGAAGCGGAGCCGCGCAGCAGTTTCCATGAGGCCGTAGCCTCTGCTCTGCGTGTCTTTAACGGCAGTAGAGTTTCCTGGACACCTGGGAGGCTCGCGGGGGCACCCTGTTCCAGGCTGGAACACGGAGTACTCCCAGGCACCCCTGGGTCTGCTGAGCAACGTCCAGGCACGGAGCCCTTTGGAGCCGCTCTCTATACGCCGAGTGTAGGGAAACGCCCTGCACTCTCTCCTGGAGCAGATTCGATTCCCCACCAAACCCACACTTTCACGAACAGACTTCTGGCACGTCTCACATGCCTTTGAGGTCTTACGCCCTGCCCTAGCCTGAGCTGCCCTGAGAGACCCCTCGGCCTCGCATTCCATCTAGGACCTCCTGCCTGAAATCACCCTGCCTCCAAGCGAAAGTCGCCTTGCGTTCTTACTGCGATTTAAGCCCTGTGCTTCCTGTGGCCCTGCAGGCTTTGGAATAGCCACAGGCCCCAGAGGCGTAACTAGGCAGGGCATTCCTTGGTTGAGGCAGTTCACTTAACCCAGAACACCCTGCTTCGGGGAGTTGGTTCAGGGAAGCAAACGCAGGGTAACATGTGTCTCTTTGGACTGGTTAGAAACCACAGGGAGGTAAGCTGAGTGTGCGCGAGGAAACGGGAGCCTGCTGGAACTATCCTTGCTTTCCCACTTGGAAGGCTGCATTCATGCTGCCTTGAAGCTGCCTGACGTCCCCTGCTGTTGACAGGCCTGGAAACCCGGTCGAAATGCTTCTGGGAAGAAAATGAGTTTGCTCCGTCTCAACCCGGTGCTTCCATGGCCGCGGTGGTGGTTAGCCTGACAAGCTCCAGAGCGAAAGGGAAACTCAACGTGAGAATTTGCCTCCAGTTTAGGTCCTGCGTAGCCGGGCAGGAAGGGCGGCATGCAGCAGTTTCCATGAGTTCGTAGTCCCCGTTCGGGTTTATTTTAACGAAATTACCCATTTGAGGACTCCTAGGCCCCTCGGGCGTGCATCCATTTCCCTCCAAGGTCACTGAGGACCTCCAGACACCCCCCACGCCGTGGTCCCGCTGAGCAACATCGAGGCCCATTGCTCTGCCCCTCGGAGGCCCTGTGTGCGTGCCGAGTGATGGGCAACACTCTGCACGTTCCTTGAGGAGAGCTACATTTCCAGAGCCCTCAAACAGCCTCAGGACCAGATTTCTGGTGAGCCCGAAGCTCCCAGGAAATATTTGTCGTCGCCCTTGTGAGAGCTGCCGTGAGAAAACACTCTGCTTTGCCTCCTTCGCGGGCCTCGTACCTGAAGGCACTCTGCTCGAGGAGAACGTCAGCATCTCGCAATGCTGAGTCGCTAACGGGACAGCCAGATTGAGCACAGGCCTGGAGGGAAGGCCCTGACGTGAGGTGCAGAAGCGGAGCCGCGCAGCAGTTTCCATGAGGCCGTAGCCTCTGCTCTGCGTGTCTTTAACGGCAGTAGAGTTTCCTGGACACCTGGGAGGCTCGCGGGGGCACCCTCTTCCAGGCTGGAACACGGAGTACTCCCAGGCACCCCTGGGTCTGCTGAGCAACGTCCAGGCACGGAGCCCTTTGGAGCCGCTCTCTATACGCCGAGTGTAGGGAAACGCCCTGCACTCTCTCCTGGAGCAGATTCGATTCCCCACCAAACCCACACTTTCACGAACAGACTTCTGGCACGTCTCACATGCCTTTGAGGTCTTACGCCTTGCCCTAGCCTGAGCTGCCCTGAGAGACCCCTCGGCCTCGCATTGCATCTAGGACCTCCTGCCTGAAATCACCCTGCCTCCAAGCGAAAGTCGCCTTGCGTTCTTACTGCGATTTAAGCCCTGTGCTTCCTGTGGCCCTGCAGGCTTTGGAATAGCCACAGGCCCCAGAGGCGTAACTAGGCAGGGCATTCCTTGGTTGAGGCAGTTCACTTAACCCAGAACACCCTGCTTCGGTGAGTTGGTTCAGGGAAGCAAACGCAGGGTAACATGTGTCTCTTTGGAGTGGTTAGAAACAACAGGGAGGTAAGCTGAGTGTGCGCATGGAAACGGGAGCCTGCTGGAACTATCCTTGCTTTCCCACTTGGAAGGCTGCATTCATGCTGCCTTGAAGCTGCCTGACGTCCCCTGCTGTTGACAGGCCTGGAAACCCGGTAGAAATGCTTCTGGGAAGAAAATGAGTTTGCTCCGTCTCAACCCGGTGCTTCCATGGCCGTGGTGGTGGTTAGCCTGACAAGCTCCAGAGCGAAAGGGAAACTCAACGTGAGAATTTGCCTCCAGTTTAGGTCCTGCGTAGCCGGGTAGGAAGGGCGGCATGCAGCAGTTTCCATGAGTTCGTAGTCCCCGTTCGGGTTTATTTTAACGAAATTACCCATTTGAGGACTCCTAGGCCCCTCGGGCGTGCATCCATTTCCCTCCAAGGTCACTGAGGACCTCCAGACACCCCCCACGCCGTGGTCCCGCTGAGCAACATCGAGGCCCATTGCTCTGCCCCTCGGAGGCCCTGTGTGCGTGCCGAGTGATGGGCAACACTCTGCACGTTCCTTGAGGAGAGCTACATTTCCAGAGCCCTCAAACAGCCTCAGGACCAGATTTCTGGTGAGTCCGAAGCTCCCAGGAAATATTTGTCGTCGCCCTTGTGAGAGCTGCCGTGAGAAAACACTCTGCTTTGCCTACTTCGCGGGCCTCGTACCTGAAGGCACTCTGCTCGAGGAGAACGTCAGCATCTCGCAATGCTGAGTCGCTAACGGGACAGCCAGATTGAGCACAGGCCTGGAGGGAAGGCCCTGACGTGAGGTGCAGAAGCGGAGCCGCGCAGCAGTTTCCATGAGGCCGTAGCCTCTGCTCTGCGTGTCTTTAACGGCAGTAGAGTTTCCTGGACACCTGGGAGGCTCGCGGGGGCACCCTGTTCCAGGCTGGAACACGGAGTACTCCCAGGCACCCCTGGGTCTGCTGAGCAACGTCCAGGCACGGAGCCCTTTGGAGCCGCTCTCTATACGCCGAGTGTAGGGAAACGCCCTGCACTCTCTCCTGGAGCAGATTCGATTCCCCACCAAACCCACACTTTCACGAACAGACTTCTGGCACGTCTCACATGCCTTTGAGGTCTTACGCCTCGCCCTAGCCTGAGCTGCCCTGAGAGACCCCTCGGCCTCGCATTGCATCTAGGACCTCCTGCCTGAAATCACCCTGCCTCCAAGCGAAAGTCGGCTTGCGTTCTTACTGCGATTTAAGCCCTGTGCTTCCTGTGGCCCTGCAGGCTTTGGAATAGCCACAGGCCCCAGAGGCGTAACTAGGCAGGGCATTCCTTGGTTGAGGCAGTTCACTTAACCCAGAACACCCTGCTTCGGGGAGTTGGTTCAGGGAAGCAAACTCAGGGTAACATGTGTCTCTTTGGACTGGTTAGAAACCACAGGGAGGTAAGCTGAGTGTGCGCGTGGAAACGGGAGCCTGCTGCAACTATCCTTGCTTTCCCACTTGGAAGGCTGCATTCATGCTGCCTTGAAGCTGCCTGACGTCCCCTGCTGTTGACAGGCCTGGAAACCCGGTCGAAATGCTTCTGGGAAGAAAATGAGTTTGCTCCGTCTCAACCCGGTGCTTCCATGGCCGCGGTGGTGGTTAGCCTGACAAGCTCCAGAGCGAAAGGGAAACTCAACGTGAGAATTTGCCTCCAGTTTAGGTCCTGCGTAGCCGGGTAGGAAGGGCGGCCTGCAGCAGTTTCCATGAGTTCGTAGTCCCCGTTCGGGTTTATTTTAACGAAATTACCCATTTGAGGACTCCTAGGCCCCTCGGCTGTGCATCCATTTCCCTCCAAGGTCACTGAGGACCTCCAGACACCCCCCACGCCGTGGTCCCGCTGAGCAACATCGAGGCCCAGTGCTCTGCCCCTCGGAGGCCCTGTGTGCGTGCCGAGTGATGGGCAACACTCTGCACGTTCCTTGAGGAGAGCTACATTTCCAGAGCCCTCAAACAGCCTCAGGACCAGATTTCTGGTGAGTCCGAAGCTCCCAGGAAATATTTGTCGTCGCCCTTGTGAGAGCTGCCGTGAGAAAACACTCTGCTTTGCCTCCTTCGCGGGCCTCGTACCTGAAGGCACTCTGCTCGAGGAGAACGTCAGCATCTCGCAATGCTGAGTCGCTAACGGGACAGCCAGATTGAGCACAGGCCTGGAGGGAAGGCCCTGACGTGAGGTGCAGAAGCGGAGCCGCGCAGCAGTTTCCATGAGGCCGTAGCCTCTGCTCTGCGTGTCTTTAACGGCAGTAGAGTTTCCTGGACACCTGGGAGGCTCGCGGGGGCACCCTCTTCCAGGCTGGAACACGGAGTACTCCCAGGCACCCCTGGGTCTGCTGAGCAACGTCCAGGCACGGAGCCCTTTGGAGCCGCTCTCTATACGCCGAGTGTAGGGAAACGCCCTGCACTCTCTCCTGGAGCAGATTCGATTCCCCACCAAACCCACACTTTCACGAACAGACTTCTGGCACGTCTCACATGCCTTTGAGGTCTTACGCCCTGCCCTAGCCTGAGCTGCCCTGAGAGACCCCTCGGCCTCGCATTCCATCTAGGACCTCCTGCCTGAAATCACCCTGCCTCCAAGCGAAAGTCGCCTTGCGTTCTTACTGCGATTTAAGCCCTGTGCTTCCTGTGGCCCTGCAGGCTTTGGAATAGCCACAGGCCCCAGAGGCGTAACTAGGCAGGGCATTCCTTGGTTGAGGCAGTTCACTTAACCCAGAACACCCTGCTTCGGGGAGTTGGTTCAGGGAAGCAAACGCAGGGTAACATGTGTCTCTTTGGACTGGTTAGAAACCACAGGGAGGTAAGCTGAGTGTGCGCGAGGAAACGGGAGCCTGCTGGAACTATCCTTGCTTTCCCACTTGGAAGGCTGCATTCATGCTGCCTTGAAGCTGCCTGACGTCCCCTGCTGTTGACAGGCCTGGAAACCCGGTCGAAATGCTTCTGGGAAGAAAATGAGTTTGCTCCGTCTCAACCCGGTGCTTCCGTGGCCGCGGTGGTGGTTAGCCTGACAAGCTCCAGAGCGAAAGGGAAACTCAACGTGAGAATTTGCCTCCAGTTTAGGTCCTGCGTAGCCGGGCAGGAAGGGCGGCATGCAGCAGTTTCCATGAGTTCGTAGTCCCCGTTCGGGTTTATTTTAACGAAATTACCCATTTGAGGACTCCTAGGCCCCTCGGGCGTGCATCCATTTCCCTCCAAGGTCACTGAGGACCTCCAGACACCCCCCACGCCGTGGTCCCGCTGAGCAACATCGAGGCCCATTGCTCTGCCCCTCGGAGGCCCTGTGTGCGTGCCGAGTGATGGGCAACACTCTGCACGTTCCTTGAGGAGAGCTACATTTCCAGAGCCCTCAAACAGCCTCAGGACCAGATTTCTGGTGAGTCCGAAGCTCCCAGGAAATATTTGTCGTCGCCCTTGTGAGAGCTGCCGTGAGAAAACACTCTGCTTTGCCTCCTTCGCGGGCCTCGTACCTGAAGGCACTCTGCTCGAGGAGAACGTCAGCATCTCGCAATGCTGAGTCGCTAACGGGACAGCCAGATTGAGCACAGGCCTGGAGGGAAGGCCCTGACGTGAGGTGCAGAAGCGGAGCCGCGCAGCAGTTTCCATGAGGCCGTAGCCTCTGCTCTGCGTGTCTTTAACGGCAGTAGAGTTTCCTGGACACCTGGGAGGCTCGCGGGGGCACCCTCTTCCAGGCTGGAACACGGAGTACTCCCAGGCACCCCTGGGTCTGCTGAGCAACGTCCAGGCCCGGAGCCCTTTGGAGCCGCTCTCTATACGCCGAGTGTAGGGAAACGCCCTGCACTCTCTCCTGGAGCAGATTCGATTCCCCACCAAACCCACACTTTCACGAACAGACTTCTGGCACGTCTCACATGCCTTTGAGGTCTTACGCCTCGCCCTAGCCTGAGCTGCCCTGAGAGACCCCTCGGCCTCGCATTGCATCTAGGACCTCCTGCCTGAAATCACCCTGCCTCCAAGCGAAAGTCGCCTTGCGTTCTTACTGCGATTTAAGCCCTGTGCTTCCTGTGGCCCTGCAGGCTTTGGAATAGCCACAGGCCCCAGAGGCGTAACTAGGCAGGGCATTCCTTGGTTGAGGCAGTTCACTTGACCCAGAACACCCTGCTTCGGGGAGTTGGTTCAGGGAAGCAAACGCAGGGTAACATGTGTCTCTTTGGACTGGTTAGAAACCACAGGGAGGTAAGCTGAGTGTGCGCGTGGAAACGGGAGCCTGCTGGAACTATCCTTGCTTTCCCACTTGGAAGGCTGCATTCATGCTGCCTTGAAGCTGCCTGACGTCCCCTGCTGTTGACAGGCCTGGAAACCCGGTCGAAATGCTTCTGGGAAGAAAATGAGTTTGCTCCGTCTCAACCCGGTGCTTCCATGGCCGCGGTGGTGGTTAGCCTGACAAGCTCCAGAGCGAAAGGGAAACTCAACGTGAGAATTTGCCTCCAGTTTAGGTCCTGCGTAGCCGGGTAGGAAGGGCGGCATGCAGCAGTTTCCATGAGTTCGTAGTCCCCGTTCGGGTTTATTTTAACGAAATTACCCATTTGAGGACTCCTAGGCCCCTCGGGCGTGCATCCATTTCCCTCCAAGGTCACTGAGGACCTCCAGACACCCCCCACGCCGTGGTCCCGCTGAGCAACATCGAGGCCCATTGCTCTGCCCCTCGGAGGCCCTGTGTGCGTGCCGAGTGATGGGCAACACTCTGCACGTTCCTTGAGGAGAGCTACATTTCCAGAGCCCTCAAACAGCCTCAGGACCAGATTTCTGGTGAGTCCGAAGCTCCCAGGAAATATTTGTCGTCGCCCTTGTGAGAGCTGCCGTGAGAAAACACTCTGCTTTGCCTCCTTCGCGGGCCTCGTACCTGAAGGCACTCTGCTCGAGGAGAACGTCAGCATCTCGCAATGCTGAGTCGCTAACGGGACAGCCAGATTGAGCACAGGCCTGGAGGGAAGGCCCTGACGTGAGGTGCAGAAGCGGAGCCGCGCAGCAGTTTCCATGAGGCCGTAGCCTCTGCTCTGCGTGTCTTTAACGGCAGTAGAGTTTCCTGGACACCTGGGAGGCTCGCGGGGGCACCCTCTTCCAGGCTGGAACACGGAGTACTCCCAGGCACCCCTGGGTCTGCTGAGCAACGTCCAGGCACGGAGCCCTTTGGAGCCGCTCTCTATACGCCGAGTGTAGGGAAACGCCCTGCACTCTCTCCTGGAGCAGATTCGATTCCCCACCAAACCCACACTTTCACGAACAGACTTCTGGCACGTCTCACATGCCTTTGAGGTCTTACGCCCTGCCCTAGCCTGAGCTGCCCTGAGAGACCCCTGGGCCTCGCATTGCATCTAGGACCTCCTGCCTGAAATCACCCTGCCTCCAAGCGAAAGTCGGCTTGCGTTCTTACTGCGATTTAAGCCCTGTGCTTCCTGTGGCCCTGCAGGCTTTGGAATAGCCACAGGCCCCAGAGGCGTAACTAGGCAGGGCATTCCTTGGTTGAGGCAGTTCACTTAACCCAGAACACCCTGCTTCGGGGAGTTGGTTCAGGGAAGCAAACGCAGGGTAACATGTGTCTCTTTGGACTGGTTAGAAACCACAGGGAGGTAAGCTGAGTGTGCGCGAGGAAACGGGAGCCTGCTGGAACTATCCTTGCTTTCCCACTTGGAAGGCTGCATTCATGCTGCCTTGAAGCTGCCTGACGTCCCCTGCTGTTGACAGGCCTGGAAACCCGGTCGAAATGCTTCTGGGAAGAAAATGAGTTTGCTCCGTCTCAACCCGGTGCTTCCATGGCCGCGGTGGTGGTTAGCCTGACAAGCTCCAGAGCGAAAGGGAAACTCAACGTGAGAATTTGCCTCCAGTTTAGGTCCTGCGTAGCCGGGCAGGAAGGGCGGCATGCAGCAGTTTCCATGAGTTCGTAGTCCCCGTTCGGGTTTATTTTAACGAAATTACCCATTTGAGGACTCCTAGGCCCCTCGGGCGTGCATCCATTTCCCTCCAACGTCACTGAGGACCTCCAGACACCCCCCACGCCGTGGTCCCGCTGAGCAACATCGAGGCCCATTGCTCTGCCCCTCGGAGGCCCTGTGTGCGTGCCGAGTGATGGGCAACACTCTGCACGTTCCTTGAGGAGAGCTACATTTCCAGAGCCCTCAAACAGCCTCAGGACCAGATTTCTGGTGAGTCCGAAGCTCCCAGGAAATATTTGTCGTCGCCCTTGTGAGAGCTGCCGTGAGAAAACACTCTGCTTTGCCTCCTTCGCGGGCCTCGTACCTGAAGGCACTCTGCTCGAGGAGAACGTCAGCATCTCGCAATGCTGAGTCGCTAACGGGACAGCCAGATTGAGCACAGGCCTGGAGGGAAGGCCCTGACGTGAGGTGCAGAAGCGGAGCCGCGCAGCAGTTTCCATGAGGCCGTAGCCTCTGCTCTGCGTGTCTTTAACGGCAGTAGAGTTTCCTGGACACCTGGGAGGCTCGCGGGGGCACCCTGTTCCAGGCTGGAACACGGAGTACTCCCAGGCACCCCTGGGTCTGCTGAGCAACGTCCAGGCACGGAGCCCTTTGGAGCCGCTCTCTATACGCCGAGTGTAGGGAAACGCCCTGCACTCTCTCCTGGAGCAGATTCGATTCCCCACCAAACCCACACTTTCACGAACAGACTTCTGGCACGTCTCACATGCCTTTGAGGTCTTACGCCTCGCCCTAGCCTGAGCTGCCCTGAGAGACCCCTCGGCCTCGCATTGCATCTAGGACCTCCTGCCTGAAATCACCCTGCCTCCAAGCGAAAGTCGGCTTGCGTTCTTACTGCGATTTAAGCCCTGTGCTTCCTGTGGCCCTGCAGGCTTTGGAATAGCCACAGGCCCCAGAGGCGTAACTAGGCAGGGCATTCCTTGGTTGAGGCAGTTCACTTGACCCAGAACACCCTGCTTCGGGGAGTTGGTTCAGGGAAGCAAACGCAGGGTAACATGTGTCTCTTTGGACTGGTTAGAAACCACAGGGAGGTAAGCTGAGTGTGCGCGTGGAAACGGGAGCCTGCTGGAACTATCCTTGCTTTCCCACTTGGAAGGCTGCATTCATGCTGCCTTGAAGCTGCCTGACGTCCCCTGCTGTTGACAGGCCTGGAAACCCGGTCGAAATGCTTCTGGGAAGAAAATGAGTTTGCTCCGTCTCAACCCGGTGCTTCCATGGCCGCGGTGGTGGTTAGCCTGACAAGCTCCAGAGCGAAAGGGAAACTCAACGTGAGAATTTGCCTCCAGTTTAGGTCCTGCGTAGCCGGGTAGGAAGGGCGGCATGCAGCAGTTTCCATGAGTTCGTAGTCCCCGTTCGGGTTTATTTTAACGAAATTACCCATTTGAGGACTCCTAGGCCCCTCGGGCGTGCATCCATTTCCCTCCAAGGTCACTGAGGACCTCCAGACACCCCCCACGCCGTGGTCCCGCTGAGCAACATCGAGGCCCATTGCTCTGCCCCTCGGAGGCCCTGTGTGCGTGCCGAGTGATGGGCAACACTCTGCACGTTCCTTGAGGAGAGCTACATTTCCAGAGCCCTCAAACAGCCTCAGGACCAGATTTCTGGTGAGTCCGAAGCTCCCAGGAAATATTTGTCGTCGCCCTTGTGAGAGCTGCCGTGAGAAAACACTCTGCTTTGCCTCCTTCGCGGGCCTCGTACCTGAAGGCACTCTGCTCGAGGAGAACGTCAGCATCTCGCAATGCTGAGTCGCTAACGGGACAGCCAGATTGAGCACAGGCCTGGAGGGAAGGCCCTGACGTGAGGTGCAGAAGCGGAGCCGCGCAGCAGTTTCCATGAGGCCGTAGCCTCTGCTCTGCGTGTCTTTAACGGCAGTAGAGTTTCCTGGACACCTGGGAGGCTCGCGGGGGCACCCTCTTCCAGGCTGGAACACGGAGTACTCCCAGGCACCCCTGGGTCTGCTGAGCAACGTCCAGGCACGGAGCCCTTTGGAGCCGCTCTCTATACGCCGAGTGTAGGGAAACGCCCTGCACTCTCTCCTGGAGCAGATTCGATTCCCCACCAAACCCACACTTTCACGAACAGACTTCTGGCACGTCTCACATGCCTTTGAGGTCTTACGCCCTGCCCTAGCCTGAGCTGCCCTGAGAGACCCCTGGGCCTCGCATTGCATCTAGGACCTCCTGCCTGAAATCACCCTGCCTCCAAGCGAAAGTCGGCTTGCGTTCTTACTGCGATTTAAGCCCTGTGCTTCCTGTGGCCCTGCAGGCTTTGGAATAGCCACAGGCCCCAGAGGCGTAACTAGGCAGGGCATTCCTTGGTTGAGGCAGTTCACTTAACCCAGAACACCCTGCTTCGGGGAGTTGGTTCAGGGAAGCAAACGCAGGGTAACATGTGTCTCTTTGGACTGGTTAGAAACCACAGGGAGGTAAGCTGAGTGTGCGCGAGGAAACGGGAGCCTGCTGGAACTATCCTTGCTTTCCCACTTGGAAGGCTGCATTCATGCTGCCTTGAAGCTGCCTGACGTCCCCTGCTGTTGACAGGCCTGGAAACCCGGTCGAAATGCTTCTGGGAAGAAAATGAGTTTGCTCCGTCTCAACCCGGTGCTTCCATGGCCGCGGTGGTGGTTAGCCTGACAAGCTCCAGAGCGAAAGGGAAACTCAACGTGAGAATTTGCCTCCAGTTTAGGTCCTGCGTAGCCGGGCAGGAAGGGCGGCATGCAGCAGTTTCCATGAGTTCGTAGTCCCCGTTCGGGTTTATTTTAACGAAATTACCCATTTGAGGACTCCTAGGCCCCTCGGGCGTGCATCCATTTCCCTCCAAGGTCACTGAGGACCTCCAGACACCCCCCACGCCGTGGTCCCGCTGAGCAACATCGAGGCCCATTGCTCTGCCCCTCGGAGGCCCTGTGTGCGTGCCGAGTGATGGGCAACACTCTGCACGTTCCTTGAGGAGAGCTACATTTCCAGAGCCCTCAAACAGCCTCAGGACCAGATTTCTGGTGAGTCCGAAGCTCCCAGGAAATATTTGTCGTCGCCCTTGTGAGAGCTGCCGTGAGAAAACACTCTGCTTTGCCTCCTTCGCGGGCCTCGTACCTGAAGGCACTCTGCTCGAGGAGAACGTCAGCATCTCGCAATGCTGAGTCGCTAACGGGACAGCCAGATTGAGCACAGGCCTGGAGGGAAGGCCCTGACGTGAGGTGCAGAAGCGGAGCCGCGCAGCAGTTTCCATGAGGCCGTAGCCTCTGCTCTGCGTGTCTTTAACGGCAGTAGAGTTTCCTGGACACCTGGGAGGCTCGCGGGGGCACCCTCTTCCAGGCTGGAACACGGAGTACTCCCAGGCACCCCTGGGTCTGCTGAGCAACGTCCAGGCACGGAGCCCTTTGGAGCCGCTCTCTATACGCCGAGTGTAGGGAAACGCCCTGCACTCTCTCCTGGAGCAGATTCGATTCCCCACCAAACCCACACTTTCACGAACAGACTTCTGGCACGTCTCACATGCCTTTGAGGTCTTACGCCCTGCCCTAGCCTGAGCTGCCCTGAGAGACCCCTCGGCCTCGCATTGCATCTAGGACCTCCTGCCTGAAATCACCCTGCCTCCAAGCGAAAGTCGGCTTGCGTTCTTACTGCGATTTAAGCCCTGTGCTTCCTATGGCCCTGCAGGCTTTGGAATAGCCACAGGCCCCAGAGGCGTAACTAGGCAGGGCATTCCTTGGTTGAGGCAGTTCACTTAACCCAGAACACCCTGCTTCGGGGAGTTGGTTCAGGGAAGCAAACGCAGGGTAACATGTGTCTCTTTGGACTGGTTAGAAACCACAGGGAGGTAAGCTGAGTGTGCGCGAGGAAACGGGAGCCTGCTGGAACTATCCTTGCTTTCCCACTTGGAAGGCTGCATTCATGCTGCCTTGAAGCTGCCTGACGTCCCCTGCTGTTGACAGGCCTGGAAACCCGGTCGAAATGCTTCTGGGAAGAAAATGAGTTTGCTCCGTCTCAACCCGGTGCTTCCATGGCCGCGGTGGTGGTTAGCCTGACAAGCTCCAGAGCGAAAGGGAAACTCAACGTGAGAATTTGCCTCCAGTTTAGGTCCTGCGTAGCCGGGCAGGAAGGGCGGCATGCAGCAGTTTCCATGAGTTCGTAGTCCCCGTTCGGGTTTATTTTAACGAAATTACCCATTTGAGGACTCCTAGGCCCCTCGGGCGTGCATCCATTTCCCTCCAAGGTCACTGAGGACCTCCAGACACCCCCCACGCCGTGGTCCCGCTGAGCAACATCGAGGCCCAGTGCTCTGCCCCTCGGAGGCCCTGTGTGCGTGCCGAGTGATGGGCAACACTCTGCACGTTCCTTGAGGAGAGCTACATTTCCAGAGCCCTCAAACAGCCTCAGGACCAGATTTCTGGTGAGTCCGAAGCTCCCAGGAAATATTTGTCGTCGCCCTTGTGAGAGCTGCCGTGAGAAAACACTCTGCTTTGCCTCCTTCGCGGGCCTCGTACCTGAAGGCACTCTGCTCGAGGAGAACGTCAGCATCTCGCAATGCTGAGTCGCTAACGGGACAGCCAGATTGAGCACAGGCCTGGAGGGAAGGCCCTGACGTGAGGTGCAGAAGCGGAGCCGCGCAGCAGTTTCCATGAGGCCGTAGCCTCTGCTCTGCGTGTCTTTAACGGCAGTAGAGTTTCCTGGACACCTGGGAGGCTCGCGGGGGCACCCTCTTCCAGGCTGGAACACGGAGTACTCCCAGGCACCCCTGGGTCTGCTGAGCAACGTCCAGGCACGGAGCCCTTTGGAGCCGCTCTCTATACGCCGAGTGTAGGGAAACGCCCTGCACTCTCTCCTGGAGCAGATTCGATTCCCCACCAAACCCACACTTTCACGAACAGACTTCTGGCACGTCTCACATGCCTTTGAGGTCTTACGCCCTGCCCTAGCCTGAGCTGCCCTGAGAGACCCCTCGGCCTCGCATTGCATCTAGGACCTCCTGCCTGAAATCACCCTGCCTCCAAGCGAAAGTCGGCTTGCGTTCTTACTGCGATTTAAGCCCTGTGCTTCCTGTGGCCCTGCAGGCTTTGGAATAGCCACAGGCCCCAGAGGCGTAACTAGGCAGGGCATTCCTTGGTTGAGGCAGTTCACTTAACCCAGAACACCCTGCTTCGGGGAGTTGGTTCAGGGAAGCAAACGCAGGGTAACATGTGTCTCTTTGGACTGGTTAGAAACCACAGGGAGGTAAGCTGAGTGTGCGCGAGGAAACGGGAGCCTGCTGGAACTATCCTTGCTTTCCCACTTGGAAGGCTGCATTCATGCTGCCTTGAAGCTGCCTGACGTCCCCTGCTGTTGACAGGCCTGGAAACCCGGTCGAAATGCTTCTGGGAAGAAAATGAGTTTGCTCCGTCTCAACCCGGTGCTTCCATGGCCGCGGTGGTGGTTAGCCTGACAAGCTCCAGAGCGAAAGGGAAACTCAACGTGAGAATTTGCCTCCAGTTTAGGTCCTGCGTAGCCGGGCAGGAAGGGCGGCATGCAGCAGTTTCCATGAGTTCGTAGTCCCCGTTCGGGTTTATTTTAACGAAATTACCCATTTGAGGACTCCTAGGCCCCTCGGGCGTGCATCCATTTCCCTCCAAGGTCACTGAGGACCTCCAGACACCCCCCACGCCGTGGTCCCGCTGAGCAACATCGAGGCCCAGTGCTCTGCCCCTCGGAGGCCCTGTGTGCGTGCCGAGTGATGGGCAACACTCTGCACGTTCCTTGAGGAGAGCTACATTTCCAGAGCCCTCAAACAGCCTCAGGACCAGATTTCTGGTGAGTCCGAAGCTCCCAGGAAATATTTGTCGTCGCCCTTGTGAGAGCTGCCGTGAGAAAACACTCTGCTTTGCCTCCTTCGCGGGCCTCGTACCTGAAGGCACTCTGCTCGAGGAGAACGTCAGCATCTCGCAATGCTGAGTCGCTAACGGGACAGCCAGATTGAGCACAGGCCTGGAGGGAAGGCCCTGACGTGAGGTGCAGAAGCGGAGCCGCGCAGCAGTTTCCATGAGGCCGTAGCCTCTGCTCTGCGTGTCTTTAACGGCAGTAGAGTTTCCTGGACACCTGGGAGGCTCGCGGGGGCACCCTCTTCCAGGCTGGAACACGGAGTACTCCCAGGCACCCCTGGGTCTGCTGAGCAACGTCCAGGCACGGAGCCCTTTGGAGCCGCTCTCTATACGCCGAGTGTAGGGAAACGCCCTGCACTCTCTCCTGGAGCAGATTCGATTCCCCACCAAACCCACACTTTCACGAACAGACTTCTGGCACGTCTCACATGCCTTTGAGGTCTTACGCCCTGCCCTAGCCTGAGCTGCCCTGAGAGACCCCTCGGCCTCGCATTCCATCTAGGACCTCCTGCCTGAAATCACCCTGCCTCCAAGCGAAAGTCGCCTTGCGTTCTTACTGCGATTTAAGCCCTGTGCTTCCTGTGGCCCTGCAGGCTTTGGAATAGCCACAGGCCCCAGAGGCGTAACTAGGCAGGGCATTCCTTGGTTGAGGCAGTTCACTTAACCCAGAACACCCTGCTTCGGGGAGTTGGTTCAGGGAAGCAAACGCAGGGTAACATGTGTCTCTTTGGACTGGTTAGAAACCACAGGGAGGTAAGCTGAGTGTGCGCGAGGAAACGGGAGCCTGCTGGAACTATCCTTGCTTTCCCACTTGGAAGGCTGCATTCATGCTGCCTTGAAGCTGCCTGACGTCCCCTGCTGTTGACAGGCCTGGAAACCCGGTCGAAATGCTTCTGGGAAGAAAATGAGTTTGCTCCGTCTCAACCCGGTGCTTCCATGGCCGCGGTGGTGGTTAGCCTGACAAGCTCCAGAGCGAAAGGGAAACTCAACGTGAGAATTTGCCTCCAGTTTCGGCCCTGCGTAGCCGGGCAGGAAGGGCGGCATGCAGCAGTTTCCATGAGTTCGTAGTCCCCGTTCGGGTTTATTTTAACGAAATTACCCATTTGAGGACTCCTAGGCCCCTCGGGCGTGCATCCATTTCCCTCCAAGGTCACTGAGGACCTCCAGACACCCCCCACGCCGTGGTCCCGCTGAGCAACATCGAGGCCCATTGCTCTGCCCCTCGGAGGCCCTGTGTGCGTGCCGAGTGATGGGCAACACTCTGCACGTTCCTTGAGGAGAGCTACATTTCCAGAGCCCTCAAACAGCCTCAGGACCAGATTTCTGGTGAGTCCGAAGCTCCCAGGAAATATTTGTCGTCGCCCTTGTGAGAGCTGCCGTGAGAAAACACTCTGCTTTGCCTCCTTCGCGGGCCTCGTACCTGAAGGCACTCTGCTCGAGGAGAACGTCAGCATCTCGCAATGCTGAGTCGCTAACGGGACAGCCAGATTGAGCACAGGCCTGGAGGGAAGGCCCTGACGTGAGGTGCAGAAGCGGAGCCGCGCAGCAGTTTCCATGAGGCCGTAGCCTCTGCTCTGCGTGTCTTTAACGGCAGTAGAGTTTCCTGGACACCTGGGAGGCTCGCGGGGGCACCCTCTTCCAGGCTGGAACACGGAGTACTCCCAGGCACCCCTGGGTCTGCTGAGCAACGTCCAGGCACGGAGCCCTTTGGAGCCGCTCTCTATACGCCGAGTGTAGGGAAACGCCCTGCACTCTCTCCTGGAGCAGATTCGATTCCCCACCAAACCCACACTTTCACGAACAGACTTCTGGCACGTCTCACATGCCTTTGAGGTCTTACGCCTCGCCCTAGCCTGAGCTGCCCTGAGAGACCCCTCGGCCTCGCATTCCATCTAGGACCTCCCGCCTGAAATCACCCTGCCTCCAAGCGAAAGTCGCCTTGCGTTCTTACTGCGATTTAAGCCCTGTGCTTCCTGTGGCCCTGCAGGCTTTGGAATAGCCACAGGCCCCAGAGGCGTAACTAGGCAGGGCATTCCTTGGTTGAGGCAGTTCACTTAACCCAGAACACCCTGCTTCGGGGAGTTGGTTCAGGGAAGCAAACGCAGGGTAACATGTGTCTCTTTGGACTGGTTAGAAACCACAGGGAGGTAAGCTGAGTGTGCGCGAGGAAACGGGAGCCTGCTGGAACTATCCTTGCTTTCCCACTTGGAAGGCTGCATTCATGCTGCCTTGAAGCTGCCTGACGTCCCCTGCTGTTGACAGGCCTGGAAACCCGGTCGAAATGCTTCTGGGAAGAAAATGAGTTTGCTCCGTCTCAACCCGGTGCTTCCATGGCCGCGGTGGTGGTTAGCCTGACAAGCTCCAGAGCGAAAGGGAAACTCAACGTGAGAATTTGCCTCCAGTTTAGGTCCTGCGTAGCCGGGTAGGAAGGGCGGCATGCAGCAGTTTCCATGAGTTCGTAGTCCCCGTTCGGGTTTATTTTAACGAAATTACCCATTTGAGGACTCCTAGGCCCCTCGGGCGTGCATCCATTTCCCTCCAAGGTCACTGAGGACCTCCAGACACCCCCCACGCCGTGGTCCCGCTGAGCAACATCGAGGCCCATTGCTCTGCCCCTCGGAGGCCCTGTGTGCGTGCCGAGTGATGGGCAACACTCTGCACGTTCCTTGAGGAGAGCTACATTTCCAGAGCCCTCAAACAGCCTCAGGACCAGATTTCTGGTGAGTCCGAAGCTCCCAGGAAATATTTGTCGTCGCCCTTGTGAGAGCTGCCGTGAGAAAACACTCTGCTTTGCCTCCTTCGCGGGCCTCGTACCTGAAGGCACTCTGCTCGAGGAGAACGTCAGCATCTCGCAATGCTGAGTCGCTAACGGGACAGCCAGATTGAGCACAGGCCTGGAGGGAAGGCCCTGACGTGAGGTGCAGAAGCGGAGCCGCGCAGCAGTTTCCATGAGGCCGTAGCCTCTGCTCTGCGTGTCTTTAACGGCAGTAGAGTTTCCTGGACACCTGGGAGGCTCGCGGGGGCACCCTCTTCCAGGCTGGAACACGGAGTACTCCCAGGCACCCCTGGGTCTGCTGAGCAACGTCCAGGCACGGAGCCCTTTGGAGCCGCTCTCTATACGCCGAGTGTAGGGAAACGCCCTGCACTCTCTCCTGGAGCAGATTCGATTCCCCACCAAACCCACACTTTCACGAACAGACTTCTGGCACGTCTCACATGCCTTTGAGGTCTTACGCCTTGCCCTAGCCTGAGCTGCCCTGAGAGACCCCTCGGCCTCGCATTCCATCTAGGACCTCCCGCCTGAAATCACCCTGCCTCCAAGCGAAAGTCGCCTTGCGTTCTTACTGCGATTTAAGCCCTGTGCTTCCTGTGGCCCTGCAGGCTTTGGAATAGCCACAGGCCCCAGAGGCGTAACTAGGCAGGGCATTCCTTGGTTGAGGCAGTTCACTTAACCCAGAACACCCTGCTTCGGGGAGTTGGTTCAGGGAAGCAAACGCAGGGTAACATGTGTCTCTTTGGACTGGTTAGAAACCACAGGGAGGTAAGCTGAGTGTGCGCGAGGAAACGGGAGCCTGCTGGAACTATCCTTGCTTTCCCACTTGGAAGGCTGCATTCATGCTGCCTTGAAGCTGCCTGACGTCCCCTGCTGTTGACAGGCCTGGAAACCCGGTCGAAATGCTTCTGGGAAGAAAATGAGTTTGCTCCGTCTCAACCCGGTGCTTCCATGGCCGCGGTGGTGGTTAGCCTGACAAGCTCCAGAGCGAAAGGGAAACTCAACGTGAGAATTTGCCTCCAGTTTAGGTCCTGCGTAGCCGGGTAGGAAGGGCGGCATGCAGCAGTTTCCATGAGTTCGTAGTCCCCGTTCGGGTTTATTTTAACGAAATTACCCATTTGAGGACTCCTAGGCCCCTCGGCTGTGCATCCATTTCCCTCCAAGGTCACTGAGGACCTCCAGACACCCCCCACGCCGTGGTCCCGCTGAGCAACATCGAGGCCCATTGCTCTGCCCCTCGGAGGCCCTGTGTGCGTGCCGAGTGATGGGCAACACTCTGCACGTTCCTTGAGGAGAGCTACATTTCCAGAGCCCTCAAACAGCCTCAGGACCAGATTTCTGGTGAGTCCGAAGCTCCCAGGAAATATTTGTCGTCGCCCTTGTGAGAGCTGCCGTGAGAAAACACTCTGCTTTGCCTCCTTCGCGGGCCTCGTACCTGAAGGCACTCTGCTCGAGGAGAACGTCAGCATCTCGCAATGCTGAGTCGCTAACGGGACAGCCAGATTGAGCACAGGCCTGGAGGGAAGGCCCTGACGTGAGGTGCAGAAGCGGAGCCGCGCAGCAGTTTCCATGAGGCCGTAGCCTCTGCTCTGCGTGTCTTTAACGGCAGTAGAGTTTCCTGGACACCTGGGAGGCTCGCGGGGGCACCCTGTTCCAGGCTGGAACACGGAGTACTCCCAGGCACCCCTGGGTCTGCTGAGCAACGTCCAGGCACGGAGCCCTTTGGAGCCGCTCTCTATACGCCGAGTGTAGGGAAACGCCCTGCACTCTCTCCTGGAGCAGATTCGATTCCCCACCAAACCCACACTTTCACGAACAGACTTCTGGCACGTCTCACATGCCTTTGAGGTCTTACGCCTCGCCCTAGCCTGAGCTGCCCTGAGAGACCCCTCGGCCTCGCATTCCATCTAGGACCTCCCGCCTGAAATCACCCTGCCTCCAAGCGAAAGTCGCCTTGCGTTCTTACTGCGATTTAAGCCCTGTGCTTCCTGTGGCCCTGCAGGCTTTGGAATAGCCACAGGCCCCAGAGGCGTAACTAGGCAGGGCATTCCTTGGTTGAGGCAGTTCACTTAACCCAGAACACCCTGCTTCGGGGAGTTGGTTCAGGGAAGCAAACGCAGGGTAACATGTGTCTCTTTGGACTGGTTAGAAACCACAGGGAGGTAAGCTGAGTGTGCGCGTGGAAACGGGAGCCTGCTGGAACTATCCTTGCTTTCCCACTTGGAAGGCTGCATTCATGCTGCCTTGAAGCTGCCTGACGTCCCCTGCTGTTGACAGGCCTGGAAACCCGGTCGAAATGCTTCTGGGAAGAAAATGAGTTTGCTCCGTCTCAACCCGGTGCTTCCATGGCCGCGGTGGTGGTTAGCCTGACAAGCTCCAGAGCGAAAGGGAAACTCAACGTGAGAATTTGCCTCCAGTTTCGGCCCTGCGTAGCCGGGCAGGAAGGGCGGCATGCAGCAGTTTCCATGAGTTCGTAGTCCCCGTTCGGGTTTATTTTAACGAAATTACCCATTTGAGGACTCCTAGGCCCCTCGGGCGTGCATCCATTTCCCTCCAAGGTCACTGAGGACCTCCAGACACCCCCCACGCCGTGGTCCCGCTGAGCAACATCGAGGCCCATTGCTCTGCCCCTCGGAGGCCCTGTGTGCGTGCCGAGTGATGGGCAACACTCTGCACGTTCCTTGAGGAGAGCTACATTTCCAGAGCCCTCAAACAGCCTCAGGACCAGATTTCTGGTGAGTCCGAAGCTCCCAGGAAATATTTGTCGTCGCCCTTGTGAGAGCTGCCGTGAGAAAACACTCTGCTTTGCCTCCTTCGCGGGCCTCGTACCTGAAGGCACTCTGCTCGAGGAGAACGTCAGCATCTCGCAATGCTGAGTCGCTAACGGGACAGCCAGATTGAGCACAGGCCTGGAGGGAAGGCCCTGACGTGAGGTGCAGAAGCGGAGCCGCGCAGCAGTTTCCATGAGGCCGTAGCCTCTGCTCTGCGTGTCTTTAACGGCAGTAGAGTTTCCTGGACACCTGGGAGGCTCGCGGGGGCACCCTCTTCCAGGCTGGAACACGGAGTACTCCCAGGCACCCCTGGGTCTGCTGAGCAACGTCCAGGCACGGAGCCCTTTGGAGCCGCTCTCTATACGCCGAGTGTAGGGAAACGCCCTGCACTCTCTCCTGGAGCAGATTCGATTCCCCACCAAACCCACACTTTCACGAACAGACTTCTGGCACGTCTCACATGCCTTTGAGGTCTTACGCCTCGCCCTAGCCTGAGCTGCCCTGAGAGACCCCTCGGCCTCGCATTCCATCTAGGACCTCCCGCCTGAAATCACCCTGCCTCCAAGCGAAAGTCGCCTTGCGTTCTTACTGCGATTTAAGCCCTGTGCTTCCTGTGGCCCTGCAGGCTTTGGAATAGCCACAGGCCCCAGAGGCGTAACTAGGCAGGGCATTCCTTGGTTGAGGCAGTTCACTTAACCCAGAACACCCTGCTTCGGGGAGTTGGTTCAGGGAAGCAAACGCAGGGTAACATGTGTCTCTTTGGACTGGTTAGAAACCACAGGGAGGTAAGCTGAGTGTGCGCGAGGAAACGGGAGCCTGCTGGAACTATCCTTGCTTTCCCACTTGGAAGGCTGCATTCATGCTGCCTTGAAGCTGCCTGACGTCCCCTGCTGTTGACAGGCCTGGAAACCCG
Source organism: Orcinus orca (assembly GCF_937001465.1). NCBI lineage: Eukaryota > Metazoa > Chordata > Mammalia > Artiodactyla > Delphinidae > Orcinus > Orcinus orca. The sequence continues at coordinate 1,313,056 of NW_026044069.1, read as the reverse complement.
GTAGAAATGCTTCTGGGAAGAAAATGAGTTTGCTCCGTCTCAACCCGGTGCTTCCATGGCCGCGGTGGTGGTTAGCCTGACAAGCTCCAGAGCGAAAGGGAAACTCAACGTGAGAATTTGCCTCCAGTTTAGGTCCTGCGTAGCCGGGTAGGAAGGGCGGCATGCAGCAGTTTCCATGAGTTCGTAGTCCCCGTTCGGGTTTATTTTAACGAAATTACCCATTTGAGGACTCCTAGGCCCCTCGGCTGTGCATCCATTTCCCTCCAAGGTCACTGAGGACCTCCAGACACCCCCCACGCCGTGGTCCCGCTGAGCAACATCGAGGCCCATTGCTCTGCCCCTCGGAGGCCCTGTGTGCGTGCCGAGTGATGGGCAACACTCTGCACGTTCCTTGAGGAGAGCTACATTTCCAGAGCCCTCAAACAGCCTCAGGACCAGATTTCTGGTGAGTCCGAAGCTCCCAGGAAATATTTGTCGTCGCCCTTGTGAGAGCTGCCGTGAGAAAACACTCTGCTTTGCCTCCTTCGCGGGCCTCGTACCTGAAGGCACTCTGCTCGAGGAGAACGTCAGCATCTCGCAATGCTGAGTCGCTAACGGGACAGCCAGATTGAGCACAGGCCTGGAGGGAAGGCCCTGACGTGAGGTGCAGAAGCGGAGCCGCGCAGCAGTTTCCATGAGGCCGTAGCCTCTGCTCTGCGTGTCTTTAACGGCAGTAGAGTTTCCTGGACACCTGGGAGGCTCGCGGGGGCACCCTGTTCCAGGCTGGAACACGGAGTACTCCCAGGCACCCCTGGGTCTGCTGAGCAACGTCCAGGCACGGAGCCCTTTGGAGCCGCTCTCTATACGCCGAGTGTAGGGAAACGCCCTGCACTCTCTCCTGGAGCAGATTCGATTCCCCACCAAACCCACACTTTCACGAACAGACTTCTGGCACGTCTCACATGCCTTTGAGGTCTTACGCCTCGCCCTAGCCTGAGCTGCCCTGAGAGACCCCTCGGCCTCGCATTCCATCTAGGACCTCCCGCCTGAAATCACCCTGCCTCCAAGCGAAAGTCGCCTTGCGTTCTTACTGCGATTTAAGCCCTGTGCTTCCTGTGGCCCTGCAGGCTTTGGAATAGCCACAGGCCCCAGAGGCGTAACTAGGCAGGGCATTCCTTGGTTGAGGCAGTTCACTTAACCCAGAACACCCTGCTTCGGGGAGTTGGTTCAGGGAAGCAAACGCAGGGTAACATGTGTCTCTTTGGACTGGTTAGAAACCACAGGGAGGTAAGCTGAGTGTGCGCGTGGAAACGGGAGCCTGCTGGAACTATCCTTGCTTTCCCACTTGGAAGGCTGCATTCATGCTGCCTTGAAGCTGCCTGACGTCCCCTGCTGTTGACAGGCCTGGAAACCCGGTCGAAATGCTTCTGGGAAGAAAATGAGTTTGCTCCGTCTCAACCCGGTGCTTCCATGGCCGCGGTGGTGGTTAGCCTGACAAGCTCCAGAGCGAAAGGGAAACTCAACGTGAGAATTTGCCTCCAGTTTCGGCCCTGCGTAGCCGGGCAGGAAGGGCGGCATGCAGCAGTTTCCATGAGTTCGTAGTCCCCGTTCGGGTTTATTTTAACGAAATTACCCATTTGAGGACTCCTAGGCCCCTCGGGCGTGCATCCATTTCCCTCCAAGGTCACTGAGGACCTCCAGACACCCCCCACGCCGTGGTCCCGCTGAGCAACATCGAGGCCCATTGCTCTGCCCCTCGGAGGCCCTGTGTGCGTGCCGAGTGATGGGCAACACTCTGCACGTTCCTTGAGGAGAGCTACATTTCCAGAGCCCTCAAACAGCCTCAGGACCAGATTTCTGGTGAGTCCGAAGCTCCCAGGAAATATTTGTCGTCGCCCTTGTGAGAGCTGCCGTGAGAAAACACTCTGCTTTGCCTCCTTCGCGGGCCTCGTACCTGAAGGCACTCTGCTCGAGGAGAACGTCAGCATCTCGCAATGCTGAGTCGCTAACGGGACAGCCAGATTGAGCACAGGCCTGGAGGGAAGGCCCTGACGTGAGGTGCAGAAGCGGAGCCGCGCAGCAGTTTCCATGAGGCCGTAGCCTCTGCTCTGCGTGTCTTTAACGGCAGTAGAGTTTCCTGGACACCTGGGAGGCTCGCGGGGGCACCCTCTTCCAGGCTGGAACACGGAGTACTCCCAGGCACCCCTGGGTCTGCTGAGCAACGTCCAGGCACGGAGCCCTTTGGAGCCGCTCTCTATACGCCGAGTGTAGGGAAACGCCCTGCACTCTCTCCTGGAGCAGATTCGATTCCCCACCAAACCCACACTTTCACGAACAGACTTCTGGCACGTCTCACATGCCTTTGAGGTCTTACGCCTCGCCCTAGCCTGAGCTGCCCTGAGAGACCCCTCGGCCTCGCATTCCATCTAGGACCTCCCGCCTGAAATCACCCTGCCTCCAAGCGAAAGTCGCCTTGCGTTCTTACTGCGATTTAAGCCCTGTGCTTCCTGTGGCCCTGCAGGCTTTGGAATAGCCACAGGCCCCAGAGGCGTAACTAGGCAGGGCATTCCTTGGTTGAGGCAGTTCACTTAACCCAGAACACCCTGCTTCGGGGAGTTGGTTCAGGGAAGCAAACGCAGGGTAACATGTGTCTCTTTGGACTGGTTAGAAACCACAGGGAGGTAAGCTGAGTGTGCGCGAGGAAACGGGAGCCTGCTGGAACTATCCTTGCTTTCCCACTTGGAAGGCTGCATTCATGCTGCCTTGAAGCTGCCTGACGTCCCCTGCTGTTGACAGGCCTGGAAACCCGGTAGAAATGCTTCTGGGAAGAAAATGAGTTTGCTCCGTCTCAACCCGGTGCTTCCATGGCCGCGGTGGTGGTTAGCCTGACAAGCTCCAGAGCGAAAGGGAAACTCAACGTGAGAATTTGCCTCCAGTTTAGGTCCTGCGTAGCCGGGTAGGAAGGGCGGCATGCAGCAGTTTCCATGAGTTCGTAGTCCCCGTTCGGGTTTATTTTAACGAAATTACCCATTTGAGGACTCCTAGGCCCCTCGGGCGTGCATCCATTTCCCTCCAAGGTCACTGAGGACCTCCAGACACCCCCCACGCCGTGGTCCCGCTGAGCAACATCGAGGCCCATTGCTCTGCCCCTCGGAGGCCCTGTGTGCGTGCCGAGTGATGGGCAACACTCTGCACGTTCCTTGAGGAGAGCTACATTTCCAGAGCCCTCAAACAGCCTCAGGACCAGATTTCTGGTGAGTCCGAAGCTCCCAGGAAATATTTGTCGTCGCCCTTGTGAGAGCTGCCGTGAGAAAACACTCTTCTTTGCCTCCTTCGCGGGCCTCGTACCTGAAGGCACTCTGCTCGAGGAGAACGTCAGCATCTCGCAATGCTGAGTCGCTAACGGGACAGCCAGATTGAGCACAGGCCTGGAGGGAAGGCCCTGACGTGAGGTGCAGAAGCGGAGCCGCGCAGCAGTTTCCATGAGGCCGTAGCCTCTGCTCTGCGTGTCTTTAACGGCAGTAGAGTTTCCTGGACACCTGGGAGGCTCGCGGGGGCACCCTCTTTCAGGCTGGAACACGGAGTACTCCCAGGCACCCCTGGGTCTGCTGAGCAACGTCCAGGCACGGAGCCCTTTGGAGCCGCTCTCTATACGCCGAGTGTAGGGAAACGCCCTGCACTCTCTCCTGGAGCAGATTCGATTCCCCACCAAACCCACACTTTCACGAACAGACTTCTGGCACGTCTCACATGCCTTTGAGGTCTTACGCCTTGCCCTAGCCTGAGCTGCCCTGAGAGACCCCTCGGCCTCGCATTCCATCTAGGACCTCCCGCCTGAAATCACCCTGCCTCCAAGCGAAAGTCGCCTTGCGTTCTTACTGCGATTTAAGCCCTGTGCTTCCTGTGGCCCTGCAGGCTTTGGAATAGCCACAGGCCCCAGAGGCGTAACTAGGCAGGGCATTCCTTGGTTGAGGCAGTTCACTTAACCCAGAACACCCTGCTTCGGGGAGTTGGTTCAGGGAAGCAAACGCAGGGTAACATGTGTCTCTTTGGACTGGTTAGAAACCACAGGGAGGTAAGCTGAGTGTGCGCGTGGAAACGGGAGCCTGCTGGAACTATCCTTGCTTTCCCACTTGGAAGGCTGCATTCATGCTGCCTTGAAGCTGCCTGACGTCCCCTGCTGTTGACAGGCCTGGAAACCCGGTCGAAATGCTTCTGGGAAGAAAATGAGTTTGCTCCGTCTCAACCCGGTGCTTCCATGGCCGCGGTGGTGGTTAGCCTGACAAGCTCCAGAGCGAAAGGGAAACTCAACGTGAGAATTTGCCTCCAGTTTAGGTCCTGCGTAGCCGGGTAGGAAGGGCGGCATGCAGCAGTTTCCATGAGTTCGTAGTCCCCGTTCGGGTTTATTTTAACGAAATTACCCATTTGAGGACTCCTAGGCCCCTCGGCTGTGCATCCATTTCCCTCCAAGGTCACTGAGGACCTCCAGACACCCCCCACGCCGTGGTCCCGCTGAGCAACATCGAGGCCCATTGCTCTGCCCCTCGGAGGCCCTGTGTGCGTGCCGAGTGATGGGCAACACTCTGCACGTTCCTTGAGGAGAGCTACATTTCCAGAGCCCTCAAACAGCCTCAGGACCAGATTTCTGGTGAGTCCGAAGCTCCCAGGAAATATTTGTCGTCGCCCTTGTGAGAGCTGCCGTGAGAAAACACTCTGCTTTGCCTCCTTCGCGGGCCTCGTACCTGAAGGCACTCTGCTCGAGGAGAACGTCAGCATCTCGCAATGCTGAGTCGCTAACGGGACAGCCAGATTGAGCACAGGCCTGGAGGGAAGGCCCTGACGTGAGGTGCAGAAGCGGAGCCGCGCAGCAGTTTCCATGAGGCCGTAGCCTCTGCTCTGCGTGTCTTTAACGGCAGTAGAGTTTCCTGGACACCTGGGAGGCTCGCGGGGGCACCCTGTTCCAGGCTGGAACACGGAGTACTCCCAGGCACCCCTGGGTCTGCTGAGCAACGTCCAGGCACGGAGCCCTTTGGAGCCGCTCTCTATACGCCGAGTGTAGGGAAACGCCCTGCACTCTCTCCTGGAGCAGATTCGATTCCCCACCAAACCCACACTTTCACGAACAGACTTCTGGCACGTCTCACATGCCTTTGAGGTCTTACGCCTCGCCCTAGCCTGAGCTGCCCTGAGAGACCCCTCGGCCTCGCATTCCATCTAGGACCTCCCGCCTGAAATCACCCTGCCTCCAAGCGAAAGTCGCCTTGCGTTCTTACTGCGATTTAAGCCCTGTGCTTCCTGTGGCCCTGCAGGCTTTGGAATAGCCACAGGCCCCAGAGGCGTAACTAGGCAGGGCATTCCTTGGTTGAGGCAGTTCACTTAACCCAGAACACCCTGCTTCGGGGAGTTGGTTCAGGGAAGCAAACGCAGGGTAACATGTGTCTCTTTGGACTGGTTAGAAACCACAGGGAGGTAAGCTGAGTGTGCGCGTGGAAACGGGAGCCTGCTGGAACTATCCTTGCTTTCCCACTTGGAAGGCTGCATTCATGCTGCCTTGAAGCTGCCTGACGTCCCCTGCTGTTGACAGGCCTGGAAACCCGGTCGAAATGCTTCTGGGAAGAAAATGAGTTTGCTCCGTCTCAACCCGGTGCTTCCATGGCCGCGGTGGTGGTTAGCCTGACAAGCTCCAGAGCGAAAGGGAAACTCAACGTGAGAATTTGCCTCCAGTTTAGGTCCTGCGTAGCCGGGTAGGAAGGGCGGCATGCAGCAGTTTCCATGAGTTCGTAGTCCCCGTTCGGGTTTATTTTAACGAAATTACCCATTTGAGGACTCCTAGGCCCCTCGGGCGTGCATCCATTTCCCTCCAAGGTCACTGAGGACCTCCAGACACCCCCCACGCCGTGGTCCCGCTGAGCAACATCGAGGCCCATTGCTCTGCCCCTCGGAGGCCCTGTGTGCGTGCCGAGTGATGGGCAACACTCTGCACGTTCCTTGAGGAGAGCTACATTTCCAGAGCCCTCAAACAGCCTCAGGACCAGATTTCTGGTGAGTCCGAAGCTCCCAGGAAATATTTGTCGTCGCCCTTGTGAGAGCTGCCGTGAGAAAACACTCTGCTTTGCCTCCTTCGCGGGCCTCGTACCTGAAGGCACTCTGCTCGAGGAGAACGTCAGCATCTCGCAATGCTGAGTCGCTAACGGGACAGCCAGATTGAGCACAGGCCTGGAGGGAAGGCCCTGACGTGAGGTGCAGAAGCGGAGCCGCGCAGCAGTTTCCATGAGGCCGTAGCCTCTGCTCTGCGTGTCTTTAACGGCAGTAGAGTTTCCTGGACACCTGGGAGGCTCGCGGGGGCACCCTGTTCCAGGCTGGAACACGGAGTACTCCCAGGCACCCCTGGGTCTGCTGAGCAACACCCAGGCACGGAGCCCTTTGGAGCCGCTCTCTATACGCCGAGTGTAGGGAAACGCCCTGCACTCTCTCCTGGAGCAGATTCGATTCCCCACCAAACCCACACTTTCACGAACAGACTTCTGGCACGTCTCACATGCCTTTGAGGTCTTACGCCTCGCCCTAGCCTGAGCTGCCCTGAGAGACCCCTCGGCCTCGCATTCCATCTAGGACCTCCCGCCTGAAATCACCCTGCCTCCAAGCGAAAGTCGCCTTGCGTTCTTACTGCGATTTAAGCCCTGTGCTTCCTGTGGCCCTGCAGGCTTTGGAATAGCCACAGGCCCCAGAGGCGTAACTAGGCAGGGCATTCCTTGGTTGAGGCAGTTCACTTGACCCAGAACACCCTGCTTCGGGGAGTTGGTTCAGGGAAGCAAACGCAGGGTAACATGTGTCTCTTTGGACTGGTTAGAAACCACAGGGAGGTAAGCTGAGTGTGCGCGAGGAAACGGGAGCCTGCTGGAACTATCCTTGCTTTCCCACTTGGAAGGCTGCATTCATGCTGCCTTGAAGCTGCCTGACGTCCCCTGCTGTTGACAGGCCTGGAAACCCGGTCGAAATGCTTCTGGGAAGAAAATGAGTTTGCTCCGTCTCAACCCGGTGCTTCCATGGCCGCGGTGGTGGTTAGCCTGACAAGCTCCAGAGCGAAAGGGAAACTCAACGTGAGAATTTGCCTCCAGTTTAGGTCCTGCGTAGCCGGGTAGGAAGGGCGGCATGCAGCAGTTTCCATGAGTTCGTAGTCCCCGTTCGGGTTTATTTTAACGAAATTACCCATTTGAGGACTCCTAGGCCCCTCGGGCGTGCATCCATTTCCCTCCAAGGTCACTGAGGACCTCCAGACACCCCCCACGCCGTGGTCCCGCTGAGCAACATCGAGGCCCATTGCTCTGCCCCTCGGAGGCCCTGTGTGCGTGCCGAGTGATGGGCAACACTCTGCACGTTCCTTGAGGAGAGCTACATTTCCAGAGCCCTCAAACAGCCTCAGGACCAGATTTCTGGTGAGTCCGAAGCTCCCAGGAAATATTTGTCGTCGCCCTTGTGAGAGCTGCCGTGAGAAAACACTCTGCTTTGCCTCCTTCGCGGGCCTCGTACCTGAAGGCACTCTGCTCGAGGAGAACGTCAGCATCTCGCAATGCTGAGTCGCTAACGGGACAGCCAGATTGAGCACAGGCCTGGAGGGAAGGCCCTGACGTGAGGTGCAGAAGCGGAGCCGCGCAGCAGTTTCCATGAGGCCGTAGCCTCTGCTCTGCGTGTCTTTAACGGCAGTAGAGTTTCCTGGACACCTGGGAGGCTCGCGGGGGCACCCTCTTCCAGGCTGGAACACGGAGTACTCCCAGGCACCCCTGGGTCTGCTGAGCAACGTCCAGGCACGGAGCCCTTTGGAGCCGCTCTCTATACGCCGAGTGTAGGGAAACGCCCTGCACTCTCTCCTGGAGCAGATTCGATTCCCCACCAAACCCACACTTTCACGAACAGACTTCTGGCACGTCTCACATGCCTTTGAGGTCTTACGCCTTGCCCTAGCCTGAGCTGCCCTGAGAGACCCCTCGGCCTCGCATTCCATCTAGGACCTCCCGCCTGAAATCACCCTGCCTCCAAGCGAAAGTCGCCTTGCGTTCTTACTGCGATTTAAGCCCTGTGCTTCCTGTGGCCCTGCAGGCTTTGGAATAGCCACAGGCCCCAGAGGCGTAACTAGGCAGGGCATTCCTTGGTTGAGGCAGTTCACTTAACCCAGAACACCCTGCTTCGGGGAGTTGGTTCAGGGAAGCAAACGCAGGGTAACATGTGTCTCTTTGGACTGGTTAGAAACCACAGGGAGGTAAGCTGAGTGTGCGCGAGGAAACGGGAGCCTGCTGGAACTATCCTTGCTTTCCCACTTGGAAGGCTGCATTCATGCTGCCTTGAAGCTGCCTGACGTCCCCTGCTGTTGACAGGCCTGGAAACCCGGTAGAAATGCTTCTGGGAAGAAAATGAGTTTGCTCCGTCTCAACCCGGTGCTTCCATGGCCGCGGTGGTGGTTAGCCTGACAAGCTCCAGAGCGAAAGGGAAACTCAACGTGAGAATTTGCCTCCAGTTTAGGTCCTGCGTAGCCGGGTAGGAAGGGCGGCATGCAGCAGTTTCCATGAGTTCGTAGTCCCCGTTCGGGTTTATTTTAACGAAATTACCCATTTGAGGACTCCTAGGCCCCTCGGGCGTGCATCCATTTCCCTCCAAGGTCACTGAGGACCTCCAGACACCCCCCACGCCGTGGTCCCGCTGAGCAACATCGAGGCCCAGTGCTCTGCCCCTCGGAGGCCCTGTGTGCGTGCCGAGTGATGGGCAACACTCTGCACGTTCCTTGAGGAGAGCTACATTTCCAGAGCCCTCAAACAGCCTCAGGACCAGATTTCTGGTGAGTCCGAAGCTCCCAGGAAATATTTGTCGTCGCCCTTGTGAGAGCTGCCGTGAGAAAACACTCTGCTTTGCCTCCTTCGCGGGCCTCGTACCTGAAGGCACTCTGCTCGAGGAGAACGTCAGCATCTCGCAATGCTGAGTCGCTAACGGGACAGCCAGATTGAGCACAGGCCTGGAGGGAAGGCCCTGACGTGAGGTGCAGAAGCGGAGCCGCGCAGCAGTTTCCATGAGGCCGTAGCCTCTGCTCTGCGTGTCTTTAACGGCAGTAGAGTTTCCTGGACACCTGGGAGGCTCGCGGGGGCACCCTCTTCCAGGCTGGAACACGGAGTACTCCCAGGCACCCCTGGGTCTGCTGAGCAACGTCCAGGCACGGAGCCCTTTGGAGCCGCTCTCTATACGCCGAGTGTAGGGAAACGCCCTGCACTCTCTCCTGGAGCAGATTCGATTCCCCACCAAACCCACACTTTCACGAACAGACTTCTGGCACGTCTCACATGCCTTTGAGGTCTTACGCCTCGCCCTAGCCTGAGCTGCCCTGAGAGACCCCTCGGCCTCGCATTCCATCTAGGACCTCCCGCCTGAAATCACCCTGCCTCCAAGCGAAAGTCGCCTTGCGTTCTTACTGCGATTTAAGCCCTGTGCTTCCTGTGGCCCTGCAGGCTTTGGAATAGCCACAGGCCCCAGAGGCGTAACTAGGCCGGGCATTCCTTGGTTGAGGCAGTTCACTTAACCCAGAACACCCTGCTTCGGGGAGTTGGTTCAGGGAAGCAAACGCAGGGTAACATGTGTCTCTTTGGACTGGTTAGAAACCACAGGGAGGTAAGCTGAGTGTGCGCGTGGAAACGGGAGCCTGCTGGAACTATCCTTGCTTTCCCACTTGGAAGGCTGCATTCATGCTGCCTTGAAGCTGCCTGACGTCCCCTGCTGTTGACAGGCCTGGAAACCCGGTCGAAATGCTTCTGGGAAGAAAATGAGTTTGCTCCGTCTCATCCCGGTGCTTCCATGGCCGCGGTGGTGGTTAGCCTGACAAGCTCCAGAGCGAAAGGAAAACTCAACGTGAGAATTTGCCTCCAGTTTAGGCCCTGCGTAGCCGGGTAGGAAGGGCGGCATGCAGCAGTTTCCATGAGTTCGTAGTCCCCGTTCGGGTTTATTTTAACGAAATTACCCATTTGAGGACTCCTAGGCCCCTCGGGCGTGCATCCATTTCCCTCCAAGGTCACTGAGGACCTCCAGACACCCCCCACGCCGTGGTCCCGCTGAGCAACATCGAGGCCCATTGCTCTGCCCCTCGGAGTCCCTGAGTGCGTGCCGAGTGATGGGCAGCACTCTGCACGTTCCTTGAGGAGAGCTACATTTCCAGAGCCCTCAAACAGCCTCAGGACCAGATTTCTGGTGAGTCCGAAGCTCCCAGGAAATATTTGTCGTCGCCCTTGTGAGAGCTGCCGTGAGAAAACACTCTGCTTTGCCTCCTTCGCGGGCCTCGTACCTGAAGGCACTCTGCTCGAGGAGAACGTCAGCATCTCGCAATGCTGAGTCGCTAACGGGACAGCCAGATTGAGCACAGGCCTGGAGGGAAGGCCCTGACGTGAGGTGCAGAAGCGGAGCCGCGCAGCAGTTTCCATGAGGCCGTAGCCTCTGCTCTGCGTGTCTTTAACGGCAGTAGAGTTTCCTGGACACCTGGGAGGCTCGCGGGGGCACCCTGTTCCAGGCTGGAACACGGAGTACTCCCAGGCACCCCTGGGTCTGCTGAGCAACGTCCAGGCACGGAGCCCTTTGGAGCCGCTCTCTATACGCCGAGTGTAGGGAAACGCCCTGCACTCTCTCCTGGAGCAGATTCGATTCCCCACCAAACCCACACTTTCACGAACAGACTTCTGGCACGTCTCACATGCCTTTGAGGTCTTACGCCTTGCCCTAGCCTGAGCCGCCCTGAGAGACCCCTCGGCCTCGCATTGCATCTAGGACCTCCTGCCTGAAATCACCCTGCCTCCAAGCGAAAGTCGCCTTGCGTTCTTACTGCGATTTAAGCCCTCTGCTTCCTGTGGCCCTGCAGGCTTTGGAATAGCCACAGGCCCCAGAGGCGTAACTAGGCAGGGCATTCCTTGGTTGAGGCAGTTCACTTGACCCAGAACACCCTGCTTCGGGGAGTTGGTTCAGGGAAGCAAACGCAGGGTAACATGTGTCTCTTTGGACTGGTTAGAAACCACAGGGAGGTAAGCTGAGTGTGCGCGAGGAAACGGGAGCCTGCTGGAACTATCCTTGCTTTCCCACTTGGAAGGCTGCATTCATGCTGCCTTGAAGCTGCCTGACGTCCCCTGCTGTTGACAGGCCTGGAAACCCGGTCGAAAGGCTTCTGGGAAGAAAATGAGTTTGCTCCGTCTCAACCCGGTGCTTCCATGGCCGCGGTGGTGGTTAGCCTGACAAGCTCCAGAGCGAAAGGGAAACTCAACGTGAGAATTTGCCTCCAGTTTAGGTCCTGCGTAGCCGGGTAGGAAGGGCGGCATGCAGCAGTTTCCATGAGTTCGTAGTCCCCGTTCGGGTTTATTTTAACGAAATTACCCATTTGAGGACTCCTAGGCCCCTCGGGCGTGCATCCATTTCCCTCCAAGGTCACTGAGGACCTCCAGACACCCCCCACGCCGTGGTCCCGCTGAGCAACATCGAGGCCCATTGCTCTGCCCCTCGGAGTCCCTGAGTGCGTGCCGAGTGATGGGCAGCACTCTGCACGTTCCTTGAGGAGAGCTACATTTCCAGAGCCCTCAAACAGCCTCAGGACCAGATTTCTGGTGAGTCCGAAGCTCCCAGGAAATATTTGTCGTCGCCCTTGTGAGAGCTGCCGTGAGAAAACACTCTGCTTTGCCTCCTTCGCGGGCCTCGTACCTGAAGGCACTCTGCTCGAGGAGAACGTCAGCATCTCGCAATGCTGAGTCGCTAACGGGACAGCCAGATTGAACACAGGCCTGGAGGGAAGGCCCTGCCGTGAGGTGCAGAAGCGGAGCCGCGCAGCAGTTTCCATGAGGCCGTAGCCTCTGCTCTGCGTGTCTTTAACGGCAGTAGAGTTTCCTGGACACCTGGGAGGCTCGCGGGGGCACCCTCTTCCAGGCTGGAACACGGAGTACTTCCAGGCATCCCTGGGTCTGCTGAGCAACGTCCAGGCACGGAGCCCTTTGGAGCCGCTCTCTATACGCCGAGTGTAGGGAAACGCCCTGCACTCTCTCCTGGAGCAGATTCGATTCCCCACCAAACCCACACTTTCACGAACAGACTTCTGGCACGTCTCACATGCCTTTGAGGTCTTACGCCCTGCCCTAGCCTGAGCTGCCCTGAGAGACCCCTTGGCCTCGCATTCCATCTAGGACCTCCTGCCTGAAATCACCCTGCCTCCAAGCGAAAGTCGGCTTGCGTTCTTACTGCGATTTAAGCCCTGTGCTTCCTGTAGCCCTGCAGGCTTTGGAATAGCCACAGGCCCCAGAGGCGTAACTAGGCAGGGCATTCCTTGGTTGAGGCAGTTCACTTGACCCAGAACACCCTGCTTCGGGGAGTTGGTTCAGGGAAGCAAACGCAGGGTAACATGTGTCTCTTTGCACTGGTTAGAAACCACAGGGAGGTAAGCTGAGTGTGCGCGTGGAAACGGGAGCCTGCTGGAACTATCCTTGCTTTCCCACTTGGAAGGCTGCATTCATGCTGCCTTGAAGCTGCCTGACGTCCCCTGCTGTTGACAGGCCTGGAAACCCGGTCGAAATGCTTCTGGGAAGAAAATGAGTTTGCTCCGTCTCAACACGGTGCTTCCATGGCCGCGGTGGTGGTTAGCCTGACAAGCCCCAGAGCGAAAGGGAAACTCAACGTGAGAATTTGCCTCCAGTTTAGGCCCTGCGTAGCCGGGCAGGAAGGGCGGCATGCAGCAGTTTCCATGAGTTCGTAGTCCCCGTTCGGGTTTATTTTAACGAAATTACCCATTTGAGGACTCCTAGGCCCCTCGGGCGTGCATCCATTTCCCTCCGAGGTCACTGAGGACCTCCAGACACCCCCCACGCCGTGGTCCCGCTGAGCAACATCGAGGCCCATTGCTCTGCCCCTCGGAGGCCCTGTGTGCGTGCCGAGTGATGGGCAACACTCTGCACGTTCCTTGAGGAGAGCTACATTTCCAGAGCCCTCAAACAGCCTCAGGACCAGATTTCTGGTGAGTCCGAAGCTCCCAGGAAATATTTGTCGTCGCCCTTGTGAGAGCTGCCGTGAGAAAACACTCTGCTTTGCCTCCTTCGCGGGCCTCGTACCTGAAGGCACTCTGCTCGAGGAGAACGTCAGCATCTCGCAATGCTGAGTCGCTAACGGGACAGCCAGATTGAGCACAGGCCTGGAGGGAAGGCCCTGACGTGAGGTGCAGAAGCGGAGCCGCGCAGCAGTTTCCATGAGGCCGTAGCCTCTGCTCTGCGTGTCTTTAACGGCAGTAGAGTTTCCTGGACACCTGGGAGGCTCGCGGGGGCACCCTGTTCCAGGCTGGAACACGGAGTACTCCGAGGCACCCCTGGGTCTGCTGAGCAACGTCCAGGCACGGAGCCCTTTGGAGCCGCTCTCTATACGCCGAGTGTAGGGAAACGCCCTGCACTCTCTCCTGGAGCAGATTCGATTCCCCACCAAACCCACACTTTCACGAACAGACTTCTGGCACGTCTCACATGCCTTTGAGGTTTTACGCCCTGCCCTAGCCTGAGCTGCCCTGAGAGACCCCTCGGCCTCGCATTGCATCTAGGACCTCCTGCCTGAAATCACCCTGCCTCCAAGCGAAAGTCGGCTTGCGTTCTTACTGCGATTTAAGCCCTGTGCTTCCTGTGGCCCTGCAGGCTTTGGAATAGCCACAGGCCCCAGAGGCGTAACTAGGCAGGGCATTCCTTGGTTGAGGCAGTTCACTTGACCCAGAACACCCTGCTTCGGGGAGTTGGTTCAGGGAAGCAAACGCAGGGTAACATGTGTCTCTTTGGACTGGTTAGAAACCACAGGGAGGTAAGCTGAGTGTGCGCGTGGAAACGGGAGCCTGCTGGAACTATCCTTGCTTTCCCACTTGGAAGGCTGCATTCATGCTGCCTTGAAGCTGCCTGACGTCCCCTGCTGTTGACAGGCCTGGAAACCCGGTCGAAATGCTTCTGGGAAGAAAATGAGTTTGCTCCGTCTCATCCCGGTGCTTCCATGGCCGCGGTGGTGGTTAGCCTGACAAGCTCCAGAGCGAAAGGAAAACTCAACGTGAGAATTTGCCTCCAGTTTAGGCCCTGCGTAGCCGGGTAGGAAGGGCGGCATGCAGCAGTTTCCATGAGTTCGTAGTCCCCGTTCGGGTTTATTTTAACGAAATTACCCATTTGAGGACTCCTAGGCCCCTCGGGCGTGCATCCATTTCCCTCCAAGGTCACTGAGGACCTCCAGACACCCCCCACGCCGTGGTCCCGCTGAGCAACATCGAGGCCCATTGCTCTGCCCCTCGGAGGCCCTGTGTGCGTGCCGAGTGATGGGCAACACTCTGCACGTTCCTTGAGGAGAGCTACATTTCCAGAGCCCTCAAACAGCCTCAGGACCAGATTTCTGGTGAGTCCGAAGCTCCCAGGAAATATTTGTCGTCGCCCTTGTGAGAGCTGCCGTGAGAAAACACTCTGCTTTGCCTCCTTCGCGGGCCTCGTACCTGAAGGCACTCTGCTCGAGGAGAACGTCAGCATCTCGCAATGCTGAGTCGCTAACGGGACAGCCAGATTGAGCACAGGCCTGGAGGGAAGGCCTTGACGTGAGGTGCAGAAGCGGAGCCGCGCAGCAGTTTCCATGAGGCCGTAGCCTCTGCTCTGCGTGTCTTTAACGGCAGTAGAGTTTCCTGGACACCTGGGAGGCTCGCGGGGGCACCCTGTTCCAGGCTGGAACACGGAGTACTCCGAGGCACCCCTGGGTCTGCTGAGCAACGTCCAGGCACGGAGCCCTTTGGAGCCGCTCTCTATACGCCGAGTGTAGGGAAACGCCCTGCACTCTCTCCTGGAGCAGATTCGATTCCCCACCAAACCCACACTTTCACGAACAGACTTCTGGCACGTCTCACATGCCTTTGAGGTCTTACGCCCTGCCCTAGCCTGAGCTGCCCTGAGAGACCCCTCGGCCTCGCATTGCATCTAGGACCTCCTGCCTGAAATCACCCTGCCTCCTAGCGAAAGTCGGCTTGCGTTCTTACTGCGATTTAAGCCCTGTGCTTCCTGTGGCCCTGCAGGCTTTGGAATAGCCACAGGCCCCAGAGGCGTAACTAGGCAGGGCATTCCTTGGTTGAGGCAGTTCACTTGACCCAGAACACCCTGCTTCGGGGAGTTGGTTCAGGGAAGCAAACGCAGGGTAACATGTGTCTCTTTGGACTGGTTAGAAACCACAGGGAGGTAAGCTGAGTGTGCGCGTGGAAACGGGAGCCTGCTGGAACTATCCTTGCTTTCCCACTTGGAAGGCTGCATTCATGCTGCCTTGAAGCTGCCTGACGTCCCCTGCTGTTGACAGGCCTGGAAACCCGGTCGAAATGCTTCTGGGAAGAAAATGAGTTTGCTCCGTCTCATCCCGGTGCTTCCATGGCCGCGGTGGTGGTTAGCCTGACAAGCTCCAGAGCGAAAGGAAAACTCAACGTGAGAATTTGCCTCCAGTTTAGGCCCTGCGTAGCCGGGTAGGAAGGGCGGCATGCAGCAGTTTCCATGAGTTCGTAGTCCCCGTTCGGGTTTATTTTAACGAAATTACCCATTTGAGGACTCCTAGGCCCCTCGGGCGTGCATCCATTTCCCTCCAAGGTCACTGAGGACCTCCAGACACCCCCCACGCCGTGGTCCCGCTGAGCAACATCGAGGCCCATTGCTCTGCCCCTCGGAGTCCCTGAGTGCGTGCCGAGTGATGGGCAGCACTCTGCACGTTCCTTGAGGAGAGCTACATTTCCAGAGCCCTCAAACAGCCTCAGGACCAGATTTCTGGTGAGTCCGAAGCTCCCAGGAAATATTTGTCGTCGCCCTTGTGAGAGCTGCCGTGAGAAAACACTCTGCTTTGCCTCCTTCGCGGGCCTCGTACCTGAAGGCACTCTGCTCGAGGAGAACGTCAGCATCTCGCAATGCTGAGTCGCTAACGGGACAGCCAGATTGAACACAGGCCTGGAGGGAAGGCCCTGCCGTGAGGTGCAGAAGCGGAGCCGCGCAGCAGTTTCCATGAGGCCGTAGCCTCTGCTCTGCGTGTCTTTAACGGCAGTAGAGTTTCCTGGACACCTGGGAGGCTCGCGGGGGCACCCTGTTCCAGGCTGGAACACGGAGTACTTCCAGGCATCCCTGGGTCTGCTGAGCAACGTCCAGGCACGGAGCCCTTTGGAGCCGCTCTCTATACGCCGAGTGTAGGGAAACGCCCTGCACTCTCTCCTGGAGCAGATTCGATTCCCCACCAAACCCACACTTTCACGAACAGACTTCTGGCACGTCTCACATGCCTTTGAGGTCTTACGCCCTGCCCTAGCCTGAGCTGCCCTGAGAGACCCCTCGGCCTCGCATTGCATCTAGGACCTCCTGCCTGAAATCACCCTGCCTCCAAGCGAAAGTCGGCTTGCGTTCTTACTGCGATTTAAGCCCTGTGCTTCCTGTGGCCCTGCAGGCTTTGGAATAGCCACAGGCCCCAGAGGCGTAACTAGGCAGGGCATTCCTTGGTTGAGGCAGTTCACTTGACCCAGAACACCCTACTTCGGGGAGTTGGTTCAGGGAAGCAAACGCAGGGTAACATGTGTCTCTTTGGACTGGTTAGAAACCACAGGGAGGTAAGCTGAGTGTGCGCGTGGAAACGGGAGCCTGCTGGAACTATCCTTGCTTTCCCACTTGGAAGGCTGCATTCATGCTGCCTTGAAGCTGCCTGACGTCCCCTGCTGTTGACAGGCCTGGAAACCCGGTCGAAATGCTTCTGGGAAGAAAATGAGTTTGCTCCGTCTCATCCCGGTGCTTCCATGGCCGCGGTGGTGGTTAGCCTGACAAGCTCCAGAGCGAAAGGAAAACTCAACGTGAGAATTTGCCTCCAGTTTAGGTCCTGCGTAGCCGGGTAGGAAGGGCGGCATGCAGCAGTTTCCATGAGTTCGTAGTCCCCGTTCGGGTTTATTTTAACGAAATTACCCATTTGAGGACTCCTAGGCCCCTCGGGCGTGCATCCATTTCCCTCCAAGGTCACTGAGGACCTCCAGACACCCCCCACGCCGTGGTCCCGCTGAGCAACATCGAGGCCCATTGCTCTGCCCCTCGGAGGCCCTGTGTGCGTGCCGAGTGATGGGCAACACTCTGCACGTTCCTTGAGGAGAGCTACATTTCCAGAGCCCTCAAACAGCCTCAGGACCAGATTTCTGGTGAGTCCGAAGCTCCCAGGAAATATTTGTCGTCGCCCTTGTGAGAGCTGCCGTGAGAAAACACTCTGCTTTGCCTCCTTCGCGGGCCTCGTACCTGAAGGCACTCTGCTCGAGGAGAACGTCAGCATCTCGCAATGCTGAGTCGCTAACGGGACAGCCAGATTGAGCACAGGCCTGGAGGGAAGGCCCTGACGTGAGGTGCAGAAGCGGAGCCGCGCAGCAGTTTCCATGAGGCCGTAGCCTCTGCTCTGCGTGTCTTTAACGGCAGTAGAGTTTCCTGGACACCTGGGAGGCTCGCGGGGGCACCCTGTTCCAGGCTGGAACACGGAGTACTCCCAGGCACCCCTGGGTCTGCTGAGCAACGTCCAGGCACGGAGCCCTTTGGAGCCGCTCTCTATACGCCGAGTGTAGGGAAACGCCCTGCACTCTCTCCTGGAGCAGATTCGATTCCCCACCAAACCCACACTTTCACGAACAGACTTCTGGCACGTCTCACATGCCTTTGAGGTCTTACGCCTTGCCCTAGCCTGAGCTGCCCTGAGAGACCCCTCGGCCTCGCATTCCATCTAGGACCTCCTGCCTGAAATCACCCTGCCTCCAAGCGAAAGTCGCCTTGCGTTCTTACTGCGATTTAAGCCCTGTGCTTCCTGTGGCCCTGCAGGCTTTGGAATAGCCACAGGCCCCAGAGGCGTAACTAGGCAGGGCATTCCTTGGTTGAGGCAGTTCACTTGACCCAGAACACCCTGCTTCGGGGAGTTGGTTCAGGGAAGCAAACTCAGGGTAACATGTGTCTCTTTGGACTGGTTAGAAACCACAGGGAGGTAAGCTGAGTGTGCGCGTGGAAACGGGAGCCTGCTGGAACTATCCTTGCTTTCCCACTTGGAAGGCTGCATTCATGCTGCCTTGAAGCTGCCTGACGTCCCCTGCTGTTGACAGGCCTGGAAACCCGGTCGAAAGGCTTCTGGGAAGAAAATGAGTTTGCTCCGTCTCAACCCGGTGCTTCCATGGCCGCGGTGGTGGTTAGCCTGACAAGCTCCAGAGCGAAAGGGAAACTCAACGTGAGAATTTGCCTCCAGTTTAGGTCCTGCGTAGCCGGGTAGGAAGGGCGGCATGCAGCAGTTTCCATGAGTTCGTAGTCCCCGTTCGGGTTTATTTTAACGAAATTACCCATTTGAGGACTCCTAGGCCCCTCGGGCGTGCATCCATTTCCCTCCAAGGTCACTGAGGACCTCCAGACACCCCCCACGCCGTGGTCCCGCTGAGCAACATCGAGGCCCATTGCTCTGCCCCTCGGAGGCCCTGTGTGCGTGCCGAGTGATGGGCAACACTCTGCACGTTCCTTGAGGAGAGCTACATTTCCAGAGCCCTCAAACAGCCTCAGGACCAGATTTCTGGTGAGTCCGAAGCTCCCAGGAAATATTTGTCGTCGCCCTTGTGAGAGCTGCCGTGAGAAAACACTCTGCTTTGCCTCCTTCGCGGGCCTCGTACCTGAAGGCACTCTGCTCGAGGAGAACGTCAGCATCTCGCAATGCTGAGTCGCTAACGGGACAGCCAGATTGAGCACAGGCCTGGAGGGAAGGCCCTGACGTGAGGTGCAGAAGCGGAGCCGCGCAGCAGTTTCCATGAGGCCGTAGCCTCTGCTCTGCGTGTCTTTAACGGCAGTAGAGTTTCCTGGACACCTGGGAGGCTCGCGGGGGCACCCTGTTCCAGGCTGGAACACGGAGTACTCCCAGGCACCCCTGGGTCTGCTGAGCAACGTCCAGGCCCGGAGCCCTTTGGAGCCGCTCTCTATACGCCGAGTGTAGGGAAACGCCCTGCACTCTCTCCTGGAGCAGATTCGATTCCCCACCAAACCCACACTTTCACGAACAGACTTCTGGCACGTCTCACATGCCTTTGAGGTCTTACGCCTTGCCCTAGCCTGAGCTGCCCTGAGAGACCCCTCGGCCTCGCATTGCATCTAGGACCTCCTGCCTGAAATCACCCTGCCTCCAAGCGAAAGTCGCCTTGCGTTCTTACTGCGATTTAAGCCCTGTGCTTCCTGTGGCCCTGCAGGCTTTGGAATAGCCACAGGCCCCAGAGGCGTAACTAGGCAGGGCATTCCTTGGTTGAGGCAGTTCACTTGACCCAGAACACCCTGCTTCGGGGAGTTGGTTCAGGGAAGCAAACTCAGGGTAACATGTGTCTCTTTGGACTGGTTAGAAACCACAGGGAGGTAAGCTGAGTGTGCGCGTGGAAACGGGAGCCTGCTGGAACTATCCTTGCTTTCCCACTTGGAAGGCTGCATTCATGCTGCCTTGAAGCTGCCTGACGTCCCCTGCTGTTGACAGGCCTGGAAACCCGGTCGAAAGGCTTCTGGGAAGAAAATGAGTTTGCTCCGTCTCAACCCGGTGCTTCCATGGCCGCGGTGGTGGTTAGCCTGACAAGCTCCAGAGCGAAAGGGAAACTCAACGTGAGAATTTGCCTCCAGTTTAGGTCCTGCGTAGCCGGGTAGGAAGGGCGGCATGCAGCAGTTTCCATGAGTTCGTAGTCCCCGTTCGGGTTTATTTTAACGAAATTACCCATTTGAGGACTCCTAGGCCCCTCGGGCGTGCATCCATTTCCCTCCAAGGTCACTGAGGACCTCCAGACACCCCCCACGCCGTGGTCCCGCTGAGCAACATCGAGGCCCATTGCTCTGCCCCTCGGAGTCCCTGAGTGCGTGCCGAGTGATGGGCAGCACTCTGCACGTTCCTTGAGGAGAGCTACATTTCCAGAGCCCTCAAACAGCCTCAGGACCAGATTTCTGGTGAGTCCGAAGCTCCCAGGAAATATTTGTCGTCGCCCTTGTGAGAGCTGCCGTGAGAAAACACTCTGCTTTGCCTCCTTCGCGGGCCTCGTACCTGAAGGCACTCTGCTCGAGGAGAACGTCAGCATCTCGCAATGCTGAGTCGCTAACGGGACAGCCAGATTGAACACAGGCCTGGAGGGAAGGCCCTGCCGTGAGGTGCAGAAGCGGAGCCGCGCAGCAGTTTCCATGAGGCCGTAGCCTCTGCTCTGCGTGTCTTTAACGGCAGTAGAGTTTCCTGGACACCTGGGAGGCTCGCGGGGGCACCCTCTTCCAGGCTGGAACACGGAGTACTTCCAGGCATCCCTGGGTCTGCTGAGCAACGTCCAGGCACGGAGCCCTTTGGAGCCGCTCTCTATACGCCGAGTGTAGGGAAACGCCCTGCACTCTCTCCTGGAGCAGATTCGATTCCCCACCAAACCCACACTTTCACGAACAGACTTCTGGCACGTCTCACATGCCTTTGAGGTCTTACGCCCTGCCCTAGCCTGAGCTGCCCTGAGAGACCCCTTGGCCTCGCATTCCATCTAGGACCTCCTGCCTGAAATCACCCTGCCTCCAAGCGAAAGTCGGCTTGCGTTCTTACTGCGATTTAAGCCCTGTGCTTCCTGTAGCCCTGCAGGCTTTGGAATAGCCACAGGCCCCAGAGGCGTAACTAGGCAGGGCATTCCTTGGTTGAGGCAGTTCACTTGACCCAGAACACCCTGCTTCGGGGAGTTGGTTCAGGGAAGCAAACGCAGGGTAACATGTGTCTCTTTGCACTGGTTAGAAACCACAGGGAGGTAAGCTGAGTGTGCGCGTGGAAACGGGAGCCTGCTGGAACTATCCTTGCTTTCCCACTTGGAAGGCTGCATTCATGCTGCCTTGAAGCTGCCTGACGTCCCCTGCTGTTGACAGGCCTGGAAACCCGGTCGAAATGCTTCTGGGAAGAAAATGAGTTTGCTCCGTCTCAACACGGTGCTTCCATGGCCGCGGTGGTGGTTAGCCTGACAAGCCCCAGAGCGAAAGGGAAACTCAACGTGAGAATTTGCCTCCAGTTTAGGCCCTGCGTAGCCGGGCAGGAAGGGCGGCATGCAGCAGTTTCCATGAGTTCGTAGTCCCCGTTCGGGTTCATTTTAACGAAATTACCCATTTGAGGACTCCTAGGCCCCTCGGGCGTGCATCCATTTCCCTCCGAGGTCACTGAGGACCTCCAGACACCCCCCACGCCGTGGTCCCGCTGAGCAACATCGAGGCCCATTGCTCTGCCCCTCGGAGGCCCTGTGTGCGTGCCGAGTGATGGGCAACACTCTGCACGTTCCTTGAGGAGAGCTACATTTCCAGAGCCCTCAAACAGCCTCAGGACCAGATTTCTGGTGAGTCCGAAGCTCCCAGGAAATATTTGTCGTCGCCCTTGTGAGAGCTGCCGTGAGAAAACACTCTGCTTTGCCTCCTTCGCGGGCCTCGTACCTGAAGGCACTCTGCTCGAGGAGAACGTCAGCATCTCGCAATGCTGAGTCGCTAACGGGACAGCCAGATTGAGCACAGGCCTGGAGGGAAGGCCCTGACGTGAGGTGCAGAAGCGGAGCCGCGCAGCAGTTTCCATGAGGCCGTAGCCTCTGCTCTGCGTGTCTTTAACGGCAGTAGAGTTTCCTGGACACCTGGGAGGCTCGCGGGGGCACCCTGTTCCAGGCTGGAACACGGAGTACTCCGAGGCACCCCTGGGTCTGCTGAGCAACGTCCAGGCACGGAGCCCTTTGGAGCCGCTCTCTATACGCCGAGTGTAGGGAAACGCCCTGCACTCTCTCCTGGAGCAGATTCGATTCCCCACCAAACCCACACTTTCACGAACAGACTTCTGGCACGTCTCACATGCCTTTGAGGTTTTACGCCCTGCCCTAGCCTGAGCTGCCCTGAGAGACCCCTCGGCCTCGCATTGCATCTAGGACCTCCTGCCTGAAATCACCCTGCCTCCAAGCGAAAGTCGGCTTGCGTTCTTACTGCGATTTAAGCCCTGTGCTTCCTGTGGCCCTGCAGGCTTTGGAATAGCCACAGGCCCCAGAGGCGTAACTAGGCAGGGCATTCCTTGGTTGAGGCAGTTCACTTGACCCAGAACACCCTACTTCGGGGAGTTGGTTCAGGGAAGCAAACGCAGGGTAACATGTGTCTCTTTGGACTGGTTAGAAACCACAGGGAGGTAAGCTGAGTGTGCGCGTGGAAACGGGAGCCTGCTGGAACTATCCTTGCTTTCCCACTTGGAAGGCTGCATTCATGCTGCCTTGAAGCTGCCTGACGTCCCCTGCTGTTGACAGGCCTGGAAACCCGGTCGAAATGCTTCTGGGAAGAAAATGAGTTTGCTCCGTCTCATCCCGGTGCTTCCATGGCCGCGGTGGTGGTTAGCCTGACAAGCTCCAGAGCGAAAGGAAAACTCAACGTGAGAATTTGCCTCCAGTTTAGGCCCTGCGTAGCCGGGTAGGAAGGGCGGCATGCAGCAGTTTCCATGAGTTCGTAGTCCCCGTTCGGGTTTATTTTAACGAAATTACCCATTTGAGGACTCCTAGGCCCCTCGGGCGTGCATCCATTTCCCTCCAAGGTCACTGAGGACCTCCAGACACCCCCCACGCCGTGGTCCCGCTGAGCAACATCGAGGCCCATTGCTCTGCCCCTCGGAGGCCCTGTGTGCGTGCCGAGTGATGGGCAACACTCTGCACGTTCCTTGAGGAGAGCTACATTTCCAGAGCCCTCAAACAGCCTCAGGACCAGATTTCTGGTGAGTCCGAAGCTCCCAGGAAATATTTGTCGTCGCCCTTGTGAGAGCTGCCGTGAGAAAACACTCTGCTTTGCCTCCTTCGCGGGCCTCGTACCTGAAGGCACTCTGCTCGAGGAGAACGTCAGCATCTCGCAATGCTGAGTCGCTAACGGGACAGCCAGATTGAGCACAGGCCTGGAGGGAAGGCCCTGACGTGAGGTGCAGAAGCGGAGCCGCGCAGCAGTTTCCATGAGGCCGTAGCCTCTGCTCTGCGTGTCTTTAACGGCAGTAGAGTTTCCTGGACACCTGGGAGGCTCGCGGGGGCACCCTGTTCCAGGCTGGAACACGGAGTACTCCCAGGCACCCCTGGGTCTGCTGAGCAACGTCCAGGCCCGGAGCCCTTTGGAGCCGCTCTCTATACGCCGAGTGTAGGGAAACGCCCTGCACTCTCTCCTGGAGCAGATTCGATTCCCCACCAAACCCACACTTTCACGAACAGACTTCTGGCACGTCTCACATGCCTTTGAGGTCTTACGCCTTGCCCTAGCCTGAGCTGCCCTGAGAGACCCCTCGGCCTCGCATTGCATCTAGGACCTCCTGCCTGAAATCACCCTGCCTCCAAGCGAAAGTCGCCTTGCGTTCTTACTGCGATTTAAGCCCTGTGCTTCCTGTGGCCCTGCAGGCTTTGGAATAGCCACAGGCCCCAGAGGCGTAACTAGGCAGGGCATTCCTTGGTTGAGGCAGTTCACTTGACCCAGAACACCCTGCTTCGGGGAGTTGGTTCAGGGAAGCAAACTCAGGGTAACATGTGTCTCTTTGGACTGGTTAGAAACCACAGGGAGGTAAGCTGAGTGTGCGCGTGGAAACGGGAGCCTGCTGGAACTATCCTTGCTTTCCCACTTGGAAGGCTGCATTCATGCTGCCTTGAAGCTGCCTGACGTCCCCTGCTGTTGACAGGCCTGGAAACCCGGTCGAAAGGCTTCTGGGAAGAAAATGAGTTTGCTCCGTCTCAACCCGGTGCTTCCATGGCCGCGGTGGTGGTTAGCCTGACAAGCTCCAGAGCGAAAGGGAAACTCAACGTGAGAATTTGCCTCCAGTTTAGGTCCTGCGTAGCCGGGTAGGAAGGGCGGCATGCAGCAGTTTCCATGAGTTCGTAGTCCCCGTTCGGGTTTATTTTAACGAAATTACCCATTTGAGGACTCCTAGGCCCCTCGGGCGTGCATCCATTTCCCTCCAAGGTCACTGAGGACCTCCAGACACCCCCCACGCCGTGGTCCCGCTGAGCAACATCGAGGCCCATTGCTCTGCCCCTCGGAGTCCCTGAGTGCGTGCCGAGTGATGGGCAGCACTCTGCACGTTCCTTGAGGAGAGCTACATTTCCAGAGCCCTCAAACAGCCTCAGGACCAGATTTCTGGTGAGTCCGAAGCTCCCAGGAAATATTTGTCGTCGCCCTTGTGAGAGCTGCCGTGAGAAAACACTCTGCTTTGCCTCCTTCGCGGGCCTCGTACCTGAAGGCACTCTGCTCGAGGAGAACGTCAGCATCTCGCAATGCTGAGTCGCTAACGGGACAGCCAGATTGAACACAGGCCTGGAGGGAAGGCCCTGCCGTGAGGTGCAGAAGCGGAGCCGCGCAGCAGTTTCCATGAGGCCGTAGCCTCTGCTCTGCGTGTCTTTAACGGCAGTAGAGTTTCCTGGACACCTGGGAGGCTCGCGGGGGCACCCTGTTCCAGGCTGGAACACGGAGTACTCCCAGGCACCCCTGGGTCTGCTGAGCAACGTCCAGGCACGGAGCCCTTTGGAGCCGCTCTCTATACGCCGAGTGTAGGGAAACGCCCTGCACTCTCTCCTGGAGCAGATTCGATTCCCCACCAAACCCACACTTTCACGAACAGACTTCTGGCACGTCTCACATGCCTTTGAGGTCTTACGCCTTGCCCTAGCCTGAGCTGCCCTGAGAGACCCCTCGGCCTCGCATTCCATCTAGGACCTCCTGCCTGAAATCACCCTGCCTCCAAGCGAAAGTCGCCTTGCGTTCTTACTGCGATTTAAGCCCTGTGCTTCCTGTGGCCCTGCAGGCTTTGGAATAGCCACAGGCCCCAGAGGCGTAACTAGGCAGGGCATTCCTTGGTTGAGGCAGTTCACTTGACCCAGAACACCCTGCTTCGGGGAGTTGGTTCAGGGAAGCAAACTCAGGGTAACATGTGTCTCTTTGGACTGGTTAGAAACCACAGGGAGGTAAGCTGAGTGTGCGCGTGGAAACGGGAGCCTGCTGGAACTATCCTTGCTTTCCCACTTGGAAGGCTGCATTCATGCTGCCTTGAAGCTGCCTGACGTCCCCTGCTGTTGACAGGCCTGGAAACCCGGTCGAAAGGCTTCTGGGAAGAAAATGAGTTTGCTCCGTCTCAACCCGGTGCTTCCATGGCCGCGGTGGTGGTTAGCCTGACAAGCTCCAGAGCGAAAGGGAAACTCAACGTGAGAATTTGCCTCCAGTTTAGGTCCTGCGTAGCCGGGTAGGAAGGGCGGCATGCAGCAGTTTCCATGAGTTCGTAGTCCCCGTTCGGGTTTATTTTAACGAAATTACCCATTTGAGGACTCCTAGGCCCCTCGGGCGTGCATCCATTTCCCTCCAAGGTCACTGAGGACCTCCAGACACCCCCCACGCCGTGGTCCCGCTGAGCAACATCGAGGCCCATTGCTCTGCCCCTCGGAGGCCCTGTGTGCGTGCCGAGTGATGGGCAACACTCTGCACGTTCCTTGAGGAGAGCTACATTTCCAGAGCCCTCAAACAGCCTCAGGACCAGATTTCTGGTGAGTCCGAAGCTCCCAGGAAATATTTGTCGTCGCCCTTGTGAGAGCTGCCGTGAGAAAACACTCTGCTTTGCCTCCTTCGCGGGCCTCGTACCTGAAGGCACTCTGCTCGAGGAGAACGTCAGCATCTCGCAATGCTGAGTTGCTAACGGGACAGCCAGATTGAGCACAGGCCTGGAGGGAAGGCCCTGACGTGAGGTGCAGAAGCGGAGCCGCGCAGCAGTTTCCATGAGGCCGTAGCCTCTGCTCTGCGTGTCTTTAACGGCAGTAGAGTTTCCTGGACACCTGGGAGGCTCGCGGGGGCACCCTGTTCCAGGCTGGAACACGGAGTACTCCCAGGCACCCCTGGGTCTGCTGAGCAACGTCCAGGCCCGGAGCCCTTTGGAGCCGCTCTCTATACGCCGAGTGTAGGGAAACGCCCTGCACTCTCTCCTGGAGCAGATTCGATTCCCCACCAAACCCACACTTTCACGAACAGACTTCTGGCACGTCTCACATGCCTTTGAGGTCTTACGCCTTGCCCTAGCCTGAGCTGCCCTGAGAGACCCCTCGGCCTCGCATTGCATCTAGGACCTCCTGCCTGAAATCACCCTGCCTCCAAGCGAAAGTCGCCTTGCGTTCTTACTGCGATTTAAGCCCTGTGCTTCCTGTGGCCCTGCAGGCTTTGGAATAGCCACAGGCCCCAGAGGCGTAACTAGGCAGGGCATTCCTTGGTTGAGGCAGTTCACTTGACCCAGAACACCCTGCTTCGGGGAGTTGGTTCAGGGAAGCAAACTCAGGGTAACATGTGTCTCTTTGGACTGGTTAGAAACCACAGGGAGGTAAGCTGAGTGTGCGCGTGGAAACGGGAGCCTGCTGGAACTATCCTTGCTTTCCCACTTGGAAGGCTGCATTCATGCTGCCTTGAAGCTGCCTGACGTCCCCTGCTGTTGACAGGCCTGGAAACCCGGTCGAAAGGCTTCTGGGAAGAAAATGAGTTTGCTCCGTCTCAACCCGGTGCTTCCATGGCCGCGGTGGTGGTTAGCCTGACAAGCTCCAGAGCGAAAGGGAAACTCAACGTGAGAATTTGCCTCCAGTTTAGGTCCTGCGTAGCCGGGTAGGAAGGGCGGCATGCAGCAGTTTCCATGAGTTCGTAGTCCCCGTTCGGGTTTATTTTAACGAAATTACCCATTTGAGGACTCCTAGGCCCCTCGGGCGTGCATCCATTTCCCTCCAAGGTCACTGAGGACCTCCAGACACCCCCCACGCCGTGGTCCCGCTGAGCAACATCGAGGCCCATTGCTCTGCCCCTCGGAGTCCCTGAGTGCGTGCCGAGTGATGGGCAGCACTCTGCACGTTCCTTGAGGAGAGCTACATTTCCAGAGCCCTCAAACAGCCTCAGGACCAGATTTCTGGTGAGTCCGAAGCTCCCAGGAAATATTTGTCGTCGCCCTTGTGAGAGCTGCCGTGAGAAAACACTCTGCTTTGCCTCCTTCGCGGGCCTCGTACCTGAAGACACTCTGCTCGAGGAGAACGTCAGCATCTCGCAATGCTGAGTCGCTAACGGGACAGCCAGATTGAACACAGGCCTGGAGGGAAGGCCCTGCCGTGAGGTGCAGAAGCGGAGCCGCGCAGCAGTTTCCATGAGGCCGTAGCCTCTGCTCTGCGTGTCTTTAACGGCAGTAGAGTTTCCTGGACACCTGGGAGGCTCGCGGGGGCACCCTCTTCCAGGCTGGAACACGGAGTACTTCCAGGCATCCCTGGGTCTGCTGAGCAACGTCCAGGCACGGAGCCCTTTGGAGCCGCTCTCTATACGCCGAGTGTAGGGAAACGCCCTGCACTCTCTCCTGGAGCAGATTCGATTCCCCACCAAACCCACACTTTCACGAACAGACTTCTGGCACGTCTCACATGCCTTTGAGGTCTTACGCCCTGCCCTAGCCTGAGCTGCCCTGAGAGACCCCTTGGCCTCGCATTCCATCTAGGACCTCCTGCCTGAAATCACCCTGCCTCCAAGCGAAAGTCGGCTTGCGTTCTTACTGCGATTTAAGCCCTGTGCTTCCTGTAGCCCTGCAGGCTTTGGAATAGCCACAGGCCCCAGAGGCGTAACTAGGCAGGGCATTCCTTGGTTGAGGCAGTTCACTTGACCCAGAACACCCTGCTTCGGGGAGTTGGTTCAGGGAAGCAAACGCAGGGTAACATGTGTCTCTTTGCACTGGTTAGAAACCACAGGGAGGTAAGCTGAGTGTGCGCGTGGAAACGGGAGCCTGCTGGAACTATCCTTGCTTTCCCACTTGGAAGGCTGCATTCATGCTGCCTTGAAGCTGCCTGACGTCCCCTGCTGTTGACAGGCCTGGAAACCCGGTCGAAATGCTTCTGGGAAGAAAATGAGTTTGCTCCGTCTCAACACGGTGCTTCCATGGCCGCGGTGGTGGTTAGCCTGACAAGCCCCAGAGCGAAAGGGAAACTCAACGTGAGAATTTGCCTCCAGTTTAGGCCCTGCGTAGCCGGGCAGGAAGGGCGGCATGCAGCAGTTTCCATGAGTTCGTAGTCCCCGTTCGGGTTCATTTTAACGAAATTACCCATTTGAGGACTCCTAGGCCCCTCGGGCGTGCATCCATTTCCCTCCGAGGTCACTGAGGACCTCCAGACACCCCCCACGCCGTGGTCCCGCTGAGCAACATCGAGGCCCATTGCTCTGCCCCTCGGAGGCCCTGTGTGCGTGCCGAGTGATGGGCAACACTCTGCACGTTCCTTGAGGAGAGCTACATTTCCAGAGCCCTCAAACAGCCTCAGGACCAGATTTCTGGTGAGTCCGAAGCTCCCAGGAAATATTTGTCGTCGCCCTTGTGAGAGCTGCCGTGAGAAAACACTCTGCTTTGCCTCCTTCGCGGGCCTCGTACCTGAAGGCACTCTGCTCGAGGAGAACGTCAGCATCTCGCAATGCTGAGTCGCTAACGGGACAGCCAGATTGAGCACAGGCCTGGAGGGAAGGCCCTGACGTGAGGTGCAGAAGCGGAGCCGCGCAGCAGTTTCCATGAGGCCGTAGCCTCTGCTCTGCGTGTCTTTAACGGCAGTAGAGTTTCCTGGACACCTGGGAGGCTCGCGGGGGCACCCTGTTCCAGGCTGGAACACGGAGTACTCCGAGGCACCCCTGGGTCTGCTGAGCAACGTCCAGGCACGGAGCCCTTTGGAGCCGCTCTCTATACGCCGAGTGTAGGGAAACGCCCTGCACTCTCTCCTGGAGCAGATTCGATTCCCCACCAAACCCACACTTTCACGAACAGACTTCTGGCACGTCTCACATGCCTTTGAGGTTTTACGCCCTGCCCTAGCCTGAGCTGCCCTGAGAGACCCCTCGGCCTCGCATTGCATCTAGGACCTCCTGCCTGAAATCACCCTGCCTCCAAGCGAAAGTCGGCTTGCGTTCTTACTGCGATTTAAGCCCTGTGCTTCCTGTGGCCCTGCAGGCTTTGGAATAGCCACAGGCCCCAGAGGCGTAACTAGGCAGGGCATTCCTTGGTTGAGGCAGTTCACTTGACCCAGAACACCCTACTTCGGGGAGTTGGTTCAGGGAAGCAAACGCAGGGTAACATGTGTCTCTTTGGACTGGTTAGAAACCACAGGGAGGTAAGCTGAGTGTGCGCGTGGAAACGGGAGCCTGCTGGAACTATCCTTGCTTTCCCACTTGGAAGGCTGCATTCATGCTGCCTTGAAGCTGCCTGACGTCCCCTGCTGTTGACAGGCCTGGAAACCCGGTCGAAATGCTTCTGGGAAGAAAATGAGTTTGCTCCGTCTCATCCCGGTGCTTCCATGGCCGCGGTGGTGGTTAGCCTGACAAGCTCCAGAGCGAAAGGAAAACTCAACGTGAGAATTTGCCTCCAGTTTAGGCCCTGCGTAGCCGGGTAGGAAGGGCGGCATGCAGCAGTTTCCATGAGTTCGTAGTCCCCGTTCGGGTTTATTTTAACGAAATTACCCATTTGAGGACTCCTAGGCCCCTCGGGCGTGCATCCATTTCCCTCCAAGGTCACTGAGGACCTCCAGACACCCCCCACGCCGTGGTCCCGCTGAGCAACATCGAGGCCCATTGCTCTGCCCCTCGGAGGCCCTGTGTGCGTGCCGAGTGATGGGCAACACTCTGCACGTTCCTTGAGGAGAGCTACATTTCCAGAGCCCTCAAACAGCCTCAGGACCAGATTTCTGGTGAGTCCGAAGCTCCCAGGAAATATTTGTCGTCGCCCTTGTGAGAGCTGCCGTGAGAAAACACTCTGCTTTGCCTCCTTC
This sequence comes from Orcinus orca, assembly GCF_937001465.1. Classification (NCBI taxonomy): domain Eukaryota; kingdom Metazoa; phylum Chordata; class Mammalia; order Artiodactyla; family Delphinidae; genus Orcinus; species Orcinus orca. Next base: position 1,283,256 of record NW_026044069.1, on the reverse strand, counting down.
GCGGGCCTCGTACCTGAAGGCACTCTGCTCGAGGAGAACGTCAGCATCTCGCAATGCTGAGTCGCTAACGGGACAGCCAGATTGAGCACAGGCCTGGAGGGAAGGCCCTGACGTGAGGTGCAGAAGCGGAGCCGCGCAGCAGTTTCCATGAGGCCGTAGCCTCTGCTCTGCGTGTCTTTAACGGCAGTAGAGTTTCCTGGACACCTGGGAGGCTCGCGGGGGCACCCTGTTCCAGGCTGGAACACGGAGTACTCCCAGGCACCCCTGGGTCTGCTGAGCAACGTCCAGGCCCGGAGCCCTTTGGAGCCGCTCTCTATACGCCGAGTGTAGGGAAACGCCCTGCACTCTCTCCTGGAGCAGATTCGATTCCCCACCAAACCCACACTTTCACGAACAGACTTCTGGCACGTCTCACATGCCTTTGAGGTCTTACGCCTTGCCCTAGCCTGAGCTGCCCTGAGAGACCCCTCGGCCTCGCATTGCATCTAGGACCTCCTGCCTGAAATCACCCTGCCTCCAAGCGAAAGTCGCCTTGCGTTCTTACTGCGATTTAAGCCCTGTGCTTCCTGTGGCCCTGCAGGCTTTGGAATAGCCACAGGCCCCAGAGGCGTAACTAGGCAGGGCATTCCTTGGTTGAGGCAGTTCACTTGACCCAGAACACCCTGCTTCGGGGAGTTGGTTCAGGGAAGCAAACTCAGGGTAACATGTGTCTCTTTGGACTGGTTAGAAACCACAGGGAGGTAAGCTGAGTGTGCGCGTGGAAACGGGAGCCTGCTGGAACTATCCTTGCTTTCCCACTTGGAAGGCTGCATTCATGCTGCCTTGAAGCTGCCTGACGTCCCCTGCTGTTGACAGGCCTGGAAACCCGGTCGAAAGGCTTCTGGGAAGAAAATGAGTTTGCTCCGTCTCAACCCGGTGCTTCCATGGCCGCGGTGGTGGTTAGCCTGACAAGCTCCAGAGCGAAAGGGAAACTCAACGTGAGAATTTGCCTCCAGTTTAGGTCCTGCGTAGCCGGGTAGGAAGGGCGGCATGCAGCAGTTTCCATGAGTTCGTAGTCCCCGTTCGGGTTTATTTTAACGAAATTACCCATTTGAGGACTCCTAGGCCCCTCGGGCGTGCATCCATTTCCCTCCAAGGTCACTGAGGACCTCCAGACACCCCCCACGCCGTGGTCCCGCTGAGCAACATCGAGGCCCATTGCTCTGCCCCTCGGAGTCCCTGAGTGCGTGCCGAGTGATGGGCAGCACTCTGCACGTTCCTTGAGGAGAGCTACATTTCCAGAGCCCTCAAACAGCCTCAGGACCAGATTTCTGGTGAGTCCGAAGCTCCCAGGAAATATTTGTCGTCGCCCTTGTGAGAGCTGCCGTGAGAAAACACTCTGCTTTGCCTCCTTCGCGGGCCTCGTACCTGAAGGCACTCTGCTCGAGGAGAACGTCAGCATCTCGCAATGCTGAGTCGCTAACGGGACAGCCAGATTGAACACAGGCCTGGAGGGAAGGCCCTGCCGTGAGGTGCAGAAGCGGAGCCGCGCAGCAGTTTCCATGAGGCCGTAGCCTCTGCTCTGCGTGTCTTTAACGGCAGTAGAGTTTCCTGGACACCTGGGAGGCTCGCGGGGGCACCCTCTTCCAGGCTGGAACACGGAGTACTTCCAGGCATCCCTGGGTCTGCTGAGCAACGTCCAGGCACGGAGCCCTTTGGAGCCGCTCTCTATACGCCGAGTGTAGGGAAACGCCCTGCACTCTCTCCTGGAGCAGATTCGATTCCCCACCAAACCCACACTTTCACGAACAGACTTCTGGCACGTCTCACATGCCTTTGAGGTCTTACGCCCTGCCCTAGCCTGAGCTGCCCTGAGAGACCCCTTGGCCTCGCATTCCATCTAGGACCTCCTGCCTGAAATCACCCTGCCTCCAAGCGAAAGTCGGCTTGCGTTCTTACTGCGATTTAAGCCCTGTGCTTCCTGTAGCCCTGCAGGCTTTGGAATAGCCACAGGCCCCAGAGGCGTAACTAGGCAGGGCATTCCTTGGTTGAGGCAGTTCACTTGACCCAGAACACCCTGCTTCGGGGAGTTGGTTCAGGGAAGCAAACGCAGGGTAACATGTGTCTCTTTGCACTGGTTAGAAACCACAGGGAGGTAAGCTGAGTGTGCGCGTGGAAACGGGAGCCTGCTGGAACTATCCTTGCTTTCCCACTTGGAAGGCTGCATTCATGCTGCCTTGAAGCTGCCTGACGTCCCCTGCTGTTGACAGGCCTGGAAACCCGGTCGAAATGCTTCTGGGAAGAAAATGAGTTTGCTCCGTCTCAACACGGTGCTTCCATGGCCGCGGTGGTGGTTAGCCTGACAAGCCCCAGAGCGAAAGGGAAACTCAACGTGAGAATTTGCCTCCAGTTTAGGCCCTGCGTAGCCGGGCAGGAAGGGCGGCATGCAGCAGTTTCCATGAGTTCGTAGTCCCCGTTCGGGTTTATTTTAACGAAATTACCCATTTGAGGACTCCTAGGCCCCTCGGGCGTGCATCCATTTCCCTCCGAGGTCACTGAGGACCTCCAGACACCCCCCACGCCGTGGTCCCGCTGAGCAACATCGAGGCCCATTGCTCTGCCCCTCGGAGGCCCTGTGTGCGTGCCGAGTGATGGGCAACACTCTGCACGTTCCTTGAGGAGAGCTACATTTCCAGAGCCCTCAAACAGCCTCAGGACCAGATTTCTGGTGAGTCCGAAGCTCCCAGGAAATATTTGTCGTCGCCCTTGTGAGAGCTGCCGTGAGAAAACACTCTGCTTTGCCTCCTTCGCGGGCCTCGTACCTGAAGGCACTCTGCTCGAGGAGAACGTCAGCATCTCGCAATGCTGAGTCGCTAACGGGACAGCCAGATTGAGCACAGGCCTGGAGGGAAGGCCCTGACGTGAGGTGCAGAAGCGGAGCCGCGCAGCAGTTTCCATGAGGCCGTAGCCTCTGCTCTGCGTGTCTTTAACGGCAGTAGAGTTTCCTGGACACCTGGGAGGCTCGCGGGGGCACCCTGTTCCAGGCTGGAACACGGAGTACTCCGAGGCACCCCTGGGTCTGCTGAGCAACGTCCAGGCACGGAGCCCTTTGGAGCCGCTCTCTATACGCCGAGTGTAGGGAAACGCCCTGCACTCTCTCCTGGAGCAGATTCGATTCCCCACCAAACCCACACTTTCACGAACAGACTTCTGGCACGTCTCACATGCCTTTGAGGTTTTACGCCCTGCCCTAGCCTGAGCTGCCCTGAGAGACCCCTCGGCCTCGCATTGCATCTAGGACCTCCTGCCTGAAATCACCCTGCCTCCAAGCGAAAGTCGGCTTGCGTTCTTACTGCGATTTAAGCCCTGTGCTTCCTGTGGCCCTGCAGGCTTTGGAATAGCCACAGGCCCCAGAGGCGTAACTAGGCAGGGCATTCCTTGGTTGAGGCAGTTCACTTGACCCAGAACACCCTACTTCGGGGAGTTGGTTCAGGGAAGCAAACGCAGGGTAACATGTGTCTCTTTGGACTGGTTAGAAACCACAGGGAGGTAAGCTGAGTGTGCGCGTGGAAACGGGAGCCTGCTGGAACTATCCTTGCTTTCCCACTTGGAAGGCTGCATTCATGCTGCCTTGAAGCTGCCTGACGTCCCCTGCTGTTGACAGGCCTGGAAACCCTGTCGAAATGCTTCTGGGAAGAAAATGAGTTTGCTCCGTCTCATCCCGGTGCTTCCATGGCCGCGGTGGTGGTTAGCCTGACAAGCTCCAGAGCGAAAGGAAAACTCAACGTGAGAATTTGCCTCCAGTTTAGGCCCTGCGTAGCCGGGTAGGAAGGGCGGCATGCAGCAGTTTCCATGAGTTCGTAGTCCCCGTTCGGGTTTATTTTAACGAAATTACCCATTTGAGGACTCCTAGGCCCCTCGGGCGTGCATCCATTTCCCTCCAAGGTCACTGAGGACCTCCAGACACCCCCCACGCCGTGGTCCCGCTGAGCAACATCGAGGCCCATTGCTCTGCCCCTCGGAGGCCCTGTGTGCGTGCCGAGTGATGGGCAACACTCTGCACGTTCCTTGAGGAGAGCTACATTTCCAGAGCCCTCAAACAGCCTCAGGACCAGATTTCTGGTGAGTCCGAAGCTCCCAGGAAATATTTGTCGTCGCCCTTGTGAGAGCTGCCGTGAGAAAACACTCTGCTTTGCCTCCTTCGCGGGCCTCGTACCTGAAGGCACTCTGCTCGAGGAGAACGTCAGCATCTCGCAATGCTGAGTCGCTAACGGGACAGCCAGATTGAACACAGGCCTGGAGGGAAGGCCCTGCCGTGAGGTGCAGAAGCGGAGCCGCGCAGCAGTTTCCATGAGGCCGTAGCCTCTGCTCTGCGTGTCTTTAACGGCAGTAGAGTTTCCTGGACACCTGGGAGGCTCGCGGGGGCACCCTGTTCCAGGCTGGAACACGGAGTACTTCCAGGCATCCCTGGGTCTGCTGAGCAACGTCCAGGCACGGAGCCCTTTGGAGCCGCTCTCTATACGCCGAGTGTAGGGAAACGCCCTGCACTCTCTCCTGGAGCAGATTCGATTCCCCACCAAACCCACACTTTCACGAACAGACTTCTGGCACGTCTCACATGCCTTTGAGGTCTTACGCCCTGCCCTAGCCTGAGCTGCCCTGAGAGACCCCTCGGCCTCGCATTGCATCTAGGACCTCCTGCCTGAAATCACCCTGCCTCCAAGCGAAAGTCGGCTTGCGTTCTTACTGCGATTTAAGCCCTGTGCTTCCTGTGGCCCTGCAGGCTTTGGAATAGCCACAGGCCCCAGAGGCGTAACTAGGCAGGGCATTCCTTGGTTGAGGCAGTTCACTTGACCCAGAACACCCTACTTCGGGAGTTGGTTCAGGGAAGCAAACGCAGGGTAACATGTGTCTCTTTGGACTGGTTAGAAACCACAGGGAGGTAAGCTGAGTGTGCGCGTGGAAACGGGAGCCTGCTGGAACTATCCTTGCTTTCCCACTTGGAAGGCTGCATTCATGCTGCCTTGAAGCTGCCTGACGTCCCCTGCTGTTGACAGGCCTGGAAACCCGGTCGAAATGCTTCTGGGAAGAAAATGAGTTTGCTCCGTCTCATCCCGGTGCTTCCATGGCCGCGGTGGTGGTTAGCCTGACAAGCTCCAGAGCGAAAGGAAAACTCAACGTGAGAATTTGCCTCCAGTTTAGGTCCTGCGTAGCCGGGTAGGAAGGGCGGCATGCAGCAGTTTCCATGAGTTCGTAGTCCCCGTTCGGGTTTATTTTAACGAAATTACCCATTTGAGGACTCCTAGGCCCCTCGGGCGTGCATCCATTTCCCTCCAAGGTCACTGAGGACCTCCAGACACCCCCCACGCCGTGGTCCCGCTGAGCAACATCGAGGCCCATTGCTCTGCCCCTCGGAGGCCCTGTGTGCGTGCCGAGTGATGGGCAACACTCTGCACGTTCCTTGAGGAGAGCTACATTTCCAGAGCCCTCAAACAGCCTCAGGACCAGATTTCTGGTGAGTCCGAAGCTCCCAGGAAATATTTGTCGTCGCCCTTGTGAGAGCTGCCGTGAGAAAACACTCTGCTTTGCCTCCTTCGCGGGCCTCGTACCTGAAGGCACTCTGCTCGAGGAGAACGTCAGCATCTCGCAATGCTGAGTCGCTAACGGGACAGCCAGATTGAGCACAGGCCTGGAGGGAAGGCCCTGACGTGAGGTGCAGAAGCGGAGCCGCGCAGCAGTTTCCATGAGGCCGTAGCCTCTGCTCTGCGTGTCTTTAACGGCAGTAGAGTTTCCTGGACACCTGGGAGGCTCGCGGGGGCACCCTGTTCCAGGCTGGAACACGGAGTACTCCCAGGCACCCCTGGGTCTGCTGAGCAACGTCCAGGCACGGAGCCCTTTGGAGCCGCTCTCTATACGCCGAGTGTAGGGAAACGCCCTGCACTCTCTCCTGGAGCAGATTCGATTCCCCACCAAACCCACACTTTCACGAACAGACTTCTGGCACGTCTCACATGCCTTTGAGGTCTTACGCCTTGCCCTAGCCTGAGCTGCCCTGAGAGACCCCTCGGCCTCGCATTCCATCTAGGACCTCCTGCCTGAAATCACCCTGCCTCCAAGCGAAAGTCGCCTTGCGTTCTTACTGCGATTTAAGCCCTGTGCTTCCTGTGGCCCTGCAGGCTTTGGAATAGCCACAGGCCCCAGAGGCGTAACTAGGCAGGGCATTCCTTGGTTGAGGCAGTTCACTTGACCCAGAACACCCTGCTTCGGGGAGTTGGTTCAGGGAAGCAAACTCAGGGTAACATGTGTCTCTTTGGACTGGTTAGAAACCACAGGGAGGTAAGCTGAGTGTGCGCGTGGAAACGGGAGCCTGCTGGAACTATCCTTGCTTTCCCACTTGGAAGGCTGCATTCATGCTGCCTTGAAGCTGCCTGACGTCCCCTGCTGTTGACAGGCCTGGAAACCCGGTCGAAAGGCTTCTGGGAAGAAAATGAGTTTGCTCCGTCTCAACCCGGTGCTTCCATGGCCGCGGTGGTGGTTAGCCTGACAAGCCCCAGAGCGAAAGGGAAACTCAACGTGAGAATTTGCCTCCAGTTTAGGTCCTGCGTAGCCGGGTAGGAAGGGCGGCATGCAGCAGTTTCCATGAGTTCGTAGTCCCCGTTCGGGTTTATTTTAACGAAATTACCCATTTGAGGACTCCTAGGCCCCTCGGGCGTGCATCCATTTCCCTCCAAGGTCACTGAGGACCTCCAGACACCCCCCACGCCGTGGTCCCGCTGAGCAACATCGAGGCCCATTGCTCTGCCCCTCGGAGGCCCTGTGTGCGTGCCGAGTGATGGGCAACACTCTGCACGTTCCTTGAGGAGAGCTACATTTCCAGAGCCCTCAAACAGCCTCAGGACCAGATTTCTGGTGAGTCCGAAGCTCCCAGGAAATATTTGTCGTCGCCCTTGTGAGAGCTGCCGTGAGAAAACACTCTGCTTTGCCTCCTTCGCGGGCCTCGTACCTGAAGGCACTCTGCTCGAGGAGAACGTCAGCATCTCGCAATGCTGAGTCGCTAACGGGACAGCCAGATTGAACACAGGCCTGGAGGGAAGGCCCTGCCGTGAGGTGCAGAAGCGGAGCCGCGCAGCAGTTTCCATGAGGCCGTAGCCTCTGCTCTGCGTGTCTTTAACGGCAGTAGAGTTTCCTGGACACCTGGGAGGCTCGCGGGGGCACCCTGTTCCAGGCTGGAACACGGAGTACTCCGAGGCACCCCTGGGTCTGCTGAGCAACGTCCAGGCACGGAGCCCTTTGGAGCCGCTCTCTATACGCCGAGTGTAGGGAAACGCCCTGCACTCTCTCCTGGAGCAGATTCGATTCCCCACCAAACCCACACTTTCACGAACAGACTTCTGGCACGTCTCACATGCCTTTGAGGTTTTACGCCCTGCCCTAGCCTGAGCTGCCCTGAGAGACCCCTCGGCCTCGCATTGCATCTAGGACCTCCTGCCTGAAATCACCCTGCCTCCAAGCGAAAGTCGCCTTGCGTTCTTACTGCGATTTAAGCCCTGTGCTTCCTGTGGCCCTGCAGGCTTTGGAATAGCCACAGGCCCCAGAGGCGTAACTAGGCAGGGCATTCCTTGGTTGAGGCAGTTCACTTGACCCAGAACACCCTACTTCGGGGAGTTGGTTCAGGGAAGCAAACGCAGGGTAACATGTGTCTCTTTGGACTGGTTAGAAACCACAGGGAGGTAAGCTGAGTGTGCGCGTGGAAACGGGAGCCTGCTGGAACTATCCTTGCTTTCCCACTTGGAAGGCTGCATTCATGCTGCCTTGAAGCTGCCTGACGTCCCCTGCTGTTGACAGGCCTGGAAACCCTGTCGAAATGCTTCTGGGAAGAAAATGAGTTTGCTCCGTCTCATCCCGGTGCTTCCATGGCCGCGGTGGTGGTTAGCCTGACAAGCTCCAGAGCGAAAGGAAAACTCAACGTGAGAATTTGCCTCCAGTTTAGGCCCTGCGTAGCCGGGTAGGAAGGGCGGCATGCAGCAGTTTCCATGAGTTCGTAGTCCCCGTTCGGGTTTATTTTAACGAAATTACCCATTTGAGGACTCCTAGGCCCCTCGGGCGTGCATCCATTTCCCTCCAAGGTCACTGAGGACCTCCAGACACCCCCCACGCCGTGGTCCCGCTGAGCAACATCGAGGCCCATTGCTCTGCCCCTCGGAGGCCCTGTGTGCGTGCCGAGTGATGGGCAACACTCTGCACGTTCCTTGAGGAGAGCTACATTTCCAGAGCCCTCAAACAGCCTCAGGACCAGATTTCTGGTGAGTCCGAAGCTCCCAGGAAATATTTGTCGTCGCCCTTGTGAGAGCTGCCGTGAGAAAACACTCTGCTTTGCCTCCTTCGCGGGCCTCGTACCTGAAGGCACTCTGCTCGAGGAGAACGTCAGCATCTCGCAATGCTGAGTCGCTAACGGGACAGCCAGATTGAGCACAGGCCTGGAGGGAAGGCCTTGACGTGAGGTGCAGAAGCGGAGCCGCGCAGCAGTTTCCATGAGGCCGTAGCCTCTGCTCTGCGTGTCTTTAACGGCAGTAGAGTTTCCTGGACACCTGGGAGGCTCGCGGGGGCACCCTGTTCCAGGCTGGAACACGGAGTACTCCGAGGCACCCCTGGGTCTGCTGAGCAACGTCCAGGCACGGAGCCCTTTGGAGCCGCTCTCTATACGCCGAGTGTAGGGAAACGCCCTGCACTCTCTCCTGGAGCAGATTCGATTCCCCACCAAACCCACACTTTCACGAACAGACTTCTGGCACGTCTCACATGCCTTTGAGGTCTTACGCCCTGCCCTAGCCTGAGCTGCCCTGAGAGACCCCTCGGCCTCGCATTGCATCTAGGACCTCCTGCCTGAAATCACCCTGCCTCCTAGCGAAAGTCGGCTTGCGTTCTTACTGCGATTTAAGCCCTGTGCTTCCTGTGGCCCTGCAGGCTTTGGAATAGCCACAGGCCCCAGAGGCGTAACTAGGCAGGGCATTCCTTGGTTGAGGCAGTTCACTTGACCCAGAACACCCTGCTTCGGGGAGTTGGTTCAGGGAAGCAAACGCAGGGTAACATGTGTCTCTTTGGACTGGTTAGAAACCACAGGGAGGTAAGCTGAGTGTGCGCGTGGAAACGGGAGCCTGCTGGAACTATCCTTGCTTTCCCACTTGGAAGGCTGCATTCATGCTGCCTTGAAGCTGCCTGACGTCCCCTGCTGTTGACAGGCCTGGAAACCCGGTCGAAAGGCTTCTGGGAAGAAAATGAGTTTGCTCCGTCTCAACCCGGTGCTTCCATGGCCGCGGTGGTGGTTAGCCTGACAAGCTCCAGAGCGAAAGGGAAACTCAACGTGAGAATTTGCCTCCAGTTTAGGTCCTGCGTAGCCGGGTAGGAAGGGCGGCATGCAGCAGTTTCCATGAGTTCGTAGTCCCCGTTCGGGTTTATTTTAACGAAATTACCCATTTGAGGACTCCTAGGCCCCTCGGGCGTGCATCCATTTCCCTCCAAGGTCACTGAGGACCTCCAGACACCCCCCACGCCGTGGTCCCGCTGAGCAACATCGAGGCCCATTGCTCTGCCCCTCGGAGGCCCTGTGTGCGTGCCGAGTGATGGGCAACACTCTGCACGTTCCTTGAGGAGAGCTACATTTCCAGAGCCCTCAAACAGCCTCAGGACCAGATTTCTGGTGAGTCCGAAGCTCCCAGGAAATATTTGTCGTCGCCCTTGTGAGAGCTGCCGTGAGAAAACACTCTGCTTTGCCTCCTTCGCGGGCCTCGTACCTGAAGGCACTCTGCTCGAGGAGAACGTCAGCATCTCGCAATGCTGAGTTGCTAACGGGACAGCCAGATTGAGCACAGGCCTGGAGGGAAGGCCCTGACGTGAGGTGCAGAAGCGGAGCCGCGCAGCAGTTTCCATGAGGCCGTAGCCTCTGCTCTGCGTGTCTTTAACGGCAGTAGAGTTTCCTGGACACCTGGGAGGCTCGCGGGGGCACCCTGTTCCAGGCTGGAACACGGAGTACTCCCAGGCACCCCTGGGTCTGCTGAGCAACGTCCAGGCCCGGAGCCCTTTGGAGCCGCTCTCTATACGCCGAGTGTAGGGAAACGCCCTGCACTCTCTCCTGGAGCAGATTCGATTCCCCACCAAACCCACACTTTCACGAACAGACTTCTGGCACGTCTCACATGCCTTTGAGGTCTTACGCCTTGCCCTAGCCTGAGCTGCCCTGAGAGACCCCTCGGCCTCGCATTGCATCTAGGACCTCCTGCCTGAAATCACCCTGCCTCCAAGCGAAAGTCGCCTTGCGTTCTTACTGCGATTTAAGCCCTGTGCTTCCTGTGGCCCTGCAGGCTTTGGAATAGCCACAGGCCCCAGAGGCGTAACTAGGCAGGGCATTCCTTGGTTGAGGCAGTTCACTTGACCCAGAACACCCTGCTTCGGGGAGTTGGTTCAGGGAAGCAAACTCAGGGTAACATGTGTCTCTTTGGACTGGTTAGAAACCACAGGGAGGTAAGCTGAGTGTGCGCGTGGAAACGGGAGCCTGCTGGAACTATCCTTGCTTTCCCACTTGGAAGGCTGCATTCATGCTGCCTTGAAGCTGCCTGACGTCCCCTGCTGTTGACAGGCCTGGAAACCCGGTCGAAAGGCTTCTGGGAAGAAAATGAGTTTGCTCCGTCTCAACCCGGTGCTTCCATGGCCGCGGTGGTGGTTAGCCTGACAAGCTCCAGAGCGAAAGGGAAACTCAACGTGAGAATTTGCCTCCAGTTTAGGTCCTGCGTAGCCGGGTAGGAAGGGCGGCATGCAGCAGTTTCCATGAGTTCGTAGTCCCCGTTCGGGTTTATTTTAACGAAATTACCCATTTGAGGACTCCTAGGCCCCTCGGGCGTGCATCCATTTCCCTCCAAGGTCACTGAGGACCTCCAGACACCCCCCACGCCGTGGTCCCGCTGAGCAACATCGAGGCCCATTGCTCTGCCCCTCGGAGTCCCTGAGTGCGTGCCGAGTGATGGGCAGCACTCTGCACGTTCCTTGAGGAGAGCTACATTTCCAGAGCCCTCAAACAGCCTCAGGACCAGATTTCTGGTGAGTCCGAAGCTCCCAGGAAATATTTGTCGTCGCCCTTGTGAGAGCTGCCGTGAGAAAACACTCTGCTTTGCCTCCTTCGCGGGCCTCGTACCTGAAGACACTCTGCTCGAGGAGAACGTCAGCATCTCGCAATGCTGAGTCGCTAACGGGACAGCCAGATTGAACACAGGCCTGGAGGGAAGGCCCTGCCGTGAGGTGCAGAAGCGGAGCCGCGCAGCAGTTTCCATGAGGCCGTAGCCTCTGCTCTGCGTGTCTTTAACGGCAGTAGAGTTTCCTGGACACCTGGGAGGCTCGCGGGGGCACCCTCTTCCAGGCTGGAACACGGAGTACTTCCAGGCATCCCTGGGTCTGCTGAGCAACGTCCAGGCACGGAGCCCTTTGGAGCCGCTCTCTATACGCCGAGTGTAGGGAAACGCCCTGCACTCTCTCCTGGAGCAGATTCGATTCCCCACCAAACCCACACTTTCACGAACAGACTTCTGGCACGTCTCACATGCCTTTGAGGTCTTACGCCCTGCCCTAGCCTGAGCTGCCCTGAGAGACCCCTTGGCCTCGCATTCCATCTAGGACCTCCTGCCTGAAATCACCCTGCCTCCAAGCGAAAGTCGGCTTGCGTTCTTACTGCGATTTAAGCCCTGTGCTTCCTGTAGCCCTGCAGGCTTTGGAATAGCCACAGGCCCCAGAGGCGTAACTAGGCAGGGCATTCCTTGGTTGAGGCAGTTCACTTGACCCAGAACACCCTGCTTCGGGGAGTTGGTTCAGGGAAGCAAACGCAGGGTAACATGTGTCTCTTTGCACTGGTTAGAAACCACAGGGAGGTAAGCTGAGTGTGCGCGTGGAAACGGGAGCCTGCTGGAACTATCCTTGCTTTCCCACTTGGAAGGCTGCATTCATGCTGCCTTGAAGCTGCCTGACGTCCCCTGCTGTTGACAGGCCTGGAAACCCGGTCGAAATGCTTCTGGGAAGAAAATGAGTTTGCTCCGTCTCAACACGGTGCTTCCATGGCCGCGGTGGTGGTTAGCCTGACAAGCCCCAGAGCGAAAGGGAAACTCAACGTGAGAATTTGCCTCCAGTTTAGGCCCTGCGTAGCCGGGCAGGAAGGGCGGCATGCAGCAGTTTCCATGAGTTCGTAGTCCCCGTTCGGGTTCATTTTAACGAAATTACCCATTTGAGGACTCCTAGGCCCCTCGGGCGTGCATCCATTTCCCTCCGAGGTCACTGAGGACCTCCAGACACCCCCCACGCCGTGGTCCCGCTGAGCAACATCGAGGCCCATTGCTCTGCCCCTCGGAGGCCCTGTGTGCGTGCCGAGTGATGGGCAACACTCTGCACGTTCCTTGAGGAGAGCTACATTTCCAGAGCCCTCAAACAGCCTCAGGACCAGATTTCTGGTGAGTCCGAAGCTCCCAGGAAATATTTGTCGTCGCCCTTGTGAGAGCTGCCGTGAGAAAACACTCTGCTTTGCCTCCTTCGCGGGCCTCGTACCTGAAGGCACTCTGCTCGAGGAGAACGTCAGCATCTCGCAATGCTGAGTCGCTAACGGGACAGCCAGATTGAGCACAGGCCTGGAGGGAAGGCCCTGACGTGAGGTGCAGAAGCGGAGCCGCGCAGCAGTTTCCATGAGGCCGTAGCCTCTGCTCTGCGTGTCTTTAACGGCAGTAGAGTTTCCTGGACACCTGGGAGGCTCGCGGGGGCACCCTGTTCCAGGCTGGAACACGGAGTACTCCGAGGCACCCCTGGGTCTGCTGAGCAACGTCCAGGCACGGAGCCCTTTGGAGCCGCTCTCTATACGCCGAGTGTAGGGAAACGCCCTGCACTCTCTCCTGGAGCAGATTCGATTCCCCACCAAACCCACACTTTCACGAACAGACTTCTGGCACGTCTCACATGCCTTTGAGGTTTTACGCCCTGCCCTAGCCTGAGCTGCCCTGAGAGACCCCTCGGCCTCGCATTGCATCTAGGACCTCCTGCCTGAAATCACCCTGCCTCCAAGCGAAAGTCGGCTTGCGTTCTTACTGCGATTTAAGCCCTGTGCTTCCTGTGGCCCTGCAGGCTTTGGAATAGCCACAGGCCCCAGAGGCGTAACTAGGCAGGGCATTCCTTGGTTGAGGCAGTTCACTTGACCCAGAACACCCTACTTCGGGGAGTTGGTTCAGGGAAGCAAACGCAGGGTAACATGTGTCTCTTTGGACTGGTTAGAAACCACAGGGAGGTAAGCTGAGTGTGCGCGTGGAAACGGGAGCCTGCTGGAACTATCCTTGCTTTCCCACTTGGAAGGCTGCATTCATGCTGCCTTGAAGCTGCCTGACGTCCCCTGCTGTTGACAGGCCTGGAAACCCGGTCGAAATGCTTCTGGGAAGAAAATGAGTTTGCTCCGTCTCATCCCGGTGCTTCCATGGCCGCGGTGGTGGTTAGCCTGACAAGCTCCAGAGCGAAAGGAAAACTCAACGTGAGAATTTGCCTCCAGTTTAGGCCCTGCGTAGCCGGGTAGGAAGGGCGGCATGCAGCAGTTTCCATGAGTTCGTAGTCCCCGTTCGGGTTTATTTTAACGAAATTACCCATTTGAGGACTCCTAGGCCCCTCGGGCGTGCATCCATTTCCCTCCAAGGTCACTGAGGACCTCCAGACACCCCCCACGCCGTGGTCCCGCTGAGCAACATCGAGGCCCATTGCTCTGCCCCTCGGAGGCCCTGTGTGCGTGCCGAGTGATGGGCAACACTCTGCACGTTCCTTGAGGAGAGCTACATTTCCAGAGCCCTCAAACAGCCTCAGGACCAGATTTCTGGTGAGTCCGAAGCTCCCAGGAAATATTTGTCGTCGCCCTTGTGAGAGCTGCCGTGAGAAAACACTCTGCTTTGCCTCCTTCGCGGGCCTCGTACCTGAAGGCACTCTGCTCGAGGAGAACGTCAGCATCTCGCAATGCTGAGTCGCTAACGGGACAGCCAGATTGAGCACAGGCCTGGAGGGAAGGCCCTGACGTGAGGTGCAGAAGCGGAGCCGCGCAGCAGTTTCCATGAGGCCGTAGCCTCTGCTCTGCGTGTCTTTAACGGCAGTAGAGTTTCCTGGACACCTGGGAGGCTCGCGGGGGCACCCTGTTCCAGGCTGGAACACGGAGTACTCCCAGGCACCCCTGGGTCTGCTGAGCAACGTCCAGGCCCGGAGCCCTTTGGAGCCGCTCTCTATACGCCGAGTGTAGGGAAACGCCCTGCACTCTCTCCTGGAGCAGATTCGATTCCCCACCAAACCCACACTTTCACGAACAGACTTCTGGCACGTCTCACATGCCTTTGAGGTCTTACGCCTTGCCCTAGCCTGAGCTGCCCTGAGAGACCCCTCGGCCTCGCATTGCATCTAGGACCTCCTGCCTGAAATCACCCTGCCTCCAAGCGAAAGTCGCCTTGCGTTCTTACTGCGATTTAAGCCCTGTGCTTCCTGTGGCCCTGCAGGCTTTGGAATAGCCACAGGCCCCAGAGGCGTAACTAGGCAGGGCATTCCTTGGTTGAGGCAGTTCACTTGACCCAGAACACCCTGCTTCGGGGAGTTGGTTCAGGGAAGCAAACTCAGGGTAACATGTGTCTCTTTGGACTGGTTAGAAACCACAGGGAGGTAAGCTGAGTGTGCGCGTGGAAACGGGAGCCTGCTGGAACTATCCTTGCTTTCCCACTTGGAAGGCTGCATTCATGCTGCCTTGAAGCTGCCTGACGTCCCCTGCTGTTGACAGGCCTGGAAACCCGGTCGAAAGGCTTCTGGGAAGAAAATGAGTTTGCTCCGTCTCAACCCGGTGCTTCCATGGCCGCGGTGGTGGTTAGCCTGACAAGCTCCAGAGCGAAAGGGAAACTCAACGTGAGAATTTGCCTCCAGTTTAGGTCCTGCGTAGCCGGGTAGGAAGGGCGGCATGCAGCAGTTTCCATGAGTTCGTAGTCCCCGTTCGGGTTTATTTTAACGAAATTACCCATTTGAGGACTCCTAGGCCCCTCGGGCGTGCATCCATTTCCCTCCAAGGTCACTGAGGACCTCCAGACACCCCCCACGCCGTGGTCCCGCTGAGCAACATCGAGGCCCATTGCTCTGCCCCTCGGAGTCCCTGAGTGCGTGCCGAGTGATGGGCAGCACTCTGCACGTTCCTTGAGGAGAGCTACATTTCCAGAGCCCTCAAACAGCCTCAGGACCAGATTTCTGGTGAGTCCGAAGCTCCCAGGAAATATTTGTCGTCGCCCTTGTGAGAGCTGCCGTGAGAAAACACTCTGCTTTGCCTCCTTCGCGGGCCTCGTACCTGAAGGCACTCTGCTCGAGGAGAACGTCAGCATCTCGCAATGCTGAGTCGCTAACGGGACAGCCAGATTGAACACAGGCCTGGAGGGAAGGCCCTGCCGTGAGGTGCAGAAGCGGAGCCGCGCAGCAGTTTCCATGAGGCCGTAGCCTCTGCTCTGCGTGTCTTTAACGGCAGTAGAGTTTCCTGGACACCTGGGAGGCTCGCGGGGGCACCCTCTTCCAGGCTGGAACACGGAGTACTTCCAGGCATCCCTGGGTCTGCTGAGCAACGTCCAGGCACGGAGCCCTTTGGAGCCGCTCTCTATACGCCGAGTGTAGGGAAACGCCCTGCACTCTCTCCTGGAGCAGATTCGATTCCCCACCAAACCCACACTTTCACGAACAGACTTCTGGCACGTCTCACATGCCTTTGAGGTCTTACGCCCTGCCCTAGCCTGAGCTGCCCTGAGAGACCCCTTGGCCTCGCATTCCATCTAGGACCTCCTGCCTGAAATCACCCTGCCTCCAAGCGAAAGTCGGCTTGCGTTCTTACTGCGATTTAAGCCCTGTGCTTCCTGTAGCCCTGCAGGCTTTGGAATAGCCACAGGCCCCAGAGGCGTAACTAGGCAGGGCATTCCTTGGTTGAGGCAGTTCACTTGACCCAGAACACCCTGCTTCGGGGAGTTGGTTCAGGGAAGCAAACGCAGGGTAACATGTGTCTCTTTGCACTGGTTAGAAACCACAGGGAGGTAAGCTGAGTGTGCGCGTGGAAACGGGAGCCTGCTGGAACTATCCTTGCTTTCCCACTTGGAAGGCTGCATTCATGCTGCCTTGAAGCTGCCTGACGTCCCCTGCTGTTGACAGGCCTGGAAACCCGGTCGAAATGCTTCTGGGAAGAAAATGAGTTTGCTCCGTCTCAACACGGTGCTTCCATGGCCGCGGTGGTGGTTAGCCTGACAAGCCCCAGAGCGAAAGGGAAACTCAACGTGAGAATTTGCCTCCAGTTTAGGCCCTGCGTAGCCGGGCAGGAAGGGCGGCATGCAGCAGTTTCCATGAGTTCGTAGTCCCCGTTCGGGTTTATTTTAACGAAATTACCCATTTGAGGACTCCTAGGCCCCTCGGGCGTGCATCCATTTCCCTCCGAGGTCACTGAGGACCTCCAGACACCCCCCACGCCGTGGTCCCGCTGAGCAACATCGAGGCCCATTGCTCTGCCCCTCGGAGGCCCTGTGTGCGTGCCGAGTGATGGGCAACACTCTGCACGTTCCTTGAGGAGAGCTACATTTCCAGAGCCCTCAAACAGCCTCAGGACCAGATTTCTGGTGAGTCCGAAGCTCCCAGGAAATATTTGTCGTCGCCCTTGTGAGAGCTGCCGTGAGAAAACACTCTGCTTTGCCTCCTTCGCGGGCCTCGTACCTGAAGGCACTCTGCTCGAGGAGAACGTCAGCATCTCGCAATGCTGAGTCGCTAACGGGACAGCCAGATTGAGCACAGGCCTGGAGGGAAGGCCCTGACGTGAGGTGCAGAAGCGGAGCCGCGCAGCAGTTTCCATGAGGCCGTAGCCTCTGCTCTGCGTGTCTTTAACGGCAGTAGAGTTTCCTGGACACCTGGGAGGCTCGCGGGGGCACCCTGTTCCAGGCTGGAACACGGAGTACTCCGAGGCACCCCTGGGTCTGCTGAGCAACGTCCAGGCACGGAGCCCTTTGGAGCCGCTCTCTATACGCCGAGTGTAGGGAAACGCCCTGCACTCTCTCCTGGAGCAGATTCGATTCCCCACCAAACCCACACTTTCACGAACAGACTTCTGGCACGTCTCACATGCCTTTGAGGTTTTACGCCCTGCCCTAGCCTGAGCTGCCCTGAGAGACCCCTCGGCCTCGCATTGCATCTAGGACCTCCTGCCTGAAATCACCCTGCCTCCAAGCGAAAGTCGGCTTGCGTTCTTACTGCGATTTAAGCCCTGTGCTTCCTGTGGCCCTGCAGGCTTTGGAATAGCCACAGGCCCCAGAGGCGTAACTAGGCAGGGCATTCCTTGGTTGAGGCAGTTCACTTGACCCAGAACACCCTGCTTCGGGGAGTTGGTTCAGGGAAGCAAACTCAGGGTAACATGTGTCTCTTTGGACTGGTTAGAAACCACAGGGAGGTAAGCTGAGTGTGCGCGTGGAAACGGGAGCCTGCTGGAACTATCCTTGCTTTCCCACTTGGAAGGCTGCATTCATGCTGCCTTGAAGCTGCCTGACGTCCCCTGCTGTTGACAGGCCTGGAAACCCGGTCGAAAGGCTTCTGGGAAGAAAATGAGTTTGCTCCGTCTCAACCCGGTGCTTCCATGGCCGCGGTGGTGGTTAGCCTGACAAGCTCCAGAGCGAAAGGGAAACTCAACGTGAGAATTTGCCTCCAGTTTAGGTCCTGCGTAGCCGGGTAGGAAGGGCGGCATGCAGCAGTTTCCATGAGTTCGTAGTCCCCGTTCGGGTTTATTTTAACGAAATTACCCATTTGAGGACTCCTAGGCCCCTCGGGCGTGCATCCATTTCCCTCCAAGGTCACTGAGGACCTCCAGACACCCCCCACGCCGTGGTCCCGCTGAGCAACATCGAGGCCCATTGCTCTGCCCCTCGGAGTCCCTGAGTGCGTGCCGAGTGATGGGCAGCACTCTGCACGTTCCTTGAGGAGAGCTACATTTCCAGAGCCCTCAAACAGCCTCAGGACCAGATTTCTGGTGAGTCCGAAGCTCCCAGGAAATATTTGTCGTCGCCCTTGTGAGAGCTGCCGTGAGAAAACACTCTGCTTTGCCTCCTTCGCGGGCCTCGTACCTGAAGACACTCTGCTCGAGGAGAACGTCAGCATCTCGCAATGCTGAGTCGCTAACGGGACAGCCAGATTGAACACAGGCCTGGAGGGAAGGCCCTGCCGTGAGGTGCAGAAGCGGAGCCGCGCAGCAGTTTCCATGAGGCCGTAGCCTCTGCTCTGCGTGTCTTTAACGGCAGTAGAGTTTCCTGGACACCTGGGAGGCTCGCGGGGGCACCCTCTTCCAGGCTGGAACACGGAGTACTTCCAGGCATCCCTGGGTCTGCTGAGCAACGTCCAGGCACGGAGCCCTTTGGAGCCGCTCTCTATACGCCGAGTGTAGGGAAACGCCCTGCACTCTCTCCTGGAGCAGATTCGATTCCCCACCAAACCCACACTTTCACGAACAGACTTCTGGCACGTCTCACATGCCTTTGAGGTCTTACGCCCTGCCCTAGCCTGAGCTGCCCTGAGAGACCCCTTGGCCTCGCATTCCATCTAGGACCTCCTGCCTGAAATCACCCTGCCTCCAAGCGAAAGTCGGCTTGCGTTCTTACTGCGATTTAAGCCCTGTGCTTCCTGTAGCCCTGCAGGCTTTGGAATAGCCACAGGCCCCAGAGGCGTAACTAGGCAGGGCATTCCTTGGTTGAGGCAGTTCACTTGACCCAGAACACCCTGCTTCGGGGAGTTGGTTCAGGGAAGCAAACGCAGGGTAACATGTGTCTCTTTGCACTGGTTAGAAACCACAGGGAGGTAAGCTGAGTGTGCGCGTGGAAACGGGAGCCTGCTGGAACTATCCTTGCTTTCCCACTTGGAAGGCTGCATTCATGCTGCCTTGAAGCTGCCTGACGTCCCCTGCTGTTGACAGGCCTGGAAACCCGGTCGAAATGCTTCTGGGAAGAAAATGAGTTTGCTCCGTCTCAACACGGTGCTTCCATGGCCGCGGTGGTGGTTAGCCTGACAAGCCCCAGAGCGAAAGGGAAACTCAACGTGAGAATTTGCCTCCAGTTTAGGCCCTGCGTAGCCGGGCAGGAAGGGCGGCATGCAGCAGTTTCCATGAGTTCGTAGTCCCCGTTCGGGTTCATTTTAACGAAATTACCCATTTGAGGACTCCTAGGCCCCTCGGGCGTGCATCCATTTCCCTCCGAGGTCACTGAGGACCTCCAGACACCCCCCACGCCGTGGTCCCGCTGAGCAACATCGAGGCCCATTGCTCTGCCCCTCGGAGGCCCTGTGTGCGTGCCGAGTGATGGGCAACACTCTGCACGTTCCTTGAGGAGAGCTACATTTCCAGAGCCCTCAAACAGCCTCAGGACCAGATTTCTGGTGAGTCCGAAGCTCCCAGGAAATATTTGTCGTCGCCCTTGTGAGAGCTGCCGTGAGAAAACACTCTGCTTTGCCTCCTTCGCGGGCCTCGTACCTGAAGGCACTCTGCTCGAGGAGAACGTCAGCATCTCGCAATGCTGAGTCGCTAACGGGACAGCCAGATTGAGCACAGGCCTGGAGGGAAGGCCCTGACGTGAGGTGCAGAAGCGGAGCCGCGCAGCAGTTTCCATGAGGCCGTAGCCTCTGCTCTGCGTGTCTTTAACGGCAGTAGAGTTTCCTGGACACCTGGGAGGCTCGCGGGGGCACCCTGTTCCAGGCTGGAACACGGAGTACTCCGAGGCACCCCTGGGTCTGCTGAGCAACGTCCAGGCACGGAGCCCTTTGGAGCCGCTCTCTATACGCCGAGTGTAGGGAAACGCCCTGCACTCTCTCCTGGAGCAGATTCGATTCCCCACCAAACCCACACTTTCACGAACAGACTTCTGGCACGTCTCACATGCCTTTGAGGTTTTACGCCCTGCCCTAGCCTGAGCTGCCCTGAGAGACCCCTCGGCCTCGCATTGCATCTAGGACCTCCTGCCTGAAATCACCCTGCCTCCAAGCGAAAGTCGGCTTGCGTTCTTACTGCGATTTAAGCCCTGTGCTTCCTGTGGCCCTGCAGGCTTTGGAATAGCCACAGGCCCCAGAGGCGTAACTAGGCAGGGCATTCCTTGGTTGAGGCAGTTCACTTGACCCAGAACACCCTACTTCGGGGAGTTGGTTCAGGGAAGCAAACGCAGGGTAACATGTGTCTCTTTGGACTGGTTAGAAACCACAGGGAGGTAAGCTGAGTGTGCGCGTGGAAACGGGAGCCTGCTGGAACTATCCTTGCTTTCCCACTTGGAAGGCTGCATTCATGCTGCCTTGAAGCTGCCTGACGTCCCCTGCTGTTGACAGGCCTGGAAACCCGGTCGAAATGCTTCTGGGAAGAAAATGAGTTTGCTCCGTCTCATCCCGGTGCTTCCATGGCCGCGGTGGTGGTTAGCCTGACAAGCTCCAGAGCGAAAGGAAAACTCAACGTGAGAATTTGCCTCCAGTTTAGGCCCTGCGTAGCCGGGTAGGAAGGGCGGCATGCAGCAGTTTCCATGAGTTCGTAGTCCCCGTTCGGGTTTATTTTAACGAAATTACCCATTTGAGGACTCCTAGGCCCCTCGGGCGTGCATCCATTTCCCTCCAAGGTCACTGAGGACCTCCAGACACCCCCCACGCCGTGGTCCCGCTGAGCAACATCGAGGCCCATTGCTCTGCCCCTCGGAGGCCCTGTGTGCGTGCCGAGTGATGGGCAACACTCTGCACGTTCCTTGAGGAGAGCTACATTTCCAGAGCCCTCAAACAGCCTCAGGACCAGATTTCTGGTGAGTCCGAAGCTCCCAGGAAATATTTGTCGTCGCCCTTGTGAGAGCTGCCGTGAGAAAACACTCTGCTTTGCCTCCTTCGCGGGCCTCGTACCTGAAGGCACTCTGCTCGAGGAGAACGTCAGCATCTCGCAATGCTGAGTCGCTAACGGGACAGCCAGATTGAGCACAGGCCTGGAGGGAAGGCCCTGACGTGAGGTGCAGAAGCGGAGCCGCGCAGCAGTTTCCATGAGGCCGTAGCCTCTGCTCTGCGTGTCTTTAACGGCAGTAGAGTTTCCTGGACACCTGGGAGGCTCGCGGGGGCACCCTGTTCCAGGCTGGAACACGGAGTACTCCCAGGCACCCCTGGGTCTGCTGAGCAACGTCCAGGCCCGGAGCCCTTTGGAGCCGCTCTCTATACGCCGAGTGTAGGGAAACGCCCTGCACTCTCTCCTGGAGCAGATTCGATTCCCCACCAAACCCACACTTTCACGAACAGACTTCTGGCACGTCTCACATGCCTTTGAGGTCTTACGCCTTGCCCTAGCCTGAGCTGCCCTGAGAGACCCCTCGGCCTCGCATTGCATCTAGGACCTCCTGCCTGAAATCACCCTGCCTCCAAGCGAAAGTCGCCTTGCGTTCTTACTGCGATTTAAGCCCTGTGCTTCCTGTGGCCCTGCAGGCTTTGGAATAGCCACAGGCCCCAGAGGCGTAACTAGGCAGGGCATTCCTTGGTTGAGGCAGTTCACTTGACCCAGAACACCCTGCTTCGGGGAGTTGGTTCAGGGAAGCAAACTCAGGGTAACATGTGTCTCTTTGGACTGGTTAGAAACCACAGGGAGGTAAGCTGAGTGTGCGCGTGGAAACGGGAGCCTGCTGGAACTATCCTTGCTTTCCCACTTGGAAGGCTGCATTCATGCTGCCTTGAAGCTGCCTGACGTCCCCTGCTGTTGACAGGCCTGGAAACCCGGTCGAAAGGCTTCTGGGAAGAAAATGAGTTTGCTCCGTCTCAACCCGGTGCTTCCATGGCCGCGGTGGTGGTTAGCCTGACAAGCTCCAGAGCGAAAGGGAAACTCAACGTGAGAATTTGCCTCCAGTTTAGGTCCTGCGTAGCCGGGTAGGAAGGGCGGCATGCAGCAGTTTCCATGAGTTCGTAGTCCCCGTTCGGGTTTATTTTAACGAAATTACCCATTTGAGGACTCCTAGGCCCCTCGGGCGTGCATCCATTTCCCTCCAAGGTCACTGAGGACCTCCAGACACCCCCCACGCCGTGGTCCCGCTGAGCAACATCGAGGCCCATTGCTCTGCCCCTCGGAGTCCCTGAGTGCGTGCCGAGTGATGGGCAGCACTCTGCACGTTCCTTGAGGAGAGCTACATTTCCAGAGCCCTCAAACAGCCTCAGGACCAGATTTCTGGTGAGTCCGAAGCTCCCAGGAAATATTTGTCGTCGCCCTTGTGAGAGCTGCCGTGAGAAAACACTCTGCTTTGCCTCCTTCGCGGGCCTCGTACCTGAAGGCACTCTGCTCGAGGAGAACGTCAGCATCTCGCAATGCTGAGTCGCTAACGGGACAGCCAGATTGAACACAGGCCTGGAGGGAAGGCCCTGCCGTGAGGTGCAGAAGCGGAGCCGCGCAGCAGTTTCCATGAGGCCGTAGCCTCTGCTCTGCGTGTCTTTAACGGCAGTAGAGTTTCCTGGACACCTGGGAGGCTCGCGGGGGCACCCTCTTCCAGGCTGGAACACGGAGTACTTCCAGGCATCCCTGGGTCTGCTGAGCAACGTCCAGGCACGGAGCCCTTTGGAGCCGCTCTCTATACGCCGAGTGTAGGGAAACGCCCTGCACTCTCTCCTGGAGCAGATTCGATTCCCCACCAAACCCACACTTTCACGAACAGACTTCTGGCACGTCTCACATGCCTTTGAGGTCTTACGCCCTGCCCTAGCCTGAGCTGCCCTGAGAGACCCCTTGGCCTCGCATTCCATCTAGGACCTCCTGCCTGAAATCACCCTGCCTCCAAGCGAAAGTCGGCTTGCGTTCTTACTGCGATTTAAGCCCTGTGCTTCCTGTAGCCCTGCAGGCTTTGGAATAGCCACAGGCCCCAGAGGCGTAACTAGGCAGGGCATTCCTTGGTTGAGGCAGTTCACTTGACCCAGAACACCCTGCTTCGGGGAGTTGGTTCAGGGAAGCAAACGCAGGGTAACATGTGTCTCTTTGCACTGGTTAGAAACCACAGGGAGGTAAGCTGAGTGTGCGCGTGGAAACGGGAGCCTGCTGGAACTATCCTTGCTTTCCCACTTGGAAGGCTGCATTCATGCTGCCTTGAAGCTGCCTGACGTCCCCTGCTGTTGACAGGCCTGGAAACCCGGTCGAAATGCTTCTGGGAAGAAAATGAGTTTGCTCCGTCTCAACACGGTGCTTCCATGGCCGCGGTGGTGGTTAGCCTGACAAGCCCCAGAGCGAAAGGGAAACTCAACGTGAGAATTTGCCTCCAGTTTAGGCCCTGCGTAGCCGGGCAGGAAGGGCGGCATGCAGCAGTTTCCATGAGTTCGTAGTCCCCGTTCGGGTTTATTTTAACGAAATTACCCATTTGAGGACTCCTAGGCCCCTCGGGCGTGCATCCATTTCCCTCCGAGGTCACTGAGGACCTCCAGACACCCCCCACGCCGTGGTCCCGCTGAGCAACATCGAGGCCCATTGCTCTGCCCCTCGGAGGCCCTGTGTGCGTGCCGAGTGATGGGCAACACTCTGCACGTTCCTTGAGGAGAGCTACATTTCCAGAGCCCTCAAACAGCCTCAGGACCAGATTTCTGGTGAGTCCGAAGCTCCCAGGAAATATTTGTCGTCGCCCTTGTGAGAGCTGCCGTGAGAAAACACTCTGCTTTGCCTCCTTCGCGGGCCTCGTACCTGAAGGCACTCTGCTCGAGGAGAACGTCAGCATCTCGCAATGCTGAGTCGCTAACGGGACAGCCAGATTGAGCACAGGCCTGGAGGGAAGGCCCTGACGTGAGGTGCAGAAGCGGAGCCGCGCAGCAGTTTCCATGAGGCCGTAGCCTCTGCTCTGCGTGTCTTTAACGGCAGTAGAGTTTCCTGGACACCTGGGAGGCTCGCGGGGGCACCCTGTTCCAGGCTGGAACACGGAGTACTCCGAGGCACCCCTGGGTCTGCTGAGCAACGTCCAGGCACGGAGCCCTTTGGAGCCGCTCTCTATACGCCGAGTGTAGGGAAACGCCCTGCACTCTCTCCTGGAGCAGATTCGATTCCCCACCAAACCCACACTTTCACGAACAGACTTCTGGCACGTCTCACATGCCTTTGAGGTTTTACGCCCTGCCCTAGCCTGAGCTGCCCTGAGAGACCCCTCGGCCTCGCATTGCATCTAGGACCTCCTGCCTGAAATCACCCTGCCTCCAAGCGAAAGTCGGCTTGCGTTCTTACTGCGATTTAAGCCCTGTGCTTCCTGTGGCCCTGCAGGCTTTGGAATAGCCACAGGCCCCAGAGGCGTAACTAGGCAGGGCATTCCTTGGTTGAGGCAGTTCACTTGACCCAGAACACCCTACTTCGGGGAGTTGGTTCAGGGAAGCAAACGCAGGGTAACATGTGTCTCTTTGGACTGGTTAGAAACCACAGGGAGGTAAGCTGAGTGTGCGCGTGGAAACGGGAGCCTGCTGGAACTATCCTTGCTTTCCCACTTGGAAGGCTGCATTCATGCTGCCTTGAAGCTGCCTGACGTCCCCTGCTGTTGACAGGCCTGGAAACCCTGTCGAAATGCTTCTGGGAAGAAAATGAGTTTGCTCCGTCTCATCCCGGTGCTTCCATGGCCGCGGTGGTGGTTAGCCTGACAAGCTCCAGAGCGAAAGGAAAACTCAACGTGAGAATTTGCCTCCAGTTTAGGCCCTGCGTAGCCGGGTAGGAAGGGCGGCATGCAGCAGTTTCCATGAGTTCGTAGTCCCCGTTCGGGTTTATTTTAACGAAATTACCCATTTGAGGACTCCTAGGCCCCTCGGGCGTGCATCCATTTCCCTCCAAGGTCACTGAGGACCTCCAGACACCCCCCACGCCGTGGTCCCGCTGAGCAACATCGAGGCCCATTGCTCTGCCCCTCGGAGGCCCTGTGTGCGTGCCGAGTGATGGGCAACACTCTGCACGTTCCTTGAGGAGAGCTACATTTCCAGAGCCCTCAAACAGCCTCAGGACCAGATTTCTGGTGAGTCCGAAGCTCCCAGGAAATATTTGTCGTCGCCCTTGTGAGAGCTGCCGTGAGAAAACACTCTGCTTTGCCTCCTTCGCGGGCCTCGTACCTGAAGGCACTCTGCTCGAGGAGAACGTCAGCATCTCGCAATGCTGAGTCGCTAACGGGACAGCCAGATTGAACACAGGCCTGGAGGGAAGGCCCTGCCGTGAGGTGCAGAAGCGGAGCCGCGCAGCAGTTTCCATGAGGCCGTAGCCTCTGCTCTGCGTGTCTTTAACGGCAGTAGAGTTTCCTGGACACCTGGGAGGCTCGCGGGGGCACCCTGTTCCAGGCTGGAACACGGAGTACTTCCAGGCATCCCTGGGTCTGCTGAGCAACGTCCAGGCACGGAGCCCTTTGGAGCCGCTCTCTATACGCCGAGTGTAGGGAAACGCCCTGCACTCTCTCCTGGAGCAGATTCGATTCCCCACCAAACCCACACTTTCACGAACAGACTTCTGGCACGTCTCACATGCCTTTGAGGTCTTACGCCCTGCCCTAGCCTGAGCTGCCCTGAGAGACCCCTCGGCCTCGCATTGCATCTAGGACCTCCTGCCTGAAATCACCCTGCCTCCAAGCGAAAGTCGGCTTGCGTTCTTACTGCGATTTAAGCCCTGTGCTTCCTGTGGCCCTGCAGGCTTTGGAATAGCCACAGGCCCCAGAGGCGTAACTAGGCAGGGCATTCCTTGGTTGAGGCAGTTCACTTGACCCAGAACACCCTACTTCGGGAGTTGGTTCAGGGAAGCAAACGCAGGGTAACATGTGTCTCTTTGGACTGGTTAGAAACCACAGGGAGGTAAGCTGAGTGTGCGCGTGGAAACGGGAGCCTGCTGGAACTATCCTTGCTTTCCCACTTGGAAGGCTGCATTCATGCTGCCTTGAAGCTGCCTGACGTCCCCTGCTGTTGACAGGCCTGGAAACCCGGTCGAAATGCTTCTGGGAAGAAAATGAGTTTGCTCCGTCTCATCCCGGTGCTTCCATGGCCGCGGTGGTGGTTAGCCTGACAAGCTCCAGAGCGAAAGGAAAACTCAACGTGAGAATTTGCCTCCAGTTTAGGTCCTGCGTAGCCGGGTAGGAAGGGCGGCATGCAGCAGTTTCCATGAGTTCGTAGTCCCCGTTCGGGTTTATTTTAACGAAATTACCCATTTGAGGACTCCTAGGCCCCTCGGGCGTGCATCCATTTCCCTCCAAGGTCACTGAGGACCTCCAGACACCCCCCACGCCGTGGTCCCGCTGAGCAACATCGAGGCCCATTGCTCTGCCCCTCGGAGGCCCTGTGTGCGTGCCGAGTGATGGGCAACACTCTGCACGTTCCTTGAGGAGAGCTACATTTCCAGAGCCCTCAAACAGCCTCAGGACCAGATTTCTGGTGAGTCCGAAGCTCCCAGGAAATATTTGTCGTCGCCCTTGTGAGAGCTGCCGTGAGAAAACACTCTGCTTTGCCTCCTTCGCGGGCCTCGTACCTGAAGGCACTCTGCTCGAGGAGAACGTCAGCATCTCGCAATGCTGAGTCGCTAACGGGACAGCCAGATTGAGCACAGGCCTGGAGGGAAGGCCCTGACGTGAGGTGCAGAAGCGGAGCCGCGCAGCAGTTTCCATGAGGCCGTAGCCTCTGCTCTGCGTGTCTTTAACGGCAGTAGAGTTTCCTGGACACCTGGGAGGCTCGCGGGGGCACCCTGTTCCAGGCTGGAACACGGAGTACTCCCAGGCACCCCTGGGTCTGCTGAGCAACGTCCAGGCACGGAGCCCTTTGGAGCCGCTCTCTATACGCCGAGTGTAGGGAAACGCCCTGCACTCTCTCCTGGAGCAGATTCGATTCCCCACCAAACCCACACTTTCACGAACAGACTTCTGGCACGTCTCACATGCCTTTGAGGTCTTACGCCTTGCCCTAGCCTGAGCTGCCCTGAGAGACCCCTCGGCCTCGCATTCCATCTAGGACCTCCTGCCTGAAATCACCCTGCCTCCAAGCGAAAGTCGCCTTGCGTTCTTACTGCGATTTAAGCCCTGTGCTTCCTGTGGCCCTGCAGGCTTTGGAATAGCCACAGGCCCCAGAGGCGTAACTAGGCAGGGCATTCCTTGGTTGAGGCAGTTCACTTGACCCAGAACACCCTGCTTCGGGGAGTTGGTTCAGGGAAGCAAACTCAGGGTAACATGTGTCTCTTTGGACTGGTTAGAAACCACAGGGAGGTAAGCTGAGTGTGCGCGTGGAAACGGGAGCCTGCTGGAACTATCCTTGCTTTCCCACTTGGAAGGCTGCATTCATGCTGCCTTGAAGCTGCCTGACGTCCCCTGCTGTTGACAGGCCTGGAAACCCGGTCGAAAGGCTTCTGGGAAGAAAATGAGTTTGCTCCGTCTCAACCCGGTGCTTCCATGGCCGCGGTGGTGGTTAGCCTGACAAGCCCCAGAGCGAAAGGGAAACTCAACGTGAGAATTTGCCTCCAGTTTAGGTCCTGCGTAGCCGGGTAGGAAGGGCGGCATGCAGCAGTTTCCATGAGTTCGTAGTCCCCGTTCGGGTTTATTTTAACGAAATTACCCATTTGAGGACTCCTAGGCCCCTCGGGCGTGCATCCATTTCCCTCCAAGGTCACTGAGGACCTCCAGACACCCCCCACGCCGTGGTCCCGCTGAGCAACATCGAGGCCCATTGCTCTGCCCCTCGGAGGCCCTGTGTGCGTGCCGAGTGATGGGCAACACTCTGCACGTTCCTTGAGGAGAGCTACATTTCCAGAGCCCTCAAACAGCCTCAGGACCAGATTTCTGGTGAGTCCGAAGCTCCCAGGAAATATTTGTCGTCGCCCTTGTGAGAGCTGCCGTGAGAAAACACTCTGCTTTGCCTCCTTCGCGGGCCTCGTACCTGAAGGCACTCTGCTCGAGGAGAACGTCAGCATCTCGCAATGCTGAGTCGCTAACGGGACAGCCAGATTGAACACAGGCCTGGAGGGAAGGCCCTGCCGTGAGGTGCAGAAGCGGAGCCGCGCAGCAGTTTCCATGAGGCCGTAGCCTCTGCTCTGCGTGTCTTTAACGGCAGTAGAGTTTCCTGGACACCTGGGAGGCTCGCGGGGGCACCCTGTTCCAGGCTGGAACACGGAGTACTCCGAGGCACCCCTGGGTCTGCTGAGCAACGTCCAGGCACGGAGCCCTTTGGAGCCGCTCTCTATACGCCGAGTGTAGGGAAACGCCCTGCACTCTCTCCTGGAGCAGATTCGATTCCCCACCAAACCCACACTTTCACGAACAGACTTCTGGCACGTCTCACATGCCTTTGAGGTTTTACGCCCTGCCCTAGCCTGAGCTGCCCTGAGAGACCCCTCGGCCTCGCATTGCATCTAGGACCTCCTGCCTGAAATCACCCTGCCTCCAAGCGAAAGTCGCCTTGCGTTCTTACTGCGATTTAAGCCCTGTGCTTCCTGTGGCCCTGCAGGCTTTGGAATAGCCACAGGCCCCAGAGGCGTAACTAGGCAGGGCATTCCTTGGTTGAGGCAGTTCACTTGACCCAGAACACCCTACTTCGGGGAGTTGGTTCAGGGAAGCAAACGCAGGGTAACATGTGTCTCTTTGGACTGGTTAGAAACCACAGGGAGGTAAGCTGAGTGTGCGCGTGGAAACGGGAGCCTGCTGGAACTATCCTTGCTTTCCCACTTGGAAGGCTGCATTCATGCTGCCTTGAAGCTGCCTGACGTCCCCTGCTGTTGACAGGCCTGGAAACCCTGTCGAAATGCTTCTGGGAAGAAAATGAGTTTGCTCCGTCTCATCCCGGTGCTTCCATGGCCGCGGTGGTGGTTAGCCTGACAAGCTCCAGAGCGAAAGGAAAACTCAACGTGAGAATTTGCCTCCAGTTTAGGCCCTGCGTAGCCGGGTAGGAAGGGCGGCATGCAGCAGTTTCCATGAGTTCGTAGTCCCCGTTCGGGTTTATTTTAACGAAATTACCCATTTGAGGACTCCTAGGCCCCTCGGGCGTGCATCCATTTCCCTCCAAGGTCACTGAGGACCTCCAGACACCCCCCACGCCGTGGTCCCGCTGAGCAACATCGAGGCCCATTGCTCTGCCCCTCGGAGGCCCTGTGTGCGTGCCGAGTGATGGGCAACACTCTGCACGTTCCTTGAGGAGAGCTACATTTCCAGAGCCCTCAAACAGCCTCAGGACCAGATTTCTGGTGAGTCCGAAGCTCCCAGGAAATATTTGTCGTCGCCCTTGTGAGAGCTGCCGTGAGAAAACACTCTGCTTTGCCTCCTTCGCGGGCCTCGTACCTGAAGGCACTCTGCTCGAGGAGAACGTCAGCATCTCGCAATGCTGAGTCGCTAACGGGACAGCCAGATTGAGCACAGGCCTGGAGGGAAGGCCTTGACGTGAGGTGCAGAAGCGGAGCCGCGCAGCAGTTTCCATGAGGCCGTAGCCTCTGCTCTGCGTGTCTTTAACGGCAGTAGAGTTTCCTGGACACCTGGGAGGCTCGCGGGGGCACCCTGTTCCAGGCTGGAACACGGAGTACTCCGAGGCACCCCTGGGTCTGCTGAGCAACGTCCAGGCACGGAGCCCTTTGGAGCCGCTCTCTATACGCCGAGTGTAGGGAAACGCCCTGCACTCTCTCCTGGAGCAGATTCGATTCCCCACCAAACCCACACTTTCACGAACAGACTTCTGGCACGTCTCACATGCCTTTGAGGTCTTACGCCCTGCCCTAGCCTGAGCTGCCCTGAGAGACCCCTCGGCCTCGCATTGCATCTAGGACCTCCTGCCTGAAATCACCCTGCCTCCTAGCGAAAGTCGGCTTGCGTTCTTACTGCGATTTAAGCCCTGTGCTTCCTGTGGCCCTGCAGGCTTTGGAATAGCCACAGGCCCCAGAGGCGTAACTAGGCAGGGCATTCCTTGGTTGAGGCAGTTCACTTGACCCAGAACACCCTGCTTCGGGGAGTTGGTTCAGGGAAGCAAACGCAGGGTAACATGTGTCTCTTTGGACTGGTTAGAAACCACAGGGAGGTAAGCTGAGTGTGCGCGTGGAAACGGGAGCCTGCTGGAACTATCCTTGCTTTCCCACTTGGAAGGCTGCATTCATGCTGCCTTGAAGCTGCCTGACGTCCCCTGCTGTTGACAGGCCTGGAAACCCGGTCGAAAGGCTTCTGGGAAGAAAATGAGTTTGCTCCGTCTCAACCCGGTGCTTCCATGGCCGCGGTGGTGGTTAGCCTGACAAGCTCCAGAGCGAAAGGGAAACTCAACGTGAGAATTTGCCTCCAGTTTAGGTCCTGCGTAGCCGGGTAGGAAGGGCGGCATGCAGCAGTTTCCATGAGTTCGTAGTCCCCGTTCGGGTTTATTTTAACGAAATTACCCATTTGAGGACTCCTAGGCCCCTCGGGCGTGCATCCATTTCCCTCCAAGGTCACTGAGGACCTCCAGACACCCCCCACGCCGTGGTCCCGCTGAGCAACATCGAGGCCCATTGCTCTGCCCCTCGGAGGCCCTGTGTGCGTGCCGAGTGATGGGCAACACTCTGCACGTTCCTTGAGGAGAGCTACATTTCCAGAGCCCTCAAACAGCCTCAGGACCAGATTTCTGGTGAGTCCGAAGCTCCCAGGAAATATTTGTCGTCGCCCTTGTGAGAGCTGCCGTGAGAAAACACTCTGCTTTGCCTCCTTCGCGGGCCTCGTACCTGAAGGCACTCTGCTCGAGGAGAACGTCAGCATCTCGCAATGCTGAGTTGCTAACGGGACAGCCAGATTGAGCACAGGCCTGGAGGGAAGGCCCTGACGTGAGGTGCAGAAGCGGAGCCGCGCAGCAGTTTCCATGAGGCCGTAGCCTCTGCTCTGCGTGTCTTTAACGGCAGTAGAGTTTCCTGGACACCTGGGAGGCTCGCGGGGGCACCCTGTTCCAGGCTGGAACACGGAGTACTCCCAGGCACCCCTGGGTCTGCTGAGCAACGTCCAGGCCCGGAGCCCTTTGGAGCCGCTCTCTATACGCCGAGTGTAGGGAAACGCCCTGCACTCTCTCCTGGAGCAGATTCGATTCCCCACCAAACCCACACTTTCACGAACAGACTTCTGGCACGTCTCACATGCCTTTGAGGTCTTACGCCTTGCCCTAGCCTGAGCTGCCCTGAGAGACCCCTCGGCCTCGCATTGCATCTAGGACCTCCTGCCTGAAATCACCCTGCCTCCAAGCGAAAGTCGCCTTGCGTTCTTACTGCGATTTAAGCCCTGTGCTTCCTGTGGCCCTGCAGGCTTTGGAATAGCCACAGGCCCCAGAGGCGTAACTAGGCAGGGCATTCCTTGGTTGAGGCAGTTCACTTGACCCAGAACACCCTGCTTCGGGGAGTTGGTTCAGGGAAGCAAACTCAGGGTAACATGTGTCTCTTTGGACTGGTTAGAAACCACAGGGAGGTAAGCTGAGTGTGCGCGTGGAAACGGGAGCCTGCTGGAACTATCCTTGCTTTCCCACTTGGAAGGCTGCATTCATGCTGCCTTGAAGCTGCCTGACGTCCCCTGCTGTTGACAGGCCTGGAAACCCGGTCGAAAGGCTTCTGGGAAGAAAATGAGTTTGCTCCGTCTCAACCCGGTGCTTCCATGGCCGCGGTGGTGGTTAGCCTGACAAGCTCCAGAGCGAAAGGGAAACTCAACGTGAGAATTTGCCTCCAGTTTAGGTCCTGCGTAGCCGGGTAGGAAGGGCGGCATGCAGCAGTTTCCATGAGTTCGTAGTCCCCGTTCGGGTTTATTTTAACGAAATTACCCATTTGAGGACTCCTAGGCCCCTCGGGCGTGCATCCATTTCCCTCCAAGGTCACTGAGGACCTCCAGACACCCCCCACGCCGTGGTCCCGCTGAGCAACATCGAGGCCCATTGCTCTGCCCCTCGGAGTCCCTGAGTGCGTGCCGAGTGATGGGCAGCACTCTGCACGTTCCTTGAGGAGAGCTACATTTCCAGAGCCCTCAAACAGCCTCAGGACCAGATTTCTGGTGAGTCCGAAGCTCCCAGGAAATATTTGTCGTCGCCCTTGTGAGAGCTGCCGTGAGAAAACACTCTGCTTTGCCTCCTTCGCGGGCCTCGTACCTGAAGACACTCTGCTCGAGGAGAACGTCAGCATCTCGCAATGCTGAGTCGCTAACGGGACAGCCAGATTGAACACAGGCCTGGAGGGAAGGCCCTGCCGTGAGGTGCAGAAGCGGAGCCGCGCAGCAGTTTCCATGAGGCCGTAGCCTCTGCTCTGCGTGTCTTTAACGGCAGTAGAGTTTCCTGGACACCTGGGAGGCTCGCGGGGGCACCCTCTTCCAGGCTGGAACACGGAGTACTTCCAGGCATCCCTGGGTCTGCTGAGCAACGTCCAGGCACGGAGCCCTTTGGAGCCGCTCTCTATACGCCGAGTGTAGGGAAACGCCCTGCACTCTCTCCTGGAGCAGATTCGATTCCCCACCAAACCCACACTTTCACGAACAGACTTCTGGCACGTCTCACATGCCTTTGAGGTCTTACGCCCTGCCCTAGCCTGAGCTGCCCTGAGAGACCCCTTGGCCTCGCATTCCATCTAGGACCTCCTGCCTGAAATCACCCTGCCTCCAAGCGAAAGTCGGCTTGCGTTCTTACTGCGATTTAAGCCCTGTGCTTCCTGTAGCCCTGCAGGCTTTGGAATAGCCACAGGCCCCAGAGGCGTAACTAGGCAGGGCATTCCTTGGTTGAGGCAGTTCACTTGACCCAGAACACCCTGCTTCGGGGAGTTGGTTCAGGGAAGCAAACGCAGGGTAACATGTGTCTCTTTGCACTGGTTAGAAACCACAGGGAGGTAAGCTGAGTGTGCGCGTGGAAACGGGAGCCTGCTGGAACTATCCTTGCTTTCCCACTTGGAAGGCTGCATTCATGCTGCCTTGAAGCTGCCTGACGTCCCCTGCTGTTGACAGGCCTGGAAACCCGGTCGAAATGCTTCTGGGAAGAAAATGAGTTTGCTCCGTCTCAACACGGTGCTTCCATGGCCGCGGTGGTGGTTAGCCTGACAAGCCCCAGAGCGAAAGGGAAACTCAACGTGAGAATTTGCCTCCAGTTTAGGCCCTGCGTAGCCGGGCAGGAAGGGCGGCATGCAGCAGTTTCCATGAGTTCGTAGTCCCCGTTCGGGTTCATTTTAACGAAATTACCCATTTGAGGACTCCTAGGCCCCTCGGGCGTGCATCCATTTCCCTCCGAGGTCACTGAGGACCTCCAGACACCCCCCACGCCGTGGTCCCGCTGAGCAACATCGAGGCCCATTGCTCTGCCCCTCGGAGGCCCTGTGTGCGTGCCGAGTGATGGGCAACACTCTGCACGTTCCTTGAGGAGAGCTACATTTCCAGAGCCCTCAAACAGCCTCAGGACCAGATTTCTGGTGAGTCCGAAGCTCCCAGGAAATATTTGTCGTCGCCCTTGTGAGAGCTGCCGTGAGAAAACACTCTGCTTTGCCTCCTTCGCGGGCCTCGTACCTGAAGGCACTCTGCTCGAGGAGAACGTCAGCATCTCGCAATGCTGAGTCGCTAACGGGACAGCCAGATTGAGCACAGGCCTGGAGGGAAGGCCCTGACGTGAGGTGCAGAAGCGGAGCCGCGCAGCAGTTTCCATGAGGCCGTAGCCTCTGCTCTGCGTGTCTTTAACGGCAGTAGAGTTTCCTGGACACCTGGGAGGCTCGCGGGGGCACCCTGTTCCAGGCTGGAACACGGAGTACTCCGAGGCACCCCTGGGTCTGCTGAGCAACGTCCAGGCACGGAGCCCTTTGGAGCCGCTCTCTATACGCCGAGTGTAGGGAAACGCCCTGCACTCTCTCCTGGAGCAGATTCGATTCCCCACCAAACCCACACTTTCACGAACAGACTTCTGGCACGTCTCACATGCCTTTGAGGTTTTACGCCCTGCCCTAGCCTGAGCTGCCCTGAGAGACCCCTCGGCCTCGCATTGCATCTAGGACCTCCTGCCTGAAATCACCCTGCCTCCAAGCGAAAGTCGGCTTGCGTTCTTACTGCGATTTAAGCCCTGTGCTTCCTGTGGCCCTGCAGGCTTTGGAATAGCCACAGGCCCCAGAGGCGTAACTAGGCAGGGCATTCCTTGGTTGAGGCAGTTCACTTGACCCAGAACACCCTACTTCGGGGAGTTGGTTCAGGGAAGCAAACGCAGGGTAACATGTGTCTCTTTGGACTGGTTAGAAACCACAGGGAGGTAAGCTGAGTGTGCGCGTGGAAACGGGAGCCTGCTGGAACTATCCTTGCTTTCCCACTTGGAAGGCTGCATTCATGCTGCCTTGAAGCTGCCTGACGTCCCCTGCTGTTGACAGGCCTGGAAACCCGGTCGAAATGCTTCTGGGAAGAAAATGAGTTTGCTCCGTCTCATCCCGGTGCTTCCATGGCCGCGGTGGTGGTTAGCCTGACAAGCTCCAGAGCGAAAGGAAAACTCAACGTGAGAATTTGCCTCCAGTTTAGGCCCTGCGTAGCCGGGTAGGAAGGGCGGCATGCAGCAGTTTCCATGAGTTCGTAGTCCCCGTTCGGGTTTATTTTAACGAAATTACCCATTTGAGGACTCCTAGGCCCCTCGGGCGTGCATCCATTTCCCTCCAAGGTCACTGAGGACCTCCAGACACCCCCCACGCCGTGGTCCCGCTGAGCAACATCGAGGCCCATTGCTCTGCCCCTCGGAGGCCCTGTGTGCGTGCCGAGTGATGGGCAACACTCTGCACGTTCCTTGAGGAGAGCTACATTTCCAGAGCCCTCAAACAGCCTCAGGACCAGATTTCTGGTGAGTCCGAAGCTCCCAGGAAATATTTGTCGTCGCCCTTGTGAGAGCTGCCGTGAGAAAACACTCTGCTTTGCCTCCTTCGCGGGCCTCGTACCTGAAGGCACTCTGCTCGAGGAGAACGTCAGCATCTCGCAATGCTGAGTCGCTAACGGGACAGCCAGATTGAGCACAGGCCTGGAGGGAAGGCCCTGACGTGAGGTGCAGAAGCGGAGCCGCGCAGCAGTTTCCATGAGGCCGTAGCCTCTGCTCTGCGTGTCTTTAACGGCAGTAGAGTTTCCTGGACACCTGGGAGGCTCGCGGGGGCACCCTGTTCCAGGCTGGAACACGGAGTACTCCCAGGCACCCCTGGGTCTGCTGAGCAACGTCCAGGCCCGGAGCCCTTTGGAGCCGCTCTCTATACGCCGAGTGTAGGGAAACGCCCTGCACTCTCTCCTGGAGCAGATTCGATTCCCCACCAAACCCACACTTTCACGAACAGACTTCTGGCACGTCTCACATGCCTTTGAGGTCTTACGCCTTGCCCTAGCCTGAGCTGCCCTGAGAGACCCCTCGGCCTCGCATTGCATCTAGGACCTCCTGCCTGAAATCACCCTGCCTCCAAGCGAAAGTCGCCTTGCGTTCTTACTGCGATTTAAGCCCTGTGCTTCCTGTGGCCCTGCAGGCTTTGGAATAGCCACAGGCCCCAGAGGCGTAACTAGGCAGGGCATTCCTTGGTTGAGGCAGTTCACTTGACCCAGAACACCCTGCTTCG
Organism: Orcinus orca; assembly: GCF_937001465.1. Taxonomy (NCBI): domain Eukaryota; kingdom Metazoa; phylum Chordata; class Mammalia; order Artiodactyla; family Delphinidae; genus Orcinus; species Orcinus orca. The sequence goes on along the minus strand of NW_026044069.1, from coordinate 1,247,738 downwards.
GGGAGTTGGTTCAGGGAAGCAAACTCAGGGTAACATGTGTCTCTTTGGACTGGTTAGAAACCACAGGGAGGTAAGCTGAGTGTGCGCGTGGAAACGGGAGCCTGCTGGAACTATCCTTGCTTTCCCACTTGGAAGGCTGCATTCATGCTGCCTTGAAGCTGCCTGACGTCCCCTGCTGTTGACAGGCCTGGAAACCCGGTCGAAAGGCTTCTGGGAAGAAAATGAGTTTGCTCCGTCTCAACCCGGTGCTTCCATGGCCGCGGTGGTGGTTAGCCTGACAAGCTCCAGAGCGAAAGGGAAACTCAACGTGAGAATTTGCCTCCAGTTTAGGTCCTGCGTAGCCGGGTAGGAAGGGCGGCATGCAGCAGTTTCCATGAGTTCGTAGTCCCCGTTCGGGTTTATTTTAACGAAATTACCCATTTGAGGACTCCTAGGCCCCTCGGGCGTGCATCCATTTCCCTCCAAGGTCACTGAGGACCTCCAGACACCCCCCACGCCGTGGTCCCGCTGAGCAACATCGAGGCCCATTGCTCTGCCCCTCGGAGTCCCTGAGTGCGTGCCGAGTGATGGGCAGCACTCTGCACGTTCCTTGAGGAGAGCTACATTTCCAGAGCCCTCAAACAGCCTCAGGACCAGATTTCTGGTGAGTCCGAAGCTCCCAGGAAATATTTGTCGTCGCCCTTGTGAGAGCTGCCGTGAGAAAACACTCTGCTTTGCCTCCTTCGCGGGCCTCGTACCTGAAGGCACTCTGCTCGAGGAGAACGTCAGCATCTCGCAATGCTGAGTCGCTAACGGGACAGCCAGATTGAACACAGGCCTGGAGGGAAGGCCCTGCCGTGAGGTGCAGAAGCGGAGCCGCGCAGCAGTTTCCATGAGGCCGTAGCCTCTGCTCTGCGTGTCTTTAACGGCAGTAGAGTTTCCTGGACACCTGGGAGGCTCGCGGGGGCACCCTCTTCCAGGCTGGAACACGGAGTACTTCCAGGCATCCCTGGGTCTGCTGAGCAACGTCCAGGCACGGAGCCCTTTGGAGCCGCTCTCTATACGCCGAGTGTAGGGAAACGCCCTGCACTCTCTCCTGGAGCAGATTCGATTCCCCACCAAACCCACACTTTCACGAACAGACTTCTGGCACGTCTCACATGCCTTTGAGGTCTTACGCCCTGCCCTAGCCTGAGCTGCCCTGAGAGACCCCTTGGCCTCGCATTGCATCTAGGACCTCCTGCCTGAAATCACCCTGCCTCCAAGCGAAAGTCGGCTTGCGTTCTTACTGCGATTTAAGCCCTGTGCTTCCTGTAGCCCTGCAGGCTTTGGAATAGCCACAGGCCCCAGAGGCGTAACTAGGCAGGGCATTCCTTGGTTGAGGCAGTTCACTTGACCCAGAACACCCTGCTTCGGGGAGTTGGTTCAGGGAAGCAAACGCAGGGTAACATGTGTCTCTTTGCACTGGTTAGAAACCACAGGGAGGTAAGCTGAGTGTGCGCGTGGAAACGGGAGCCTGCTGGAACTATCCTTGCTTTCCCACTTGGAAGGCTGCATTCATGCTGCCTTGAAGCTGCCTGACGTCCCCTGCTGTTGACAGGCCTGGAAACCCGGTCGAAATGCTTCTGGGAAGAAAATGAGTTTGCTCCGTCTCAACACGGTGCTTCCATGGCCGCGGTGGTGGTTAGCCTGACAAGCCCCAGAGCGAAAGGGAAACTCAACGTGAGAATTTGCCTCCAGTTTAGGCCCTGCGTAGCCGGGCAGGAAGGGCGGCATGCAGCAGTTTCCATGAGTTCGTAGTCCCCGTTCGGGTTTATTTTAACGAAATTACCCATTTGAGGACTCCTAGGCCCCTCGGGCGTGCATCCATTTCCCTCCGAGGTCACTGAGGACCTCCAGACACCCCCCACGCCGTGGTCCCGCTGAGCAACATCGAGGCCCATTGCTCTGCCCCTCGGAGGCCCTGTGTGCGTGCCGAGTGATGGGCAACACTCTGCACGTTCCTTGAGGAGAGCTACATTTCCAGAGCCCTCAAACAGCCTCAGGACCAGATTTCTGGTGAGTCCGAAGCTCCCAGGAAATATTTGTCGTCGCCCTTGTGAGAGCTGCCGTGAGAAAACACTCTGCTTTGCCTCCTTCGCGGGCCTCGTACCTGAAGGCACTCTGCTCGAGGAGAACGTCAGCATCTCGCAATGCTGAGTCGCTAACGGGACAGCCAGATTGAGCACAGGCCTGGAGGGAAGGCCCTGACGTGAGGTGCAGAAGCGGAGCCGCGCAGCAGTTTCCATGAGGCCGTAGCCTCTGCTCTGCGTGTCTTTAACGGCAGTAGAGTTTCCTGGACACCTGGGAGGCTCGCGGGGGCACCCTGTTCCAGGCTGGAACACGGAGTACTCCGAGGCACCCCTGGGTCTGCTGAGCAACGTCCAGGCACGGAGCCCTTTGGAGCCGCTCTCTATACGCCGAGTGTAGGGAAACGCCCTGCACTCTCTCCTGGAGCAGATTCGATTCCCCACCAAACCCACACTTTCACGAACAGACTTCTGGCACGTCTCACATGCCTTTGAGGTTTTACGCCCTGCCCTAGCCTGAGCTGCCCTGAGAGACCCCTCGGCCTCGCATTGCATCTAGGACCTCCTGCCTGAAATCACCCTGCCTCCAAGCGAAAGTCGGCTTGCGTTCTTACTGCGATTTAAGCCCTGTGCTTCCTGTGGCCCTGCAGGCTTTGGAATAGCCACAGGCCCCAGAGGCGTAACTAGGCAGGGCATTCCTTGGTTGAGGCAGTTCACTTGACCCAGAACACCCTACTTCGGGGAGTTGGTTCAGGGAAGCAAACGCAGGGTAACATGTGTCTCTTTGGACTGGTTAGAAACCACAGGGAGGTAAGCTGAGTGTGCGCGTGGAAACGGGAGCCTGCTGGAACTATCCTTGCTTTCCCACTTGGAAGGCTGCATTCATGCTGCCTTGAAGCTGCCTGACGTCCCCTGCTGTTGACAGGCCTGGAAACCCTGTCGAAATGCTTCTGGGAAGAAAATGAGTTTGCTCCGTCTCATCCCGGTGCTTCCATGGCCGCGGTGGTGGTTAGCCTGACAAGCTCCAGAGCGAAAGGAAAACTCAACGTGAGAATTTGCCTCCAGTTTAGGCCCTGCGTAGCCGGGTAGGAAGGGCGGCATGCAGCAGTTTCCATGAGTTCGTAGTCCCCGTTCGGGTTTATTTTAACGAAATTACCCATTTGAGGACTCCTAGGCCCCTCGGGCGTGCATCCATTTCCCTCCAAGGTCACTGAGGACCTCCAGACACCCCCCACGCCGTGGTCCCGCTGAGCAACATCGAGGCCCATTGCTCTGCCCCTCGGAGGCCCTGTGTGCGTGCCGAGTGATGGGCAACACTCTGCACGTTCCTTGAGGAGAGCTACATTTCCAGAGCCCTCAAACAGCCTCAGGACCAGATTTCTGGTGAGTCCGAAGCTCCCAGGAAATATTTGTCGTCGCCCTTGTGAGAGCTGCCGTGAGAAAACACTCTGCTTTGCCTCCTTCGCGGGCCTCGTACCTGAAGGCACTCTGCTCGAGGAGAACGTCAGCATCTCGCAATGCTGAGTCGCTAACGGGACAGCCAGATTGAACACAGGCCTGGAGGGAAGGCCCTGCCGTGAGGTGCAGAAGCGGAGCCGCGCAGCAGTTTCCATGAGGCCGTAGCCTCTGCTCTGCGTGTCTTTAACGGCAGTAGAGTTTCCTGGACACCTGGGAGGCTCGCGGGGGCACCCTGTTCCAGGCTGGAACACGGAGTACTTCCAGGCATCCCTGGGTCTGCTGAGCAACGTCCAGGCACGGAGCCCTTTGGAGCCGCTCTCTATACGCCGAGTGTAGGGAAACGCCCTGCACTCTCTCCTGGAGCAGATTCGATTCCCCACCAAACCCACACTTTCACGAACAGACTTCTGGCACGTCTCACATGCCTTTGAGGTCTTACGCCCTGCCCTAGCCTGAGCTGCCCTGAGAGACCCCTCGGCCTCGCATTGCATCTAGGACCTCCTGCCTGAAATCACCCTGCCTCCAAGCGAAAGTCGGCTTGCGTTCTTACTGCGATTTAAGCCCTGTGCTTCCTGTGGCCCTGCAGGCTTTGGAATAGCCACAGGCCCCAGAGGCGTAACTAGGCAGGGCATTCCTTGGTTGAGGCAGTTCACTTGACCCAGAACACCCTACTTCGGGAGTTGGTTCAGGGAAGCAAACGCAGGGTAACATGTGTCTCTTTGGACTGGTTAGAAACCACAGGGAGGTAAGCTGAGTGTGCGCGTGGAAACGGGAGCCTGCTGGAACTATCCTTGCTTTCCCACTTGGAAGGCTGCATTCATGCTGCCTTGAAGCTGCCTGACGTCCCCTGCTGTTGACAGGCCTGGAAACCCGGTCGAAATGCTTCTGGGAAGAAAATGAGTTTGCTCCGTCTCATCCCGGTGCTTCCATGGCCGCGGTGGTGGTTAGCCTGACAAGCTCCAGAGCGAAAGGAAAACTCAACGTGAGAATTTGCCTCCAGTTTAGGTCCTGCGTAGCCGGGTAGGAAGGGCGGCATGCAGCAGTTTCCATGAGTTCGTAGTCCCCGTTCGGGTTTATTTTAACGAAATTACCCATTTGAGGACTCCTAGGCCCCTCGGGCGTGCATCCATTTCCCTCCAAGGTCACTGAGGACCTCCAGACACCCCCCACGCCGTGGTCCCGCTGAGCAACATCGAGGCCCATTGCTCTGCCCCTCGGAGGCCCTGTGTGCGTGCCGAGTGATGGGCAACACTCTGCACGTTCCTTGAGGAGAGCTACATTTCCAGAGCCCTCAAACAGCCTCAGGACCAGATTTCTGGTGAGTCCGAAGCTCCCAGGAAATATTTGTCGTCGCCCTTGTGAGAGCTGCCGTGAGAAAACACTCTGCTTTGCCTCCTTCGCGGGCCTCGTACCTGAAGGCACTCTGCTCGAGGAGAACGTCAGCATCTCGCAATGCTGAGTCGCTAACGGGACAGCCAGATTGAGCACAGGCCTGGAGGGAAGACCCTGACGTGAGGTGCAGAAGCGGAGCCGCGCAGCAGTTTCCATGAGGCCGTAGCCTCTGCTCTGCGTGTCTTTAACGGCAGTAGAGTTTCCTGGACACCTGGGAGGCTCGCGGGGGCACCCTCTTCCAGGCTGGAACACGGAGTACTCCCAGGCACCCCTGGGTCTGCTGAGCAACCTCCAGGCCCGGAGCCCTTTGGAGCCGCTCTCTATACGCCGAGTGTAGGGAAACGCCCTGCACTCTCTCCTGGAGCAGATTCGATTCCCCACCAAACCCACACTTTCACGAACAGACTTCTGGCACGTCTCACATGCCTTTGAGGTCTTACGCCTTGCCCTAGCCTGAGCTGCCCTGAGAGACCCCTCGGCCTCGCATTGCATCTAGGACCTCCTGCCTGAAATCACCCTGCCTCCAAGCGAAAGTCGGCTTGCGTTCTTACTGTGATTTAAGCCCTGTGCTTCCTGTGGCCCTGCAGGCTTTGGAATAGCCACAGGCCCCAGAGGCGTAACTAGGCAGGGCATTCCTTGGTTGAGGCAGTTCACTTGACCCAGAACACCCTACTTCGGGGAGTTGGTTCAGGGAAGCAAACGCAGGGTAACATGTGTCTCTTTGGACTGGTTAGAAACCACAGGGAGGTAAGCTGAGTGTGCGCGTGGAAACGGGAGCCTGCTGGAACTATCCTTGCTTTCCCACTTGGAAGGCTGCATTCATGCTGCCTTGAAGCTGCCTGACGTCCCCTGCTGTTGACAGGCCTGGAAACCCGGTCGAAATGCTTCTGGGAAGAAAATGAGTTTGCTCCGTCTCAACCCGGTGCTTCCATGGCCGCGGTGGTGGTTAGCCTGACAAGCTCCAGAGCGAAAGGGAAACTCAACGTGAGAATTTGCCTCCAGTTTAGGTCCTGCGTAGCCGGGTAGGAAGGGCGGCATGCAGCAGTTTCCATGAGTTCGTAGTCCCCGTTCGGGTTTATTTTAACGAAATTACCCATTTGAGGACTCCTAGGCCCCTCGGGCGTGCATCCATTTCCCTCCAAGGTCACTGAGGACCTCCAGACACCCCCCACGCCGTGGTCCCGCTGAGCAACATCGAGGCCCATTGCTCTGCCCCTCGGAGGCCTTGTGTGCGTGCCGAGTGATGGGCAACACTCTGCACGTTCCTTGAGGAGAGCTACATTTCCAGAGCCCTCAAACAGCCTCAGGACCAGATTTCTGGTGAGTCCGAAGCTCCCAGGAAATATTTGTCGTCGCCCTTGTGAGAGCTGCCGTGAGAAAACACTCTGCTTTGCCTCCTTCGCGGGCCTCGTACCTGAAGGCACTCTGCTCGAGGAGAACGTCAGCATCTCGCAATGCTGAGTCGCTAACGGGACAGCCAGATTGAGCACAGGCCTGGAGGGAAGGCCCTGACGTGAGGTGCAGAAGCGGAGCCGCGCAGCAGTTTCCATGAGGCCGTAGCCTCTGCTCTGCGTGTCTTTAACGGCAGTAGAGTTTCCTGGACACCTGGGAGGCTCGCGGGGGCACCCTGTTCCAGGCTGGAACACGGAGTACTCCCAGGCACCCCTGGGTCTGCTGAGCAACGTCCAGGCCCGGAGCCCTTTGGAGCCGCTCTCTATACGCCGAGTGTAGGGAAACGCCCTGCACTCTCTCCTGGAGCAGATTCGATTCCCCACCAAACCCACACTTTCACGAACAGACTTCTGGCACGTCTCACATGCCTTTGAGGTCTTACGCCTTGCCCTAGCCTGAGCTGCCCTGAGAGACCCCTCGGCCTCGCATTGCATCTAGGACCTCCTGCCTGAAATCACCCTGCCTCCAAGCGAAAGTCGCCTTGCGTTCTTACTGCGATTTAAGCCCTGTGCTTCCTGTGGCCCTGCAGGCTTTGGAATAGCCACAGGCCCCAGAGGCGTAACTAGGCAGGGCATTCCTTGGTTGAGGCAGTTCACTTGACCCAGAACACCCTGCTTCGGGGAGTTGGTTCAGGGAAGCAAACGCAGGGTAACATGTGTCTCTTTGGACTGGTTAGAAACCACAGGGAGGTAAGCTGAGTGTGCGCGTGGAAACGGGAGCCTGCTGGAACTATCCTTGCTTTCCCACTTGGAAGGCTGCATTCATGCTGCCTTGAAGCTGCCTGACGTCCCCTGCTGTTGACAGGCCTGGAAACCCGGTCGAAAGGCTTCTGGGAAGAAAATGAGTTTGCTCCGTCTCAACCCGGTGCTTCCATGGCCGCGGTGGTGGTTAGCCTGACAAGCTCCAGAGCGAAAGGGAAACTCAACGTGAGAATTTGCCTCCAGTTTAGGTCCTGCGTAGCCGGGTAGGAAGGGCGGCATGCAGCAGTTTCCATGAGTTCGTAGTCCCCGTTCGGGTTTATTTTAACGAAATTACCCATTTGAGGACTCCTAGGCCCCTCGGGCGTGCATCCATTTCCCTCCAAGGTCACTGAGGACCTCCAGACACCCCCCACGCCGTGGTCCCGCTGAGCAACATCGAGGCCCATTGCTCTGCCCCTCGGAGGCCCTGTGTGCGTGCCGAGTGATGGGCAACACTCTGCACGTTCCTTGAGGAGAGCTACATTTCCAGAGCCCTCAAACAGCCTCAGGACCAGATTTCTGGTGAGTCCGAAGCTCCCAGGAAATATTTGTCGTCGCCCTTGTGAGAGCTGCCGTGAGAAAACACTCTGCTTTGCCTCCTTCGCGGGCCTCGTACCTGAAGGCACTCTGCTCGAGGAGAACGTCAGCATCTCGCAATGCTGAGTCGCTAACGGGACAGCCAGATTGAGCACAGGCCTGGAGGGAAGGCCCTGACGTGAGGTGCAGAAGCGGAGCCGCGCAGCAGTTTCCATGAGGCCGTAGCCTCTGCTCTGCGTGTCTTTAACGGCAGTAGAGTTTCCTGGACACCTGGGAGGCTCGCGGGGGCACCCTGTTCCAGGCTGGAACACGGAGTACTCCCAGGCACCCCTGGGTCTGCTGAGCAACCTCCAGGCCCGGAGCCCTTTGGAGCCGCTCTCTATACGCCGAGTGTAGGGAAACGCCCTGCACTCTCTCCTGGAGCAGATTCGATTCCCCACCAAACCCACACTTTCACGAACAGACTTCTGGCACGTCTCACATGCCTTTGAGGTCTTACGCCTTGCCCTAGCCTGAGCTGCCCTGAGAGACCCCTCGGCCTCGCATTGCATCTAGGACCTCCTGCCTGAAATCACCCTGCCTCCAAGCGAAAGTCGCCTTGCGTTCTTACTGCGATTTAAGCCCTGTGCTTCCTGTGGCCCTGCAGGCTTTGGAATAGCCACAGGCCCCAGAGGCGTAACTAGGCAGGGCATTCCTTGGTTGAGGCAGTTCACTTGACCCAGAACACCCTGCTTCGGGGAGTTGGTTCAGGGAAGCAAACTCAGGGTAACATGTGTCTCTTTGGACTGGTTAGAAACCACAGGGAGGTAAGCTGAGTGTGCGCGTGGAAACGGGAGCCTGCTGGAACTATCCTTGCTTTCCCACTTGGAAGGCTGCATTCATGCTGCCTTGAAGCTGCCTGACGTCCCCTGCTGTTGACAGGCCTGGAAACCCGGTCGAAAGGCTTCTGGGAAGAAAATGAGTTTGCTCCGTCTCAACCCGGTGCTTCCATGGCCGCGGTGGTGGTTAGCCTGACAAGCTCCAGAGCGAAAGGGAAACTCAACGTGAGAATTTGCCTCCAGTTTAGGTCCTGCGTAGCCGGGTAGGAAGGGCGGCATGCAGCAGTTTCCATGAGTTCGTAGTCCCCGTTCGGGTTTATTTTAACGAAATTACCCATTTGAGGACTCCTAGGCCCCTCGGGCGTGCATCCATTTCCCTCCAAGGTCACTGAGGACCTCCAGACACCCCCCACGCCGTGGTCCCGCTGAGCAACATCGAGGCCCATTGCTCTGCCCCTCGGAGGCCCTGTGTGCGTGCCGAGTGATGGGCAACACTCTGCACGTTCCTTGAGGAGAGCTACATTTCCAGAGCCCTCAAACAGCCTCAGGACCAGATTTCTGGTGAGTCCGAAGCTCCCAGGAAATATTTGTCGTCGCCCTTGTGAGAGCTGCCGTGAGAAAACACTCTGCTTTGCCTCCTTCGCGGGCCTCGTACCTGAAGGCACTCTGCTCGAGGAGAACGTCAGCATCTCGCAATGCTGAGTCGCTAACGGGACAGCCAGATTGAGCACAGGCCTGGAGGGAAGGCCCTGACGTGAGGTGCAGAAGCGGAGCCGCGCAGCAGTTTCCATGAGGCCGTAGCCTCTGCTCTGCGTGTCTTTAACGGCAGTAGAGTTTCCTGGACACCTGGGAGGCTCGCGGGGGCACCCTGTTCCAGGCTGGAACACGGAGTACTCCCAGGCACCCCTGGGTCTGCTGAGCAACCTCCAGGCCCGGAGCCCTTTGGAGCCGCTCTCTATACGCCGAGTGTAGGGAAACGCCCTGCACTCTCTCCTGGAGCAGATTCGATTCCCCACCAAACCCACACTTTCACGAACAGACTTCTGGCACGTCTCACATGCCTTTGAGGTCTTACGCCTTGCCCTAGCCTGAGCCGCCCTGAGAGACCCCTCGGCCTCGCATTGCATCTAGGACCTCCTGCCTGAAATCACCCTGCCTCCAAGCGAAAGTCGGCTTGCGTTCTTACTGCGATTTAAGCCCTGTGCTTCCTGTGGCCCTGCAGGCTTTGGAATAGCCACAGGCCCCAGAGGCGTAACTAGGCAGGGCATTCCTTGGTTGAGGCAGTTCACTTGACCCAGAACACCCTGCTTCGGGGAGTTGGTTCAGGGAAGCAAACGCAGGGTAACATGTGTCTCTTTGGACTGGTTAGAAACCACAGGGAGGTAAGCTGAGTGTGCGCGAGGAAACGGGAGCCTGCTGGAACTATCCTTGCTTTCCCACTTGGAAGGCTGCATTCATGCTGCCTTGAAGCTGCCTGACGTCCCCTGCTGTTGACAGGCCTGGAAACCCGGTCGAAAGGCTTCTGGGAAGAAAATGAGTTTGCTCCGTCTCAACCCGGTGCTTCCATGGCCGCGGTGGTGGTTAGCCTGACAAGCCCCAGAGCGAAAGGGAAACTCAACGTGAGAATTTGCCTCCAGTTTAGGTCCTGCGTAGCCGGGTAGGAAGGGCGGCATGCAGCAGTTTCCATGAGTTCGTAGTCCCCGTTCGGGTTTATTTTAACGAAATTACCCATTTGAGGACTCCTAGGCCCCTCGGGCGTGCATCCATTTCCCTCCAAGGTCACTGAGGACCTCCAGACACCCCCCACGCCGTGGTCCCGCTGAGCAACATCGAGGCCCATTGCTCTGCCCCTCGGAGGCCCTGTGTGCGTGCCGAGTGATGGGCAACACTCTGCACGTTCCTTGAGGAGAGCTACATTTCCAGAGCCCTCAAACAGCCTCAGGACCAGATTTCTGGTGAGTCCGAAGCTCCCAGGAAATATTTGTCGTCGCCCTTGTGAGAGCTGCCGTGAGAAAACACTCTGCTTTGCCTCCTTCGCGGGCCTCGTACCTGAAGGCACTCTGCTCGAGGAGAACGTCAGCATCTCGCAATGCTGAGTCGCTAACGGGACAGCCAGATTGAGCACAGGCCTGGAGGGAAGGCCCTGACGTGAGGTGCAGAAGCGGAGCCGCGCAGCAGTTTCCATGAGGCCGTAGCCTCTGCTCTGCGTGTCTTTAACGGCAGTAGAGTTTCCTGGACACCTGGGAGGCTCGCGGGGGCACCCTGTTCCAGGCTGGAACACGGAGTACTCCCAGGCACCCCTGGGTCTGCTGAGCAACGTCCAGGCACGGAGCCCTTTGGAGCCGCTCTCTATACGCCGAGTGTAGGGAAACGCCCTGCACTCTCTCCTGGAGCAGATTCGATTCCCCACCAAACCCACACTTTCACGAACAGACTTCTGGCACGTCTCACATGCCTTTGAGGTCTTACGCCTTGCCCTAGCCTGAGCCGCCCTGAGAGACCCCTCGGCCTCGCATTGCATCTAGGACCTCCTGCCTGAAATCACCCTGCCTCCAAGCGAAAGTCGGCTTGCGTTCTTACTGCGATTTAAGCCCTCTGCTTCCTGTGGCCCTGCAGGCTTTGGAATAGCCACAGGCCCCAGAGGCGTAACTAGGCAGGGCATTCCTTGGTTGAGGCAGTTCACTTGACCCAGAACACCCTGCTTCGGGGAGTTGGTTCAGGGAAGCAAACGCAGGGTAACATGTGTCTCTTTGGACTGGTTAGAAACCACAGGGAGGTAAGCTGAGTGTGCGCGAGGAAACGGGAGCCTGCTGGAACTATCCTTGCTTTCCCACTTGGAAGGCTGCATTCATGCTGCCTTGAAGCTGCCTGACGTCCCCTGCTGTTGACAGGCCTGGAAACCCGGTCGAAATGCTTCTGGGAAGAAAATGAGTTTGCTCCGTCTCAACCCGGTGCTTCCATGGCCGCGGTGGTGGTTAGCCTGACAAGCTCCAGAGCGAAAGGGAAACTCAACGTGAGAATTTGCCTCCAGTTTAGGTCCTGCGTAGCCGGGTAGGAAGGGCGGCATGCAGCAGTTTCCATGAGTTCGTAGTCCCCGTTCGGGTTTATTTTAACGAAATTACCCATTTGAGGACTCCTAGGCCCCTCGGGCGTGCATCCATTTCCCTCCAAGGTCACTGAGGACCTCCAGACACCCCCCACGCCGTGGTCCCGCTGAGCAACATCGAGGCCCATTGCTCTGCCCCTCGGAGTCCCTGAGTGCGTGCCGAGTGATGGGCAGCACTCTGCACGTTCCTTGAGGAGAGCTACATTTCCAGAGCCCTCAAACAGCCTCAGGACCAGATTTCTGGTGAGTCCGAAGCTCCCAGGAAATATTTGTCGTCGCCCTTGTGAGAGCTGCCGTGAGAAAACACTCTGCTTTGCCTCCTTCGCGGGCCTCGTACCTGAAGGCACTCTGCTCGAGGAGAACGTCAGCATCTCGCAATGCTGAGTCGCTAACGGGACAGCCAGATTGAACACAGGCCTGGAGGGAAGGCCCTGCCGTGAGGTGCAGAAGCGGAGCCGCGCAGCAGTTTCCATGAGGCCGTAGCCTCTGCTCTGCGTGTCTTTAACGGCAGTAGAGTTTCCTGGACACCTGGGAGGCTCGCGGGGGCACCCTCTTCCAGGCTGGAACACGGAGTACTTCCAGGCATCCCTGGGTCTGCTGAGCAACGTCCAGGCACGGAGCCCTTTGGAGCCGCTCTCTATACGCCGAGTGTAGGGAAACGCCCTGCACTCTCTCCTGGAGCAGATTCGATTCCCCACCAAACCCACACTTTCACGAACAGACTTCTGGCACGTCTCACATGCCTTTGAGGTCTTACGCCCTGCCCTAGCCTGAGCTGCCCTGAGAGACCCCTCGGCCTCGCATTCCATCTAGGACCTCCTGCCTGAAATCACCCTGCCTCCAAGCGAAAGTCGGCTTGCGTTCTTACTGCGATTTAAGCCCTGTGCTTCCTGTAGCCCTGCAGGCTTTGGAATAGCCACAGGCCCCAGAGGCGTAACTAGGCAGGGCATTCCTTGGTTGAGGCAGTTCACTTGACCCAGAACACCCTGCTTCAGGGAGTTGGTTCAGGGAAGCAAACGCAGGGTAACATGTGTCTCTTTGCACTGGTTAGAAACCACAGGGAGGTAAGCTGAGTGTGCGCGTGGAAACGGGAGCCTGCTGGAACTATCCTTGCTTTCCCACTTGGAAGGCTGCATTCATGCTGCCTTGAAGCTGCCTGACGTCCCCTGCTGTTGACAGGCCTGGAAACCCGGTCGAAATGCTTCTGGGAAGAAAATGAGTTTGCTCCGTCTCAACACGGTGCTTCCATGGCCGCGGTGGTGGTTAGCCTGACAAGCCCCAGAGCGAAAGGGAAACTCAACGTGAGAATTTGCCTCCAGTTTAGGCCCTGCGTAGCCGGGCAGGAAGGGCGGCATGCAGCAGTTTCCATGAGTTCGTAGTCCCCGTTCGGGTTTATTTTAACGAAATTACCCATTTGAGGACTCCTAGGCCCCTCGGGCGTGCATCCATTTCCCTCCGAGGTCACTGAGGACCTCCAGACACCCCCCACGCCGTGGTCCCGCTGAGCAACATCGAGGCCCATTGCTCTGCCCCTCGGAGGCCCTGTGTGCGTGCCGAGTGATGGGCAACACTCTGCACGTTCCTTGAGGAGAGCTACATTTCCAGAGCCCTCAAACAGCCTCAGGACCAGATTTCTGGTGAGTCCGAAGCTCCCAGGAAATATTTGTCGTCGCCCTTGTGAGAGCTGCCGTGAGAAAACACTCTGCTTTGCCTCCTTCGCGGGCCTCGTACCTGAAGGCACTCTGCTCGAGGAGAACGTCAGCATCTCGCAATGCTGAGTCGCTAACGGGACAGCCAGATTGAGCACAGGCCTGGAGGGAAGGCCCTGACGTGAGGTGCAGAAGCGGAGCCGCGCAGCAGTTTCCATGAGGCCGTAGCCTCTGCTCTGCGTGTCTTTAACGGCAGTAGAGTTTCCTGGACACCTGGGAGGCTCGCGGGGGCACCCTGTTCCAGGCTGGAACACGGAGTACTCCCAGGCACCCCTGGGTCTGCTGAGCAACGTCCAGGCCCGGAGCCCTTTGGAGCCGCTCTCTATACGCCGAGTGTAGGGAAACGCCCTGCACTCTCTCCTGGAGCAGATTCGATTCCCCACCAAACCCACACTTTCACGAACAGACTTCTGGCACGTCTCACATGCCTTTGAGGTCTTACGCCCTGCCCTAGCCTGAGCTGCCCTGAGAGACCCCTCGGCCTCGCATTGCATCTAGGACCTCCTGCCTGAAATCACCCTGCCTCCAAGCGAAAGTCGGCTTGCGTTCTTACTGCGATTTAAGCCCTGTGCTTCCTGTGGCCCTGCAGGCTTTGGAATAGCCACAGGCCCCAGAGGCGTAACTAGGCAGGGCATTCCTTGGTTGAGGCAGTTCACTTGACCCAGAACACCCTACTTCGGGGAGTTGGTTCAGGGAAGCAAACGCAGGGTAACATGTGTCTCTTTGGACTGGTTAGAAACCACAGGGAGGTAAGCTGAGTGTGCGCGTGGAAACGGGAGCCTGCTGGAACTATCCTTGCTTTCCCACTTGGAAGGCTGCATTCATGCTGCCTTGAAGCTGCCTGACGTCCCCTGCTGTTGACAGGCCTGGAAACCCGGTCGAAATGCTTCTGGGAAGAAAATGAGTTTGCTCCGTCTCATCCCGGTGCTTCCATGGCCGCGGTGGTGGTTAGCCTGACAAGCTCCAGAGCGAAAGGGAAACTCAACGTGAGAATTTGCCTCCAGTTTAGGTCCTGCGTAGCCGGGTAGGAAGGGCGGCATGCAGCAGTTTCCATGAGTTCGTAGTCCCCGTTCGGGTTTATTTTAACGAAATTACCCATTTGAGGACTCCTAGGCCCCTCGGGCGTGCATCCATTTCCCTCCAAGGTCACTGAGGACCTCCAGACACCCCCCACGCCGTGGTCCCGCTGAGCAACATCGAGGCCCATTGCTCTGCCCCTCGGAGGCCCTGTGTGCGTGCCGAGTGATGGGCAACACTCTGCACGTTCCTTGAGGAGAGCTACATTTCCAGAGCCCTCAAACAGCCTCAGGACCAGATTTCTGGTGAGTCCGAAGCTCCCAGGAAATATTTGTCGTCGCCCTTGTGAGAGCTGCCGTGAGAAAACACTCTGCTTTGCCTCCTTCGCGGGCCTCGTACCTGAAGGCACTCTGCTCGAGGAGAACGTCAGCATCTCGCAATGCTGAGTCGCTAACGGGACAGCCAGATTGAGCACAGGCCTGGAGGGAAGGCCCTGACGTGAGGTGCAGAAGCGGAGCCGCGCAGCAGTTTCCATGAGGCCGTAGCCTCTGCTCTGCGTGTCTTTAACGGCAGTAGAGTTTCCTGGACACCTGGGAGGCTCGCGGGGGCACCCTGTTCCAGGCTGGAACACGGAGTACTCCCAGGCACCCCTGGGTCTGCTGAGCAACCTCCAGGCCCGGAGCCCTTTGGAGCCGCTCTCTATACGCCGAGTGTAGGGAAACGCCCTGCACTCTCTCCTGGAGCAGATTCGATTCCCCACCAAACCCACACTTTCACGAACAGACTTCTGGCACGTCTCACATGCCTTTGAGGTCTTACGCCTTGCCCTAGCCTGAGCTGCCCTGAGAGACCCCTCGGCCTCGCATTGCATCTAGGACCTCCTGCCTGAAATCACCCTGCCTCCAAGCGAAAGTCGCCTTGCGTTCTTACTGCGATTTAAGCCCTGTGCTTCCTGTGGCCCTGCAGGCTTTGGAATAGCCACAGGCCCCAGAGGCGTAACTAGGCAGGGCATTCCTTGGTTGAGGCAGTTCACTTGACCCAGAACACCCTGCTTCGGGGAGTTGGTTCAGGGAAGCAAACGCAGGGTAACATGTGTCTCTTTGGACTGGTTAGAAACCACAGGGAGGTAAGCTGAGTGTGCGCGTGGAAACGGGAGCCTGCTGGAACTATCCTTGCTTTCCCACTTGGAAGGCTGCATTCATGCTGCCTTGAAGCTGCCTGACGTCCCCTGCTGTTGACAGGCCTGGAAACCCGGTCGAAAGGCTTCTGGGAAGAAAATGAGTTTGCTCCGTCTCAACCCGGTGCTTCCATGGCCGCGGTGGTGGTTAGCCTGACAAGCTCCAGAGCGAAAGGGAAACTCAACGTGAGAATTTGCCTCCAGTTTAGGTCCTGCGTAGCCGGGTAGGAAGGGCGGCATGCAGCAGTTTCCATGAGTTCGTAGTCCCCGTTCGGGTTTATTTTAACGAAATTACCCATTTGAGGACTCCTAGGCCCCTCGGGCGTGCATCCATTTCCCTCCAAGGTCACTGAGGACCTCCAGACACCCCCCACGCCGTGGTCCCGCTGAGCAACATCGAGGCCCATTGCTCTGCCCCTCGGAGGCCCTGTGTGCGTGCCGAGTGATGGGCAACACTCTGCACGTTCCTTGAGGAGAGCTACATTTCCAGAGCCCTCAAACAGCCTCAGGACCAGATTTCTGGTGAGTCCGAAGCTCCCAGGAAATATTTGTCGTCGCCCTTGTGAGAGCTGCCGTGAGAAAACACTCTGCTTTGCCTCCTTCGCGGGCCTCGTACCTGAAGGCACTCTGCTCGAGGAGAACGTCAGCATCTCGCAATGCTGAGTCGCTAACGGGACAGCCAGATTGAGCACAGGCCTGGAGGGAAGGCCCTGACGTGAGGTGCAGAAGCGGAGCCGCGCAGCAGTTTCCATGAGGCCGTAGCCTCTGCTCTGCGTGTCTTTAACGGCAGTAGAGTTTCCTGGACACCTGGGAGGCTCGCGGGGGCACCCTCTTCCAGGCTGGAACACGGAGTACTCCCAGGCACCCCTGGGTCTGCTGAGCAACGTCCAGGCACGGAGCCCTTTGGAGCCGCTCTCTATACGCCGAGTGTAGGGAAACGCCCTGCACTCTCTCCTGGAGCAGATTCGATTCCCCACCAAACCCACACTTTCACGAACAGACTTCTGGCACGTCTCACATGCCTTTGAGGTCTTACGCCTTGCCCTAGCCTGAGCCGCCCTGAGAGACCCCTCGGCCTCGCATTCCATCTAGGACCTCCTGCCTGAAATCACCCTGCCTCCAAGCGAAAGTCGCCTTGCGTTCTTACTGCGATTTAAGCCCTGTGCTTCCTGTGGCCCTGCAGGCTTTGGAATAGCCACAGGCCCCAGAGGCGTAACTAGGCAGGGCATTCCTTGGTTGAGGCAGTTCACTTGACCCAGAACACCCTGCTTCGGGGAGTTGGTTCAGGGAAGCAAACTCAGGGTAACATGTGTCTCTTTGGACTGGTTAGAAACCACAGGGAGGTAAGCTGAGTGTGCGCGTGGAAACGGGAGCCTGCTGGAACTATCCTTGCTTTCCCACTTGGAAGGCTGCATTCATGCTGCCTTGAAGCTGCCTGACGTCCCCTGCTGTTGACAGGCCTGGAAACCCGGTCGAAAGGCTTCTGGGAAGAAAATGAGTTTGCTCCGTCTCAACCCGGTGCTTCCATGGCCGCGGTGGTGGTTAGCCTGACAAGCTCCAGAGCGAAAGGGAAACTCAACGTGAGAATTTGCCTCCAGTTTAGGTCCTGCGTAGCCGGGTAGGAAGGGCGGCATGCAGCAGTTTCCATGAGTTCGTAGTCCCCGTTCGGGTTTATTTTAACGAAATTACCCATTTGAGGACTCCTAGGCCCCTCGGGCGTGCATCCATTTCCCTCCAAGGTCACTGAGGACCTCCAGACACCCCCCACGCCGTGGTCCCGCTGAGCAACATCGAGGCCCATTGCTCTGCCCCTCGGAGGCCCTGTGTGCGTGCCGAGTGATGGGCAACACTCTGCACGTTCCTTGAGGAGAGCTACATTTCCAGAGCCCTCAAACAGCCTCAGGACCAGATTTCTGGTGAGTCCGAAGCTCCCAGGAAATATTTGTCGTCGCCCTTGTGAGAGCTGCCGTGAGAAAACACTCTGCTTTGCCTCCTTCGCGGGCCTCGTACCTGAAGGCACTCTGCTCGAGGAGAACGTCAGCATCTCGCAATGCTGAGTCGCTAACGGGACAGCCAAATTGAGCACAGGCCTGGAGGGAAGGCCCTGACGTGAGGTGCAGAAGCGGAGCCGCGCAGCAGTTTCCATGAGGCCGTAGCCTCTGCTCTGCGTGTCTTTAACGGCAGTAGAGTTTCCTGGACACCTGGGAGGCTCGCGGGGGCACCCTCTTCCAGGCTGGAACACGGAGTACTCCCAGGCACCCCTGGGTCTGCTGAGCAACGTCCAGGCCCGGAGCCCTTTGGAGCCGCTCTCTATACGCCGAGTGTAGGGAAACGCCCTGCACTCTCTCCTGGAGCAGATTCGATTCCCCACCAAACCCACACTTTCACGAACAGACTTCTGGCACGTCTCACATGCCTTTGAGGTCTTACGCCTTGCCCTAGCCTGAGCTGCCCTGAGAGACCCCTCGGCCTCGCATTGCATCTAGGACCTCCTGCCTGAAATCACCCTGCCTCCAAGCGAAAGTCGCCTTGCGTTCTTACTGCGATTTAAGCCCTGTGCTTCCTGTAGCCCTGCAGGCTTTGGAATAGCCACAGGCCCCAGAGGCGTAACTAGGCAGGGCATTCCTTGGTTGAGGCAGTTCACTTGACCCAGAACACCCTGCTTCGGGGAGTTGGTTCAGGGAAGCAAACTCAGGGTAACATGTGTCTCTTTGGACTGGTTAGAAACCACAGGGAGGTAAGCTGAGTGTGCGCGTGGAAACGGGAGCCTGCTGGAACTATCCTTGCTTTCCCACTTGGAAGGCTGCATTCATGCTGCCTTGAAGCTGCCTGACGTCCCCTGCTGTTGACAGGCCTGGAAACCCGGTCGAAAGGCTTCTGGGAAGAAAATGAGTTTGCTCCGTCTCAACCCGGTGCTTCCATGGCCGCGGTGGTGGTTAGCCTGACAAGCTCCAGAGCGAAAGGGAAACTCAACGTGAGAATTTGCCTCCAGTTTAGGTCCTGCGTAGCCGGGTAGGAAGGGCGGCATGCAGCAGTTTCCATGAGTTCGTAGTCCCCGTTCGGGTTTATTTTAACGAAATTACCCATTTGAGGACTCCTAGGCCCCTCGGGCGTGCATCCATTTCCCTCCAAGGTCACTGAGGACCTCCAGACACCCCCCACGCCGTGGTCCCGCTGAGCAACATCGAGGCCCATTGCTCTGCCCCTCGGAGGCCCTGTGTGCGTGCCGAGTGATGGGCAACACTCTGCACGTTCCTTGAGGAGAGCTACATTTCCAGAGCCCTCAAACAGCCTCAGGACCAGATTTCTGGTGAGTCCGAAGCTCCCAGGAAATATTTGTCGTCGCCCTTGTGAGAGCTGCCGTGAGAAAACACTCTGCTTTGCCTCCTTCGCGGGCCTCGTACCTGAAGGCACTCTGCTCGAGGAGAACGTCAGCATCTCGCAATGCTGAGTCGCTAACGGGACAGCCAGATTGAGCACAGGCCTGGAGGGAAGGCCCTGACGTGAGGTGCAGAAGCGGAGCCGCGCAGCAGTTTCCATGAGGCCGTAGCCTCTGCTCTGCGTGTCTTTAACGGCAGTAGAGTTTCCTGGACACCTGGGAGGCTCGCGGGGGCACCCTGTTCCAGGCTGGAACACGGAGTACTCCCAGGCACCCCTGGGTCTGCTGAGCAACGTCCAGGCACGGAGCCCTTTGGAGCCGCTCTCTATACGCCGAGTGTAGGGAAACGCCCTGCACTCTCTCCTGGAGCAGATTCGATTCCCCACCAAACCCACACTTTCACGAACAGACTTCTGGCACGTCTCACATGCCTTTGAGGTCTTACGCCTTGCCCTAGCCTGAGCCGCCCTGAGAGACCCCTCGGCCTCGCATTGCATCTAGGACCTCCTGCCTGAAATCACCCTGCCTCCAAGCGAAAGTCGGCTTGCGTTCTTACTGCGATTTAAGCCCTCTGCTTCCTGTGGCCCTGCAGGCTTTGGAATAGCCACAGGCCCCAGAGGCGTAACTAGGCAGGGCATTCCTTGGTTGAGGCAGTTCACTTGACCCAGAACACCCTGCTTCGGGGAGTTGGTTCAGGGAAGCAAACGCAGGGTAACATGTGTCTCTTTGGACTGGTTAGAAACCACAGGGAGGTAAGCTGAGTGTGCGCGAGGAAACGGGAGCCTGCTGGAACTATCCTTGCTTTCCCACTTGGAAGGCTGCATTCATGCTGCCTTGAAGCTGCCTGACGTCCCCTGCTGTTGACAGGCCTGGAAACCCGGTCGAAAGGCTTCTGGGAAGAAAATGAGTTTGCTCCGTCTCAACCCGGTGCTTCCATGGCCGCGGTGGTGGTTAGCCTGACAAGCTCCAGAGCGAAAGGGAAACTCAACGTGAGAATTTGCCTCCAGTTTAGGTCCTGCGTAGCCGGGTAGGAAGGGCGGCATGCAGCAGTTTCCATGAGTTCGTAGTCCCTGTTCGGGTTTATTTTAACGAAATTACCCATTTGAGGACTCCTAGGCCCCTCGGGCGTGCATCCATTTCCCTCCAAGGTCACTGAGGACCTCCAGACACCCCCCACGCCGTGGTCCCGCTGAGCAACATCGAGGCCCATTGCTCTGCCCCTCGGAGGCCCTGTGTGCGTGCCGAGTGATGGGCAACACTCTGCACGTTCCTTGAGGAGAGCTACATTTCCAGAGCCCTCAAACAGCCTCAGGACCAGATTTCTGGTGAGTCCGAAGCTCCCAGGAAATATTTGTCGTCGCCCTTGTGAGAGCTGCCGTGAGAAAACACTCTGCTTTGCCTCCTTCGCGGGCCTCGTACCTGAAGGCACTCTGCTCGAGGAGAACGTCAGCATCTCGCAATGCTGAGTCGCTAACGGGACAGCCAGATTGAGCACAGGCCTGGAGGGAAGGCCCTGACGTGAGGTGCAGAAGCGGAGCCGCGCAGCAGTTTCCATGAGGCCGTAGCCTCTGCTCTGCGTGTCTTTAACGGCAGTAGAGTTTCCTGGACACCTGGGAGGCTCGCGGGGGCACCCTGTTCCAGGCTGGAACACGGAGTACTCCCAGGCACCCCTGGGTCTGCTGAGCAACGTCCAGGCACGGAGCCCTTTGGAGCCGCTCTCTATACGCCGAGTGTAGGGAAACGCCCTGCACTCTCTCCTGGAGCAGATTCGATTCCCCACCAAACCCACACTTTCACGAACAGACTTCTGGCACGTCTCACATGCCTTTGAGGTCTTACGCCTTGCCCTAGCCTGAGCCGCCCTGAGAGACCCCTCGGCCTCGCATTGCATCTAGGACCTCCTGCCTGAAATCACCCTGCCTCCAAGCGAAAGTCGGCTTGCGTTCTTACTGCGATTTAAGCCCTCTGCTTCCTGTGGCCCTGCAGGCTTTGGAATAGCCACAGGCCCCAGAGGCGTAACTAGGCAGGGCATTCCTTGGTTGAGGCAGTTCACTTGACCCAGAACACCCTGCTTCGGGGAGTTGGTTCAGGGAAGCAAACGCAGGGTAACATGTGTCTCTTTGGACTGGTTAGAAACCACAGGGAGGTAAGCTGAGTGTGCGCGAGGAAACGGGAGCCTGCTGGAACTATCCTTGCTTTCCCACTTGGAAGGCTGCATTCATGCTGCCTTGAAGCTGCCTGACGTCCCCTGCTGTTGACAGGCCTGGAAACCCGGTCGAAATGCTTCTGGGAAGAAAATGAGTTTGCTCCGTCTCAACCCGGTGCTTCCATGGCCGCGGTGGTGGTTAGCCTGACAAGCTCCAGAGCGAAAGGGAAACTCAACGTGAGAATTTGCCTCCAGTTTAGGTCCTGCGTAGCCGGGTAGGAAGGGCGGCATGCAGCAGTTTCCATGAGTTCGTAGTCCCCGTTCGGGTTTATTTTAACGAAATTACCCATTTGAGGACTCCTAGGCCCCTCGGGCGTGCATCCATTTCCCTCCAAGGTCACTGAGGACCTCCAGACACCCCCCACGCCGTGGTCCCGCTGAGCAACATCGAGGCCCATTGCTCTGCCCCTCGGAGTCCCTGAGTGCGTGCCGAGTGATGGGCAGCACTCTGCACGTTCCTTGAGGAGAGCTACATTTCCAGAGCCCTCAAACAGCCTCAGGACCAGATTTCTGGTGAGTCCGAAGCTCCCAGGAAATATTTGTCGTCGCCCTTGTGAGAGCTGCCGTGAGAAAACACTCTGCTTTGCCTCCTTCGCGGGCCTCGTACCTGAAGGCACTCTGCTCGAGGAGAACGTCAGCATCTCGCAATGCTGAGTCGCTAACGGGACAGCCAGATTGAACACAGGCCTGGAGGGAAGGCCCTGCCGTGAGGTGCAGAAGCGGAGCCGCGCAGCAGTTTCCATGAGGCCGTAGCCTCTGCTCTGCGTGTCTTTAACGGCAGTAGAGTTTCCTGGACACCTGGGAGGCTCGCGGGGGCACCCTCTTCCAGGCTGGAACACGGAGTACTTCCAGGCATCCCTGGGTCTGCTGAGCAACGTCCAGGCACGGAGCCCTTTGGAGCCGCTCTCTATACGCCGAGTGTAGGGAAACGCCCTGCACTCTCTCCTGGAGCAGATTCGATTCCCCACCAAACCCACACTTTCACGAACAGACTTCTGGCACGTCTCACATGCCTTTGAGGTCTTACGCCCTGCCCTAGCCTGAGCTGCCCTGAGAGACCCCTTGGCCTCGCATTCCATCTAGGACCTCCTGCCTGAAATCACCCTGCCTCCAAGCGAAAGTCGGCTTGCGTTCTTACTGCGATTTAAGCCCTGTGCTTCCTGTAGCCCTGCAGGCTTTGGAATAGCCACAGGCCCCAGAGGCGTAACTAGGCAGGGCATTCCTTGGTTGAGGCAGTTCACTTGACCCAGAACACCCTGCTTCAGGGAGTTGGTTCAGGGAAGCAAACGCAGGGTAACATGTGTCTCTTTGCACTGGTTAGAAACCACAGGGAGGTAAGCTGAGTGTGCGCGTGGAAACGGGAGCCTGCTGGAACTATCCTTGCTTTCCCACTTGGAAGGCTGCATTCATGCTGCCTTGAAGCTGCCTGACGTCCCCTGCTGTTGACAGGCCTGGAAACCCGGTCGAAATGCTTCTGGGAAGAAAATGAGTTTGCTCCGTCTCAACACGGTGCTTCCATGGCCGCGGTGGTGGTTAGCCTGACAAGCCCCAGAGCGAAAGGGAAACTCAACGTGAGAATTTGCCTCCAGTTTAGGCCCTGCGTAGCCGGGCAGGAAGGGCGGCATGCAGCAGTTTCCATGAGTTCGTAGTCCCCGTTCGGGTTTATTTTAACGAAATTACCCATTTGAGGACTCCTAGGCCCCTCGGGCGTGCATCCATTTCCCTCCGAGGTCACTGAGGACCTCCAGACACCCCCCACGCCGTGGTCCCGCTGAGCAACATCGAGGCCCATTGCTCTGCCCCTCGGAGGCCCTGTGTGCGTGCCGAGTGATGGGCAACACTCTGCACGTTCCTTGAGGAGAGCTACATTTCCAGAGCCCTCAAACAGCCTCAGGACCAGATTTCTGGTGAGTCCGAAGCTCCCAGGAAATATTTGTCGTCGCCCTTGTGAGAGCTGCCGTGAGAAAACACTCTGCTTTGCCTCCTTCGCGGGCCTCGTACCTGAAGGCACTCTGCTCGAGGAGAACGTCAGCATCTCGCAATGCTGAGTCGCTAACGGGACAGCCAGATTGAGCACAGGCCTGGAGGGAAGGCCCTGACGTGAGGTGCAGAAGCGGAGCCGCGCAGCAGTTTCCATGAGGCCGTAGCCTCTGCTCTGCGTGTCTTTAACGGCAGTAGAGTTTCCTGGACACCTGGGAGGCTCGCGGGGGCACCCTGTTCCAGGCTGGAACACGGAGTACTCCGAGGCACCCCTGGGTCTGCTGAGCAACGTCCAGGCACGGAGCCCTTTGGAGCCGCTCTCTATACGCCGAGTGTAGGGAAACGCCCTGCACTCTCTCCTGGAGCAGATTCGATTCCCCACCAAACCCACACTTTCACGAACAGACTTCTGGCACGTCTCACATGCCTTTGAGGTCTTACGCCCTGCCCTAGCCTGAGCTGCCCTGAGAGACCCCTCGGCCTCGCATTGCATCTAGGACCTCCTGCCTGAAATCACCCTGCCTCCAAGCGAAAGTCGGCTTGCGTTCTTACTGCGATTTAAGCCCTGTGCTTCCTGTGGCCCTGCAGGCTTTGGAATAGCCACAGGCCCCAGAGGCGTAACTAGGCAGGGCATTCCTTGGTTGAGGCAGTTCACTTGACCCAGAACACCCTGCTTCGGGGAGTTGGTTCAGGGAAGCAAACGCAGGGTAACATGTGTCTCTTTGGACTGGTTAGAAACCACAGGGAGGTAAGCTGAGTGTGCGCGTGGAAACGGGAGCCTGCTGGAACTATCCTTGCTTTCCCACTTGGAAGGCTGCATTCATGCTGCCTTGAAGCTGCCTGACGTCCCCTGCTGTTGACAGGCCTGGAAACCCGGTCGAAATGCTTCTGGGAAGAAAATGAGTTTGCTCCGTCTCAACCCGGTGCTTCCATGGCCGCGGTGGTGGTTAGCCTGACAAGCTCCAGAGCGAAAGGGAAACTCAACGTGAGAATTTGCCTCCAGTTTAGGTCCTGCGTAGCCGGGTAGGAAGGGCGGCATGCAGCAGTTTCCATGAGTTCGTAGTCCCCGTTCGGGTTTATTTTAACGAAATTACCCATTTGAGGACTCCTAGGCCCCTCGGGCGTGCATCCATTTCCCTCCAAGGTCACTGAGGACCTCCAGACACCCCCCACGCCGTGGTCCCGCTGAGCAACATCGAGGCCCATTGCTCTGCCCCTCGGAGTCCCTGAGTGCGTGCCGAGTGATGGGCAGCACTCTGCACGTTCCTTGAGGAGAGCTACATTTCCAGAGCCCTCAAACAGCCTCAGGACCAGATTTCTGGTGAGTCCGAAGCTCCCAGGAAATATTTGTCGTCGCCCTTGTGAGAGCTGCCGTGAGAAAACACTCTGCTTTGCCTCCTTCGCGGGCCTCGTACCTGAAGGCACTCTGCTCGAGGAGAACGTCAGCATCTCGCAATGCTGAGTCGCTAACGGGACAGCCAGATTGAACACAGGCCTGGAGGGAAGGCCCTGCCGTGAGGTGCAGAAGCGGAGCCGCGCAGCAGTTTCCATGAGGCCGTAGCCTCTGCTCTGCGTGTCTTTAACGGCAGTAGAGTTTCCTGGACACCTGGGAGGCTCGCGGGGGCACCCTCTTCCAGGCTGGAACACGGAGTACTTCCAGGCATCCCTGGGTCTGCTGAGCAACGTCCAGGCACGGAGCCCTTTGGAGCCGCTCTCTATACGCCGAGTGTAGGGAAACGCCCTGCACTCTCTCCTGGAGCAGATTCGATTCCCCACCAAACCCACACTTTCACGAACAGACTTCTGGCACGTCTCACATGCCTTTGAGGTCTTACGCCCTGCCCTAGCCTGAGCTGCCCTGAGAGACCCCTCGGCCTCGCATTCCATCTAGGACCTCCTGCCTGAAATCACCCTGCCTCCAAGCGAAAGTCGGCTTGCGTTCTTACTGCGATTTAAGCCCTGTGCTTCCTGTGGCCCTGCAGGCTTTGGAATAGCCACAGGCCCCAGAGGCGTAACTAGGCAGGGCATTCCTTGGTTGAGGCAGTTCACTTGACCCAGAACACCCTGCTTCGGGGAGTTGGTTCAGGGAAGCAAACGCAGGGTAACATGTGTCTCTTTGCACTGGTTAGAAACCACAGGGAGGTAAGCTGAGTGTGCGCGTGGAAACGGGAGCCTGCTGGAACTATCCTTGCTTTCCCACTTGGAAGGCTGCATTCATGCTGCCTTGAAGCTGCCTGACGTCCCCTGCTGTTGACAGGCCTGGAAACCCGGTCGAAATGCTTCTGGGAAGAAAATGAGTTTGCTCCGTCTCAACACGGTGCTTCCATGGCCGCGGTGGTGGTTAGCCTGACAAGCCCCAGAGCGAAAGGGAAACTCAACGTGAGAATTTGCCTCCAGTTTAGGCCCTGCGTAGCCGGGCAGGAAGGGCGGCATGCAGCAGTTTCCATGAGTTCGTAGTCCCCGTTCGGGTTTATTTTAACGAAATTACCCATTTGAGGACTCCTAGGCCCCTCGGGCGTGCATCCATTTCCCTCCGAGGTCACTGAGGACCTCCAGACACCCCCCACGCCGTGGTCCCGCTGAGCAACATCGAGGCCCATTGCTCTGCCCCTCGGAGGCCCTGTGTGCGTGCCGAGTGATGGGCAACACTCTGCACGTTCCTTGAGGAGAGCTACATTTCCAGAGCCCTCAAACAGCCTCAGGACCAGATTTCTGGTGAGTCCGAAGCTCCCAGGAAATATTTGTCGTCGCCCTTGTGAGAGCTGCCGTGAGAAAACACTCTGCTTTGCCTCCTTCGCGGGCCTCGTACCTGAAGGCACTCTGCTCGAGGAGAACGTCAGCATCTCGCAATGCTGAGTCGCTAACGGGACAGCCAGATTGAGCACAGGCCTGGAGGGAAGGCCCTGACGTGAGGTGCAGAAGCGGAGCCGCGCAGCAGTTTCCATGAGGCCGTAGCCTCTGCTCTGCGTGTCTTTAACGGCAGTAGAGTTTCCTGGACACCTGGGAGGCTCGCGGGGGCACCCTGTTCCAGGCTGGAACACGGAGTACTCCGAGGCACCCCTGGGTCTGCTGAGCAACGTCCAGGCACGGAGCCCTTTGGAGCCGCTCTCTATACGCCGAGTGTAGGGAAACGCCCTGCACTCTCTCCTGGAGCAGATTCGATTCCCCACCAAACCCACACTTTCACGAACAGACTTCTGGCACGTCTCACATGCCTTTGAGGTCTTACGCCCTGCCCTAGCCTGAGCTGCCCTGAGAGACCCCTCGGCCTCGCATTGCATCTAGGACCTCCTGCCTGAAATCACCCTGCCTCCAAGCGAAAGTCGGCTTGCGTTCTTACTGCGATTTAAGCCCTGTGCTTCCTGTGGCCCTGCAGGCTTTGGAATAGCCACAGGCCCCAGAGGCGTAACTAGGCAGGGCATTCCTTGGTTGAGGCAGTTCACTTGACCCAGAACACCCTACTTCGGGGAGTTGGTTCAGGGAAGCAAACGCAGGGTAACATGTGTCTCTTTGGACTGGTTAGAAACCACAGGGAGGTAAGCTGAGTGTGCGCGTGGAAACGGGAGCCTGCTGGAACTATCCTTGCTTTCCCACTTGGAAGGCTGCATTCATGCTGCCTTGAAGCTGCCTGACGTCCCCTGCTGTTGACAGGCCTGGAAACCCGGTCGAAATGCTTCTGGGAAGAAAATGAGTTTGCTCCGTCTCATCCCGGTGCTTCCATGGCCGCGGTGGTGGTTAGCCTGACAAGCTCCAGAGCGAAAGGAAAACTCAACGTGAGAATTTGCCTCCAGTTTAGGCCCTGCGTAGCCGGGTAGGAAGGGCGGCATGCAGCAGTTTCCATGAGTTCGTAGTCCCCGTTCGGGTTTATTTTAACGAAATTACCCATTTGAGGACTCCTAGGCCCCTCGGGCGTGCATCCATTTCCCTCCAAGGTCACTGAGGACCTCCAGACACCCCCCACGCCGTGGTCCCGCTGAGCAACATCGAGGCCCATTGCTCTGCCCCTCGGAGTCCCTGAGTGCGTGCCGAGTGATGGGCAGCACTCTGCACGTTCCTTGAGGAGAGCTACATTTCCAGAGCCCTCAAACAGCCTCAGGACCAGATTTCTGGTGAGTCCGAAGCTCCCAGGAAATATTTGTCGTCGCCCTTGTGAGAGCTGCCGTGAGAAAACACTCTGCTTTGCCTCCTTCGCGGGCCTCGTACCTGAAGGCACTCTGCTCGAGGAGAACGTCAGCATCTCGCAATGCTGAGTCGCTAACGGGACAGCCAGATTGAGCACAGGCCTGGAGGGAAGGCCCTGACGTGAGGTGCAGAAGCGGAGCCGCGCAGCAGTTTCCATGAGGCCGTAGCCTCTGCTCTGCGTGTCTTTAACGGCAGTAGAGTTTCCTGGACACCTGGGAGGCTCGCGGGGGCACCCTGTTCCAGGCTGGAACACGGAGTACTCCGAGGCACCCCTGGGTCTGCTGAGCAACGTCCAGGCACGGAGCCCTTTGGAGCCGCTCTCTATACGCCGAGTGTAGGGAAACGCCCTGCACTCTCTCCTGGAGCAGATTCGATTCCCCACCAAACCCACACTTTCACGAACAGACTTCTGGCACGTCTCACATGCCTTTGAGGTCTTACGCCCTGCCCTAGCCTGAGCTGCCCTGAGAGACCCCTCGGCCTCGCATTGCATCTAGGACCTCCTGCCTGAAATCACCCTGCCTCCAAGCGAAAGTCGGCTTGCGTTCTTACTGCGATTTAAGCCCTGTGCTTCCTGTGGCCCTGCAGGCTTTGGAATAGCCACAGGCCCCAGAGGCGTAACTAGGCAGGGCATTCCTTGGTTGAGGCAGTTCACTTGACCCAGAACACCCTGCTTCGGGGAGTTGGTTCAGGGAAGCAAACGCAGGGTAACATGTGTCTCTTTGGACTGGTTAGAAACCACAGGGAGGTAAGCTGAGTGTGCGCGTGGAAACGGGAGCCTGCTGGAACTATCCTTGCTTTCCCACTTGGAAGGCTGCATTCATGCTGCCTTGAAGCTGCCTGACGTCCCCTGCTGTTGACAGGCCTGGAAACCCGGTCGAAATGCTTCTGGGAAGAAAATGAGTTTGCTCCGTCTCAACCCGGTGCTTCCATGGCCGCGGTGGTGGTTAGCCTGACAAGCTCCAGAGCGAAAGGAAAACTCAACGTGAGAATTTGCCTCCAGTTTAGGCCCTGCGTAGCCGGGTAGGAAGGGCGGCATGCAGCAGTTTCCATGAGTTCGTAGTCCCCGTTCGGGTTTATTTTAACGAAATTACCCATTTGAGGACTCCTAGGCCCCTCGGGCGTGCATCCATTTCCCTCCAAGGTCACTGAGGACCTCCAGACACCCCCCACGCCGTGGTCCCGCTGAGCAACATCGAGGCCCATTGCTCTGCCCCTCGGAGTCCCTGAGTGCGTGCCGAGTGATGGGCAGCACTCTGCACGTTCCTTGAGGAGAGCTACATTTCCAGAGCCCTCAAACAGCCTCAGGACCAGATTTCTGGTGAGTCCGAAGCTCCCAGGAAATATTTGTCGTCGCCCTTGTGAGAGCTGCCGTGAGAAAACACTCTGCTTTGCCTCCTTCGCGGGCCTCGTACCTGAAGGCACTCTGCTCGAGGAGAACGTCAGCATCTCGCAATGCTGAGTCGCTAACGGGACAGCCAGATTGAGCACAGGCCTGGAGGGAAGGCCCTGACGTGAGGTGCAGAAGCGGAGCCGCGCAGCAGTTTCCATGAGGCCGTAGCCTCTGCTCTGCGTGTCTTTAACGGCAGTAGAGTTTCCTGGACACCTGGGAGGCTCGCGGGGGCACCCTGTTCCAGGCTGGAACACGGAGTACTCCCAGGCACCCCTGGGTCTGCTGAGCAACCTCCAGGCCCGGAGCCCTTTGGAGCCGCTCTCTATACGCCGAGTGTAGGGAAACGCCCTGCACTCTCTCCTGGAGCAGATTCGATTCCCCACCAAACCCACACTTTCACGAACAGACTTCTGGCACGTCTCACATGCCTTTGAGGTCTTACGCCTTGCCCTAGCCTGAGCTGCCCTGAGAGACCCCTCGGCCTCGCATTGCATCTAGGACCTCCTGCCTGAAATCACCCTGCCTCCAAGCGAAAGTCGCCTTGCGTTCTTACTGCGATTTAAGCCCTGTGCTTCCTGTGGCCCTGCAGGCTTTGGAATAGCCACAGGCCCCAGAGGCGTAACTAGGCAGGGCATTCCTTGGTTGAGGCAGTTCACTTGACCCAGAACACCCTGCTTCGGGGAGTTGGTTCAGGGAAGCAAACGCAGGGTAACATGTGTCTCTTTGGACTGGTTAGAAACCACAGGGAGGTAAGCTGAGTGTGCGCGTGGAAACGGGAGCCTGCTGGAACTATCCTTGCTTTCCCACTTGGAAGGCTGCATTCATGCTGCCTTGAAGCTGCCTGACGTCCCCTGCTGTTGACAGGCCTGGAAACCCGGTCGAAAGGCTTCTGGGAAGAAAATGAGTTTGCTCCGTCTCAACCCGGTGCTTCCATGGCCGCGGTGGTGGTTAGCCTGACAAGCTCCAGAGCGAAAGGGAAACTCAACGTGAGAATTTGCCTCCAGTTTAGGTCCTGCGTAGCCGGGTAGGAAGGGCGGCATGCAGCAGTTTCCATGAGTTCGTAGTCCCCGTTCGGGTTTATTTTAACGAAATTACCCATTTGAGGACTCCTAGGCCCCTCGGGCGTGCATCCATTTCCCTCCAAGGTCACTGAGGACCTCCAGACACCCCCCACGCCGTGGTCCCGCTGAGCAACATCGAGGCCCATTGCTCTGCCCCTCGGAGGCCCTGTGTGCGTGCCGAGTGATGGGCAACACTCTGCACGTTCCTTGAGGAGAGCTACATTTCCAGAGCCCTCAAACAGCCTCAGGACCAGATTTCTGGTGAGTCCGAAGCTCCCAGGAAATATTTGTCGTCGCCCTTGTGAGAGCTGCCGTGAGAAAACACTCTGCTTTGCCTCCTTCGCGGGCCTCGTACCTGAAGGCACTCTGCTCGAGGAGAACGTCAGCATCTCGCAATGCTGAGTCGCTAACGGGACAGCCAGATTGAGCACAGGCCTGGAGGGAAGGCCCTGACGTGAGGTGCAGAAGCGGAGCCGCGCAGCAGTTTCCATGAGGCCGTAGCCTCTGCTCTGCGTGTCTTTAACGGCAGTAGAGTTTCCTGGACACCTGGGAGGCTCGCGGGGGCACCCTCTTCCAGGCTGGAACACGGAGTACTCCCAGGCACCCCTGGGTCTGCTGAGCAACGTCCAGGCACGGAGCCCTTTGGAGCCGCTCTCTATACGCCGAGTGTAGGGAAACGCCCTGCACTCTCTCCTGGAGCAGATTCGATTCCCCACCAAACCCACACTTTCACGAACAGACTTCTGGCACGTCTCACATGCCTTTGAGGTCTTACGCCTTGCCCTAGCCTGAGCCGCCCTGAGAGACCCCTCGGCCTCGCATTCCATCTAGGACCTCCTGCCTGAAATCACCCTGCCTCCAAGCGAAAGTCGCCTTGCGTTCTTACTGCGATTTAAGCCCTGTGCTTCCTGTGGCCCTGCAGGCTTTGGAATAGCCACAGGCCCCAGAGGCGTAACTAGGCAGGGCATTCCTTGGTTGAGGCAGTTCACTTGACCCAGAACACCCTGCTTCGGGGAGTTGGTTCAGGGAAGCAAACTCAGGGTAACATGTGTCTCTTTGGACTGGTTAGAAACCACAGGGAGGTAAGCTGAGTGTGCGCGTGGAAACGGGAGCCTGCTGGAACTATCCTTGCTTTCCCACTTGGAAGGCTGCATTCATGCTGCCTTGAAGCTGCCTGACGTCCCCTGCTGTTGACAGGCCTGGAAACCCGGTCGAAAGGCTTCTGGGAAGAAAATGAGTTTGCTCCGTCTCAACCCGGTGCTTCCATGGCCGCGGTGGTGGTTAGCCTGACAAGCTCCAGAGCGAAAGGGAAACTCAACGTGAGAATTTGCCTCCAGTTTAGGTCCTGCGTAGCCGGGTAGGAAGGGCGGCATGCAGCAGTTTCCATGAGTTCGTAGTCCCCGTTCGGGTTTATTTTAACGAAATTACCCATTTGAGGACTCCTAGGCCCCTCGGGCGTGCATCCATTTCCCTCCAAGGTCACTGAGGACCTCCAGACACCCCCCACGCCGTGGTCCCGCTGAGCAACATCGAGGCCCATTGCTCTGCCCCTCGGAGGCCCTGTGTGCGTGCCGAGTGATGGGCAACACTCTGCACGTTCCTTGAGGAGAGCTACATTTCCAGAGCCCTCAAACAGCCTCAGGACCAGATTTCTGGTGAGTCCGAAGCTCCCAGGAAATATTTGTCGTCGCCCTTGTGAGAGCTGCCGTGAGAAAACACTCTGCTTTGCCTCCTTCGCGGGCCTCGTACCTGAAGGCACTCTGCTCGAGGAGAACGTCAGCATCTCGCAATGCTGAGTCGCTAACGGGACAGCCAAATTGAGCACAGGCCTGGAGGGAAGGCCCTGACGTGAGGTGCAGAAGCGGAGCCGCGCAGCAGTTTCCATGAGGCCGTAGCCTCTGCTCTGCGTGTCTTTAACGGCAGTAGAGTTTCCTGGACACCTGGGAGGCTCGCGGGGGCACCCTCTTCCAGGCTGGAACACGGAGTACTCCCAGGCACCCCTGGGTCTGCTGAGCAACGTCCAGGCCCGGAGCCCTTTGGAGCCGCTCTCTATACGCCGAGTGTAGGGAAACGCCCTGCACTCTCTCCTGGAGCAGATTCGATTCCCCACCAAACCCACACTTTCACGAACAGACTTCTGGCACGTCTCACATGCCTTTGAGGTCTTACGCCTTGCCCTAGCCTGAGCTGCCCTGAGAGACCCCTCGGCCTCGCATTGCATCTAGGACCTCCTGCCTGAAATCACCCTGCCTCCAAGCGAAAGTCGCCTTGCGTTCTTACTGCGATTTAAGCCCTGTGCTTCCTGTAGCCCTGCAGGCTTTGGAATAGCCACAGGCCCCAGAGGCGTAACTAGGCAGGGCATTCCTTGGTTGAGGCAGTTCACTTGACCCAGAACACCCTGCTTCGGGGAGTTGGTTCAGGGAAGCAAACTCAGGGTAACATGTGTCTCTTTGGACTGGTTAGAAACCACAGGGAGGTAAGCTGAGTGTGCGCGTGGAAACGGGAGCCTGCTGGAACTATCCTTGCTTTCCCACTTGGAAGGCTGCATTCATGCTGCCTTGAAGCTGCCTGACGTCCCCTGCTGTTGACAGGCCTGGAAACCCGGTCGAAAGGCTTCTGGGAAGAAAATGAGTTTGCTCCGTCTCAACCCGGTGCTTCCATGGCCGCGGTGGTGGTTAGCCTGACAAGCTCCAGAGCGAAAGGGAAACTCAACGTGAGAATTTGCCTCCAGTTTAGGTCCTGCGTAGCCGGGTAGGAAGGGCGGCATGCAGCAGTTTCCATGAGTTCGTAGTCCCCGTTCGGGTTTATTTTAACGAAATTACCCATTTGAGGACTCCTAGGCCCCTCGGGCGTGCATCCATTTCCCTCCAAGGTCACTGAGGACCTCCAGACACCCCCCACGCCGTGGTCCCGCTGAGCAACATCGAGGCCCATTGCTCTGCCCCTCGGAGGCCCTGTGTGCGTGCCGAGTGATGGGCAACACTCTGCACGTTCCTTGAGGAGAGCTACATTTCCAGAGCCCTCAAACAGCCTCAGGACCAGATTTCTGGTGAGTCCGAAGCTCCCAGGAAATATTTGTCGTCGCCCTTGTGAGAGCTGCCGTGAGAAAACACTCTGCTTTGCCTCCTTCGCGGGCCTCGTACCTGAAGGCACTCTGCTCGAGGAGAACGTCAGCATCTCGCAATGCTGAGTCGCTAACGGGACAGCCAGATTGAGCACAGGCCTGGAGGGAAGGCCCTGACGTGAGGTGCAGAAGCGGAGCCGCGCAGCAGTTTCCATGAGGCCGTAGCCTCTGCTCTGCGTGTCTTTAACGGCAGTAGAGTTTCCTGGACACCTGGGAGGCTCGCGGGGGCACCCTGTTCCAGGCTGGAACACGGAGTACTCCCAGGCACCCCTGGGTCTGCTGAGCAACGTCCAGGCACGGAGCCCTTTGGAGCCGCTCTCTATACGCCGAGTGTAGGGAAACGCCCTGCACTCTCTCCTGGAGCAGATTCGATTCCCCACCAAACCCACACTTTCACGAACAGACTTCTGGCACGTCTCACATGCCTTTGAGGTCTTACGCCTTGCCCTAGCCTGAGCCGCCCTGAGAGACCCCTCGGCCTCGCATTGCATCTAGGACCTCCTGCCTGAAATCACCCTGCCTCCAAGCGAAAGTCGGCTTGCGTTCTTACTGCGATTTAAGCCCTCTGCTTCCTGTGGCCCTGCAGGCTTTGGAATAGCCACAGGCCCCAGAGGCGTAACTAGGCAGGGCATTCCTTGGTTGAGGCAGTTCACTTGACCCAGAACACCCTGCTTCGGGGAGTTGGTTCAGGGAAGCAAACGCAGGGTAACATGTGTCTCTTTGGACTGGTTAGAAACCACAGGGAGGTAAGCTGAGTGTGCGCGAGGAAACGGGAGCCTGCTGGAACTATCCTTGCTTTCCCACTTGGAAGGCTGCATTCATGCTGCCTTGAAGCTGCCTGACGTCCCCTGCTGTTGACAGGCCTGGAAACCCGGTCGAAAGGCTTCTGGGAAGAAAATGAGTTTGCTCCGTCTCAACCCGGTGCTTCCATGGCCGCGGTGGTGGTTAGCCTGACAAGCTCCAGAGCGAAAGGGAAACTCAACGTGAGAATTTGCCTCCAGTTTAGGTCCTGCGTAGCCGGGTAGGAAGGGCGGCATGCAGCAGTTTCCATGAGTTCGTAGTCCCTGTTCGGGTTTATTTTAACGAAATTACCCATTTGAGGACTCCTAGGCCCCTCGGGCGTGCATCCATTTCCCTCCAAGGTCACTGAGGACCTCCAGACACCCCCCACGCCGTGGTCCCGCTGAGCAACATCGAGGCCCATTGCTCTGCCCCTCGGAGGCCCTGTGTGCGTGCCGAGTGATGGGCAACACTCTGCACGTTCCTTGAGGAGAGCTACATTTCCAGAGCCCTCAAACAGCCTCAGGACCAGATTTCTGGTGAGTCCGAAGCTCCCAGGAAATATTTGTCGTCGCCCTTGTGAGAGCTGCCGTGAGAAAACACTCTGCTTTGCCTCCTTCGCGGGCCTCGTACCTGAAGGCACTCTGCTCGAGGAGAACGTCAGCATCTCGCAATGCTGAGTCGCTAACGGGACAGCCAGATTGAGCACAGGCCTGGAGGGAAGGCCCTGACGTGAGGTGCAGAAGCGGAGCCGCGCAGCAGTTTCCATGAGGCCGTAGCCTCTGCTCTGCGTGTCTTTAACGGCAGTAGAGTTTCCTGGACACCTGGGAGGCTCGCGGGGGCACCCTGTTCCAGGCTGGAACACGGAGTACTCCCAGGCACCCCTGGGTCTGCTGAGCAACGTCCAGGCACGGAGCCCTTTGGAGCCGCTCTCTATACGCCGAGTGTAGGGAAACGCCCTGCACTCTCTCCTGGAGCAGATTCGATTCCCCACCAAACCCACACTTTCACGAACAGACTTCTGGCACGTCTCACATGCCTTTGAGGTCTTACGCCTTGCCCTAGCCTGAGCCGCCCTGAGAGACCCCTCGGCCTCGCATTGCATCTAGGACCTCCTGCCTGAAATCACCCTGCCTCCAAGCGAAAGTCGGCTTGCGTTCTTACTGCGATTTAAGCCCTCTGCTTCCTGTGGCCCTGCAGGCTTTGGAATAGCCACAGGCCCCAGAGGCGTAACTAGGCAGGGCATTCCTTGGTTGAGGCAGTTCACTTGACCCAGAACACCCTGCTTCGGGGAGTTGGTTCAGGGAAGCAAACGCAGGGTAACATGTGTCTCTTTGGACTGGTTAGAAACCACAGGGAGGTAAGCTGAGTGTGCGCGAGGAAACGGGAGCCTGCTGGAACTATCCTTGCTTTCCCACTTGGAAGGCTGCATTCATGCTGCCTTGAAGCTGCCTGACGTCCCCTGCTGTTGACAGGCCTGGAAACCCGGTCGAAATGCTTCTGGGAAGAAAATGAGTTTGCTCCGTCTCAACCCGGTGCTTCCATGGCCGCGGTGGTGGTTAGCCTGACAAGCTCCAGAGCGAAAGGGAAACTCAACGTGAGAATTTGCCTCCAGTTTAGGTCCTGCGTAGCCGGGTAGGAAGGGCGGCATGCAGCAGTTTCCATGAGTTCGTAGTCCCCGTTCGGGTTTATTTTAACGAAATTACCCATTTGAGGACTCCTAGGCCCCTCGGGCGTGCATCCATTTCCCTCCAAGGTCACTGAGGACCTCCAGACACCCCCCACGCCGTGGTCCCGCTGAGCAACATCGAGGCCCATTGCTCTGCCCCTCGGAGTCCCTGAGTGCGTGCCGAGTGATGGGCAGCACTCTGCACGTTCCTTGAGGAGAGCTACATTTCCAGAGCCCTCAAACAGCCTCAGGACCAGATTTCTGGTGAGTCCGAAGCTCCCAGGAAATATTTGTCGTCGCCCTTGTGAGAGCTGCCGTGAGAAAACACTCTGCTTTGCCTCCTTCGCGGGCCTCGTACCTGAAGGCACTCTGCTCGAGGAGAACGTCAGCATCTCGCAATGCTGAGTCGCTAACGGGACAGCCAGATTGAACACAGGCCTGGAGGGAAGGCCCTGCCGTGAGGTGCAGAAGCGGAGCCGCGCAGCAGTTTCCATGAGGCCGTAGCCTCTGCTCTGCGTGTCTTTAACGGCAGTAGAGTTTCCTGGACACCTGGGAGGCTCGCGGGGGCACCCTCTTCCAGGCTGGAACACGGAGTACTTCCAGGCATCCCTGGGTCTGCTGAGCAACGTCCAGGCACGGAGCCCTTTGGAGCCGCTCTCTATACGCCGAGTGTAGGGAAACGCCCTGCACTCTCTCCTGGAGCAGATTCGATTCCCCACCAAACCCACACTTTCACGAACAGACTTCTGGCACGTCTCACATGCCTTTGAGGTCTTACGCCCTGCCCTAGCCTGAGCTGCCCTGAGAGACCCCTTGGCCTCGCATTCCATCTAGGACCTCCTGCCTGAAATCACCCTGCCTCCAAGCGAAAGTCGGCTTGCGTTCTTACTGCGATTTAAGCCCTGTGCTTCCTGTAGCCCTGCAGGCTTTGGAATAGCCACAGGCCCCAGAGGCGTAACTAGGCAGGGCATTCCTTGGTTGAGGCAGTTCACTTGACCCAGAACACCCTGCTTCAGGGAGTTGGTTCAGGGAAGCAAACGCAGGGTAACATGTGTCTCTTTGCACTGGTTAGAAACCACAGGGAGGTAAGCTGAGTGTGCGCGTGGAAACGGGAGCCTGCTGGAACTATCCTTGCTTTCCCACTTGGAAGGCTGCATTCATGCTGCCTTGAAGCTGCCTGACGTCCCCTGCTGTTGACAGGCCTGGAAACCCGGTCGAAATGCTTCTGGGAAGAAAATGAGTTTGCTCCGTCTCAACACGGTGCTTCCATGGCCGCGGTGGTGGTTAGCCTGACAAGCCCCAGAGCGAAAGGGAAACTCAACGTGAGAATTTGCCTCCAGTTTAGGCCCTGCGTAGCCGGGCAGGAAGGGCGGCATGCAGCAGTTTCCATGAGTTCGTAGTCCCCGTTCGGGTTTATTTTAACGAAATTACCCATTTGAGGACTCCTAGGCCCCTCGGGCGTGCATCCATTTCCCTCCGAGGTCACTGAGGACCTCCAGACACCCCCCACGCCGTGGTCCCGCTGAGCAACATCGAGGCCCATTGCTCTGCCCCTCGGAGGCCCTGTGTGCGTGCCGAGTGATGGGCAACACTCTGCACGTTCCTTGAGGAGAGCTACATTTCCAGAGCCCTCAAACAGCCTCAGGACCAGATTTCTGGTGAGTCCGAAGCTCCCAGGAAATATTTGTCGTCGCCCTTGTGAGAGCTGCCGTGAGAAAACACTCTGCTTTGCCTCCTTCGCGGGCCTCGTACCTGAAGGCACTCTGCTCGAGGAGAACGTCAGCATCTCGCAATGCTGAGTCGCTAACGGGACAGCCAGATTGAGCACAGGCCTGGAGGGAAGGCCCTGACGTGAGGTGCAGAAGCGGAGCCGCGCAGCAGTTTCCATGAGGCCGTAGCCTCTGCTCTGCGTGTCTTTAACGGCAGTAGAGTTTCCTGGACACCTGGGAGGCTCGCGGGGGCACCCTGTTCCAGGCTGGAACACGGAGTACTCCGAGGCACCCCTGGGTCTGCTGAGCAACGTCCAGGCACGGAGCCCTTTGGAGCCGCTCTCTATACGCCGAGTGTAGGGAAACGCCCTGCACTCTCTCCTGGAGCAGATTCGATTCCCCACCAAACCCACACTTTCACGAACAGACTTCTGGCACGTCTCACATGCCTTTGAGGTCTTACGCCCTGCCCTAGCCTGAGCTGCCCTGAGAGACCCCTCGGCCTCGCATTGCATCTAGGACCTCCTGCCTGAAATCACCCTGCCTCCAAGCGAAAGTCGGCTTGCGTTCTTACTGCGATTTAAGCCCTGTGCTTCCTGTGGCCCTGCAGGCTTTGGAATAGCCACAGGCCCCAGAGGCGTAACTAGGCAGGGCATTCCTTGGTTGAGGCAGTTCACTTGACCCAGAACACCCTGCTTCGGGGAGTTGGTTCAGGGAAGCAAACGCAGGGTAACATGTGTCTCTTTGGACTGGTTAGAAACCACAGGGAGGTAAGCTGAGTGTGCGCGTGGAAACGGGAGCCTGCTGGAACTATCCTTGCTTTCCCACTTGGAAGGCTGCATTCATGCTGCCTTGAAGCTGCCTGACGTCCCCTGCTGTTGACAGGCCTGGAAACCCGGTCGAAATGCTTCTGGGAAGAAAATGAGTTTGCTCCGTCTCAACCCGGTGCTTCCATGGCCGCGGTGGTGGTTAGCCTGACAAGCTCCAGAGCGAAAGGGAAACTCAACGTGAGAATTTGCCTCCAGTTTAGGTCCTGCGTAGCCGGGTAGGAAGGGCGGCATGCAGCAGTTTCCATGAGTTCGTAGTCCCCGTTCGGGTTTATTTTAACGAAATTACCCATTTGAGGACTCCTAGGCCCCTCGGGCGTGCATCCATTTCCCTCCAAGGTCACTGAGGACCTCCAGACACCCCCCACGCCGTGGTCCCGCTGAGCAACATCGAGGCCCATTGCTCTGCCCCTCGGAGTCCCTGAGTGCGTGCCGAGTGATGGGCAGCACTCTGCACGTTCCTTGAGGAGAGCTACATTTCCAGAGCCCTCAAACAGCCTCAGGACCAGATTTCTGGTGAGTCCGAAGCTCCCAGGAAATATTTGTCGTCGCCCTTGTGAGAGCTGCCGTGAGAAAACACTCTGCTTTGCCTCCTTCGCGGGCCTCGTACCTGAAGGCACTCTGCTCGAGGAGAACGTCAGCATCTCGCAATGCTGAGTCGCTAACGGGACAGCCAGATTGAACACAGGCCTGGAGGGAAGGCCCTGCCGTGAGGTGCAGAAGCGGAGCCGCGCAGCAGTTTCCATGAGGCCGTAGCCTCTGCTCTGCGTGTCTTTAACGGCAGTAGAGTTTCCTGGACACCTGGGAGGCTCGCGGGGGCACCCTCTTCCAGGCTGGAACACGGAGTACTTCCAGGCATCCCTGGGTCTGCTGAGCAACGTCCAGGCACGGAGCCCTTTGGAGCCGCTCTCTATACGCCGAGTGTAGGGAAACGCCCTGCACTCTCTCCTGGAGCAGATTCGATTCCCCACCAAACCCACACTTTCACGAACAGACTTCTGGCACGTCTCACATGCCTTTGAGGTCTTACGCCCTGCCCTAGCCTGAGCTGCCCTGAGAGACCCCTCGGCCTCGCATTCCATCTAGGACCTCCTGCCTGAAATCACCCTGCCTCCAAGCGAAAGTCGGCTTGCGTTCTTACTGCGATTTAAGCCCTGTGCTTCCTGTGGCCCTGCAGGCTTTGGAATAGCCACAGGCCCCAGAGGCGTAACTAGGCAGGGCATTCCTTGGTTGAGGCAGTTCACTTGACCCAGAACACCCTGCTTCGGGGAGTTGGTTCAGGGAAGCAAACGCAGGGTAACATGTGTCTCTTTGCACTGGTTAGAAACCACAGGGAGGTAAGCTGAGTGTGCGCGTGGAAACGGGAGCCTGCTGGAACTATCCTTGCTTTCCCACTTGGAAGGCTGCATTCATGCTGCCTTGAAGCTGCCTGACGTCCCCTGCTGTTGACAGGCCTGGAAACCCGGTCGAAATGCTTCTGGGAAGAAAATGAGTTTGCTCCGTCTCAACACGGTGCTTCCATGGCCGCGGTGGTGGTTAGCCTGACAAGCCCCAGAGCGAAAGGGAAACTCAACGTGAGAATTTGCCTCCAGTTTAGGCCCTGCGTAGCCGGGCAGGAAGGGCGGCATGCAGCAGTTTCCATGAGTTCGTAGTCCCCGTTCGGGTTTATTTTAACGAAATTACCCATTTGAGGACTCCTAGGCCCCTCGGGCGTGCATCCATTTCCCTCCGAGGTCACTGAGGACCTCCAGACACCCCCCACGCCGTGGTCCCGCTGAGCAACATCGAGGCCCATTGCTCTGCCCCTCGGAGGCCCTGTGTGCGTGCCGAGTGATGGGCAACACTCTGCACGTTCCTTGAGGAGAGCTACATTTCCAGAGCCCTCAAACAGCCTCAGGACCAGATTTCTGGTGAGTCCGAAGCTCCCAGGAAATATTTGTCGTCGCCCTTGTGAGAGCTGCCGTGAGAAAACACTCTGCTTTGCCTCCTTCGCGGGCCTCGTACCTGAAGGCACTCTGCTCGAGGAGAACGTCAGCATCTCGCAATGCTGAGTCGCTAACGGGACAGCCAGATTGAGCACAGGCCTGGAGGGAAGGCCCTGACGTGAGGTGCAGAAGCGGAGCCGCGCAGCAGTTTCCATGAGGCCGTAGCCTCTGCTCTGCGTGTCTTTAACGGCAGTAGAGTTTCCTGGACACCTGGGAGGCTCGCGGGGGCACCCTGTTCCAGGCTGGAACACGGAGTACTCCGAGGCACCCCTGGGTCTGCTGAGCAACGTCCAGGCACGGAGCCCTTTGGAGCCGCTCTCTATACGCCGAGTGTAGGGAAACGCCCTGCACTCTCTCCTGGAGCAGATTCGATTCCCCACCAAACCCACACTTTCACGAACAGACTTCTGGCACGTCTCACATGCCTTTGAGGTCTTACGCCCTGCCCTAGCCTGAGCTGCCCTGAGAGACCCCTCGGCCTCGCATTGCATCTAGGACCTCCTGCCTGAAATCACCCTGCCTCCAAGCGAAAGTCGGCTTGCGTTCTTACTGCGATTTAAGCCCTGTGCTTCCTGTGGCCCTGCAGGCTTTGGAATAGCCACAGGCCCCAGAGGCGTAACTAGGCAGGGCATTCCT
Source organism: Orcinus orca (assembly GCF_937001465.1). Lineage (NCBI taxonomy): Eukaryota > Metazoa > Chordata > Mammalia > Artiodactyla > Delphinidae > Orcinus > Orcinus orca. The sequence continues at coordinate 1,207,353 of NW_026044069.1, read as the reverse complement.
TGGTTGAGGCAGTTCACTTGACCCAGAACACCCTACTTCGGGGAGTTGGTTCAGGGAAGCAAACGCAGGGTAACATGTGTCTCTTTGGACTGGTTAGAAACCACAGGGAGGTAAGCTGAGTGTGCGCGTGGAAACGGGAGCCTGCTGGAACTATCCTTGCTTTCCCACTTGGAAGGCTGCATTCATGCTGCCTTGAAGCTGCCTGACGTCCCCTGCTGTTGACAGGCCTGGAAACCCGGTCGAAATGCTTCTGGGAAGAAAATGAGTTTGCTCCGTCTCATCCCGGTGCTTCCATGGCCGCGGTGGTGGTTAGCCTGACAAGCTCCAGAGCGAAAGGAAAACTCAACGTGAGAATTTGCCTCCAGTTTAGGCCCTGCGTAGCCGGGTAGGAAGGGCGGCATGCAGCAGTTTCCATGAGTTCGTAGTCCCCGTTCGGGTTTATTTTAACGAAATTACCCATTTGAGGACTCCTAGGCCCCTCGGGCGTGCATCCATTTCCCTCCAAGGTCACTGAGGACCTCCAGACACCCCCCACGCCGTGGTCCCGCTGAGCAACATCGAGGCCCATTGCTCTGCCCCTCGGAGTCCCTGAGTGCGTGCCGAGTGATGGGCAGCACTCTGCACGTTCCTTGAGGAGAGCTACATTTCCAGAGCCCTCAAACAGCCTCAGGACCAGATTTCTGGTGAGTCCGAAGCTCCCAGGAAATATTTGTCGTCGCCCTTGTGAGAGCTGCCGTGAGAAAACACTCTGCTTTGCCTCCTTCGCGGGCCTCGTACCTGAAGGCACTCTGCTCGAGGAGAACGTCAGCATCTCGCAATGCTGAGTCGCTAACGGGACAGCCAGATTGAGCACAGGCCTGGAGGGAAGGCCCTGACGTGAGGTGCAGAAGCGGAGCCGCGCAGCAGTTTCCATGAGGCCGTAGCCTCTGCTCTGCGTGTCTTTAACGGCAGTAGAGTTTCCTGGACACCTGGGAGGCTCGCGGGGGCACCCTGTTCCAGGCTGGAACACGGAGTACTCCGAGGCACCCCTGGGTCTGCTGAGCAACGTCCAGGCACGGAGCCCTTTGGAGCCGCTCTCTATACGCCGAGTGTAGGGAAACGCCCTGCACTCTCTCCTGGAGCAGATTCGATTCCCCACCAAACCCACACTTTCACGAACAGACTTCTGGCACGTCTCACATGCCTTTGAGGTCTTACGCCCTGCCCTAGCCTGAGCTGCCCTGAGAGACCCCTCGGCCTCGCATTGCATCTAGGACCTCCTGCCTGAAATCACCCTGCCTCCAAGCGAAAGTCGGCTTGCGTTCTTACTGCGATTTAAGCCCTGTGCTTCCTGTGGCCCTGCAGGCTTTGGAATAGCCACAGGCCCCAGAGGCGTAACTAGGCAGGGCATTCCTTGGTTGAGGCAGTTCACTTGACCCAGAACACCCTGCTTCGGGGAGTTGGTTCAGGGAAGCAAACGCAGGGTAACATGTGTCTCTTTGGACTGGTTAGAAACCACAGGGAGGTAAGCTGAGTGTGCGCGTGGAAACGGGAGCCTGCTGGAACTATCCTTGCTTTCCCACTTGGAAGGCTGCATTCATGCTGCCTTGAAGCTGCCTGACGTCCCCTGCTGTTGACAGGCCTGGAAACCCGGTCGAAATGCTTCTGGGAAGAAAATGAGTTTGCTCCGTCTCAACCCGGTGCTTCCATGGCCGCGGTGGTGGTTAGCCTGACAAGCTCCAGAGCGAAAGGAAAACTCAACGTGAGAATTTGCCTCCAGTTTAGGCCCTGCGTAGCCGGGTAGGAAGGGCGGCATGCAGCAGTTTCCATGAGTTCGTAGTCCCCGTTCGGGTTTATTTTAACGAAATTACCCATTTGAGGACTCCTAGGCCCCTCGGGCGTGCATCCATTTCCCTCCAAGGTCACTGAGGACCTCCAGACACCCCCCACGCCGTGGTCCCGCTGAGCAACATCGAGGCCCATTGCTCTGCCCCTCGGAGTCCCTGAGTGCGTGCCGAGTGATGGGCAGCACTCTGCACGTTCCTTGAGGAGAGCTACATTTCCAGAGCCCTCAAACAGCCTCAGGACCAGATTTCTGGTGAGTCCGAAGCTCCCAGGAAATATTTGTCGTCGCCCTTGTGAGAGCTGCCGTGAGAAAACACTCTGCTTTGCCTCCTTCGCGGGCCTCGTACCTGAAGGCACTCTGCTCGAGGAGAACGTCAGCATCTCGCAATGCTGAGTCGCTAACGGGACAGCCAGATTGAACACAGGCCTGGAGGGAAGGCCCTGCCGTGAGGTGCAGAAGCGGAGCCGCGCAGCAGTTTCCATGAGGCCGTAGCCTCTGCTCTGCGTGTCTTTAACGGCAGTAGAGTTTCCTGGACACCTGGGAGGCTCGCGGGGGCACCCTCTTCCAGGCTGGAACACGGAGTACTTCCAGGCATCCCTGGGTCTGCTGAGCAACGTCCAGGCACGGAGCCCTTTGGAGCCGCTCTCTATACGCCGAGTGTAGGGAAACGCCCTGCACTCTCTCCTGGAGCAGATTCGATTCCCCACCAAACCCACACTTTCACGAACAGACTTCTGGCACGTCTCACATGCCTTTGAGGTCTTACGCCCTGCCCTAGCCTGAGCTGCCCTGAGAGACCCCTCGGCCTCGCATTCCATCTAGGACCTCCTGCCTGAAATCACCCTGCCTCCAAGCGAAAGTCGGCTTGCGTTCTTACTGCGATTTAAGCCCTGTGCTTCCTGTGGCCCTGCAGGCTTTGGAATAGCCACAGGCCCCAGAGGCGTAACTAGGCAGGGCATTCCTTGGTTGAGGCAGTTCACTTGACCCAGAACACCCTGCTTCGGGGAGTTGGTTCAGGGAAGCAAACGCAGGGTAACATGTGTCTCTTTGGACTGGTTAGAAACCACAGGGAGGTAAGCTGAGTGTGCGCGAGGAAACGGGAGCCTGCTGGAACTATCCTTGCTTTCCCACTTGGAAGGCTGCATTCATGCTGCCTTGAAGCTGCCTGACGTCCCCTGCTGTTGACAGGCCTGGAAACCCGGTCGAAAGGCTTCTGGGAAGAAAATGAGTTTGCTCCGTCTCAACCCGGTGCTTCCATGGCCGCGGTGGTGGTTAGCCTGACAAGCTCCAGAGCGAAAGGGAAACTCAACGTGAGAATTTGCCTCCAGTTTAGGTCCTGCGTAGCCGGGTAGGAAGGGCAGCATGCGGCAGTTTCCATGAGTTCGTAGTCCCCGTTCGGGTTTATTTTAACGAAATTACCCATTTGAGGACTCCTAGGCCCCTCGGGCGTGCATCCATTTCCCTCCAAGGTCACTGAGGACCTCCAGACACCCCCCACGCCGTGGTCCCGCTGAGCAACATCGAGGCCCATTGCTCTGCCCCTCGGAGGCCCTGTGTGCGTGCCGAGTGATGGGCAACACTCTGCACGTTCCTTGAGGAGAGCTACATTTCCAGAGCCCTCAAACAGCCTCAGGACCAGATTTCTGGTGAGTCCGAAGCTCCCAGGAAATATTTGTCGTCGCCCTTGTGAGAGCTGCCGTGAGAAAACACTCTGCTTTGCCTCCTTCGCGGGCCTCGTACCTGAAGGCACTCTGCTCGAGGAGAACGTCAGCATCTCGCAATGCTGAGTCGCTAACGGGACAGCCAGATTGAGCACAGGCCTGGAGGGAAGGCCCTGACGTGAGGTGCAGAAGCGGAGCCGCGCAGCAGTTTCCATGAGGCCGTAGCCTCTGCTCTGCGTGTCTTTAACGGCAGTAGAGTTTCCTGGACACCTGGGAGGCTCGCGGGGGCACCCTGTTCCAGGCTGGAACACGGAGTACTCCCAGGCACCCCTGGGTCTGCTGAGCAACGTCCAGGCACGGAGCCCTTTGGAGCCGCTCTCTATACGCCGAGTGTAGGGAAACGCCCTGCACTCTCTCCTGGAGCAGATTCGATTCCCCACCAAACCCACACTTTCACGAACAGACTTCTGGCACGTCTCACATGCCTTTGAGGTCTTACGCCTTGCCCTAGCCTGAGCCGCCCTGAGAGACCCCTCGGCCTCGCATTGCATCTAGGACCTCCTGCCTGAAATCACCCTGCCTCCAAGCGAAAGTCGGCTTGCGTTCTTACTGCGATTTAAGCCCTCTGCTTCCTGTGGCCCTGCAGGCTTTGGAATAGCCACAGGCCCCAGAGGCGTAACTAGGCAGGGCATTCCTTGGTTGAGGCAGTTCACTTGACCCAGAACACCCTGCTTCGGGGAGTTGGTTCAGGGAAGCAAACGCAGGGTAACATGTGTCTCTTTGGACTGGTTAGAAACCACAGGGAGGTAAGCTGAGTGTGCGCGAGGAAACGGGAGCCTGCTGGAACTATCCTTGCTTTCCCACTTGGAAGGCTGCATTCATGCTGCCTTGAAGCTGCCTGACGTCCCCTGCTGTTGACAGGCCTGGAAACCCGGTCGAAATGCTTCTGGGAAGAAAATGAGTTTGCTCCGTCTCAACCCGGTGCTTCCATGGCCGCGGTGGTGGTTAGCCTGACAAGCCCCAGAGCGAAAGGGAAACTCAACGTGAGAATTTGCCTCCAGTTTAGGCCCTGCGTAGCCGGGCAGGAAGGGCGGCATGCGGCAGTTTCCATGAGTTCGTAGTCCCCGTTCGGGTTTATTTTAACGAAATTACCCATTTGAGGACTCCTAGGCCCCTCGGGCGTGCATCCATTTCCCTCCAAGGTCACTGAGGACCTCCAGACACCCCCCACGCCGTGGTCCCGCTGAGCAACATCGAGGCCCATTGCTCTGCCCCTCGGAGGCCCTGTGTGCGTGCCGAGTGATGGGCAACACTCTGCACGTTCCTTGAGGAGAGCTACATTTCCAGAGCCCTCAAACAGCCTCAGGACCAGATTTCTGGTGAGTCCGAAGCTCCCAGGAAATATTTGTCGTCGCCCTTGTGAGAGCTGCCGTGAGAAAACACTCTGCTTTGCCTCCTTCGCGGGCCTCGTACCTGAAGGCACTCTGCTCGAGGAGAACGTCAGCATCTCGCAATGCTGAGTCGCTAACGGGACAGCCAGATTGAGCACAGGCCTGGAGGGAAGGCCTTGACGTGAGGTGCAGAAGCGGAGCCGCGCAGCAGTTTCCATGAGGCCGTAGCCTCTGCTCTGCGTGTCTTTAACGGCAGTAGAGTTTCCTGGACACCTGGGAGGCTCGCGGGGGCACCCTGTTTCAGGCTGGAACACGGAGTACTCCCAGGCACCCCTGGGTCTGCTGAGCAACGTCCAGGCACGGAGCCCTTTGGAGCCGCTCTCTATACGCCGAGTGTAGGGAAACGCCCTGCACTCTCTCCTGGAGCAGATTCGATTCCCCACCAAACCCACACTTTCACGAACAGACTTCTGGCACGTCTCACATGCCTTTGAGGTCTTACGCCCTGCCCTAGCCTGAGCTGCCCTGAGAGACCCCTCGGCCTCGCATTGCATCTAGGACCTCCTGCCTGAAATCACCCTGCCTCCAAGCGAAAGTCGCCTTGCGTTCTTACTGCGATTTAAGCCCTGTGCTTCCTGTGGCCCTGCAGGCTTTGGAATAGCCACAGGCCCCAGAGGCGTAACTAGGCAGGGCATTCCTTGGTTGAGGCAGTTCACTTGACCCAGAACACCCTACTTCGGGGAGTTGGTTCAGGGAAGCAAACGCAGGGTAACATGTGTCTCTTTGGACTGGTTAGAAACCACAGGGAGGTAAGCTGAGTGTGCGCGTGGAAACGGGAGCCTGCTGGAACTATCCTTGCTTTCCCACTTGGAAGGCTGCATTCATGCTGCCTTGAAGCTGCCTGACGTCCCCTGCTGTTGACAGGCCTGGAAACCCGGTCGAAATGCTTCTGGGAAGAAAATGAGTTTGCTCCGTCTCATCCCGGTGCTTCCATGGCCGCGGTGGTGGTTAGCCTGACAAGCTCCAGAGCGAAAGGAAAACTCAACGTGAGAATTTGCCTCCAGTTTAGGCCCTGCGTAGCCGGGTAGGAAGGGCGGCATGCAGCAGTTTCCATGAGTTCGTAGTCCCCGTTCGGGTTTATTTTAACGAAATTACCCATTTGAGGACTCCTAGGCCCCTCGGGCGTGCATCCATTTCCCTCCAAGGTCACTGAGGACCTCCAGACACCCCCCACGCCGTGGTCCCGCTGAGCAACATCGAGGCCCATTGCTCTGCCCCTCGGAGTCCCTGAGTGCGTGCCGAGTGATGGGCAGCACTCTGCACGTTCCTTGAGGAGAGCTACATTTCCAGAGCCCTCAAACAGCCTCAGGACCAGATTTCTGGTGAGTCCGAAGCTCCCAGGAAATATTTGTCGTCGCCCTTGTGAGAGCTGCCGTGAGAAAACACTCTGCTTTGCCTCCTTCGCGGGCCTCGTACCTGAAGGCACTCTGCTCGAGGAGAACGTCAGCATCTCGCAATGCTGAGTCGCTAACGGGACAGCCAGATTGAGCACAGGCCTGGAGGGAAGGCCCTGACGTGAGGTGCAGAAGCGGAGCCGCGCAGCAGTTTCCATGAGGCCGTAGCCTCTGCTCTGCGTGTCTTTAACGGCAGTAGAGTTTCCTGGACACCTGGGAGGCTCGCGGGGGCACCCTGTTCCAGGCTGGAACACGGAGTACTCCCAGGCACCCCTGGGTCTGCTGAGCAACGTCCAGGCACGGAGCCCTTTGGAGCCGCTCTCTATACGCCGAGTGTAGGGAAACGCCCTGCACTCTCTCCTGGAGCAGATTCGATTCCCCACCAAACCCACACTTTCACGAACAGACTTCTGGCACGTCTCACATGCCTTTGAGGTCTTACGCCTTGCCCTAGCCTGAGCCGCCCTGAGAGACCCCTCGGCCTCGCATTCCATCTAGGACCTCCTGCCTGAAATCACCCTGCCTCCAAGCGAAAGTCGGCTTGCGTTCTTACTGCGATTTAAGCCCTCTGCTTCCTGTGGCCCTGCAGGCTTTGGAATAGCCACAGGCCCCAGAGGCGTAACTAGGCAGGGCATTCCTTGGTTGAGGCAGTTCACTTGACCCAGAACACCCTGCTTCGGGGAGTTGGTTCAGGGAAGCAAACGCAGGGTAACATGTGTCTCTTTGGACTGGTTAGAAACCACAGGGAGGTAAGCTGAGTGTGCGCGAGGAAACGGGAGCCTGCTGGAACTATCCTTGCTTTCCCACTTGGAAGGCTGCATTCATGCTGCCTTGAAGCTGCCTGACGTCCCCTGCTGTTGACAGGCCTGGAAACCCGGTCGAAAGGCTTCTGGGAAGAAAATGAGTTTGCTCCGTCTCAACCCGGTGCTTCCATGGCCGCGGTGGTGGTTAGCCTGACAAGCTCCAGAGCGAAAGGGAAACTCAACGTGAGAATTTGCCTCCAGTTTAGGTCCTGCGTAGCCGGGTAGGAAGGGCGGCATGCGGCAGTTTCCATGAGTTCGTAGTCCCCGTTCGGGTTTATTTTAACGAAATTACCCATTTGAGGACTCCTAGGCCCCTCGGGCGTGCATCCATTTCCCTCCAAGGTCACTGAGGACCTCCAGACACCCCCCACGCCGTGGTCCCGCTGAGCAACATCGAGGCCCATTGCTCTGCCCCTCGGAGGCCCTGTGTGCGTGCCGAGTGATGGGCAACACTCTGCACGTTCCTTGAGGAGAGCTACATTTCCAGAGCCCTCAAACAGCCTCAGGACCAGATTTCTGGTGAGTCCGAAGCTCCCAGGAAATATTTGTCGTCGCCCTTGTGAGAGCTGCCGTGAGAAAACACTCTGCTTTGCCTCCTTCGCGGGCCTCGTACCTGAAGGCACTCTGCTCGAGGAGAACGTCAGCATCTCGCAATGCTGAGTCGCTAACGGGACAGCCAGATTGAGCACAGGCCTGGAGGGAAGGCCCTGACGTGAGGTGCAGAAGCGGAGCCGCGCAGCAGTTTCCATGAGGCCGTAGCCTCTGCTCTGCGTGTCTTTAACGGCAGTAGAGTTTCCTGGACACCTGGGAGGCTCGCGGGGGCACCCTGTTCCAGGCTGGAACACGGAGTACTCCGAGGCACCCCTGGGTCTGCTGAGCAACGTCCAGGCACGGAGCCCTTTGGAGCCGCTCTCTATACGCCGAGTGTAGGGAAACGCCCTGCACTCTCTCCTGGAGCAGATTCGATTCCCCACCAAACCCACACTTTCACGAACAGACTTCTGGCACGTCTCACATGCCTTTGAGGTCTTACGCCCTGCCCTAGCCTGAGCTGCCCTGAGAGACCCCTCGGCCTCGCATTGCATCTAGGACCTCCTGCCTGAAATCACCCTGCCTCCAAGCGAAAGTCGGCTTGCGTTCTTACTGCGATTTAAGCCCTGTGCTTCCTGTGGCCCTGCAGGCTTTGGAATAGCCACAGGCCCCAGAGGCGTAACTAGGCAGGGCATTCCTTGGTTGAGGCAGTTCACTTGACCCAGAACACCCTGCTTCGGGGAGTTGGTTCAGGGAAGCAAACGCAGGGTAACATGTGTCTCTTTGGACTGGTTAGAAACCACAGGGAGGTAAGCTGAGTGTGCGCGTGGAAACGGGAGCCTGCTGGAACTATCCTTGCTTTCCCACTTGGAAGGCTGCATTCATGCTGCCTTGAAGCTGCCTGACGTCCCCTGCTGTTGACAGGCCTGGAAACCCGGTCGAAATGCTTCTGGGAAGAAAATGAGTTTGCTCCGTCTCAACCCGGTGCTTCCATGGCCGCGGTGGTGGTTAGCCTGACAAGCTCCAGAGCGAAAGGGAAACTCAACGTGAGAATTTGCCTCCAGTTTAGGTCCTGCGTAGCCGGGTAGGAAGGGCGGCATGCAGCAGTTTCCATGAGTTCGTAGTCCCCGTTCGGGTTTATTTTAACGAAATTACCCATTTGAGGACTCCTAGGCCCCTCGGGCGTGCATCCATTTCCCTCCAAGGTCACTGAGGACCTCCAGACACCCCCCACGCCGTGGTCCCGCTGAGCAACATCGAGGCCCATTGCTCTGCCCCTCGGAGTCCCTGAGTGCGTGCCGAGTGATGGGCAGCACTCTGCACGTTCCTTGAGGAGAGCTACATTTCCAGAGCCCTCAAACAGCCTCAGGACCAGATTTCTGGTGAGTCCGAAGCTCCCAGGAAATATTTGTCGTCGCCCTTGTGAGAGCTGCCGTGAGAAAACACTCTGCTTTGCCTCCTTCGCGGGCCTCGTACCTGAAGGCACTCTGCTCGAGGAGAACGTCAGCATCTCGCAATGCTGAGTCGCTAACGGGACAGCCAGATTGAACACAGGCCTGGAGGGAAGGCCCTGCCGTGAGGTGCAGAAGCGGAGCCGCGCAGCAGTTTCCATGAGGCCGTAGCCTCTGCTCTGCGTGTCTTTAACGGCAGTAGAGTTTCCTGGACACCTGGGAGGCTCGCGGGGGCACCCTCTTCCAGGCTGGAACACGGAGTACTTCCAGGCATCCCTGGGTCTGCTGAGCAACGTCCAGGCACGGAGCCCTTTGGAGCCGCTCTCTATACGCCGAGTGTAGGGAAACGCCCTGCACTCTCTCCTGGAGCAGATTCGATTCCCCACCAAACCCACACTTTCACGAACAGACTTCTGGCACGTCTCACATGCCTTTGAGGTCTTACGCCCTGCCCTAGCCTGAGCTGCCCTGAGAGACCCCTTGGCCTCGCATTCCATCTAGGACCTCCTGCCTGAAATCACCCTGCCTCCAAGCGAAAGTCGGCTTGCGTTCTTACTGCGATTTAAGCCCTGTGCTTCCTGTAGCCCTGCAGGCTTTGGAATAGCCACAGGCCCCAGAGGCGTAACTAGGCAGGGCATTCCTTGGTTGAGGCAGTTCACTTGACCCAGAACACCCTGCTTCAGGGAGTTGGTTCAGGGAAGCAAACGCAGGGTAACATGTGTCTCTTTGCACTGGTTAGAAACCACAGGGAGGTAAGCTGAGTGTGCGCGTGGAAACGGGAGCCTGCTGGAACTATCCTTGCTTTCCCACTTGGAAGGCTGCATTCATGCTGCCTTGAAGCTGCCTGACGTCCCCTGCTGTTGACAGGCCTGGAAACCCGGTCGAAAGGCTTCTGGGAAGAAAATGAGTTTGCTCCGTCTCAACACGGTGCTTCCATGGCCGCGGTGGTGGTTAGCCTGACAAGCCCCAGAGCGAAAGGGAAACTCAACGTGAGAATTTGCCTCCAGTTTAGGCCCTGCGTAGCCGGGCAGGAAGGGCGGCATGCAGCAGTTTCCATGAGTTCGTAGTCCCCGTTCGGGTTTATTTTAACGAAATTACCCATTTGAGGACTCCTAGGCCCCTCGGGCGTGCATCCATTTCCCTCCGAGGTCACTGAGGACCTCCAGACACCCCCCACGCCGTGGTCCCGCTGAGCAACATCGAGGCCCATTGCTCTGCCCCTCGGAGGCCCTGTGTGCGTGCCGAGTGATGGGCAACACTCTGCACGTTCCTTGAGGAGAGCTACATTTCCAGAGCCCTCAAACAGCCTCAGGACCAGATTTCTGGTGAGTCCGAAGCTCCCAGGAAATATTTGTCGTCGCCCTTGTGAGAGCTGCCGTGAGAAAACACTCTGCTTTGCCTCCTTCGCGGGCCTCGTACCTGAAGGCACTCTGCTCGAGGAGAACGTCAGCATCTCGCAATGCTGAGTCGCTAACGGGACAGCCAGATTGAGCACAGGCCTGGAGGGAAGGCCCTGACGTGAGGTGCAGAAGCGGAGCCGCGCAGCAGTTTCCATGAGGCCGTAGCCTCTGCTCTGCGTGTCTTTAACGGCAGTAGAGTTTCCTGGACACCTGGGAGGCTCGCGGGGGCACCCTGTTCCAGGCTGGAACACGGAGTACTCCGAGGCACCCCTGGGTCTGCTGAGCAACGTCCAGGCACGGAGCCCTTTGGAGCCGCTCTCTATACGCCGAGTGTAGGGAAACGCCCTGCACTCTCTCCTGGAGCAGATTCGATTCCCCACCAAACCCACACTTTCACGAACAGACTTCTGGCACGTCTCACATGCCTTTGAGGTCTTACGCCCTGCCCTAGCCTGAGCTGCCCTGAGAGACCCCTCGGCCTCGCATTGCATCTAGGACCTCCTGCCTGAAATCACCCTGCCTCCAAGCGAAAGTCGCCTTGCGTTCTTACTGCGATTTAAGCCCTGTGCTTCCTGTGGCCCTGCAGGCTTTGGAATAGCCACAGGCCCCAGAGGCGTAACTAGGCAGGGCATTCCTTGGTTGAGGCAGTTCACTTGACCCAGAACACCCTACTTCGGGGAGTTGGTTCAGGGAAGCAAACGCAGGGTAACATGTGTCTCTTTGGACTGGTTAGAAACCACAGGGAGGTAAGCTGAGTGTGCGCGTGGAAACGGGAGCCTGCTGGAACTATCCTTGCTTTCCCACTTGGAAGGCTGCATTCATGCTGCCTTGAAGCTGCCTGACGTCCCCTGCTGTTGACAGGCCTGGAAACCCGGTCGAAATGCTTCTGGGAAGAAAATGAGTTTGCTCCGTCTCATCCCGGTGCTTCCATGGCCGCGGTGGTGGTTAGCCTGACAAGCTCCAGAGCGAAAGGAAAACTCAACGTGAGAATTTGCCTCCAGTTTAGGCCCTGCGTAGCCGGGTAGGAAGGGCGGCATGCAGCAGTTTCCATGAGTTCGTAGTCCCCGTTCGGGTTTATTTTAACGAAATTACCCATTTGAGGACTCCTAGGCCCCTCGGGCGTGCATCCATTTCCCTCCAAGGTCACTGAGGACCTCCAGACACCCCCCACGCCGTGGTCCCGCTGAGCAACATCGAGGCCCATTGCTCTGCCCCTCGGAGTCCCTGAGTGCGTGCCGAGTGATGGGCAGCACTCTGCACGTTCCTTGAGGAGAGCTACATTTCCAGAGCCCTCAAACAGCCTCAGGACCAGATTTCTGGTGAGTCCGAAGCTCCCAGGAAATATTTGTCGTCGCCCTTGTGAGAGCTGCCGTGAGAAAACACTCTGCTTTGCCTCCTTCGCGGGCCTCGTACCTGAAGGCACTCTGCTCGAGGAGAACGTCAGCATCTCGCAATGCTGAGTCGCTAACGGGACAGCCAGATTGAGCACAGGCCTGGAGGGAAGGCCCTGACGTGAGGTGCAGAAGCGGAGCCGCGCAGCAGTTTCCATGAGGCCGTAGCCTCTGCTCTGCGTGTCTTTAACGGCAGTAGAGTTTCCTGGACACCTGGGAGGCTCGCGGGGGCACCCTGTTCCAGGCTGGAACACGGAGTACTCCGAGGCACCCCTGGGTCTGCTGAGCAACGTCCAGGCACGGAGCCCTTTGGAGCCGCTCTCTATACGCCGAGTGTAGGGAAACGCCCTGCACTCTCTCCTGGAGCAGATTCGATTCCCCACCAAACCCACACTTTCACGAACAGACTTCTGGCACGTCTCACATGCCTTTGAGGTCTTACGCCCTGCCCTAGCCTGAGCTGCCCTGAGAGACCCCTCGGCCTCGCATTGCATCTAGGACCTCCTGCCTGAAATCACCCTGCCTCCAAGCGAAAGTCGCCTTGCGTTCTTACTGCGATTTAAGCCCTGTGCTTCCTGTGGCCCTGCAGGCTTTGGAATAGCCACAGGCCCCAGAGGCGTAACTAGGCAGGGCATTCCTTGGTTGAGGCAGTTCACTTGACCCAGAACACCCTACTTCGGGGAGTTGGTTCAGGGAAGCAAACGCAGGGTAACATGTGTCTCTTTGGACTGGTTAGAAACCACAGGGAGGTAAGCTGAGTGTGCGCGTGGAAACGGGAGCCTGCTGGAACTATCCTTGCTTTCCCACTTGGAAGGCTGCATTCATGCTGCCTTGAAGCTGCCTGACGTCCCCTGCTGTTGACAGGCCTGGAAACCCGGTCGAAATGCTTCTGGGAAGAAAATGAGTTTGCTCCGTCTCATCCCGGTGCTTCCATGGCCGCGGTGGTGGTTAGCCTGACAAGCTCCAGAGCGAAAGGAAAACTCAACGTGAGAATTTGCCTCCAGTTTAGGCCCTGCGTAGCCGGGTAGGAAGGGCGGCATGCAGCAGTTTCCATGAGTTCGTAGTCCCCGTTCGGGTTTATTTTAACGAAATTACCCATTTGAGGACTCCTAGGCCCCTCGGGCGTGCATCCATTTCCCTCCAAGGTCACTGAGGACCTCCAGACACCCCCCACGCCGTGGTCCCGCTGAGCAACATCGAGGCCCATTGCTCTGCCCCTCGGAGTCCCTGAGTGCGTGCCGAGTGATGGGCAGCACTCTGCACGTTCCTTGAGGAGAGCTACATTTCCAGAGCCCTCAAACAGCCTCAGGACCAGATTTCTGGTGAGTCCGAAGCTCCCAGGAAATATTTGTCGTCGCCCTTGTGAGAGCTGCCGTGAGAAAACACTCTGCTTTGCCTCCTTCGCGGGCCTCGTACCTGAAGGCACTCTGCTCGAGGAGAACGTCAGCATCTCGCAATGCTGAGTCGCTAACGGGACAGCCAGATTGAACACAGGCCTGGAGGGAAGGCCCTGCCGTGAGGTGCAGAAGCGGAGCCGCGCAGCAGTTTCCATGAGGCCGTAGCCTCTGCTCTGCGTGTCTTTAACGGCAGTAGAGTTTCCTGGACACCTGGGAGGCTCGCGGGGGCACCCTCTTCCAGGCTGGAACACGGAGTACTTCCAGGCATCCCTGGGTCTGCTGAGCAACGTCCAGGCACGGAGCCCTTTGGAGCCGCTCTCTATACGCCGAGTGTAGGGAAACGCCCTGCACTCTCTCCTGGAGCAGATTCGATTCCCCACCAAACCCACACTTTCACGAACAGACTTCTGGCACGTCTCACATGCCTTTGAGGTCTTACGCCCTGCCCTAGCCTGAGCTGCCCTGAGAGACCCCTCGGCCTCGCATTCCATCTAGGACCTCCTGCCTGAAATCACCCTGCCTCCAAGCGAAAGTCGGCTTGCGTTCTTACTGCGATTTAAGCCCTGTGCTTCCTGTGGCCCTGCAGGCTTTGGAATAGCCACAGGCCCCAGAGGCGTAACTAGGCAGGGCATTCCTTGGTTGAGGCAGTTCACTTGACCCAGAACACCCTACTTCGGGGAGTTGGTTCAGGGAAGCAAACGCAGGGTAACATGTGTCTCTTTGGACTGGTTAGAAACCACAGGGAGGTAAGCTGAGTGTGCGCGTGGAAACGGGAGCCTGCTGGAACTATCCTTGCTTTCCCACTTGGAAGGCTGCATTCATGCTGCCTTGAAGCTGCCTGACGTCCCCTGCTGTTGACAGGCCTGGAAACCCGGTCGAAATGCTTCTGGGAAGAAAATGAGTTTGCTCCGTCTCATCCCGGTGCTTCCATGGCCGCGGTGGTGGTTAGCCTGACAAGCTCCAGAGCGAAAGGAAAACTCAACGTGAGAATTTGCCTCCAGTTTAGGCCCTGCGTAGCCGGGTAGGAAGGGCGGCATGCAGCAGTTTCCATGAGTTCGTAGTCCCCGTTCGGGTTTATTTTAACGAAATTACCCATTTGAGGACTCCTAGGCCCCTCGGGCGTGCATCCATTTCCCTCCAAGGTCACTGAGGACCTCCAGACACCCCCCACGCCGTGGTCCCGCTGAGCAACATCGAGGCCCATTGCTCTGCCCCTCGGAGTCCCTGAGTGCGTGCCGAGTGATGGGCAGCACTCTGCACGTTCCTTGAGGAGAGCTACATTTCCAGAGCCCTCAAACAGCCTCAGGACCAGATTTCTGGTGAGTCCGAAGCTCCCAGGAAATATTTGTCGTCGCCCTTGTGAGAGCTGCCGTGAGAAAACACTCTGCTTTGCCTCCTTCGCGGGCCTCGTACCTGAAGGCACTCTGCTCGAGGAGAACGTCAGCATCTCGCAATGCTGAGTCGCTAACGGGACAGCCAGATTGAGCACAGGCCTGGAGGGAAGGCCCTGACGTGAGGTGCAGAAGCGGAGCCGCGCAGCAGTTTCCATGAGGCCGTAGCCTCTGCTCTGCGTGTCTTTAACGGCAGTAGAGTTTCCTGGACACCTGGGAGGCTCGCGGGGGCACCCTGTTCCAGGCTGGAACACGGAGTACTCCGAGGCACCCCTGGGTCTGCTGAGCAACGTCCAGGCACGGAGCCCTTTGGAGCCGCTCTCTATACGCCGAGTGTAGGGAAACGCCCTGCACTCTCTCCTGGAGCAGATTCGATTCCCCACCAAACCCACACTTTCACGAACAGACTTCTGGCACGTCTCACATGCCTTTGAGGTCTTACGCCCTGCCCTAGCCTGAGCTGCCCTGAGAGACCCCTCGGCCTCGCATTGCATCTAGGACCTCCTGCCTGAAATCACCCTGCCTCCAAGCGAAAGTCGCCTTGCGTTCTTACTGCGATTTAAGCCCTGTGCTTCCTGTGGCCCTGCAGGCTTTGGAATAGCCACAGGCCCCAGAGGCGTAACTAGGCAGGGCATTCCTTGGTTGAGGCAGTTCACTTGACCCAGAACACCCTACTTCGGGGAGTTGGTTCAGGGAAGCAAACGCAGGGTAACATGTGTCTCTTTGGACTGGTTAGAAACCACAGGGAGGTAAGCTGAGTGTGCGCGTGGAAACGGGAGCCTGCTGGAACTATCCTTGCTTTCCCACTTGGAAGGCTGCATTCATGCTGCCTTGAAGCTGCCTGACGTCCCCTGCTGTTGACAGGCCTGGAAACCCGGTCGAAATGCTTCTGGGAAGAAAATGAGTTTGCTCCGTCTCATCCCGGTGCTTCCATGGCCGCGGTGGTGGTTAGCCTGACAAGCTCCAGAGCGAAAGGAAAACTCAACGTGAGAATTTGCCTCCAGTTTAGGCCCTGCGTAGCCGGGTAGGAAGGGCGGCATGCAGCAGTTTCCATGAGTTCGTAGTCCCCGTTCGGGTTTATTTTAACGAAATTACCCATTTGAGGACTCCTAGGCCCCTCGGGCGTGCATCCATTTCCCTCCAAGGTCACTGAGGACCTCCAGACACCCCCCACGCCGTGGTCCCGCTGAGCAACATCGAGGCCCATTGCTCTGCCCCTCGGAGTCCCTGAGTGCGTGCCGAGTGATGGGCAGCACTCTGCACGTTCCTTGAGGAGAGCTACATTTCCAGAGCCCTCAAACAGCCTCAGGACCAGATTTCTGGTGAGTCCGAAGCTCCCAGGAAATATTTGTCGTCGCCCTTGTGAGAGCTGCCGTGAGAAAACACTCTGCTTTGCCTCCTTCGCGGGCCTCGTACCTGAAGGCACTCTGCTCGAGGAGAACGTCAGCATCTCGCAATGCTGAGTCGCTAACGGGACAGCCAGATTGAACACAGGCCTGGAGGGAAGGCCCTGCCGTGAGGTGCAGAAGCGGAGCCGCGCAGCAGTTTCCATGAGGCCGTAGCCTCTGCTCTGCGTGTCTTTAACGGCAGTAGAGTTTCCTGGACACCTGGGAGGCTCGCGGGGGCACCCTCTTCCAGGCTGGAACACGGAGTACTTCCAGGCATCCCTGGGTCTGCTGAGCAACGTCCAGGCACGGAGCCCTTTGGAGCCGCTCTCTATACGCCGAGTGTAGGGAAACGCCCTGCACTCTCTCCTGGAGCAGATTCGATTCCCCACCAAACCCACACTTTCACGAACAGACTTCTGGCACGTCTCACATGCCTTTGAGGTCTTACGCCCTGCCCTAGCCTGAGCTGCCCTGAGAGACCCCTCGGCCTCGCATTCCATCTAGGACCTCCTGCCTGAAATCACCCTGCCTCCAAGCGAAAGTCGGCTTGCGTTCTTACTGCGATTTAAGCCCTGTGCTTCCTGTGGCCCTGCAGGCTTTGGAATAGCCACAGGCCCCAGAGGCGTAACTAGGCAGGGCATTCCTTGGTTGAGGCAGTTCACTTGACCCAGAACACCCTACTTCGGGGAGTTGGTTCAGGGAAGCAAACGCAGGGTAACATGTGTCTCTTTGGACTGGTTAGAAACCACAGGGAGGTAAGCTGAGTGTGCGCGTGGAAACGGGAGCCTGCTGGAACTATCCTTGCTTTCCCACTTGGAAGGCTGCATTCATGCTGCCTTGAAGCTGCCTGACGTCCCCTGCTGTTGACAGGCCTGGAAACCCGGTCGAAATGCTTCTGGGAAGAAAATGAGTTTGCTCCGTCTCATCCCGGTGCTTCCATGGCCGCGGTGGTGGTTAGCCTGACAAGCTCCAGAGCGAAAGGAAAACTCAACGTGAGAATTTGCCTCCAGTTTAGGCCCTGCGTAGCCGGGTAGGAAGGGCGGCATGCAGCAGTTTCCATGAGTTCGTAGTCCCCGTTCGGGTTTATTTTAACGAAATTACCCATTTGAGGACTCCTAGGCCCCTCGGGCGTGCATCCATTTCCCTCCAAGGTCACTGAGGACCTCCAGACACCCCCCACGCCGTGGTCCCGCTGAGCAACATCGAGGCCCATTGCTCTGCCCCTCGGAGTCCCTGAGTGCGTGCCGAGTGATGGGCAGCACTCTGCACGTTCCTTGAGGAGAGCTACATTTCCAGAGCCCTCAAACAGCCTCAGGACCAGATTTCTGGTGAGTCCGAAGCTCCCAGGAAATATTTGTCGTCGCCCTTGTGAGAGCTGCCGTGAGAAAACACTCTGCTTTGCCTCCTTCGCGGGCCTCGTACCTGAAGGCACTCTGCTCGAGGAGAACGTCAGCATCTCGCAATGCTGAGTCGCTAACGGGACAGCCAGATTGAGCACAGGCCTGGAGGGAAGGCCCTGACGTGAGGTGCAGAAGCGGAGCCGCGCAGCAGTTTCCATGAGGCCGTAGCCTCTGCTCTGCGTGTCTTTAACGGCAGTAGAGTTTCCTGGACACCTGGGAGGCTCGCGGGGGCACCCTGTTCCAGGCTGGAACACGGAGTACTCCGAGGCACCCCTGGGTCTGCTGAGCAACGTCCAGGCACGGAGCCCTTTGGAGCCGCTCTCTATACGCCGAGTGTAGGGAAACGCCCTGCACTCTCTCCTGGAGCAGATTCGATTCCCCACCAAACCCACACTTTCACGAACAGACTTCTGGCACGTCTCACATGCCTTTGAGGTCTTACGCCCTGCCCTAGCCTGAGCTGCCCTGAGAGACCCCTCGGCCTCGCATTGCATCTAGGACCTCCTGCCTGAAATCACCCTGCCTCCAAGCGAAAGTCGCCTTGCGTTCTTACTGCGATTTAAGCCCTGTGCTTCCTGTGGCCCTGCAGGCTTTGGAATAGCCACAGGCCCCAGAGGCGTAACTAGGCAGGGCATTCCTTGGTTGAGGCAGTTCACTTGACCCAGAACACCCTACTTCGGGGAGTTGGTTCAGGGAAGCAAACGCAGGGTAACATGTGTCTCTTTGGACTGGTTAGAAACCACAGGGAGGTAAGCTGAGTGTGCGCGTGGAAACGGGAGCCTGCTGGAACTATCCTTGCTTTCCCACTTGGAAGGCTGCATTCATGCTGCCTTGAAGCTGCCTGACGTCCCCTGCTGTTGACAGGCCTGGAAACCCGGTCGAAATGCTTCTGGGAAGAAAATGAGTTTGCTCCGTCTCATCCCGGTGCTTCCATGGCCGCGGTGGTGGTTAGCCTGACAAGCTCCAGAGCGAAAGGAAAACTCAACGTGAGAATTTGCCTCCAGTTTAGGCCCTGCGTAGCCGGGTAGGAAGGGCGGCATGCAGCAGTTTCCATGAGTTCGTAGTCCCCGTTCGGGTTTATTTTAACGAAATTACCCATTTGAGGACTCCTAGGCCCCTCGGGCGTGCATCCATTTCCCTCCAAGGTCACTGAGGACCTCCAGACACCCCCCACGCCGTGGTCCCGCTGAGCAACATCGAGGCCCATTGCTCTGCCCCTCGGAGTCCCTGAGTGCGTGCCGAGTGATGGGCAGCACTCTGCACGTTCCTTGAGGAGAGCTACATTTCCAGAGCCCTCAAACAGCCTCAGGACCAGATTTCTGGTGAGTCCGAAGCTCCCAGGAAATATTTGTCGTCGCCCTTGTGAGAGCTGCCGTGAGAAAACACTCTGCTTTGCCTCCTTCGCGGGCCTCGTACCTGAAGGCACTCTGCTCGAGGAGAACGTCAGCATCTCGCAATGCTGAGTCGCTAACGGGACAGCCAGATTGAACACAGGCCTGGAGGGAAGGCCCTGCCGTGAGGTGCAGAAGCGGAGCCGCGCAGCAGTTTCCATGAGGCCGTAGCCTCTGCTCTGCGTGTCTTTAACGGCAGTAGAGTTTCCTGGACACCTGGGAGGCTCGCGGGGGCACCCTCTTCCAGGCTGGAACACGGAGTACTCCCAGGCATCCCTGGGTCTGCTGAGCAACGTCCAGGCACGGAGCCCTTTGGAGCCGCTCTCTATACGCCGAGTGTAGGGAAACGCCCTGCACTCTCTCCTGGAGCAGATTCGATTCCCCACCAAACCCACACTTTCACGAACAGACTTCTGGCACGTCTCACATGCCTTTGAGGTCTTACGCCCTGCCCTAGCCTGAGCTGCCCTGAGAGACCCCTCGGCCTCGCATTGCATCTAGGACCTCCTGCCTGAAATCACCCTGCCTCCAAGCGAAAGTCGGCTTGCGTTCTTACTGCGATTTAAGCCCTGTGCTTCCTGTGGCCCTGCAGGCTTTGGAATAGCCACAGGCCCCAGAGGCGTAACTAGGCAGGGCATTCCTTGGTTGAGGCAGTTCACTTGACCCAGAACACCCTACTACGGGGAGTTGGTTCAGGGAAGCAAACGCAGGGTAACATGTGTCTCTTTGGACTGGTTAGAAACCACAGGGAGGTAAGCTGAGTGTGCGCGTGGAAACGGGAGCCTGCTGGAACTATCCTTGCTTTCCCACTTGGAAGGCTGCATTCATGCTGCCTTGAAGCTGCCTGACGTCCCCTGCTGTTGACAGGCCTGGAAACCCGGTCGAAATGCTTCTGGGAAGAAAATGAGTTTGCTCCGTCTCATCCCGGTGCTTCCATGGCCGCGGTGGTGGTTAGCCTGACAAGCTCCAGAGCGAAAGGAAAACTCAACGTGAGAATTTGCCTCCAGTTTAGGCCCTGCGTAGCCGGGTAGGAAGGGCGGCATGCAGCAGTTTCCATGAGTTCGTAGTCCCCGTTCGGGTTTATTTTAACGAAATTACCCATTTGAGGACTCCTAGGCCCCTCGGGCGTGCATCCATTTCCCTCCAAGGTCACTGAGGACCTCCAGACACCCCCCACGCCGTGGTCCCGCTGAGCAACATCGAGGCCCATTGCTCTGCCCCTCGGAGTCCCTGAGTGCGTGCCGAGTGATGGGCAGCACTCTGCACGTTCCTTGAGGAGAGCTACATTTCCAGAGCCCTCAAACAGCCTCAGGACCAGATTTCTGGTGAGTCCGAAGCTCCCAGGAAATATTTGTCGTCGCCCTTGTGAGAGCTGCCGTGAGAAAACACTCTGCTTTGCCTCCTTCGCGGGCCTCGTACCTGAAGGCACTCTGCTCGAGGAGAACGTCAGCATCTCGCAATGCTGAGTCGCTAACGGGACAGCCAGATTGAGCACAGGCCTGGAGGGAAGGCCCTGACGTGAGGTGCAGAAGCGGAGCCGCGCAGCAGTTTCCATGAGGCCGTAGCCTCTGCTCTGCGTGTCTTTAACGGCAGTAGAGTTTCCTGGACACCTGGGAGGCTCGCGGGGGCACCCTGTTCCAGGCTGGAACACGGAGTACTCCGAGGCACCCCTGGGTCTGCTGAGCAACGTCCAGGCACGGAGCCCTTTGGAGCCGCTCTCTATACGCCGAGTGTAGGGAAACGCCCTGCACTCTCTCCTGGAGCAGATTCGATTCCCCACCAAACCCACACTTTCACGAACAGACTTCTGGCACGTCTCACATGCCTTTGAGGTCTTACGCCCTGCCCTAGCCTGAGCTGCCCTGAGAGACCCCTCGGCCTCGCATTGCATCTAGGACCTCCTGCCTGAAATCACCCTGCCTCCAAGCGAAAGTCGCCTTGCGTTCTTACTGCGATTTAAGCCCTGTGCTTCCTGTGGCCCTGCAGGCTTTGGAATAGCCACAGGCCCCAGAGGCGTAACTAGGCAGGGCATTCCTTGGTTGAGGCAGTTCACTTGACCCAGAACACCCTACTTCGGGGAGTTGGTTCAGGGAAGCAAACGCAGGGTAACATGTGTCTCTTTGGACTGGTTAGAAACCACAGGGAGGTAAGCTGAGTGTGCGCGTGGAAACGGGAGCCTGCTGGAACTATCCTTGCTTTCCCACTTGGAAGGCTGCATTCATGCTGCCTTGAAGCTGCCTGACGTCCCCTGCTGTTGACAGGCCTGGAAACCCGGTCGAAATGCTTCTGGGAAGAAAATGAGTTTGCTCCGTCTCATCCCGGTGCTTCCATGGCCGCGGTGGTGGTTAGCCTGACAAGCTCCAGAGCGAAAGGAAAACTCAACGTGAGAATTTGCCTCCAGTTTAGGCCCTGCGTAGCCGGGTAGGAAGGGCGGCATGCAGCAGTTTCCATGAGTTCGTAGTCCCCGTTCGGGTTTATTTTAACGAAATTACCCATTTGAGGACTCCTAGGCCCCTCGGGCGTGCATCCATTTCCCTCCAAGGTCACTGAGGACCTCCAGACACCCCCCACGCCGTGGTCCCGCTGAGCAACATCGAGGCCCATTGCTCTGCCCCTCGGAGTCCCTGAGTGCGTGCCGAGTGATGGGCAGCACTCTGCACGTTCCTTGAGGAGAGCTACATTTCCAGAGCCCTCAAACAGCCTCAGGACCAGATTTCTGGTGAGTCCGAAGCTCCCAGGAAATATTTGTCGTCGCCCTTGTGAGAGCTGCCGTGAGAAAACACTCTGCTTTGCCTCCTTCGCGGGCCTCGTACCTGAAGGCACTCTGCTCGAGGAGAACGTCAGCATCTCGCAATGCTGAGTCGCTAACGGGACAGCCAGATTGAGCACAGGCCTGGAGGGAAGGCCCTGACGTGAGGTGCAGAAGCGGAGCCGCGCAGCAGTTTCCATGAGGCCGTAGCCTCTGCTCTGCGTGTCTTTAACGGCAGTAGAGTTTCCTGGACACCTGGGAGGCTCGCGGGGGCACCCTGTTCCAGGCTGGAACACGGAGTACTCCCAGGCACCCCTGGGTCTGCTGAGCAACGTCCAGGCCCGGAGCCCTTTGGAGCCGCTCTCTATACGCCGAGTGTAGGGAAACGCCCTGCACTCTCTCCTGGAGCAGATTCGATTCCCCACCAAACCCACACTTTCACGAACAGACTTCTGGCACGTCTCACATGCCTTTGAGGTCTTACGCCTTGCCCTAGCCTGAGCTGCCCTGAGAGACCCCTCGGCCTCGCATTGCATCTAGGACCTCCTGCCTGAAATCACCCTGCCTCCAAGCGAAAGTCGCCTTGCGTTCTTACTGCGATTTAAGCCCTGTGCTTCCTGTGGCCCTGCAGGCTTTGGAATAGCCACAGGCCCCAGAGGCGTAACTAGGCAGGGCATTCCTTGGTTGAGGCAGTTCACTTGACCCAGAACACCCTGCTTCGGGGAGTTGGTTCAGGGAAGCAAACTCAGGGTAACATGTGTCTCTTTGGACTGGTTAGAAACCACAGGGAGGTAAGCTGAGTGTGCGCGTGGAAACGGGAGCCTGCTGGAACTATCCTTGCTTTCCCACTTGGAAGGCTGCATTCATGCTGCCTTGAAGCTGCCTGACGTCCCCTGCTGTTGACAGGCCTGGAAACCCGGTCGAAAGGCTTCTGGGAAGAAAATGAGTTTGCTCCGTCTCAACCCGGTGCTTCCATGGCCGCGGTGGTGGTTAGCCTGACAAGCTCCAGAGCGAAAGGGAAACTCAACGTGAGAATTTGCCTCCAGTTTAGGTCCTGCGTAGCCGGGTAGGAAGGGCGGCATGCAGCAGTTTCCATGAGTTCGTAGTCCCCGTTCGGGTTTATTTTAACGAAATTACCCATTTGAGGACTCCTAGGCCCCTCGGGCGTGCATCCATTTCCCTCCAAGGTCACTGAGGACCTCCAGACACCCCCCACGCCGTGGTCCCGCTGAGCAACATCGAGGCCCATTGCTCTGCCCCTCGGAGGCCCTGTGTGCGTGCCGAGTGATGGGCAACACTCTGCACGTTCCTTGAGGAGAGCTACATTTCCAGAGCCCTCAAACAGCCTCAGGACCAGATTTCTGGTGAGTCCGAAGCTCCCAGGAAATATTTGTCGTCGCCCTTGTGAGAGCTGCCGTGAGAAAACACTCTGCTTTGCCTCCTTCGCGGGCCTCGTACCTGAAGGCACTCTGCTCGAGGAGAACGTCAGCATCTCGCAATGCTGAGTCGCTAACGGGACAGCCAGATTGAGCACAGGCCTGGAGGGAAGGCCCTGACGTGAGGTGCAGAAGCGGAGCCGCGCAGCAGTTTCCATGAGGCCGTAGCCTCTGCTCTGCGTGTCTTTAACGGCAGTAGAGTTTCCTGGACACCTGGGAGGCTCGCGGGGGCACCCTGTTCCAGGCTGGAACACGGAGTACTCCCAGGCACCCCTGGGTCTGCTGAGCAACGTCCAGGCACGGAGCCCTTTGGAGCCGCTCTCTATACGCCGAGTGTAGGGAAACGCCCTGCACTCTCTCCTGGAGCAGATTCGATTCCCCACCAAACCCACACTTTCACGAACAGACTTCTGGCACGTCTCACATGCCTTTGAGGTCTTACGCCTTGCCCTAGCCTGAGCCGCCCTGAGAGACCCCTCGGCCTCGCATTGCATCTAGGACCTCCTGCCTGAAATCACCCTGCCTCCAAGCGAAAGTCGGCTTGCGTTCTTACTGCGATTTAAGCCCTCTGCTTCCTGTGGCCCTGCAGGCTTTGGAATAGCCACAGGCCCCAGAGGCGTAACTAGGCAGGGCATTCCTTGGTTGAGGCAGTTCACTTGACCCAGAACACCCTGCTTCGGGGAGTTGGTTCAGGGAAGCAAACGCAGGGTAACATGTGTCTCTTTGGACTGGTTAGAAACCACAGGGAGGTAAGCTGAGTGTGCGCGAGGAAACGGGAGCCTGCTGGAACTATCCTTGCTTTCCCACTTGGAAGGCTGCATTCATGCTGCCTTGAAGCTGCCTGACGTCCCCTGCTGTTGACAGGCCTGGAAACCCGGTCGAAAGGCTTCTGGGAAGAAAATGAGTTTGCTCCGTCTCAACCCGGTGCTTCCATGGCCGCGGTGGTGGTTAGCCTGACAAGCTCCAGAGCGAAAGGGAAACTCAACGTGAGAATTTGCCTCCAGTTTAGGTCCTGCGTAGCCGGGTAGGAAGGGCGGCATGCAGCAGTTTCCATGAGTTCGTAGTCCCCGTTCGGGTTTATTTTAACGAAATTACCCATTTGAGGACTCCTAGGCCCCTCGGGCGTGCATCCATTTCCCTCCAAGGTCACTGAGGACCTCCAGACACCCCCCACGCCGTGGTCCCGCTGAGCAACATCGAGGCCCATTGCTCTGCCCCTCGGAGGCCCTGTGTGCGTGCCGAGTGATGGGCAACACTCTGCACGTTCCTTGAGGAGAGCTACATTTCCAGAGCCCTCAAACAGCCTCAGGACCAGATTTCTGGTGAGTCCGAAGCTCCCAGGAAATATTTGTCGTCGCCCTTGTGAGAGCTGCCGTGAGAAAACACTCTGCTTTGCCTCCTTCGCGGGCCTCGTACCTGAAGGCACTCTGCTCGAGGAGAACGTCAGCATCTCGCAATGCTGAGTCGCTAACGGGACAGCCAGATTGAGCACAGGCCTGGAGGGAAGGCCCTGACGTGAGGTGCAGAAGCGGAGCCGCGCAGCAGTTTCCATGAGGCCGTAGCCTCTGCTCTGCGTGTCTTTAACGGCAGTAGAGTTTCCTGGACACCTGGGAGGCTCGCGGGGGCACCCTGTTCCAGGCTGGAACACGGAGTACTCCCAGGCACCCCTGGGTCTGCTGAGCAACGTCCAGGCACGGAGCCCTTTGGAGCCGCTCTCTATACGCCGAGTGTAGGGAAACGCCCTGCACTCTCTCCTGGAGCAGATTCGATTCCCCACCAAACCCACACTTTCACGAACAGACTTCTGGCACGTCTCACATGCCTTTGAGGTCTTACGCCTTGCCCTAGCCTGAGCCGCCCTGAGAGACCCCTCGGCCTCGCATTGCATCTAGGACCTCCTGCCTGAAATCACCCTGCCTCCAAGCGAAAGTCGGCTTGCGTTCTTACTGCGATTTAAGCCCTCTGCTTCCTGTGGCCCTGCAGGCTTTGGAATAGCCACAGGCCCCAGAGGCGTAACTAGGCAGGGCATTCCTTGGTTGAGGCAGTTCACTTGACCCAGAACACCCTGCTTCGGGGAGTTGGTTCAGGGAAGCAAACGCAGGGTAACATGTGTCTCTTTGGACTGGTTAGAAACCACAGGGAGGTAAGCTGAGTGTGCGCGAGGAAACGGGAGCCTGCTGGAACTATCCTTGCTTTCCCACTTGGAAGGCTGCATTCATGCTGCCTTGAAGCTGCCTGACGTCCCCTGCTGTTGACAGGCCTGGAAACCCGGTCGAAATGCTTCTGGGAAGAAAATGAGTTTGCTCCGTCTCAACCCGGTGCTTCCATGGCCGCGGTGGTGGTTAGCCTGACAAGCTCCAGAGCGAAAGGGAAACTCAACGTGAGAATTTGCCTCCAGTTTAGGTCCTGCGTAGCCGGGTAGGAAGGGCGGCATGCAGCAGTTTCCATGAGTTCGTAGTCCCCGTTCGGGTTTATTTTAACGAAATTACCCATTTGAGGACTCCTAGGCCCCTCGGGCGTGCATCCATTTCCCTCCAAGGTCACTGAGGACCTCCAGACACCCCCCACGCCGTGGTCCCGCTGAGCAACATCGAGGCCCATTGCTCTGCCCCTCGGAGGCCCTGTGTGCGTGCCGAGTGATGGGCAACACTCTGCACGTTCCTTGAGGAGAGCTACATTTCCAGAGCCCTCAAACAGCCTCAGGACCAGATTTCTGGTGAGTCCGAAGCTCCCAGGAAATATTTGTCGTCGCCCTTGTGAGAGCTGCCGTGAGAAAACACTCTGCTTTGCCTCCTTCGCGGGCCTCGTACCTGAAGGCACTCTGCTCGAGGAGAACGTCAGCATCTCGCAATGCTGAGTCGCTAACGGGACAGCCAGATTGAGCACAGGCCTGGAGGGAAGGCCCTGACGTGAGGTGCAGAAGCGGAGCCGCGCAGCAGTTTCCATGAGGCCGTAGCCTCTGCTCTGCGTGTCTTTAACGGCAGTAGAGTTTCCTGGACACCTGGGAGGCTCGCGGGGGCACCCTGTTCCAGGCTGGAACACGGAGTACTCCGAGGCACACCTGGGTCTGCTGAGCAACGTCCAGGCACGGAGCCCTTTGGAGCCGCTCTCTATACGCCGAGTGTAGGGAAACGCCCTGCACTCTCTCCTGGAGCAGATTCGATTCCCCACCAAACCCACACTTTCACGAACAGACTTCTGGCACGTCTCACATGCCTTTGAGGTCTTACGCCCTGCCCTAGCCTGAGCTGCCCTGAGAGACCCCTCGGCCTCGCATTGCATCTAGGACCTCCTGCCTGAAATCACCCTGCCTCCAAGCGAAAGTCGGCTTGCGTTCTTACTGCGATTTAAGCCCTGTGCTTCCTGTGGCCCTGCAGGCTTTGGAATAGCCACAGGCCCCAGAGGCGTAACTAGGCAGGGCATTCCTTGGTTGAGGCAGTTCACTTGACCCAGAACACCCTACTTCGGGGAGTTGGTTCAGGGAAGCAAACGCAGGGTAACATGTGTCTCTTTGGACTGGTTAGAAACCACAGGGAGGTAAGCTGAGTGTGCGCGTGGAAACGGGAGCCTGCTGGAACTATCCTTGCTTTCCCACTTGGAAGGCTGCATTCATGCTGCCTTGAAGCTGCCTGACGTCCCCTGCTGTTGACAGGCCTGGAAACCCGGTCGAAATGCTTCTGGGAAGAAAATGAGTTTGCTCCGTCTCAACACGGTGCTTCCATGGCCGCGGTGGTGGTTAGCCTGACAAGCCCCAGAGCGAAAGGGAAACTCAACGTGAGAATTTGCCTCCAGTTTAGGCCCTGCGTAGCCGGGCAGGAAGGGCGGCATGCAGCAGTTTCCATGAGTTCGTAGTCCCCGTTCGGGTTTATTTTAACGAAATTACCCATTTGAGGACTCCTAGGCCCCTCGGGCGTGCATCCATTTCCCTCCGAGGTCACTGAGGACCTCCAGACACCCCCCACGCCGTGGTCCCGCTGAGCAACATCGAGGCCCATTGCTCTGCCCCTCGGAGGCCCTGTGTGCGTGCCGAGTGATGGGCAACACTCTGCACGTTCCTTGAGGAGAGCTACATTTCCAGAGCCCTCAAACAGCCTCAGGACCAGATTTCTGGTGAGTCCGAAGCTCCCAGGAAATATTTGTCGTCGCCCTTGTGAGAGCTGCCGTGAGAAAACACTCTGCTTTGCCTCCTTCGCGGGCCTCGTACCTGAAGGCACTCTGCTCGAGGAGAACGTCAGCATCTCGCAATGCTGAGTCGCTAACGGGACAGCCAGATTGAGCACAGGCCTGGAGGGAAGGCCCTGACGTGAGGTGCAGAAGCGGAGCCGCGCAGCAGTTTCCATGAGGCCGTAGCCTCTGCTCTGCGTGTCTTTAACGGCAGTAGAGTTTCCTGGACACCTGGGAGGCTCGCGGGGGCACCCTGTTCCAGGCTGGAACACGGAGTACTCCGAGGCACCCCTGGGTCTGCTGAGCAACGTCCAGGCACGGAGCCCTTTGGAGCCGCTCTCTATACGCCGAGTGTAGGGAAACGCCCTGCACTCTCTCCTGGAGCAGATTCGATTCCCCACCAAACCCACACTTTCACGAACAGACTTCTGGCACGTCTCACATGCCTTTGAGGTCTTACGCCCTGCCCTAGCCTGAGCTGCCCTGAGAGACCCCTCGGCCTCGCATTGCATCTAGGACCTCCTGCCTGAAATCACCCTGCCTCCAAGCGAAAGTCGGCTTGCGTTCTTACTGCGATTTAAGCCCTGTGCTTCCTGTGGCCCTGCAGGCTTTGGAATAGCCACAGGCCCCAGAGGCGTAACTAGGCAGGGCATTCCTTGGTTGAGGCAGTTCACTTGACCCAGAACACCCTACTTCGGGGAGTTGGTTCAGGGAAGCAAACGCAGGGTAACATGTGTCTCTTTGGACTGGTTAGAAACCACAGGGAGGTAAGCTGAGTGTGCGCGTGGAAACGGGAGCCTGCTGGAACTATCCTTGCTTTCCCACTTGGAAGGCTGCATTCATGCTGCCTTGAAGCTGCCTGACGTCCCCTGCTGTTGACAGGCCTGGAAACCCGGTCGAAATGCTTCTGGGAAGAAAATGAGTTTGCTCCGTCTCATCCCGGTGCTTCCATGGCCGCGGTGGTGGTTAGCCTGACAAGCTCCAGAGCGAAAGGAAAACTCAACGTGAGAATTTGCCTCCAGTTTAGGCCCTGCGTAGCCGGGTAGGAAGGGCGGCATGCAGCAGTTTCCATGAGTTCGTAGTCCCCGTTCGGGTTTATTTTAACGAAATTACCCATTTGAGGACTCCTAGGCCCCTCGGGCGTGCATCCATTTCCCTCCAAGGTCACTGAGGACCTCCAGACACCCCCCACGCCGTGGTCCCGCTGAGCAACATCGAGGCCCATTGCTCTGCCCCTCGGAGTCCCTGAGTGCGTGCCGAGTGATGGGCAGCACTCTGCACGTTCCTTGAGGAGAGCTACATTTCCAGAGCCCTCAAACAGCCTCAGGACCAGATTTCTGGTGAGTCCGAAGCTCCCAGGAAATATTTGTCGTCGCCCTTGTGAGAGCTGCCGTGAGAAAACACTCTGCTTTGCCTCCTTCGCGGGCCTCGTACCTGAAGGCACTCTGCTCGAGGAGAACGTCAGCATCTCGCAATGCTGAGTCGCTAACGGGACAGCCAGATTGAGCACAGGCCTGGAGGGAAGGCCCTGACGTGAGGTGCAGAAGCGGAGCCGCGCAGCAGTTTCCATGAGGCCGTAGCCTCTGCTCTGCGTGTCTTTAACGGCAGTAGAGTTTCCTGGACACCTGGGAGGCTCGCGGGGGCACCCTGTTCCAGGCTGGAACACGGAGTACTCCGAGGCACCCCTGGGTCTGCTGAGCAACGTCCAGGCACGGAGCCCTTTGGAGCCGCTCTCTATACGCCGAGTGTAGGGAAACGCCCTGCACTCTCTCCTGGAGCAGATTCGATTCCCCACCAAACCCACACTTTCACGAACAGACTTCTGGCACGTCTCACATGCCTTTGAGGTCTTACGCCCTGCCCTAGCCTGAGCTGCCCTGAGAGACCCCTCGGCCTCGCATTGCATCTAGGACCTCCTGCCTGAAATCACCCTGCCTCCAAGCGAAAGTCGCCTTGCGTTCTTACTGCGATTTAAGCCCTGTGCTTCCTGTGGCCCTGCAGGCTTTGGAATAGCCACAGGCCCCAGAGGCGTAACTAGGCAGGGCATTCCTTGGTTGAGGCAGTTCACTTGACCCAGAACACCCTACTTCGGGGAGTTGGTTCAGGGAAGCAAACGCAGGGTAACATGTGTCTCTTTGGACTGGTTAGAAACCACAGGGAGGTAAGCTGAGTGTGCGCGTGGAAACGGGAGCCTGCTGGAACTATCCTTGCTTTCCCACTTGGAAGGCTGCATTCATGCTGCCTTGAAGCTGCCTGACGTCCCCTGCTGTTGACAGGCCTGGAAACCCGGTCGAAATGCTTCTGGGAAGAAAATGAGTTTGCTCCGTCTCATCCCGGTGCTTCCATGGCCGCGGTGGTGGTTAGCCTGACAAGCTCCAGAGCGAAAGGAAAACTCAACGTGAGAATTTGCCTCCAGTTTAGGCCCTGCGTAGCCGGGTAGGAAGGGCGGCATGCAGCAGTTTCCATGAGTTCGTAGTCCCCGTTCGGGTTTATTTTAACGAAATTACCCATTTGAGGACTCCTAGGCCCCTCGGGCGTGCATCCATTTCCCTCCAAGGTCACTGAGGACCTCCAGACACCCCCCACGCCGTGGTCCCGCTGAGCAACATCGAGGCCCATTGCTCTGCCCCTCGGAGTCCCTGAGTGCGTGCCGAGTGATGGGCAGCACTCTGCACGTTCCTTGAGGAGAGCTACATTTCCAGAGCCCTCAAACAGCCTCAGGACCAGATTTCTGGTGAGTCCGAAGCTCCCAGGAAATATTTGTCGTCGCCCTTGTGAGAGCTGCCGTGAGAAAACACTCTGCTTTGCCTCCTTCGCGGGCCTCGTACCTGAAGGCACTCTGCTCGAGGAGAACGTCAGCATCTCGCAATGCTGAGTCGCTAACGGGACAGCCAGATTGAACACAGGCCTGGAGGGAAGGCCCTGCCGTGAGGTGCAGAAGCGGAGCCGCGCAGCAGTTTCCATGAGGCCGTAGCCTCTGCTCTGCGTGTCTTTAACGGCAGTAGAGTTTCCTGGACACCTGGGAGGCTCGCGGGGGCACCCTCTTCCAGGCTGGAACACGGAGTACTTCCAGGCATCCCTGGGTCTGCTGAGCAACGTCCAGGCACGGAGCCCTTTGGAGCCGCTCTCTATACGCCGAGTGTAGGGAAACGCCCTGCACTCTCTCCTGGAGCAGATTCGATTCCCCACCAAACCCACACTTTCACGAACAGACTTCTGGCACGTCTCACATGCCTTTGAGGTCTTACGCCCTGCCCTAGCCTGAGCTGCCCTGAGAGACCCCTCGGCCTCGCATTCCATCTAGGACCTCCTGCCTGAAATCACCCTGCCTCCAAGCGAAAGTCGGCTTGCGTTCTTACTGCGATTTAAGCCCTGTGCTTCCTGTGGCCCTGCAGGCTTTGGAATAGCCACAGGCCCCAGAGGCGTAACTAGGCAGGGCATTCCTTGGTTGAGGCAGTTCACTTGACCCAGAACACCCTACTTCGGGGAGTTGGTTCAGGGAAGCAAACGCAGGGTAACATGTGTCTCTTTGGACTGGTTAGAAACCACAGGGAGGTAAGCTGAGTGTGCGCGTGGAAACGGGAGCCTGCTGGAACTATCCTTGCTTTCCCACTTGGAAGGCTGCATTCATGCTGCCTTGAAGCTGCCTGACGTCCCCTGCTGTTGACAGGCCTGGAAACCCGGTCGAAATGCTTCTGGGAAGAAAATGAGTTTGCTCCGTCTCATCCCGGTGCTTCCATGGCCGCGGTGGTGGTTAGCCTGACAAGCTCCAGAGCGAAAGGAAAACTCAACGTGAGAATTTGCCTCCAGTTTAGGCCCTGCGTAGCCGGGTAGGAAGGGCGGCATGCAGCAGTTTCCATGAGTTCGTAGTCCCCGTTCGGGTTTATTTTAACGAAATTACCCATTTGAGGACTCCTAGGCCCCTCGGGCGTGCATCCATTTCCCTCCAAGGTCACTGAGGACCTCCAGACACCCCCCACGCCGTGGTCCCGCTGAGCAACATCGAGGCCCATTGCTCTGCCCCTCGGAGTCCCTGAGTGCGTGCCGAGTGATGGGCAGCACTCTGCACGTTCCTTGAGGAGAGCTACATTTCCAGAGCCCTCAAACAGCCTCAGGACCAGATTTCTGGTGAGTCCGAAGCTCCCAGGAAATATTTGTCGTCGCCCTTGTGAGAGCTGCCGTGAGAAAACACTCTGCTTTGCCTCCTTCGCGGGCCTCGTACCTGAAGGCACTCTGCTCGAGGAGAACGTCAGCATCTCGCAATGCTGAGTCGCTAACGGGACAGCCAGATTGAGCACAGGCCTGGAGGGAAGGCCCTGACGTGAGGTGCAGAAGCGGAGCCGCGCAGCAGTTTCCATGAGGCCGTAGCCTCTGCTCTGCGTGTCTTTAACGGCAGTAGAGTTTCCTGGACACCTGGGAGGCTCGCGGGGGCACCCTGTTCCAGGCTGGAACACGGAGTACTCCGAGGCACCCCTGGGTCTGCTGAGCAACGTCCAGGCACGGAGCCCTTTGGAGCCGCTCTCTATACGCCGAGTGTAGGGAAACGCCCTGCACTCTCTCCTGGAGCAGATTCGATTCCCCACCAAACCCACACTTTCACGAACAGACTTCTGGCACGTCTCACATGCCTTTGAGGTCTTACGCCCTGCCCTAGCCTGAGCTGCCCTGAGAGACCCCTCGGCCTCGCATTGCATCTAGGACCTCCTGCCTGAAATCACCCTGCCTCCAAGCGAAAGTCGCCTTGCGTTCTTACTGCGATTTAAGCCCTGTGCTTCCTGTGGCCCTGCAGGCTTTGGAATAGCCACAGGCCCCAGAGGCGTAACTAGGCAGGGCATTCCTTGGGTGAGGCAGTTCACTTGACCCAGAACACCCTACTTCGGGGAGTTGGTTCAGGGAAGCAAACGCAGGGTAACATGTGTCTCTTTGGACTGGTTAGAAACCACAGGGAGGTAAGCTGAGTGTGCGCGTGGAAACGGGAGCCTGCTGGAACTATCCTTGCTTTCCCACTTGGAAGGCTGCATTCATGCTGCCTTGAAGCTGCCTGACGTCCCCTGCTGTTGACAGGCCTGGAAACCCGGTCGAAATGCTTCTGGGAAGAAAATGAGTTTGCTCCGTCTCATCCCGGTGCTTCCATGGCCGCGGTGGTGGTTAGCCTGACAAGCTCCAGAGCGAAAGGAAAACTCAACGTGAGAATTTGCCTCCAGTTTAGGCCCTGCGTAGCCGGGTAGGAAGGGCGGCATGCAGCAGTTTCCATGAGTTCGTAGTCCCCGTTCGGGTTTATTTTAACGAAATTACCCATTTGAGGACTCCTAGGCCCCTCGGGCGTGCATCCATTTCCCTCCAAGGTCACTGAGGACCTCCAGACACCCCCCACGCCGTGGTCCCGCTGAGCAACATCGAGGCCCATTGCTCTGCCCCTCGGAGTCCCTGAGTGCGTGCCGAGTGATGGGCAGCACTCTGCACGTTCCTTGAGGAGAGCTACATTTCCAGAGCCCTCAAACAGCCTCAGGACCAGATTTCTGGTGAGTCCGAAGCTCCCAGGAAATATTTGTCGTCGCCCTTGTGAGAGCTGCCGTGAGAAAACACTCTGCTTTGCCTCCTTCGCGGGCCTCGTACCTGAAGGCACTCTGCTCGAGGAGAACGTCAGCATCTCGCAATGCTGAGTCGCTAACGGGACAGCCAGATTGAACACAGGCCTGGAGGGAAGGCCCTGCCGTGAGGTGCAGAAGCGGAGCCGCGCAGCAGTTTCCATGAGGCCGTAGCCTCTGCTCTGCGTGTCTTTAACGGCAGTAGAGTTTCCTGGACACCTGGGAGGCTCGCGGGGGCACCCTCTTCCAGGCTGGAACACGGAGTACTTCCAGGCATCCCTGGGTCTGCTGAGCAACGTCCAGGCACGGAGCCCTTTGGAGCCGCTCTCTATACGCCGAGTGTAGGGAAACGCCCTGCACTCTCTCCTGGAGCAGATTCGATTCCCCACCAAACCCACACTTTCACGAACAGACTTCTGGCACGTCTCACATGCCTTTGAGGTCTTACGCCCTGCCCTAGCCTGAGCTGCCCTGAGAGACCCCTCGGCCTCGCATTGCATCTAGGACCTCCTGCCTGAAATCACCCTGCCTCCAAGCGAAAGTCGGCTTGCGTTCTTACTGCGATTTAAGCCCTGTGCTTCCTGTGGCCCTGCAGGCTTTGGAATAGCCACAGGCCCCAGAGGCGTAACTAGGCAGGGCATTCCTTGGTTGAGGCAGTTCACTTGACCCAGAACACCCTACTTCGGGGAGTTGGTTCAGGGAAGCAAACGCAGGGTAACATGTGTCTCTTTGGACTGGTTAGAAACCACAGGGAGGTAAGCTGAGTGTGCGCGTGGAAACGGGAGCCTGCTGGAACTATCCTTGCTTTCCCACTTGGAAGGCTGCATTCATGCTGCCTTGAAGCTGCCTGACGTCCCCTGCTGTTGACAGGCCTGGAAACCCGGTCGAAATGCTTCTGGGAAGAAAATGAGTTTGCTCCGTCTCATCCCGGTGCTTCCATGGCCGCGGTGGTGGTTAGCCTGACAAGCTCCAGAGCGAAAGGAAAACTCAACGTGAGAATTTGCCTCCAGTTTAGGCCCTGCGTAGCCGGGTAGGAAGGGCGGCATGCAGCAGTTTCCATGAGTTCGTAGTCCCCGTTCGGGTTTATTTTAACGAAATTACCCATTTGAGGACTCCTAGGCCCCTCGGGCGTGCATCCATTTCCCTCCAAGGTCACTGAGGACCTCCAGACACCCCCCACGCCGTGGTCCCGCTGAGCAACATCGAGGCCCATTGCTCTGCCCCTCGGAGTCCCTGAGTGCGTGCCGAGTGATGGGCAGCACTCTGCACGTTCCTTGAGGAGAGCTACATTTCCAGAGCCCTCAAACAGCCTCAGGACCAGATTTCTGGTGAGTCCGAAGCTCCCAGGAAATATTTGTCGTCGCCCTTGTGAGAGCTGCCGTGAGAAAACACTCTGCTTTGCCTCCTTCGCGGGCCTCGTACCTGAAGGCACTCTGCTCGAGGAGAACGTCAGCATCTCGCAATGCTGAGTCGCTAACGGGACAGCCAGATTGAGCACAGGCCTGGAGGGAAGGCCCTGACGTGAGGTGCAGAAGCGGAGCCGCGCAGCAGTTTCCATGAGGCCGTAGCCTCTGCTCTGCGTGTCTTTAACGGCAGTAGAGTTTCCTGGACACCTGGGAGGCTCGCGGGGGCACCCTGTTC
Organism: Orcinus orca; assembly: GCF_937001465.1. Lineage (NCBI taxonomy): Eukaryota > Metazoa > Chordata > Mammalia > Artiodactyla > Delphinidae > Orcinus > Orcinus orca. The sequence continues at coordinate 1,172,901 of NW_026044069.1, read as the reverse complement.
CAGGCTGGAACACGGAGTACTCCGAGGCACCCCTGGGTCTGCTGAGCAACGTCCAGGCACGGAGCCCTTTGGAGCCGCTCTCTATACGCCGAGTGTAGGGAAACGCCCTGCACTCTCTCCTGGAGCAGATTCGATTCCCCACCAAACCCACACTTTCACGAACAGACTTCTGGCACGTCTCACATGCCTTTGAGGTCTTACGCCCTGCCCTAGCCTGAGCTGCCCTGAGAGACCCCTCGGCCTCGCATTGCATCTAGGACCTCCTGCCTGAAATCACCCTGCCTCCAAGCGAAAGTCGCCTTGCGTTCTTACTGCGATTTAAGCCCTGTGCTTCCTGTGGCCCTGCAGGCTTTGGAATAGCCACAGGCCCCAGAGGCGTAACTAGGCAGGGCATTCCTTGGTTGAGGCAGTTCACTTGACCCAGAACACCCTACTTCGGGGAGTTGGTTCAGGGAAGCAAACGCAGGGTAACATGTGTCTCTTTGGACTGGTTAGAAACCACAGGGAGGTAAGCTGAGTGTGCGCGTGGAAACGGGAGCCTGCTGGAACTATCCTTGCTTTCCCACTTGGAAGGCTGCATTCATGCTGCCTTGAAGCTGCCTGACGTCCCCTGCTGTTGACAGGCCTGGAAACCCGGTCGAAATGCTTCTGGGAAGAAAATGAGTTTGCTCCGTCTCATCCCGGTGCTTCCATGGCCGCGGTGGTGGTTAGCCTGACAAGCTCCAGAGCGAAAGGAAAACTCAACGTGAGAATTTGCCTCCAGTTTAGGCCCTGCGTAGCCGGGTAGGAAGGGCGGCATGCAGCAGTTTCCATGAGTTCGTAGTCCCCGTTCGGGTTTATTTTAACGAAATTACCCATTTGAGGACTCCTAGGCCCCTCGGGCGTGCATCCATTTCCCTCCAAGGTCACTGAGGACCTCCAGACACCCCCCACGCCGTGGTCCCGCTGAGCAACATCGAGGCCCATTGCTCTGCCCCTCGGAGTCCCTGAGTGCGTGCCGAGTGATGGGCAGCACTCTGCACGTTCCTTGAGGAGAGCTACATTTCCAGAGCCCTCAAACAGCCTCAGGACCAGATTTCTGGTGAGTCCGAAGCTCCCAGGAAATATTTGTCGTCGCCCTTGTGAGAGCTGCCGTGAGAAAACACTCTGCTTTGCCTCCTTCGCGGGCCTCGTACCTGAAGGCACTCTGCTCGAGGAGAACGTCAGCATCTCGCAATGCTGAGTCGCTAACGGGACAGCCAGATTGAACACAGGCCTGGAGGGAAGGCCCTGCCGTGAGGTGCAGAAGCGGAGCCGCGCAGCAGTTTCCATGAGGCCGTAGCCTCTGCTCTGCGTGTCTTTAACGGCAGTAGAGTTTCCTGGACACCTGGGAGGCTCGCGGGGGCACCCTCTTCCAGGCTGGAACACGGAGTACTTCCAGGCATCCCTGGGTCTGCTGAGCAACGTCCAGGCACGGAGCCCTTTGGAGCCGCTCTCTATACGCCGAGTGTAGGGAAACGCCCTGCACTCTCTCCTGGAGCAGATTCGATTCCCCACCAAACCCACACTTTCACGAACAGACTTCTGGCACGTCTCACATGCCTTTGAGGTCTTACGCCCTGCCCTAGCCTGAGCCGCCCTGAGAGACCCCTCGGCCTCGCATTCCATCTAGGACCTCCTGCCTGAAATCACCCTGCCTCCAAGCGAAAGTCGGCTTGCGTTCTTACTGCGATTTAAGCCCTGTGCTTCCTGTGGCCCTGCAGGCTTTGGAATAGCCACAGGCCCCAGAGGCGTAACTAGGCAGGGCATTCCTTGGTTGAGGCAGTTCACTTGACCCAGAACACCCTACTTCGGGGAGTTGGTTCAGGGAAGCAAACGCAGGGTAACATGTGTCTCTTTGGACTGGTTAGAAACCACAGGGAGGTAAGCTGAGTGTGCGCGTGGAAACGGGAGCCTGCTGGAACTATCCTTGCTTTCCCACTTGGAAGGCTGCATTCATGCTGCCTTGAAGCTGCCTGACGTCCCCTGCTGTTGACAGGCCTGGAAACCCGGTCGAAATGCTTCTGGGAAGAAAATGAGTTTGCTCCGTCTCATCCCGGTGCTTCCATGGCCGCGGTGGTGGTTAGCCTGACAAGCTCCAGAGCGAAAGGAAAACTCAACGTGAGAATTTGCCTCCAGTTTAGGCCCTGCGTAGCCGGGTAGGAAGGGCGGCATGCAGCAGTTTCCATGAGTTCGTAGTCCCCGTTCGGGTTTATTTTAACGAAATTACCCATTTGAGGACTCCTAGGCCCCTCGGGCGTGCATCCATTTCCCTCCAAGGTCACTGAGGACCTCCAGACACCCCCCACGCCGTGGTCCCGCTGAGCAACATCGAGGCCCATTGCTCTGCCCCTCGGAGTCCCTGAGTGCGTGCCGAGTGATGGGCAGCACTCTGCACGTTCCTTGAGGAGAGCTACATTTCCAGAGCCCTCAAACAGCCTCAGGACCAGATTTCTGGTGAGTCCGAAGCTCCCAGGAAATATTTGTCGTCGCCCTTGTGAGAGCTGCCGTGAGAAAACACTCTGCTTTGCCTCCTTCGCGGGCCTCGTACCTGAAGGCACTCTGCTCGAGGAGAACGTCAGCATCTCGCAATGCTGAGTCGCTAACGGGACAGCCAGATTGAGCACAGGCCTGGAGGGAAGGCCCTGACGTGAGGTGCAGAAGCGGAGCCGCGCAGCAGTTTCCATGAGGCCGTAGCCTCTGCTCTGCGTGTCTTTAACGGCAGTAGAGTTTCCTGGACACCTGGGAGGCTCGCGGGGGCACCCTGTTCCAGGCTGGAACACGGAGTACTCCGAGGCACCCCTGGGTCTGCTGAGCAACGTCCAGGCACGGAGCCCTTTGGAGCCGCTCTCTATACGCCGAGTGTAGGGAAACGCCCTGCACTCTCTCCTGGAGCAGATTCGATTCCCCACCAAACCCACACTTTCACGAACAGACTTCTGGCACGTCTCACATGCCTTTGAGGTCTTACGCCCTGCCCTAGCCTGAGCTGCCCTGAGAGACCCCTCGGCCTCGCATTGCATCTAGGACCTCCTGCCTGAAATCACCCTGCCTCCAAGCGAAAGTCGCCTTGCGTTCTTACTGCGATTTAAGCCCTGTGCTTCCTGTGGCCCTGCAGGCTTTGGAATAGCCACAGGCCCCAGAGGCGTAACTAGGCAGGGCATTCCTTGGGTGAGGCAGTTCACTTGACCCAGAACACCCTACTTCGGGGAGTTGGTTCAGGGAAGCAAACGCAGGGTAACATGTGTCTCTTTGGACTGGTTAGAAACCACAGGGAGGTAAGCTGAGTGTGCGCGTGGAAACGGGAGCCTGCTGGAACTATCCTTGCTTTCCCACTTGGAAGGCTGCATTCATGCTGCCTTGAAGCTGCCTGACGTCCCCTGCTGTTGACAGGCCTGGAAACCCGGTCGAAATGCTTCTGGGAAGAAAATGAGTTTGCTCCGTCTCATCCCGGTGCTTCCATGGCCGCGGTGGTGGTTAGCCTGACAAGCTCCAGAGCGAAAGGAAAACTCAACGTGAGAATTTGCCTCCAGTTTAGGCCCTGCGTAGCCGGGTAGGAAGGGCGGCATGCAGCAGTTTCCATGAGTTCGTAGTCCCCGTTCGGGTTTATTTTAACGAAATTACCCATTTGAGGACTCCTAGGCCCCTCGGGCGTGCATCCATTTCCCTCCAAGGTCACTGAGGACCTCCAGACACCCCCCACGCCGTGGTCCCGCTGAGCAACATCGAGGCCCATTGCTCTGCCCCTCGGAGTCCCTGAGTGCGTGCCGAGTGATGGGCAGCACTCTGCACGTTCCTTGAGGAGAGCTACATTTCCAGAGCCCTCAAACAGCCTCAGGACCAGATTTCTGGTGAGTCCGAAGCTCCCAGGAAATATTTGTCGTCGCCCTTGTGAGAGCTGCCGTGAGAAAACACTCTGCTTTGCCTCCTTCGCGGGCCTCGTACCTGAAGGCACTCTGCTCGAGGAGAACGTCAGCATCTCGCAATGCTGAGTCGCTAACGGGACAGCCAGATTGAACACAGGCCTGGAGGGAAGGCCCTGCCGTGAGGTGCAGAAGCGGAGCCGCGCAGCAGTTTCCATGAGGCCGTAGCCTCTGCTCTGCGTGTCTTTAACGGCAGTAGAGTTTCCTGGACACCTGGGAGGCTCGCGGGGGCACCCTCTTCCAGGCTGGAACACGGAGTACTTCCAGGCATCCCTGGGTCTGCTGAGCAACGTCCAGGCACGGAGCCCTTTGGAGCCGCTCTCTATACGCCGAGTGTAGGGAAACGCCCTGCACTCTCTCCTGGAGCAGATTCGATTCCCCACCAAACCCACACTTTCACGAACAGACTTCTGGCACGTCTCACATGCCTTTGAGGTCTTACGCCCTGCCCTAGCCTGAGCTGCCCTGAGAGACCCCTCGGCCTCGCATTGCATCTAGGACCTCCTGCCTGAAATCACCCTGCCTCCAAGCGAAAGTCGGCTTGCGTTCTTACTGCGATTTAAGCCCTGTGCTTCCTGTGGCCCTGCAGGCTTTGGAATAGCCACAGGCCCCAGAGGCGTAACTAGGCAGGGCATTCCTTGGTTGAGGCAGTTCACTTGACCCAGAACACCCTACTTCGGGGAGTTGGTTCAGGGAAGCAAACGCAGGGTAACATGTGTCTCTTTGGACTGGTTAGAAACCACAGGGAGGTAAGCTGAGTGTGCGCGTGGAAACGGGAGCCTGCTGGAACTATCCTTGCTTTCCCACTTGGAAGGCTGCATTCATGCTGCCTTGAAGCTGCCTGACGTCCCCTGCTGTTGACAGGCCTGGAAACCCGGTCGAAATGCTTCTGGGAAGAAAATGAGTTTGCTCCGTCTCATCCCGGTGCTTCCATGGCCGCGGTGGTGGTTAGCCTGACAAGCTCCAGAGCGAAAGGAAAACTCAACGTGAGAATTTGCCTCCAGTTTAGGCCCTGCGTAGCCGGGTAGGAAGGGCGGCATGCAGCAGTTTCCATGAGTTCGTAGTCCCCGTTCGGGTTTATTTTAACGAAATTACCCATTTGAGGACTCCTAGGCCCCTCGGGCGTGCATCCATTTCCCTCCAAGGTCACTGAGGACCTCCAGACACCCCCCACGCCGTGGTCCCGCTGAGCAACATCGAGGCCCATTGCTCTGCCCCTCGGAGTCCCTGAGTGCGTGCCGAGTGATGGGCAGCACTCTGCACGTTCCTTGAGGAGAGCTACATTTCCAGAGCCCTCAAACAGCCTCAGGACCAGATTTCTGGTGAGTCCGAAGCTCCCAGGAAATATTTGTCGTCGCCCTTGTGAGAGCTGCCGTGAGAAAACACTCTGCTTTGCCTCCTTCGCGGGCCTCGTACCTGAAGGCACTCTGCTCGAGGAGAACGTCAGCATCTCGCAATGCTGAGTCGCTAACGGGACAGCCAGATTGAGCACAGGCCTGGAGGGAAGGCCCTGACGTGAGGTGCAGAAGCGGAGCCGCGCAGCAGTTTCCATGAGGCCGTAGCCTCTGCTCTGCGTGTCTTTAACGGCAGTAGAGTTTCCTGGACACCTGGGAGGCTCGCGGGGGCACCCTGTTCCAGGCTGGAACACGGAGTACTCCGAGGCACCCCTGGGTCTGCTGAGCAACGTCCAGGCACGGAGCCCTTTGGAGCCGCTCTCTATACGCCGAGTGTAGGGAAACGCCCTGCACTCTCTCCTGGAGCAGATTCGATTCCCCACCAAACCCACACTTTCACGAACAGACTTCTGGCACGTCTCACATGCCTTTGAGGTCTTACGCCCTGCCCTAGCCTGAGCTGCCCTGAGAGACCCCTCGGCCTCGCATTGCATCTAGGACCTCCTGCCTGAAATCACCCTGCCTCCAAGCGAAAGTCGCCTTGCGTTCTTACTGCGATTTAAGCCCTGTGCTTCCTGTGGCCCTGCAGGCTTTGGAATAGCCACAGGCCCCAGAGGCGTAACTAGGCAGGGCATTCCTTGGTTGAGGCAGTTCACTTGACCCAGAACACCCTGCTTCGGGGAGTTGGTTCAGGGAAGCAAACTCAGGGTAACATGTGTCTCTTTGGACTGGTTAGAAACCACAGGGAGGTAAGCTGAGTGTGCGCGTGGAAACGGGAGCCTGCTGGAACTATCCTTGCTTTCCCACTTGGAAGGCTGCATTCATGCTGCCTTGAAGCTGCCTGACGTCCCCTGCTGTTGACAGGCCTGGAAACCCGGTCGAAAGGCTTCTGGGAAGAAAATGAGTTTGCTCCGTCTCAACCCGGTGCTTCCATGGCCGCGGTGGTGGTTAGCCTGACAAGCTCCAGAGCGAAAGGGAAACTCAACGTGAGAATTTGCCTCCAGTTTAGGTCCTGCGTAGCCGGGTAGGAAGGGCGGCATGCAGCAGTTTCCATGAGTTCGTAGTCCCCGTTCGGGTTTATTTTAACGAAATTACCCATTTGAGGACTCCTAGGCCCCTCGGGCGTGCATCCATTTCCCTCCAAGGTCACTGAGGACCTCCAGACACCCCCCACGCCGTGGTCCCGCTGAGCAACATCGAGGCCCATTGCTCTGCCCCTCGGAGGCCCTGTGTGCGTGCCGAGTGATGGGCAACACTCTGCACGTTCCTTGAGGAGAGCTACATTTCCAGAGCCCTCAAACAGCCTCAGGACCAGATTTCTGGTGAGTCCGAAGCTCCCAGGAAATATTTGTCGTCGCCCTTGTGAGAGCTGCCGTGAGAAAACACTCTGCTTTGCCTCCTTCGCGGGCCTCGTACCTGAAGGCACTCTGCTCGAGGAGAACGTCAGCATCTCGCAATGCTGAGTCGCTAACGGGACAGCCAGATTGAGCACAGGCCTGGAGGGAAGGCCCTGACGTGAGGTGCAGAAGCGGAGCCGCGCAGCAGTTTCCATGAGGCCGTAGCCTCTGCTCTGCGTGTCTTTAACGGCAGTAGAGTTTCCTGGACACCTGGGAGGCTCGCGGGGGCACCCTGTTCCAGGCTGGAACACGGAGTACTCCCAGGCACCCCTGGGTCTGCTGAGCAACGTCCAGGCACGGAGCCCTTTGGAGCCGCTCTCTATACGCCGAGTGTAGGGAAACGCCCTGCACTCTCTCCTGGAGCAGATTCGATTCCCCACCAAACCCACACTTTCACGAACAGACTTCTGGCACGTCTCACATGCCTTTGAGGTCTTACGCCTTGCCCTAGCCTGAGCCGCCCTGAGAGACCCCTCGGCCTCGCATTGCATCTAGGACCTCCTGCCTGAAATCACCCTGCCTCCAAGCGAAAGTCGGCTTGCGTTCTTACTGCGATTTAAGCCCTCTGCTTCCTGTGGCCCTGCAGGCTTTGGAATAGCCACAGGCCCCAGAGGCGTAACTAGGCAGGGCATTCCTTGGTTGAGGCAGTTCACTTGACCCAGAACACCCTGCTTCGGGGAGTTGGTTCAGGGAAGCAAACGCAGGGTAACATGTGTCTCTTTGGACTGGTTAGAAACCACAGGGAGGTAAGCTGAGTGTGCGCGAGGAAACGGGAGCCTGCTGGAACTATCCTTGCTTTCCCACTTGGAAGGCTGCATTCATGCTGCCTTGAAGCTGCCTGACGTCCCCTGCTGTTGACAGGCCTGGAAACCCGGTCGAAAGGCTTCTGGGAAGAAAATGAGTTTGCTCCGTCTCAACCCGGTGCTTCCATGGCCGCGGTGGTGGTTAGCCTGACAAGCTCCAGAGCGAAAGGAAAACTCAACGTGAGAATTTGCCTCCAGTTTAGGCCCTGCGTAGCCGGGTAGGAAGGGCGGCATGCAGCAGTTTCCATGAGTTCGTAGTCCCCGTTCGGGTTTATTTTAACGAAATTACCCATTTGAGGACTCCTAGGCCCCTCGGGCGTGCATCCATTTCCCTCCAAGGTCACTGAGGACCTCCAGACACCCCCCACGCCGTGGTCCCGCTGAGCAACATCGAGGCCCATTGCTCTGCCCCTCGGAGTCCCTGAGTGCGTGCCGAGTGATGGGCAGCACTCTGCACGTTCCTTGAGGAGAGCTACATTTCCAGAGCCCTCAAACAGCCTCAGGACCAGATTTCTGGTGAGTCCGAAGCTCCCAGGAAATATTTGTCGTCGCCCTTGTGAGAGCTGCCGTGAGAAAACACTCTGCTTTGCCTCCTTCGCGGGCCTCGTACCTGAAGGCACTCTGCTCGAGGAGAACGTCAGCATCTCGCAATGCTGAGTCGCTAACGGGACAGCCAGATTGAGCACAGGCCTGGAGGGAAGGCCCTGACGTGAGGTGCAGAAGCGGAGCCGCGCAGCAGTTTCCATGAGGCCGTAGCCTCTGCTCTGCGTGTCTTTAACGGCAGTAGAGTTTCCTGGACACCTGGGAGGCTCGCGGGGGCACCCTGTTCCAGGCTGGAACACGGAGTACTCCGAGGCACCCCTGGGTCTGCTGAGCAACGTCCAGGCACGGAGCCCTTTGGAGCCGCTCTCTATACGCCGAGTGTAGGGAAACGCCCTGCACTCTCTCCTGGAGCAGATTCGATTCCCCACCAAACCCACACTTTCACGAACAGACTTCTGGCACGTCTCACATGCCTTTGAGGTCTTACGCCCTGCCCTAGCCTGAGCTGCCCTGAGAGACCCCTCGGCCTCGCATTGCATCTAGGACCTCCTGCCTGAAATCACCCTGCCTCCAAGCGAAAGTCGCCTTGCGTTCTTACTGCGATTTAAGCCCTGTGCTTCCTGTGGCCCTGCAGGCTTTGGAATAGCCACAGGCCCCAGAGGCGTAACTAGGCAGGGCATTCCTTGGTTGAGGCAGTTCACTTGACCCAGAACACCCTACTTCGGGGAGTTGGTTCAGGGAAGCAAACGCAGGGTAACATGTGTCTCTTTGGACTGGTTAGAAACCACAGGGAGGTAAGCTGAGTGTGCGCGTGGAAACGGGAGCCTGCTGGAACTATCCTTGCTTTCCCACTTGGAAGGCTGCATTCATGCTGCCTTGAAGCTGCCTGACGTCCCCTGCTGTTGACAGGCCTGGAAACCCGGTCGAAATGCTTCTGGGAAGAAAATGAGTTTGCTCCGTCTCATCCCGGTGCTTCCATGGCCGCGGTGGTGGTTAGCCTGACAAGCTCCAGAGCGAAAGGAAAACTCAACGTGAGAATTTGCCTCCAGTTTAGGCCCTGCGTAGCCGGGTAGGAAGGGCGGCATGCAGCAGTTTCCATGAGTTCGTAGTCCCCGTTCGGGTTTATTTTAACGAAATTACCCATTTGAGGACTCCTAGGCCCCTCGGGCGTGCATCCATTTCCCTCCAAGGTCACTGAGGACCTCCAGACACCCCCCACGCCGTGGTCCCGCTGAGCAACATCGAGGCCCATTGCTCTGCCCCTCGGAGTCCCTGAGTGCGTGCCGAGTGATGGGCAGCACTCTGCACGTTCCTTGAGGAGAGCTACATTTCCAGAGCCCTCAAACAGCCTCAGGACCAGATTTCTGGTGAGTCCGAAGCTCCCAGGAAATATTTGTCGTCGCCCTTGTGAGAGCTGCCGTGAGAAAACACTCTGCTTTGCCTCCTTCGCGGGCCTCGTACCTGAAGGCACTCTGCTCGAGGAGAACGTCAGCATCTCGCAATGCTGAGTCGCTAACGGGACAGCCAGATTGAACACAGGCCTGGAGGGAAGGCCCTGCCGTGAGGTGCAGAAGCGGAGCCGCGCAGCAGTTTCCATGAGGCCGTAGCCTCTGCTCTGCGTGTCTTTAACGGCAGTAGAGTTTCCTGGACACCTGGGAGGCTCGCGGGGGCACCCTCTTCCAGGCTGGAACACGGAGTACTTCCAGGCATCCCTGGGTCTGCTGAGCAACGTCCAGGCACGGAGCCCTTTGGAGCCGCTCTCTATACGCCGAGTGTAGGGAAACGCCCTGCACTCTCTCCTGGAGCAGATTCGATTCCCCACCAAACCCACACTTTCACGAACAGACTTCTGGCACGTCTCACATGCCTTTGAGGTCTTACGCCCTGCCCTAGCCTGAGCTGCCCTGAGAGACCCCTCGGCCTCGCATTCCATCTAGGACCTCCTGCCTGAAATCACCCTGCCTCCAAGCGAAAGTCGGCTTGCGTTCTTACTGCGATTTAAGCCCTGTGCTTCCTGTGGCCCTGCAGGCTTTGGAATAGCCACAGGCCCCAGAGGCGTAACTAGGCAGGGCATTCCTTGGTTGAGGCAGTTCACTTGACCCAGAACACCCTACTTCGGGGAGTTGGTTCAGGGAAGCAAACGCAGGGTAACATGTGTCTCTTTGGACTGGTTAGAAACCACAGGGAGGTAAGCTGAGTGTGCGCGTGGAAACGGGAGCCTGCTGGAACTATCCTTGCTTTCCCACTTGGAAGGCTGCATTCATGCTGCCTTGAAGCTGCCTGACGTCCCCTGCTGTTGACAGGCCTGGAAACCCGGTCGAAATGCTTCTGGGAAGAAAATGAGTTTGCTCCGTCTCATCCCGGTGCTTCCATGGCCGCGGTGGTGGTTAGCCTGACAAGCTCCAGAGCGAAAGGAAAACTCAACGTGAGAATTTGCCTCCAGTTTAGGCCCTGCGTAGCCGGGTAGGAAGGGCGGCATGCAGCAGTTTCCATGAGTTCGTAGTCCCCGTTCGGGTTTATTTTAACGAAATTACCCATTTGAGGACTCCTAGGCCCCTCGGGCGTGCATCCATTTCCCTCCAAGGTCACTGAGGACCTCCAGACACCCCCCACGCCGTGGTCCCGCTGAGCAACATCGAGGCCCATTGCTCTGCCCCTCGGAGTCCCTGAGTGCGTGCCGAGTGATGGGCAGCACTCTGCACGTTCCTTGAGGAGAGCTACATTTCCAGAGCCCTCAAACAGCCTCAGGACCAGATTTCTGGTGAGTCCGAAGCTCCCAGGAAATATTTGTCGTTGCCCTTGTGAGAGCTGCCGTGAGAAAACACTCTGCTTTGCCTCCTTCGCGGGCCTCGTACCTGAAGGCACTCTGCTCGAGGAGAACGTCAGCATCTCGCAATGCTGAGTCGCTAACGGGACAGCCAGATTGAGCACAGGCCTGGAGGGAAGGCCCTGACGTGAGGTGCAGAAGCGGAGCCGCGCAGCAGTTTCCATGAGGCCGTAGCCTCTGCTCTGCGTGTCTTTAACGGCAGTAGAGTTTCCTGGACACCTGGGAGGCTCGCGGGGGCACCCTGTTCCAGGCTGGAACACGGAGTACTCCGAGGCACCCCTGGGTCTGCTGAGCAACGTCCAGGCACGGAGCCCTTTGGAGCCGCTCTCTATACGCCGAGTGTAGGGAAACGCCCTGCACTCTCTCCTGGAGCAGATTCGATTCCCCACCAAACCCACACTTTCACGAACAGACTTCTGGCACGTCTCACATGCCTTTGAGGTCTTACGCCCTGCCCTAGCCTGAGCTGCCCTGAGAGACCCCTCGGCCTCGCATTGCATCTAGGACCTCCTGCCTGAAATCACCCTGCCTCCAAGCGAAAGTCGCCTTGCGTTCTTACTGCGATTTAAGCCCTGTGCTTCCTGTGGCCCTGCAGGCTTTGGAATAGCCACAGGCCCCAGAGGCGTAACTAGGCAGGGCATTCCTTGGGTGAGGCAGTTCACTTGACCCAGAACACCCTACTTCGGGGAGTTGGTTCAGGGAAGCAAACGCAGGGTAACATGTGTCTCTTTGGACTGGTTAGAAACCACAGGGAGGTAAGCTGAGTGTGCGCGTGGAAACGGGAGCCTGCTGGAACTATCCTTGCTTTCCCACTTGGAAGGCTGCATTCATGCTGCCTTGAAGCTGCCTGACGTCCCCTGCTGTTGACAGGCCTGGAAACCCGGTCGAAATGCTTCTGGGAAGAAAATGAGTTTGCTCCGTCTCATCCCGGTGCTTCCATGGCCGCGGTGGTGGTTAGCCTGACAAGCTCCAGAGCGAAAGGAAAACTCAACGTGAGAATTTGCCTCCAGTTTAGGCCCTGCGTAGCCGGGTAGGAAGGGCGGCATGCAGCAGTTTCCATGAGTTCGTAGTCCCCGTTCGGGTTTATTTTAACGAAATTACCCATTTGAGGACTCCTAGGCCCCTCGGGCGTGCATCCATTTCCCTCCAAGGTCACTGAGGACCTCCAGACACCCCCCACGCCGTGGTCCCGCTGAGCAACATCGAGGCCCATTGCTCTGCCCCTCGGAGTCCCTGAGTGCGTGCCGAGTGATGGGCAGCACTCTGCACGTTCCTTGAGGAGAGCTACATTTCCAGAGCCCTCAAACAGCCTCAGGACCAGATTTCTGGTGAGTCCGAAGCTCCCAGGAAATATTTGTCGTCGCCCTTGTGAGAGCTGCCGTGAGAAAACACTCTGCTTTGCCTCCTTCGCGGGCCTCGTACCTGAAGGCACTCTGCTCGAGGAGAACGTCAGCATCTCGCAATGCTGAGTCGCTAACGGGACAGCCAGATTGAACACAGGCCTGGAGGGAAGGCCCTGCCGTGAGGTGCAGAAGCGGAGCCGCGCAGCAGTTTCCATGAGGCCGTAGCCTCTGCTCTGCGTGTCTTTAACGGCAGTAGAGTTTCCTGGACACCTGGGAGGCTCGCGGGGGCACCCTCTTCCAGGCTGGAACACGGAGTACTTCCAGGCATCCCTGGGTCTGCTGAGCAACGTCCAGGCACGGAGCCCTTTGGAGCCGCTCTCTATACGCCGAGTGTAGGGAAACGCCCTGCACTCTCTCCTGGAGCAGATTCGATTCCCCACCAAACCCACACTTTCACGAACAGACTTCTGGCACGTCTCACATGCCTTTGAGGTCTTACGCCCTGCCCTAGCCTGAGCTGCCCTGAGAGACCCCTCGGCCTCGCATTCCATCTAGGACCTCCTGCCTGAAATCACCCTGCCTCCAAGCGAAAGTCGGCTTGCGTTCTTACTGCGATTTAAGCCCTGTGCTTCCTGTGGCCCTGCAGGCTTTGGAATAGCCACAGGCCCCAGAGGCGTAACTAGGCAGGGCATTCCTTGGTTGAGGCAGTTCACTTGACCCAGAACACCCTACTTCGGGGAGTTGGTTCAGGGAAGCAAACGCAGGGTAACATGTGTCTCTTTGGACTGGTTAGAAACCACAGGGAGGTAAGCTGAGTGTGCGCGTGGAAACGGGAGCCTGCTGGAACTATCCTTGCTTTCCCACTTGGAAGGCTGCATTCATGCTGCCTTGAAGCTGCCTGACGTCCCCTGCTGTTGACAGGCCTGGAAACCCGGTCGAAATGCTTCTGGGAAGAAAATGAGTTTGCTCCGTCTCATCCCGGTGCTTCCATGGCCGCGGTGGTGGTTAGCCTGACAAGCTCCAGAGCGAAAGGAAAACTCAACGTGAGAATTTGCCTCCAGTTTAGGCCCTGCGTAGCCGGGTAGGAAGGGCGGCATGCAGCAGTTTCCATGAGTTCGTAGTCCCCGTTCGGGTTTATTTTAACGAAATTACCCATTTGAGGACTCCTAGGCCCCTCGGGCGTGCATCCATTTCCCTCCAAGGTCACTGAGGACCTCCAGACACCCCCCACGCCGTGGTCCCGCTGAGCAACATCGAGGCCCATTGCTCTGCCCCTCGGAGTCCCTGAGTGCGTGCCGAGTGATGGGCAGCACTCTGCACGTTCCTTGAGGAGAGCTACATTTCCAGAGCCCTCAAACAGCCTCAGGACCAGATTTCTGGTGAGTCCGAAGCTCCCAGGAAATATTTGTCGTCGCCCTTGTGAGAGCTGCCGTGAGAAAACACTCTGCTTTGCCTCCTTCGCGGGCCTCGTACCTGAAGGCACTCTGCTCGAGGAGAACGTCAGCATCTCGCAATGCTGAGTCGCTAACGGGACAGCCAGATTGAGCACAGGCCTGGAGGGAAGGCCCTGACGTGAGGTGCAGAAGCGGAGCCGCGCAGCAGTTTCCATGAGGCCGTAGCCTCTGCTCTGCGTGTCTTTAACGGCAGTAGAGTTTCCTGGACACCTGGGAGGCTCGCGGGGGCACCCTGTTCCAGGCTGGAACACGGAGTACTCCGAGGCACCCCTGGGTCTGCTGAGCAACGTCCAGGCACGGAGCCCTTTGGAGCCGCTCTCTATACGCCGAGTGTAGGGAAACGCCCTGCACTCTCTCCTGGAGCAGATTCGATTCCCCACCAAACCCACACTTTCACGAACAGACTTCTGGCACGTCTCACATGCCTTTGAGGTCTTACGCCCTGCCCTAGCCTGAGCTGCCCTGAGAGACCCCTCGGCCTCGCATTGCATCTAGGACCTCCTGCCTGAAATCACCCTGCCTCCAAGCGAAAGTCGCCTTGCGTTCTTACTGCGATTTAAGCCCTGTGCTTCCTGTGGCCCTGCAGGCTTTGGAATAGCCACAGGCCCCAGAGGCGTAACTAGGCAGGGCATTCCTTGGTTGAGGCAGTTCACTTGACCCAGAACACCCTGCTTCGGGGAGTTGGTTCAGGGAAGCAAACTCAGGGTAACATGTGTCTCTTTGGACTGGTTAGAAACCACAGGGAGGTAAGCTGAGTGTGCGCGTGGAAACGGGAGCCTGCTGGAACTATCCTTGCTTTCCCACTTGGAAGGCTGCATTCATGCTGCCTTGAAGCTGCCTGACGTCCCCTGCTGTTGACAGGCCTGGAAACCCGGTCGAAAGGCTTCTGGGAAGAAAATGAGTTTGCTCCGTCTCAACCCGGTGCTTCCATGGCCGCGGTGGTGGTTAGCCTGACAAGCTCCAGAGCGAAAGGGAAACTCAACGTGAGAATTTGCCTCCAGTTTAGGTCCTGCGTAGCCGGGTAGGAAGGGCGGCATGCAGCAGTTTCCATGAGTTCGTAGTCCCCGTTCGGGTTTATTTTAACGAAATTACCCATTTGAGGACTCCTAGGCCCCTCGGGCGTGCATCCATTTCCCTCCAAGGTCACTGAGGACCTCCAGACACCCCCCACGCCGTGGTCCCGCTGAGCAACATCGAGGCCCATTGCTCTGCCCCTCGGAGGCCCTGTGTGCGTGCCGAGTGATGGGCAACACTCTGCACGTTCCTTGAGGAGAGCTACATTTCCAGAGCCCTCAAACAGCCTCAGGACCAGATTTCTGGTGAGTCCGAAGCTCCCAGGAAATATTTGTCGTCGCCCTTGTGAGAGCTGCCGTGAGAAAACACTCTGCTTTGCCTCCTTCGCGGGCCTCGTACCTGAAGGCACTCTGCTCGAGGAGAACGTCAGCATCTCGCAATGCTGAGTCGCTAACGGGACAGCCAGATTGAGCACAGGCCTGGAGGGAAGGCCCTGACGTGAGGTGCAGAAGCGGAGCCGCGCAGCAGTTTCCATGAGGCCGTAGCCTCTGCTCTGCGTGTCTTTAACGGCAGTAGAGTTTCCTGGACACCTGGGAGGCTCGCGGGGGCACCCTGTTCCAGGCTGGAACACGGAGTACTCCCAGGCACCCCTGGGTCTGCTGAGCAACGTCCAGGCACGGAGCCCTTTGGAGCCGCTCTCTATACGCCGAGTGTAGGGAAACGCCCTGCACTCTCTCCTGGAGCAGATTCGATTCCCCACCAAACCCACACTTTCACGAACAGACTTCTGGCACGTCTCACATGCCTTTGAGGTCTTACGCCTTGCCCTAGCCTGAGCCGCCCTGAGAGACCCCTCGGCCTCGCATTGCATCTAGGACCTCCTGCCTGAAATCACCCTGCCTCCAAGCGAAAGTCGGCTTGCGTTCTTACTGCGATTTAAGCCCTCTGCTTCCTGTGGCCCTGCAGGCTTTGGAATAGCCACAGGCCCCAGAGGCGTAACTAGGCAGGGCATTCCTTGGTTGAGGCAGTTCACTTGACCCAGAACACCCTGCTTCGGGGAGTTGGTTCAGGGAAGCAAACGCAGGGTAACATGTGTCTCTTTGGACTGGTTAGAAACCACAGGGAGGTAAGCTGAGTGTGCGCGAGGAAACGGGAGCCTGCTGGAACTATCCTTGCTTTCCCACTTGGAAGGCTGCATTCATGCTGCCTTGAAGCTGCCTGACGTCCCCTGCTGTTGACAGGCCTGGAAACCCGGTCGAAAGGCTTCTGGGAAGAAAATGAGTTTGCTCCGTCTCAACCCGGTGCTTCCATGGCCGCGGTGGTGGTTAGCCTGACAAGCTCCAGAGCGAAAGGGAAACTCAACGTGAGAATTTGCCTCCAGTTTAGGTCCTGCGTAGCCGGGTAGGAAGGGCGGCATGCAGCAGTTTCCATGAGTTCGTAGTCCCCGTTCGGGTTTATTTTAACGAAATTACCCATTTGAGGACTCCTAGGCCCCTCGGGCGTGCATCCATTTCCCTCCAAGGTCACTGAGGACCTCCAGACACCCCCCACGCCGTGGTCCCGCTGAGCAACATCGAGGCCCATTGCTCTGCCCCTCGGAGGCCCTGTGTGCGTGCCGAGTGATGGGCAACACTCTGCACGTTCCTTGAGGAGAGCTACATTTCCAGAGCCCTCAAACAGCCTCAGGACCAGATTTCTGGTGAGTCCGAAGCTCCCAGGAAATATTTGTCGTCGCCCTTGTGAGAGCTGCCGTGAGAAAACACTCTGCTTTGCCTCCTTCGCGGGCCTCGTACCTGAAGGCACTCTGCTCGAGGAGAACGTCAGCATCTCGCAATGCTGAGTCGCTAACGGGACAGCCAGATTGAGCACAGGCCTGGAGGGAAGGCCCTGACGTGAGGTGCAGAAGCGGAGCCGCGCAGCAGTTTCCATGAGGCCGTAGCCTCTGCTCTGCGTGTCTTTAACGGCAGTAGAGTTTCCTGGACACCTGGGAGGCTCGCGGGGGCACCCTGTTCCAGGCTGGAACACGGAGTACTCCCAGGCACCCCTGGGTCTGCTGAGCAACGTCCAGGCACGGAGCCCTTTGGAGCCGCTCTCTATACGCCGAGTGTAGGGAAACGCCCTGCACTCTCTCCTGGAGCAGATTCGATTCCCCACCAAACCCACACTTTCACGAACAGACTTCTGGCACGTCTCACATGCCTTTGAGGTCTTACGCCTTGCCCTAGCCTGAGCCGCCCTGAGAGACCCCTCGGCCTCGCATTGCATCTAGGACCTCCTGCCTGAAATCACCCTGCCTCCAAGCGAAAGTCGGCTTGCGTTCTTACTGCGATTTAAGCCCTCTGCTTCCTGTGGCCCTGCAGGCTTTGGAATAGCCACAGGCCCCAGAGGCGTAACTAGGCAGGGCATTCCTTGGTTGAGGCAGTTCACTTGACCCAGAACACCCTGCTTCGGGGAGTTGGTTCAGGGAAGCAAACGCAGGGTAACATGTGTCTCTTTGGACTGGTTAGAAACCACAGGGAGGTAAGCTGAGTGTGCGCGAGGAAACGGGAGCCTGCTGGAACTATCCTTGCTTTCCCACTTGGAAGGCTGCATTCATGCTGCCTTGAAGCTGCCTGACGTCCCCTGCTGTTGACAGGCCTGGAAACCCGGTCGAAATGCTTCTGGGAAGAAAATGAGTTTGCTCCGTCTCAACCCGGTGCTTCCATGGCCGCGGTGGTGGTTAGCCTGACAAGCTCCAGAGCGAAAGGGAAACTCAACGTGAGAATTTGCCTCCAGTTTAGGTCCTGCGTAGCCGGGTAGGAAGGGCGGCATGCAGCAGTTTCCATGAGTTCGTAGTCCCCGTTCGGGTTTATTTTAACGAAATTACCCATTTGAGGACTCCTAGGCCCCTCGGGCGTGCATCCATTTCCCTCCAAGGTCACTGAGGACCTCCAGACACCCCCCACGCCGTGGTCCCGCTGAGCAACATCGAGGCCCATTGCTCTGCCCCTCGGAGTCCCTGAGTGCGTGCCGAGTGATGGGCAGCACTCTGCACGTTCCTTGAGGAGAGCTACATTTCCAGAGCCCTCAAACAGCCTCAGGACCAGATTTCTGGTGAGTCCGAAGCTCCCAGGAAATATTTGTCGTCGCCCTTGTGAGAGCTGCCGTGAGAAAACACTCTGCTTTGCCTCCTTCGCGGGCCTCGTACCTGAAGGCACTCTGCTCGAGGAGAACGTCAGCATCTCGCAATGCTGAGTCGCTAACGGGACAGCCAGATTGAACACAGGCCTGGAGGGAAGGCCCTGCCGTGAGGTGCAGAAGCGGAGCCGCGCAGCAGTTTCCATGAGGCCGTAGCCTCTGCTCTGCGTGTCTTTAACGGCAGTAGAGTTTCCTGGACACCTGGGAGGCTCGCGGGGGCACCCTCTTCCAGGCTGGAACACGGAGTACTTCCAGGCATCCCTGGGTCTGCTGAGCAACGTCCAGGCACGGAGCCCTTTGGAGCCGCTCTCTATACGCCGAGTGTAGGGAAACGCCCTGCACTCTCTCCTGGAGCAGATTCGATTCCCCACCAAACCCACACTTTCACGAACAGACTTCTGGCACGTCTCACATGCCTTTGAGGTCTTACGCCCTGCCCTAGCCTGAGCTGCCCTGAGAGACCCCTCGGCCTCGCATTGCATCTAGGACCTCCTGCCTGAAATCACCCTGCCTCCAAGCGAAAGTCGCCTTGCGTTCTTACTGCGATTTAAGCCCTGTGCTTCCTGTGGCCCTGCAGGCTTTGGAATAGCCACAGGCCCCAGAGGCGTAACTAGGCAGGGCATTCCTTGGTTGAGGCAGTTCACTTGACCCAGAACACCCTGCTTCGGGGAGTTGGTTCAGGGAAGCAAACTCAGGGTAACATGTGTCTCTTTGGACTGGTTAGAAACCACAGGGAGGTAAGCTGAGTGTGCGCGTGGAAACGGGAGCCTGCTGGAACTATCCTTGCTTTCCCACTTGGAAGGCTGCATTCATGCTGCCTTGAAGCTGCCTGACGTCCCCTGCTGTTGACAGGCCTGGAAACCCGGTCGAAAGGCTTCTGGGAAGAAAATGAGTTTGCTCCGTCTCAACCCGGTGCTTCCATGGCCGCGGTGGTGGTTAGCCTGACAAGCTCCAGAGCGAAAGGGAAACTCAACGTGAGAATTTGCCTCCAGTTTAGGTCCTGCGTAGCCGGGTAGGAAGGGCGGCATGCAGCAGTTTCCATGAGTTCGTAGTCCCCGTTCGGGTTTATTTTAACGAAATTACCCATTTGAGGACTCCTAGGCCCCTCGGGCGTGCATCCATTTCCCTCCAAGGTCACTGAGGACCTCCAGACACCCCCCACGCCGTGGTCCCGCTGAGCAACATCGAGGCCCATTGCTCTGCCCCTCGGAGGCCCTGTGTGCGTGCCGAGTGATGGGCAACACTCTGCACGTTCCTTGAGGAGAGCTACATTTCCAGAGCCCTCAAACAGCCTCAGGACCAGATTTCTGGTGAGTCCGAAGCTCCCAGGAAATATTTGTCGTCGCCCTTGTGAGAGCTGCCGTGAGAAAACACTCTGCTTTGCCTCCTTCGCGGGCCTCGTACCTGAAGGCACTCTGCTCGAGGAGAACGTCAGCATCTCGCAATGCTGAGTCGCTAACGGGACAGCCAGATTGAGCACAGGCCTGGAGGGAAGGCCCTGACGTGAGGTGCAGAAGCGGAGCCGCGCAGCAGTTTCCATGAGGCCGTAGCCTCTGCTCTGCGTGTCTTTAACGGCAGTAGAGTTTCCTGGACACCTGGGAGGCTCGCGGGGGCACCCTGTTCCAGGCTGGAACACGGAGTACTCCCAGGCACCCCTGGGTCTGCTGAGCAACGTCCAGGCACGGAGCCCTTTGGAGCCGCTCTCTATACGCCGAGTGTAGGGAAACGCCCTGCACTCTCTCCTGGAGCAGATTCGATTCCCCACCAAACCCACACTTTCACGAACAGACTTCTGGCACGTCTCACATGCCTTTGAGGTCTTACGCCTTGCCCTAGCCTGAGCCGCCCTGAGAGACCCCTCGGCCTCGCATTGCATCTAGGACCTCCTGCCTGAAATCACCCTGCCTCCAAGCGAAAGTCGGCTTGCGTTCTTACTGCGATTTAAGCCCTCTGCTTCCTGTGGCCCTGCAGGCTTTGGAATAGCCACAGGCCCCAGAGGCGTAACTAGGCAGGGCATTCCTTGGTTGAGGCAGTTCACTTGACCCAGAACACCCTGCTTCGGGGAGTTGGTTCAGGGAAGCAAACGCAGGGTAACATGTGTCTCTTTGGACTGGTTAGAAACCACAGGGAGGTAAGCTGAGTGTGCGCGAGGAAACGGGAGCCTGCTGGAACTATCCTTGCTTTCCCACTTGGAAGGCTGCATTCATGCTGCCTTGAAGCTGCCTGACGTCCCCTGCTGTTGACAGGCCTGGAAACCCGGTCGAAAGGCTTCTGGGAAGAAAATGAGTTTGCTCCGTCTCAACCCGGTGCTTCCATGGCCGCGGTGGTGGTTAGCCTGACAAGCTCCAGAGCGAAAGGGAAACTCAACGTGAGAATTTGCCTCCAGTTTAGGTCCTGCGTAGCCGGGTAGGAAGGGCGGCATGCAGCAGTTTCCATGAGTTCGTAGTCCCTGTTCGGGTTTATTTTAACGAAATTACCCATTTGAGGACTCCTAGGCCCCTCGGGCGTGCATCCATTTCCCTCCAAGGTCACTGAGGACCTCCAGACACCCCCCACGCCGTGGTCCCGCTGAGCAACATCGAGGCCCATTGCTCTGCCCCTCGGAGGCCCTGTGTGCGTGCCGAGTGATGGGCAACACTCTGCACGTTCCTTGAGGAGAGCTACATTTCCAGAGCCCTCAAACAGCCTCAGGACCAGATTTCTGGTGAGTCCGAAGCTCCCAGGAAATATTTGTCGTCGCCCTTGTGAGAGCTGCCGTGAGAAAACACTCTGCTTTGCCTCCTTCGCGGGCCTCGTACCTGAAGGCACTCTGCTCGAGGAGAACGTCAGCATCTCGCAATGCTGAGTCGCTAACGGGACAGCCAGATTGAGCACAGGCCTGGAGGGAAGGCCCTGACGTGAGGTGCAGAAGCGGAGCCGCGCAGCAGTTTCCATGAGGCCGTAGCCTCTGCTCTGCGTGTCTTTAACGGCAGTAGAGTTTCCTGGACACCTGGGAGGCTCGCGGGGGCACCCTGTTCCAGGCTGGAACACGGAGTACTCCCAGGCACCCCTGGGTCTGCTGAGCAACGTCCAGGCACGGAGCCCTTTGGAGCCGCTCTCTATACGCCGAGTGTAGGGAAACGCCCTGCACTCTCTCCTGGAGCAGATTCGATTCCCCACCAAACCCACACTTTCACGAACAGACTTCTGGCACGTCTCACATGCCTTTGAGGTCTTACGCCTTGCCCTAGCCTGAGCCGCCCTGAGAGACCCCTCGGCCTCGCATTGCATCTAGGACCTCCTGCCTGAAATCACCCTGCCTCCAAGCGAAAGTCGGCTTGCGTTCTTACTGCGATTTAAGCCCTGTGCTTCCTGTGGCCCTGCAGGCTTTGGAATAGCCACAGGCCCCAGAGGCGTAACTAGGCAGGGCATTCCTTGGTTGAGGCAGTTCACTTGACCCAGAACACCCTGCTTCGGGGAGTTGGTTCAGGGAAGCAAACGCAGGGTAACATGTGTCTCTTTGGACTGGTTAGAAACCACAGGGAGGTAAGCTGAGTGTGCGCGAGGAAACGGGAGCCTGCTGGAACTATCCTTGCTTTCCCACTTGGAAGGCTGCATTCATGCTGCCTTGAAGCTGCCTGACGTCCCCTGCTGTTGACAGGCCTGGAAACCCGGTCGAAATGCTTCTGGGAAGAAAATGAGTTTGCTCCGTCTCAACCCGGTGCTTCCATGGCCGCGGTGGTGGTTAGCCTGACAAGCTCCAGAGCGAAAGGAAAACTCAACGTGAGAATTTGCCTCCAGTTTAGGTCCTGCGTAGCCGTGTAGGAAGGGCGGCATGCAGCAGTTTCCATGAGTTCGTAGTCCCCGTTCGGGTTTATTTTAACGAAATTACCCATTTGAGGACTCCTAGGCCCCTCGGGCGTGCATCCATTTCCCTCCAAGGTCACTGAGGACCTCCAGACACCCCCCACGCCGTGGTCCCGCTGAGCAACATCGAGGCCCATTGCTCTGCCCCTCGGAGTCCCTGAGTGCGTGCCGAGTGATGGGCAGCACTCTGCACGTTCCTTGAGGAGAGCTACATTTCCAGAGCCCTCAAACAGCCTCAGGACCAGATTTCTGGTGAGTCCGAAGCTCCCAGGAAATATTTGTCGTCGCCCTTGTGAGAGCTGCCGTGAGAAAACACTCTGCTTTGCCTCCTTCGCGGGCCTCGTACCTGAAGGCACTCTGCTCGAGGAGAACGTCAGCATCTCGCAATGCTGAGTCGCTAACGGGACAGCCAGATTGAACACAGGCCTGGAGGGAAGGCCCTGCCGTGAGGTGCAGAAGCGGAGCCGCGCAGCAGTTTCCATGAGGCCGTAGCCTCTGCTCTGCGTGTCTTTAACGGCAGTAGAGTTTCCTGGACACCTGGGAGGCTCGCGGGGGCACCCTCTTCCAGGCTGGAACACGGAGTACTTCCAGGCATCCCTGGGTCTGCTGAGCAACGTCCAGGCACGGAGCCCTTTGGAGCCGCTCTCTATACGCCGAGTGTAGGGAAACGCCCTGCACTCTCTCCTGGAGCAGATTCGATTCCCCACCAAACCCACACTTTCACGAACAGACTTCTGGCACGTCTCACATGCCTTTGAGGTCTTACGCCCTGCCCTAGCCTGAGCTGCCCTGAGAGACCCCTCGGCCTCGCATTCCATCTAGGACCTCCTGCCTGAAATCACCCTGCCTCCAAGCGAAAGTCGGCTTGCGTTCTTACTGCGATTTAAGCCCTGTGCTTCCTGTGGCCCTGCAGGCTTTGGAATAGCCACAGGCCCCAGAGGCGTAACTAGGCAGGGCATTCCTTGGTTGAGGCAGTTCACTTGACCCAGAACACCCTGCTTCAGGGAGTTGGTTCAGGGAAGCAAACGCAGGGTAACATGTGTCTCTTTGCACTGGTTAGAAACCACAGGGAGGTAAGCTGAGTGTGCGCGTGGAAACGGGAGCCTGCTGGAACTATCCTTGCTTTCCCACTTGGAAGGCTGCATTCATGCTGCCTTGAAGCTGCCTGACGTCCCCTGCTGTTGACAGGCCTGGAAACCCGGTCGAAATGCTTCTGGGAAGAAAATGAGTTTGCTCCGTCTCAACACGGTGCTTCCATGGCCGCGGTGGTGGTTAGCCTGACAAGCCCCAGAGCGAAAGGGAAACTCAACGTGAGAATTTGCCTCCAGTTTAGGCCCTGCGTAGCCGGGCAGGAAGGGCGGCATGCAGCAGTTTCCATGAGTTCGTAGTCCCCGTTCGGGTTTATTTTAACGAAATTACCCATTTGAGGACTCCTAGGCCCCTCGGGCGTGCATCCATTTCCCTCCGAGGTCACTGAGGACCTCCAGACACCCCCCACGCCGTGGTCCCGCTGAGCAACATCGAGGCCCATTGCTCTGCCCCTCGGAGGCCCTGTGTGCGTGCCGAGTGATGGGCAACACTCTGCACGTTCCTTGAGGAGAGCTACATTTCCAGAGCCCTCAAACAGCCTCAGGACCAGATTTCTGGTGAGTCCGAAGCTCCCAGGAAATATTTGTCGTCGCCCTTGTGAGAGCTGCCGTGAGAAAACACTCTGCTTTGCCTCCTTCGCGGGCCTCGTACCTGAAGGCACTCTGCTCGAGGAGAACGTCAGCATCTCGCAATGCTGAGTCGCTAACGGGACAGCCAGATTGAGCACAGGCCTGGAGGGAAGGCCCTGACGTGAGGTGCAGAAGCGGAGCCGCGCAGCAGTTTCCATGAGGCCGTAGCCTCTGCTCTGCGTGTCTTTAACGGCAGTAGAGTTTCCTGGACACCTGGGAGGCTCGCGGGGGCACCCTGTTCCAGGCTGGAACACGGAGTACTCCGAGGCACCCCTGGGTCTGCTGAGCAACGTCCAGGCACGGAGCCCTTTGGAGCCGCTCTCTATACGCCGAGTGTAGGGAAACGCCCTGCACTCTCTCCTGGAGCAGATTCGATTCCCCACCAAACCCACACTTTCACGAACAGACTTCTGGCACGTCTCACATGCCTTTGAGGTCTTACGCCCTGCCCTAGCCTGAGCTGCCCTGAGAGACCCCTCGGCCTCGCATTGCATCTAGGACCTCCTGCCTGAAATCACCCTGCCTCCAAGCGAAAGTCGGCTTGCGTTCTTACTGCGATTTAAGCCCTGTGCTTCCTGTGGCCCTGCAGGCTTTGGAATAGCCACAGGCCCCAGAGGCGTAACTAGGCAGGGCATTCCTTGGTTGAGGCAGTTCACTTGACCCAGAACACCCTACTTCGGGGAGTTGGTTCAGGGAAGCAAACGCAGGGTAACATGTGTCTCTTTGGACTGGTTAGAAACCACAGGGAGGTAAGCTGAGTGTGCGCGTGGAAACGGGAGCCTGCTGGAACTATCCTTGCTTTCCCACTTGGAAGGCTGCATTCATGCTGCCTTGAAGCTGCCTGACGTCCCCTGCTGTTGACAGGCCTGGAAACCCGGTCGAAATGCTTCTGGGAAGAAAATGAGTTTGCTCCGTCTCATCCCGGTGCTTCCATGGCCGCGGTGGTGGTTAGCCTGACAAGCTCCAGAGCGAAAGTAAAACTCAACGTGAGAATTTGCCTCCAGTTTAGGCCCTGCGTAGCCGGGTAGGAAGGGCGGCATGCAGCAGTTTCCATGAGTTCGTAGTCCCCGTTCGGGTTTATTTTAACGAAATTACCCATTTGAGGACTCCTAGGCCCCTCGGGCGTGCATCCATTTCCCTCCAAGGTCACTGAGGACCTCCAGACACCCCCCACGCCGTGGTCCCGCTGAGCAACATCGAGGCCCATTGCTCTGCCCCTCGGAGTCCCTGAGTGCGTGCCGAGTGATGGGCAGCACTCTGCACGTTCCTTGAGGAGAGCTACATTTCCAGAGCCCTCAAACAGCCTCAGGACCAGATTTCTGGTGAGTCCGAAGCTCCCAGGAAATATTTGTCGTCGCCCTTGTGAGAGCTGCCGTGAGAAAACACTCTGCTTTGCCTCCTTCGCGGGCCTCGTACCTGAAGGCACTCTGCTCGAGGAGAACGTCAGCATCTCGCAATGCTGAGTCGCTAACGGGACAGCCAGATTGAGCACAGGCCTGGAGGGAAGGCCCTGACGTGAGGTGCAGAAGCGGAGCCGCGCAGCAGTTTCCATGAGGCCGTAGCCTCTGCTCTGCGTGTCTTTAACGGCAGTAGAGTTTCCTGGACACCTGGGAGGCTCGCGGGGGCACCCTGTTCCAGGCTGGAACACGGAGTACTCCCAGGCACCCCTGGGTCTGCTGAGCAACGTCCAGGCACGGAGCCCTTTGGAGCCGCTCTCTATACGCCGAGTGTAGGGAAACGCCCTGCACTCTCTCCTGGAGCAGATTCGATTCCCCACCAAACCCACACTTTCACGAACAGACTTCTGGCACGTCTCACATGCCTTTGAGGTCTTACGCCTTGCCCTAGCCTGAGCCGCCCTGAGAGACCCCTCGGCCTCGCATTGCATCTAGGACCTCCTGCCTGAAATCACCCTGCCTCCAAGCGAAAGTCGGCTTGCGTTCTTACTGCGATTTAAGCCCTCTGCTTCCTGTGGCCCTGCAGGCTTTGGAATAGCCACAGGCCCCAGAGGCGTAACTAGGCAGGGCATTCCTTGGTTGAGGCAGTTCACTTGACCCAGAACACCCTGCTTCGGGGAGTTGGTTCAGGGAAGCAAACGCAGGGTAACATGTGTCTCTTTGGACTGGTTAGAAACCACAGGGAGGTAAGCTGAGTGTGCGCGAGGAAACGGGAGCCTGCTGGAACTATCCTTGCTTTCCCACTTGGAAGGCTGCATTCATGCTGCCTTGAAGCTGCCTGACGTCCCCTGCTGTTGACAGGCCTGGAAACCCGGTCGAAATGCTTCTGGGAAGAAAATGAGTTTGCTCCGTCTCAACCCGGTGCTTCCATGGCCGCGGTGGTGGTTAGCCTGACAAGCTCCAGAGCGAAAGGGAAACTCAACGTGAGAATTTGCCTCCAGTTTAGGTCCTGCGTAGCCGGGTAGGAAGGGCGGCATGCAGCAGTTTCCATGAGTTCGTAGTCCCCGTTCGGGTTTATTTTAACGAAATTACCCATTTGAGGACTCCTAGGCCCCTCGGGCGTGCATCCATTTCCCTCCAAGGTCACTGAGGACCTCCAGACACCCCCCACGCCGTGGTCCCGCTGAGCAACATCGAGGCCCATTGCTCTGCCCCTCGGAGTCCCTGAGTGCGTGCCGAGTGATGGGCAGCACTCTGCACGTTCCTTGAGGAGAGCTACATTTCCAGAGCCCTCAAACAGCCTCAGGACCAGATTTCTGGTGAGTCCGAAGCTCCCAGGAAATATTTGTCGTCGCCCTTGTGAGAGCTGCCGTGAGAAAACACTCTGCTTTGCCTCCTTCGCGGGCCTCGTACCTGAAGGCACTCTGCTCGAGGAGAACGTCAGCATCTCGCAATGCTGAGTCGCTAACGGGACAGCCAGATTGAACACAGGCCTGGAGGGAAGGCCCTGCCGTGAGGTGCAGAAGCGGAGCCGCGCAGCAGTTTCCATGAGGCCGTAGCCTCTGCTCTGCGTGTCTTTAACGGCAGTAGAGTTTCCTGGACACCTGGGAGGCTCGCGGGGGCACCCTCTTCCAGGCTGGAACACGGAGTACTTCCAGGCATCCCTGGGTCTGCTGAGCAACGTCCAGGCACGGAGCCCTTTGGAGCCGCTCTCTATACGCCGAGTGTAGGGAAACGCCCTGCACTCTCTCCTGGAGCAGATTCGATTCCCCACCAAACCCACACTTTCACGAACAGACTTCTGGCACGTCTCACATGCCTTTGAGGTCTTACGCCCTGCCCTAGCCTGAGCTGCCCTGAGAGACCCCTTGGCCTCGCATTCCATCTAGGACCTCCTGCCTGAAATCACCCTGCCTCCAAGCGAAAGTCGGCTTGCGTTCTTACTGCGATTTAAGCCCTGTGCTTCCTGTAGCCCTGCAGGCTTTGGAATAGCCACAGGCCCCAGAGGCGTAACTAGGCAGGGCATTCCTTGGTTGAGGCAGTTCACTTGACCCAGAACACCCTGCTTCAGGGAGTTGGTTCAGGGAAGCAAACGCAGGGTAACATGTGTCTCTTTGCACTGGTTAGAAACCACAGGGAGGTAAGCTGAGTGTGCGCGTGGAAACGGGAGCCTGCTGGAACTATCCTTGCTTTCCCACTTGGAAGGCTGCATTCATGCTGCCTTGAAGCTGCCTGACGTCCCCTGCTGTTGACAGGCCTGGAAACCCGGTCGAAATGCTTCTGGGAAGAAAATGAGTTTGCTCCGTCTCAACACGGTGCTTCCATGGCCGCGGTGGTGGTTAGCCTGACAAGCCCCAGAGCGAAAGGGAAACTCAACGTGAGAATTTGCCTCCAGTTTAGGCCCTGCGTAGCCGGGCAGGAAGGGCGGCATGCAGCAGTTTCCATGAGTTCGTAGTCCCCGTTCGGGTTTATTTTAACGAAATTACCCATTTGAGGACTCCTAGGCCCCTCGGGCGTGCATCCATTTCCCTCCGAGGTCACTGAGGACCTCCAGACACCCCCCACGCCGTGGTCCCGCTGAGCAACATCGAGGCCCATTGCTCTGCCCCTCGGAGTCCCTGAGTGCGTGCCGAGTGATGGGCAGCACTCTGCACGTTCCTTGAGGAGAGCTACATTTCCAGAGCCCTCAAACAGCCTCAGGACCAGATTTCTGGTGAGTCCGAAGCTCCCAGGAAATATTTGTCGTCGCCCTTGTGAGAGCTGCCGTGAGAAAACACTCTGCTTTGCCTCCTTCGCGGGCCTCGTACCTGAAGGCACTCTGCTCGAGGAGAACGTCAGCATCTCGCAATGCTGAGTCGCTAACGGGACAGCCAGATTGAGCACAGGCCTGGAGGGAAGGCCCTGACGTGAGGTGCAGAAGCGGAGCCGCGCAGCAGTTTCCATGAGGCCGTAGCCTCTGCTCTGCGTGTCTTTAACGGCAGTAGAGTTTCCTGGACACCTGGGAGGCTCGCGGGGGCACCCTGTTCCAGGCTGGAACACGGAGTACTCCGAGGCACCCCTGGGTCTGCTGAGCAACGTCCAGGCACGGAGCCCTTTGGAGCCGCTCTCTATACGCCGAGTGTAGGGAAACGCCCTGCACTCTCTCCTGGAGCAGATTCGATTCCCCACCAAACCCACACTTTCACGAACAGACTTCTGGCACGTCTCACATGCCTTTGAGGTCTTACGCCCTGCCCTAGCCTGAGCCGCCCTGAGAGACCCCTCGGCCTCGCATTGCATCTAGGACCTCCTGCCTGAAATCACCCTGCCTCCAAGCGAAAGTCGGCTTGCGTTCTTACTGCGATTTAAGCCCTGTGCTTCCTGTGGCCCTGCAGGCTTTGGAATAGCCACAGGCCCCAGAGGCGTAACTAGGCAGGGCATTCCTTGGTTGAGGCAGTTCACTTGACCCAGAACACCCTACTTCGGGGAGTTGGTTCAGGGAAGCAAACGCAGGGTAACATGTGTCTCTTTGCACTGGTTAGAAACCACAGGGAGGTAAGCTGAGTGTGCGCGTGGAAACGGGAGCCTGCTGGAACTATCCTTGCTTTCCCACTTGGAAGGCTGCATTCATGCTGCCTTGAAGCTGCCTGACGTCCCCTGCTGTTGACAGGCCTGGAAACCCGGTCGAAATGCTTCTGGGAAGAAAATGAGTTTGCTCCGTCTCATCCCGGTGCTTCCATGGCCGCGGTGGTGGTTAGCCTGACAAGCTCCAGAGCGAAAGGAAAACTCAACGTGAGAATTTGCCTCCAGTTTAGGCCCTGCGTAGCCGGGTAGGAAGGGCGGCATGCAGCAGTTTCCATGAGTTCGTAGTCCCCGTTCGGGTTTATTTTAACGAAATTACCCATTTGAGGACTCCTAGGCCCCTCGGGCGTGCATCCATTTCCCTCCAAGGTCACTGAGGACCTCCAGACACCCCCCACGCCGTGGTCCCGCTGAGCAACATCGAGGCCCATTGCTCTGCCCCTCGGAGTCCCTGAGTGCGTGCCGAGTGATGGGCAGCACTCTGCACGTTCCTTGAGGAGAGCTACATTTCCAGAGCCCTCAAACAGCCTCAGGACCAGATTTCTGGTGAGTCCGAAGCTCCCAGGAAATATTTGTCGTCGCCCTTGTGAGAGCTGCCGTGAGAAAACACTCTGCTTTGCCTCCTTCGCGGGCCTCGTACCTGAAGGCACTCTGCTCGAGGAGAACGTCAGCATCTCGCAATGCTGAGTCGCTAACGGGACAGCCAGATTGAGCACAGGCCTGGAGGGAAGGCCCTGCCGTGAGGTGCAGAAGCGGAGCCGCGCAGCAGTTTCCATGAGGCCGTAGCCTCTGCTCTGCGTGTCTTTAACGGCAGTAGAGTTTCCTGGACACCTGGGAGGCTCGCGGGGGCACCCTGTTCCAGGCTGGAACACGGAGTACTCCGAGGCACCCCTGGGTCTGCTGAGCAACGTCCAGGCACGGAGCCCTTTGGAGCCGCTCTCTATACGCCGAGTGTAGGGAAACGCCCTGCACTCTCTCCTGGAGCAGATTCGATTCCCCACCAAACCCACACTTTCACGAACAGACTTCTGGCACGTCTCACATGCCTTTGAGGTCTTACGCCCTGCCCTAGCCTGAGCTGCCCTGAGAGACCCCTCGGCCTCGCATTGCATCTAGGACCTCCTGCCTGAAATCACCCTGCCTCCAAGCGAAAGTCGGCTTGCGTTCTTACTGCGATTTAAGCCCTGTGCTTCCTGTGGCCCTGCAGGCTTTGGAATAGCCACAGGCCCCAGAGGCGTAACTAGGCAGGGCATTCCTTGGTTGAGGCAGTTCACTTGACCCAGAACACCCTACTTCGGGGAGTTGGTTCAGGGAAGCAAACGCAGGGTAACATGTGTCTCTTTGGACTGGTTAGAAACCACAGGGAGGTAAGCTGAGTGTGCGCGTGGAAACGGGAGCCTGCTGGAACTATCCTTGCTTTCCCACTTGGAAGGCTGCATTCATGCTGCCTTGAAGCTGCCTGACGTCCCCTGCTGTTGACAGGCCTGGAAACCCGGTCGAAATGCTTCTGGGAAGAAAATGAGTTTGCTCCGTCTCATCCCGGTGCTTCCATGGCCGCGGTGGTGGTTAGCCTGACAAGCTCCAGAGCGAAAGGAAAACTCAACGTGAGAATTTGCCTCCAGTTTAGGCCCTGCGTAGCCGGGTAGGAAGGGCGGCATGCAGCAGTTTCCATGAGTTCGTAGTCCCCGTTCGGGTTTATTTTAACGAAATTACCCATTTGAGGACTCCTAGGCCCCTCGGGCGTGCATCCATTTCCCTCCAAGGTCACTGAGGACCTCCAGACACCCCCCACGCCGTGGTCCCGCTGAGCAACATCGAGGCCCATTGCTCTGCCCCTCGGAGTCCCTGAGTGCGTGCCGAGTGATGGGCAGCACTCTGCACGTTCCTTGAGGAGAGCTACATTTCCAGAGCCCTCAAACAGCCTCAGGACCAGATTTCTGGTGAGTCCGAAGCTCCCAGGAAATATTTGTCGTCGCCCTTGTGAGAGCTGCCGTGAGAAAACACTCTGCTTTGCCTCCTTCGCGGGCCTCGTACCTGAAGGCACTCTGCTCGAGGAGAACGTCAGCATCTCGCAATGCTGAGTCGCTAACGGGACAGCCAGATTGAACACAGGCCTGGAGGGAAGGCCCTGCCGTGAGGTGCAGAAGCGGAGCCGCGCAGCAGTTTCCATGAGGCCGTAGCCTCTGCTCTGCGTGTCTTTAACGGCAGTAGAGTTTCCTGGACACCTGGGAGGCTCGCGGGGGCACCCTCTTCCAGGCTGGAACACGGAGTACTTCCAGGCATCCCTGGGTCTGCTGAGCAACGTCCAGGCACGGAGCCCTTTGGAGCCGCTCTCTATACGCCGAGTGTAGGGAAACGCCCTGCACTCTCTCCTGGAGCAGATTCGATTCCCCACCAAACCCACACTTTCACGAACAGACTTCTGGCACGTCTCACATGCCTTTGAGGTCTTACGCCCTGCCCTAGCCTGAGCTGCCCTGAGAGACCCCTCGGCCTCGCATTCCATCTAGGACCTCCTGCCTGAAATCACCCTGCCTCCAAGCGAAAGTCGGCTTGCGTTCTTACTGCGATTTAAGCCCTCTGCTTCCTGTGGCCCTGCAGGCTTTGGAATAGCCACAGGCCCCAGAGGCGTAACTAGGCAGGGCATTCCTTGGTTGAGGCAGTTCACTTGACCCAGAACACCCTGCTTCGGGGAGTTGGTTCAGGGAAGCAAACGCAGGGTAACATGTGTCTCTTTGGACTGGTTAGAAACCACAGGGAGGTAAGCTGAGTGTGCGCGAGGAAACGGGAGCCTGCTGGAACTATCCTTGCTTTCCCACTTGGAAGGCTGCATTCATGCTGCCTTGAAGCTGCCTGACGTCCCCTGCTGTTGACAGGCCTGGAAACCCGGTCGAAATGCTTCTGGGAAGAAAATGAGTTTGCTCCGTCTCAACCCGGTGCTTCCATGGCCGCGGTGGTGGTTAGCCTGACAAGCTCCAGAGCGAAAGGGAAACTCAACGTGAGAATTTGCCTCCAGTTTAGGTCCTGCGTAGCCGGGTAGGAAGGGCGGCATGCAGCAGTTTCCATGAGTTCGTAGTCCCCGTTCGGGTTTATTTTAACGAAATTACCCATTTGAGGACTCCTAGGCCCCTCGGGCGTGCATCCATTTCCCTCCAAGGTCACTGAGGACCTCCAGACACCCCCCACGCCGTGGTCCCGCTGAGCAACATCGAGGCCCATTGCTCTGCCCCTCGGAGTCCCTGAGTGCGTGCCGAGTGATGGGCAGCACTCTGCACGTTCCTTGAGGAGAGCTACATTTCCAGAGCCCTCAAACAGCCTCAGGACCAGATTTCTGGTGAGTCCGAAGCTCCCAGGAAATATTTGTCGTCGCCCTTGTGAGAGCTGCCGTGAGAAAACACTCTGCTTTGCCTCCTTCGCGGGCCTCGTACCTGAAGGCACTCTGCTCGAGGAGAACGTCAGCATCTCGCAATGCTGAGTCGCTAACGGGACAGCCAGATTGAACACAGGCCTGGAGGGAAGGCCCTGCCGTGAGGTGCAGAAGCGGAGCCGCGCAGCAGTTTCCATGAGGCCGTAGCCTCTGCTCTGCGTGTCTTTAACGGCAGTAGAGTTTCCTGGACACCTGGGAGGCTCGCGGGGGCACCCTCTTCCAGGCTGGAACACGGAGTACTTCCAGGCATCCCTGGGTCTGCTGAGCAACGTCCAGGCACGGAGCCCTTTGGAGCCGCTCTCTATACGCCGAGTGTAGGGAAACGCCCTGCACTCTCTCCTGGAGCAGATTCGATTCCCCACCAAACCCACACTTTCACGAACAGACTTCTGGCACGTCTCACATGCCTTTGAGGTCTTACGCCCTGCCCTAGCCTGAGCTGCCCTGAGAGACCCCTCGGCCTCGCATTCCATCTAGGACCTCCTGCCTGAAATCACCCTGCCTCCAAGCGAAAGTCGGCTTGCGTTCTTACTGCGATTTAAGCCCTGTGCTTCCTGTGGCCCTGCAGGCTTTGGAATAGCCACAGGCCCCAGAGGCGTAACTAGGCAGGGCATTCCTTGGTTGAGGCAGTTCACTTGACCCAGAACACCCTGCTTCAGGGAGTTGGTTCAGGGAAGCAAACGCAGGGTAACATGTGTCTCTTTGCACTGGTTAGAAACCACAGGGAGGTAAGCTGAGTGTGCGCGTGGAAACGGGAGCCTGCTGGAACTATCCTTGCTTTCCCACTTGGAAGGCTGCATTCATGCTGCCTTGAAGCTGCCTGACGTCCCCTGCTGTTGACAGGCCTGGAAACCCGGTCGAAATGCTTCTGGGAAGAAAATGAGTTTGCTCCGTCTCAACACGGTGCTTCCATGGCCGCGGTGGTGGTTAGCCTGACAAGCCCCAGAGCGAAAGGGAAACTCAACGTGAGAATTTGCCTCCAGTTTAGGCCCTGCGTAGCCGGGCAGGAAGGGCGGCATGCAGCAGTTTCCATGAGTTCGTAGTCCCCGTTCGGGTTTATTTTAACGAAATTACCCATTTGAGGACTCCTAGGCCCCTCGGGCGTGCATCCATTTCCCTCCGAGGTCACTGAGGACCTCCAGACACCCCCCACGCCGTGGTCCCGCTGAGCAACATCGAGGCCCATTGCTCTGCCCCTCGGAGGCCCTGTGTGCGTGCCGAGTGATGGGCAACACTCTGCACGTTCCTTGAGGAGAGCTACATTTCCAGAGCCCTCAAACAGCCTCAGGACCAGATTTCTGGTGAGTCCGAAGCTCCCAGGAAATATTTGTCGTCGCCCTTGTGAGAGCTGCCGTGAGAAAACACTCTGCTTTGCCTCCTTCGCGGGCCTCGTACCTGAAGGCACTCTGCTCGAGGAGAACGTCAGCATCTCGCAATGCTGAGTCGCTAACGGGACAGCCAGATTGAGCACAGGCCTGGAGGGAAGGCCCTGACGTGAGGTGCAGAAGCGGAGCCGCGCAGCAGTTTCCATGAGGCCGTAGCCTCTGCTCTGCGTGTCTTTAACGGCAGTAGAGTTTCCTGGACACCTGGGAGGCTCGCGGGGGCACCCTGTTCCAGGCTGGAACACGGAGTACTCCGAGGCACCCCTGGGTCTGCTGAGCAACGTCCAGGCACGGAGCCCTTTGGAGCCGCTCTCTATACGCCGAGTGTAGGGAAACGCCCTGCACTCTCTCCTGGAGCAGATTCGATTCCCCACCAAACCCACACTTTCACGAACAGACTTCTGGCACGTCTCACATGCCTTTGAGGTCTTACGCCCTGCCCTAGCCTGAGCTGCCCTGAGAGACCCCTCGGCCTCGCATTGCATCTAGGACCTCCTGCCTGAAATCACCCTGCCTCCAAGCGAAAGTCGGCTTGCGTTCTTACTGCGATTTAAGCCCTGTGCTTCCTGTGGCCCTGCAGGCTTTGGAATAGCCACAGGCCCCAGAGGCGTAACTAGGCAGGGCATTCCTTGGTTGAGGCAGTTCACTTGACCCAGAACACCCTACTTCGGGGAGTTGGTTCAGGGAAGCAAACGCAGGGTAACATGTGTCTCTTTGGACTGGTTAGAAACCACAGGGAGGTAAGCTGAGTGTGCGCGTGGAAACGGGAGCCTGCTGGAACTATCCTTGCTTTCCCACTTGGAAGGCTGCATTCATGCTGCCTTGAAGCTGCCTGACGTCCCCTGCTGTTGACAGGCCTGGAAACCCGGTCGAAATGCTTCTGGGAAGAAAATGAGTTTGCTCCGTCTCATCCCGGTGCTTCCATGGCCGCGGTGGTGGTTAGCCTGACAAGCTCCAGAGCGAAAGGAAAACTCAACGTGAGAATTTGCCTCCAGTTTAGGCCCTGCGTAGCCGGGTAGGAAGGGCGGCATGCAGCAGTTTCCATGAGTTCGTAGTCCCCGTTCGGGTTTATTTTAACGAAATTACCCATTTGAGGACTCCTAGGCCCCTCGGGCGTGCATCCATTTCCCTCCAAGGTCACTGAGGACCTCCAGACACCCCCCACGCCGTGGTCCCGCTGAGCAACATCGAGGCCCATTGCTCTGCCCCTCGGAGTCCCTGAGTGCGTGCCGAGTGATGGGCAGCACTCTGCACGTTCCTTGAGGAGAGCTACATTTCCAGAGCCCTCAAACAGCCTCAGGACCAGATTTCTGGTGAGTCCGAAGCTCCCAGGAAATATTTGTCGTCGCCCTTGTGAGAGCTGCCGTGAGAAAACACTCTGCTTTGCCTCCTTCGCGGGCCTCGTACCTGAAGGCACTCTGCTCGAGGAGAACGTCAGCATCTCGCAATGCTGAGTCGCTAACGGGACAGCCAGATTGAGCACAGGCCTGGAGGGAAGGCCCTGACGTGAGGTGCAGAAGCGGAGCCGCGCAGCAGTTTCCATGAGGCCGTAGCCTCTGCTCTGCGTGTCTTTAACGGCAGTAGAGTTTCCTGGACACCTGGGAGGCTCGCGGGGGCACCCTGTTCCAGGCTGGAACACGGAGTACTCCCAGGCACCCCTGGGTCTGCTGAGCAACGTCCAGGCACGGAGCCCTTTGGAGCCGCTCTCTATACGCCGAGTGTAGGGAAACGCCCTGCACTCTCTCCTGGAGCAGATTCGATTCCCCACCAAACCCACACTTTCACGAACAGACTTCTGGCACGTCTCACATGCCTTTGAGGTCTTACGCCTTGCCCTAGCCTGAGCCGCCCTGAGAGACCCCTCGGCCTCGCATTGCATCTAGGACCTCCTGCCTGAAATCACCCTGCCTCCAAGCGAAAGTCGGCTTGCGTTCTTACTGCGATTTAAGCCCTCTGCTTCCTGTGGCCCTGCAGGCTTTGGAATAGCCACAGGCCCCAGAGGCGTAACTAGGCAGGGCATTCCTTGGTTGAGGCAGTTCACTTGACCCAGAACACCCTGCTTCGGGGAGTTGGTTCAGGGAAGCAAACGCAGGGTAACATGTGTCTCTTTGGACTGGTTAGAAACCACAGGGAGGTAAGCTGAGTGTGCGCGAGGAAACGGGAGCCTGCTGGAACTATCCTTGCTTTCCCACTTGGAAGGCTGCATTCATGCTGCCTTGAAGCTGCCTGACGTCCCCTGCTGTTGACAGGCCTGGAAACCCGGTCGAAATGCTTCTGGGAAGAAAATGAGTTTGCTCCGTCTCAACCCGGTGCTTCCGTGGCCGCGGTGGTGGTTAGCCTGACAAGCTCCAGAGCGAAAGGGAAACTCAACGTGAGAATTTGCCTCCAGTTTAGGTCCTGCGTAGCCGGGTAGGAAGGGCGGCATGCAGCAGTTTCCATGAGTTCGTAGTCCCCGTTCGGGTTTATTTTAACGAAATTACCCATTTGAGGACTCCTAGGCCCCTCGGGCGTGCA
The DNA here is from genome assembly GCF_937001465.1 of Orcinus orca. NCBI lineage: Eukaryota > Metazoa > Chordata > Mammalia > Artiodactyla > Delphinidae > Orcinus > Orcinus orca. Next base: position 1,137,163 of record NW_026044069.1, on the reverse strand, counting down.
TCCATTTCCCTCCAAGGTCACTGAGGACCTCCAGACACCCCCCACGCCGTGGTCCCGCTGAGCAACATCGAGGCCCATTGCTCTGCCCCTCGGAGTCCCTGAGTGCGTGCCGAGTGATGGGCAGCACTCTGCACGTTCCTTGAGGAGAGCTACATTTCCAGAGCCCTCAAACAGCCTCAGGACCAGATTTCTGGTGAGTCCGAAGCTCCCAGGAAATATTTGTCGTCGCCCTTGTGAGAGCTGCCGTGAGAAAACACTCTGCTTTGCCTCCTTCGCGGGCCTCGTACCTGAAGGCACTCTGCTCGAGGAGAACGTCAGCATCTCGCAATGCTGAGTCGCTAACGGGACAGCCAGATTGAGCACAGGCCTGGAGGGAAGGCCCTGCCGTGAGGTGCAGAAGCGGAGCCGCGCAGCAGTTTCCATGAGGCCGTAGCCTCTGCTCTGCGTGTCTTTAACGGCAGTAGAGTTTCCTGGACACCTGGGAGGCTCGCGGGGGCACCCTCTTCCAGGCTGGAACACGGAGTACTTCCAGGCATCCCTGGGTCTGCTGAGCAACGTCCAGGCACGGAGCCCTTTGGAGCCGCTCTCTATACGCCGAGTGTAGGGAAACGCCCTGCACTCTCTCCTGGAGCAGATTCGATTCCCCACCAAACCCACACTTTCACGAACAGACTTCTGGCACGTCTCACATGCCTTTGAGGTCTTACGCCCTGCCCTAGCCTGAGCTGCCCTGAGAGACCCCTCGGCCTCGCATTGCATCTAGGACCTCCTGCCTGAAATCACCCTGCCTCCAAGCGAAAGTCGCCTTGCGTTCTTACTGCGATTTAAGCCCTGTGCTTCCTGTGGCCCTGCAGGCTTTGGAATAGCCACAGGCCCCAGAGGCGTAACTAGGCAGGGCATTCCTTGGTTGAGGCAGTTCACTTGACCCAGAACACCCTGCTTCGGGGAGTTGGTTCAGGGAAGCAAACTCAGGGTAACATGTGTCTCTTTGGACTGGTTAGAAACCACAGGGAGGTAAGCTGAGTGTGCGCGTGGAAACGGGAGCCTGCTGGAACTATCCTTGCTTTCCCACTTGGAAGGCTGCATTCATGCTGCCTTGAAGCTGCCTGACGTCCCCTGCTGTTGACAGGCCTGGAAACCCGGTCGAAAGGCTTCTGGGAAGAAAATGAGTTTGCTCCGTCTCAACCCGGTGCTTCCATGGCCGCGGTGGTGGTTAGCCTGACAAGCCCCAGAGCGAAAGGGAAACTCAACGTGAGAATTTGCCTCCAGTTTAGGTCCTGCGTAGCCGGGTAGGAAGGGCGGCATGCAGCAGTTTCCATGAGTTCGTAGTCCCCGTTCGGGTTTATTTTAACGAAATTACCCATTTGAGGACTCCTAGGCCCCTCGGGCGTGCATCCATTTCCCTCCGAGGTCACTGAGGACCTCCAGACACCCCCCACGCCGTGGTCCCGCTGAGCAACATCGAGGCCCATTGCTCTGCCCCTCGGAGGCCCTGTGTGCGTGCCGAGTGATGGGCAACACTCTGCACGTTCCTTGAGGAGAGCTACATTTCCAGAGCCCTCAAACAGCCTCAGGACCAGATTTCTGGTGAGTCCGAAGCTCCCAGGAAATATTTGTCGTCGCCCTTGTGAGAGCTGCCGTGAGAAAACACTCTGCTTTGCCTCCTTCGCGGGCCTCGTACCTGAAGGCACTCTGCTCGAGGAGAACGTCAGCATCTCGCAATGCTGAGTCGCTAACGGGACAGCCAGATTGAGCACAGGCCTGGAGGGAAGGCCCTGACGTGAGGTGCAGAAGCGGAGCCGCGCAGCAGTTTCCATGAGGCCGTAGCCTCTGCTCTGCGTGTCTTTAACGGCAGTAGAGTTTCCTGGACACCTGGGAGGCTCGCGGGGGCACCCTGTTCCAGGCTGGAACACGGAGTACTCCGAGGCACCCCTGGGTCTGCTGAGCAACGTCCAGGCACGGAGCCCTTTGGAGCCGCTCTCTATACGCCGAGTGTAGGGAAACGCCCTGCACTCTCTCCTGGAGCAGATTCGATTCCCCACCAAACCCACACTTTCACGAACAGACTTCTGGCACGTCTCACATGCCTTTGAGGTCTTACGCCCTGCCCTAGCCTGAGCTGCCCTGAGAGACCCCTCGGCCTCGCATTGCATCTAGGACCTCCTGCCTGAAATCACCCTGCCTCCAAGCGAAAGTCGGCTTGCGTTCTTACTGCGATTTAAGCCCTGTGCTTCCTGTGGCCCTGCAGGCTTTGGAATAGCCACAGGCCCCAGAGGCGTAACTAGGCAGGGCATTCCTTGGTTGAGGCAGTTCACTTGACCCAGAACACCCTACTTCGGGGAGTTGGTTCAGGGAAGCAAACGCAGGGTAACATGTGTCTCTTTGGACTGGTTAGAAACCACAGGGAGGTAAGCTGAGTGTGCGCGTGGAAACGGGAGCCTGCTGGAACTATCCTTGCTTTCCCACTTGGAAGGCTGCATTCATGCTGCCTTGAAGCTGCCTGACGTCCCCTGCTGTTGACAGGCCTGGAAACCCGGTCGAAATGCTTCTGGGAAGAAAATGAGTTTGCTCCGTCTCATCCCGGTGCTTCCATGGCCGCGGTGGTGGTTAGCCTGACAAGCTCCAGAGCGAAAGTAAAACTCAACGTGAGAATTTGCCTCCAGTTTAGGCCCTGCGTAGCCGGGTAGGAAGGGCGGCATGCAGCAGTTTCCATGAGTTCGTAGTCCCCGTTCGGGTTTATTTTAACGAAATTACCCATTTGAGGACTCCTAGGCCCCTCGGGCGTGCATCCATTTCCCTCCAAGGTCACTGAGGACCTCCAGACACCCCCCACGCCGTGGTCCCGCTGAGCAACATCGAGGCCCATTGCTCTGCCCCTCGGAGTCCCTGAGTGCGTGCCGAGTGATGGGCAGCACTCTGCACGTTCCTTGAGGAGAGCTACATTTCCAGAGCCCTCAAACAGCCTCAGGACCAGATTTCTGGTGAGTCCGAAGCTCCCAGGAAATATTTGTCGTCGCCCTTGTGAGAGCTGCCGTGAGAAAACACTCTGCTTTGCCTCCTTCGCGGGCCTCGTACCTGAAGGCACTCTGCTCGAGGAGAACGTCAGCATCTCGCAATGCTGAGTCGCTAACGGGACAGCCAGATTGAGCACAGGCCTGGAGGGAAGGCCCTGACGTGAGGTGCAGAAGCGGAGCCGCGCAGCAGTTTCCATGAGGCCGTAGCCTCTGCTCTGCGTGTCTTTAACGGCAGTAGAGTTTCCTGGACACCTGGGAGGCTCGCGGGGGCACCCTGTTCCAGGCTGGAACACGGAGTACTCCCAGGCACCCCTGGGTCTGCTGAGCAACGTCCAGGCACGGAGCCCTTTGGAGCCGCTCTCTATACGCCGAGTGTAGGGAAACGCCCTGCACTCTCTCCTGGAGCAGATTCGATTCCCCACCAAACCCACACTTTCACGAACAGACTTCTGGCACGTCTCACATGCCTTTGAGGTCTTACGCCTTGCCCTAGCCTGAGCCGCCCTGAGAGACCCCTCGGCCTCGCATTGCATCTAGGACCTCCTGCCTGAAATCACCCTGCCTCCAAGCGAAAGTCGGCTTGCGTTCTTACTGCGATTTAAGCCCTCTGCTTCCTGTGGCCCTGCAGGCTTTGGAATAGCCACAGGCCCCAGAGGCGTAACTAGGCAGGGCATTCCTTGGTTGAGGCAGTTCACTTGACCCAGAACACCCTGCTTCGGGGAGTTGGTTCAGGGAAGCAAACGCAGGGTAACATGTGTCTCTTTGGACTGGTTAGAAACCACAGGGAGGTAAGCTGAGTGTGCGCGAGGAAACGGGAGCCTGCTGGAACTATCCTTGCTTTCCCACTTGGAAGGCTGCATTCATGCTGCCTTGAAGCTGCCTGACGTCCCCTGCTGTTGACAGGCCTGGAAACCCGGTCGAAATGCTTCTGGGAAGAAAATGAGTTTGCTCCGTCTCAACCCGGTGCTTCCATGGCCGCGGTGGTGGTTAGCCTGACAAGCTCCAGAGCGAAAGGGAAACTCAACGTGAGAATTTGCCTCCAGTTTAGGTCCTGCGTAGCCGGGTAGGAAGGGCGGCATGCAGCAGTTTCCATGAGTTCGTAGTCCCCGTTCGGGTTTATTTTAACGAAATTACCCATTTGAGGACTCCTAGGCCCCTCGGGCGTGCATCCATTTCCCTCCAAGGTCACTGAGGACCTCCAGACACCCCCCACGCCGTGGTCCCGCTGAGCAACATCGAGGCCCATTGCTCTGCCCCTCGGAGTCCCTGAGTGCGTGCCGAGTGATGGGCAGCACTCTGCACGTTCCTTGAGGAGAGCTACATTTCCAGAGCCCTCAAACAGCCTCAGGACCAGATTTCTGGTGAGTCCGAAGCTCCCAGGAAATATTTGTCGTCGCCCTTGTGAGAGCTGCCGTGAGAAAACACTCTGCTTTGCCTCCTTCGCGGGCCTCGTACCTGAAGGCACTCTGCTCGAGGAGAACGTCAGCATCTCGCAATGCTGAGTCGCTAACGGGACAGCCAGATTGAACACAGGCCTGGAGGGAAGGCCCTGCCGTGAGGTGCAGAAGCGGAGCCGCGCAGCAGTTTCCATGAGGCCGTAGCCTCTGCTCTGCGTGTCTTTAACGGCAGTAGAGTTTCCTGGACACCTGGGAGGCTCGCGGGGGCACCCTCTTCCAGGCTGGAACACGGAGTACTTCCAGGCATCCCTGGGTCTGCTGAGCAACGTCCAGGCACGGAGCCCTTTGGAGCCGCTCTCTATACGCCGAGTGTAGGGAAACGCCCTGCACTCTCTCCTGGAGCAGATTCGATTCCCCACCAAACCCACACTTTCACGAACAGACTTCTGGCACGTCTCACATGCCTTTGAGGTCTTACGCCCTGCCCTAGCCTGAGCTGCCCTGAGAGACCCCTTGGCCTCGCATTCCATCTAGGACCTCCTGCCTGAAATCACCCTGCCTCCAAGCGAAAGTCGGCTTGCGTTCTTACTGCGATTTAAGCCCTGTGCTTCCTGTAGCCCTGCAGGCTTTGGAATAGCCACAGGCCCCAGAGGCGTAACTAGGCAGGGCATTCCTTGGTTGAGGCAGTTCACTTGACCCAGAACACCCTGCTTCAGGGAGTTGGTTCAGGGAAGCAAACGCAGGGTAACATGTGTCTCTTTGCACTGGTTAGAAACCACAGGGAGGTAAGCTGAGTGTGCGCGTGGAAACGGGAGCCTGCTGGAACTATCCTTGCTTTCCCACTTGGAAGGCTGCATTCATGCTGCCTTGAAGCTGCCTGACGTCCCCTGCTGTTGACAGGCCTGGAAACCCGGTCGAAATGCTTCTGGGAAGAAAATGAGTTTGCTCCGTCTCAACACGGTGCTTCCATGGCCGCGGTGGTGGTTAGCCTGACAAGCCCCAGAGCGAAAGGGAAACTCAACGTGAGAATTTGCCTCCAGTTTAGGCCCTGCGTAGCCGGGCAGGAAGGGCGGCATGCAGCAGTTTCCATGAGTTCGTAGTCCCCGTTCGGGTTTATTTTAACGAAATTACCCATTTGAGGACTCCTAGGCCCCTCGGGCGTGCATCCATTTCCCTCCGAGGTCACTGAGGACCTCCAGACACCCCCCACGCCGTGGTCCCGCTGAGCAACATCGAGGCCCATTGCTCTGCCCCTCGGAGTCCCTGAGTGCGTGCCGAGTGATGGGCAGCACTCTGCACGTTCCTTGAGGAGAGCTACATTTCCAGAGCCCTCAAACAGCCTCAGGACCAGATTTCTGGTGAGTCCGAAGCTCCCAGGAAATATTTGTCGTCGCCCTTGTGAGAGCTGCCGTGAGAAAACACTCTGCTTTGCCTCCTTCGCGGGCCTCGTACCTGAAGGCACTCTGCTCGAGGAGAACGTCAGCATCTCGCAATGCTGAGTCGCTAACGGGACAGCCAGATTGAGCACAGGCCTGGAGGGAAGGCCCTGACGTGAGGTGCAGAAGCGGAGCCGCGCAGCAGTTTCCATGAGGCCGTAGCCTCTGCTCTGCGTGTCTTTAACGGCAGTAGAGTTTCCTGGACACCTGGGAGGCTCGCGGGGGCACCCTGTTCCAGGCTGGAACACGGAGTACTCCGAGGCACCCCTGGGTCTGCTGAGCAACGTCCAGGCACGGAGCCCTTTGGAGCCGCTCTCTATACGCCGAGTGTAGGGAAACGCCCTGCACTCTCTCCTGGAGCAGATTCGATTCCCCACCAAACCCACACTTTCACGAACAGACTTCTGGCACGTCTCACATGCCTTTGAGGTCTTACGCCCTGCCCTAGCCTGAGCTGCCCTGAGAGACCCCTCGGCCTCGCATTGCATCTAGGACCTCCTGCCTGAAATCACCCTGCCTCCAAGCGAAAGTCGGCTTGCGTTCTTACTGCGATTTAAGCCCTGTGCTTCCTGTGGCCCTGCAGGCTTTGGAATAGCCACAGGCCCCAGAGGCGTAACTAGGCAGGGCATTCCTTGGTTGAGGCAGTTCACTTGACCCAGAACACCCTACTTCGGGGAGTTGGTTCAGGGAAGCAAACGCAGGGTAACATGTGTCTCTTTGGACTGGTTAGAAACCACAGGGAGGTAAGCTGAGTGTGCGCGTGGAAACGGGAGCCTGCTGGAACTATCCTTGCTTTCCCACTTGGAAGGCTGCATTCATGCTGCCTTGAAGCTGCCTGACGTCCCCTGCTGTTGACAGGCCTGGAAACCCGGTCGAAATGCTTCTGGGAAGAAAATGAGTTTGCTCCGTCTCATCCCGGTGCTTCCATGGCCGCGGTGGTGGTTAGCCTGACAAGCTCCAGAGCGAAAGGAAAACTCAACGTGAGAATTTGCCTCCAGTTTAGGCCCTGCGTAGCCGGGTAGGAAGGGCGGCATGCAGCAGTTTCCATGAGTTCGTAGTCCCCGTTCGGGTTTATTTTAACGAAATTACCCATTTGAGGACTCCTAGGCCCCTCGGGCGTGCATCCATTTCCCTCCAAGGTCACTGAGGACCTCCAGACACCCCCCACGCCGTGGTCCCGCTGAGCAACATCGAGGCCCATTGCTCTGCCCCTCGGAGTCCCTGAGTGCGTGCCGAGTGATGGGCAGCACTCTGCACGTTCCTTGAGGAGAGCTACATTTCCAGAGCCCTCAAACAGCCTCAGGACCAGATTTCTGGTGAGTCCGAAGCTCCCAGGAAATATTTGTCGTCGCCCTTGTGAGAGCTGCCGTGAGAAAACACTCTGCTTTGCCTCCTTCGCGGGCCTCGTACCTGAAGGCACTCTGCTCGAGGAGAACGTCAGCATCTCGCAATGCTGAGTCGCTAACGGGACAGCCAGATTGAGCACAGGCCTGGAGGGAAGGCCCTGACGTGAGGTGCAGAAGCGGAGCCGCGCAGCAGTTTCCATGAGGCCGTAGCCTCTGCTCTGCGTGTCTTTAACGGCAGTAGAGTTTCCTGGACACCTGGGAGGCTCGCGGGGGCACCCTGTTCCAGGCTGGAACACGGAGTACTCCGAGGCACCCCTGGGTCTGCTGAGCAACGTCCAGGCACGGAGCCCTTTGGAGCCGCTCTCTATACGCCGAGTGTAGGGAAACGCCCTGCACTCTCTCCTGGAGCAGATTCGATTCCCCACCAAACCCACACTTTCACGAACAGACTTCTGGCACGTCTCACATGCCTTTGAGGTCTTACGCCCTGCCCTAGCCTGAGCTGCCCTGAGAGACCCCTCGGCCTCGCATTGCATCTAGGACCTCCTGCCTGAAATCACCCTGCCTCCAAGCGAAAGTCGGCTTGCGTTCTTACTGCGATTTAAGCCCTGTGCTTCCTGTGGCCCTGCAGGCTTTGGAATAGCCACAGGCCCCAGAGGCGTAACTAGGCAGGGCATTCCTTGGTTGAGGCAGTTCACTTGACCCAGAACACCCTACTTCGGGGAGTTGGTTCAGGGAAGCAAACGCAGGGTAACATGTGTCTCTTTGGACTGGTTAGAAACCACAGGGAGGTAAGCTGAGTGTGCGCGTGGAAACGGGAGCCTGCTGGAACTATCCTTGCTTTCCCACTTGGAAGGCTGCATTCATGCTGCCTTGAAGCTGCCTGACGTCCCCTGCTGTTGACAGGCCTGGAAACCCGGTCGAAATGCTTCTGGGAAGAAAATGAGTTTGCTCCGTCTCATCCCGGTGCTTCCATGGCCGCGGTGGTGGTTAGCCTGACAAGCTCCAGAGCGAAAGGAAAACTCAACGTGAGAATTTGCCTCCAGTTTAGGCCCTGCGTAGCCGGGTAGGAAGGGCGGCATGCAGCAGTTTCCATGAGTTCGTAGTCCCCGTTCGGGTTTATTTTAACGAAATTACCCATTTGAGGACTCCTAGGCCCCTCGGGCGTGCATCCATTTCCCTCCAAGGTCACTGAGGACCTCCAGACACCCCCCACGCCGTGGTCCCGCTGAGCAACATCGAGGCCCATTGCTCTGCCCCTCGGAGTCCCTGAGTGCGTGCCGAGTGATGGGCAGCACTCTGCACGTTCCTTGAGGAGAGCTACATTTCCAGAGCCCTCAAACAGCCTCAGGACCAGATTTCTGGTGAGTCCGAAGCTCCCAGGAAATATTTGTCGTCGCCCTTGTGAGAGCTGCCGTGAGAAAACACTCTGCTTTGCCTCCTTCGCGGGCCTCGTACCTGAAGGCACTCTGCTCGAGGAGAACGTCAGCATCTCGCAATGCTGAGTCGCTAACGGGACAGCCAGATTGAACACAGGCCTGGAGGGAAGGCCCTGCCGTGAGGTGCAGAAGCGGAGCCGCGCAGCAGTTTCCATGAGGCCGTAGCCTCTGCTCTGCGTGTCTTTAACGGCAGTAGAGTTTCCTGGACACCTGGGAGGCTCGCGGGGGCACCCTCTTCCAGGCTGGAACACGGAGTACTTCCAGGCATCCCTGGGTCTGCTGAGCAACGTCCAGGCACGGAGCCCTTTGGAGCCGCTCTCTATACGCCGAGTGTAGGGAAACGCCCTGCACTCTCTCCTGGAGCAGATTCGATTCCCCACCAAACCCACACTTTCACGAACAGACTTCTGGCACGTCTCACATGCCTTTGAGGTCTTACGCCCTGCCCTAGCCTGAGCTGCCCTGAGAGACCCCTCGGCCTCGCATTGCATCTAGGACCTCCTGCCTGAAATCACCCTGCCTCCAAGCGAAAGTCGGCTTGCGTTCTTACTGCGATTTAAGCCCTCTGCTTCCTGTGGCCCTGCAGGCTTTGGAATAGCCACAGGCCCCAGAGGCGTAACTAGGCAGGGCATTCCTTGGTTGAGGCAGTTCACTTGACCCAGAACACCCTGCTTCGGGGAGTTGGTTCAGGGAAGCAAACGCAGGGTAACATGTGTCTCTTTGGACTGGTTAGAAACCACAGGGAGGTAAGCTGAGTGTGCGCGAGGAAACGGGAGCCTGCTGGAACTATCCTTGCTTTCCCACTTGGAAGGCTGCATTCATGCTGCCTTGAAGCTGCCTGACGTCCCCTGCTGTTGACAGGCCTGGAAACCCGGTCGAAATGCTTCTGGGAAGAAAATGAGTTTGCTCCGTCTCAACCCGGTGCTTCCATGGCCGCGGTGGTGGTTAGCCTGACAAGCTCCAGAGCGAAAGGGAAACTCAACGTGAGAATTTGCCTCCAGTTTAGGTCCTGCGTAGCCGGGTAGGAAGGGCGGCATGCAGCAGTTTCCATGAGTTCGTAGTCCCCGTTCGGGTTTATTTTAACGAAATTACCCATTTGAGGACTCCTAGGCCCCTCGGGCGTGCATCCATTTCCCTCCAAGGTCACTGAGGACCTCCAGACACCCCCCACGCCGTGGTCCCGCTGAGCAACATCGAGGCCCATTGCTCTGCCCCTCGGAGTCCCTGAGTGCGTGCCGAGTGATGGGCAGCACTCTGCACGTTCCTTGAGGAGAGCTACATTTCCAGAGCCCTCAAACAGCCTCAGGACCAGATTTCTGGTGAGTCCGAAGCTCCCAGGAAATATTTGTCGTCGCCCTTGTGAGAGCTGCCGTGAGAAAACACTCTGCTTTGCCTCCTTCGCGGGCCTCGTACCTGAAGGCACTCTGCTCGAGGAGAACGTCAGCATCTCGCAATGCTGAGTCGCTAACGGGACAGCCAGATTGAACACAGGCCTGGAGGGAAGGCCCTGCCGTGAGGTGCAGAAGCGGAGCCGCGCAGCAGTTTCCATGAGGCCGTAGCCTCTGCTCTGCGTGTCTTTAACGGCAGTAGAGTTTCCTGGACACCTGGGAGGCTCGCGGGGGCACCCTCTTCCAGGCTGGAACACGGAGTACTTCCAGGCATCCCTGGGTCTGCTGAGCAACGTCCAGGCACGGAGCCCTTTGGAGCCGCTCTCTATACGCCGAGTGTAGGGAAACGCCCTGCACTCTCTCCTGGAGCAGATTCGATTCCCCACCAAACCCACACTTTCACGAACAGACTTCTGGCACGTCTCACATGCCTTTGAGGTCTTACGCCCTGCCCTAGCCTGAGCTGCCCTGAGAGACCCCTCGGCCTCGCATTCCATCTAGGACCTCCTGCCTGAAATCACCCTGCCTCCAAGCGAAAGTCGGCTTGCGTTCTTACTGCGATTTAAGCCCTGTGCTTCCTGTGGCCCTGCAGGCTTTGGAATAGCCACAGGCCCCAGAGGCGTAACTAGGCAGGGCATTCCTTGGTTGAGGCAGTTCACTTGACCCAGAACACCCTGCTTCAGGGAGTTGGTTCAGGGAAGCAAACGCAGGGTAACATGTGTCTCTTTGCACTGGTTAGAAACCACAGGGAGGTAAGCTGAGTGTGCGCGTGGAAACGGGAGCCTGCTGGAACTATCCTTGCTTTCCCACTTGGAAGGCTGCATTCATGCTGCCTTGAAGCTGCCTGACGTCCCCTGCTGTTGACAGGCCTGGAAACCCGGTCGAAATGCTTCTGGGAAGAAAATGAGTTTGCTCCGTCTCAACACGGTGCTTCCATGGCCGCGGTGGTGGTTAGCCTGACAAGCCCCAGAGCGAAAGGGAAACTCAACGTGAGAATTTGCCTCCAGTTTAGGCCCTGCGTAGCCGGGCAGGAAGGGCGGCATGCAGCAGTTTCCATGAGTTCGTAGTCCCCGTTCGGGTTTATTTTAACGAAATTACCCATTTGAGGACTCCTAGGCCCCTCGGGCGTGCATCCATTTCCCTCCGAGGTCACTGAGGACCTCCAGACACCCCCCACGCCGTGGTCCCGCTGAGCAACATCGAGGCCCATTGCTCTGCCCCTCGGAGGCCCTGTGTGCGTGCCGAGTGATGGGCAACACTCTGCACGTTCCTTGAGGAGAGCTACATTTCCAGAGCCCTCAAACAGCCTCAGGACCAGATTTCTGGTGAGTCCGAAGCTCCCAGGAAATATTTGTCGTCGCCCTTGTGAGAGCTGCCGTGAGAAAACACTCTGCTTTGCCTCCTTCGCGGGCCTCGTACCTGAAGGCACTCTGCTCGAGGAGAACGTCAGCATCTCGCAATGCTGAGTCGCTAACGGGACAGCCAGATTGAGCACAGGCCTGGAGGGAAGGCCCTGACGTGAGGTGCAGAAGCGGAGCCGCGCAGCAGTTTCCATGAGGCCGTAGCCTCTGCTCTGCGTGTCTTTAACGGCAGTAGAGTTTCCTGGACACCTGGGAGGCTCGCGGGGGCACCCTGTTCCAGGCTGGAACACGGAGTACTCCGAGGCACCCCTGGGTCTGCTGAGCAACGTCCAGGCACGGAGCCCTTTGGAGCCGCTCTCTATACGCCGAGTGTAGGGAAACGCCCTGCACTCTCTCCTGGAGCAGATTCGATTCCCCACCAAACCCACACTTTCACGAACAGACTTCTGGCACGTCTCACATGCCTTTGAGGTCTTACGCCCTGCCCTAGCCTGAGCTGCCCTGAGAGACCCCTCGGCCTCGCATTGCATCTAGGACCTCCTGCCTGAAATCACCCTGCCTCCAAGCGAAAGTCGGCTTGCGTTCTTACTGCGATTTAAGCCCTGTGCTTCCTGTGGCCCTGCAGGCTTTGGAATAGCCACAGGCCCCAGAGGCGTAACTAGGCAGGGCATTCCTTGGTTGAGGCAGTTCACTTGACCCAGAACACCCTACTTCGGGGAGTTGGTTCAGGGAAGCAAACGCAGGGTAACATGTGTCTCTTTGGACTGGTTAGAAACCACAGGGAGGTAAGCTGAGTGTGCGCGTGGAAACGGGAGCCTGCTGGAACTATCCTTGCTTTCCCACTTGGAAGGCTGCATTCATGCTGCCTTGAAGCTGCCTGACGTCCCCTGCTGTTGACAGGCCTGGAAACCCGGTCGAAATGCTTCTGGGAAGAAAATGAGTTTGCTCCGTCTCATCCCGGTGCTTCCATGGCCGCGGTGGTGGTTAGCCTGACAAGCTCCAGAGCGAAAGGAAAACTCAACGTGAGAATTTGCCTCCAGTTTAGGCCCTGCGTAGCCGGGTAGGAAGGGCGGCATGCAGCAGTTTCCATGAGTTCGTAGTCCCCGTTCGGGTTTATTTTAACGAAATTACCCATTTGAGGACTCCTAGGCCCCTCGGGCGTGCATCCATTTCCCTCCAAGGTCACTGAGGACCTCCAGACACCCCCCACGCCGTGGTCCCGCTGAGCAACATCGAGGCCCATTGCTCTGCCCCTCGGAGTCCCTGAGTGCGTGCCGAGTGATGGGCAGCACTCTGCACGTTCCTTGAGGAGAGCTACATTTCCAGAGCCCTCAAACAGCCTCAGGACCAGATTTCTGGTGAGTCCGAAGCTCCCAGGAAATATTTGTCGTCGCCCTTGTGAGAGCTGCCGTGAGAAAACACTCTGCTTTGCCTCCTTCGCGGGCCTCGTACCTGAAGGCACTCTGCTCGAGGAGAACGTCAGCATCTCGCAATGCTGAGTCGCTAACGGGACAGCCAGATTGAGCACAGGCCTGGAGGGAAGGCCCTGACGTGAGGTGCAGAAGCGGAGCCGCGCAGCAGTTTCCATGAGGCCGTAGCCTCTGCTCTGCGTGTCTTTAACGGCAGTAGAGTTTCCTGGACACCTGGGAGGCTCGCGGGGGCACCCTGTTCCAGGCTGGAACACGGAGTACTCCCAGGCACCCCTGGGTCTGCTGAGCAACGTCCAGGCACGGAGCCCTTTGGAGCCGCTCTCTATACGCCGAGTGTAGGGAAACGCCCTGCACTCTCTCCTGGAGCAGATTCGATTCCCCACCAAACCCACACTTTCACGAACAGACTTCTGGCACGTCTCACATGCCTTTGAGGTCTTACGCCTTGCCCTAGCCTGAGCCGCCCTGAGAGACCCCTCGGCCTCGCATTGCATCTAGGACCTCCTGCCTGAAATCACCCTGCCTCCAAGCGAAAGTCGGCTTGCGTTCTTACTGCGATTTAAGCCCTCTGCTTCCTGTGGCCCTGCAGGCTTTGGAATAGCCACAGGCCCCAGAGGCGTAACTAGGCAGGGCATTCCTTGGTTGAGGCAGTTCACTTGACCCAGAACACCCTGCTTCGGGGAGTTGGTTCAGGGAAGCAAACGCAGGGTAACATGTGTCTCTTTGGACTGGTTAGAAACCACAGGGAGGTAAGCTGAGTGTGCGCGAGGAAACGGGAGCCTGCTGGAACTATCCTTGCTTTCCCACTTGGAAGGCTGCATTCATGCTGCCTTGAAGCTGCCTGACGTCCCCTGCTGTTGACAGGCCTGGAAACCCGGTCGAAATGCTTCTGGGAAGAAAATGAGTTTGCTCCGTCTCAACCCGGTGCTTCCGTGGCCGCGGTGGTGGTTAGCCTGACAAGCTCCAGAGCGAAAGGGAAACTCAACGTGAGAATTTGCCTCCAGTTTAGGTCCTGCGTAGCCGGGTAGGAAGGGCGGCATGCAGCAGTTTCCATGAGTTCGTAGTCCCCGTTCGGGTTTATTTTAACGAAATTACCCATTTGAGGACTCCTAGGCCCCTCGGGCGTGCATCCATTTCCCTCCAAGGTCACTGAGGACCTCCAGACACCCCCCACGCCGTGGTCCCGCTGAGCAACATCGAGGCCCATTGCTCTGCCCCTCGGAGTCCCTGAGTGCGTGCCGAGTGATGGGCAGCACTCTGCACGTTCCTTGAGGAGAGCTACATTTCCAGAGCCCTCAAACAGCCTCAGGACCAGATTTCTGGTGAGTCCGAAGCTCCCAGGAAATATTTGTCGTCGCCCTTGTGAGAGCTGCCGTGAGAAAACACTCTGCTTTGCCTCCTTCGCGGGCCTCGTACCTGAAGGCACTCTGCTCGAGGAGAACGTCAGCATCTCGCAATGCTGAGTCGCTAACGGGACAGCCAGATTGAGCACAGGCCTGGAGGGAAGGCCCTGCCGTGAGGTGCAGAAGCGGAGCCGCGCAGCAGTTTCCATGAGGCCGTAGCCTCTGCTCTGCGTGTCTTTAACGGCAGTAGAGTTTCCTGGACACCTGGGAGGCTCGCGGGGGCACCCTCTTCCAGGCTGGAACACGGAGTACTTCCAGGCATCCCTGGGTCTGCTGAGCAACGTCCAGGCACGGAGCCCTTTGGAGCCGCTCTCTATACGCCGAGTGTAGGGAAACGCCCTGCACTCTCTCCTGGAGCAGATTCGATTCCCCACCAAACCCACACTTTCACGAACAGACTTCTGGCACGTCTCACATGCCTTTGAGGTCTTACGCCCTGCCCTAGCCTGAGCTGCCCTGAGAGACCCCTCGGCCTCGCATTGCATCTAGGACCTCCTGCCTGAAATCACCCTGCCTCCAAGCGAAAGTCGCCTTGCGTTCTTACTGCGATTTAAGCCCTGTGCTTCCTGTGGCCCTGCAGGCTTTGGAATAGCCACAGGCCCCAGAGGCGTAACTAGGCAGGGCATTCCTTGGTTGAGGCAGTTCACTTGACCCAGAACACCCTGCTTCGGGGAGTTGGTTCAGGGAAGCAAACTCAGGGTAACATGTGTCTCTTTGGACTGGTTAGAAACCACAGGGAGGTAAGCTGAGTGTGCGCGTGGAAACGGGAGCCTGCTGGAACTATCCTTGCTTTCCCACTTGGAAGGCTGCATTCATGCTGCCTTGAAGCTGCCTGACGTCCCCTGCTGTTGACAGGCCTGGAAACCCGGTCGAAAGGCTTCTGGGAAGAAAATGAGTTTGCTCCGTCTCAACCCGGTGCTTCCATGGCCGCGGTGGTGGTTAGCCTGACAAGCCCCAGAGCGAAAGGGAAACTCAACGTGAGAATTTGCCTCCAGTTTAGGTCCTGCGTAGCCGGGTAGGAAGGGCGGCATGCAGCAGTTTCCATGAGTTCGTAGTCCCCGTTCGGGTTTATTTTAACGAAATTACCCATTTGAGGACTCCTAGGCCCCTCGGGCGTGCATCCATTTCCCTCCAAGGTCACTGAGGACCTCCAGACACCCCCCACGCCGTGGTCCCGCTGAGCAACATCGAGGCCCATTGCTCTGCCCCTCGGAGGCCCTGTGTGCGTGCCGAGTGATGGGCAACACTCTGCACGTTCCTTGAGGAGAGCTACATTTCCAGAGCCCTCAAACAGCCTCAGGACCAGATTTCTGGTGAGTCCGAAGCTCCCAGGAAATATTTGTCGTCGCCCTTGTGAGAGCTGCCGTGAGAAAACACTCTGCTTTGCCTCCTTCGCGGGCCTCGTACCTGAAGGCACTCTGCTCGAGGAGAACGTCAGCATCTCGCAATGCTGAGTCGCTAACGGGACAGCCAGATTGAGCACAGGCCTGGAGGGAAGGCCCTGACGTGAGGTGCAGAAGCGGAGCCGCGCAGCAGTTTCCATGAGGCCGTAGCCTCTGCTCTGCGTGTCTTTAACGGCAGTAGAGTTTCCTGGACACCTGGGAGGCTCGCGGGGGCACCCTGTTCCAGGCTGGAACACGGAGTACTCCCAGGCACCCCTGGGTCTGCTGAGCAACGTCCAGGCACGGAGCCCTTTGGAGCCGCTCTCTATACGCCGAGTGTAGGGAAACGCCCTGCACTCTCTCCTGGAGCAGATTCGATTCCCCACCAAACCCACACTTTCACGAACAGACTTCTGGCACGTCTCACATGCCTTTGAGGTCTTACGCCTTGCCCTAGCCTGAGCCGCCCTGAGAGACCCCTCGGCCTCGCATTGCATCTAGGACCTCCTGCCTGAAATCACCCTGCCTCCAAGCGAAAGTCGGCTTGCGTTCTTACTGCGATTTAAGCCCTCTGCTTCCTGTGGCCCTGCAGGCTTTGGAATAGCCACAGGCCCCAGAGGCGTAACTAGGCAGGGCATTCCTTGGTTGAGGCAGTTCACTTGACCCAGAACACCCTGCTTCGGGGAGTTGGTTCAGGGAAGCAAACGCAGGGTAACATGTGTCTCTTTGGACTGGTTAGAAACCACAGGGAGGTAAGCTGAGTGTGCGCGAGGAAACGGGAGCCTGCTGGAACTATCCTTGCTTTCCCACTTGGAAGGCTGCATTCATGCTGCCTTGAAGCTGCCTGACGTCCCCTGCTGTTGACAGGCCTGGAAACCCGGTCGAAAGGCTTCTGGGAAGAAAATGAGTTTGCTCCGTCTCAACCCGGTGCTTCCATGGCCGCGGTGGTGGTTAGCCTGACAAGCTCCAGAGCGAAAGGGAAACTCAACGTGAGAATTTGCCTCCAGTTTAGGTCCTGCGTAGCCGGGTAGGAAGGGCGGCATGCAGCAGTTTCCATGAGTTCGTAGTCCCTGTTCGGGTTTATTTTAACGAAATTACCCATTTGAGGACTCCTAGGCCCCTCGGGCGTGCATCCATTTCCCTCCAAGGTCACTGAGGACCTCCAGACACCCCCCACGCCGTGGTCCCGCTGAGCAACATCGAGGCCCATTGCTCTGCCCCTCGGAGGCCCTGTGTGCGTGCCGAGTGATGGGCAACACTCTGCACGTTCCTTGAGGAGAGCTACATTTCCAGAGCCCTCAAACAGCCTCAGGACCAGATTTCTGGTGAGTCCGAAGCTCCCAGGAAATATTTGTCGTCGCCCTTGTGAGAGCTGCCGTGAGAAAACACTCTGCTTTGCCTCCTTCGCGGGCCTCGTACCTGAAGGCACTCTGCTCGAGGAGAACGTCAGCATCTCGCAATGCTGAGTCGCTAACGGGACAGCCAGATTGAGCACAGGCCTGGAGGGAAGGCCCTGACGTGAGGTGCAGAAGCGGAGCCGCGCAGCAGTTTCCATGAGGCCGTAGCCTCTGCTCTGCGTGTCTTTAACGGCAGTAGAGTTTCCTGGACACCTGGGAGGCTCGCGGGGGCACCCTGTTCCAGGCTGGAACACGGAGTACTCCCAGGCACCCCTGGGTCTGCTGAGCAACGTCCAGGCACGGAGCCCTTTGGAGCCGCTCTCTATACGCCGAGTGTAGGGAAACGCCCTGCACTCTCTCCTGGAGCAGATTCGATTCCCCACCAAACCCACACTTTCACGAACAGACTTCTGGCACGTCTCACATGCCTTTGAGGTCTTACGCCTTGCCCTAGCCTGAGCCGCCCTGAGAGACCCCTCGGCCTCGCATTGCATCTAGGACCTCCTGCCTGAAATCACCCTGCCTCCAAGCGAAAGTCGGCTTGCGTTCTTACTGCGATTTAAGCCCTCTGCTTCCTGTGGCCCTGCAGGCTTTGGAATAGCCACAGGCCCCAGAGGCGTAACTAGGCAGGGCATTCCTTGGTTGAGGCAGTTCACTTGACCCAGAACACCCTGCTTCGGGGAGTTGGTTCAGGGAAGCAAACGCAGGGTAACATGTGTCTCTTTGGACTGGTTAGAAACCACAGGGAGGTAAGCTGAGTGTGCGCGAGGAAACGGGAGCCTGCTGGAACTATCCTTGCTTTCCCACTTGGAAGGCTGCATTCATGCTGCCTTGAAGCTGCCTGACGTCCCCTGCTGTTGACAGGCCTGGAAACCCGGTCGAAATGCTTCTGGGAAGAAAATGAGTTTGCTCCGTCTCAACCCGGTGCTTCCATGGCCGCGGTGGTGGTTAGCCTGACAAGCTCCAGAGCGAAAGGGAAACTCAACGTGAGAATTTGCCTCCAGTTTAGGTCCTGCGTAGCCGGGTAGGAAGGGCGGCATGCAGCAGTTTCCATGAGTTCGTAGTCCCCGTTCGGGTTTATTTTAACGAAATTACCCATTTGAGGACTCCTAGGCCCCTCGGGCGTGCATCCATTTCCCTCCAAGGTCACTGAGGACCTCCAGACACCCCCCACGCCGTGGTCCCGCTGAGCAACATCGAGGCCCATTGCTCTGCCCCTCGGAGTCCCTGAGTGCGTGCCGAGTGATGGGCAGCACTCTGCACGTTCCTTGAGGAGAGCTACATTTCCAGAGCCCTCAAACAGCCTCAGGACCAGATTTCTGGTGAGTCCGAAGCTCCCAGGAAATATTTGTCGTCGCCCTTGTGAGAGCTGCCGTGAGAAAACACTCTGCTTTGCCTCCTTCGCGGGCCTCGTACCTGAAGGCACTCTGCTCGAGGAGAACGTCAGCATCTCGCAATGCTGAGTCGCTAACGGGACAGCCAGATTGAACACAGGCCTGGAGGGAAGGCCCTGCCGTGAGGTGCAGAAGCGGAGCCGCGCAGCAGTTTCCATGAGGCCGTAGCCTCTGCTCTGCGTGTCTTTAACGGCAGTAGAGTTTCCTGGACACCTGGGAGGCTCGCGGGGGCACCCTCTTCCAGGCTGGAACACGGAGTACTTCCAGGCATCCCTGGGTCTGCTGAGCAACGTCCAGGCACGGAGCCCTTTGGAGCCGCTCTCTATACGCCGAGTGTAGGGAAACGCCCTGCACTCTCTCCTGGAGCAGATTCGATTCCCCACCAAACCCACACTTTCACGAACAGACTTCTGGCACGTCTCACATGCCTTTGAGGTCTTACGCCCTGCCCTAGCCTGAGCTGCCCTGAGAGACCCCTCGGCCTCGCATTCCATCTAGGACCTCCTGCCTGAAATCACCCTGCCTCCAAGCGAAAGTCGGCTTGCGTTCTTACTGCGATTTAAGCCCTGTGCTTCCTGTGGCCCTGCAGGCTTTGGAATAGCCACAGGCCCCAGAGGCGTAACTAGGCAGGGCATTCCTTGGTTGAGGCAGTTCACTTGACCCAGAACACCCTGCTTCAGGGAGTTGGTTCAGGGAAGCAAACGCAGGGTAACATGTGTCTCTTTGCACTGGTTAGAAACCACAGGGAGGTAAGCTGAGTGTGCGCGTGGAAACGGGAGCCTGCTGGAACTATCCTTGCTTTCCCACTTGGAAGGCTGCATTCATGCTGCCTTGAAGCTGCCTGACGTCCCCTGCTGTTGACAGGCCTGGAAACCCGGTCGAAATGCTTCTGGGAAGAAAATGAGTTTGCTCCGTCTCAACACGGTGCTTCCATGGCCGCGGTGGTGGTTAGCCTGACAAGCCCCAGAGCGAAAGGGAAACTCAACGTGAGAATTTGCCTCCAGTTTAGGCCCTGCGTAGCCGGGCAGGAAGGGCGGCATGCAGCAGTTTCCATGAGTTCGTAGTCCCCGTTCGGGTTTATTTTAACGAAATTACCCATTTGAGGACTCCTAGGCCCCTCGGGCGTGCATCCATTTCCCTCCGAGGTCACTGAGGACCTCCAGACACCCCCCACGCCGTGGTCCCGCTGAGCAACATCGAGGCCCATTGCTCTGCCCCTCGGAGGCCCTGTGTGCGTGCCGAGTGATGGGCAACACTCTGCACGTTCCTTGAGGAGAGCTACATTTCCAGAGCCCTCAAACAGCCTCAGGACCAGATTTCTGGTGAGTCCGAAGCTCCCAGGAAATATTTGTCGTCGCCCTTGTGAGAGCTGCCGTGAGAAAACACTCTGCTTTGCCTCCTTCGCGGGCCTCGTACCTGAAGGCACTCTGCTCGAGGAGAACGTCAGCATCTCGCAATGCTGAGTCGCTAACGGGACAGCCAGATTGAGCACAGGCCTGGAGGGAAGGCCCTGACGTGAGGTGCAGAAGCGGAGCCGCGCAGCAGTTTCCATGAGGCCGTAGCCTCTGCTCTGCGTGTCTTTAACGGCAGTAGAGTTTCCTGGACACCTGGGAGGCTCGCGGGGGCACCCTGTTCCAGGCTGGAACACGGAGTACTCCGAGGCACCCCTGGGTCTGCTGAGCAACGTCCAGGCACGGAGCCCTTTGGAGCCGCTCTCTATACGCCGAGTGTAGGGAAACGCCCTGCACTCTCTCCTGGAGCAGATTCGATTCCCCACCAAACCCACACTTTCACGAACAGACTTCTGGCACGTCTCACATGCCTTTGAGGTCTTACGCCCTGCCCTAGCCTGAGCTGCCCTGAGAGACCCCTCGGCCTCGCATTGCATCTAGGACCTCCTGCCTGAAATCACCCTGCCTCCAAGCGAAAGTCGGCTTGCGTTCTTACTGCGATTTAAGCCCTGTGCTTCCTGTGGCCCTGCAGGCTTTGGAATAGCCACAGGCCCCAGAGGCGTAACTAGGCAGGGCATTCCTTGGTTGAGGCAGTTCACTTGACCCAGAACACCCTACTTCGGGGAGTTGGTTCAGGGAAGCAAACGCAGGGTAACATGTGTCTCTTTGGACTGGTTAGAAACCACAGGGAGGTAAGCTGAGTGTGCGCGTGGAAACGGGAGCCTGCTGGAACTATCCTTGCTTTCCCACTTGGAAGGCTGCATTCATGCTGCCTTGAAGCTGCCTGACGTCCCCTGCTGTTGACAGGCCTGGAAACCCGGTCGAAATGCTTCTGGGAAGAAAATGAGTTTGCTCCGTCTCATCCCGGTGCTTCCATGGCCGCGGTGGTGGTTAGCCTGACAAGCTCCAGAGCGAAAGGAAAACTCAACGTGAGAATTTGCCTCCAGTTTAGGCCCTGCGTAGCCGGGTAGGAAGGGCGGCATGCAGCAGTTTCCATGAGTTCGTAGTCCCCGTTCGGGTTTATTTTAACGAAATTACCCATTTGAGGACTCCTAGGCCCCTCGGGCGTGCATCCATTTCCCTCCAAGGTCACTGAGGACCTCCAGACACCCCCCACGCCGTGGTCCCGCTGAGCAACATCGAGGCCCATTGCTCTGCCCCTCGGAGTCCCTGAGTGCGTGCCGAGTGATGGGCAGCACTCTGCACGTTCCTTGAGGAGAGCTACATTTCCAGAGCCCTCAAACAGCCTCAGGACCAGATTTCTGGTGAGTCCGAAGCTCCCAGGAAATATTTGTCGTCGCCCTTGTGAGAGCTGCCGTGAGAAAACACTCTGCTTTGCCTCCTTCGCGGGCCTCGTACCTGAAGGCACTCTGCTCGAGGAGAACGTCAGCATCTCGCAATGCTGAGTCGCTAACGGGACAGCCAGATTGAGCACAGGCCTGGAGGGAAGGCCCTGACGTGAGGTGCAGAAGCGGAGCCGCGCAGCAGTTTCCATGAGGCCGTAGCCTCTGCTCTGCGTGTCTTTAACGGCAGTAGAGTTTCCTGGACACCTGGGAGGCTCGCGGGGGCACCCTGTTCCAGGCTGGAACACGGAGTACTCCCAGGCACCCCTGGGTCTGCTGAGCAACGTCCAGGCACGGAGCCCTTTGGAGCCGCTCTCTATACGCCGAGTGTAGGGAAACGCCCTGCACTCTCTCCTGGAGCAGATTCGATTCCCCACCAAACCCACACTTTCACGAACAGACTTCTGGCACGTCTCACATGCCTTTGAGGTCTTACGCCTTGCCCTAGCCTGAGCCGCCCTGAGAGACCCCTCGGCCTCGCATTGCATCTAGGACCTCCTGCCTGAAATCACCCTGCCTCCAAGCGAAAGTCGGCTTGCGTTCTTACTGCGATTTAAGCCCTCTGCTTCCTGTGGCCCTGCAGGCTTTGGAATAGCCACAGGCCCCAGAGGCGTAACTAGGCAGGGCATTCCTTGGTTGAGGCAGTTCACTTGACCCAGAACACCCTGCTTCGGGGAGTTGGTTCAGGGAAGCAAACGCAGGGTAACATGTGTCTCTTTGGACTGGTTAGAAACCACAGGGAGGTAAGCTGAGTGTGCGCGAGGAAACGGGAGCCTGCTGGAACTATCCTTGCTTTCCCACTTGGAAGGCTGCATTCATGCTGCCTTGAAGCTGCCTGACGTCCCCTGCTGTTGACAGGCCTGGAAACCCGGTCGAAATGCTTCTGGGAAGAAAATGAGTTTGCTCCGTCTCAACCCGGTGCTTCCATGGCCGCGGTGGTGGTTAGCCTGACAAGCTCCAGAGCGAAAGGGAAACTCAACGTGAGAATTTGCCTCCAGTTTAGGTCCTGCGTAGCCGGGTAGGAAGGGCGGCATGCAGCAGTTTCCATGAGTTCGTAGTCCCCGTTCGGGTTTATTTTAACGAAATTACCCATTTGAGGACTCCTAGGCCCCTCGGGCGTGCATCCATTTCCCTCCAAGGTCACTGAGGACCTCCAGACACCCCCCACGCCGTGGTCCCGCTGAGCAACATCGAGGCCCATTGCTCTGCCCCTCGGAGTCCCTGAGTGCGTGCCGAGTGATGGGCAGCACTCTGCACGTTCCTTGAGGAGAGCTACATTTCCAGAGCCCTCAAACAGCCTCAGGACCAGATTTCTGGTGAGTCCGAAGCTCCCAGGAAATATTTGTCGTCGCCCTTGTGAGAGCTGCCGTGAGAAAACACTCTGCTTTGCCTCCTTCGCGGGCCTCGTACCTGAAGGCACTCTGCTCGAGGAGAACGTCAGCATCTCGCAATGCTGAGTCGCTAACGGGACAGCCAGATTGAACACAGGCCTGGAGGGAAGGCCCTGCCGTGAGGTGCAGAAGCGGAGCCGCGCAGCAGTTTCCATGAGGCCGTAGCCTCTGCTCTGCGTGTCTTTAACGGCAGTAGAGTTTCCTGGACACCTGGGAGGCTCGCGGGGGCACCCTCTTCCAGGCTGGAACACGGAGTACTTCCAGGCATCCCTGGGTCTGCTGAGCAACGTCCAGGCACGGAGCCCTTTGGAGCCGCTCTCTATACGCCGAGTGTAGGGAAACGCCCTGCACTCTCTCCTGGAGCAGATTCGATTCCCCACCAAACCCACACTTTCACGAACAGACTTCTGGCACGTCTCACATGCCTTTGAGGTCTTACGCCCTGCCCTAGCCTGAGCTGCCCTGAGAGACCCCTCGGCCTCGCATTCCATCTAGGACCTCCTGCCTGAAATCACCCTGCCTCCAAGCGAAAGTCGGCTTGCGTTCTTACTGCGATTTAAGCCCTGTGCTTCCTGTGGCCCTGCAGGCTTTGGAATAGCCACAGGCCCCAGAGGCGTAACTAGGCAGGGCATTCCTTGGTTGAGGCAGTTCACTTGACCCAGAACACCCTGCTTCAGGGAGTTGGTTCAGGGAAGCAAACGCAGGGTAACATGTGTCTCTTTGCACTGGTTAGAAACCACAGGGAGGTAAGCTGAGTGTGCGCGTGGAAACGGGAGCCTGCTGGAACTATCCTTGCTTTCCCACTTGGAAGGCTGCATTCATGCTGCCTTGAAGCTGCCTGACGTCCCCTGCTGTTGACAGGCCTGGAAACCCGGTCGAAATGCTTCTGGGAAGAAAATGAGTTTGCTCCGTCTCAACACGGTGCTTCCATGGCCGCGGTGGTGGTTAGCCTGACAAGCCCCAGAGCGAAAGGGAAACTCAACGTGAGAATTTGCCTCCAGTTTAGGCCCTGCGTAGCCGGGCAGGAAGGGCGGCATGCAGCAGTTTCCATGAGTTCGTAGTCCCCGTTCGGGTTTATTTTAACGAAATTACCCATTTGAGGACTCCTAGGCCCCTCGGGCGTGCATCCATTTCCCTCCGAGGTCACTGAGGACCTCCAGACACCCCCCACGCCGTGGTCCCGCTGAGCAACATCGAGGCCCATTGCTCTGCCCCTCGGAGGCCCTGTGTGCGTGCCGAGTGATGGGCAACACTCTGCACGTTCCTTGAGGAGAGCTACATTTCCAGAGCCCTCAAACAGCCTCAGGACCAGATTTCTGGTGAGTCCGAAGCTCCCAGGAAATATTTGTCGTCGCCCTTGTGAGAGCTGCCGTGAGAAAACACTCTGCTTTGCCTCCTTCGCGGGCCTCGTACCTGAAGGCACTCTGCTCGAGGAGAACGTCAGCATCTCGCAATGCTGAGTCGCTAACGGGACAGCCAGATTGAGCACAGGCCTGGAGGGAAGGCCCTGACGTGAGGTGCAGAAGCGGAGCCGCGCAGCAGTTTCCATGAGGCCGTAGCCTCTGCTCTGCGTGTCTTTAACGGCAGTAGAGTTTCCTGGACACCTGGGAGGCTCGCGGGGGCACCCTGTTCCAGGCTGGAACACGGAGTACTCCGAGGCACCCCTGGGTCTGCTGAGCAACGTCCAGGCACGGAGCCCTTTGGAGCCGCTCTCTATACGCCGAGTGTAGGGAAACGCCCTGCACTCTCTCCTGGAGCAGATTCGATTCCCCACCAAACCCACACTTTCACGAACAGACTTCTGGCACGTCTCACATGCCTTTGAGGTCTTACGCCCTGCCCTAGCCTGAGCTGCCCTGAGAGACCCCTCGGCCTCGCATTGCATCTAGGACCTCCTGCCTGAAATCACCCTGCCTCCAAGCGAAAGTCGGCTTGCGTTCTTACTGCGATTTAAGCCCTGTGCTTCCTGTGGCCCTGCAGGCTTTGGAATAGCCACAGGCCCCAGAGGCGTAACTAGGCAGGGCATTCCTTGGTTGAGGCAGTTCACTTGACCCAGAACACCCTACTTCGGGGAGTTGGTTCAGGGAAGCAAACGCAGGGTAACATGTGTCTCTTTGGACTGGTTAGAAACCACAGGGAGGTAAGCTGAGTGTGCGCGTGGAAACGGGAGCCTGCTGGAACTATCCTTGCTTTCCCACTTGGAAGGCTGCATTCATGCTGCCTTGAAGCTGCCTGACGTCCCCTGCTGTTGACAGGCCTGGAAACCCGGTCGAAATGCTTCTGGGAAGAAAATGAGTTTGCTCCGTCTCATCCCGGTGCTTCCATGGCCGCGGTGGTGGTTAGCCTGACAAGCTCCAGAGCGAAAGGAAAACTCAACGTGAGAATTTGCCTCCAGTTTAGGCCCTGCGTAGCCGGGTAGGAAGGGCGGCATGCAGCAGTTTCCATGAGTTCGTAGTCCCCGTTCGGGTTTATTTTAACGAAATTACCCATTTGAGGACTCCTAGGCCCCTCGGGCGTGCATCCATTTCCCTCCGAGGTCACTGAGGACCTCCAGACACCCCCCACGCCGTGGTCCCGCTGAGCAACATCGAGGCCCATTGCTCTGCCCCTCGGAGTCCCTGAGTGCGTGCCGAGTGATGGGCAGCACTCTGCACGTTCCTTGAGGAGAGCTACATTTCCAGAGCCCTCAAACAGCCTCAGGACCAGATTTCTGGTGAGTCCGAAGCTCCCAGGAAATATTTGTCGTCGCCCTTGTGAGAGCTGCCGTGAGAAAACACTCTGCTTTGCCTCCTTCGCGGGCCTCGTACCTGAAGGCACTCTGCTCGAGGAGAACGTCAGCATCTCGCAATGCTGAGTCGCTAACGGGACAGCCAGATTGAGCACAGGCCTGGAGGGAAGGCCCTGACGTGAGGTGCAGAAGCGGAGCCGCGCAGCAGTTTCCATGAGGCCGTAGCCTCTGCTCTGCGTGTCTTTAACGGCAGTAGAGTTTCCTGGACACCTGGGAGGCTCGCGGGGGCACCCTGTTCCAGGCTGGAACACGGAGTACTCCCAGGCACCCCTGGGTCTGCTGAGCAACGTCCAGGCACGGAGCCCTTTGGAGCCGCTCTCTATACGCCGAGTGTAGGGAAACGCCCTGCACTCTCTCCTGGAGCAGATTCGATTCCCCACCAAACCCACACTTTCACGAACAGACTTCTGGCACGTCTCACATGCCTTTGAGGTCTTACGCCTTGCCCTAGCCTGAGCCGCCCTGAGAGACCCCTCGGCCTCGCATTGCATCTAGGACCTCCTGCCTGAAATCACCCTGCCTCCAAGCGAAAGTCGGCTTGCGTTCTTACTGCGATTTAAGCCCTCTGCTTCCTGTGGCCCTGCAGGCTTTGGAATAGCCACAGGCCCCAGAGGCGTAACTAGGCAGGGCATTCCTTGGTTGAGGCAGTTCACTTGACCCAGAACACCCTGCTTCGGGGAGTTGGTTCAGGGAAGCAAACGCAGGGTAACATGTGTCTCTTTGGACTGGTTAGAAACCACAGGGAGGTAAGCTGAGTGTGCGCGAGGAAACGGGAGCCTGCTGGAACTATCCTTGCTTTCCCACTTGGAAGGCTGCATTCATGCTGCCTTGAAGCTGCCTGACGTCCCCTGCTGTTGACAGGCCTGGAAACCCGGTCGAAATGCTTCTGGGAAGAAAATGAGTTTGCTCCGTCTCAACCCGGTGCTTCCATGGCCGCGGTGGTGGTTAGCCTGACAAGCTCCAGAGCGAAAGGGAAACTCAACGTGAGAATTTGCCTCCAGTTTAGGTCCTGCGTAGCCGGGTAGGAAGGGCGGCATGCAGCAGTTTCCATGAGTTCGTAGTCCCCGTTCGGGTTTATTTTAACGAAATTACCCATTTGAGGACTCCTAGGCCCCTCGGGCGTGCATCCATTTCCCTCCAAGGTCACTGAGGACCTCCAGACACCCCCCACGCCGTGGTCCCGCTGAGCAACATCGAGGCCCATTGCTCTGCCCCTCGGAGTCCCTGAGTGCGTGCCGAGTGATGGGCAGCACTCTGCACGTTCCTTGAGGAGAGCTACATTTCCAGAGCCCTCAAACAGCCTCAGGACCAGATTTCTGGTGAGTCCGAAGCTCCCAGGAAATATTTGTCGTCGCCCTTGTGAGAGCTGCCGTGAGAAAACACTCTGCTTTGCCTCCTTCGCGGGCCTCGTACCTGAAGGCACTCTGCTCGAGGAGAACGTCAGCATCTCGCAATGCTGAGTCGCTAACGGGACAGCCAGATTGAACACAGGCCTGGAGGGAAGGCCCTGCCGTGAGGTGCAGAAGCGGAGCCGCGCAGCAGTTTCCATGAGGCCGTAGCCTCTGCTCTGCGTGTCTTTAACGGCAGTAGAGTTTCCTGGACACCTGGGAGGCTCGCGGGGGCACCCTCTTCCAGGCTGGAACACGGAGTACTTCCAGGCATCCCTGGGTCTGCTGAGCAACGTCCAGGCACGGAGCCCTTTGGAGCCGCTCTCTATACGCCGAGTGTAGGGAAACGCCCTGCACTCTCTCCTGGAGCAGATTCGATTCCCCACCAAACCCACACTTTCACGAACAGACTTCTGGCACGTCTCACATGCCTTTGAGGTCTTACGCCCTGCCCTAGCCTGAGCTGCCCTGAGAGACCCCTTGGCCTCGCATTCCATCTAGGACCTCCTGCCTGAAATCACCCTGCCTCCAAGCGAAAGTCGGCTTGCGTTCTTACTGCGATTTAAGCCCTGTGCTTCCTGTAGCCCTGCAGGCTTTGGAATAGCCACAGGCCCCAGAGGCGTAACTAGGCAGGGCATTCCTTGGTTGAGGCAGTTCACTTGACCCAGAACACCCTGCTTCAGGGAGTTGGTTCAGGGAAGCAAACGCAGGGTAACATGTGTCTCTTTGCACTGGTTAGAAACCACAGGGAGGTAAGCTGAGTGTGCGCGTGGAAACGGGAGCCTGCTGGAACTATCCTTGCTTTCCCACTTGGAAGGCTGCATTCATGCTGCCTTGAAGCTGCCTGACGTCCCCTGCTGTTGACAGGCCTGGAAACCCGGTCGAAATGCTTCTGGGAAGAAAATGAGTTTGCTCCGTCTCAACACGGTGCTTCCATGGCCGCGGTGGTGGTTAGCCTGACAAGCCCCAGAGCGAAAGGGAAACTCAACGTGAGAATTTGCCTCCAGTTTAGGCCCTGCGTAGCCGGGCAGGAAGGGCGGCATGCAGCAGTTTCCATGAGTTCGTAGTCCCCGTTCGGGTTTATTTTAACGAAATTACCCATTTGAGGACTCCTAGGCCCCTCGGGCGTGCATCCATTTCCCTCCGAGGTCACTGAGGACCTCCAGACACCCCCCACGCCGTGGTCCCGCTGAGCAACATCGAGGCCCATTGCTCTGCCCCTCGGAGTCCCTGAGTGCGTGCCGAGTGATGGGCAGCACTCTGCACGTTCCTTGAGGAGAGCTACATTTCCAGAGCCCTCAAACAGCCTCAGGACCAGATTTCTGGTGAGTCCGAAGCTCCCAGGAAATATTTGTCGTCGCCCTTGTGAGAGCTGCCGTGAGAAAACACTCTGCTTTGCCTCCTTCGCGGGCCTCGTACCTGAAGGCACTCTGCTCGAGGAGAACGTCAGCATCTCGCAATGCTGAGTCGCTAACGGGACAGCCAGATTGAGCACAGGCCTGGAGGGAAGGCCCTGACGTGAGGTGCAGAAGCGGAGCCGCGCAGCAGTTTCCATGAGGCCGTAGCCTCTGCTCTGCGTGTCTTTAACGGCAGTAGAGTTTCCTGGACACCTGGGAGGCTCGCGGGGGCACCCTGTTCCAGGCTGGAACACGGAGTACTCCGAGGCACCCCTGGGTCTGCTGAGCAACGTCCAGGCACGGAGCCCTTTGGAGCCGCTCTCTATACGCCGAGTGTAGGGAAACGCCCTGCACTCTCTCCTGGAGCAGATTCGATTCCCCACCAAACCCACACTTTCACGAACAGACTTCTGGCACGTCTCACATGCCTTTGAGGTCTTACGCCCTGCCCTAGCCTGAGCTGCCCTGAGAGACCCCTCGGCCTCGCATTGCATCTAGGACCTCCTGCCTGAAATCACCCTGCCTCCAAGCGAAAGTCGGCTTGCGTTCTTACTGCGATTTAAGCCCTGTGCTTCCTGTGGCCCTGCAGGCTTTGGAATAGCCACAGGCCCCAGAGGCGTAACTAGGCAGGGCATTCCTTGGTTGAGGCAGTTCACTTGACCCAGAACACCCTACTTCGGGGAGTTGGTTCAGGGAAGCAAACGCAGGGTAACATGTGTCTCTTTGGACTGGTTAGAAACCACAGGGAGGTAAGCTGAGTGTGCGCGTGGAAACGGGAGCCTGCTGGAACTATCCTTGCTTTCCCACTTGGAAGGCTGCATTCATGCTGCCTTGAAGCTGCCTGACGTCCCCTGCTGTTGACAGGCCTGGAAACCCGGTCGAAATGCTTCTGGGAAGAAAATGAGTTTGCTCCGTCTCATCCCGGTGCTTCCATGGCCGCGGTGGTGGTTAGCCTGACAAGCTCCAGAGCGAAAGGAAAACTCAACGTGAGAATTTGCCTCCAGTTTAGGCCCTGCGTAGCCGGGTAGGAAGGGCGGCATGCAGCAGTTTCCATGAGTTCGTAGTCCCCGTTCGGGTTTATTTTAACGAAATTACCCATTTGAGGACTCCTAGGCCCCTCGGGCGTGCATCCATTTCCCTCCAAGGTCACTGAGGACCTCCAGACACCCCCCACGCCGTGGTCCCGCTGAGCAACATCGAGGCCCATTGCTCTGCCCCTCGGAGTCCCTGAGTGCGTGCCGAGTGATGGGCAGCACTCTGCACGTTCCTTGAGGAGAGCTACATTTCCAGAGCCCTCAAACAGCCTCAGGACCAGATTTCTGGTGAGTCCGAAGCTCCCAGGAAATATTTGTCGTCGCCCTTGTGAGAGCTGCCGTGAGAAAACACTCTGCTTTGCCTCCTTCGCGGGCCTCGTACCTGAAGGCACTCTGCTCGAGGAGAACGTCAGCATCTCGCAATGCTGAGTCGCTAACGGGACAGCCAGATTGAGCACAGGCCTGGAGGGAAGGCCCTGACGTGAGGTGCAGAAGCGGAGCCGCGCAGCAGTTTCCATGAGGCCGTAGCCTCTGCTCTGCGTGTCTTTAACGGCAGTAGAGTTTCCTGGACACCTGGGAGGCTCGCGGGGGCACCCTGTTCCAGGCTGGAACACGGAGTACTCCGAGGCACCCCTGGGTCTGCTGAGCAACGTCCAGGCACGGAGCCCTTTGGAGCCGCTCTCTATACGCCGAGTGTAGGGAAACGCCCTGCACTCTCTCCTGGAGCAGATTCGATTCCCCACCAAACCCACACTTTCACGAACAGACTTCTGGCACGTCTCACATGCCTTTGAGGTCTTACGCCCTGCCCTAGCCTGAGCTGCCCTGAGAGACCCCTCGGCCTCGCATTGCATCTAGGACCTCCTGCCTGAAATCACCCTGCCTCCAAGCGAAAGTCGGCTTGCGTTCTTACTGCGATTTAAGCCCTGTGCTTCCTGTGGCCCTGCAGGCTTTGGAATAGCCACAGGCCCCAGAGGCGTAACTAGGCAGGGCATTCCTTGGTTGAGGCAGTTCACTTGACCCAGAACACCCTACTTCGGGGAGTTGGTTCAGGGAAGCAAACGCAGGGTAACATGTGTCTCTTTGGACTGGTTAGAAACCACAGGGAGGTAAGCTGAGTGTGCGCGTGGAAACGGGAGCCTGCTGGAACTATCCTTGCTTTCCCACTTGGAAGGCTGCATTCATGCTGCCTTGAAGCTGCCTGACGTCCCCTGCTGTTGACAGGCCTGGAAACCCGGTCGAAATGCTTCTGGGAAGAAAATGAGTTTGCTCCGTCTCATCCCGGTGCTTCCATGGCCGCGGTGGTGGTTAGCCTGACAAGCTCCAGAGCGAAAGGAAAACTCAACGTGAGAATTTGCCTCCAGTTTAGGCCCTGCGTAGCCGGGTAGGAAGGGCGGCATGCAGCAGTTTCCATGAGTTCGTAGTCCCCGTTCGGGTTTATTTTAACGAAATTACCCATTTGAGGACTCCTAGGCCCCTCGGGCGTGCATCCATTTCCCTCCAAGGTCACTGAGGACCTCCAGACACCCCCCACGCCGTGGTCCCGCTGAGCAACATCGAGGCCCATTGCTCTGCCCCTCGGAGTCCCTGAGTGCGTGCCGAGTGATGGGCAGCACTCTGCACGTTCCTTGAGGAGAGCTACATTTCCAGAGCCCTCAAACAGCCTCAGGACCAGATTTCTGGTGAGTCCGAAGCTCCCAGGAAATATTTGTCGTCGCCCTTGTGAGAGCTGCCGTGAGAAAACACTCTGCTTTGCCTCCTTCGCGGGCCTCGTACCTGAAGGCACTCTGCTCGAGGAGAACGTCAGCATCTCGCAATGCTGAGTCGCTAACGGGACAGCCAGATTGAACACAGGCCTGGAGGGAAGGCCCTGCCGTGAGGTGCAGAAGCGGAGCCGCGCAGCAGTTTCCATGAGGCCGTAGCCTCTGCTCTGCGTGTCTTTAACGGCAGTAGAGTTTCCTGGACACCTGGGAGGCTCGCGGGGGCACCCTCTTCCAGGCTGGAACACGGAGTACTTCCAGGCATCCCTGGGTCTGCTGAGCAACGTCCAGGCACGGAGCCCTTTGGAGCCGCTCTCTATACGCCGAGTGTAGGGAAACGCCCTGCACTCTCTCCTGGAGCAGATTCGATTCCCCACCAAACCCACACTTTCACGAACAGACTTCTGGCACGTCTCACATGCCTTTGAGGTCTTACGCCCTGCCCTAGCCTGAGCTGCCCTGAGAGACCCCTCGGCCTCGCATTGCATCTAGGACCTCCTGCCTGAAATCACCCTGCCTCCAAGCGAAAGTCGGCTTGCGTTCTTACTGCGATTTAAGCCCTCTGCTTCCTGTGGCCCTGCAGGCTTTGGAATAGCCACAGGCCCCAGAGGCGTAACTAGGCAGGGCATTCCTTGGTTGAGGCAGTTCACTTGACCCAGAACACCCTGCTTCGGGGAGTTGGTTCAGGGAAGCAAACGCAGGGTAACATGTGTCTCTTTGGACTGGTTAGAAACCACAGGGAGGTAAGCTGAGTGTGCGCGAGGAAACGGGAGCCTGCTGGAACTATCCTTGCTTTCCCACTTGGAAGGCTGCATTCATGCTGCCTTGAAGCTGCCTGACGTCCCCTGCTGTTGACAGGCCTGGAAACCCGGTCGAAATGCTTCTGGGAAGAAAATGAGTTTGCTCCGTCTCAACCCGGTGCTTCCATGGCCGCGGTGGTGGTTAGCCTGACAAGCTCCAGAGCGAAAGGGAAACTCAACGTGAGAATTTGCCTCCAGTTTAGGTCCTGCGTAGCCGGGTAGGAAGGGCGGCATGCAGCAGTTTCCATGAGTTCGTAGTCCCCGTTCGGGTTTATTTTAACGAAATTACCCATTTGAGGACTCCTAGGCCCCTCGGGCGTGCATCCATTTCCCTCCAAGGTCACTGAGGACCTCCAGACACCCCCCACGCCGTGGTCCCGCTGAGCAACATCGAGGCCCATTGCTCTGCCCCTCGGAGTCCCTGAGTGCGTGCCGAGTGATGGGCAGCACTCTGCACGTTCCTTGAGGAGAGCTACATTTCCAGAGCCCTCAAACAGCCTCAGGACCAGATTTCTGGTGAGTCCGAAGCTCCCAGGAAATATTTGTCGTCGCCCTTGTGAGAGCTGCCGTGAGAAAACACTCTGCTTTGCCTCCTTCGCGGGCCTCGTACCTGAAGGCACTCTGCTCGAGGAGAACGTCAGCATCTCGCAATGCTGAGTCGCTAACGGGACAGCCAGATTGAACACAGGCCTGGAGGGAAGGCCCTGCCGTGAGGTGCAGAAGCGGAGCCGCGCAGCAGTTTCCATGAGGCCGTAGCCTCTGCTCTGCGTGTCTTTAACGGCAGTAGAGTTTCCTGGACACCTGGGAGGCTCGCGGGGGCACCCTCTTCCAGGCTGGAACACGGAGTACTTCCAGGCATCCCTGGGTCTGCTGAGCAACGTCCAGGCACGGAGCCCTTTGGAGCCGCTCTCTATACGCCGAGTGTAGGGAAACGCCCTGCACTCTCTCCTGGAGCAGATTCGATTCCCCACCAAACCCACACTTTCACGAACAGACTTCTGGCACGTCTCACATGCCTTTGAGGTCTTACGCCCTGCCCTAGCCTGAGCTGCCCTGAGAGACCCCTCGGCCTCGCATTCCATCTAGGACCTCCTGCCTGAAATCACCCTGCCTCCAAGCGAAAGTCGGCTTGCGTTCTTACTGCGATTTAAGCCCTGTGCTTCCTGTGGCCCTGCAGGCTTTGGAATAGCCACAGGCCCCAGAGGCGTAACTAGGCAGGGCATTCCTTGGTTGAGGCAGTTCACTTGACCCAGAACACCCTGCTTCAGGGAGTTGGTTCAGGGAAGCAAACGCAGGGTAACATGTGTCTCTTTGCACTGGTTAGAAACCACAGGGAGGTAAGCTGAGTGTGCGCGTGGAAACGGGAGCCTGCTGGAACTATCCTTGCTTTCCCACTTGGAAGGCTGCATTCATGCTGCCTTGAAGCTGCCTGACGTCCCCTGCTGTTGACAGGCCTGGAAACCCGGTCGAAATGCTTCTGGGAAGAAAATGAGTTTGCTCCGTCTCAACACGGTGCTTCCATGGCCGCGGTGGTGGTTAGCCTGACAAGCCCCAGAGCGAAAGGGAAACTCAACGTGAGAATTTGCCTCCAGTTTAGGCCCTGCGTAGCCGGGCAGGAAGGGCGGCATGCAGCAGTTTCCATGAGTTCGTAGTCCCCGTTCGGGTTTATTTTAACGAAATTACCCATTTGAGGACTCCTAGGCCCCTCGGGCGTGCATCCATTTCCCTCCGAGGTCACTGAGGACCTCCAGACACCCCCCACGCCGTGGTCCCGCTGAGCAACATCGAGGCCCATTGCTCTGCCCCTCGGAGGCCCTGTGTGCGTGCCGAGTGATGGGCAACACTCTGCACGTTCCTTGAGGAGAGCTACATTTCCAGAGCCCTCAAACAGCCTCAGGACCAGATTTCTGGTGAGTCCGAAGCTCCCAGGAAATATTTGTCGTCGCCCTTGTGAGAGCTGCCGTGAGAAAACACTCTGCTTTGCCTCCTTCGCGGGCCTCGTACCTGAAGGCACTCTGCTCGAGGAGAACGTCAGCATCTCGCAATGCTGAGTCGCTAACGGGACAGCCAGATTGAGCACAGGCCTGGAGGGAAGGCCCTGACGTGAGGTGCAGAAGCGGAGCCGCGCAGCAGTTTCCATGAGGCCGTAGCCTCTGCTCTGCGTGTCTTTAACGGCAGTAGAGTTTCCTGGACACCTGGGAGGCTCGCGGGGGCACCCTGTTCCAGGCTGGAACACGGAGTACTCCGAGGCACCCCTGGGTCTGCTGAGCAACGTCCAGGCACGGAGCCCTTTGGAGCCGCTCTCTATACGCCGAGTGTAGGGAAACGCCCTGCACTCTCTCCTGGAGCAGATTCGATTCCCCACCAAACCCACACTTTCACGAACAGACTTCTGGCACGTCTCACATGCCTTTGAGGTCTTACGCCCTGCCCTAGCCTGAGCTGCCCTGAGAGACCCCTCGGCCTCGCATTGCATCTAGGACCTCCTGCCTGAAATCACCCTGCCTCCAAGCGAAAGTCGGCTTGCGTTCTTACTGCGATTTAAGCCCTGTGCTTCCTGTGGCCCTGCAGGCTTTGGAATAGCCACAGGCCCCAGAGGCGTAACTAGGCAGGGCATTCCTTGGTTGAGGCAGTTCACTTGACCCAGAACACCCTACTTCGGGGAGTTGGTTCAGGGAAGCAAACGCAGGGTAACATGTGTCTCTTTGCACTGGTTAGAAACCACAGGGAGGTAAGCTGAGTGTGCGCGTGGAAACGGGAGCCTGCTGGAACTATCCTTGCTTTCCCACTTGGAAGGCTGCATTCATGCTGCCTTGAAGCTGCCTGACGTCCCCTGCTGTTGACAGGCCTGGAAACCCGGTCGAAATGCTTCTGGGAAGAAAATGAGTTTGCTCCGTCTCAACACGGTGCTTCCATGGCCGCGGTGGTGGTTAGCCTGACAAGCCCCAGAGCGAAAGGGAAACTCAACGTGAGAATTTGCCTCCAGTTTAGGCCCTGCGTAGCCGGGCAGGAAGGGCGGCATGCAGCAGTTTCCATGAGTTCGTA
Organism: Orcinus orca; assembly: GCF_937001465.1. Classification (NCBI taxonomy): domain Eukaryota; kingdom Metazoa; phylum Chordata; class Mammalia; order Artiodactyla; family Delphinidae; genus Orcinus; species Orcinus orca. Next base: position 1,102,379 of record NW_026044069.1, on the reverse strand, counting down.
GTCCCCGTTCGGGTTTATTTTAACGAAATTACCCATTTGAGGACTCCTAGGCCCCTCGGGCGTGCATCCATTTCCCTCCGAGGTCACTGAGGACCTCCAGACACCCCCCACGCCGTGGTCCCGCTGAGCAACATCGAGGCCCATTGCTCTGCCCCTCGGAGGCCCTGTGTGCGTGCCGAGTGATGGGCAACACTCTGCACGTTCCTTGAGGAGAGCTACATTTCCAGAGCCCTCAAACAGCCTCAGGACCAGATTTCTGGTGAGTCCGAAGCTCCCAGGAAATATTTGTCGTCGCCCTTGTGAGAGCTGCCGTGAGAAAACACTCTGCTTTGCCTCCTTCGCGGGCCTCGTACCTGAAGGCACTCTGCTCGAGGAGAACGTCAGCATCTCGCAATGCTGAGTCGCTAACGGGACAGCCAGATTGAGCACAGGCCTGGAGGGAAGGCCCTGACGTGAGGTGCAGAAGCGGAGCCGCGCAGCAGTTTCCATGAGGCCGTAGCCTCTGCTCTGCGTGTCTTTAACGGCAGTAGAGTTTCCTGGACACCTGGGAGGCTCGCGGGGGCACCCTGTTCCAGGCTGGAACACGGAGTACTCCGAGGCACCCCTGGGTCTGCTGAGCAACGTCCAGGCACGGAGCCCTTTGGAGCCGCTCTCTATACGCCGAGTGTAGGGAAACGCCCTGCACTCTCTCCTGGAGCAGATTCGATTCCCCACCAAACCCACACTTTCACGAACAGACTTCTGGCACGTCTCACATGCCTTTGAGGTCTTACGCCCTGCCCTAGCCTGAGCTGCCCTGAGAGACCCCTCGGCCTCGCATTGCATCTAGGACCTCCTGCCTGAAATCACCCTGCCTCCAAGCGAAAGTCGGCTTGCGTTCTTACTGCGATTTAAGCCCTGTGCTTCCTGTGGCCCTGCAGGCTTTGGAATAGCCACAGGCCCCAGAGGCGTAACTAGGCAGGGCATTCCTTGGTTGAGGCAGTTCACTTGACCCAGAACACCCTACTTCGGGGAGTTGGTTCAGGGAAGCAAACGCAGGGTAACATGTGTCTCTTTGGACTGGTTAGAAACCACAGGGAGGTAAGCTGAGTGTGCGCGTGGAAACGGGAGCCTGCTGGAACTATCCTTGCTTTCCCACTTGGAAGGCTGCATTCATGCTGCCTTGAAGCTGCCTGACGTCCCCTGCTGTTGACAGGCCTGGAAACCCGGTCGAAATGCTTCTGGGAAGAAAATGAGTTTGCTCCGTCTCATCCCGGTGCTTCCATGGCCGCGGTGGTGGTTAGCCTGACAAGCTCCAGAGCGAAAGGAAAACTCAACGTGAGAATTTGCCTCCAGTTTAGGCCCTGCGTAGCCGGGTAGGAAGGGCGGCATGCAGCAGTTTCCATGAGTTCGTAGTCCCCGTTCGGGTTTATTTTAACGAAATTACCCATTTGAGGACTCCTAGGCCCCTCGGGCGTGCATCCATTTCCCTCCGAGGTCACTGAGGACCTCCAGACACCCCCCACGCCGTGGTCCCGCTGAGCAACATCGAGGCCCATTGCTCTGCCCCTCGGAGTCCCTGAGTGCGTGCCGAGTGATGGGCAGCACTCTGCACGTTCCTTGAGGAGAGCTACATTTCCAGAGCCCTCAAACAGCCTCAGGACCAGATTTCTGGTGAGTCCGAAGCTCCCAGGAAATATTTGTCGTCGCCCTTGTGAGAGCTGCCGTGAGAAAACACTCTGCTTTGCCTCCTTCGCGGGCCTCGTACCTGAAGGCACTCTGCTCGAGGAGAACGTCAGCATCTCGCAATGCTGAGTCGCTAACGGGACAGCCAGATTGAGCACAGGCCTGGAGGGAAGGCCCTGACGTGAGGTGCAGAAGCGGAGCCGCGCAGCAGTTTCCATGAGGCCGTAGCCTCTGCTCTGCGTGTCTTTAACGGCAGTAGAGTTTCCTGGACACCTGGGAGGCTCGCGGGGGCACCCTGTTCCAGGCTGGAACACGGAGTACTCCCAGGCACCCCTGGGTCTGCTGAGCAACGTCCAGGCACGGAGCCCTTTGGAGCCGCTCTCTATACGCCGAGTGTAGGGAAACGCCCTGCACTCTCTCCTGGAGCAGATTCGATTCCCCACCAAACCCACACTTTCACGAACAGACTTCTGGCACGTCTCACATGCCTTTGAGGTCTTACGCCTTGCCCTAGCCTGAGCCGCCCTGAGAGACCCCTCGGCCTCGCATTGCATCTAGGACCTCCTGCCTGAAATCACCCTGCCTCCAAGCGAAAGTCGGCTTGCGTTCTTACTGCGATTTAAGCCCTCTGCTTCCTGTGGCCCTGCAGGCTTTGGAATAGCCACAGGCCCCAGAGGCGTAACTAGGCAGGGCATTCCTTGGTTGAGGCAGTTCACTTGACCCAGAACACCCTGCTTCGGGGAGTTGGTTCAGGGAAGCAAACGCAGGGTAACATGTGTCTCTTTGGACTGGTTAGAAACCACAGGGAGGTAAGCTGAGTGTGCGCGAGGAAACGGGAGCCTGCTGGAACTATCCTTGCTTTCCCACTTGGAAGGCTGCATTCATGCTGCCTTGAAGCTGCCTGACGTCCCCTGCTGTTGACAGGCCTGGAAACCCGGTCGAAATGCTTCTGGGAAGAAAATGAGTTTGCTCCGTCTCAACCCGGTGCTTCCATGGCCGCGGTGGTGGTTAGCCTGACAAGCTCCAGAGCGAAAGGGAAACTCAACGTGAGAATTTGCCTCCAGTTTAGGTCCTGCGTAGCCGGGTAGGAAGGGCGGCATGCAGCAGTTTCCATGAGTTCGTAGTCCCCGTTCGGGTTTATTTTAACGAAATTACCCATTTGAGGACTCCTAGGCCCCTCGGGCGTGCATCCATTTCCCTCCAAGGTCACTGAGGACCTCCAGACACCCCCCACGCCGTGGTCCCGCTGAGCAACATCGAGGCCCATTGCTCTGCCCCTCGGAGTCCCTGAGTGCGTGCCGAGTGATGGGCAGCACTCTGCACGTTCCTTGAGGAGAGCTACATTTCCAGAGCCCTCAAACAGCCTCAGGACCAGATTTCTGGTGAGTCCGAAGCTCCCAGGAAATATTTGTCGTCGCCCTTGTGAGAGCTGCCGTGAGAAAACACTCTGCTTTGCCTCCTTCGCGGGCCTCGTACCTGAAGGCACTCTGCTCGAGGAGAACGTCAGCATCTCGCAATGCTGAGTCGCTAACGGGACAGCCAGATTGAACACAGGCCTGGAGGGAAGGCCCTGCCGTGAGGTGCAGAAGCGGAGCCGCGCAGCAGTTTCCATGAGGCCGTAGCCTCTGCTCTGCGTGTCTTTAACGGCAGTAGAGTTTCCTGGACACCTGGGAGGCTCGCGGGGGCACCCTCTTCCAGGCTGGAACACGGAGTACTTCCAGGCATCCCTGGGTCTGCTGAGCAACGTCCAGGCACGGAGCCCTTTGGAGCCGCTCTCTATACGCCGAGTGTAGGGAAACGCCCTGCACTCTCTCCTGGAGCAGATTCGATTCCCCACCAAACCCACACTTTCACGAACAGACTTCTGGCACGTCTCACATGCCTTTGAGGTCTTACGCCCTGCCCTAGCCTGAGCTGCCCTGAGAGACCCCTCGGCCTCGCATTCCATCTAGGACCTCCTGCCTGAAATCACCCTGCCTCCAAGCGAAAGTCGGCTTGCGTTCTTACTGCGATTTAAGCCCTGTGCTTCCTGTAGCCCTGCAGGCTTTGGAATAGCCACAGGCCCCAGAGGCGTAACTAGGCAGGGCATTCCTTGGTTGAGGCAGTTCACTTGACCCAGAACACCCTGCTTCAGGGAGTTGGTTCAGGGAAGCAAACGCAGGGTAACATGTGTCTCTTTGCACTGGTTAGAAACCACAGGGAGGTAAGCTGAGTGTGCGCGTGGAAACGGGAGCCTGCTGGAACTATCCTTGCTTTCCCACTTGGAAGGCTGCATTCATGCTGCCTTGAAGCTGCCTGACGTCCCCTGCTGTTGACAGGCCTGGAAACCCGGTCGAAATGCTTCTGGGAAGAAAATGAGTTTGCTCCGTCTCAACACGGTGCTTCCATGGCCGCGGTGGTGGTTAGCCTGACAAGCCCCAGAGCGAAAGGGAAACTCAACGTGAGAATTTGCCTCCAGTTTAGGCCCTGCGTAGCCGGGCAGGAAGGGCGGCATGCAGCAGTTTCCATGAGTTCGTAGTCCCCGTTCGGGTTTATTTTAACGAAATTACCCATTTGAGGACTCCTAGGCCCCTCGGGCGTGCATCCATTTCCCTCCGAGGTCACTGAGGACCTCCAGACACCCCCCACGCCGTGGTCCCGCTGAGCAACATCGAGGCCCATTGCTCTGCCCCTCGGAGTCCCTGAGTGCGTGCCGAGTGATGGGCAGCACTCTGCACGTTCCTTGAGGAGAGCTACATTTCCAGAGCCCTCAAACAGCCTCAGGACCAGATTTCTGGTGAGTCCGAAGCTCCCAGGAAATATTTGTCGTCGCCCTTGTGAGAGCTGCCGTGAGAAAACACTCTGCTTTGCCTCCTTCGCGGGCCTCGTACCTGAAGGCACTCTGCTCGAGGAGAACGTCAGCATCTCGCAATGCTGAGTCGCTAACGGGACAGCCAGATTGAGCACAGGCCTGGAGGGAAGGCCCTGACGTGAGGTGCAGAAGCGGAGCCGCGCAGCAGTTTCCATGAGGCCGTAGCCTCTGCTCTGCGTGTCTTTAACGGCAGTAGAGTTTCCTGGACACCTGGGAGGCTCGCGGGGGCACCCTGTTCCAGGCTGGAACACGGAGTACTCCGAGGCACCCCTGGGTCTGCTGAGCAACGTCCAGGCACGGAGCCCTTTGGAGCCGCTCTCTATACGCCGAGTGTAGGGAAACGCCCTGCACTCTCTCCTGGAGCAGATTCGATTCCCCACCAAACCCACACTTTCACGAACAGACTTCTGGCACGTCTCACATGCCTTTGAGGTCTTACGCCCTGCCCTAGCCTGAGCTGCCCTGAGAGACCCCTCGGCCTCGCATTGCATCTAGGACCTCCTGCCTGAAATCACCCTGCCTCCAAGCGAAAGTCGGCTTGCGTTCTTACTGCGATTTAAGCCCTGTGCTTCCTGTGGCCCTGCAGGCTTTGGAATAGCCACAGGCCCCAGAGGCGTAACTAGGCAGGGCATTCCTTGGTTGAGGCAGTTCACTTGACCCAGAACACCCTACTTCGGGGAGTTGGTTCAGGGAAGCAAACGCAGGGTAACATGTGTCTCTTTGGACTGGTTAGAAACCACAGGGAGGTAAGCTGAGTGTGCGCGTGGAAACGGGAGCCTGCTGGAACTATCCTTGCTTTCCCACTTGGAAGGCTGCATTCATGCTGCCTTGAAGCTGCCTGACGTCCCCTGCTGTTGACAGGCCTGGAAACCCGGTCGAAATGCTTCTGGGAAGAAAATGAGTTTGCTCCGTCTCATCCCGGTGCTTCCATGGCCGCGGTGGTGGTTAGCCTGACAAGCTCCAGAGCGAAAGGAAAACTCAACGTGAGAATTTGCCTCCAGTTTAGGCCCTGCGTAGCCGGGTAGGAAGGGCGGCATGCAGCAGTTTCCATGAGTTCGTAGTCCCCGTTCGGGTTTATTTTAACGAAATTACCCATTTGAGGACTCCTAGGCCCCTCGGGCGTGCATCCATTTCCCTCCAAGGTCACTGAGGACCTCCAGACACCCCCCACGCCGTGGTCCCGCTGAGCAACATCGAGGCCCATTGCTCTGCCCCTCGGAGTCCCTGAGTGCGTGCCGAGTGATGGGCAGCACTCTGCACGTTCCTTGAGGAGAGCTACATTTCCAGAGCCCTCAAACAGCCTCAGGACCAGATTTCTGGTGAGTCCGAAGCTCCCAGGAAATATTTGTCGTCGCCCTTGTGAGAGCTGCCGTGAGAAAACACTCTGCTTTGCCTCCTTCGCGGGCCTCGTACCTGAAGGCACTCTGCTCGAGGAGAACGTCAGCATCTCGCAATGCTGAGTCGCTAACGGGACAGCCAGATTGAGCACAGGCCTGGAGGGAAGGCCCTGACGTGAGGTGCAGAAGCGGAGCCGCGCAGCAGTTTCCATGAGGCCGTAGCCTCTGCTCTGCGTGTCTTTAACGGCAGTAGAGTTTCCTGGACACCTGGGAGGCTCGCGGGGGCACCCTGTTCCAGGCTGGAACACGGAGTACTCCGAGGCACCCCTGGGTCTGCTGAGCAACGTCCAGGCACGGAGCCCTTTGGAGCCGCTCTCTATACGCCGAGTGTAGGGAAACGCCCTGCACTCTCTCCTGGAGCAGATTCGATTCCCCACCAAACCCACACTTTCACGAACAGACTTCTGGCACGTCTCACATGCCTTTGAGGTCTTACGCCCTGCCCTAGCCTGAGCTGCCCTGAGAGACCCCTCGGCCTCGCATTGCATCTAGGACCTCCTGCCTGAAATCACCCTGCCTCCAAGCGAAAGTCGGCTTGCGTTCTTACTGCGATTTAAGCCCTGTGCTTCCTGTGGCCCTGCAGGCTTTGGAATAGCCACAGGCCCCAGAGGCGTAACTAGGCAGGGCATTCCTTGGTTGAGGCAGTTCACTTGACCCAGAACACCCTACTTCGGGGAGTTGGTTCAGGGAAGCAAACGCAGGGTAACATGTGTCTCTTTGGACTGGTTAGAAACCACAGGGAGGTAAGCTGAGTGTGCGCGTGGAAACGGGAGCCTGCTGGAACTATCCTTGCTTTCCCACTTGGAAGGCTGCATTCATGCTGCCTTGAAGCTGCCTGACGTCCCCTGCTGTTGACAGGCCTGGAAACCCGGTCGAAATGCTTCTGGGAAGAAAATGAGTTTGCTCCGTCTCATCCCGGTGCTTCCATGGCCGCGGTGGTGGTTAGCCTGACAAGCTCCAGAGCGAAAGGAAAACTCAACGTGAGAATTTGCCTCCAGTTTAGGCCCTGCGTAGCCGGGTAGGAAGGGCGGCATGCAGCAGTTTCCATGAGTTCGTAGTCCCCGTTCGGGTTTATTTTAACGAAATTACCCATTTGAGGACTCCTAGGCCCCTCGGGCGTGCATCCATTTCCCTCCAAGGTCACTGAGGACCTCCAGACACCCCCCACGCCGTGGTCCCGCTGAGCAACATCGAGGCCCATTGCTCTGCCCCTCGGAGTCCCTGAGTGCGTGCCGAGTGATGGGCAGCACTCTGCACGTTCCTTGAGGAGAGCTACATTTCCAGAGCCCTCAAACAGCCTCAGGACCAGATTTCTGGTGAGTCCGAAGCTCCCAGGAAATATTTGTCGTCGCCCTTGTGAGAGCTGCCGTGAGAAAACACTCTGCTTTGCCTCCTTCGCGGGCCTCGTACCTGAAGGCACTCTGCTCGAGGAGAACGTCAGCATCTCGCAATGCTGAGTCGCTAACGGGACAGCCAGATTGAACACAGGCCTGGAGGGAAGGCCCTGCCGTGAGGTGCAGAAGCGGAGCCGCGCAGCAGTTTCCATGAGGCCGTAGCCTCTGCTCTGCGTGTCTTTAACGGCAGTAGAGTTTCCTGGACACCTGGGAGGCTCGCGGGGGCACCCTCTTCCAGGCTGGAACACGGAGTACTTCCAGGCATCCCTGGGTCTGCTGAGCAACGTCCAGGCACGGAGCCCTTTGGAGCCGCTCTCTATACGCCGAGTGTAGGGAAACGCCCTGCACTCTCTCCTGGAGCAGATTCGATTCCCCACCAAACCCACACTTTCACGAACAGACTTCTGGCACGTCTCACATGCCTTTGAGGTCTTACGCCCTGCCCTAGCCTGAGCTGCCCTGAGAGACCCCTCGGCCTCGCATTGCATCTAGGACCTCCTGCCTGAAATCACCCTGCCTCCAAGCGAAAGTCGGCTTGCGTTCTTACTGCGATTTAAGCCCTCTGCTTCCTGTGGCCCTGCAGGCTTTGGAATAGCCACAGGCCCCAGAGGCGTAACTAGGCAGGGCATTCCTTGGTTGAGGCAGTTCACTTGACCCAGAACACCCTGCTTCGGGGAGTTGGTTCAGGGAAGCAAACGCAGGGTAACATGTGTCTCTTTGGACTGGTTAGAAACCACAGGGAGGTAAGCTGAGTGTGCGCGAGGAAACGGGAGCCTGCTGGAACTATCCTTGCTTTCCCACTTGGAAGGCTGCATTCATGCTGCCTTGAAGCTGCCTGACGTCCCCTGCTGTTGACAGGCCTGGAAACCCGGTCGAAATGCTTCTGGGAAGAAAATGAGTTTGCTCCGTCTCAACCCGGTGCTTCCATGGCCGCGGTGGTGGTTAGCCTGACAAGCTCCAGAGCGAAAGGGAAACTCAACGTGAGAATTTGCCTCCAGTTTAGGTCCTGCGTAGCCGGGTAGGAAGGGCGGCATGCAGCAGTTTCCATGAGTTCGTAGTCCCCGTTCGGGTTTATTTTAACGAAATTACCCATTTGAGGACTCCTAGGCCCCTCGGGCGTGCATCCATTTCCCTCCAAGGTCACTGAGGACCTCCAGACACCCCCCACGCCGTGGTCCCGCTGAGCAACATCGAGGCCCATTGCTCTGCCCCTCGGAGTCCCTGAGTGCGTGCCGAGTGATGGGCAGCACTCTGCACGTTCCTTGAGGAGAGCTACATTTCCAGAGCCCTCAAACAGCCTCAGGACCAGATTTCTGGTGAGTCCGAAGCTCCCAGGAAATATTTGTCGTCGCCCTTGTGAGAGCTGCCGTGAGAAAACACTCTGCTTTGCCTCCTTCGCGGGCCTCGTACCTGAAGGCACTCTGCTCGAGGAGAACGTCAGCATCTCGCAATGCTGAGTCGCTAACGGGACAGCCAGATTGAACACAGGCCTGGAGGGAAGGCCCTGCCGTGAGGTGCAGAAGCGGAGCCGCGCAGCAGTTTCCATGAGGCCGTAGCCTCTGCTCTGCGTGTCTTTAACGGCAGTAGAGTTTCCTGGACACCTGGGAGGCTCGCGGGGGCACCCTCTTCCAGGCTGGAACACGGAGTACTTCCAGGCATCCCTGGGTCTGCTGAGCAACGTCCAGGCACGGAGCCCTTTGGAGCCGCTCTCTATACGCCGAGTGTAGGGAAACGCCCTGCACTCTCTCCTGGAGCAGATTCGATTCCCCACCAAACCCACACTTTCACGAACAGACTTCTGGCACGTCTCACATGCCTTTGAGGTCTTACGCCCTGCCCTAGCCTGAGCTGCCCTGAGAGACCCCTCGGCCTCGCATTCCATCTAGGACCTCCTGCCTGAAATCACCCTGCCTCCAAGCGAAAGTCGGCTTGCGTTCTTACTGCGATTTAAGCCCTGTGCTTCCTGTGGCCCTGCAGGCTTTGGAATAGCCACAGGCCCCAGAGGCGTAACTAGGCAGGGCATTCCTTGGTTGAGGCAGTTCACTTGACCCAGAACACCCTGCTTCAGGGAGTTGGTTCAGGGAAGCAAACGCAGGGTAACATGTGTCTCTTTGCACTGGTTAGAAACCACAGGGAGGTAAGCTGAGTGTGCGCGTGGAAACGGGAGCCTGCTGGAACTATCCTTGCTTTCCCACTTGGAAGGCTGCATTCATGCTGCCTTGAAGCTGCCTGACGTCCCCTGCTGTTGACAGGCCTGGAAACCCGGTCGAAATGCTTCTGGGAAGAAAATGAGTTTGCTCCGTCTCAACACGGTGCTTCCATGGCCGCGGTGGTGGTTAGCCTGACAAGCCCCAGAGCGAAAGGGAAACTCAACGTGAGAATTTGCCTCCAGTTTAGGCCCTGCGTAGCCGGGCAGGAAGGGCGGCATGCAGCAGTTTCCATGAGTTCGTAGTCCCCGTTCGGGTTTATTTTAACGAAATTACCCATTTGAGGACTCCTAGGCCCCTCGGGCGTGCATCCATTTCCCTCCGAGGTCACTGAGGACCTCCAGACACCCCCCACGCCGTGGTCCCGCTGAGCAACATCGAGGCCCATTGCTCTGCCCCTCGGAGGCCCTGTGTGCGTGCCGAGTGATGGGCAACACTCTGCACGTTCCTTGAGGAGAGCTACATTTCCAGAGCCCTCAAACAGCCTCAGGACCAGATTTCTGGTGAGTCCGAAGCTCCCAGGAAATATTTGTCGTCGCCCTTGTGAGAGCTGCCGTGAGAAAACACTCTGCTTTGCCTCCTTCGCGGGCCTCGTACCTGAAGGCACTCTGCTCGAGGAGAACGTCAGCATCTCGCAATGCTGAGTCGCTAACGGGACAGCCAGATTGAGCACAGGCCTGGAGGGAAGGCCCTGACGTGAGGTGCAGAAGCGGAGCCGCGCAGCAGTTTCCATGAGGCCGTAGCCTCTGCTCTGCGTGTCTTTAACGGCAGTAGAGTTTCCTGGACACCTGGGAGGCTCGCGGGGGCACCCTGTTCCAGGCTGGAACACGGAGTACTCCGAGGCACCCCTGGGTCTGCTGAGCAACGTCCAGGCACGGAGCCCTTTGGAGCCGCTCTCTATACGCCGAGTGTAGGGAAACGCCCTGCACTCTCTCCTGGAGCAGATTCGATTCCCCACCAAACCCACACTTTCACGAACAGACTTCTGGCACGTCTCACATGCCTTTGAGGTCTTACGCCCTGCCCTAGCCTGAGCTGCCCTGAGAGACCCCTCGGCCTCGCATTGCATCTAGGACCTCCTGCCTGAAATCACCCTGCCTCCAAGCGAAAGTCGGCTTGCGTTCTTACTGCGATTTAAGCCCTGTGCTTCCTGTGGCCCTGCAGGCTTTGGAATAGCCACAGGCCCCAGAGGCGTAACTAGGCAGGGCATTCCTTGGTTGAGGCAGTTCACTTGACCCAGAACACCCTACTTCGGGGAGTTGGTTCAGGGAAGCAAACGCAGGGTAACATGTGTCTCTTTGCACTGGTTAGAAACCACAGGGAGGTAAGCTGAGTGTGCGCGTGGAAACGGGAGCCTGCTGGAACTATCCTTGCTTTCCCACTTGGAAGGCTGCATTCATGCTGCCTTGAAGCTGCCTGACGTCCCCTGCTGTTGACAGGCCTGGAAACCCGGTCGAAATGCTTCTGGGAAGAAAATGAGTTTGCTCCGTCTCAACACGGTGCTTCCATGGCCGCGGTGGTGGTTAGCCTGACAAGCCCCAGAGCGAAAGGGAAACTCAACGTGAGAATTTGCCTCCAGTTTAGGCCCTGCGTAGCCGGGCAGGAAGGGCGGCATGCAGCAGTTTCCATGAGTTCGTAGTCCCCGTTCGGGTTTATTTTAACGAAATTACCCATTTGAGGACTCCTAGGCCCCTCGGGCGTGCATCCATTTCCCTCCGAGGTCACTGAGGACCTCCAGACACCCCCCACGCCGTGGTCCCGCTGAGCAACATCGAGGCCCATTGCTCTGCCCCTCGGAGGCCCTGTGTGCGTGCCGAGTGATGGGCAACACTCTGCACGTTCCTTGAGGAGAGCTACATTTCCAGAGCCCTCAAACAGCCTCAGGACCAGATTTCTGGTGAGTCCGAAGCTCCCAGGAAATATTTGTCGTCGCCCTTGTGAGAGCTGCCGTGAGAAAACACTCTGCTTTGCCTCCTTCGCGGGCCTCGTACCTGAAGGCACTCTGCTCGAGGAGAACGTCAGCATCTCGCAATGCTGAGTCGCTAACGGGACAGCCAGATTGAGCACAGGCCTGGAGGGAAGGCCCTGACGTGAGGTGCAGAAGCGGAGCCGCGCAGCAGTTTCCATGAGGCCGTAGCCTCTGCTCTGCGTGTCTTTAACGGCAGTAGAGTTTCCTGGACACCTGGGAGGCTCGCGGGGGCACCCTGTTCCAGGCTGGAACACGGAGTACTCCGAGGCACCCCTGGGTCTGCTGAGCAACGTCCAGGCACGGAGCCCTTTGGAGCCGCTCTCTATACGCCGAGTGTAGGGAAACGCCCTGCACTCTCTCCTGGAGCAGATTCGATTCCCCACCAAACCCACACTTTCACGAACAGACTTCTGGCACGTCTCACATGCCTTTGAGGTCTTACGCCCTGCCCTAGCCTGAGCTGCCCTGAGAGACCCCTCGGCCTCGCATTGCATCTAGGACCTCCTGCCTGAAATCACCCTGCCTCCAAGCGAAAGTCGGCTTGCGTTCTTACTGCGATTTAAGCCCTGTGCTTCCTGTGGCCCTGCAGGCTTTGGAATAGCCACAGGCCCCAGAGGCGTAACTAGGCAGGGCATTCCTTGGTTGAGGCAGTTCACTTGACCCAGAACACCCTACTTCGGGGAGTTGGTTCAGGGAAGCAAACGCAGGGTAACATGTGTCTCTTTGGACTGGTTAGAAACCACAGGGAGGTAAGCTGAGTGTGCGCGTGGAAACGGGAGCCTGCTGGAACTATCCTTGCTTTCCCACTTGGAAGGCTGCATTCATGCTGCCTTGAAGCTGCCTGACGTCCCCTGCTGTTGACAGGCCTGGAAACCCGGTCGAAATGCTTCTGGGAAGAAAATGAGTTTGCTCCGTCTCATCCCGGTGCTTCCATGGCCGCGGTGGTGGTTAGCCTGACAAGCTCCAGAGCGAAAGGAAAACTCAACGTGAGAATTTGCCTCCAGTTTAGGCCCTGCGTAGCCGGGTAGGAAGGGCGGCATGCAGCAGTTTCCATGAGTTCGTAGTCCCCGTTCGGGTTTATTTTAACGAAATTACCCATTTGAGGACTCCTAGGCCCCTCGGGCGTGCATCCATTTCCCTCCGAGGTCACTGAGGACCTCCAGACACCCCCCACGCCGTGGTCCCGCTGAGCAACATCGAGGCCCATTGCTCTGCCCCTCGGAGTCCCTGAGTGCGTGCCGAGTGATGGGCAGCACTCTGCACGTTCCTTGAGGAGAGCTACATTTCCAGAGCCCTCAAACAGCCTCAGGACCAGATTTCTGGTGAGTCCGAAGCTCCCAGGAAATATTTGTCGTCGCCCTTGTGAGAGCTGCCGTGAGAAAACACTCTGCTTTGCCTCCTTCGCGGGCCTCGTACCTGAAGGCACTCTGCTCGAGGAGAACGTCAGCATCTCGCAATGCTGAGTCGCTAACGGGACAGCCAGATTGAGCACAGGCCTGGAGGGAAGGCCCTGACGTGAGGTGCAGAAGCGGAGCCGCGCAGCAGTTTCCATGAGGCCGTAGCCTCTGCTCTGCGTGTCTTTAACGGCAGTAGAGTTTCCTGGACACCTGGGAGGCTCGCGGGGGCACCCTGTTCCAGGCTGGAACACGGAGTACTCCCAGGCACCCCTGGGTCTGCTGAGCAACGTCCAGGCACGGAGCCCTTTGGAGCCGCTCTCTATACGCCGAGTGTAGGGAAACGCCCTGCACTCTCTCCTGGAGCAGATTCGATTCCCCACCAAACCCACACTTTCACGAACAGACTTCTGGCACGTCTCACATGCCTTTGAGGTCTTACGCCTTGCCCTAGCCTGAGCCGCCCTGAGAGACCCCTCGGCCTCGCATTGCATCTAGGACCTCCTGCCTGAAATCACCCTGCCTCCAAGCGAAAGTCGGCTTGCGTTCTTACTGCGATTTAAGCCCTCTGCTTCCTGTGGCCCTGCAGGCTTTGGAATAGCCACAGGCCCCAGAGGCGTAACTAGGCAGGGCATTCCTTGGTTGAGGCAGTTCACTTGACCCAGAACACCCTGCTTCGGGGAGTTGGTTCAGGGAAGCAAACGCAGGGTAACATGTGTCTCTTTGGACTGGTTAGAAACCACAGGGAGGTAAGCTGAGTGTGCGCGAGGAAACGGGAGCCTGCTGGAACTATCCTTGCTTTCCCACTTGGAAGGCTGCATTCATGCTGCCTTGAAGCTGCCTGACGTCCCCTGCTGTTGACAGGCCTGGAAACCCGGTCGAAATGCTTCTGGGAAGAAAATGAGTTTGCTCCGTCTCAACCCGGTGCTTCCATGGCCGCGGTGGTGGTTAGCCTGACAAGCTCCAGAGCGAAAGGGAAACTCAACGTGAGAATTTGCCTCCAGTTTAGGTCCTGCGTAGCCGGGTAGGAAGGGCGGCATGCAGCAGTTTCCATGAGTTCGTAGTCCCCGTTCGGGTTTATTTTAACGAAATTACCCATTTGAGGACTCCTAGGCCCCTCGGGCGTGCATCCATTTCCCTCCAAGGTCACTGAGGACCTCCAGACACCCCCCACGCCGTGGTCCCGCTGAGCAACATCGAGGCCCATTGCTCTGCCCCTCGGAGTCCCTGAGTGCGTGCCGAGTGATGGGCAGCACTCTGCACGTTCCTTGAGGAGAGCTACATTTCCAGAGCCCTCAAACAGCCTCAGGACCAGATTTCTGGTGAGTCCGAAGCTCCCAGGAAATATTTGTCGTCGCCCTTGTGAGAGCTGCCGTGAGAAAACACTCTGCTTTGCCTCCTTCGCGGGCCTCGTACCTGAAGGCACTCTGCTCGAGGAGAACGTCAGCATCTCGCAATGCTGAGTCGCTAACGGGACAGCCAGATTGAACACAGGCCTGGAGGGAAGGCCCTGCCGTGAGGTGCAGAAGCGGAGCCGCGCAGCAGTTTCCATGAGGCCGTAGCCTCTGCTCTGCGTGTCTTTAACGGCAGTAGAGTTTCCTGGACACCTGGGAGGCTCGCGGGGGCACCCTCTTCCAGGCTGGAACACGGAGTACTTCCAGGCATCCCTGGGTCTGCTGAGCAACGTCCAGGCACGGAGCCCTTTGGAGCCGCTCTCTATACGCCGAGTGTAGGGAAACGCCCTGCACTCTCTCCTGGAGCAGATTCGATTCCCCACCAAACCCACACTTTCACGAACAGACTTCTGGCACGTCTCACATGCCTTTGAGGTCTTACGCCCTGCCCTAGCCTGAGCTGCCCTGAGAGACCCCTCGGCCTCGCATTCCATCTAGGACCTCCTGCCTGAAATCACCCTGCCTCCAAGCGAAAGTCGGCTTGCGTTCTTACTGCGATTTAAGCCCTGTGCTTCCTGTGGCCCTGCAGGCTTTGGAATAGCCACAGGCCCCAGAGGCGTAACTAGGCAGGGCATTCCTTGGTTGAGGCAGTTCACTTGACCCAGAACACCCTGCTTCAGGGAGTTGGTTCAGGGAAGCAAACGCAGGGTAACATGTGTCTCTTTGCACTGGTTAGAAACCACAGGGAGGTAAGCTGAGTGTGCGCGTGGAAACGGGAGCCTGCTGGAACTATCCTTGCTTTCCCACTTGGAAGGCTGCATTCATGCTGCCTTGAAGCTGCCTGACGTCCCCTGCTGTTGACAGGCCTGGAAACCCGGTCGAAATGCTTCTGGGAAGAAAATGAGTTTGCTCCGTCTCAACACGGTGCTTCCATGGCCGCGGTGGTGGTTAGCCTGACAAGCCCCAGAGCGAAAGGGAAACTCAACGTGAGAATTTGCCTCCAGTTTAGGCCCTGCGTAGCCGGGCAGGAAGGGCGGCATGCAGCAGTTTCCATGAGTTCGTAGTCCCCGTTCGGGTTTATTTTAACGAAATTACCCATTTGAGGACTCCTAGGCCCCTCGGGCGTGCATCCATTTCCCTCCGAGGTCACTGAGGACCTCCAGACACCCCCCACGCCGTGGTCCCGCTGAGCAACATCGAGGCCCATTGCTCTGCCCCTCGGAGGCCCTGTGTGCGTGCCGAGTGATGGGCAACACTCTGCACGTTCCTTGAGGAGAGCTACATTTCCAGAGCCCTCAAACAGCCTCAGGACCAGATTTCTGGTGAGTCCGAAGCTCCCAGGAAATATTTGTCGTCGCCCTTGTGAGAGCTGCCGTGAGAAAACACTCTGCTTTGCCTCCTTCGCGGGCCTCGTACCTGAAGGCACTCTGCTCGAGGAGAACGTCAGCATCTCGCAATGCTGAGTCGCTAACGGGACAGCCAGATTGAGCACAGGCCTGGAGGGAAGGCCCTGACGTGAGGTGCAGAAGCGGAGCCGCGCAGCAGTTTCCATGAGGCCGTAGCCTCTGCTCTGCGTGTCTTTAACGGCAGTAGAGTTTCCTGGACACCTGGGAGGCTCGCGGGGGCACCCTGTTCCAGGCTGGAACACGGAGTACTCCGAGGCACCCCTGGGTCTGCTGAGCAACGTCCAGGCACGGAGCCCTTTGGAGCCGCTCTCTATACGCCGAGTGTAGGGAAACGCCCTGCACTCTCTCCTGGAGCAGATTCGATTCCCCACCAAACCCACACTTTCACGAACAGACTTCTGGCACGTCTCACATGCCTTTGAGGTCTTACGCCCTGCCCTAGCCTGAGCTGCCCTGAGAGACCCCTCGGCCTCGCATTGCATCTAGGACCTCCTGCCTGAAATCACCCTGCCTCCAAGCGAAAGTCGGCTTGCGTTCTTACTGCGATTTAAGCCCTGTGCTTCCTGTGGCCCTGCAGGCTTTGGAATAGCCACAGGCCCCAGAGGCGTAACTAGGCAGGGCATTCCTTGGTTGAGGCAGTTCACTTGACCCAGAACACCCTACTTCGGGGAGTTGGTTCAGGGAAGCAAACGCAGGGTAACATGTGTCTCTTTGGACTGGTTAGAAACCACAGGGAGGTAAGCTGAGTGTGCGCGTGGAAACGGGAGCCTGCTGGAACTATCCTTGCTTTCCCACTTGGAAGGCTGCATTCATGCTGCCTTGAAGCTGCCTGACGTCCCCTGCTGTTGACAGGCCTGGAAACCCGGTCGAAATGCTTCTGGGAAGAAAATGAGTTTGCTCCGTCTCATCCCGGTGCTTCCATGGCCGCGGTGGTGGTTAGCCTGACAAGCTCCAGAGCGAAAGGAAAACTCAACGTGAGAATTTGCCTCCAGTTTAGGCCCTGCGTAGCCGGGTAGGAAGGGCGGCAT
Organism: Orcinus orca; assembly: GCF_937001465.1. NCBI lineage: Eukaryota > Metazoa > Chordata > Mammalia > Artiodactyla > Delphinidae > Orcinus > Orcinus orca. Next base: position 1,085,674 of record NW_026044069.1, on the reverse strand, counting down.
GCAGCAGTTTCCATGAGTTCGTAGTCCCCGTTCGGGTTTATTTTAACGAAATTACCCATTTGAGGACTCCTAGGCCCCTCGGGCGTGCATCCATTTCCCTCCAAGGTCACTGAGGACCTCCAGACACCCCCCACGCCGTGGTCCCGCTGAGCAACATCGAGGCCCATTGCTCTGCCCCTCGGAGTCCCTGAGTGCGTGCCGAGTGATGGGCAGCACTCTGCACGTTCCTTGAGGAGAGCTACATTTCCAGAGCCCTCAAACAGCCTCAGGACCAGATTTCTGGTGAGTCCGAAGCTCCCAGGAAATATTTGTCGTCGCCCTTGTGAGAGCTGCCGTGAGAAAACACTCTGCTTTGCCTCCTTCGCGGGCCTCGTACCTGAAGGCACTCTGCTCGAGGAGAACGTCAGCATCTCGCAATGCTGAGTCGCTAACGGGACAGCCAGATTGAACACAGGCCTGGAGGGAAGGCCCTGCCGTGAGGTGCAGAAGCGGAGCCGCGCAGCAGTTTCCATGAGGCCGTAGCCTCTGCTCTGCGTGTCTTTAACGGCAGTAGAGTTTCCTGGACACCTGGGAGGCTCGCGGGGGCACCCTGTTCCAGGCTGGAACACGGAGTACTCCCAGGCACCCCTGGGTCTGCTGAGCAACGTCCAGGCACGGAGCCCTTTGGAGCCGCTCTCTATACGCCGAGTGTAGGGAAACGCCCTGCACTCTCTCCTGGAGCAGATTCGATTCCCCACCAAACCCACACTTTCACGAACAGACTTCTGGCACGTCTCACATGCCTTTGAGGTCTTACGCCTTGCCCTAGCCTGAGCCGCCCTGAGAGACCCCTCGGCCTCGCATTGCATCTAGGACCTCCTGCCTGAAATCACCCTGCCTCCAAGCGAAAGTCGGCTTGCGTTCTTACTGCGATTTAAGCCCTCTGCTTCCTGTGGCCCTGCAGGCTTTGGAATAGCCACAGGCCCCAGAGGCGTAACTAGGCAGGGCATTCCTTGGTTGAGGCAGTTCACTTGACCCAGAACACCCTGCTTCGGGGAGTTGGTTCAGGGAAGCAAACGCAGGGTAACATGTGTCTCTTTGGACTGGTTAGAAACCACAGGGAGGTAAGCTGAGTGTGCGCGAGGAAACGGGAGCCTGCTGGAACTATCCTTGCTTTCCCACTTGGAAGGCTGCATTCATGCTGCCTTGAAGCTGCCTGACGTCCCCTGCTGTTGACAGGCCTGGAAACCCGGTCGAAATGCTTCTGGGAAGAAAATGAGTTTGCTCCGTCTCAACCCGGTGCTTCCATGGCCGCGGTGGTGGTTAGCCTGACAAGCTCCAGAGCGAAAGGGAAACTCAACGTGAGAATTTGCCTCCAGTTTAGGTCCTGCGTAGCCGGGTAGGAAGGGCGGCATGCAGCAGTTTCCATGAGTTCGTAGTCCCCGTTCGGGTTTATTTTAACGAAATTACCCATTTGAGGACTCCTAGGCCCCTCGGGCGTGCATCCATTTCCCTCCAAGGTCACTGAGGACCTCCAGACACCCCCCACGCCGTGGTCCCGCTGAGCAACATCGAGGCCCATTGCTCTGCCCCTCGGAGTCCCTGAGTGCGTGCCGAGTGATGGGCAGCACTCTGCACGTTCCTTGAGGAGAGCTACATTTCCAGAGCCCTCAAACAGCCTCAGGACCAGATTTCTGGTGAGTCCGAAGCTCCCAGGAAATATTTGTCGTCGCCCTTGTGAGAGCTGCCGTGAGAAAACACTCTGCTTTGCCTCCTTCGCGGGCCTCGTACCTGAAGGCACTCTGCTCGAGGAGAACGTCAGCATCTCGCAATGCTGAGTCGCTAACGGGACAGCCAGATTGAACACAGGCCTGGAGGGAAGGCCCTGCCGTGAGGTGCAGAAGCGGAGCCGCGCAGCAGTTTCCATGAGGCCGTAGCCTCTGCTCTGCGTGTCTTTAACGGCAGTAGAGTTTCCTGGACACCTGGGAGGCTCGCGGGGGCACCCTCTTCCAGGCTGGAACACGGAGTACTTCCAGGCATCCCTGGGTCTGCTGAGCAACGTCCAGGCACGGAGCCCTTTGGAGCCGCTCTCTATACGCCGAGTGTAGGGAAACGCCCTGCACTCTCTCCTGGAGCAGATTCGATTCCCCACCAAACCCACACTTTCACGAACAGACTTCTGGCACGTCTCACATGCCTTTGAGGTCTTACGCCCTGCCCTAGCCTGAGCTGCCCTGAGAGACCCCTTGGCCTCGCATTCCATCTAGGACCTCCTGCCTGAAATCACCCTGCCTCCAAGCGAAAGTCGGCTTGCGTTCTTACTGCGATTTAAGCCCTGTGCTTCCTGTAGCCCTGCAGGCTTTGGAATAGCCACAGGCCCCAGAGGCGTAACTAGGCAGGGCATTCCTTGGTTGAGGCAGTTCACTTGACCCAGAACACCCTGCTTCAGGGAGTTGGTTCAGGGAAGCAAACGCAGGGTAACATGTGTCTCTTTGCACTGGTTAGAAACCACAGGGAGGTAAGCTGAGTGTGCGCGTGGAAACGGGAGCCTGCTGGAACTATCCTTGCTTTCCCACTTGGAAGGCTGCATTCATGCTGCCTTGAAGCTGCCTGACGTCCCCTGCTGTTGACAGGCCTGGAAACCCGGTCGAAATGCTTCTGGGAAGAAAATGAGTTTGCTCCGTCTCAACACGGTGCTTCCATGGCCGCGGTGGTGGTTAGCCTGACAAGCCCCAGAGCGAAAGGGAAACTCAACGTGAGAATTTGCCTCCAGTTTAGGCCCTGCGTAGCCGGGCAGGAAGGGCGGCATGCAGCAGTTTCCATGAGTTCGTAGTCCCCGTTCGGGTTTATTTTAACGAAATTACCCATTTGAGGACTCCTAGGCCCCTCGGGCGTGCATCCATTTCCCTCCGAGGTCACTGAGGACCTCCAGACACCCCCCACGCCGTGGTCCCGCTGAGCAACATCGAGGCCCATTGCTCTGCCCCTCGGAGTCCCTGAGTGCGTGCCGAGTGATGGGCAGCACTCTGCACGTTCCTTGAGGAGAGCTACATTTCCAGAGCCCTCAAACAGCCTCAGGACCAGATTTCTGGTGAGTCCGAAGCTCCCAGGAAATATTTGTCGTCGCCCTTGTGAGAGCTGCCGTGAGAAAACACTCTGCTTTGCCTCCTTCGCGGGCCTCGTACCTGAAGGCACTCTGCTCGAGGAGAACGTCAGCATCTCGCAATGCTGAGTCGCTAACGGGACAGCCAGATTGAGCACAGGCCTGGAGGGAAGGCCCTGACGTGAGGTGCAGAAGCGGAGCCGCGCAGCAGTTTCCATGAGGCCGTAGCCTCTGCTCTGCGTGTCTTTAACGGCAGTAGAGTTTCCTGGACACCTGGGAGGCTCGCGGGGGCACCCTGTTCCAGGCTGGAACACGGAGTACTCCGAGGCACCCCTGGGTCTGCTGAGCAACGTCCAGGCACGGAGCCCTTTGGAGCCGCTCTCTATACGCCGAGTGTAGGGAAACGCCCTGCACTCTCTCCTGGAGCAGATTCGATTCCCCACCAAACCCACACTTTCACGAACAGACTTCTGGCACGTCTCACATGCCTTTGAGGTCTTACGCCCTGCCCTAGCCTGAGCTGCCCTGAGAGACCCCTCGGCCTCGCATTGCATCTAGGACCTCCTGCCTGAAATCACCCTGCCTCCAAGCGAAAGTCGGCTTGCGTTCTTACTGCGATTTAAGCCCTGTGCTTCCTGTGGCCCTGCAGGCTTTGGAATAGCCACAGGCCCCAGAGGCGTAACTAGGCAGGGCATTCCTTGGTTGAGGCAGTTCACTTGACCCAGAACACCCTACTTCGGGGAGTTGGTTCAGGGAAGCAAACGCAGGGTAACATGTGTCTCTTTGGACTGGTTAGAAACCACAGGGAGGTAAGCTGAGTGTGCGCGTGGAAACGGGAGCCTGCTGGAACTATCCTTGCTTTCCCACTTGGAAGGCTGCATTCATGCTGCCTTGAAGCTGCCTGACGTCCCCTGCTGTTGACAGGCCTGGAAACCCGGTCGAAATGCTTCTGGGAAGAAAATGAGTTTGCTCCGTCTCATCCCGGTGCTTCCATGGCCGCGGTGGTGGTTAGCCTGACAAGCTCCAGAGCGAAAGGAAAACTCAACGTGAGAATTTGCCTCCAGTTTAGGCCCTGCGTAGCCGGGTAGGAAGGGCGGCATGCAGCAGTTTCCATGAGTTCGTAGTCCCCGTTCGGGTTTATTTTAACGAAATTACCCATTTGAGGACTCCTAGGCCCCTCGGGCGTGCATCCATTTCCCTCCAAGGTCACTGAGGACCTCCAGACACCCCCCACGCCGTGGTCCCGCTGAGCAACATCGAGGCCCATTGCTCTGCCCCTCGGAGTCCCTGAGTGCGTGCCGAGTGATGGGCAGCACTCTGCACGTTCCTTGAGGAGAGCTACATTTCCAGAGCCCTCAAACAGCCTCAGGACCAGATTTCTGGTGAGTCCGAAGCTCCCAGGAAATATTTGTCGTCGCCCTTGTGAGAGCTGCCGTGAGAAAACACTCTGCTTTGCCTCCTTCGCGGGCCTCGTACCTGAAGGCACTCTGCTCGAGGAGAACGTCAGCATCTCGCAATGCTGAGTCGCTAACGGGACAGCCAGATTGAGCACAGGCCTGGAGGGAAGGCCCTGACGTGAGGTGCAGAAGCGGAGCCGCGCAGCAGTTTCCATGAGGCCGTAGCCTCTGCTCTGCGTGTCTTTAACGGCAGTAGAGTTTCCTGGACACCTGGGAGGCTCGCGGGGGCACCCTGTTCCAGGCTGGAACACGGAGTACTCCGAGGCACCCCTGGGTCTGCTGAGCAACGTCCAGGCACGGAGCCCTTTGGAGCCGCTCTCTATACGCCGAGTGTAGGGAAACGCCCTGCACTCTCTCCTGGAGCAGATTCGATTCCCCACCAAACCCACACTTTCACGAACAGACTTCTGGCACGTCTCACATGCCTTTGAGGTCTTACGCCCTGCCCTAGCCTGAGCTGCCCTGAGAGACCCCTCGGCCTCGCATTGCATCTAGGACCTCCTGCCTGAAATCACCCTGCCTCCAAGCGAAAGTCGGCTTGCGTTCTTACTGCGATTTAAGCCCTGTGCTTCCTGTGGCCCTGCAGGCTTTGGAATAGCCACAGGCCCCAGAGGCGTAACTAGGCAGGGCATTCCTTGGTTGAGGCAGTTCACTTGACCCAGAACACCCTACTTCGGGGAGTTGGTTCAGGGAAGCAAACGCAGGGTAACATGTGTCTCTTTGGACTGGTTAGAAACCACAGGGAGGTAAGCTGAGTGTGCGCGTGGAAACGGGAGCCTGCTGGAACTATCCTTGCTTTCCCACTTGGAAGGCTGCATTCATGCTGCCTTGAAGCTGCCTGACGTCCCCTGCTGTTGACAGGCCTGGAAACCCGGTCGAAATGCTTCTGGGAAGAAAATGAGTTTGCTCCGTCTCATCCCGGTGCTTCCATGGCCGCGGTGGTGGTTAGCCTGACAAGCTCCAGAGCGAAAGGAAAACTCAACGTGAGAATTTGCCTCCAGTTTAGGCCCTGCGTAGCCGGGTAGGAAGGGCGGCATGCAGCAGTTTCCATGAGTTCGTAGTCCCCGTTCGGGTTTATTTTAACGAAATTACCCATTTGAGGACTCCTAGGCCCCTCGGGCGTGCATCCATTTCCCTCCAAGGTCACTGAGGACCTCCAGACACCCCCCACGCCGTGGTCCCGCTGAGCAACATCGAGGCCCATTGCTCTGCCCCTCGGAGTCCCTGAGTGCGTGCCGAGTGATGGGCAGCACTCTGCACGTTCCTTGAGGAGAGCTACATTTCCAGAGCCCTCAAACAGCCTCAGGACCAGATTTCTGGTGAGTCCGAAGCTCCCAGGAAATATTTGTCGTCGCCCTTGTGAGAGCTGCCGTGAGAAAACACTCTGCTTTGCCTCCTTCGCGGGCCTCGTACCTGAAGGCACTCTGCTCGAGGAGAACGTCAGCATCTCGCAATGCTGAGTCGCTAACGGGACAGCCAGATTGAACACAGGCCTGGAGGGAAGGCCCTGCCGTGAGGTGCAGAAGCGGAGCCGCGCAGCAGTTTCCATGAGGCCGTAGCCTCTGCTCTGCGTGTCTTTAACGGCAGTAGAGTTTCCTGGACACCTGGGAGGCTCGCGGGGGCACCCTCTTCCAGGCTGGAACACGGAGTACTTCCAGGCATCCCTGGGTCTGCTGAGCAACGTCCAGGCACGGAGCCCTTTGGAGCCGCTCTCTATACGCCGAGTGTAGGGAAACGCCCTGCACTCTCTCCTGGAGCAGATTCGATTCCCCACCAAACCCACACTTTCACGAACAGACTTCTGGCACGTCTCACATGCCTTTGAGGTCTTACGCCCTGCCCTAGCCTGAGCTGCCCTGAGAGACCCCTCGGCCTCGCATTGCATCTAGGACCTCCTGCCTGAAATCACCCTGCCTCCAAGCGAAAGTCGGCTTGCGTTCTTACTGCGATTTAAGCCCTCTGCTTCCTGTGGCCCTGCAGGCTTTGGAATAGCCACAGGCCCCAGAGGCGTAACTAGGCAGGGCATTCCTTGGTTGAGGCAGTTCACTTGACCCAGAACACCCTGCTTCGGGGAGTTGGTTCAGGGAAGCAAACGCAGGGTAACATGTGTCTCTTTGGACTGGTTAGAAACCACAGGGAGGTAAGCTGAGTGTGCGCGAGGAAACGGGAGCCTGCTGGAACTATCCTTGCTTTCCCACTTGGAAGGCTGCATTCATGCTGCCTTGAAGCTGCCTGACGTCCCCTGCTGTTGACAGGCCTGGAAACCCGGTCGAAATGCTTCTGGGAAGAAAATGAGTTTGCTCCGTCTCAACCCGGTGCTTCCATGGCCGCGGTGGTGGTTAGCCTGACAAGCTCCAGAGCGAAAGGGAAACTCAACGTGAGAATTTGCCTCCAGTTTAGGTCCTGCGTAGCCGGGTAGGAAGGGCGGCATGCAGCAGTTTCCATGAGTTCGTAGTCCCCGTTCGGGTTTATTTTAACGAAATTACCCATTTGAGGACTCCTAGGCCCCTCGGGCGTGCATCCATTTCCCTCCAAGGTCACTGAGGACCTCCAGACACCCCCCACGCCGTGGTCCCGCTGAGCAACATCGAGGCCCATTGCTCTGCCCCTCGGAGTCCCTGAGTGCGTGCCGAGTGATGGGCAGCACTCTGCACGTTCCTTGAGGAGAGCTACATTTCCAGAGCCCTCAAACAGCCTCAGGACCAGATTTCTGGTGAGTCCGAAGCTCCCAGGAAATATTTGTCGTCGCCCTTGTGAGAGCTGCCGTGAGAAAACACTCTGCTTTGCCTCCTTCGCGGGCCTCGTACCTGAAGGCACTCTGCTCGAGGAGAACGTCAGCATCTCGCAATGCTGAGTCGCTAACGGGACAGCCAGATTGAACACAGGCCTGGAGGGAAGGCCCTGCCGTGAGGTGCAGAAGCGGAGCCGCGCAGCAGTTTCCATGAGGCCGTAGCCTCTGCTCTGCGTGTCTTTAACGGCAGTAGAGTTTCCTGGACACCTGGGAGGCTCGCGGGGGCACCCTCTTCCAGGCTGGAACACGGAGTACTTCCAGGCATCCCTGGGTCTGCTGAGCAACGTCCAGGCACGGAGCCCTTTGGAGCCGCTCTCTATACGCCGAGTGTAGGGAAACGCCCTGCACTCTCTCCTGGAGCAGATTCGATTCCCCACCAAACCCACACTTTCACGAACAGACTTCTGGCACGTCTCACATGCCTTTGAGGTCTTACGCCCTGCCCTAGCCTGAGCTGCCCTGAGAGACCCCTCGGCCTCGCATTCCATCTAGGACCTCCTGCCTGAAATCACCCTGCCTCCAAGCGAAAGTCGGCTTGCGTTCTTACTGCGATTTAAGCCCTGTGCTTCCTGTGGCCCTGCAGGCTTTGGAATAGCCACAGGCCCCAGAGGCGTAACTAGGCAGGGCATTCCTTGGTTGAGGCAGTTCACTTGACCCAGAACACCCTGCTTCAGGGAGTTGGTTCAGGGAAGCAAACGCAGGGTAACATGTGTCTCTTTGCACTGGTTAGAAACCACAGGGAGGTAAGCTGAGTGTGCGCGTGGAAACGGGAGCCTGCTGGAACTATCCTTGCTTTCCCACTTGGAAGGCTGCATTCATGCTGCCTTGAAGCTGCCTGACGTCCCCTGCTGTTGACAGGCCTGGAAACCCGGTCGAAATGCTTCTGGGAAGAAAATGAGTTTGCTCCGTCTCAACACGGTGCTTCCATGGCCGCGGTGGTGGTTAGCCTGACAAGCCCCAGAGCGAAAGGGAAACTCAACGTGAGAATTTGCCTCCAGTTTAGGCCCTGCGTAGCCGGGCAGGAAGGGCGGCATGCAGCAGTTTCCATGAGTTCGTAGTCCCCGTTCGGGTTTATTTTAACGAAATTACCCATTTGAGGACTCCTAGGCCCCTCGGGCGTGCATCCATTTCCCTCCGAGGTCACTGAGGACCTCCAGACACCCCCCACGCCGTGGTCCCGCTGAGCAACATCGAGGCCCATTGCTCTGCCCCTCGGAGGCCCTGTGTGCGTGCCGAGTGATGGGCAACACTCTGCACGTTCCTTGAGGAGAGCTACATTTCCAGAGCCCTCAAACAGCCTCAGGACCAGATTTCTGGTGAGTCCGAAGCTCCCAGGAAATATTTGTCGTCGCCCTTGTGAGAGCTGCCGTGAGAAAACACTCTGCTTTGCCTCCTTCGCGGGCCTCGTACCTGAAGGCACTCTGCTCGAGGAGAACGTCAGCATCTCGCAATGCTGAGTCGCTAACGGGACAGCCAGATTGAGCACAGGCCTGGAGGGAAGGCCCTGACGTGAGGTGCAGAAGCGGAGCCGCGCAGCAGTTTCCATGAGGCCGTAGCCTCTGCTCTGCGTGTCTTTAACGGCAGTAGAGTTTCCTGGACACCTGGGAGGCTCGCGGGGGCACCCTGTTCCAGGCTGGAACACGGAGTACTCCGAGGCACCCCTGGGTCTGCTGAGCAACGTCCAGGCACGGAGCCCTTTGGAGCCGCTCTCTATACGCCGAGTGTAGGGAAACGCCCTGCACTCTCTCCTGGAGCAGATTCGATTCCCCACCAAACCCACACTTTCACGAACAGACTTCTGGCACGTCTCACATGCCTTTGAGGTCTTACGCCCTGCCCTAGCCTGAGCTGCCCTGAGAGACCCCTCGGCCTCGCATTGCATCTAGGACCTCCTGCCTGAAATCACCCTGCCTCCAAGCGAAAGTCGGCTTGCGTTCTTACTGCGATTTAAGCCCTGTGCTTCCTGTGGCCCTGCAGGCTTTGGAATAGCCACAGGCCCCAGAGGCGTAACTAGGCAGGGCATTCCTTGGTTGAGGCAGTTCACTTGACCCAGAACACCCTACTTCGGGGAGTTGGTTCAGGGAAGCAAACGCAGGGTAACATGTGTCTCTTTGGACTGGTTAGAAACCACAGGGAGGTAAGCTGAGTGTGCGCGTGGAAACGGGAGCCTGCTGGAACTATCCTTGCTTTCCCACTTGGAAGGCTGCATTCATGCTGCCTTGAAGCTGCCTGACGTCCCCTGCTGTTGACAGGCCTGGAAACCCGGTCGAAATGCTTCTGGGAAGAAAATGAGTTTGCTCCGTCTCATCCCGGTGCTTCCATGGCCGCGGTGGTGGTTAGCCTGACAAGCTCCAGAGCGAAAGGAAAACTCAACGTGAGAATTTGCCTCCAGTTTAGGCCCTGCGTAGCCGGGTAGGAAGGGCGGCATGCAGCAGTTTCCATGAGTTCGTAGTCCCCGTTCGGGTTTATTTTAACGAAATTACCCATTTGAGGACTCCTAGGCCCCTCGGGCGTGCATCCATTTCCCTCCAAGGTCACTGAGGACCTCCAGACACCCCCCACGCCGTGGTCCCGCTGAGCAACATCGAGGCCCATTGCTCTGCCCCTCGGAGTCCCTGAGTGCGTGCCGAGTGATGGGCAGCACTCTGCACGTTCCTTGAGGAGAGCTACATTTCCAGAGCCCTCAAACAGCCTCAGGACCAGATTTCTGGTGAGTCCGAAGCTCCCAGGAAATATTTGTCGTCGCCCTTGTGAGAGCTGCCGTGAGAAAACACTCTGCTTTGCCTCCTTCGCGGGCCTCGTACCTGAAGGCACTCTGCTCGAGGAGAACGTCAGCATCTCGCAATGCTGAGTCGCTAACGGGACAGCCAGATTGAGCACAGGCCTGGAGGGAAGGCCCTGACGTGAGGTGCAGAAGCGGAGCCGCGCAGCAGTTTCCATGAGGCCGTAGCCTCTGCTCTGCGTGTCTTTAACGGCAGTAGAGTTTCCTGGACACCTGGGAGGCTCGCGGGGGCACCCTGTTCCAGGCTGGAACACGGAGTACTCCCAGGCACCCCTGGGTCTGCTGAGCAACGTCCAGGCACGGAGCCCTTTGGAGCCGCTCTCTATACGCCGAGTGTAGGGAAACGCCCTGCACTCTCTCCTGGAGCAGATTCGATTCCCCACCAAACCCACACTTTCACGAACAGACTTCTGGCACGTCTCACATGCCTTTGAGGTCTTACGCCTTGCCCTAGCCTGAGCCGCCCTGAGAGACCCCTCGGCCTCGCATTGCATCTAGGACCTCCTGCCTGAAATCACCCTGCCTCCAAGCGAAAGTCGGCTTGCGTTCTTACTGCGATTTAAGCCCTCTGCTTCCTGTGGCCCTGCAGGCTTTGGAATAGCCACAGGCCCCAGAGGCGTAACTAGGCAGGGCATTCCTTGGTTGAGGCAGTTCACTTGACCCAGAACACCCTGCTTCGGGGAGTTGGTTCAGGGAAGCAAACGCAGGGTAACATGTGTCTCTTTGGACTGGTTAGAAACCACAGGGAGGTAAGCTGAGTGTGCGCGAGGAAACGGGAGCCTGCTGGAACTATCCTTGCTTTCCCACTTGGAAGGCTGCATTCATGCTGCCTTGAAGCTGCCTGACGTCCCCTGCTGTTGACAGGCCTGGAAACCCGGTCGAAATGCTTCTGGGAAGAAAATGAGTTTGCTCCGTCTCAACCCGGTGCTTCCGTGGCCGCGGTGGTGGTTAGCCTGACAAGCTCCAGAGCGAAAGGGAAACTCAACGTGAGAATTTGCCTCCAGTTTAGGTCCTGCGTAGCCGGGTAGGAAGGGCGGCATGCAGCAGTTTCCATGAGTTCGTAGTCCCCGTTCGGGTTTATTTTAACGAAATTACCCATTTGAGGACTCCTAGGCCCCTCGGGCGTGCATCCATTTCCCTCCAAGGTCACTGAGGACCTCCAGACACCCCCCACGCCGTGGTCCCGCTGAGCAACATCGAGGCCCATTGCTCTGCCCCTCGGAGTCCCTGAGTGCGTGCCGAGTGATGGGCAGCACTCTGCACGTTCCTTGAGGAGAGCTACATTTCCAGAGCCCTCAAACAGCCTCAGGACCAGATTTCTGGTGAGTCCGAAGCTCCCAGGAAATATTTGTCGTCGCCCTTGTGAGAGCTGCCGTGAGAAAACACTCTGCTTTGCCTCCTTCGCGGGCCTCGTACCTGAAGGCACTCTGCTCGAGGAGAACGTCAGCATCTCGCAATGCTGAGTCGCTAACGGGACAGCCAGATTGAGCACAGGCCTGGAGGGAAGGCCCTGCCGTGAGGTGCAGAAGCGGAGCCGCGCAGCAGTTTCCATGAGGCCGTAGCCTCTGCTCTGCGTGTCTTTAACGGCAGTAGAGTTTCCTGGACACCTGGGAGGCTCGCGGGGGCACCCTCTTCCAGGCTGGAACACGGAGTACTTCCAGGCATCCCTGGGTCTGCTGAGCAACGTCCAGGCACGGAGCCCTTTGGAGCCGCTCTCTATACGCCGAGTGTAGGGAAACGCCCTGCACTCTCTCCTGGAGCAGATTCGATTCCCCACCAAACCCACACTTTCACGAACAGACTTCTGGCACGTCTCACATGCCTTTGAGGTCTTACGCCCTGCCCTAGCCTGAGCTGCCCTGAGAGACCCCTTGGCCTCGCATTCCATCTAGGACCTCCTGCCTGAAATCACCCTGCCTCCAAGCGAAAGTCGGCTTGCGTTCTTACTGCGATTTAAGCCCTGTGCTTCCTGTAGCCCTGCAGGCTTTGGAATAGCCACAGGCCCCAGAGGCGTAACTAGGCAGGGCATTCCTTGGTTGAGGCAGTTCACTTGACCCAGAACACCCTGCTTCGGGGAGTTGGTTCAGGGAAGCAAACGCAGGGTAACATGTGTCTCTTTGCACTGGTTAGAAACCACAGGGAGGTAAGCTGAGTGTGCGCGTGGAAACGGGAGCCTGCTGGAACTATCCTTGCTTTCCCACTTGGAAGGCTGCATTCATGCTGCCTTGAAGCTGCCTGACGTCCCCTGCTGTTGACAGGCCTGGAAACCCGGTCGAAATGCTTCTGGGAAGAAAATGAGTTTGCTCCGTCTCAACACGGTGCTTCCATGGCCGCGGTGGTGGTTAGCCTGACAAGCCCCAGAGCGAAAGGGAAACTCAACGTGAGAATTTGCCTCCAGTTTAGGCCCTGCGTAGCCGGGCAGGAAGGGCGGCATGCAGCAGTTTCCATGAGTTCGTAGTCCCCGTTCGGGTTTATTTTAACGAAATTACCCATTTGAGGACTCCTAGGCCCCTCGGGCGTGCATCCATTTCCCTCCGAGGTCACTGAGGACCTCCAGACACCCCCCACGCCGTGGTCCCGCTGAGCAACATCGAGGCCCATTGCTCTGCCCCTCGGAGTCCCTGAGTGCGTGCCGAGTGATGGGCAGCACTCTGCACGTTCCTTGAGGAGAGCTACATTTCCAGAGCCCTCAAACAGCCTCAGGACCAGATTTCTGGTGAGTCCGAAGCTCCCAGGAAATATTTGTCGTCGCCCTTGTGAGAGCTGCCGTGAGAAAACACTCTGCTTTGCCTCCTTCGCGGGCCTCGTACCTGAAGGCACTCTGCTCGAGGAGAACGTCAGCATCTCGCAATGCTGAGTCGCTAACGGGACAGCCAGATTGAGCACAGGCCTGGAGGGAAGGCCCTGACGTGAGGTGCAGAAGCGGAGCCGCGCAGCAGTTTCCATGAGGCCGTAGCCTCTGCTCTGCGTGTCTTTAACGGCAGTAGAGTTTCCTGGACACCTGGGAGGCTCGCGGGGGCACCCTGTTCCAGGCTGGAACACGGAGTACTCCGAGGCACCCCTGGGTCTGCTGAGCAACGTCCAGGCACGGAGCCCTTTGGAGCCGCTCTCTATACGCCGAGTGTAGGGAAACGCCCTGCACTCTCTCCTGGAGCAGATTCGATTCCCCACCAAACCCACACTTTCACGAACAGACTTCTGGCACGTCTCACATGCCTTTGAGGTCTTACGCCCTGCCCTAGCCTGAGCTGCCCTGAGAGACCCCTCGGCCTCGCATTGCATCTAGGACCTCCTGCCTGAAATCACCCTGCCTCCAAGCGAAAGTCGGCTTGCGTTCTTACTGCGATTTAAGCCCTGTGCTTCCTGTGGCCCTGCAGGCTTTGGAATAGCCACAGGCCCCAGAGGCGTAACTAGGCAGGGCATTCCTTGGTTGAGGCAGTTCACTTGACCCAGAACACCCTACTTCGGGGAGTTGGTTCAGGGAAGCAAACGCAGGGTAACATGTGTCTCTTTGGACTGGTTAGAAACCACAGGGAGGTAAGCTGAGTGTGCGCGTGGAAACGGGAGCCTGCTGGAACTATCCTTGCTTTCCCACTTGGAAGGCTGCATTCATGCTGCCTTGAAGCTGCCTGACGTCCCCTGCTGTTGACAGGCCTGGAAACCCGGTCGAAATGCTTCTGGGAAGAAAATGAGTTTGCTCCGTCTCATCCCGGTGCTTCCATGGCCGCGGTGGTGGTTAGCCTGACAAGCTCCAGAGCGAAAGGAAAACTCAACGTGAGAATTTGCCTCCAGTTTAGGCCCTGCGTAGCCGGGTAGGAAGGGCGGCATGCAGCAGTTTCCATGAGTTCGTAGTCCCCGTTCGGGTTTATTTTAACGAAATTACCCATTTGAGGACTCCTAGGCCCCTCGGGCGTGCATCCATTTCCCTCCAAGGTCACTGAGGACCTCCAGACACCCCCCACGCCGTGGTCCCGCTGAGCAACATCGAGGCCCATTGCTCTGCCCCTCGGAGTCCCTGAGTGCGTGCCGAGTGATGGGCAGCACTCTGCACGTTCCTTGAGGAGAGCTACATTTCCAGAGCCCTCAAACAGCCTCAGGACCAGATTTCTGGTGAGTCCGAAGCTCCCAGGAAATATTTGTCGTCGCCCTTGTGAGAGCTGCCGTGAGAAAACACTCTGCTTTGCCTCCTTCGCGGGCCTCGTACCTGAAGGCACTCTGCTCGAGGAGAACGTCAGCATCTCGCAATGCTGAGTCGCTAACGGGACAGCCAGATTGAGCACAGGCCTGGAGGGAAGGCCCTGACGTGAGGTGCAGAAGCGGAGCCGCGCAGCAGTTTCCATGAGGCCGTAGCCTCTGCTCTGCGTGTCTTTAACGGCAGTAGAGTTTCCTGGACACCTGGGAGGCTCGCGGGGGCACCCTGTTCCAGGCTGGAACACGGAGTACTCCGAGGCACCCCTGGGTCTGCTGAGCAACGTCCAGGCACGGAGCCCTTTGGAGCCGCTCTCTATACGCCGAGTGTAGGGAAACGCCCTGCACTCTCTCCTGGAGCAGATTCGATTCCCCACCAAACCCACACTTTCACGAACAGACTTCTGGCACGTCTCACATGCCTTTGAGGTCTTACGCCCTGCCCTAGCCTGAGCTGCCCTGAGAGACCCCTCGGCCTCGCATTGCATCTAGGACCTCCTGCCTGAAATCACCCTGCCTCCAAGCGAAAGTCGGCTTGCGTTCTTACTGCGATTTAAGCCCTGTGCTTCCTGTGGCCCTGCAGGCTTTGGAATAGCCACAGGCCCCAGAGGCGTAACTAGGCAGGGCATTCCTTGGTTGAGGCAGTTCACTTGACCCAGAACACCCTACTTCGGGGAGTTGGTTCAGGGAAGCAAACGCAGGGTAACATGTGTCTCTTTGGACTGGTTAGAAACCACAGGGAGGTAAGCTGAGTGTGCGCGTGGAAACGGGAGCCTGCTGGAACTATCCTTGCTTTCCCACTTGGAAGGCTGCATTCATGCTGCCTTGAAGCTGCCTGACGTCCCCTGCTGTTGACAGGCCTGGAAACCCGGTCGAAATGCTTCTGGGAAGAAAATGAGTTTGCTCCGTCTCATCCCGGTGCTTCCATGGCCGCGGTGGTGGTTAGCCTGACAAGCTCCAGAGCGAAAGGAAAACTCAACGTGAGAATTTGCCTCCAGTTTAGGCCCTGCGTAGCCGGGTAGGAAGGGCGGCATGCAGCAGTTTCCATGAGTTCGTAGTCCCCGTTCGGGTTTATTTTAACGAAATTACCCATTTGAGGACTCCTAGGCCCCTCGGGCGTGCATCCATTTCCCTCCAAGGTCACTGAGGACCTCCAGACACCCCCCACGCCGTGGTCCCGCTGAGCAACATCGAGGCCCATTGCTCTGCCCCTCGGAGTCCCTGAGTGCGTGCCGAGTGATGGGCAGCACTCTGCACGTTCCTTGAGGAGAGCTACATTTCCAGAGCCCTCAAACAGCCTCAGGACCAGATTTCTGGTGAGTCCGAAGCTCCCAGGAAATATTTGTCGTCGCCCTTGTGAGAGCTGCCGTGAGAAAACACTCTGCTTTGCCTCCTTCGCGGGCCTCGTACCTGAAGGCACTCTGCTCGAGGAGAACGTCAGCATCTCGCAATGCTGAGTCGCTAACGGGACAGCCAGATTGAACACAGGCCTGGAGGGAAGGCCCTGCCGTGAGGTGCAGAAGCGGAGCCGCGCAGCAGTTTCCATGAGGCCGTAGCCTCTGCTCTGCGTGTCTTTAACGGCAGTAGAGTTTCCTGGACACCTGGGAGGCTCGCGGGGGCACCCTCTTCCAGGCTGGAACACGGAGTACTTCCAGGCATCCCTGGGTCTGCTGAGCAACGTCCAGGCACGGAGCCCTTTGGAGCCGCTCTCTATACGCCGAGTGTAGGGAAACGCCCTGCACTCTCTCCTGGAGCAGATTCGATTCCCCACCAAACCCACACTTTCACGAACAGACTTCTGGCACGTCTCACATGCCTTTGAGGTCTTACGCCCTGCCCTAGCCTGAGCTGCCCTGAGAGACCCCTCGGCCTCGCATTGCATCTAGGACCTCCTGCCTGAAATCACCCTGCCTCCAAGCGAAAGTCGGCTTGCGTTCTTACTGCGATTTAAGCCCTGTGCTTCCTGTGGCCCTGCAGGCTTTGGAATAGCCACAGGCCCCAGAGGCGTAACTAGGCAGGGCATTCCTTGGTTGAGGCAGTTCACTTGACCCAGAACACCCTGCTTCGGGGAGTTGGTTCAGGGAAGCAAACGCAGGGTAACATGTGTCTCTTTGGACTGGTTAGAAACCACAGGGAGGTAAGCTGAGTGTGCGCGTGGAAACGGGAGCCTGCTGGAACTATCCTTGCTTTCCCACTTGGAAGGCTGCATTCATGCTGCCTTGAAGCTGCCTGACGTCCCCTGCTGTTGACAGGCCTGGAAACCCGGTCGAAATGCTTCTGGGAAGAAAATGAGTTTGCTCCGTCTCAACCCGGTGCTTCCATGGCCGCGGTGGTGGTTAGCCTGACAAGCTCCAGAGCGAAAGGGAAACTCAACGTGAGAATTTGCCTCCAGTTTAGGTCCTGCGTAGCCGGGTAGGAAGGGCGGCATGCAGCAGTTTCCATGAGTTCGTAGTCCCCGTTCGGGTTTATTTTAACGAAATTACCCATTTGAGGACTCCTAGGCCCCTCGGGCGTGCATCCATTTCCCTCCAAGGTCACTGAGGACCTCCAGACACCCCCCACGCCGTGGTCCCGCTGAGCAACATCGAGGCCCATTGCTCTGCCCCTCGGAGTCCCTGAGTGCGTGCCGAGTGATGGGCAGCACTCTGCACGTTCCTTGAGGAGAGCTACATTTCCAGAGCCCTCAAACAGCCTCAGGACCAGATTTCTGGTGAGTCCGAAGCTCCCAGGAAATATTTGTCGTCGCCCTTGTGAGAGCTGCCGTGAGAAAACACTCTGCTTTGCCTCCTTCGCGGGCCTCGTACCTGAAGGCACTCTGCTCGAGGAGAACGTCAGCATCTCGCAATGCTGAGTCGCTAACGGGACAGCCAGATTGAACACAGGCCTGGAGGGAAGGCCCTGCCGTGAGGTGCAGAAGCGGAGCCGCGCAGCAGTTTCCATGAGGCCGTAGCCTCTGCTCTGCGTGTCTTTAACGGCAGTAGAGTTTCCTGGACACCTGGGAGGCTCGCGGGGGCACCCTCTTCCAGGCTGGAACACGGAGTACTTCCAGGCATCCCTGGGTCTGCTGAGCAACGTCCAGGCACGGAGCCCTTTGGAGCCGCTCTCTATACGCCGAGTGTAGGGAAACGCCCTGCACTCTCTCCTGGAGCAGATTCGATTCCCCACCAAACCCACACTTTCACGAACAGACTTCTGGCACGTCTCACATGCCTTTGAGGTCTTACGCCCTGCCCTAGCCTGAGCTGCCCTGAGAGACCCCTTGGCCTCGCATTCCATCTAGGACCTCCTGCCTGAAATCACCCTGCCTCCAAGCGAAAGTCGGCTTGCGTTCTTACTGCGATTTAAGCCCTGTGCTTCCTGTAGCCCTGCAGGCTTTGGAATAGCCACAGGCCCCAGAGGCGTAACTAGGCAGGGCATTCCTTGGTTGAGGCAGTTCACTTGACCCAGAACACCCTGCTTCAGGGAGTTGGTTCAGGGAAGCAAACGCAGGGTAACATGTGTCTCTTTGCACTGGTTAGAAACCACAGGGAGGTAAGCTGAGTGTGCGCGTGGAAACGGGAGCCTGCTGGAACTATCCTTGCTTTCCCACTTGGAAGGCTGCATTCATGCTGCCTTGAAGCTGCCTGCCGTCCCCTGCTGTTGACAGGCCTGGAAACCCGGTCGAAATGCTTCTGGGAAGAAAATGAGTTTGCTCCGTCTCAACACGGTGCTTCCATGGCCGCGGTGGTGGTTAGCCTGACAAGCCCCAGAGCGAAAGGGAAACTCAACGTGAGAATTTGCCTCCAGTTTAGGCCCTGCGTAGCCGGGCAGGAAGGGCGGCATGCAGCAGTTTCCATGAGTTCGTAGTCCCCGTTCGGGTTTATTTTAACGAAATTACCCATTTGAGGACTCCTAGGCCCCTCGGGCGTGCATCCATTTCCCTCCGAGGTCACTGAGGACCTCCAGACACCCCCCACGCCGTGGTCCCGCTGAGCAACATCGAGGCCCATTGCTCTGCCCCTCGGAGGCCCTGTGTGCGTGCCGAGTGATGGGCAACACTCTGCACGTTCCTTGAGGAGAGCTACATTTCCAGAGCCCTCAAACAGCCTCAGGACCAGATTTCTGGTGAGTCCGAAGCTCCCAGGAAATATTTGTCGTCGCCCTTGTGAGAGCTGCCGTGAGAAAACACTCTGCTTTGCCTCCTTCGCGGGCCTCGTACCTGAAGGCACTCTGCTCGAGGAGAACGTCAGCATCTCGCAATGCTGAGTCGCTAACGGGACAGCCAGATTGAGCACAGGCCTGGAGGGAAGGCCCTGACGTGAGGTGCAGAAGCGGAGCCGCGCAGCAGTTTCCATGAGGCCGTAGCCTCTGCTCTGCGTGTCTTTAACGGCAGTAGAGTTTCCTGGACACCTGGGAGGCTCGCGGGGGCACCCTGTTCCAGGCTGGAACACGGAGTACTCCCAGGCACCCCTGGGTCTGCTGAGCAACGTCCAGGCACGGAGCCCTTTGGAGCCGCTCTCTATACGCCGAGTGTAGGGAAACGCCCTGCACTCTCTCCTGGAGCAGATTCGATTCCCCACCAAACCCACACTTTCACGAACAGACTTCTGGCACGTCTCACATGCCTTTGAGGTCTTACGCCCTGCCCTAGCCTGAGCTGCCCTGAGAGACCCCTCGGCCTCGCATTGCATCTAGGACCTCCTGCCTGAAATCACCCTGCCTCCAAGCGAAAGTCGCCTTGCGTTCTTACTGCGATTTAAGCCCTGTGCTTCCTGTGGCCCTGCAGGCTTTGGAATAGCCACAGGCCCCAGAGGCGTAACTAGGCAGGGCATTCCTTGGTTGAGGCAGTTCAC
The DNA here is from genome assembly GCF_937001465.1 of Orcinus orca. NCBI lineage: Eukaryota > Metazoa > Chordata > Mammalia > Artiodactyla > Delphinidae > Orcinus > Orcinus orca. The sequence goes on along the minus strand of NW_026044069.1, from coordinate 1,066,542 downwards.
TTGACCCAGAACACCCTACTTCGGGGAGTTGGTTCAGGGAAGCAAACGCAGGGTAACATGTGTCTCTTTGGACTGGTTAGAAACCACAGGGAGGTAAGCTGAGTGTGCGCGTGGAAACGGGAGCCTGCTGGAACTATCCTTGCTTTCCCACTTGGAAGGCTGCATTCATGCTGCCTTGAAGCTGCCTGACGTCCCCTGCTGTTGACAGGCCTGGAAACCCGGTCGAAATGCTTCTGGGAAGAAAATGAGTTTGCTCCGTCTCATCCCGGTGCTTCCATGGCCGCGGTGGTGGTTAGCCTGACAAGCTCCAGAGCGAAAGGAAAACTCAACGTGAGAATTTGCCTCCAGTTTAGGCCCTGCGTAGCCGGGTAGGAAGGGCGGCATGCAGCAGTTTCCATGAGTTCGTAGTCCCCGTTCGGGTTTATTTTAACGAAATTACCCATTTGAGGACTCCTAGGCCCCTCGGGCGTGCATCCATTTCCCTCCAAGGTCACTGAGGACCTCCAGACACCCCCCACGCCGTGGTCCCGCTGAGCAACATCGAGGCCCATTGCTCTGCCCCTCGGAGTCCCTGAGTGCGTGCCGAGTGATGGGCAGCACTCTGCACGTTCCTTGAGGAGAGCTACATTTCCAGAGCCCTCAAACAGCCTCAGGACCAGATTTCTGGTGAGTCCGAAGCTCCCAGGAAATATTTGTCGTCGCCCTTGTGAGAGCTGCCGTGAGAAAACACTCTGCTTTGCCTCCTTCGCGGGCCTCGTACCTGAAGGCACTCTGCTCGAGGAGAACGTCAGCATCTCGCAATGCTGAGTCGCTAACGGGACAGCCAGATTGAGCACAGGCCTGGAGGGAAGGCCCTGACGTGAGGTGCAGAAGCGGAGCCGCGCAGCAGTTTCCATGAGGCCGTAGCCTCTGCTCTGCGTGTCTTTAACGGCAGTAGAGTTTCCTGGACACCTGGGAGGCTCGCGGGGGCACCCTGTTCCAGGCTGGAACACGGAGTACTCCGAGGCACCCCTGGGTCTGCTGAGCAACGTCCAGGCACGGAGCCCTTTGGAGCCGCTCTCTATACGCCGAGTGTAGGGAAACGCCCTGCACTCTCTCCTGGAGCAGATTCGATTCCCCACCAAACCCACACTTTCACGAACAGACTTCTGGCACGTCTCACATGCCTTTGAGGTCTTACGCCCTGCCCTAGCCTGAGCTGCCCTGAGAGACCCCTCGGCCTCGCATTGCATCTAGGACCTCCTGCCTGAAATCACCCTGCCTCCAAGCGAAAGTCGGCTTGCGTTCTTACTGCGATTTAAGCCCTGTGCTTCCTGTGGCCCTGCAGGCTTTGGAATAGCCACAGGCCCCAGAGGCGTAACTAGGCAGGGCATTCCTTGGTTGAGGCAGTTCACTTGACCCAGAACACCCTACTTCGGGGAGTTGGTTCAGGGAAGCAAACGCAGGGTAACATGTGTCTCTTTGGACTGGTTAGAAACCACAGGGAGGTAAGCTGAGTGTGCGCGTGGAAACGGGAGCCTGCTGGAACTATCCTTGCTTTCCCACTTGGAAGGCTGCATTCATGCTGCCTTGAAGCTGCCTGACGTCCCCTGCTGTTGACAGGCCTGGAAACCCGGTCGAAATGCTTCTGGGAAGAAAATGAGTTTGCTCCGTCTCATCCCGGTGCTTCCATGGCCGCGGTGGTGGTTAGCCTGACAAGCTCCAGAGCGAAAGGAAAACTCAACGTGAGAATTTGCCTCCAGTTTAGGCCCTGCGTAGCCGGGTAGGAAGGGCGGCATGCAGCAGTTTCCATGAGTTCGTAGTCCCCGTTCGGGTTTATTTTAACGAAATTACCCATTTGAGGACTCCTAGGCCCCTCGGGCGTGCATCCATTTCCCTCCAAGGTCACTGAGGACCTCCAGACACCCCCCACGCCGTGGTCCCGCTGAGCAACATCGAGGCCCATTGCTCTGCCCCTCGGAGTCCCTGAGTGCGTGCCGAGTGATGGGCAGCACTCTGCACGTTCCTTGAGGAGAGCTACATTTCCAGAGCCCTCAAACAGCCTCAGGACCAGATTTCTGGTGAGTCCGAAGCTCCCAGGAAATATTTGTCGTCGCCCTTGTGAGAGCTGCCGTGAGAAAACACTCTGCTTTGCCTCCTTCGCGGGCCTCGTACCTGAAGGCACTCTGCTCGAGGAGAACGTCAGCATCTCGCAATGCTGAGTCGCTAACGGGACAGCCAGATTGAACACAGGCCTGGAGGGAAGGCCCTGCCGTGAGGTGCAGAAGCGGAGCCGCGCAGCAGTTTCCATGAGGCCGTAGCCTCTGCTCTGCGTGTCTTTAACGGCAGTAGAGTTTCCTGGACACCTGGGAGGCTCGCGGGGGCACCCTCTTCCAGGCTGGAACACGGAGTACTTCCAGGCATCCCTGGGTCTGCTGAGCAACGTCCAGGCACGGAGCCCTTTGGAGCCGCTCTCTATACGCCGAGTGTAGGGAAACGCCCTGCACTCTCTCCTGGAGCAGATTCGATTCCCCACCAAACCCACACTTTCACGAACAGACTTCTGGCACGTCTCACATGCCTTTGAGGTCTTACGCCCTGCCCTAGCCTGAGCTGCCCTGAGAGACCCCTCGGCCTCGCATTCCATCTAGGACCTCCTGCCTGAAATCACCCTGCCTCCAAGCGAAAGTCGGCTTGCGTTCTTACTGCGATTTAAGCCCTGTGCTTCCTGTGGCCCTGCAGGCTTTGGAATAGCCACAGGCCCCAGAGGCGTAACTAGGCAGGGCATTCCTTGGTTGAGGCAGTTCACTTGACCCAGAACACCCTGCTTCGGGGAGTTGGTTCAGGGAAGCAAACGCAGGGTAACATGTGTCTCTTTGGACTGGTTAGAAACCACAGGGAGGTAAGCTGAGTGTGCGCGTGGAAACGGGAGCCTGCTGGAACTATCCTTGCTTTCCCACTTGGAAGGCTGCATTCATGCTGCCTTGAAGCTGCCTGACGTCCCCTGCTGTTGACAGGCCTGGAAACCCGGTCGAAATGCTTCTGGGAAGAAAATGAGTTTGCTCCGTCTCAACCCGGTGCTTCCATGGCCGCGGTGGTGGTTAGCCTGACAAGCTCCAGAGCGAAAGGGAAACTCAACGTGAGAATTTGCCTCCAGTTTAGGTCCTGCGTAGCCGGGTAGGAAGGGCGGCATGCAGCAGTTTCCATGAGTTCGTAGTCCCCGTTCGGGTTTATTTTAACGAAATTACCCATTTGAGGACTCCTAGGCCCCTCGGGCGTGCATCCATTTCCCTCCAAGGTCACTGAGGACCTCCAGACACCCCCCACGCCGTGGTCCCGCTGAGCAACATCGAGGCCCATTGCTCTGCCCCTCGGAGTCCCTGAGTGCGTGCCGAGTGATGGGCAGCACTCTGCACGTTCCTTGAGGAGAGCTACATTTCCAGAGCCCTCAAACAGCCTCAGGACCAGATTTCTGGTGAGTCCGAAGCTCCCAGGAAATATTTGTCGTCGCCCTTGTGAGAGCTGCCGTGAGAAAACACTCTGCTTTGCCTCCTTCGCGGGCCTCGTACCTGAAGGCACTCTGCTCGAGGAGAACGTCAGCATCTCGCAATGCTGAGTCGCTAACGGGACAGCCAGATTGAACACAGGCCTGGAGGGAAGGCCCTGCCGTGAGGTGCAGAAGCGGAGCCGTGCAGCAGTTTCCATGAGGCCGTAGCCTCTGCTCTGCGTGTCTTTAACGGCAGTAGAGTTTCCTGGACACCTGGGAGGCTCGCGGGGGCACCCTCTTCCAGGCTGGAACACGGAGTACTTCCAGGCATCCCTGGGTCTGCTGAGCAACGTCCAGGCACGGAGCCCTTTGGAGCCGCTCTCTATACGCCGAGTGTAGGGAAACGCCCTGCACTCTCTCCTGGAGCAGATTCGATTCCCCACCAAACCCACACTTTCACGAACAGACTTCTGGCACGTCTCACATGCCTTTGAGGTCTTACGCCCTGCCCTAGCCTGAGCTGCCCTGAGAGACCCCTTGGCCTCGCATTCCATCTAGGACCTCCTGCCTGAAATCACCCTGCCTCCAAGCGAAAGTCGGCTTGCGTTCTTACTGCGATTTAAGCCCTGTGCTTCCTGTAGCCCTGCAGGCTTTGGAATAGCCACAGGCCCCAGAGGCGTAACTAGGCAGGGCATTCCTTGGTTGAGGCAGTTCACTTGACCCAGAACACCCTGCTTCAGGGAGTTGGTTCAGGGAAGCAAACGCAGGGTAACATGTGTCTCTTTGCACTGGTTAGAAACCACAGGGAGGTAAGCTGAGTGTGCGCGTGGAAACGGGAGCCTGCTGGAACTATCCTTGCTTTCCCACTTGGAAGGCTGCATTCATGCTGCCTTGAAGCTGCCTGCCGTCCCCTGCTGTTGACAGGCCTGGAAACCCGGTCGAAATGCTTCTGGGAAGAAAATGAGTTTGCTCCGTCTCAACACGGTGCTTCCATGGCCGCGGTGGTGGTTAGCCTGACAAGCCCCAGAGCGAAAGGGAAACTCAACGTGAGAATTTGCCTCCAGTTTAGGCCCTGCGTAGCCGGGCAGGAAGGGCGGCATGCAGCAGTTTCCATGAGTTCGTAGTCCCCGTTCGGGTTTATTTTAACGAAATTACCCATTTGAGGACTCCTAGGCCCCTCGGGCGTGCATCCATTTCCCTCCGAGGTCACTGAGGACCTCCAGACACCCCCCACGCCGTGGTCCCGCTGAGCAACATCGAGGCCCATTGCTCTGCCCCTCGGAGGCCCTGTGTGCGTGCCGAGTGATGGGCAACACTCTGCACGTTCCTTGAGGAGAGCTACATTTCCAGAGCCCTCAAACAGCCTCAGGACCAGATTTCTGGTGAGTCCGAAGCTCCCAGGAAATATTTGTCGTCGCCCTTGTGAGAGCTGCCGTGAGAAAACACTCTGCTTTGCCTCCTTCGCGGGCCTCGTACCTGAAGGCACTCTGCTCGAGGAGAACGTCAGCATCTCGCAATGCTGAGTCGCTAACGGGACAGCCAGATTGAGCACAGGCCTGGAGGGAAGGCCCTGACGTGAGGTGCAGAAGCGGAGCCGCGCAGCAGTTTCCATGAGGCCGTAGCCTCTGCTCTGCGTGTCTTTAACGGCAGTAGAGTTTCCTGGACACCTGGGAGGCTCGCGGGGGCACCCTGTTCCAGGCTGGAACACGGAGTACTCCGAGGCACCCCTGGGTCTGCTGAGCAACGTCCAGGCACGGAGCCCTTTGGAGCCGCTCTCTATACGCCGAGTGTAGGGAAACGCCCTGCACTCTCTCCTGGAGCAGATTCGATTCCCCACCAAACCCACACTTTCACGAACAGACTTCTGGCACGTCTCACATGCCTTTGAGGTCTTACGCCCTGCCCTAGCCTGAGCTGCCCTGAGAGACCCCTCGGCCTCGCATTGCATCTAGGACCTCCTGCCTGAAATCACCCTGCCTCCAAGCGAAAGTCGCCTTGCGTTCTTACTGCGATTTAAGCCCTGTGCTTCCTGTGGCCCTGCAGGCTTTGGAATAGCCACAGGCCCCAGAGGCGTAACTAGGCAGGGCATTCCTTGGTTGAGGCAGTTCACTTGACCCAGAACACCCTACTTCGGGGAGTTGGTTCAGGGAAGCAAACGCAGGGTAACATGTGTCTCTTTGGACTGGTTAGAAACCACAGGGAGGTAAGCTGAGTGTGCGCGTGGAAACGGGAGCCTGCTGGAACTATCCTTGCTTTCCCACTTGGAAGGCTGCATTCATGCTGCCTTGAAGCTGCCTGACGTCCCCTGCTGTTGACAGGCCTGGAAACCCGGTCGAAATGCTTCTGGGAAGAAAATGAGTTTGCTCCGTCTCATCCCGGTGCTTCCATGGCCGCGGTGGTGGTTAGCCTGACAAGCTCCAGAGCGAAAGGAAAACTCAACGTGAGAATTTGCCTCCAGTTTAGGCCCTGCGTAGCCGGGTAGGAAGGGCGGCATGCAGCAGTTTCCATGAGTTCGTAGTCCCCGTTCGGGTTTATTTTAACGAAATTACCCATTTGAGGACTCCTAGGCCCCTCGGGCGTGCATCCATTTCCCTCCAAGGTCACTGAGGACCTCCAGACACCCCCCACGCCGTGGTCCCGCTGAGCAACATCGAGGCCCATTGCTCTGCCCCTCGGAGTCCCTGAGTGCGTGCCGAGTGATGGGCAGCACTCTGCACGTTCCTTGAGGAGAGCTACATTTCCAGAGCCCTCAAACAGCCTCAGGACCAGATTTCTGGTGAGTCCGAAGCTCCCAGGAAATATTTGTCGTCGCCCTTGTGAGAGCTGCCGTGAGAAAACACTCTGCTTTGCCTCCTTCGCGGGCCTCGTACCTGAAGGCACTCTGCTCGAGGAGAACGTCAGCATCTCGCAATGCTGAGTCGCTAACGGGACAGCCAGATTGAGCACAGGCCTGGAGGGAAGGCCCTGACGTGAGGTGCAGAAGCGGAGCCGCGCAGCAGTTTCCATGAGGCCGTAGCCTCTGCTCTGCGTGTCTTTAACGGCAGTAGAGTTTCCTGGACACCTGGGAGGCTCGCGGGGGCACCCTGTTCCAGGCTGGAACACGGAGTACTCCGAGGCACCCCTGGGTCTGCTGAGCAACGTCCAGGCACGGAGCCCTTTGGAGCCGCTCTCTATACGCCGAGTGTAGGGAAACGCCCTGCACTCTCTCCTGGAGCAGATTCGATTCCCCACCAAACCCACACTTTCACGAACAGACTTCTGGCACGTCTCACATGCCTTTGAGGTCTTACGCCCTGCCCTAGCCTGAGCTGCCCTGAGAGACCCCTCGGCCTCGCATTGCATCTAGGACCTCCTGCCTGAAATCACCCTGCCTCCAAGCGAAAGTCGGCTTGCGTTCTTACTGCGATTTAAGCCCTGTGCTTCCTGTGGCCCTGCAGGCTTTGGAATAGCCACAGGCCCCAGAGGCGTAACTAGGCAGGGCATTCCTTGGTTGAGGCAGTTCACTTGACCCAGAACACCCTACTTCGGGGAGTTGGTTCAGGGAAGCAAACGCAGGGTAACATGTGTCTCTTTGGACTGGTTAGAAACCACAGGGAGGTAAGCTGAGTGTGCGCGTGGAAACGGGAGCCTGCTGGAACTATCCTTGCTTTCCCACTTGGAAGGCTGCATTCATGCTGCCTTGAAGCTGCCTGACGTCCCCTGCTGTTGACAGGCCTGGAAACCCGGTCGAAATGCTTCTGGGAAGAAAATGAGTTTGCTCCGTCTCATCCCGGTGCTTCCATGGCCGCGGTGGTGGTTAGCCTGACAAGCTCCAGAGCGAAAGGAAAACTCAACGTGAGAATTTGCCTCCAGTTTAGGCCCTGCGTAGCCGGGTAGGAAGGGCGGCATGCAGCAGTTTCCATGAGTTCGTAGTCCCCGTTCGGGTTTATTTTAACGAAATTACCCATTTGAGGACTCCTAGGCCCCTCGGGCGTGCATCCATTTCCCTCCAAGGTCACTGAGGACCTCCAGACACCCCCCACGCCGTGGTCCCGCTGAGCAACATCGAGGCCCATTGCTCTGCCCCTCGGAGTCCCTGAGTGCGTGCCGAGTGATGGGCAGCACTCTGCACGTTCCTTGAGGAGAGCTACATTTCCAGAGCCCTCAAACAGCCTCAGGACCAGATTTCTGGTGAGTCCGAAGCTCCCAGGAAATATTTGTCGTCGCCCTTGTGAGAGCTGCCGTGAGAAAACACTCTGCTTTGCCTCCTTCGCGGGCCTCGTACCTGAAGGCACTCTGCTCGAGGAGAACGTCAGCATCTCGCAATGCTGAGTCGCTAACGGGACAGCCAGATTGAACACAGGCCTGGAGGGAAGGCCCTGCCGTGAGGTGCAGAAGCGGAGCCGCGCAGCAGTTTCCATGAGGCCGTAGCCTCTGCTCTGCGTGTCTTTAACGGCAGTAGAGTTTCCTGGACACCTGGGAGGCTCGCGGGGGCACCCTCTTCCAGGCTGGAACACGGAGTACTTCCAGGCATCCCTGGGTCTGCTGAGCAACGTCCAGGCACGGAGCCCTTTGGAGCCGCTCTCTATACGCCGAGTGTAGGGAAACGCCCTGCACTCTCTCCTGGAGCAGATTCGATTCCCCACCAAACCCACACTTTCACGAACAGACTTCTGGCACGTCTCACATGCCTTTGAGGTCTTACGCCCTGCCCTAGCCTGAGCTGCCCTGAGAGACCCCTCGGCCTCGCATTCCATCTAGGACCTCCTGCCTGAAATCACCCTGCCTCCAAGCGAAAGTCGGCTTGCGTTCTTACTGCGATTTAAGCCCTGTGCTTCCTGTGGCCCTGCAGGCTTTGGAATAGCCACAGGCCCCAGAGGCGTAACTAGGCAGGGCATTCCTTGGTTGAGGCAGTTCACTTGACCCAGAACACCCTGCTTCGGGGAGTTGGTTCAGGGAAGCAAACGCAGGGTAACATGTGTCTCTTTGCACTGGTTAGAAACCACAGGGAGGTAAGCTGAGTGTGCGCGTGGAAACGGGAGCCTGCTGGAACTATCCTTGCTTTCCCACTTGGAAGGCTGCATTCATGCTGCCTTGAAGCTGCCTGACGTCCCCTGCTGTTGACAGGCCTGGAAACCCGGTCGAAATGCTTCTGGGAAGAAAATGAGTTTGCTCCGTCTCAACACGGTGCTTCCATGGCCGCGGTGGTGGTTAGCCTGACAAGCCCCAGAGCGAAAGGGAAACTCAACGTGAGAATTTGCCTCCAGTTTAGGCCCTGCGTAGCCGGGCAGGAAGGGCGGCATGCAGCAGTTTCCATGAGTTCGTAGTCCCCGTTCGGGTTTATTTTAACGAAATTACCCATTTGAGGACTCCTAGGCCCCTCGGGCGTGCATCCATTTCCCTCCGAGGTCACTGAGGACCTCCAGACACCCCCCACGCCGTGGTCCCGCTGAGCAACATCGAGGCCCATTGCTCTGCCCCTCGGAGGCCCTGTGTGCGTGCCGAGTGATGGGCAACACTCTGCACGTTCCTTGAGGAGAGCTACATTTCCAGAGCCCTCAAACAGCCTCAGGACCAGATTTCTGGTGAGTCCGAAGCTCCCAGGAAATATTTGTCGTCGCCCTTGTGAGAGCTGCCGTGAGAAAACACTCTGCTTTGCCTCCTTCGCGGGCCTCGTACCTGAAGGCACTCTGCTCGAGGAGAACGTCAGCATCTCGCAATGCTGAGTCGCTAACGGGACAGCCAGATTGAGCACAGGCCTGGAGGGAAGGCCCTGACGTGAGGTGCAGAAGCGGAGCCGCGCAGCAGTTTCCATGAGGCCGTAGCCTCTGCTCTGCGTGTCTTTAACGGCAGTAGAGTTTCCTGGACACCTGGGAGGCTCGCGGGGGCACCCTGTTCCAGGCTGGAACACGGAGTACTCCGAGGCACCCCTGGGTCTGCTGAGCAACGTCCAGGCACGGAGCCCTTTGGAGCCGCTCTCTATACGCCGAGTGTAGGGAAACGCCCTGCACTCTCTCCTGGAGCAGATTCGATTCCCCACCAAACCCACACTTTCACGAACAGACTTCTGGCACGTCTCACATGCCTTTGAGGTCTTACGCCCTGCCCTAGCCTGAGCTGCCCTGAGAGACCCCTCGGCCTCGCATTGCATCTAGGACCTCCTGCCTGAAATCACCCTGCCTCCAAGCGAAAGTCGGCTTGCGTTCTTACTGCGATTTAAGCCCTGTGCTTCCTGTGGCCCTGCAGGCTTTGGAATAGCCACAGGCCCCAGAGGCGTAACTAGGCAGGGCATTCCTTGGTTGAGGCAGTTCACTTGACCCAGAACACCCTACTTCGGGGAGTTGGTTCAGGGAAGCAAACGCAGGGTAACATGTGTCTCTTTGGACTGGTTAGAAACCACAGGGAGGTAAGCTGAGTGTGCGCGTGGAAACGGGAGCCTGCTGGAACTATCCTTGCTTTCCCACTTGGAAGGCTGCATTCATGCTGCCTTGAAGCTGCCTGACGTCCCCTGCTGTTGACAGGCCTGGAAACCCGGTCGAAATGCTTCTGGGAAGAAAATGAGTTTGCTCCGTCTCATCCCGGTGCTTCCATGGCCGCGGTGGTGGTTAGCCTGACAAGCTCCAGAGCGAAAGGAAAACTCAACGTGAGAATTTGCCTCCAGTTTAGGCCCTGCGTAGCCGGGTAGGAAGGGCGGCATGCAGCAGTTTCCATGAGTTCGTAGTCCCCGTTCGGGTTTATTTTAACGAAATTACCCATTTGAGGACTCCTAGGCCCCTCGGGCGTGCATCCATTTCCCTCCAAGGTCACTGAGGACCTCCAGACACCCCCCACGCCGTGGTCCCGCTGAGCAACATCGAGGCCCATTGCTCTGCCCCTCGGAGTCCCTGAGTGCGTGCCGAGTGATGGGCAGCACTCTGCACGTTCCTTGAGGAGAGCTACATTTCCAGAGCCCTCAAACAGCCTCAGGACCAGATTTCTGGTGAGTCCGAAGCTCCCAGGAAATATTTGTCGTCGCCCTTGTGAGAGCTGCCGTGAGAAAACACTCTGCTTTGCCTCCTTCGCGGGCCTCGTACCTGAAGGCACTCTGCTCGAGGAGAACGTCAGCATCTCGCAATGCTGAGTCGCTAACGGGACAGCCAGATTGAGCACAGGCCTGGAGGGAAGGCCCTGACGTGAGGTGCAGAAGCGGAGCCGCGCAGCAGTTTCCATGAGGCCGTAGCCTCTGCTCTGCGTGTCTTTAACGGCAGTAGAGTTTCCTGGACACCTGGGAGGCTCGCGGGGGCACCCTCTTCCAGGCTGGAACACGGAGTACTCCGAGGCACCCCTGGGTCTGCTGAGCAACGTCCAGGCACGGAGCCCTTTGGAGCCGCTCTCTATACGCCGAGTGTAGGGAAACGCCCTGCACTCTCTCCTGGAGCAGATTCGATTCCCCACCAAACCCACACTTTCACGAACAGACTTCTGGCACGTCTCACATGCCTTTGAGGTCTTACGCCCTGCCCTAGCCTGAGCTGCCCTGAGAGACCCCTCGGCCTCGCATTGCATCTAGGACCTCCTGCCTGAAATCACCCTGCCTCCAAGCGAAAGTCGGCTTGCGTTCTTACTGCGATTTAAGCCCTGTGCTTCCTGTGGCCCTGCAGGCTTTGGAATAGCCACAGGCCCCAGAGGCGTAACTAGGCAGGGCATTCCTTGGTTGAGGCAGTTCACTTGACCCAGAACACCCTACTTCGGGGAGTTGGTTCAGGGAAGCAAACGCAGGGTAACATGTGTCTCTTTGCACTGGTTAGAAACCACAGGGAGGTAAGCTGAGTGTGCGCGTGGAAACGGGAGCCTGCTGGAACTATCCTTGCTTTCCCACTTGGAAGGCTGCATTCATGCTGCCTTGAAGCTGCCTGACGTCCCCTGCTGTTGACAGGCCTGGAAACCCGGTCGAAATGCTTCTGGGAAGAAAATGAGTTTGCTCCGTCTCATCCCGGTGCTTCCATGGCCGCGGTGGTGGTTAGCCTGACAAGCTCCAGAGCGAAAGGAAAACTCAACGTGAGAATTTGCCTCCAGTTTAGGCCCTGCGTAGCCGGGTAGGAAGGGCGGCATGCAGCAGTTTCCATGAGTTCGTAGTCCCCGTTCGGGTTTATTTTAACGAAATTACCCATTTGAGGACTCCTAGGCCCCTCGGGCGTGCATCCATTTCCCTCCAAGGTCACTGAGGACCTCCAGACACCCCCCACGCCGTGGTCCCGCTGAGCAACATCGAGGCCCATTGCTCTGCCCCTCGGAGGCCCTGAGTGCGTGCCGAGTGATGGGCAGCACTCTGCACGTTCCTTGAGGAGAGCTACATTTCCAGAGCCCTCAAACAGCCTCAGGACCAGATTTCTGGTGAGTCCGAAGCTCCCAGGAAATATTTGTCGTCGCCCTTGTGAGAGCTGCCGTGAGAAAACACTCTGCTTTGCCTCCTTCGCGGGCCTCGTACCTGAAGGCACTCTGCTCGAGGAGAACGTCAGCATCTCGCAATGCTGAGTCGCTAACGGGACAGCCAGATTGAACACAGGCCTGGAGGGAAGGCCCTGCCGTGAGGTGCAGAAGCGGAGCCGCGCAGCAGTTTCCATGAGGCCGTAGCCTCTGCTCTGCGTGTCTTTAACGGCAGTAGAGTTTCCTGGACACCTGGGAGGCTCGCGGGGGCACCCTCTTCCAGGCTGGAACACGGAGTACTTCCAGGCATCCCTGGGTCTGCTGAGCAACGTCCAGGCACGGAGCCCTTTGGAGCCGCTCTCTATACGCCGAGTGTAGGGAAACGCCCTGCACTCTCTCCTGGAGCAGATTCGATTCCCCACCAAACCCACACTTTCACGAACAGACTTCTGGCACGTCTCACATGCCTTTGAGGTCTTACGCCCTGCCCTAGCCTGAGCTGCCCTGAGAGACCCCTCGGCCTCGCATTCCATCTAGGACCTCCTGCCTGAAATCACCCTGCCTCCAAGCGAAAGTCGGCTTGCGTTCTTACTGCGATTTAAGCCCTGTGCTTCCTGTGGCCCTGCAGGCTTTGGAATAGCCACAGGCCCCAGAGGCGTAACTAGGCAGGGCATTCCTTGGTTGAGGCAGTTCACTTGACCCAGAACACCCTGCTTCGGGGAGTTGGTTCAGGGAAGCAAACGCAGGGTAACATGTGTCTCTTTGGACTGGTTAGAAACCACAGGGAGGTAAGCTGAGTGTGCGCGTGGAAACGGGAGCCTGCTGGAACTATCCTTGCTTTCCCACTTGGAAGGCTGCATTCATGCTGCCTTGAAGCTGCCTGACGTCCCCTGCTGTTGACAGGCCTGGAAACCCGGTCGAAATGCTTCTGGGAAGAAAATGAGTTTGCTCCGTCTCAACCCGGTGCTTCCATGGCCGCGGTGGTGGTTAGCCTGACAAGCTCCAGAGCGAAAGGGAAACTCAACGTGAGAATTTGCCTCCAGTTTAGGTCCTGCGTAGCCGGGTAGGAAGGGCGGCATGCAGCAGTTTCCATGAGTTCGTAGTCCCCGTTCGGGTTTATTTTAACGAAATTACCCATTTGAGGACTCCTAGGCCCCTCGGGCGTGCATCCATTTCCCTCCAAGGTCACTGAGGACCTCCAGACACCCCCCACGCCGTGGTCCCGCTGAGCAACATCGAGGCCCATTGCTCTGCCCCTCGGAGTCCCTGAGTGCGTGCCGAGTGATGGGCAGCACTCTGCACGTTCCTTGAGGAGAGCTACATTTCCAGAGCCCTCAAACAGCCTCAGGACCAGATTTCTGGTGAGTCCGAAGCTCCCAGGAAATATTTGTCGTCGCCCTTGTGAGAGCTGCCGTGAGAAAACACTCTGCTTTGCCTCCTTCGCGGGCCTCGTACCTGAAGGCACTCTGCTCGAGGAGAACGTCAGCATCTCGCAATGCTGAGTCGCTAACGGGACAGCCAGATTGAACACAGGCCTGGAGGGAAGGCCCTGCCGTGAGGTGCAGAAGCGGAGCCGCGCAGCAGTTTCCATGAGGCCGTAGCCTCTGCTCTGCGTGTCTTTAACGGCAGTAGAGTTTCCTGGACACCTGGGAGGCTCGCGGGGGCACCCTCTTCCAGGCTGGAACACGGAGTACTTCCAGGCATCCCTGGGTCTGCTGAGCAACGTCCAGGCACGGAGCCCTTTGGAGCCGCTCTCTATACGCCGAGTGTAGGGAAACGCCCTGCACTCTCTCCTGGAGCAGATTCGATTCCCCACCAAACCCACACTTTCACGAACAGACTTCTGGCACGTCTCACATGCCTTTGAGGTCTTACGCCCTGCCCTAGCCTGAGCTGCCCTGAGAGACCCCTCGGCCTCGCATTCCATCTAGGACCTCCTGCCTGAAATCACCCTGCCTCCAAGCGAAAGTCGGCTTGCGTTCTTACTGCGATTTAAGCCCTGTGCTTCCTGTAGCCCTGCAGGCTTTGGAATAGCCACAGGCCCCAGAGGCGTAACTAGGCAGGGCATTCCTTGGTTGAGGCAGTTCACTTGACCCAGAACACCCTGCTTCAGGGAGTTGGTTCAGGGAAGCAAACGCAGGGTAACATGTGTCTCTTTGCACTGGTTAGAAACCACAGGGAGGTAAGCTGAGTGTGCGCGTGGAAACGGGAGCCTGCTGGAACTATCCTTGCTTTCCCACTTGGAAGGCTGCATTCATGCTGCCTTGAAGCTGCCTGCCGTCCCCTGCTGTTGACAGGCCTGGAAACCCGGTCGAAATGCTTCTGGGAAGAAAATGAGTTTGCTCCGTCTCAACACGGTGCTTCCATGGCCGCGGTGGTGGTTAGCCTGACAAGCCCCAGAGCGAAAGGGAAACTCAACGTGAGAATTTGCCTCCAGTTTAGGCCCTGCGTAGCCGGGCAGGAAGGGCGGCATGCAGCAGTTTCCATGAGTTCGTAGTCCCCGTTCGGGTTTATTTTAACGAAATTACCCATTTGAGGACTCCTAGGCCCCTCGGGCGTGCATCCATTTCCCTCCGAGGTCACTGAGGACCTCCAGACACCCCCCACGCCGTGGTCCCGCTGAGCAACATCGAGGCCCATTGCTCTGCCCCTCGGAGGCCCTGTGTGCGTGCCGAGTGATGGGCAACACTCTGCACGTTCCTTGAGGAGAGCTACATTTCCAGAGCCCTCAAACAGCCTCAGGACCAGATTTCTGGTGAGTCCGAAGCTCCCAGGAAATATTTGTCGTCGCCCTTGTGAGAGCTGCCGTGAGAAAACACTCTGCTTTGCCTCCTTCGCGGGCCTCGTACCTGAAGGCACTCTGCTCGAGGAGAACGTCAGCATCTCGCAATGCTGAGTCGCTAACGGGACAGCCAGATTGAGCACAGGCCTGGAGGGAAGGCCCTGACGTGAGGTGCAGAAGCGGAGCCGCGCAGCAGTTTCCATGAGGCCGTAGCCTCTGCTCTGCGTGTCTTTAACGGCAGTAGAGTTTCCTGGACACCTGGGAGGCTCGCGGGGGCACCCTGTTCCAGGCTGGAACACGGAGTACTCCGAGGCACCCCTGGGTCTGCTGAGCAACGTCCAGGCACGGAGCCCTTTGGAGCCGCTCTCTATACGCCGAGTGTAGGGAAACGCCCTGCACTCTCTCCTGGAGCAGATTCGATTCCCCACCAAACCCACACTTTCACGAACAGACTTCTGGCACGTCTCACATGCCTTTGAGGTCTTACGCCCTGCCCTAGCCTGAGCTGCCCTGAGAGACCCCTCGGCCTCGCATTGCATCTAGGACCTCCTGCCTGAAATCACCCTGCCTCCAAGCGAAAGTCGCCTTGCGTTCTTACTGCGATTTAAGCCCTGTGCTTCCTGTGGCCCTGCAGGCTTTGGAATAGCCACAGGCCCCAGAGGCGTAACTAGGCAGGGCATTCCTTGGTTGAGGCAGTTCACTTGACCCAGAACACCCTACTTCGGGGAGTTGGTTCAGGGAAGCAAACGCAGGGTAACATGTGTCTCTTTGGACTGGTTAGAAACCACAGGGAGGTAAGCTGAGTGTGCGCGTGGAAACGGGAGCCTGCTGGAACTATCCTTGCTTTCCCACTTGGAAGGCTGCATTCATGCTGCCTTGAAGCTGCCTGACGTCCCCTGCTGTTGACAGGCCTGGAAACCCGGTCGAAATGCTTCTGGGAAGAAAATGAGTTTGCTCCGTCTCATCCCGGTGCTTCCATGGCCGCGGTGGTGGTTAGCCTGACAAGCTCCAGAGCGAAAGGAAAACTCAACGTGAGAATTTGCCTCCAGTTTAGGCCCTGCGTAGCCGGGTAGGAAGGGCGGCATGCAGCAGTTTCCATGAGTTCGTAGTCCCCGTTCGGGTTTATTTTAACGAAATTACCCATTTGAGGACTCCTAGGCCCCTCGGGCGTGCATCCATTTCCCTCCAAGGTCACTGAGGACCTCCAGACACCCCCCACGCCGTGGTCCCGCTGAGCAACATCGAGGCCCATTGCTCTGCCCCTCGGAGTCCCTGAGTGCGTGCCGAGTGATGGGCAGCACTCTGCACGTTCCTTGAGGAGAGCTACATTTCCAGAGCCCTCAAACAGCCTCAGGACCAGATTTCTGGTGAGTCCGAAGCTCCCAGGAAATATTTGTCGTCGCCCTTGTGAGAGCTGCCGTGAGAAAACACTCTGCTTTGCCTCCTTCGCGGGCCTCGTACCTGAAGGCACTCTGCTCGAGGAGAACGTCAGCATCTCGCAATGCTGAGTCGCTAACGGGACAGCCAGATTGAGCACAGGCCTGGAGGGAAGGCCCTGACGTGAGGTGCAGAAGCGGAGCCGCGCAGCAGTTTCCATGAGGCCGTAGCCTCTGCTCTGCGTGTCTTTAACGGCAGTAGAGTTTCCTGGACACCTGGGAGGCTCGCGGGGGCACCCTGTTCCAGGCTGGAACACGGAGTACTCCGAGGCACCCCTGGGTCTGCTGAGCAACGTCCAGGCACGGAGCCCTTTGGAGCCGCTCTCTATACGCCGAGTGTAGGGAAACGCCCTGCACTCTCTCCTGGAGCAGATTCGATTCCCCACCAAACCCACACTTTCACGAACAGACTTCTGGCACGTCTCACATGCCTTTGAGGTCTTACGCCCTGCCCTAGCCTGAGCTGCCCTGAGAGACCCCTCGGCCTCGCATTGCATCTAGGACCTCCTGCCTGAAATCACCCTGCCTCCAAGCGAAAGTCGGCTTGCGTTCTTACTGCGATTTAAGCCCTGTGCTTCCTGTGGCCCTGCAGGCTTTGGAATAGCCACAGGCCCCAGAGGCGTAACTAGGCAGGGCATTCCTTGGTTGAGGCAGTTCACTTGACCCAGAACACCCTACTTCGGGGAGTTGGTTCAGGGAAGCAAACGCAGGGTAACATGTGTCTCTTTGGACTGGTTAGAAACCACAGGGAGGTAAGCTGAGTGTGCGCGTGGAAACGGGAGCCTGCTGGAACTATCCTTGCTTTCCCACTTGGAAGGCTGCATTCATGCTGCCTTGAAGCTGCCTGACGTCCCCTGCTGTTGACAGGCCTGGAAACCCGGTCGAAATGCTTCTGGGAAGAAAATGAGTTTGCTCCGTCTCATCCCGGTGCTTCCATGGCCGCGGTGGTGGTTAGCCTGACAAGCTCCAGAGCGAAAGGAAAACTCAACGTGAGAATTTGCCTCCAGTTTAGGCCCTGCGTAGCCGGGTAGGAAGGGCGGCATGCAGCAGTTTCCATGAGTTCGTAGTCCCCGTTCGGGTTTATTTTAACGAAATTACCCATTTGAGGACTCCTAGGCCCCTCGGGCGTGCATCCATTTCCCTCCAAGGTCACTGAGGACCTCCAGACACCCCCCACGCCGTGGTCCCGCTGAGCAACATCGAGGCCCATTGCTCTGCCCCTCGGAGTCCCTGAGTGCGTGCCGAGTGATGGGCAGCACTCTGCACGTTCCTTGAGGAGAGCTACATTTCCAGAGCCCTCAAACAGCCTCAGGACCAGATTTCTGGTGAGTCCGAAGCTCCCAGGAAATATTTGTCGTCGCCCTTGTGAGAGCTGCCGTGAGAAAACACTCTGCTTTGCCTCCTTCGCGGGCCTCGTACCTGAAGGCACTCTGCTCGAGGAGAACGTCAGCATCTCGCAATGCTGAGTCGCTAACGGGACAGCCAGATTGAACACAGGCCTGGAGGGAAGGCCCTGCCGTGAGGTGCAGAAGCGGAGCCGCGCAGCAGTTTCCATGAGGCCGTAGCCTCTGCTCTGCGTGTCTTTAACGGCAGTAGAGTTTCCTGGACACCTGGGAGGCTCGCGGGGGCACCCTCTTCCAGGCTGGAACACGGAGTACTTCCAGGCATCCCTGGGTCTGCTGAGCAACGTCCAGGCACGGAGCCCTTTGGAGCCGCTCTCTATACGCCGAGTGTAGGGAAACGCCCTGCACTCTCTCCTGGAGCAGATTCGATTCCCCACCAAACCCACACTTTCACGAACAGACTTCTGGCACGTCTCACATGCCTTTGAGGTCTTACGCCCTGCCCTAGCCTGAGCTGCCCTGAGAGACCCCTCGGCCTCGCATTCCATCTAGGACCTCCTGCCTGAAATCACCCTGCCTCCAAGCGAAAGTCGGCTTGCGTTCTTACTGCGATTTAAGCCCTGTGCTTCCTGTGGCCCTGCAGGCTTTGGAATAGCCACAGGCCCCAGAGGCGTAACTAGGCAGGGCATTCCTTGGTTGAGGCAGTTCACTTGACCCAGAACACCCTGCTTCAGGGAGTTGGTTCAGGGAAGCAAACGCAGGGTAACATGTGTCTCTTTGCACTGGTTAGAAACCACAGGGAGGTAAGCTGAGTGTGCGCGTGGAAACGGGAGCCTGCTGGAACTATCCTTGCTTTCCCACTTGGAAGGCTGCATTCATGCTGCCTTGAAGCTGCCTGACGTCCCCTGCTGTTGACAGGCCTGGAAACCCGGTCGAAATGCTTCTGGGAAGAAAATGAGTTTGCTCCGTCTCAACACGGTGCTTCCATGGCCGCGGTGGTGGTTAGCCTGACAAGCCCCAGAGCGAAAGGGAAACTCAACGTGAGAATTTGCCTCCAGTTTAGGCCCTGCGTAGCCGGGCAGGAAGGGCGGCATGCAGCAGTTTCCATGAGTTCGTAGTCCCCGTTCGGGTTTATTTTAACGAAATTACCCATTTGAGGACTCCTAGGCCCCTCGGGCGTGCATCCATTTCCCTCCGAGGTCACTGAGGACCTCCAGACACCCCCCACGCCGTGGTCCCGCTGAGCAACATCGAGGCCCATTGCTCTGCCCCTCGGAGGCCCTGTGTGCGTGCCGAGTGATGGGCAACACTCTGCACGTTCCTTGAGGAGAGCTACATTTCCAGAGCCCTCAAACAGCCTCAGGACCAGATTTCTGGTGAGTCCGAAGCTCCCAGGAAATATTTGTCGTCGCCCTTGTGAGAGCTGCCGTGAGAAAACACTCTGCTTTGCCTCCTTCGCGGGCCTCGTACCTGAAGGCACTCTGCTCGAGGAGAACGTCAGCATCTCGCAATGCTGAGTCGCTAACGGGACAGCCAGATTGAGCACAGGCCTGGAGGGAAGGCCCTGCCGTGAGGTGCAGAAGCGGAGCCGCGCAGCAGTTTCCATGAGGCCGTAGCCTCTGCTCTGCGTGTCTTTAACGGCAGTAGAGTTTCCTGGACACCTGGGAGGCTCGCGGGGGCACCCTGTTCCAGGCTGGAACACGGAGTACTCCGAGGCACCCCTGGGTCTGCTGAGCAACGTCCAGGCACGGAGCCCTTTGGAGCCGCTCTCTATACGCCGAGTGTAGGGAAACGCCCTGCACTCTCTCCTGGAGCAGATTCGATTCCCCACCAAACCCACACTTTCACGAACAGACTTCTGGCACGTCTCACATGCCTTTGAGGTCTTACGCCCTGCCCTAGCCTGAGCTGCCCTGAGAGACCCCTCGGCCTCGCATTGCATCTAGGACCTCCTGCCTGAAATCACCCTGCCTCCAAGCGAAAGTCGGCTTGCGTTCTTACTGCGATTTAAGCCCTGTGCTTCCTGTGGCCCTGCAGGCTTTGGAATAGCCACAGGCCCCAGAGGCGTAACTAGGCAGGGCATTCCTTGGTTGAGGCAGTTCACTTGACCCAGAACACCCTACTTCGGGGAGTTGGTTCAGGGAAGCAAACGCAGGGTAACATGTGTCTCTTTGGACTGGTTAGAAACCACAGGGAGGTAAGCTGAGTGTGCGCGTGGAAACGGGAGCCTGCTGGAACTATCCTTGCTTTCCCACTTGGAAGGCTGCATTCATGCTGCCTTGAAGCTGCCTGACGTCCCCTGCTGTTGACAGGCCTGGAAACCCGGTCGAAATGCTTCTGGGAAGAAAATGAGTTTGCTCCGTCTCATCCCGGTGCTTCCATGGCCGCGGTGGTGGTTAGCCTGACAAGCTCCAGAGCGAAAGGAAAACTCAACGTGAGAATTTGCCTCCAGTTTAGGCCCTGCGTAGCCGGGTAGGAAGGGCGGCATGCAGCAGTTTCCATGAGTTCGTAGTCCCCGTTCGGGTTTATTTTAACGAAATTACCCATTTGAGGACTCCTAGGCCCCTCGGGCGTGCATCCATTTCCCTCCAAGGTCACTGAGGACCTCCAGACACCCCCCACGCCGTGGTCCCGCTGAGCAACATCGAGGCCCATTGCTCTGCCCCTCGGAGTCCCTGAGTGCGTGCCGAGTGATGGGCAGCACTCTGCACGTTCCTTGAGGAGAGCTACATTTCCAGAGCCCTCAAACAGCCTCAGGACCAGATTTCTGGTGAGTCCGAAGCTCCCAGGAAATATTTGTCGTCGCCCTTGTGAGAGCTGCCGTGAGAAAACACTCTGCTTTGCCTCCTTCGCGGGCCTCGTACCTGAAGGCACTCTGCTCGAGGAGAACGTCAGCATCTCGCAATGCTGAGTCGCTAACGGGACAGCCAGTTTGAGCACAGGCCTGGAGGGAAGGCCCTGACGTGAGGTGCAGAAGCGGAGCCGCGCAGCAGTTTCCATGAGGCCGTAGCCTCTGCTCTGCGTGTCTTTAACGGCAGTAGAGTTTCCTGGACACCTGGGAGGCTCGCGGGGGCACCCTCTTCCAGGCTGGAACACGGAGTACTCCGAGGCACCCCTGGGTCTGCTGAGCAACGTCCAGGCACGGAGCCCTTTGGAGCCGCTCTCTATACGCCGAGTGTAGGGAAACGCCCTGCACTCTCTCCTGGAGCAGATTCGATTCCCCACCAAACCCACACTTTCACGAACAGACTTCTGGCACGTCTCACATGCCTTTGAGGTCTTACGCCCTGCCCTAGCCTGAGCTGCCCTGAGAGACCCCTCGGCCTCGCATTGCATCTAGGACCTCCTGCCTGAAATCACCCTGCCTCCAAGCGAAAGTCGGCTTGCGTTCTTACTGCGATTTAAGCCCTGTGCTTCCTGTGGCCCTGCAGGCTTTGGAATAGCCACAGGCCCCAGAGGCGTAACTAGGCAGGGCATTCCTTGGTTGAGGCAGTTCACTTGACCCAGAACACCCTACTTCGGGGAGTTGGTTCAGGGAAGCAAACGCAGGGTAACATGTGTCTCTTTGCACTGGTTAGAAACCACAGGGAGGTAAGCTGAGTGTGCGCGTGGAAACGGGAGCCTGCTGGAACTATCCTTGCTTTCCCACTTGGAAGGCTGCATTCATGCTGCCTTGAAGCTGCCTGACGTCCCCTGCTGTTGACAGGCCTGGAAACCCGGTCGAAATGCTTCTGGGAAGAAAATGAGTTTGCTCCGTCTCATCCCGGTGCTTCCATGGCCGCGGTGGTGGTTAGCCTGACAAGCTCCAGAGCGAAAGGAAAACTCAACGTGAGAATTTGCCTCCAGTTTAGGCCCTGCGTAGCCGGGTAGGAAGGGCGGCATGCAGCAGTTTCCATGAGTTCGTAGTCCCCGTTCGGGTTTATTTTAACGAAATTACCCATTTGAGGACTCCTAGGCCCCTCGGGCGTGCATCCATTTCCCTCCAAGGTCACTGAGGACCTCCAGACACCCCCCACGCCGTGGTCCCGCTGAGCAACATCGAGGCCCATTGCTCTGCCCCTCGGAGGCCCTGAGTGCGTGCCGAGTGATGGGCAGCACTCTGCACGTTCCTTGAGGAGAGCTACATTTCCAGAGCCCTCAAACAGCCTCAGGACCAGATTTCTGGTGAGTCCGAAGCTCCCAGGAAATATTTGTCGTCGCCCTTGTGAGAGCTGCCGTGAGAAAACACTCTGCTTTGCCTCCTTCGCGGGCCTCGTACCTGAAGGCACTCTGCTCGAGGAGAACGTCAGCATCTCGCAATGCTGAGTCGCTAACGGGACAGCCAGATTGAGCACAGGCCTGGAGGGAAGGCCCTGACGTGAGGTGCAGAAGCGGAGCCGCGCAGCAGTTTCCATGAGGCCGTAGCCTCTGCTCTGCGTGTCTTTAACGGCAGTAGAGTTTCCTGGACACCTGGGAGGCTCGCGGGGGCACCCTGTTCCAGGCTGGAACACGGAGTACTCCGAGGCACCCCTGGGTCTGCTGAGCAACGTCCAGGCACGGAGCCCTTTGGAGCCGCTCTCTATACGCCGAGTGTAGGGAAACGCCCTGCACTCTCTCCTGGAGCAGATTCGATTCCCCACCAAACCCACACTTTCACGAACAGACTTCTGGCACGTCTCACATGCCTTTGAGGTCTTACGCCCTGCCCTAGCCTGAGCTGCCCTGAGAGACCCCTCGGCCTCGCATTGCATCTAGGACCTCCTGCCTGAAATCACCCTGCCTCCAAGCGAAAGTCGGCTTGCGTTCTTACTGCGATTTAAGCCCTGTGCTTCCTGTGGCCCTGCAGGCTTTGGAATAGCCACAGGCCCCAGAGGCGTAACTAGGCAGGGCATTCCTTGGTTGAGGCAGTTCACTTGACCCAGAACACCCTACTTCGGGGAGTTGGTTCAGGGAAGCAAACGCAGGGTAACATGTGTCTCTTTGGACTGGTTAGAAACCACAGGGAGGTAAGCTGAGTGTGCGCGTGGAAACGGGAGCCTGCTGGAACTATCCTTGCTTTCCCACTTGGAAGGCTGCATTCATGCTGCCTTGAAGCTGCCTGACGTCCCCTGCTGTTGACAGGCCTGGAAACCCGGTCGAAATGCTTCTGGGAAGAAAATGAGTTTGCTCCGTCTCATCCCGGTGCTTCCATGGCCGCGGTGGTGGTTAGCCTGACAAGCTCCAGAGCGAAAGGAAAACTCAACGTGAGAATTTGCCTCCAGTTTAGGCCCTGCGTAGCCGGGTAGGAAGGGCGGCATGCAGCAGTTTCCATGAGTTCGTAGTCCCCGTTCGGGTTTATTTTAACGAAATTACCCATTTGAGGACTCCTAGGCCCCTCGGGCGTGCATCCATTTCCCTCCAAGGTCACTGAGGACCTCCAGACACCCCCCACGCCGTGGTCCCGCTGAGCAACATCGAGGCCCATTGCTCTGCCCCTCGGAGTCCCTGAGTGCGTGCCGAGTGATGGGCAGCACTCTGCACGTTCCTTGAGGAGAGCTACATTTCCAGAGCCCTCAAACAGCCTCAGGACCAGATTTCTGGTGAGTCCGAAGCTCCCAGGAAATATTTGTCGTCGCCCTTGTGAGAGCTGCCGTGAGAAAACACTCTGCTTTGCCTCCTTCGCGGGCCTCGTACCTGAAGGCACTCTGCTCGAGGAGAACGTCAGCATCTCGCAATGCTGAGTCGCTAACGGGACAGCCAGATTGAACACAGGCCTGGAGGGAAGGCCTTGACGTGAGGTGCAGAAGCGGAGCCGCGCAGCAG
Source organism: Orcinus orca (assembly GCF_937001465.1). NCBI lineage: Eukaryota > Metazoa > Chordata > Mammalia > Artiodactyla > Delphinidae > Orcinus > Orcinus orca. The sequence continues at coordinate 1,043,349 of NW_026044069.1, read as the reverse complement.
TTTCCATGAGGCCGTAGCCTCTGCTCTGCGTGTCTTTAACGGCAGTAGAGTTTCCTGGACACCTGGGAGGCTCGCGGGGGCACCCTCTTCCAGGCTGGAACACGGAGTACTTCCAGGCATCCCTGGGTCTGCTGAGCAACGTCCAGGCACGGAGCCCTTTGGAGCCGCTCTCTATACGCCGAGTGTAGGGAAACGCCCTGCACTCTCTCCTGGAGCAGATTCGATTCCCCACCAAACCCACACTTTCACGAACAGACTTCTGGCACGTCTCACATGCCTTTGAGGTCTTACGCCCTGCCCTAGCCTGAGCTGCCCTGAGAGACCCCTCGGCCTCGCATTCCATCTAGGACCTCCTGCCTGAAATCACCCTGCCTCCAAGCGAAAGTCGGCTTGCGTTCTTACTGCGATTTAAGCCCTGTGCTTCCTGTGGCCCTGCAGGCTTTGGAATAGCCACAGGCCCCAGAGGCGTAACTAGGCAGGGCATTCCTTGGTTGAGGCAGTTCACTTGACCCAGAACACCCTGCTTCGGGGAGTTGGTTCAGGGAAGCAAACGCAGGGTAACATGTGTCTCTTTGGACTGGTTAGAAACCACAGGGAGGTAAGCTGAGTGTGCGCGTGGAAACGGGAGCCTGCTGGAACTATCCTTGCTTTCCCACTTGGAAGGCTGCATTCATGCTGCCTTGAAGCTGCCTGACGTCCCCTGCTGTTGACAGGCCTGGAAACCCGGTCGAAATGCTTCTGGGAAGAAAATGAGTTTGCTCCGTCTCAACCCGGTGCTTCCATGACCGCGGTGGTGGTTAGCCTGACAAGCTCCAGAGCGAAAGGGAAACTCAACGTGAGAATTTGCCTCCAGTTTAGGTCCTGCGTAGCCGGGTAGGAAGGGCGGCATGCAGCAGTTTCCATGAGTTCGTAGTCCCCGTTCGGGTTTATTTTAACGAAATTACCCATTTGAGGACTCCTAGGCCCCTCGGGCGTGCATCCATTTCCCTCCAAGGTCACTGAGGACCTCCAGACACCCCCCACGCCGTGGTCCCGCTGAGCAACATCGAGGCCCATTGCTCTGCCCCTCGGAGTCCCTGAGTGCGTGCCGAGTGATGGGCAGCACTCTGCACGTTCCTTGAGGAGAGCTACATTTCCAGAGCCCTCAAACAGCCTCAGGACCAGATTTCTGGTGAGTCCGAAGCTCCCAGGAAATATTTGTCGTCGCCCTTGTGAGAGCTGCCGTGAGAAAACACTCTGCTTTGCCTCCTTCGCGGGCCTCGTACCTGAAGGCACTCTGCTCGAGGAGAACGTCAGCATCTCGCAATGCTGAGTCGCTAACGGGACAGCCAGATTGAACACAGGCCTGGAGGGAAGGCCCTGCCGTGAGGTGCAGAAGCGGAGCCGCGCAGCAGTTTCCATGAGGCCGTAGCCTCTGCTCTGCGTGTCTTTAACGGCAGTAGAGTTTCCTGGACACCTGGGAGGCTCGCGGGGGCACCCTCTTCCAGGCTGGAACACGGAGTACTTCCAGGCATCCCTGGGTCTGCTGAGCAACGTCCAGGCACGGAGCCCTTTGGAGCCGCTCTCTATACGCCGAGTGTAGGGAAACGCCCTGCACTCTCTCCTGGAGCAGATTCGATTCCCCACCAAACCCACACTTTCACGAACAGACTTCTGGCACGTCTCACATGCCTTTGAGGTCTTACGCCCTGCCCTAGCCTGAGCTGCCCTGAGAGACCCCTTGGCCTCGCATTCCATCTAGGACCTCCTGCCTGAAATCACCCTGCCTCCAAGCGAAAGTCGGCTTGCGTTCTTACTGCGATTTAAGCCCTGTGCTTCCTGTAGCCCTGCAGGCTTTGGAATAGCCACAGGCCCCAGAGGCGTAACTAGGCAGGGCATTCCTTGGTTGAGGCAGTTCACTTGACCCAGAACACCCTGCTTCAGGGAGTTGGTTCAGGGAAGCAAACGCAGGGTAACATGTGTCTCTTTGCACTGGTTAGAAACCACAGGGAGGTAAGCTGAGTGTGCGCGTGGAAACGGGAGCCTGCTGGAACTATCCTTGCTTTCCCACTTGGAAGGCTGCATTCATGCTGCCTTGAAGCTGCCTGACGTCCCCTGCTGTTGACAGGCCTGGAAACCCGGTCGAAATGCTTCTGGGAAGAAAATGAGTTTGCTCCGTCTCAACACGGTGCTTCCATGGCCGCGGTGGTGGTTAGCCTGACAAGCCCCAGAGCGAAAGGGAAACTCAACGTGAGAATTTGCCTCCAGTTTAGGCCCTGCGTAGCCGGGCAGGAAGGGCGGCATGCAGCAGTTTCCATGAGTTCGTAGTCCCCGTTCGGGTTTATTTTAACGAAATTACCCATTTGAGGACTCCTAGGCCCCTCGGGCGTGCATCCATTTCCCTCCGAGGTCACTGAGGACCTCCAGACACCCCCCACGCCGTGGTCCCGCTGAGCAACATCGAGGCCCATTGCTCTGCCCCTCGGAGGCCCTGTGTGCGTGCCGAGTGATGGGCAACACTCTGCACGTTCCTTGAGGAGAGCTACATTTCCAGAGCCCTCAAACAGCCTCAGGACCAGATTTCTGGTGAGTCCGAAGCTCCCAGGAAATATTTGTCGTCGCCCTTGTGAGAGCTGCCGTGAGAAAACACTCTGCTTTGCCTCCTTCGCGGGCCTCGTACCTGAAGGCACTCTGCTCGAGGAGAACGTCAGCATCTCGCAATGCTGAGTCGCTAACGGGACAGCCAGATTGAGCACAGGCCTGGAGGGAAGGCCCTGACGTGAGGTGCAGAAGCGGAGCCGCGCAGCAGTTTCCATGAGGCCGTAGCCTCTGCTCTGCGTGTCTTTAACGGCAGTAGAGTTTCCTGGACACCTGGGAGGCTCGCGGGGGCACCCTGTTCCAGGCTGGAACACGGAGTACTCCGAGGCACCCCTGGGTCTGCTGAGCAACGTCCAGGCACGGAGCCCTTTGGAGCCGCTCTCTATACGCCGAGTGTAGGGAAACGCCCTGCACTCTCTCCTGGAGCAGATTCGATTCCCCACCAAACCCACACTTTCACGAACAGACTTCTGGCACGTCTCACATGCCTTTGAGGTCTTACGCCCTGCCCTAGCCTGAGCTGCCCTGAGAGACCCCTCGGCCTCGCATTGCATCTAGGACCTCCTGCCTGAAATCACCCTGCCTCCAAGCGAAAGTCGGCTTGCGTTCTTACTGCGATTTAAGCCCTGTGCTTCCTGTGGCCCTGCAGGCTTTGGAATAGCCACAGGCCCCAGAGGCGTAACTAGGCAGGGCATTCCTTGGTTGAGGCAGTTCACTTGACCCAGAACACCCTACTTCGGGGAGTTGGTTCAGGGAAGCAAACGCAGGGTAACATGTGTCTCTTTGGACTGGTTAGAAACCACAGGGAGGTAAGCTGAGTGTGCGCGTGGAAACGGGAGCCTGCTGGAACTATCCTTGCTTTCCCACTTGGAAGGCTGCATTCATGCTGCCTTGAAGCTGCCTGACGTCCCCTGCTGTTGACAGGCCTGGAAACCCGGTCGAAATGCTTCTGGGAAGAAAATGAGTTTGCTCCGTCTCATCCCGGTGCTTCCATGGCCGCGGTGGTGGTTAGCCTGACAAGCTCCAGAGCGAAAGGAAAACTCAACGTGAGAATTTGCCTCCAGTTTAGGCCCTGCGTAGCCGGGTAGGAAGGGCGGCATGCAGCAGTTTCCATGAGTTCGTAGTCCCCGTTCGGGTTTATTTTAACGAAATTACCCATTTGAGGACTCCTAGGCCCCTCGGGCGTGCATCCATTTCCCTCCAAGGTCACTGAGGACCTCCAGACACCCCCCACGCCGTGGTCCCGCTGAGCAACATCGAGGCCCATTGCTCTGCCCCTCGGAGTCCCTGAGTGCGTGCCGAGTGATGGGCAGCACTCTGCACGTTCCTTGAGGAGAGCTACATTTCCAGAGCCCTCAAACAGCCTCAGGACCAGATTTCTGGTGAGTCCGAAGCTCCCAGGAAATATTTGTCGTCGCCCTTGTGAGAGCTGCCGTGAGAAAACACTCTGCTTTGCCTCCTTCGCGGGCCTCGTACCTGAAGGCACTCTGCTCGAGGAGAACGTCAGCATCTCGCAATGCTGAGTCGCTAACGGGACAGCCAGATTGAGCACAGGCCTGGAGGGAAGGCCCTGACGTGAGGTGCAGAAGCGGAGCCGCGCAGCAGTTTCCATGAGGCCGTAGCCTCTGCTCTGCGTGTCTTTAACGGCAGTAGAGTTTCCTGGACACCTGGGAGGCTCGCGGGGGCACCCTGTTCCAGGCTGGAACACGGAGTACTCCGAGGCACCCCTGGGTCTGCTGAGCAACGTCCAGGCACGGAGCCCTTTGGAGCCGCTCTCTATACGCCGAGTGTAGGGAAACGCCCTGCACTCTCTCCTGGAGCAGATTCGATTCCCCACCAAACCCACACTTTCACGAACAGACTTCTGGCACGTCTCACATGCCTTTGAGGTCTTACGCCCTGCCCTAGCCTGAGCTGCCCTGAGAGACCCCTCGGCCTCGCATTGCATCTAGGACCTCCTGCCTGAAATCACCCTGCCTCCAAGCGAAAGTCGGCTTGCGTTCTTACTGCGATTTAAGCCCTGTGCTTCCTGTGGCCCTGCAGGCTTTGGAATAGCCACAGGCCCCAGAGGCGTAACTAGGCAGGGCATTCCTTGGTTGAGGCAGTTCACTTGACCCAGAACACCCTACTTCGGGGAGTTGGTTCAGGGAAGCAAACGCAGGGTAACATGTGTCTCTTTGGACTGGTTAGAAACCACAGGGAGGTAAGCTGAGTGTGCGCGTGGAAACGGGAGCCTGCTGGAACTATCCTTGCTTTCCCACTTGGAAGGCTGCATTCATGCTGCCTTGAAGCTGCCTGACGTCCCCTGCTGTTGACAGGCCTGGAAACCCGGTCGAAATGCTTCTGGGAAGAAAATGAGTTTGCTCCGTCTCATCCCGGTGCTTCCATGGCCGCGGTGGTGGTTAGCCTGACAAGCTCCAGAGCGAAAGGAAAACTCAACGTGAGAATTTGCCTCCAGTTTAGGCCCTGCGTAGCCGGGTAGGAAGGGCGGCATGCAGCAGTTTCCATGAGTTCGTAGTCCCCGTTCGGGTTTATTTTAACGAAATTACCCATTTGAGGACTCCTAGGCCCCTCGGGCGTGCATCCATTTCCCTCCAAGGTCACTGAGGACCTCCAGACACCCCCCACGCCGTGGTCCCGCTGAGCAACATCGAGGCCCATTGCTCTGCCCCTCGGAGTCCCTGAGTGCGTGCCGAGTGATGGGCAGCACTCTGCACGTTCCTTGAGGAGAGCTACATTTCCAGAGCCCTCAAACAGCCTCAGGACCAGATTTCTGGTGAGTCCGAAGCTCCCAGGAAATATTTGTCGTCGCCCTTGTGAGAGCTGCCGTGAGAAAACACTCTGCTTTGCCTCCTTCGCGGGCCTCGTACCTGAAGGCACTCTGCTCGAGGAGAACGTCAGCATCTCGCAATGCTGAGTCGCTAACGGGACAGCCAGATTGAACACAGGCCTGGAGGGAAGGCCCTGCCGTGAGGTGCAGAAGCGGAGCCGCGCAGCAGTTTCCATGAGGCCGTAGCCTCTGCTCTGCGTGTCTTTAACGGCAGTAGAGTTTCCTGGACACCTGGGAGGCTCGCGGGGGCACCCTGTTCCAGGCTGGAACACGGAGTACTTCCAGGCATCCCTGGGTCTGCTGAGCAACGTCCAGGCACGGAGCCCTTTGGAGCCGCTCTCTATACGCCGAGTGTAGGGAAACGCCCTGCACTCTCTCCTGGAGCAGATTCGATTCCCCACCAAACCCACACTTTCACGAACAGACTTCTGGCACGTCTCACATGCCTTTGAGGTCTTACGCCCTGCCCTAGCCTGAGCTGCCCTGAGAGACCCCTCGGCCTCGCATTGCATCTAGGACCTCCTGCCTGAAATCACCCTGCCTCCAAGCGAAAGTCGGCTTGCGTTCTTACTGCGATTTAAGCCCTGTGCTTCCTGTGGCCCTGCAGGCTTTGGAATAGCCACAGGCCCCAGAGGCGTAACTAGGCAGGGCATTCCTTGGTTGAGGCAGTTCACTTGACCCAGAACACCCTGCTTCGGGGAGTTGGTTCAGGGAAGCAAACGCAGGGTAACATGTGTCTCTTTGGACTGGTTAGAAACCACAGGGAGGTAAGCTGAGTGTGCGCGTGGAAACGGGAGCCTGCTGGAACTATCCTTGCTTTCCCACTTGGAAGGCTGCATTCATGCTGCCTTGAAGCTGCCTGACGTCCCCTGCTGTTGACAGGCCTGGAAACCCGGTCGAAATGCTTCTGGGAAGAAAATGAGTTTGCTCCGTCTCATCCCGGTGCTTCCATGGCCGCGGTGGTGGTTAGCCTGACAAGCTCCAGAGCGAAAGGAAAACTCAACGTGAGAATTTGCCTCCAGTTTAGGCCCTGCGTAGCCGGGTAGGAAGGGCGGCATGCAGCAGTTTCCATGAGTTCGTAGTCCCCGTTCGGGTTTATTTTAACGAAATTACCCATTTGAGGACTCCTAGGCCCCTCGGGCGTGCATCCATTTCCCTCCAAGGTCACTGAGGACCTCCAGACACCCCCCACGCCGTGGTCCCGCTGAGCAACATCGAGGCCCATTGCTCTGCCCCTCGGAGTCCCTGAGTGCGTGCCGAGTGATGGGCAGCACTCTGCACGTTCCTTGAGGAGAGCTACATTTCCAGAGCCCTCAAACAGCCTCAGGACCAGATTTCTGGTGAGTCCGAAGCTCCCAGGAAATATTTGTCGTCGCCCTTGTGAGAGCTGCCGTGAGAAAACACTCTGCTTTGCCTCCTTCGCGGGCCTCGTACCTGAAGGCACTCTGCTCGAGGAGAACGTCAGCATCTCGCAATGCTGAGTCGCTAACGGGACAGCCAGATTGAACACAGGCCTGGAGGGAAGGCCCTGCCGTGAGGTGCAGAAGCGGAGCCGCGCAGCAGTTTCCATGAGGCCGTAGCCTCTGCTCTGCGTGTCTTTAACGGCAGTAGAGTTTCCTGGACACCTGGGAGGCTCGCGGGGGCACCCTCTTCCAGGCTGGAACACGGAGTACTTCCAGGCATCCCTGGGTCTGCTGAGCAACGTCCAGGCACGGAGCCCTTTGGAGCCGCTCTCTATACGCCGAGTGTAGGGAAACGCCCTGCACTCTCTCCTGGAGCAGATTCGATTCCCCACCAAACCCACACTTTCACGAACAGACTTCTGGCACGTCTCACATGCCTTTGAGGTCTTACGCCCTGCCCTAGCCTGAGCTGCCCTGAGAGACCCCTCGGCCTCGCATTCCATCTAGGACCTCCTGCCTGAAATCACCCTGCCTCCAAGCGAAAGTCGGCTTGCGTTCTTACTGCGATTTAAGCCCTGTGCTTCCTGTGGCCCTGCAGGCTTTGGAATAGCCACAGGCCCCAGAGGCGTAACTAGGCAGGGCATTCCTTGGTTGAGGCAGTTCACTTGACCCAGAACACCCTGCTTCGGGGAGTTGGTTCAGGGAAGCAAACGCAGGGTAACATGTGTCTCTTTGCACTGGTTAGAAACCACAGGGAGGTAAGCTGAGTGTGCGCGTGGAAACGGGAGCCTGCTGGAACTATCCTTGCTTTCCCACTTGGAAGGCTGCATTCATGCTGCCTTGAAGCTGCCTGACGTCCCCTGCTGTTGACAGGCCTGGAAACCCGGTCGAAATGCTTCTGGGAAGAAAATGAGTTTGCTCCGTCTCAACACGGTGCTTCCATGGCCGCGGTGGTGGTTAGCCTGACAAGCCCCAGAGCGAAAGGGAAACTCAACGTGAGAATTTGCCTCCAGTTTAGGCCCTGCGTAGCCGGGCAGGAAGGGCGGCATGCAGCAGTTTCCATGAGTTCGTAGTCCCCGTTCGGGTTTATTTTAACGAAATTACCCATTTGAGGACTCCTAGGCCCCTCGGGCGTGCATCCATTTCCCTCCGAGGTCACTGAGGACCTCCAGACACCCCCCACGCCGTGGTCCCGCTGAGCAACATCGAGGCCCATTGCTCTGCCCCTCGGAGTCCCTGAGTGCGTGCCGAGTGATGGGCAGCACTCTGCACGTTCCTTGAGGAGAGCTACATTTCCAGAGCCCTCAAACAGCCTCAGGACCAGATTTCTGGTGAGTCCGAAGCTCCCAGGAAATATTTGTCGTCGCCCTTGTGAGAGCTGCCGTGAGAAAACACTCTGCTTTGCCTCCTTCGCGGGCCTCGTACCTGAAGGCACTCTGCTCGAGGAGAACGTCAGCATCTCGCAATGCTGAGTCGCTAACGGGACAGCCAGATTGAACACAGGCCTGGAGGGAAGGCCCTGCCGTGAGGTGCAGAAGCGGAGCCGCGCAGCAGTTTCCATGAGGCCGTAGCCTCTGCTCTGCGTGTCTTTAACGGCAGTAGAGTTTCCTGGACACCTGGGAGGCTCGCGGGGGCACCCTCTTCCAGGCTGGAACACGGAGTACTTCCAGGCATCCCTGGGTCTGCTGAGCAACGTCCAGGCACGGAGCCCTTTGGAGCCGCTCTCTATACGCCGAGTGTAGGGAAACGCCCTGCACTCTCTCCTGGAGCAGATTCGATTCCCCACCAAACCCACACTTTCACGAACAGACTTCTGGCACGTCTCACATGCCTTTGAGGTCTTACGCCCTGCCCTAGCCTGAGCTGCCCTGAGAGACCCCTTGGCCTCGCATTCCATCTAGGACCTCCTGCCTGAAATCACCCTGCCTCCAAGCGAAAGTCGGCTTGCGTTCTTACTGCGATTTAAGCCCTGTGCTTCCTGTAGCCCTGCAGGCTTTGGAATAGCCACAGGCCCCAGAGGCGTAACTAGGCAGGGCATTCCTTGGTTGAGGCAGTTCACTTGACCCAGAACACCCTGCTTCAGGGAGTTGGTTCAGGGAAGCAAACGCAGGGTAACATGTGTCTCTTTGCACTGGTTAGAAACCACAGGGAGGTAAGCTGAGTGTGCGCGTGGAAACGGGAGCCTGCTGGAACTATCCTTGCTTTCCCACTTGGAAGGCTGCATTCATGCTGCCTTGAAGCTGCCTGACGTCCCCTGCTGTTGACAGGCCTGGAAACCCGGTCGAAATGCTTCTGGGAAGAAAATGAGTTTGCTCCGTCTCAACACGGTGCTTCCATGGCCGCGGTGGTGGTTAGCCTGACAAGCCCCAGAGCGAAAGGGAAACTCAACGTGAGAATTTGCCTCCAGTTTAGGCCCTGCGTAGCCGGGCAGGAAGGGCGGCATGCAGCAGTTTCCATGAGTTCGTAGTCCCCGTTCGGGTTTATTTTAACGAAATTACCCATTTGAGGACTCCTAGGCCCCTCGGGCGTGCATCCATTTCCCTCCGAGGTCACTGAGGACCTCCAGACACCCCCCACGCCGTGGTCCCGCTGAGCAACATCGAGGCCCATTGCTCTGCCCCTCGGAGGCCCTGTGTGCGTGCCGAGTGATGGGCAACACTCTGCACGTTCCTTGAGGAGAGCTACATTTCCAGAGCCCTCAAACAGCCTCAGGACCAGATTTCTGGTGAGTCCGAAGCTCCCAGGAAATATTTGTCGTCGCCCTTGTGAGAGCTGCCGTGAGAAAACACTCTGCTTTGCCTCCTTCGCGGGCCTCGTACCTGAAGGCACTCTGCTCGAGGAGAACGTCAGCATCTCGCAATGCTGAGTCGCTAACGGGACAGCCAGATTGAGCACAGGCCTGGAGGGAAGGCCCTGACGTGAGGTGCAGAAGCGGAGCCGCGCAGCAGTTTCCATGAGGCCGTAGCCTCTGCTCTGCGTGTCTTTAACGGCAGTAGAGTTTCCTGGACACCTGGGAGGCTCGCGGGGGCACCCTGTTCCAGGCTGGAACACGGAGTACTCCGAGGCACCCCTGGGTCTGCTGAGCAACGTCCAGGCACGGAGCCCTTTGGAGCCGCTCTCTATACGCCGAGTGTAGGGAAACGCCCTGCACTCTCTCCTGGAGCAGATTCGATTCCCCACCAAACCCACACTTTCACGAACAGACTTCTGGCACGTCTCACATGCCTTTGAGGTCTTACGCCCTGCCCTAGCCTGAGCTGCCCTGAGAGACCCCTCGGCCTCGCATTGCATCTAGGACCTCCTGCCTGAAATCACCCTGCCTCCAAGCGAAAGTCGGCTTGCGTTCTTACTGCGATTTAAGCCCTGTGCTTCCTGTGGCCCTGCAGGCTTTGGAATAGCCACAGGCCCCAGAGGCGTAACTAGGCAGGGCATTCCTTGGTTGAGGCAGTTCACTTGACCCAGAACACCCTACTTCGGGGAGTTGGTTCAGGGAAGCAAACGCAGGGTAACATGTGTCTCTTTGGACTGGTTAGAAACCACAGGGAGGTAAGCTGAGTGTGCGCGTGGAAACGGGAGCCTGCTGGAACTATCCTTGCTTTCCCACTTGGAAGGCTGCATTCATGCTGCCTTGAAGCTGCCTGACGTCCCCTGCTGTTGACAGGCCTGGAAACCCGGTCGAAATGCTTCTGGGAAGAAAATGAGTTTGCTCCGTCTCATCCCGGTGCTTCCATGGCCGCGGTGGTGGTTAGCCTGACAAGCTCCAGAGCGAAAGGAAAACTCAACGTGAGAATTTGCCTCCAGTTTAGGCCCTGCGTAGCCGGGTAGGAAGGGCGGCATGCAGCAGTTTCCATGAGTTCGTAGTCCCCGTTCGGGTTTATTTTAACGAAATTACCCATTTGAGGACTCCTAGGCCCCTCGGGCGTGCATCCATTTCCCTCCAAGGTCACTGAGGACCTCCAGACACCCCCCACGCCGTGGTCCCGCTGAGCAACATCGAGGCCCATTGCTCTGCCCCTCGGAGTCCCTGAGTGCGTGCCGAGTGATGGGCAGCACTCTGCACGTTCCTTGAGGAGAGCTACATTTCCAGAGCCCTCAAACAGCCTCAGGACCAGATTTCTGGTGAGTCCGAAGCTCCCAGGAAATATTTGTCGTCGCCCTTGTGAGAGCTGCCGTGAGAAAACACTCTGCTTTGCCTCCTTCGCGGGCCTCGTACCTGAAGGCACTCTGCTCGAGGAGAACGTCAGCATCTCGCAATGCTGAGTCGCTAACGGGACAGCCAGATTGAGCACAGGCCTGGAGGGAAGGCCCTGACGTGAGGTGCAGAAGCGGAGCCGCGCAGCAGTTTCCATGAGGCCGTAGCCTCTGCTCTGCGTGTCTTTAACGGCAGTAGAGTTTCCTGGACACCTGGGAGGCTCGCGGGGGCACCCTGTTCCAGGCTGGAACACGGAGTACTCCGAGGCACCCCTGGGTCTGCTGAGCAACGTCCAGGCACGGAGCCCTTTGGAGCCGCTCTCTATACGCCGAGTGTAGGGAAACGCCCTGCACTCTCTCCTGGAGCAGATTCGATTCCCCACCAAACCCACACTTTCACGAACAGACTTCTGGCACGTCTCACATGCCTTTGAGGTCTTACGCCCTGCCCTAGCCTGAGCTGCCCTGAGAGACCCCTCGGCCTCGCATTGCATCTAGGACCTCCTGCCTGAAATCACCCTGCCTCCAAGCGAAAGTCGGCTTGCGTTCTTACTGCGATTTAAGCCCTGTGCTTCCTGTGGCCCTGCAGGCTTTGGAATAGCCACAGGCCCCAGAGGCGTAACTAGGCAGGGCATTCCTTGGTTGAGGCAGTTCACTTGACCCAGAACACCCTACTTCGGGGAGTTGGTTCAGGGAAGCAAACGCAGGGTAACATGTGTCTCTTTGGACTGGTTAGAAACCACAGGGAGGTAAGCTGAGTGTGCGCGTGGAAACGGGAGCCTGCTGGAACTATCCTTGCTTTCCCACTTGGAAGGCTGCATTCATGCTGCCTTGAAGCTGCCTGACGTCCCCTGCTGTTGACAGGCCTGGAAACCCGGTCGAAATGCTTCTGGGAAGAAAATGAGTTTGCTCCGTCTCATCCCGGTGCTTCCATGGCCGCGGTGGTGGTTAGCCTGACAAGCTCCAGAGCGAAAGGAAAACTCAACGTGAGAATTTGCCTCCAGTTTAGGCCCTGCGTAGCCGGGTAGGAAGGGCGGCATGCAGCAGTTTCCATGAGTTCGTAGTCCCCGTTCGGGTTTATTTTAACGAAATTACCCATTTGAGGACTCCTAGGCCCCTCGGGCGTGCATCCATTTCCCTCCAAGGTCACTGAGGACCTCCAGACACCCCCCACGCCGTGGTCCCGCTGAGCAACATCGAGGCCCATTGCTCTGCCCCTCGGAGTCCCTGAGTGCGTGCCGAGTGATGGGCAGCACTCTGCACGTTCCTTGAGGAGAGCTACATTTCCAGAGCCCTCAAACAGCCTCAGGACCAGATTTCTGGTGAGTCCGAAGCTCCCAGGAAATATTTGTCGTCGCCCTTGTGAGAGCTGCCGTGAGAAAACACTCTGCTTTGCCTCCTTCGCGGGCCTCGTACCTGAAGGCACTCTGCTCGAGGAGAACGTCAGCATCTCGCAATGCTGAGTCGCTAACGGGACAGCCAGATTGAACACAGGCCTGGAGGGAAGGCCCTGCCGTGAGGTGCAGAAGCGGAGCCGCGCAGCAGTTTCCATGAGGCCGTAGCCTCTGCTCTGCGTGTCTTTAACGGCAGTAGAGTTTCCTGGACACCTGGGAGGCTCGCGGGGGCACCCTGTTCCAGGCTGGAACACGGAGTACTTCCAGGCATCCCTGGGTCTGCTGAGCAACGTCCAGGCACGGAGCCCTTTGGAGCCGCTCTCTATACGCCGAGTGTAGGGAAACGCCCTGCACTCTCTCCTGGAGCAGATTCGATTCCCCACCAAACCCACACTTTCACGAACAGACTTCTGGCACGTCTCACATGCCTTTGAGGTCTTACGCCCTGCCCTAGCCTGAGCTGCCCTGAGAGACCCCTCGGCCTCGCATTCCATCTAGGACCTCCTGCCTGAAATCACCCTGCCTCCAAGCGAAAGTCGGCTTGCGTTCTTACTGCGATTTAAGCCCTGTGCTTCCTGTGGCCCTGCAGGCTTTGGAATAGCCACAGGCCCCAGAGGCGTAACTAGGCAGGGCATTCCTTGGTTGAGGCAGTTCACTTGACCCAGAACACCCTGCTTCAGGGAGTTGGTTCAGGGAAGCAAACGCAGGGTAACATGTGTCTCTTTGCACTGGTTAGAAACCACAGGGAGGTAAGCTGAGTGTGCGCGTGGAAACGGGAGCCTGCTGGAACTATCCTTGCTTTCCCACTTGGAAGGCTGCATTCATGCTGCCTTGAAGCTGCCTGACGTCCCCTGCTGTTGACAGGCCTGGAAACCCGGTCGAAATGCTTCTGGGAAGAAAATGAGTTTGCTCCGTCTCAACACGGTGCTTCCATGGCCGCGGTGGTGGTTAGCCTGACAAGCCCCAGAGCGAAAGGGAAACTCAACGTGAGAATTTGCCTCCAGTTTAGGCCCTGCGTAGCCGGGCAGGAAGGGCGGCATGCAGCAGTTTCCATGAGTTCGTAGTCCCCGTTCGGGTTTATTTTAACGAAATTACCCATTTGAGGACTCCTAGGCCCCTCGGGCGTGCATCCATTTCCCTCCGAGGTCACTGAGGACCTCCAGACACCCCCCACGCCGTGGTCCCGCTGAGCAACATCGAGGCCCATTGCTCTGCCCCTCGGAGGCCCTGTGTGCGTGCCGAGTGATGGGCAACACTCTGCACGTTCCTTGAGGAGAGCTACATTTCCAGAGCCCTCAAACAGCCTCAGGACCAGATTTCTGGTGAGTCCGAAGCTCCCAGGAAATATTTGTCGTCGCCCTTGTGAGAGCTGCCGTGAGAAAACACTCTGCTTTGCCTCCTTCGCGGGCCTCGTACCTGAAGGCACTCTGCTCGAGGAGAACGTCAGCATCTCGCAATGCTGAGTCGCTAACGGGACAGCCAGATTGAGCACAGGCCTGGAGGGAAGGCCCTGACGTGAGGTGCAGAAGCGGAGCCGCGCAGCAGTTTCCATGAGGCCGTAGCCTCTGCTCTGCGTGTCTTTAACGGCAGTAGAGTTTCCTGGACACCTGGGAGGCTCGCGGGGGCACCCTGTTCCAGGCTGGAACACGGAGTACTCCGAGGCACCCCTGGGTCTGCTGAGCAACGTCCAGGCACGGAGCCCTTTGGAGCCGCTCTCTATACGCCGAGTGTAGGGAAACGCCCTGCACTCTCTCCTGGAGCAGATTCGATTCCCCACCAAACCCACACTTTCACGAACAGACTTCTGGCACGTCTCACATGCCTTTGAGGTCTTACGCCCTGCCCTAGCCTGAGCTGCCCTGAGAGACCCCTCGGCCTCGCATTGCATCTAGGACCTCCTGCCTGAAATCACCCTGCCTCCAAGCGAAAGTCGGCTTGCGTTCTTACTGCGATTTAAGCCCTGTGCTTCCTGTGGCCCTGCAGGCTTTGGAATAGCCACAGGCCCCAGAGGCGTAACTAGGCAGGGCATTCCTTGGTTGAGGCAGTTCACTTGACCCAGAACACCCTACTTCGGGGAGTTGGTTCAGGGAAGCAAACGCAGGGTAACATGTGTCTCTTTGGACTGGTTAGAAACCACAGGGAGGTAAGCTGAGTGTGCGCGTGGAAACGGGAGCCTGCTGGAACTATCCTTGCTTTCCCACTTGGAAGGCTGCATTCATGCTGCCTTGAAGCTGCCTGACGTCCCCTGCTGTTGACAGGCCTGGAAACCCGGTCGAAATGCTTCTGGGAAGAAAATGAGTTTGCTCCGTCTCATCCCGGTGCTTCCATGGCCGCGGTGGTGGTTAGCCTGACAAGCTCCAGAGCGAAAGGAAAACTCAACGTGAGAATTTGCCTCCAGTTTAGGCCCTGCGTAGCCGGGTAGGAAGGGCGGCATGCAGCAGTTTCCATGAGTTCGTAGTCCCCGTTCGGGTTTATTTTAACGAAATTACCCATTTGAGGACTCCTAGGCCCCTCGGGCGTGCATCCATTTCCCTCCAAGGTCACTGAGGACCTCCAGACACCCCCCACGCCGTGGTCCCGCTGAGCAACATCGAGGCCCATTGCTCTGCCCCTCGGAGTCCCTGAGTGCGTGCCGAGTGATGGGCAGCACTCTGCACGTTCCTTGAGGAGAGCTACATTTCCAGAGCCCTCAAACAGCCTCAGGACCAGATTTCTGGTGAGTCCGAAGCTCCCAGGAAATATTTGTCGTCGCCCTTGTGAGAGCTGCCGTGAGAAAACACTCTGCTTTGCCTCCTTCGCGGGCCTCGTACCTGAAGGCACTCTGCTCGAGGAGAACGTCAGCATCTCGCAATGCTGAGTCGCTAACGGGACAGCCAGATTGAACACAGGCCTGGAGGGAAGGCCCTGCCGTGAGGTGCAGAAGCGGAGCCGCGCAGCAGTTTCCATGAGGCCGTAGCCTCTGCTCTGCGTGTCTTTAACGGCAGTAGAGTTTCCTGGACACCTGGGAGGCTCGCGGGGGCACCCTCTTCCAGGCTGGAACACGGAGTACTTCCAGGCATCCCTGGGTCTGCTGAGCAACGTCCAGGCACGGAGCCCTTTGGAGCCGCTCTCTATACGCCGAGTGTAGGGAAACGCCCTGCACTCTCTCCTGGAGCAGATTCGATTCCCCACCAAACCCACACTTTCACGAACAGACTTCTGGCACGTCTCACATGCCTTTGAGGTCTTACGCCCTGCCCTAGCCTGAGCTGCCCTGAGAGACCCCTCGGCCTCGCATTGCATCTAGGACCTCCTGCCTGAAATCACCCTGCCTCCAAGCGAAAGTCGCCTTGCGTTCTTACTGCGATTTAAGCCCTGTGCTTCCTGTGGCCCTGCAGGCTTTGGAATAGCCACAGGCCCCAGAGGCGTAACTAGGCAGGGCATTCCTTGGTTGAGGCAGTTCACTTGACCCAGAACACCCTGCTTCGGGGAGTTGGTTCAGGGAAGCAAACGCAGGGTAACATGTGTCTCTTTGCACTGGTTAGAAACCACAGGGAGGTAAGCTGAGTGTGCGCGTGGAAACGGGAGCCTGCTGGAACTATCCTTGCTTTCCCACTTGGAAGGCTGCATTCATGCTGCCTTGAAGCTGCCTGACGTCCCCTGCTGTTGACAGGCCTGGAAACCCGGTCGAAATGCTTCTGGGAAGAAAATGAGTTTGCTCCGTCTCATCCCGGTGCTTCCATGGCCGCGGTGGTGGTTAGCCTGACAAGCTCCAGAGCGAAAGGAAAACTCAACGTGAGAATTTGCCTCCAGTTTAGGCCCTGCGTAGCCGGGTAGGAAGGGCGGCATGCAGCAGTTTCCATGAGTTCGTAGTCCCCGTTCGGGTTTATTTTAACGAAATTACCCATTTGAGGACTCCTAGGCCCCTCGGGCGTGCATCCATTTCCCTCCAAGGTCACTGAGGACCTCCAGACACCCCCCACGCCGTGGTCCCGCTGAGCAACATCGAGGCCCATTGCTCTGCCCCTCGGAGTCCCTGAGTGCGTGCCGAGTGATGGGCAGCACTCTGCACGTTCCTTGAGGAGAGCTACATTTCCAGAGCCCTCAAACAGCCTCAGGACCAGATTTCTGGTGAGTCCGAAGCTCCCAGGAAATATTTGTCGTCGCCCTTGTGAGAGCTGCCGTGAGAAAACACTCTGCTTTGCCTCCTTCGCGGGCCTCGTACCTGAAGGCACTCTGCTCGAGGAGAACGTCAGCATCTCGCAATGCTGAGTCGCTAACGGGACAGCCAGATTGAACACAGGCCTGGAGGGAAGGCCCTGCCGTGAGGTGCAGAAGCGGAGCCGCGCAGCAGTTTCCATGAGGCCGTAGCCTCTGCTCTGCGTGTCTTTAACGGCAGTAGAGTTTCCTGGACACCTGGGAGGCTCGCGGGGGCACCCTCTTCCAGGCTGGAACACGGAGTACTCCGAGGCACCCCTGGGTCTGCTGAGCAACGTCCAGGCACGGAGCCCTTTGGAGCCGCTCTCTATACGCCGAGTGTAGGGAAACGCCCTGCACTCTCTCCTGGAGCAGATTCGATTCCCCACCAAACCCACACTTTCACGAACAGACTTCTGGCACGTCTCACATGCCTTTGAGGTCTTACGCCCTGCCCTAGCCTGAGCTGCCCTGAGAGACCCCTCGGCCTCGCATTGCATCTAGGACCTCCTGCCTGAAATCACCCTGCCTCCAAGCGAAAGTCGGCTTGCGTTCTTACTGCGATTTAAGCCCTGTGCTTCCTGTGGCCCTGCAGGCTTTGGAATAGCCACAGGCCCCAGAGGCGTAACTAGGCAGGGCATTCCTTGGTTGAGGCAGTTCACTTGACCCAGAACACCCTACTTCGGGGAGTTGGTTCAGGGAAGCAAACGCAGGGTAACATGTGTCTCTTTGGACTGGTTAGAAACCACAGGGAGGTAAGCTGAGTGTGCGCGTGGAAACGGGAGCCTGCTGGAACTATCCTTGCTTTCCCACTTGGAAGGCTGCATTCATGCTGCCTTGAAGCTGCCTGACGTCCCCTGCTGTTGACAGGCCTGGAAACCCGGTCGAAATGCTTCTGGGAAGAAAATGAGTTTGCTCCGTCTCATCCCGGTGCTTCCATGGCCGCGGTGGTGGTTAGCCTGACAAGCTCCAGAGCGAAAGGAAAACTCAACGTGAGAATTTGCCTCCAGTTTAGGCCCTGCGTAGCCGGGTAGGAAGGGCGGCATGCAGCAGTTTCCATGAGTTCGTAGTCCCCGTTCGGGTTTATTTTAACGAAATTACCCATTTGAGGACTCCTAGGCCCCTCGGGCGTGCATCCATTTCCCTCCGAGGTCACTGAGGACCTCCAGACACCCCCCACGCCGTGGTCCCGCTGAGCAACATCGAGGCCCATTGCTCTGCCCCTCGGAGGCCCTGTGTGCGTGCCGAGTGATGGGCAACACTCTGCACGTTCCTTGAGGAGAGCTACATTTCCAGAGCCCTCAAACAGCCTCAGGACCAGATTTCTGGTGAGTCCGAAGCTCCCAGGAAATATTTGTCGTCGCCCTTGTGAGAGCTGCCGTGAGAAAACACTCTGCTTTGCCTCCTTCGCGGGCCTCGTACCTGAAGGCACTCTGCTCGAGGAGAACGTCAGCATCTCGCAATGCTGAGTCGCTAACGGGACAGCCAGATTGAGCACAGGCCTGGAGGGAAGGCCCTGACGTGAGGTGCAGAAGCGGAGCCGCGCAGCAGTTTCCATGAGGCCGTAGCCTCTGCTCTGCGTGTCTTTAACGGCAGTAGAGTTTCCTGGACACCTGGGAGGCTCGCGGGGGCACCCTGTTCCAGGCTGGAACACGGAGTACTCCGAGGCACCCCTGGGTCTGCTGAGCAACGTCCAGGCACGGAGCCCTTTGGAGCCGCTCTCTATACGCCGAGTGTAGGGAAACGCCCTGCACTCTCTCCTGGAGCAGATTCGATTCCCCACCAAACCCACACTTTCACGAACAGACTTCTGGCACGTCTCACATGCCTTTGAGGTCTTACGCCCTGCCCTAGCCTGAGCTGCCCTGAGAGACCCCTCGGCCTCGCATTGCATCTAGGACCTCCTGCCTGAAATCACCCTGCCTCCAAGCGAAAGTCGGCTTGC
Source organism: Orcinus orca (assembly GCF_937001465.1). Taxonomy (NCBI): domain Eukaryota; kingdom Metazoa; phylum Chordata; class Mammalia; order Artiodactyla; family Delphinidae; genus Orcinus; species Orcinus orca. Next base: position 1,024,833 of record NW_026044069.1, on the reverse strand, counting down.
GTTCTTACTGCGATTTAAGCCCTGTGCTTCCTGTGGCCCTGCAGGCTTTGGAATAGCCACAGGCCCCAGAGGCGTAACTAGGCAGGGCATTCCTTGGTTGAGGCAGTTCACTTGACCCAGAACACCCTACTTCGGGGAGTTGGTTCAGGGAAGCAAACGCAGGGTAACATGTGTCTCTTTGGACTGGTTAGAAACCACAGGGAGGTAAGCTGAGTGTGCGCGTGGAAACGGGAGCCTGCTGGAACTATCCTTGCTTTCCCACTTGGAAGGCTGCATTCATGCTGCCTTGAAGCTGCCTGACGTCCCCTGCTGTTGACAGGCCTGGAAACCCGGTCGAAATGCTTCTGGGAAGAAAATGAGTTTGCTCCGTCTCATCCCGGTGCTTCCATGGCCGCGGTGGTGGTTAGCCTGACAAGCTCCAGAGCGAAAGGAAAACTCAACGTGAGAATTTGCCTCCAGTTTAGGCCCTGCGTAGCCGGGTAGGAAGGGCGGCATGCAGCAGTTTCCATGAGTTCGTAGTCCCCGTTCGGGTTTATTTTAACGAAATTACCCATTTGAGGACTCCTAGGCCCCTCGGGCGTGCATCCATTTCCCTCCAAGGTCACTGAGGACCTCCAGACACCCCCCACGCCGTGGTCCCGCTGAGCAACATCGAGGCCCATTGCTCTGCCCCTCGGAGTCCCTGAGTGCGTGCCGAGTGATGGGCAGCACTCTGCACGTTCCTTGAGGAGAGCTACATTTCCAGAGCCCTCAAACAGCCTCAGGACCAGATTTCTGGTGAGTCCGAAGCTCCCAGGAAATATTTGTCGTCGCCCTTGTGAGAGCTGCCGTGAGAAAACACTCTGCTTTGCCTCCTTCGCGGGCCTCGTACCTGAAGGCACTCTGCTCGAGGAGAACGTCAGCATCTCGCAATGCTGAGTCGCTAACGGGACAGCCAGATTGAACACAGGCCTGGAGGGAAGGCCCTGCCGTGAGGTGCAGAAGCGGAGCCGCGCAGCAGTTTCCATGAGGCCGTAGCCTCTGCTCTGCGTGTCTTTAACGGCAGTAGAGTTTCCTGGACACCTGGGAGGCTCGCGGGGGCACCCTCTTCCAGGCTGGAACACGGAGTACTTCCAGGCATCCCTGGGTCTGCTGAGCAACGTCCAGGCACGGAGCCCTTTGGAGCCGCTCTCTATACGCCGAGTGTAGGGAAACGCCCTGCACTCTCTCCTGGAGCAGATTCGATTCCCCACCAAACCCACACTTTCACGAACAGACTTCTGGCACGTCTCACATGCCTTTGAGGTCTTACGCCCTGCCCTAGCCTGAGCTGCCCTGAGAGACCCCTCGGCCTCGCATTGCATCTAGGACCTCCTGCCTGAAATCACCCTGCCTCCAAGCGAAAGTCGGCTTGCGTTCTTACTGCGATTTAAGCCCTGTGCTTCCTGTGGCCCTGCAGGCTTTGGAATAGCCACAGGCCCCAGAGGCGTAACTAGGCAGGGCATTCCTTGGTTGAGGCAGTTCACTTGACCCAGAACACCCTGCTTCGGGGAGTTGGTTCAGGGAAGCAAACGCAGGGTAACATGTGTCTCTTTGCACTGGTTAGAAACCACAGGGAGGTAAGCTGAGTGTGCGCGTGGAAACGGGAGCCTGCTGGAACTATCCTTGCTTTCCCACTTGGAAGGCTGCATTCATGCTGCCTTGAAGCTGCCTGACGTCCCCTGCTGTTGACAGGCCTGGAAACCCGGTCGAAATGCTTCTGGGAAGAAAATGAGTTTGCTCCGTCTCAACACGGTGCTTCCATGGCCGCGGTGGTGGTTAGCCTGACAAGCCCCAGAGCGAAAGGGAAACTCAACGTGAGAATTTGCCTCCAGTTTAGGCCCTGCGTAGCCGGGCAGGAAGGGCGGCATGCAGCAGTTTCCATGAGTTCGTAGTCCCCGTTCGGGTTTATTTTAACGAAATTACCCATTTGAGGACTCCTAGGCCCCTCGGGCGTGCATCCATTTCCCTCCGAGGTCACTGAGGACCTCCAGACACCCCCCACGCCGTGGTCCCGCTGAGCAACATCGAGGCCCATTGCTCTGCCCCTCGGAGGCCCTGTGTGCGTGCCGAGTGATGGGCAACACTCTGCACGTTCCTTGAGGAGAGCTACATTTCCAGAGCCCTCAAACAGCCTCAGGACCAGATTTCTGGTGAGTCCGAAGCTCCCAGGAAATATTTGTCGTCGCCCTTGTGAGAGCTGCCGTGAGAAAACACTCTGCTTTGCCTCCTTCGCGGGCCTCGTACCTGAAGGCACTCTGCTCGAGGAGAACGTCAGCATCTCGCAATGCTGAGTCGCTAACGGGACAGCCAGATTGAGCACAGGCCTGGAGGGAAGGCCCTGACGTGAGGTGCAGAAGCGGAGCCGCGCAGCAGTTTCCATGAGGCCGTAGCCTCTGCTCTGCGTGTCTTTAACGGCAGTAGAGTTTCCTGGACACCTGGGAGGCTCGCGGGGGCACCCTGTTCCAGGCTGGAACACGGAGTACTCCGAGGCACCCCTGGGTCTGCTGAGCAACGTCCAGGCACGGAGCCCTTTGGAGCCGCTCTCTATACGCCGAGTGTAGGGAAACGCCCTGCACTCTCTCCTGGAGCAGATTCGATTCCCCACCAAACCCACACTTTCACGAACAGACTTCTGGCACGTCTCACATGCCTTTGAGGTCTTACGCCCTGCCCTAGCCTGAGCTGCCCTGAGAGACCCCTCGGCCTCGCATTGCATCTAGGACCTCCTGCCTGAAATCACCCTGCCTCCAAGCGAAAGTCGGCTTGCGTTCTTACTGCGATTTAAGCCCTGTGCTTCCTGTGGCCCTGCAGGCTTTGGAATAGCCACAGGCCCCAGAGGCGTAACTAGGCAGGGCATTCCTTGGTTGAGGCAGTTCACTTGACCCAGAACACCCTACTTCGGGGAGTTGGTTCAGGGAAGCAAACGCAGGGTAACATGTGTCTCTTTGGACTGGTTAGAAACCACAGGGAGGTAAGCTGAGTGTGCGCGTGGAAACGGGAGCCTGCTGGAACTATCCTTGCTTTCCCACTTGGAAGGCTGCATTCATGCTGCCTTGAAGCTGCCTGACGTCCCCTGCTGTTGACAGGCCTGGAAACCCGGTCGAAATGCTTCTGGGAAGAAAATGAGTTTGCTCCGTCTCATCCCGGTGCTTCCATGGCCGCGGTGGTGGTTAGCCTGACAAGCTCCAGAGCGAAAGGAAAACTCAACGTGAGAATTTGCCTCCAGTTTAGGCCCTGCGTAGCCGGGTAGGAAGGGCGGCATGCAGCAGTTTCCATGAGTTCGTAGTCCCCGTTCGGGTTTATTTTAACGAAATTACCCATTTGAGGACTCCTAGGCCCCTCGGGCGTGCATCCATTTCCCTCCAAGGTCACTGAGGACCTCCAGACACCCCCCACGCCGTGGTCCCGCTGAGCAACATCGAGGCCCATTGCTCTGCCCCTCGGAGTCCCTGAGTGCGTGCCGAGTGATGGGCAGCACTCTGCACGTTCCTTGAGGAGAGCTACATTTCCAGAGCCCTCAAACAGCCTCAGGACCAGATTTCTGGTGAGTCCGAAGCTCCCAGGAAATATTTGTCGTCGCCCTTGTGAGAGCTGCCGTGAGAAAACACTCTGCTTTGCCTCCTTCGCGGGCCTCGTACCTGAAGGCACTCTGCTCGAGGAGAACGTCAGCATCTCGCAATGCTGAGTCGCTAACGGGACAGCCAGATTGAACACAGGCCTGGAGGGAAGGCCCTGCCGTGAGGTGCAGAAGCGGAGCCGCGCAGCAGTTTCCATGAGGCCGTAGCCTCTGCTCTGCGTGTCTTTAACGGCAGTAGAGTTTCCTGGACACCTGGGAGGCTCGCGGGGGCACCCTCTTCCAGGCTGGAACACGGAGTACTTCCAGGCATCCCTGGGTCTGCTGAGCAACGTCCAGGCACGGAGCCCTTTGGAGCCGCTCTCTATACGCCGAGTGTAGGGAAACGCCCTGCACTCTCTCCTGGAGCAGATTCGATTCCCCACCAAACCCACACTTTCACGAACAGACTTCTGGCACGTCTCACATGCCTTTGAGGTCTTACGCCCTGCCCTAGCCTGAGCTGCCCTGAGAGACCCCTCGGCCTCGCATTCCATCTAGGACCTCCTGCCTGAAATCACCCTGCCTCCAAGCGAAAGTCGGCTTGCGTTCTTACTGCGATTTAAGCCCTGTGCTTCCTGTGGCCCTGCAGGCTTTGGAATAGCCACAGGCCCCAGAGGCGTAACTAGGCAGGGCATTCCTTGGTTGAGGCAGTTCACTTGACCCAGAACACCCTGCTTCAGGGAGTTGGTTCAGGGAAGCAAACGCAGGGTAACATGTGTCTCTTTGCACTGGTTAGAAACCACAGGGAGGTAAGCTGAGTGTGCGCGTGGAAACGGGAGCCTGCTGGAACTATCCTTGCTTTCCCACTTGGAAGGCTGCATTCATGCTGCCTTGAAGCTGCCTGACGTCCCCTGCTGTTGACAGGCCTGGAAACCCGGTCGAAATGCTTCTGGGAAGAAAATGAGTTTGCTCCGTCTCAACACGGTGCTTCCATGGCCGCGGTGGTGGTTAGCCTGACAAGCCCCAGAGCGAAAGGGAAACTCAACGTGAGAATTTGCCTCCAGTTTAGGCCCTGCGTAGCCGGGCAGGAAGGGCGGCATGCAGCAGTTTCCATGAGTTCGTAGTCCCCGTTCGGGTTTATTTTAACGAAATTACCCATTTGAGGACTCCTAGGCCCCTCGGGCGTGCATCCATTTCCCTCCGAGGTCACTGAGGACCTCCAGACACCCCCCACGCCGTGGTCCCGCTGAGCAACATCGAGGCCCATTGCTCTGCCCCTCGGAGGCCCTGTGTGCGTGCCGAGTGATGGGCAACACTCTGCACGTTCCTTGAGGAGAGCTACATTTCCAGAGCCCTCAAACAGCCTCAGGACCAGATTTCTGGTGAGTCCGAAGCTCCCAGGAAATATTTGTCGTCGCCCTTGTGAGAGCTGCCGTGAGAAAACACTCTGCTTTGCCTCCTTCGCGGGCCTCGTACCTGAAGGCACTCTGCTCGAGGAGAACGTCAGCATCTCGCAATGCTGAGTCGCTAACGGGACAGCCAGATTGAGCACAGGCCTGGAGGGAAGGCCCTGACGTGAGGTGCAGAAGCGGAGCCGCGCAGCAGTTTCCATGAGGCCGTAGCCTCTGCTCTGCGTGTCTTTAACGGCAGTAGAGTTTCCTGGACACCTGGGAGGCTCGCGGGGGCACCCTGTTCCAGGCTGGAACACGGAGTACTCCGAGGCACCCCTGGGTCTGCTGAGCAACGTCCAGGCACGGAGCCCTTTGGAGCCGCTCTCTATACGCCGAGTGTAGGGAAACGCCCTGCACTCTCTCCTGGAGCAGATTCGATTCCCCACCAAACCCACACTTTCACGAACAGACTTCTGGCACGTCTCACATGCCTTTGAGGTCTTACGCCCTGCCCTAGCCTGAGCTGCCCTGAGAGACCCCTCGGCCTCGCATTGCATCTAGGACCTCCTGCCTGAAATCACCCTGCCTCCAAGCGAAAGTCGGCTTGCGTTCTTACTGCGATTTAAGCCCTGTGCTTCCTGTGGCCCTGCAGGCTTTGGAATAGCCACAGGCCCCAGAGGCGTAACTAGGCAGGGCATTCCTTGGTTGAGGCAGTTCACTTGACCCAGAACACCCTACTTCGGGGAGTTGGTTCAGGGAAGCAAACGCAGGGTAACATGTGTCTCTTTGGACTGGTTAGAAACCACAGGGAGGTAAGCTGAGTGTGCGCGTGGAAACGGGAGCCTGCTGGAACTATCCTTGCTTTCCCACTTGGAAGGCTGCATTCATGCTGCCTTGAAGCTGCCTGACGTCCCCTGCTGTTGACAGGCCTGGAAACCCGGTCGAAATGCTTCTGGGAAGAAAATGAGTTTGCTCCGTCTCATCCCGGTGCTTCCATGGCCGCGGTGGTGGTTAGCCTGACAAGCTCCAGAGCGAAAGGAAAACTCAACGTGAGAATTTGCCTCCAGTTTAGGCCCTGCGTAGCCGGGTAGGAAGGGCGGCATGCAGCAGTTTCCATGAGTTCGTAGTCCCCGTTCGGGTTTATTTTAACGAAATTACCCATTTGAGGACTCCTAGGCCCCTCGGGCGTGCATCCATTTCCCTCCAAGGTCACTGAGGACCTCCAGACACCCCCCACGCCGTGGTCCCGCTGAGCAACATCGAGGCCCATTGCTCTGCCCCTCGGAGTCCCTGAGTGCGTGCCGAGTGATGGGCAGCACTCTGCACGTTCCTTGAGGAGAGCTACATTTCCAGAGCCCTCAAACAGCCTCAGGACCAGATTTCTGGTGAGTCCGAAGCTCCCAGGAAATATTTGTCGTCGCCCTTGTGAGAGCTGCCGTGAGAAAACACTCTGCTTTGCCTCCTTCGCGGGCCTCGTACCTGAAGGCACTCTGCTCGAGGAGAACGTCAGCATCTCGCAATGCTGAGTCGCTAACGGGACAGCCAGATTGAGCACAGGCCTGGAGGGAAGGCCCTGACGTGAGGTGCAGAAGCGGAGCCGCGCAGCAGTTTCCATGAGGCCGTAGCCTCTGCTCTGCGTGTCTTTAACGGCAGTAGAGTTTCCTGGACACCTGGGAGGCTCGCGGGGGCACCCTGTTCCAGGCTGGAACACGGAGTACTCCGAGGCACCCCTGGGTCTGCTGAGCAACGTCCAGGCACGGAGCCCTTTGGAGCCGCTCTCTATACGCCGAGTGTAGGGAAACGCCCTGCACTCTCTCCTGGAGCAGATTCGATTCCCCACCAAACCCACACTTTCACGAACAGACTTCTGGCACGTCTCACATGCCTTTGAGGTCTTACGCCCTGCCCTAGCCTGAGCTGCCCTGAGAGACCCCTCGGCCTCGCATTGCATCTAGGACCTCCTGCCTGAAATCACCCTGCCTCCAAGCGAAAGTCGGCTTGCGTTCTTACTGCGATTTAAGCCCTGTGCTTCCTGTGGCCCTGCAGGCTTTGGAATAGCCACAGGCCCCAGAGGCGTAACTAGGCAGGGCATTCCTTGGTTGAGGCAGTTCACTTGACCCAGAACACCCTACTTCGGGGAGTTGGTTCAGGGAAGCAAACGCAGGGTAACATGTGTCTCTTTGGACTGGTTAGAAACCACAGGGAGGTAAGCTGAGTGTGCGCGTGGAAACGGGAGCCTGCTGGAACTATCCTTGCTTTCCCACTTGGAAGGCTGCATTCATGCTGCCTTGAAGCTGCCTGACGTCCCCTGCTGTTGACAGGCCTGGAAACCCGGTCGAAATGCTTCTGGGAAGAAAATGAGTTTGCTCCGTCTCATCCCGGTGCTTCCATGGCCGCGGTGGTGGTTAGCCTGACAAGCTCCAGAGCGAAAGGAAAACTCAACGTGAGAATTTGCCTCCAGTTTAGGCCCTGCGTAGCCGGGTAGGAAGGGCGGCATGCAGCAGTTTCCATGAGTTCGTAGTCCCCGTTCGGGTTTATTTTAACGAAATTACCCATTTGAGGACTCCTAGGCCCCTCGGGCGTGCATCCATTTCCCTCCAAGGTCACTGAGGACCTCCAGACACCCCCCACGCCGTGGTCCCGCTGAGCAACATCGAGGCCCATTGCTCTGCCCCTCGGAGTCCCTGAGTGCGTGCCGAGTGATGGGCAGCACTCTGCACGTTCCTTGAGGAGAGCTACATTTCCAGAGCCCTCAAACAGCCTCAGGACCAGATTTCTGGTGAGTCCGAAGCTCCCAGGAAATATTTGTCGTCGCCCTTGTGAGAGCTGCCGTGAGAAAACACTCTGCTTTGCCTCCTTCGCGGGCCTCGTACCTGAAGGCACTCTGCTCGAGGAGAACGTCAGCATCTCGCAATGCTGAGTCGCTAACGGGACAGCCAGATTGAGCACAGGCCTGGAGGGAAGGCCCTGCCGTGAGGTGCAGAAGCGGAGCCGCGCAGCAGTTTCCATGAGGCCGTAGCCTCTGCTCTGCGTGTCTTTAACGGCAGTAGAGTTTCCTGGACACCTGGGAGGCTCGCGGGGGCACCCTCTTCCAGGCTGGAACACGGAGTACTTCCAGGCACCCCTGGGTCTGCTGAGCAACGTCCAGGCACGGAGCCCTTTGGAGCCGCTCTCTATACGCCGAGTGTAGGGAAACGCCCTGCACTCTCTCCTGGAGCAGATTCGATTCCCCACCAAACCCACACTTTCACGAACAGACTTCTGGCACGTCTCACATGCCTTTGAGGTCTTACGCCCTGCCCTAGCCTGAGCTGCCCTGAGAGACCCCTCGGCCTCGCATTGCATCTAGGACCTCCTGCCTGAAATCACCCTGCCTCCAAGCGAAAGTCGGCTTGCGTTCTTACTGCGATTTAAGCCCTGTGCTTCCTGTGGCCCTGCAGGCTTTGGAATAGCCACAGGCCCCAGAGGCGTAACTAGGCAGGGCATTCCTTGGTTGAGGCAGTTCACTTGACCCAGAACACCCTGCTTCGGGGAGTTGGTTCAGGGAAGCAAACGCAGGGTAACATGTGTCTCTTTGGACTGGTTAGAAACCACAGGGAGGTAAGCTGAGTGTGCGCGTGGAAACGGGAGCCTGCTGGAACTATCCTTGCTTTCCCACTTGGAAGGCTGCATTCATGCTGCCTTAAAGCTGCCTGACGTCCCCTGCTGTTGACAGGCCTGGAAACCCGGTCGAAATGCTTCTGGGAAGAAAATGAGTTTGCTCCGTCTCAACACGGTGCTTCCATGGCCGCGGTGGTGGTTAGCCTGACAAGCCCCAGAGCGAAAGGGAAACTCAACGTGAGAATTTGCCTCCAGTTTAGGCCCTGCGTAGCCGGGCAGGAAGGGCGGCATGCAGCAGTTTCCATGAGTTCGTAGTCCCCGTTCGGGTTTATTTTAACGAAATTACCCATTTGAGGACTCCTAGGCCCCTCGGGCGTGCATCCATTTCCCTCCAAGGTCACTGAGGACCTCCAGACACCCCCCACGCCGTGGTCCCGCTGAGCAACATCGAGGCCCATTGCTCTGCCCCTCGGAGTCCCTGAGTGCGTGCCGAGTGATGGGCAGCACTCTGCACGTTCCTTGAGGAGAGCTACATTTCCAGAGCCCTCAAACAGCCTCAGGACCAGATTTCTGGTGAGTCCGAAGCTCCCAGGAAATATTTGTCGTCGCCCTTGTGAGAGCTGCCGTGAGAAAACACTCTGCTTTGCCTCCTTCGCGGGCCTCGTACCTGAAGGCACTCTGCTCGAGGAGAACGTCAGCATCTCGCAATGCTGAGTCGCTAACGGGACAGCCAGATTGAGCACAGGCCTGGAGGGAAGGCCCTGACGTGAGGTGCAGAAGCGGAGCCGCGCAGCAGTTTCCATGAGGCCGTAGCCTCTGCTCTGCGTGTCTTTAACGGCAGTAGAGTTTCCTGGACACCTGGGAGGCTCGCGGGGGCACCCTGTTCCAGGCTGGAACACGGAGTACTCCGAGGCACCCCTGGGTCTGCTGAGCAACGTCCAGGCACGGAGCCCTTTGGAGCCGCTCTCTATACGCCGAGTGTAGGGAAACGCCCTGCACTCTCTCCTGGAGCAGATTCGATTCCCCACCAAACCCACACTTTCACGAACAGACTTCTGGCACGTCTCACATGCCTTTGAGGTCTTACGCCCTGCCCTAGCCTGAGCTGCCCTGAGAGACCCCTCGGCCTCGCATTGCATCTAGGACCTCCTGCCTGAAATCACCCTGCCTCCAAGCGAAAGTCGCCTTGCGTTCTTACTGCGATTTAAGCCCTGTGCTTCCTGTGGCCCTGCAGGCTTTGGAATAGCCACAGGCCCCAGAGGCGTAACTAGGCAGGGCATTCCTTGGTTGAGGCAGTTCACTTGACCCAGAACACCCTACTTCGGGGAGTTGGTTCAGGGAAGCAAACGCAGGGTAACATGTGTCTCTTTGGACTGGTTAGAAACCACAGGGAGGTAAGCTGAGTGTGCGCGTGGAAACGGGAGCCTGCTGGAACTATCCTTGCTTTCCCACTTGGAAGGCTGCATTCATGCTGCCTTGAAGCTGCCTGACGTCCCCTGCTGTTGACAGGCCTGGAAACCCGGTCGAAATGCTTCTGGGAAGAAAATGAGTTTGCTCCGTCTCATCCCGGTGCTTCCATGGCCGCGGTGGTGGTTAGCCTGACAAGCTCCAGAGCGAAAGGAAAACTCAACGTGAGAATTTGCCTCCAGTTTAGGCCCTGCGTAGCCGGGTAGGAAGGGCGGCATGCAGCAGTTTCCATGAGTTCGTAGTCCCCGTTCGGGTTTATTTTTACGAAATTACCCATTTGAGGACTCCTAGGCCCCTCGGGCGTGCATCCATTTCCCTCCAAGGTCACTGAGGACCTCCAGACACCCCCCACGCCGTGGTCCCGCTGAGCAACATCGAGGCCCATTGCTCTGCCCCTCGGAGTCCCTGAGTGCGTGCCGAGTGATGGGCAGCACTCTGCACGTTCCTTGAGGAGAGCTACATTTCCAGAGCCCTCAAACAGCCTCAGGACCAGATTTCTGGTGAGTCCGAAGCTCCCAGGAAATATTTGTCGTCGCCCTTGTGAGAGCTGCCGTGAGAAAACACTCTGCTTTGCCTCCTTCGCGGGCCTCGTACCTGAAGGCACTCTGCTCGAGGAGAACGTCAGCATCTCGCAATGCTGAGTCGCTAACGGGACAGCCAGATTGAACACAGGCCTGGAGGGAAGGCCCTGCCGTGAGGTGCAGAAGCGGAGCCGCGCAGCAGTTTCCATGAGGCCGTAGCCTCTGCTCTGCGTGTCTTTAACGGCAGTAGAGTTTCCTGGACACCTGGGAGGCTCGCGGGGGCACCCTCTTCCAGGCTGGAACACGGAGTACTTCCAGGCATCCCTGGGTCTGCTGAGCAACGTCCAGGCACGGAGCCCTTTGGAGCCGCTCTCTATACGCCGAGTGTAGGGAAACGCCCTGCACTCTCTCCTGGAGCAGATTCGATTCCCCACCAAACCCACACTTTCACGAACAGACTTCTGGCACGTCTCACATGCCTTTGAGGTCTTACGCCCTGCCCTAGCCTGAGCTGCCCTGAGAGACCCCTCGGCCTCGCATTCCATCTAGGACCTCCTGCCTGAAATCACCCTGCCTCCAAGCGAAAGTCGGCTTGCGTTCTTACTGCGATTTAAGCCCTGTGCTTCCTGTGGCCCTGCAGGCTTTGGAATAGCCACAGGCCCCAGAGGCGTAACTAGGCAGGGCATTCCTTGGTTGAGGCAGTTCACTTGACCCAGAACACCCTGCTTCGGGGAGTTGGTTCAGGGAAGCAAACGCAGGGTAACATGTGTCTCTTTGGACTGGTTAGAAACCACAGGGAGGTAAGCTGAGTGTGCGCGTGGAAACGGGAGCCTGCTGGAACTATCCTTGCTTTCCCACTTGGAAGGCTGCATTCATGCTGCCTTGAAGCTGCCTGACGTCCCCTGCTGTTGACAGGCCTGGAAACCCGGTCGAAATGCTTCTGGGAAGAAAATGAGTTTGCTCCGTCTCAACCCGGTGCTTCCATGGCCGCGGTGGTGGTTAGCCTGACAAGCTCCAGAGCGAAAGGGAAACTCAACGTGAGAATTTGCCTCCAGTTTAGGTCCTGCGTAGCCGGGTAGGAAGGGCGGCATGCAGCAGTTTCCATGAGTTCGTAGTCCCCGTTCGGGTTTATTTTAACGAAATTACCCATTTGAGGACTCCTAGGCCCCTCGGGCGTGCATCCATTTCCCTCCAAGGTCACTGAGGACCTCCAGACACCCCCCACGCCGTGGTCCCGCTGAGCAACATCGAGGCCCATTGCTCTGCCCCTCGGAGTCCCTGAGTGCGTGCCGAGTGATGGGCAGCACTCTGCACGTTCCTTGAGGAGAGCTACATTTCCAGAGCCCTCAAACAGCCTCAGGACCAGATTTCTGGTGAGTCCGAAGCTCCCAGGAAATATTTGTCGTCGCCCTTGTGAGAGCTGCCGTGAGAAAACACTCTGCTTTGCCTCCTTCGCGGGCCTCGTACCTGAAGGCACTCTGCTCGAGGAGAACGTCAGCATCTCGCAATGCTGAGTCGCTAACGGGACAGCCAGATTGAACACAGGCCTGGAGGGAAGGCCCTGCCGTGAGGTGCAGAAGCGGAGCCGCGCAGCAGTTTCCATGAGGCCGTAGCCTCTGCTCTGCGTGTCTTTAACGGCAGTAGAGTTTCCTGGACACCTGGGAGGCTCGCGGGGGCACCCTCTTCCAGGCTGGAACACGGAGTACTTCCAGGCATCCCTGGGTCTGCTGAGCAACGTCCAGGCACGGAGCCCTTTGGAGCCGCTCTCTATACGCCGAGTGTAGGGAAACGCCCTGCACTCTCTCCTGGAGCAGATTCGATTCCCCACCAAACCCACACTTTCACGAACAGACTTCTGGCACGTCTCACATGCCTTTGAGGTCTTACGCCCTGCCCTAGCCTGAGCTGCCCTGAGAGACCCCTCGGCCTCGCATTCCATCTAGGACCTCCTGCCTGAAATCACCCTGCCTCCAAGCGAAAGTCGGCTTGCGTTCTTACTGCGATTTAAGCCCTGTGCTTCCTGTAGCCCTGCAGGCTTTGGAATAGCCACAGGCCCCAGAGGCGTAACTAGGCAGGGCATTCCTTGGTTGAGGCAGTTCACTTGACCCAGAACACCCTGCTTCAGGGAGTTGGTTCAGGGAAGCAAACGCAGGGTAACATGTGTCTCTTTGCACTGGTTAGAAACCACAGGGAGGTAAGCTGAGTGTGCGCGTGGAAACGGGAGCCTGCTGGAACTATCCTTGCTTTCCCACTTGGAAGGCTGCATTCATGCTGCCTTGAAGCTGCCTGACGTCCCCTGCTGTTGACAGGCCTGGAAACCCGGTCGAAATGCTTCTGGGAAGAAAATGAGTTTGCTCCGTCTCAACACGGTGCTTCCATGGCCGCGGTGGTGGTTAGCCTGACAAGCCCCAGAGCGAAAGGGAAACTCAACGTGAGAATTTGCCTCCAGTTTAGGCCCTGCGTAGCCGGGCAGGAAGGGCGGCATGCAGCAGTTTCCATGAGTTCGTAGTCCCCGTTCGGGTTTATTTTAACGAAATTACCCATTTGAGGACTCCTAGGCCCCTCGGGCGTGCATCCATTTCCCTCCGAGGTCACTGAGGACCTCCAGACACCCCCCACGCCGTGGTCCCGCTGAGCAACATCGAGGCCCATTGCTCTGCCCCTCGGAGGCCCTGTGTGCGTGCCGAGTGATGGGCAACACTCTGCACGTTCCTTGAGGAGAGCTACATTTCCAGAGCCCTCAAACAGCCTCAGGACCAGATTTCTGGTGAGTCCGAAGCTCCCAGGAAATATTTGTCGTCGCCCTTGTGAGAGCTGCCGTGAGAAAACACTCTGCTTTGCCTCCTTCGCGGGCCTCGTACCTGAAGGCACTCTGCTCGAGGAGAACGTCAGCATCTCGCAATGCTGAGTCGCTAACGGGACAGCCAGATTGAGCACAGGCCTGGAGGGAAGGCCCTGACGTGAGGTGCAGAAGCGGAGCCGCGCAGCAGTTTCCATGAGGCCGTAGCCTCTGCTCTGCGTGTCTTTAACGGCAGTAGAGTTTCCTGGACACCTGGGAGGCTCGCGGGGGCACCCTGTTCCAGGCTGGAACACGGAGTACTCCGAGGCACCCCTGGGTCTGCTGAGCAACGTCCAGGCACGGAGCCCTTTGGAGCCGCTCTCTATACGCCGAGTGTAGGGAAACGCCCTGCACTCTCTCCTGGAGCAGATTCGATTCCCCACCAAACCCACACTTTCACGAACAGACTTCTGGCACGTCTCACATGCCTTTGAGGTCTTACGCCCTGCCCTAGCCTGAGCTGCCCTGAGAGACCCCTCGGCCTCGCATTGCATCTAGGACCTCCTGCCTGAAATCACCCTGCCTCCAAGCGAAAGTCGGCTTGCGTTCTTACTGCGATTTAAGCCCTGTGCTTCCTGTGGCCCTGCAGGCTTTGGAATAGCCACAGGCCCCAGAGGCGTAACTAGGCAGGGCATTCCTTGGTTGAGGCAGTTCACTTGACCCAGAACACCCTACTTCGGGGAGTTGGTTCAGGGAAGCAAACGCAGGGTAACATGTGTCTCTTTGGACTGGTTAGAAACCACAGGGAGGTAAGCTGAGTGTGCGCGTGGAAACGGGAGCCTGCTGGAACTATCCTTGCTTTCCCACTTGGAAGGCTGCATTCATGCTGCCTTGAAGCTGCCTGACGTCCCCTGCTGTTGACAGGCCTGGAAACCCGGTCGAAATGCTTCTGGGAAGAAAATGAGTTTGCTCCGTCTCATCCCGGTGCTTCCATGGCCGCGGTGGTGGTTAGCCTGACAAGCTCCAGAGCGAAAGGAAAACTCAACGTGAGAATTTGCCTCCAGTTTAGGCCCTGCGTAGCCGGGTAGGAAGGGCGGCATGCAGCAGTTTCCATGAGTTCGTAGTCCCCGTTCGGGTTTATTTTAACGAAATTACCCATTTGAGGACTCCTAGGCCCCTCGGGCGTGCATCCATTTCCCTCCAAGGTCACTGAGGACCTCCAGACACCCCCCACGCCGTGGTCCCGCTGAGCAACATCGAGGCCCATTGCTCTGCCCCTCGGAGTCCCTGAGTGCGTGCCGAGTGATGGGCAGCACTCTGCACGTTCCTTGAGGAGAGCTACATTTCCAGAGCCCTCAAACAGCCTCAGGACCAGATTTCTGGTGAGTCCGAAGCTCCCAGGAAATATTTGTCGTCGCCCTTGTGAGAGCTGCCGTGAGAAAACACTCTGCTTTGCCTCCTTCGCGGGCCTCGTACCTGAAGGCACTCTGCTCGAGGAGAACGTCAGCATCTCGCAATGCTGAGTCGCTAACGGGACAGCCAGATTGAGCACAGGCCTGGAGGGAAGGCCCTGCCGTGAGGTGCAGAAGCGGAGCCGCGCAGCAGTTTCCATGAGGCCGTAGCCTCTGCTCTGCGTGTCTTTAACGGCAGTAGAGTTTCCTGGACACCTGGGAGGCTCGCGGGGGCACCCTCTTCCAGGCTGGAACACGGAGTACTTCCAGGCATCCCTGGGTCTGCTGAGCAACGTCCAGGCACGGAGCCCTTTGGAGCCGCTCTCTATACGCCGAGTGTAGGGAAACGCCCTGCACTCTCTCCTGGAGCAGATTCGATTCCCCACCAAACCCACACTTTCACGAACAGACTTCTGGCACGTCTCACATGCCTTTGAGGTCTTACGCCCTGCCCTAGCCTGAGCTGCCCTGAGAGACCCCTCGGCCTCGCATTGCATCTAGGACCTCCTGCCTGAAATCACCCTGCCTCCAAGCGAAAGTCGGCTTGCGTTCTTACTGCGATTTAAGCCCTGTGCTTCCTGTGGCCCTGCAGGCTTTGGAATAGCCACAGGCCCCAGAGGCGTAACTAGGCAGGGCATTCCTTGGTTGAGGCAGTTCACTTGACCCAGAACACCCTACTTCGGGGAGTTGGTTCAGGGAAGCAAACGCAGGGTAACATGTGTCTCTTTGGACTGGTTAGAAACCACAGGGAGGTAAGCTGAGTGTGCGCGTGGAAACGGGAGCCTGCTGGAACTATCCTTGCTTTCCCACTTGGAAGGCTGCATTCATGCTGCCTTGAAGCTGCCTGACGTCCCCTGCTGTTGACAGGCCTGGAAACCCGGTCGAAATGCTTCTGGGAAGAAAATGAGTTTGCTCCGTCTCATCCCGGTGCTTCCATGGCCGCGGTGGTGGTTAGCCTGACAAGCTCCAGAGCGAAAGGAAAACTCAACGTGAGAATTTGCCTCCAGTTTAGGCCCTGCGTAGCCGGGCAGGAAGGGCGGCATGCAGCAGTTTCCATGAGTTCGTAGTCCCCGTTCGGGTTTATTTTAACGAAATTACCCATTTGAGGACTCCTAGGCCCCTCGGGCGTGCATCCATTTCCCTCCAAGGTCACTGAGGACCTCCAGACACCCCCCACGCCGTGGTCCCGCTGAGCAACATCGAGGCCCATTGCTCTGCCCCTCGGAGTCCCTGAGTGCGTGCCGAGTGATGGGCAGCACTCTGCACGTTCCTTGAGGAGAGCTACATTTCCAGAGCCCTCAAACAGCCTCAGGACCAGATTTCTGGTGAGTCCGAAGCTCCCAGGAAATATTTGTCGTCGCCCTTGTGAGAGCTGCCGTGAGAAAACACTCTGCTTTGCCTCCTTCGCGGGCCTCGTACCTGAAGGCACTCTGCTCGAGGAGAACGTCAGCATCTCGCAATGCTGAGTCGCTAACGGGACAGCCAGATTGAACACAGGCCTGGAGGGAAGGCCCTGCCGTGAGGTGCAGAAGCGGAGCCGCGCAGCAGTTTCCATGAGGCCGTAGCCTCTGCTCTGCGTGTCTTTAACGGCAGTAGAGTTTCCTGGACACCTGGGAGGCTCGCGGGGGCACCCTGTTCCAGGCTGGAACACGGAGTACTTCCAGGCATCCCTGGGTCTGCTGAGCAACGTCCAGGCACGGAGCCCTTTGGAGCCGCTCTCTATACGCCGAGTGTAGGGAAACGCCCTGCACTCTCTCCTGGAGCAGATTCGATTCCCCACCAAACCCACACTTTCACGAACAGACTTCTGGCACGTCTCACATGCCTTTGAGGTCTTACGCCCTGCCCTAGCCTGAGCTGCCCTGAGAGACCCCTCGGCCTCGCATTGCATCTAGGACCTCCTGCCTGAAATCACCCTGCCTCCAAGCGAAAGTCGGCTTGCGTTCTTACTGCGATTTAAGCCCTGTGCTTCCTGTGGCCCTGCAGGCTTTGGAATAGCCACAGGCCCCAGAGGCGTAACTAGGCAGGGCATTCCTTGGTTGAGGCAGTTCACTTGACCCAGAACACCCTGCTTCGGGGAGTTGGTTCAGGGAAGCAAACGCAGGGTAACATGTGTCTCTTTGGACTGGTTAGAAACCACAGGGAGGTAAGCTGAGTG
The DNA here is from genome assembly GCF_937001465.1 of Orcinus orca. Lineage (NCBI taxonomy): Eukaryota > Metazoa > Chordata > Mammalia > Artiodactyla > Delphinidae > Orcinus > Orcinus orca. The sequence goes on along the minus strand of NW_026044069.1, from coordinate 1,007,889 downwards.
TGCGCGTGGAAACGGGAGCCTGCTGGAACTATCCTTGCTTTCCCACTTGGAAGGCTGCATTCATGCTGCCTTGAAGCTGCCTGACGTCCCCTGCTGTTGACAGGCCTGGAAACCCGGTCGAAATGCTTCTGGGAAGAAAATGAGTTTGCTCCGTCTCATCCCGGTGCTTCCATGGCCGCGGTGGTGGTTAGCCTGACAAGCTCCAGAGCGAAAGGAAAACTCAACGTGAGAATTTGCCTCCAGTTTAGGCCCTGCGTAGCCGGGTAGGAAGGGCGGCATGCAGCAGTTTCCATGAGTTCGTAGTCCCCGTTCGGGTTTATTTTAACGAAATTACCCATTTGAGGACTCCTAGGCCCCTCGGGCGTGCATCCATTTCCCTCCAAGGTCACTGAGGACCTCCAGACACCCCCCACGCCGTGGTCCCGCTGAGCAACATCGAGGCCCATTGCTCTGCCCCTCGGAGTCCCTGAGTGCGTGCCGAGTGATGGGCAGCACTCTGCACGTTCCTTGAGGAGAGCTACATTTCCAGAGCCCTCAAACAGCCTCAGGACCAGATTTCTGGTGAGTCCGAAGCTCCCAGGAAATATTTGTCGTCGCCCTTGTGAGAGCTGCCGTGAGAAAACACTCTGCTTTGCCTCCTTCGCGGGCCTCGTACCTGAAGGCACTCTGCTCGAGGAGAACGTCAGCATCTCGCAATGCTGAGTCGCTAACGGGACAGCCAGATTGAACACAGGCCTGGAGGGAAGGCCCTGCCGTGAGGTGCAGAAGCGGAGCCGCGCAGCAGTTTCCATGAGGCCGTAGCCTCTGCTCTGCGTGTCTTTAACGGCAGTAGAGTTTCCTGGACACCTGGGAGGCTCGCGGGGGCACCCTCTTCCAGGCTGGAACACGGAGTACTTCCAGGCATCCCTGGGTCTGCTGAGCAACGTCCAGGCACGGAGCCCTTTGGAGCCGCTCTCTATACGCCGAGTGTAGGGAAACGCCCTGCACTCTCTCCTGGAGCAGATTCGATTCCCCACCAAACCCACACTTTCACGAACAGACTTCTGGCACGTCTCACATGCCTTTGAGGTCTTACGCCCTGCCCTAGCCTGAGCTGCCCTGAGAGACCCCTCGGCCTCGCATTCCATCTAGGACCTCCTGCCTGAAATCACCCTGCCTCCAAGCGAAAGTCGGCTTGCGTTCTTACTGCGATTTAAGCCCTGTGCTTCCTGTGGCCCTGCAGGCTTTGGAATAGCCACAGGCCCCAGAGGCGTAACTAGGCAGGGCATTCCTTGGTTGAGGCAGTTCACTTGACCCAGAACACCCTGCTTCAGGGAGTTGGTTCAGGGAAGCAAACGCAGGGTAACATGTGTCTCTTTGCACTGGTTAGAAACCACAGGGAGGTAAGCTGAGTGTGCGCGTGGAAACGGGAGCCTGCTGGAACTATCCTTGCTTTCCCACTTGGAAGGCTGCATTCATGCTGCCTTGAAGCTGCCTGACGTCCCCTGCTGTTGACAGGCCTGGAAACCCGGTCGAAATGCTTCTGGGAAGAAAATGAGTTTGCTCCGTCTCAACACGGTGCTTCCATGGCCGCGGTGGTGGTTAGCCTGACAAGCCCCAGAGCGAAAGGGAAACTCAACGTGAGAATTTGCCTCCAGTTTAGGCCCTGCGTAGCCGGGCAGGAAGGGCGGCATGCAGCAGTTTCCATGAGTTCGTAGTCCCCGTTCGGGTTTATTTTAACGAAATTACCCATTTGAGGACTCCTAGGCCCCTCGGGCGTGCATCCATTTCCCTCCGAGGTCACTGAGGACCTCCAGACACCCCCCACGCCGTGGTCCCGCTGAGCAACATCGAGGCCCATTGCTCTGCCCCTCGGAGGCCCTGTGTGCGTGCCGAGTGATGGGCAACACTCTGCACGTTCCTTGAGGAGAGCTACATTTCCAGAGCCCTCAAACAGCCTCAGGACCAGATTTCTGGTGAGTCCGAAGCTCCCAGGAAATATTTGTCGTCGCCCTTGTGAGAGCTGCCGTGAGAAAACACTCTGCTTTGCCTCCTTCGCGGGCCTCGTACCTGAAGGCACTCTGCTCGAGGAGAACGTCAGCATCTCGCAATGCTGAGTCGCTAACGGGACAGCCAGATTGAGCACAGGCCTGGAGGGAAGGCCCTGACGTGAGGTGCAGAAGCGGAGCCGCGCAGCAGTTTCCATGAGGCCGTAGCCTCTGCTCTGCGTGTCTTTAACGGCAGTAGAGTTTCCTGGACACCTGGGAGGCTCGCGGGGGCACCCTGTTCCAGGCTGGAACACGGAGTACTCCGAGGCACCCCTGGGTCTGCTGAGCAACGTCCAGGCACGGAGCCCTTTGGAGCCGCTCTCTATACGCCGAGTGTAGGGAAACGCCCTGCACTCTCTCCTGGAGCAGATTCGATTCCCCACCAAACCCACACTTTCACGAACAGACTTCTGGCACGTCTCACATGCCTTTGAGGTCTTACGCCCTGCCCTAGCCTGAGCTGCCCTGAGAGACCCCTCGGCCTCGCATTGCATCTAGGACCTCCTGCCTGAAATCACCCTGCCTCCAAGCGAAAGTCGGCTTGCGTTCTTACTGCGATTTAAGCCCTGTGCTTCCTGTGGCCCTGCAGGCTTTGGAATAGCCACAGGCCCCAGAGGCGTAACTAGGCAGGGCATTCCTTGGTTGAGGCAGTTCACTTGACCCAGAACACCCTACTTCGGGGAGTTGGTTCAGGGAAGCAAACGCAGGGTAACATGTGTCTCTTTGGACTGGTTAGAAACCACAGGGAGGTAAGCTGAGTGTGCGCGTGGAAACGGGAGCCTGCTGGAACTATCCTTGCTTTCCCACTTGGAAGGCTGCATTCATGCTGCCTTGAAGCTGCCTGACGTCCCCTGCTGTTGACAGGCCTGGAAACCCGGTCGAAATGCTTCTGGGAAGAAAATGAGTTTGCTCCGTCTCATCCCGGTGCTTCCATGGCCGCGGTGGTGGTTAGCCTGACAAGCTCCAGAGCGAAAGGAAAACTCAACGTGAGAATTTGCCTCCAGTTTAGGCCCTGCGTAGCCGGGTAGGAAGGGCGGCATGCAGCAGTTTCCATGAGTTCGTAGTCCCCGTTCGGGTTTATTTTAACGAAATTACCCATTTGAGGACTCCTAGGCCCCTCGGGCGTGCATCCATTTCCCTCCAAGGTCACTGAGGACCTCCAGACACCCCCCACGCCGTGGTCCCGCTGAGCAACATCGAGGCCCATTGCTCTGCCCCTCGGAGTCCCTGAGTGCGTGCCGAGTGATGGGCAGCACTCTGCACGTTCCTTGAGGAGAGCTACATTTCCAGAGCCCTCAAACAGCCTCAGGACCAGATTTCTGGTGAGTCCGAAGCTCCCAGGAAATATTTGTCGTCGCCCTTGTGAGAGCTGCCGTGAGAAAACACTCTGCTTTGCCTCCTTCGCGGGCCTCGTACCTGAAGGCACTCTGCTCGAGGAGAACGTCAGCATCTCGCAATGCTGAGTCGCTAACGGGACAGCCAGATTGAACACAGGCCTGGAGGGAAGGCCCTGCCGTGAGGTGCAGAAGCGGAGCCGCGCAGCAGTTTCCATGAGGCCGTAGCCTCTGCTCTGCGTGTCTTTAACGGCAGTAGAGTTTCCTGGACACCTGGGAGGCTCGCGGGGGCACCCTCTTCCAGGCTGGAACACGGAGTACTTCCAGGCATCCCTGGGTCTGCTGAGCAACGTCCAGGCACGGAGCCCTTTGGAGCCGCTCTCTATACGCCGAGTGTAGGGAAACGCCCTGCACTCTCTCCTGGAGCAGATTCGATTCCCCACCAAACCCACACTTTCACGAACAGACTTCTGGCACGTCTCACATGCCTTTGAGGTCTTACGCCCTGCCCTAGCCTGAGCTGCCCTGAGAGACCCCTCGGCCTCGCATTCCATCTAGGACCTCCTGCCTGAAATCACCCTGCCTCCAAGCGAAAGTCGGCTTGCGTTCTTACTGCGATTTAAGCCCTGTGCTTCCTGTGGCCCTGCAGGCTTTGGAATAGCCACAGGCCCCAGAGGCGTAACTAGGCAGGGCATTCCTTGGTTGAGGCAGTTCACTTGACCCAGAACACCCTGCTTCAGGGAGTTGGTTCAGGGAAGCAAACGCAGGGTAACATGTGTCTCTTTGCACTGGTTAGAAACCACAGGGAGGTAAGCTGAGTGTGCGCGTGGAAACGGGAGCCTGCTGGAACTATCCTTGCTTTCCCACTTGGAAGGCTGCATTCATGCTGCCTTGAAGCTGCCTGACGTCCCCTGCTGTTGACAGGCCTGGAAACCCGGTCGAAATGCTTCTGGGAAGAAAATGAGTTTGCTCCGTCTCAACACGGTGCTTCCATGGCCGCGGTGGTGGTTAGCCTGACAAGCCCCAGAGCGAAAGGGAAACTCAACGTGAGAATTTGCCTCCAGTTTAGGCCCTGCGTAGCCGGGCAGGAAGGGCGGCATGCAGCAGTTTCCATGAGTTCGTAGTCCCCGTTCGGGTTTATTTTAACGAAATTACCCATTTGAGGACTCCTAGGCCCCTCGGGCGTGCATCCATTTCCCTCCGAGGTCACTGAGGACCTCCAGACACCCCCCACGCCGTGGTCCCGCTGAGCAACATCGAGGCCCATTGCTCTGCCCCTCGGAGGCCCTGTGTGCGTGCCGAGTGATGGGCAACACTCTGCACGTTCCTTGAGGAGAGCTACATTTCCAGAGCCCTCAAACAGCCTCAGGACCAGATTTCTGGTGAGTCCGAAGCTCCCAGGAAATATTTGTCGTCGCCCTTGTGAGAGCTGCCGTGAGAAAACACTCTGCTTTGCCTCCTTCGCGGGCCTCGTACCTGAAGGCACTCTGCTCGAGGAGAACGTCAGCATCTCGCAATGCTGAGTCGCTAACGGGACAGCCAGATTGAGCACAGGCCTGGAGGGAAGGCCCTGACGTGAGGTGCAGAAGCGGAGCCGCGCAGCAGTTTCCATGAGGCCGTAGCCTCTGCTCTGCGTGTCTTTAACGGCAGTAGAGTTTCCTGGACACCTGGGAGGCTCGCGGGGGCACCCTGTTCCAGGCTGGAACACGGAGTACTCCGAGGCACCCCTGGGTCTGCTGAGCAACGTCCAGGCACGGAGCCCTTTGGAGCCGCTCTCTATACGCCGAGTGTAGGGAAACGCCCTGCACTCTCTCCTGGAGCAGATTCGATTCCCCACCAAACCCACACTTTCACGAACAGACTTCTGGCACGTCTCACATGCCTTTGAGGTCTTACGCCCTGCCCTAGCCTGAGCTGCCCTGAGAGACCCCTCGGCCTCGCATTGCATCTAGGACCTCCTGCCTGAAATCACCCTGCCTCCAAGCGAAAGTCGGCTTGCGTTCTTACTGCGATTTAAGCCCTGTGCTTCCTGTGGCCCTGCAGGCTTTGGAATAGCCACAGGCCCCAGAGGCGTAACTAGGCAGGGCATTCCTTGGTTGAGGCAGTTCACTTGACCCAGAACACCCTACTTCGGGGAGTTGGTTCAGGGAAGCAAACGCAGGGTAACATGTGTCTCTTTGGACTGGTTAGAAACCACAGGGAGGTAAGCTGAGTGTGCGCGTGGAAACGGGAGCCTGCTGGAACTATCCTTGCTTTCCCACTTGGAAGGCTGCATTCATGCTGCCTTGAAGCTGCCTGACGTCCCCTGCTGTTGACAGGCCTGGAAACCCGGTCGAAATGCTTCTGGGAAGAAAATGAGTTTGCTCCGTCTCATCCCGGTGCTTCCATGGCCGCGGTGGTGGTTAGCCTGACAAGCTCCAGAGCGAAAGGAAAACTCAACGTGAGAATTTGCCTCCAGTTTAGGCCCTGCGTAGCCGGGTAGGAAGGGCGGCATGCAGCAGTTTCCATGAGTTCGTAGTCCCCGTTCGGGTTTATTTTAACGAAATTACCCATTTGAGGACTCCTAGGCCCCTCGGGCGTGCATCCATTTCCCTCCAAGGTCACTGAGGACCTCCAGACACCCCCCACGCCGTGGTCCCGCTGAGCAACATCGAGGCCCATTGCTCTGCCCCTCGGAGTCCCTGAGTGCGTGCCGAGTGATGGGCAGCACTCTGCACGTTCCTTGAGGAGAGCTACATTTCCAGAGCCCTCAAACAGCCTCAGGACCAGATTTCTGGTGAGTCCGAAGCTCCCAGGAAATATTTGTCGTCGCCCTTGTGAGAGCTGCCGTGAGAAAACACTCTGCTTTGCCTCCTTCGCGGGCCTCGTACCTGAAGGCACTCTGCTCGAGGAGAACGTCAGCATCTCGCAATGCTGAGTCGCTAACGGGACAGCCAGATTGAACACAGGCCTGGAGGGAAGGCCCTGCCGTGAGGTGCAGAAGCGGAGCCGCGCAGCAGTTTCCATGAGGCCGTAGCCTCTGCTCTGCGTGTCTTTAACGGCAGTAGAGTTTCCTGGACACCTGGGAGGCTCGCGGGGGCACCCTCTTCCAGGCTGGAACACGGAGTACTTCCAGGCATCCCTGGGTCTGCTGAGCAACGTCCAGGCACGGAGCCCTTTGGAGCCGCTCTCTATACGCCGAGTGTAGGGAAACGCCCTGCACTCTCTCCTGGAGCAGATTCGATTCCCCACCAAACCCACACTTTCACGAACAGACTTCTGGCACGTCTCACATGCCTTTGAGGTCTTACGCCCTGCCCTAGCCTGAGCTGCCCTGAGAGACCCCTCGGCCTCGCATTGCATCTAGGACCTCCTGCCTGAAATCACCCTGCCTCCAAGCGAAAGTCGGCTTGCGTTCTTACTGCGATTTAAGCCCTGTGCTTCCTGTGGCCCTGCAGGCTTTGGAATAGCCACAGGCCCCAGAGGCGTAACTAGGCAGGGCATTCCTTGGTTGAGGCAGTTCACTTGACCCAGAACACCCTGCTTCAGGGAGTTGGTTCAGGGAAGCAAACGCAGGGTAACATGTGTCTCTTTGCACTGGTTAGAAACCACAGGGAGGTAAGCTGAGTGTGCGCGTGGAAACGGGAGCCTGCTGGAACTATCCTTGCTTTCCCACTTGGAAGGCTGCATTCATGCTGCCTTGAAGCTGCCTGACGTCCCCTGCTGTTGACAGGCCTGGAAACCCGGTCGAAATGCTTCTGGGAAGAAAATGAGTTTGCTCCGTCTCAACACGGTGCTTCCATGGCCGCGGTGGTGGTTAGCCTGACAAGCCCCAGAGCGAAAGGGAAACTCAACGTGAGAATTTGCCTCCAGTTTAGGCCCTGCGTAGCCGGGCAGGAAGGGCGGCATGCAGCAGTTTCCATGAGTTCGTAGTCCCCGTTCGGGTTTATTTTAACGAAATTACCCATTTGAGGACTCCTAGGCCCCTCGGGCGTGCATCCATTTCCCTCCGAGGTCACTGAGGACCTCCAGACACCCCCCACGCCGTGGTCCCGCTGAGCAACATCGAGGCCCATTGCTCTGCCCCTCGGAGGCCCTGTGTGCGTGCCGAGTGATGGGCAACACTCTGCACGTTCCTTGAGGAGAGCTACATTTCCAGAGCCCTCAAACAGCCTCAGGACCAGATTTCTGGTGAGTCCGAAGCTCCCAGGAAATATTTGTCGTCGCCCTTGTGAGAGCTGCCGTGAGAAAACACTCTGCTTTGCCTCCTTCGCGGGCCTCGTACCTGAAGGCACTCTGCTCGAGGAGAACGTCAGCATCTCGCAATGCTGAGTCGCTAACGGGACAGCCAGATTGAGCACAGGCCTGGAGGGAAGGCCCTGACGTGAGGTGCAGAAGCGGAGCCGCGCAGCAGTTTCCATGAGGCCGTAGCCTCTGCTCTGCGTGTCTTTAACGGCAGTAGAGTTTCCTGGACACCTGGGAGGCTCGCGGGGGCACCCTGTTCCAGGCTGGAACACGGAGTACTCCGAGGCACCCCTGGGTCTGCTGAGCAACGTCCAGGCACGGAGCCCTTTGGAGCCGCTCTCTATACGCCGAGTGTAGGGAAACGCCCTGCACTCTCTCCTGGAGCAGATTCGATTCCCCACCAAACCCACACTTTCACGAACAGACTTCTGGCACGTCTCACATGCCTTTGAGGTCTTACGCCCTGCCCTAGCCTGAGCTGCCCTGAGAGACCCCTCGGCCTCGCATTGCATCTAGGACCTCCTGCCTGAAATCACCCTGCCTCCAAGCGAAAGTCGGCTTGCGTTCTTACTGCGATTTAAGCCCTGTGCTTCCTGTGGCCCTGCAGGCTTTGGAATAGCCACAGGCCCCAGAGGCGTAACTAGGCAGGGCATTCCTTGGTTGAGGCAGTTCACTTGACCCAGAACACCCTACTTCGGGGAGTTGGTTCAGGGAAGCAAACGCAGGGTAACATGTGTCTCTTTGGACTGGTTAGAAACCACAGGGAGGTAAGCTGAGTGTGCGCGTGGAAACGGGAGCCTGCTGGAACTATCCTTGCTTTCCCACTTGGAAGGCTGCATTCATGCTGCCTTGAAGCTGCCTGACGTCCCCTGCTGTTGACAGGCCTGGAAACCCGGTCGAAATGCTTCTGGGAAGAAAATGAGTTTGCTCCGTCTCATCCCGGTGCTTCCATGGCCGCGGTGGTGGTTAGCCTGACAAGCTCCAGAGCGAAAGGAAAACTCAACGTGAGAATTTGCCTCCAGTTTAGGCCCTGCGTAGCCGGGTAGGAAGGGCGGCATGCAGCAGTTTCCATGAGTTCGTAGTCCCCGTTCGGGTTTATTTTAACGAAATTACCCATTTGAGGACTCCTAGGCCCCTCGGGCGTGCATCCATTTCCCTCCAAGGTCACTGAGGACCTCCAGACACCCCCCACGCCGTGGTCCCGCTGAGCAACATCGAGGCCCATTGCTCTGCCCCTCGGAGTCCCTGAGTGCGTGCCGAGTGATGGGCAGCACTCTGCACGTTCCTTGAGGAGAGCTACATTTCCAGAGCCCTCAAACAGCCTCAGGACCAGATTTCTGGTGAGTCCGAAGCTCCCAGGAAATATTTGTCGTCGCCCTTGTGAGAGCTGCCGTGAGAAAACACTCTGCTTTGCCTCCTTCGCGGGCCTCGTACCTGAAGGCACTCTGCTCGAGGAGAACGTCAGCATCTCGCAATGCTGAGTCGCTAACGGGACAGCCAGATTGAACACAGGCCTGGAGGGAAGGCCCTGCCGTGAGGTGCAGAAGCGGAGCCGCGCAGCAGTTTCCATGAGGCCGTAGCCTCTGCTCTGCGTGTCTTTAACGGCAGTAGAGTTTCCTGGACACCTGGGAGGCTCGCGGGGGCACCCTCTTCCAGGCTGGAACACGGAGTACTTCCAGGCATCCCTGGGTCTGCTGAGCAACGTCCAGGCACGGAGCCCTTTGGAGCCGCTCTCTATACGCCGAGTGTAGGGAAACGCCCTGCACTCTCTCCTGGAGCAGATTCGATTCCCCACCAAACCCACACTTTCACGAACAGACTTCTGGCACGTCTCACATGCCTTTGAGGTCTTACGCCCTGCCCTAGCCTGAGCTGCCCTGAGAGACCCCTCGGCCTCGCATTCCATCTAGGACCTCCTGCCTGAAATCACCCTGCCTCCAAGCGAAAGTCGGCTTGCGTTCTTACTGCGATTTAAGCCCTGTGCTTCCTGTGGCCCTGCAGGCTTTGGAATAGCCACAGGCCCCAGAGGCGTAACTAGGCAGGGCATTCCTTGGTTGAGGCAGTTCACTTGACCCAGAACACCCTGCTTCAGGGAGTTGGTTCAGGGAAGCAAACGCAGGGTAACATGTGTCTCTTTGCACTGGTTAGAAACCACAGGGAGGTAAGCTGAGTGTGCGCGTGGAAACGGGAGCCTGCTGGAACTATCCTTGCTTTCCCACTTGGAAGGCTGCATTCATGCTGCCTTGAAGCTGCCTGACGTCCCCTGCTGTTGACAGGCCTGGAAACCCGGTCGAAATGCTTCTGGGAAGAAAATGAGTTTGCTCCGTCTCAACACGGTGCTTCCATGGCCGCGGTGGTGGTTAGCCTGACAAGCCCCAGAGCGAAAGGGAAACTCAACGTGAGAATTTGCCTCCAGTTTAGGCCCTGCGTAGCCGGGCAGGAAGGGCGGCATGCAGCAGTTTCCATGAGTTCGTAGTCCCCGTTCGGGTTTATTTTAACGAAATTACCCATTTGAGGACTCCTAGGCCCCTCGGGCGTGCATCCATTTCCCTCCGAGGTCACTGAGGACCTCCAGACACCCCCCACGCCGTGGTCCCGCTGAGCAACATCGAGGCCCATTGCTCTGCCCCTCGGAGGCCCTGTGTGCGTGCCGAGTGATGGGCAACACTCTGCACGTTCCTTGAGGAGAGCTACATTTCCAGAGCCCTCAAACAGCCTCAGGACCAGATTTCTGGTGAGTCCGAAGCTCCCAGGAAATATTTGTCGTCGCCCTTGTGAGAGCTGCCGTGAGAAAACACTCTGCTTTGCCTCCTTCGCGGGCCTCGTACCTGAAGGCACTCTGCTCGAGGAGAACGTCAGCATCTCGCAATGCTGAGTCGCTAACGGGACAGCCAGATTGAGCACAGGCCTGGAGGGAAGGCCCTGACGTGAGGTGCAGAAGCGGAGCCGCGCAGCAGTTTCCATGAGGCCGTAGCCTCTGCTCTGCGTGTCTTTAACGGCAGTAGAGTTTCCTGGACACCTGGGAGGCTCGCGGGGGCACCCTGTTCCAGGCTGGAACACGGAGTACTCCGAGGCACCCCTGGGTCTGCTGAGCAACGTCCAGGCACGGAGCCCTTTGGAGCCGCTCTCTATACGCCGAGTGTAGGGAAACGCCCTGCACTCTCTCCTGGAGCAGATTCGATTCCCCACCAAACCCACACTTTCACGAACAGACTTCTGGCACGTCTCACATGCCTTTGAGGTCTTACGCCCTGCCCTAGCCTGAGCTGCCCTGAGAGACCCCTCGGCCTCGCATTGCATCTAGGACCTCCTGCCTGAAATCACCCTGCCTCCAAGCGAAAGTCGGCTTGCGTTCTTACTGCGATTTAAGCCCTGTGCTTCCTGTGGCCCTGCAGGCTTTGGAATAGCCACAGGCCCCAGAGGCGTAACTAGGCAGGGCATTCCTTGGTTGAGGCAGTTCACTTGACCCAGAACACCCTACTTCGGGGAGTTGGTTCAGGGAAGCAAACGCAGGGTAACATGTGTCTCTTTGGACTGGTTAGAAACCACAGGGAGGTAAGCTGAGTGTGCGCGTGGAAACGGGAGCCTGCTGGAACTATCCTTGCTTTCCCACTTGGAAGGCTGCATTCATGCTGCCTTGAAGCTGCCTGACGTCCCCTGCTGTTGACAGGCCTGGAAACCCGGTCGAAATGCTTCTGGGAAGAAAATGAGTTTGCTCCGTCTCATCCCGGTGCTTCCATGGCCGCGGTGGTGGTTAGCCTGACAAGCTCCAGAGCGAAAGGAAAACTCAACGTGAGAATTTGCCTCCAGTTTAGGCCCTGCGTAGCCGGGTAGGAAGGGCGGCATGCAGCAGTTTCCATGAGTTCGTAGTCCCCGTTCGGGTTTATTTTAACGAAATTACCCATTTGAGGACTCCTAGGCCCCTCGGGCGTGCATCCATTTCCCTCCAAGGTCACTGAGGACCTCCAGACACCCCCCACGCCGTGGTCCCGCTGAGCAACATCGAGGCCCATTGCTCTGCCCCTCGGAGTCCCTGAGTGCGTGCCGAGTGATGGGCAGCACTCTGCACGTTCCTTGAGGAGAGCTACATTTCCAGAGCCCTCAAACAGCCTCAGGACCAGATTTCTGGTGAGTCCGAAGCTCCCAGGAAATATTTGTCGTCGCCCTTGTGAGAGCTGCCGTGAGAAAACACTCTGCTTTGCCTCCTTCGCGGGCCTCGTACCTGAAGGCACTCTGCTCGAGGAGAACGTCAGCATCTCGCAATGCTGAGTCGCTAACGGGACAGCCAGATTGAACACAGGCCTGGAGGGAAGGCCCTGCCGTGAGGTGCAGAAGCGGAGCCGCGCAGCAGTTTCCATGAGGCCGTAGCCTCTGCTCTGCGTGTCTTTAACGGCAGTAGAGTTTCCTGGACACCTGGGAGGCTCGCGGGGGCACCCTCTTCCAGGCTGGAACACGGAGTACTTCCAGGCATCCCTGGGTCTGCTGAGCAACGTCCAGGCACGGAGCCCTTTGGAGCCGCTCTCTATACGCCGAGTGTAGGGAAACGCCCTGCACTCTCTCCTGGAGCAGATTCGATTCCCCACCAAACCCACACTTTCACGAACAGACTTCTGGCACGTCTCACATGCCTTTGAGGTCTTACGCCCTGCCCTAGCCTGAGCTGCCCTGAGAGACCCCTCGGCCTCGCATTCCATCTAGGACCTCCTGCCTGAAATCACCCTGCCTCCAAGCGAAAGTCGGCTTGCGTTCTTACTGCGATTTAAGCCCTGTGCTTCCTGTGGCCCTGCAGGCTTTGGAATAGCCACAGGCCCCAGAGGCGTAACTAGGCAGGGCATTCCTTGGTTGAGGCAGTTCACTTGACCCAGAACACCCTGCTTCAGGGAGTTGGTTCAGGGAAGCAAACGCAGGGTAACATGTGTCTCTTTGCACTGGTTAGAAACCACAGGGAGGTAAGCTGAGTGTGCGCGTGGAAACGGGAGCCTGCTGGAACTATCCTTGCTTTCCCACTTGGAAGGCTGCATTCATGCTGCCTTGAAGCTGCCTGACGTCCCCTGCTGTTGACAGGCCTGGAAACCCGGTCGAAATGCTTCTGGGAAGAAAATGAGTTTGCTCCGTCTCAACACGGTGCTTCCATGGCCGCGGTGGTGGTTAGCCTGACAAGCCCCAGAGCGAAAGGGAAACTCAACGTGAGAATTTGCCTCCAGTTTAGGCCCTGCGTAGCCGGGCAGGAAGGGCGGCATGCAGCAGTTTCCATGAGTTCGTAGTCCCCGTTCGGGTTTATTTTAACGAAATTACCCATTTGAGGACTCCTAGGCCCCTCGGGCGTGCATCCATTTCCCTCCGAGGTCACTGAGGACCTCCAGACACCCCCCACGCCGTGGTCCCGCTGAGCAACATCGAGGCCCATTGCTCTGCCCCTCGGAGGCCCTGTGTGCGTGCCGAGTGATGGGCAACACTCTGCACGTTCCTTGAGGAGAGCTACATTTCCAGAGCCCTCAAACAGCCTCAGGACCAGATTTCTGGTGAGTCCGAAGCTCCCAGGAAATATTTGTCGTCGCCCTTGTGAGAGCTGCCGTGAGAAAACACTCTGCTTTGCCTCCTTCGCGGGCCTCGTACCTGAAGGCACTCTGCTCGAGGAGAACGTCAGCATCTCGCAATGCTGAGTCGCTAACGGGACAGCCAGATTGAGCACAGGCCTGGAGGGAAGGCCCTGACGTGAGGTGCAGAAGCGGAGCCGCGCAGCAGTTTCCATGAGGCCGTAGCCTCTGCTCTGCGTGTCTTTAACGGCAGTAGAGTTTCCTGGACACCTGGGAGGCTCGCGGGGGCACCCTGTTCCAGGCTGGAACACGGAGTACTCCGAGGCACCCCTGGGTCTGCTGAGCAACGTCCAGGCACGGAGCCCTTTGGAGCCGCTCTCTATACGCCGAGTGTAGGGAAACGCCCTGCACTCTCTCCTGGAGCAGATTCGATTCCCCACCAAACCCACACTTTCACGAACAGACTTCTGGCACGTCTCACATGCCTTTGAGGTCTTACGCCCTGCCCTAGCCTGAGCTGCCCTGAGAGACCCCTCGGCCTCGCATTGCATCTAGGACCTCCTGCCTGAAATCACCCTGCCTCCAAGCGAAAGTCGGCTTGCGTTCTTACTGCGATTTAAGCCCTGTGCTTCCTGTGGCCCTGCAGGCTTTGGAATAGCCACAGGCCCCAGAGGCGTAACTAGGCAGGGCATTCCTTGGTTGAGGCAGTTCACTTGACCCAGAACACCCTACTTCGGGGAGTTGGTTCAGGGAAGCAAACGCAGGGTAACATGTGTCTCTTTGGACTGGTTAGAAACCACAGGGAGGTAAGCTGAGTGTGCGCGTGGAAACGGGAGCCTGCTGGAACTATCCTTGCTTTCCCACTTGGAAGGCTGCATTCATGCTGCCTTGAAGCTGCCTGACGTCCCCTGCTGTTGACAGGCCTGGAAACCCGGTCGAAATGCTTCTGGGAAGAAAATGAGTTTGCTCCGTCTCATCCCGGTGCTTCCATGGCCGCGGTGGTGGTTAGCCTGACAAGCTCCAGAGCGAAAGGAAAACTCAACGTGAGAATTTGCCTCCAGTTTAGGCCCTGCGTAGCCGGGTAGGAAGGGCGGCATGCAGCAGTTTCCATGAGTTCGTAGTCCCCGTTCGGGTTTATTTTAACGAAATTACCCATTTGAGGACTCCTAGGCCCCTCGGGCGTGCATCCATTTCCCTCCAAGGTCACTGAGGACCTCCAGACACCCCCCACGCCGTGGTCCCGCTGAGCAACATCGAGGCCCATTGCTCTGCCCCTCGGAGTCCCTGAGTGCGTGCCGAGTGATGGGCAGCACTCTGCACGTTCCTTGAGGAGAGCTACATTTCCAGAGCCCTCAAACAGCCTCAGGACCAGATTTCTGGTGAGTCCGAAGCTCCCAGGAAATATTTGTCGTCGCCCTTGTGAGAGCTGCCGTGAGAAAACACTCTGCTTTGCCTCCTTCGCGGGCCTCGTACCTGAAGGCACTCTGCTCGAGGAGAACGTCAGCATCTCGCAATGCTGAGTCGCTAACGGGACAGCCAGATTGAACACAGGCCTGGAGGGAAGGCCCTGCCGTGAGGTGCAGAAGCGGAGCCGCGCAGCAGTTTCCATGAGGCCGTAGCCTCTGCTCTGCGTGTCTTTAACGGCAGTAGAGTTTCCTGGACACCTGGGAGGCTCGCGGGGGCACCCTCTTCCAGGCTGGAACACGGAGTACTTCCAGGCATCCCTGGGTCTGCTGAGCAACGTCCAGGCACGGAGCCCTTTGGAGCCGCTCTCTATACGCCGAGTGTAGGGAAACGCCCTGCACTCTCTCCTGGAGCAGATTCGATTCCCCACCAAACCCACACTTTCACGAACAGACTTCTGGCACGTCTCACATGCCTTTGAGGTCTTACGCCCTGCCCTAGCCTGAGCTGCCCTGAGAGACCCCTCGGCCTCGCATTCCATCTAGGACCTCCTGCCTGAAATCACCCTGCCTCCAAGCGAAAGTCGGCTTGCGTTCTTACTGCGATTTAAGCCCTGTGCTTCCTGTGGCCCTGCAGGCTTTGGAATAGCCACAGGCCCCAGAGGCGTAACTAGGCAGGGCATTCCTTGGTTGAGGCAGTTCACTTGACCCAGAACACCCTGCTTCAGGGAGTTGGTTCAGGGAAGCAAACGCAGGGTAACATGTGTCTCTTTGCACTGGTTAGAAACCACAGGGAGGTAAGCTGAGTGTGCGCGTGGAAACGGGAGCCTGCTGGAACTATCCTTGCTTTCCCACTTGGAAGGCTGCATTCATGCTGCCTTGAAGCTGCCTGACGTCCCCTGCTGTTGACAGGCCTGGAAACCCGGTCGAAATGCTTCTGGGAAGAAAATGAGTTTGCTCCGTCTCAACACGGTGCTTCCATGGCCGCGGTGGTGGTTAGCCTGACAAGCCCCAGAGCGAAAGGGAAACTCAACGTGAGAATTTGCCTCCAGTTTAGGCCCTGCGTAGCCGGGCAGGAAGGGCGGCATGCAGCAGTTTCCATGAGTTCGTAGTCCCCGTTCGGGTTTATTTTAACGAAATTACCCATTTGAGGACTCCTAGGCCCCTCGGGCGTGCATCCATTTCCCTCCGAGGTCACTGAGGACCTCCAGACACCCCCCACGCCGTGGTCCCGCTGAGCAACATCGAGGCCCATTGCTCTGCCCCTCGGAGGCCCTGTGTGCGTGCCGAGTGATGGGCAACACTCTGCACGTTCCTTGAGGAGAGCTACATTTCCAGAGCCCTCAAACAGCCTCAGGACCAGATTTCTGGTGAGTCCGAAGCTCCCAGGAAATATTTGTCGTCGCCCTTGTGAGAGCTGCCGTGAGAAAACACTCTGCTTTGCCTCCTTCGCGGGCCTCGTACCTGAAGGCACTCTGCTCGAGGAGAACGTCAGCATCTCGCAATGCTGAGTCGCTAACGGGACAGCCAGATTGAGCACAGGCCTGGAGGGAAGGCCCTGACGTGAGGTGCAGAAGCGGAGCCGCGCAGCAGTTTCCATGAGGCCGTAGCCTCTGCTCTGCGTGTCTTTAACGGCAGTAGAGTTTCCTGGACACCTGGGAGGCTCGCGGGGGCACCCTGTTCCAGGCTGGAACACGGAGTACTCCGAGGCACCCCTGGGTCTGCTGAGCAACGTCCAGGCACGGAGCCCTTTGGAGCCGCTCTCTATACGCCGAGTGTAGGGAAACGCCCTGCACTCTCTCCTGGAGCAGATTCGATTCCCCACCAAACCCACACTTTCACGAACAGACTTCTGGCACGTCTCACATGCCTTTGAGGTCTTACGCCCTGCCCTAGCCTGAGCTGCCCTGAGAGACCCCTCGGCCTCGCATTGCATCTAGGACCTCCTGCCTGAAATCACCCTGCCTCCAAGCGAAAGTCGGCTTGCGTTCTTACTGCGATTTAAGCCCTGTGCTTCCTGTGGCCCTGCAGGCTTTGGAATAGCCACAGGCCCCAGAGGCGTAACTAGGCAGGGCATTCCTTGGTTGAGGCAGTTCACTTGACCCAGAACACCCTACTTCGGGGAGTTGGTTCAGGGAAGCAAACGCAGGGTAACATGTGTCTCTTTGGACTGGTTAGAAACCACAGGGAGGTAAGCTGAGTGTGCGCGTGGAAACGGGAGCCTGCTGGAACTATCCTTGCTTTCCCACTTGGAAGGCTGCATTCATGCTGCCTTGAAGCTGCCTGACGTCCCCTGCTGTTGACAGGCCTGGAAACCCGGTCGAAATGCTTCTGGGAAGAAAATGAGTTTGCTCCGTCTCATCCCGGTGCTTCCATGGCCGCGGTGGTGGTTAGCCTGACAAGCTCCAGAGCGAAAGGAAAACTCAACGTGAGAATTTGCCTCCAGTTTAGGCCCTGCGTAGCCGGGTAGGAAGGGCGGCATGCAGCAGTTTCCATGAGTTCGTAGTCCCCGTTCGGGTTTATTTTAACGAAATTACCCATTTGAGGACTCCTAGGCCCCTCGGGCGTGCATCCATTTCCCTCCAAGGTCACTGAGGACCTCCAGACACCCCCCACGCCGTGGTCCCGCTGAGCAACATCGAGGCCCATTGCTCTGCCCCTCGGAGTCCCTGAGTGCGTGCCGAGTGATGGGCAGCACTCTGCACGTTCCTTGAGGAGAGCTACATTTCCAGAGCCCTCAAACAGCCTCAGGACCAGATTTCTGGTGAGTCCGAAGCTCCCAGGAAATATTTGTCGTCGCCCTTGTGAGAGCTGCCGTGAGAAAACACTCTGCTTTGCCTCCTTCGCGGGCCTCGTACCTGAAGGCACTCTGCTCGAGGAGAACGTCAGCATCTCGCAATGCTGAGTCGCTAACGGGACAGCCAGATTGAGCACAGGCCTGGAGGGAAGGCCCTGACGTGAGGTGCAGAAGCGGAGCCGCGCAGCAGTTTCCATGAGGCCGTAGCCTCTGCTCTGCGTGTCTTTAACGGCAGTAGAGTTTCCTGGACACCTGGGAGGCTCGCGGGGGCACCCTGTTCCAGGCTGGAACACGGAGTACTCCGAGGCACCCCTGGGTCTGCTGAGCAACGTCCAGGCACGGAGCCCTTTGGAGCCGCTCTCTATACGCCGAGTGTAGGGAAACGCCCTGCACTCTCTCCTGGAGCAGATTCGATTCCCCACCAAACCCACACTTTCACGAACAGACTTCTGGCACGTCTCACATGCCTTTGAGGTCTTACGCCCTGCCCTAGCCTGAGCTGCCCTGAGAGACCCCTCGGCCTCGCATTGCATCTAGGACCTCCTGCCTGAAATCACCCTGCCTCCAAGCGAAAGTCGGCTTGCGTTCTTACTGCGATTTAAGCCCTGTGCTTCCTGTGGCCCTGCAGGCTTTGGAATAGCCACAGGCCCCAGAGGCGTAACTAGGCAGGGCATTCCTTGGTTGAGGCAGTTCACTTGACCCAGAACACCCTACTTCGGGGAGTTGGTTCAGGGAAGCAAACGCAGGGTAACATGTGTCTCTTTGGACTGGTTAGAAACCACAGGGAGGTAAGCTGAGTGTGCGCGTGGAAACGGGAGCCTGCTGGAACTATCCTTGCTTTCCCACTTGGAAGGCTGCATTCATGCTGCCTTGAAGCTGCCTGACGTCCCCTGCTGTTGACAGGCCTGGAAACCCGGTCGAAATGCTTCTGGGAAGAAAATGAGTTTGCTCCGTCTCATCCCGGTGCTTCCATGGCCGCGGTGGTGGTTAGCCTGACAAGCTCCAGAGCGAAAGGAAAACTCAACGTGAGAATTTGCCTCCAGTTTAGGCCCTGCGTAGCCGGGTAGGAAGGGCGGCATGCAGCAGTTTCCATGAGTTCGTAGTCCCCGTTCGGGTTTATTTTAACGAAATTACCCATTTGAGGACTCCTAGGCCCCTCGGGCGTGCATCCATTTCCCTCCAAGGTCACTGAGGACCTCCAGACACCCCCCACGCCGTGGTCCCGCTGAGCAACATCGAGGCCCATTGCTCTGCCCCTCGGAGTCCCTGAGTGCGTGCCGAGTGATGGGCAGCACTCTGCACGTTCCTTGAGGAGAGCTACATTTCCAGAGCCCTCAAACAGCCTCAGGACCAGATTTCTGGTGAGTCCGAAGCTCCCAGGAAATATTTGTCGTCGCCCTTGTGAGAGCTGCCGTGAGAAAACACTCTGCTTTGCCTCCTTCGCGGGCCTCGTACCTGAAGGCACTCTGCTCGAGGAGAACGTCAGCATCTCGCAATGCTGAGTCGCTAACGGGACAGCCAGATTGAGCACAGGCCTGGAGGGAAGGCCCTGCCGTGAGGTGCAGAAGCGGAGCCGCGCAGCAGTTTCCATGAGGCCGTAGCCTCTGCTCTGCGTGTCTTTAACGGCAGTAGAGTTTCCTGGACACCTGGGAGGCTCGCGGGGGCACCCTCTTCCAGGCTGGAACACGGAGTACTTCCAGGCACCCCTGGGTCTGCTGAGCAACGTCCAGGCACGGAGCCCTTTGGAGCCGCTCTCTATACGCCGAGTGTAGGGAAACGCCCTGCACTCTCTCCTGGAGCAGATTCGATTCCCCACCAAACCCACACTTTCACGAACAGACTTCTGGCACGTCTCACATGCCTTTGAGGTCTTACGCCCTGCCCTAGCCTGAGCTGCCCTGAGAGACCCCTCGGCCTCGCATTCCATCTAGGACCTCCTGCCTGAAATCACCCTGCCTCCAAGCGAAAGTCGGCTTGCGTTCTTACTGCGATTTAAGCCCTGTGCTTCCTGTGGCCCTGCAGGCTTTGGAATAGCCACAGGCCCCAGAGGCGTAACTAGGCAGGGCATTCCTTGGTTGAGGCAGTTCACTTGACCCAGAACACCCTGCTTCGGGGAGTTGGTTCAGGGAAGCAAACGCAGGGTAACATGTGTCTCTTTGGACTGGTTAGAAACCACAGGGAGGTAAGCTGAGTGTGCGCGTGGAAACGGGAGCCTGCTGGAACTATCCTTGCTTTCCCACTTGGAAGGCTGCATTCATGCTGCCTTGAAGCTGCCTGACGTCCCCTGCTGTTGACAGGCCTGGAAACCCGGTCGAAATGCTTCTGGGAAGAAAATGAGTTTGCTCCGTCTCAACCCGGTGCTTCCATGGCCGCGGTGGTGGTTAGCCTGACAAGCTCCAGAGCGAAAGGGAAACTCAACGTGAGAATTTGCCTCCAGTTTAGGTCCTGCGTAGCCGGGTAGGAAGGGCGGCATGCAGCAGTTTCCATGAGTTCGTAGTCCCCGTTCGGGTTTATTTTAACGAAATTACCCATTTGAGGACTCCTAGGCCCCTCGGGCGTGCATCCATTTCCCTCCAAGGTCACTGAGGACCTCCAGACACCCCCCACGCCGTGGTCCCGCTGAGCAACATCGAGGCCCATTGCTCTGCCCCTCGGAGTCCCTGAGTGCGTGCCGAGTGATGGGCAGCACTCTGCACGTTCCTTGAGGAGAGCTACATTTCCAGAGCCCTCAAACAGCCTCAGGACCAGATTTCTGGTGAGTCCGAAGCTCCCAGGAAATATTTGTCGTCGCCCTTGTGAGAGCTGCCGTGAGAAAACACTCTGCTTTGCCTCCTTCGCGGGCCTCGTACCTGAAGGCACTCTGCTCGAGGAGAACGTCAGCATCTCGCAATGCTGAGTCGCTAACGGGACAGCCAGATTGAACACAGGCCTGGAGGGAAGGCCCTGCCGTGAGGTGCAGAAGCGGAGCCGCGCAGCAGTTTCCATGAGGCCGTAGCCTCTGCTCTGCGTGTCTTTAACGGCAGTAGAGTTTCCTGGACACCTGGGAGGCTCGCGGGGGCACCCTCTTCCAGGCTGGAACACGGAGTACTTCCAGGCATCCCTGGGTCTGCTGAGCAACGTCCAGGCACGGAGCCCTTTGGAGCCGCTCTCTATACGCCGAGTGTAGGGAAACGCCCTGCACTCTCTCCTGGAGCAGATTCGATTCCCCACCAAACCCACACTTTCACGAACAGACTTCTGGCACGTCTCACATGCCTTTGAGGTCTTACGCCCTGCCCTAGCCTGAGCTGCCCTGAGAGACCCCTCGGCCTCGCATTCCATCTAGGACCTCCTGCCTGAAATCACCCTGCCTCCAAGCGAAAGTCGGCTTGCGTTCTTACTGCGATTTAAGCCCTGTGCTTCCTGTGGCCCTGCAGGCTTTGGAATAGCCACAGGCCCCAGAGGCGTAACTAGGCAGGGCATTCCTTGGTTGAGGCAGTTCACTTGACCCAGAACACCCTGCTTCAGGGAGTTGGTTCAGGGAAGCAAACGCAGGGTAACATGTGTCTCTTTGGACTGGTTAGAAACCACAGGGAGGTAAGCTGAGTGTGCGCGTGGAAACGGGAGCCTGCTGGAACTATCCTTGCTTTCCCACTTGGAAGGCTGCATTCATGCTGCCTTGAAGCTGCCTGACGTCCCCTGCTGTTGACAGGCCTGGAAACCCGGTCGAAATGCTTCTGGGAAGAAAATGAGTTTGCTCCGTCTCAACACGGTGCTTCCATGGCCGCGGTGGTGGTTAGCCTGACAAGCCCCAGAGCGAAAGGGAAACTCAACGTGAGAATTTGCCTCCAGTTTAGGCCCTGCGTAGCCGGGCAGGAAGGGCGGCATGCAGCAGTTTCCATGAGTTCGTAGTCCCCGTTCGGGTTTATTTTAACGAAATTACCCATTTGAGGACTCCTAGGCCCCTCGGGCGTGCATCCATTTCCCTCCGAGGTCACTGAGGACCTCCAGACACCCCCCACGCCGTGGTCCCGCTGAGCAACATCGAGGCCCATTGCTCTGCCCCTCGGAGGCCCTGTGTGCGTGCCGAGTGATGGGCAACACTCTGCACGTTCCTTGAGGAGAGCTACATTTCCAGAGCCCTCAAACAGCCTCAGGACCAGATTTCTGGTGAGTCCGAAGCTCCCAGGAAATATTTGTCGTCGCCCTTGTGAGAGCTGCCGTGAGAAAACACTCTGCTTTGCCTCCTTCGCGGGCCTCGTACCTGAAGGCACTCTGCTCGAGGAGAACGTCAGCATCTCGCAATGCTGAGTCGCTAACGGGACAGCCAGATTGAGCACAGGCCTGGAGGGAAGGCCCTGACGTGAGGTGCAGAAGCGGAGCCGCGCAGCAGTTTCCATGAGGCCGTAGCCTCTGCTCTGCGTGTCTTTAACGGCAGTAGAGTTTCCTGGACACCTGGGAGGCTCGCGGGGGCACCCTGTTCCAGGCTGGAACACGGAGTACTCCGAGGCACCCCTGGGTCTGCTGAGCAACGTCCAGGCACGGAGCCCTTTGGAGCCGCTCTCTATACGCCGAGTGTAGGGAAACGCCCTGCACTCTCTCCTGGAGCAGATTCGATTCCCCACCAAACCCACACTTTCACGAACAGACTTCTGGCACGTCTCACATGCCTTTGAGGTCTTACGCCCTGCCCTAGCCTGAGCTGCCCTGAGAGACCCCTCGGCCTCGCATTGCATCTAGGACCTCCTGCCTGAAATCACCCTGCCTCCAAGCGAAAGTCGGCTTGCGTTCTTACTGCGATTTAAGCCCTGTGCTTCCTGTGGCCCTGCAGGCTTTGGAATAGCCACAGGCCCCAGAGGCGTAACTAGGCAGGGCATTCCTTGGTTGAGGCAGTTCACTTGACCCAGAACACCCTACTTCGGGGAGTTGGTTCAGGGAAGCAAACGCAGGGTAACATGTGTCTCTTTGGACTGGTTAGAAACCACAGGGAGGTAAGCTGAGTGTGCGCGTGGAAACGGGAGCCTGCTGGAACTATCCTTGCTTTCCCACTTGGAAGGCTGCATTCATGCTGCCTTGAAGCTGCCTGACGTCCCCTGCTGTTGACAGGCCTGGAAACCCGGTCGAAATGCTTCTGGGAAGAAAATGAGTTTGCTCCGTCTCATCCCGGTGCTTCCATGGCCGCGGTGGTGGTTAGCCTGACAAGCTCCAGAGCGAAAGGAAAACTCAACGTGAGAATTTGCCTCCAGTTTAGGCCCTGCGTAGCCGGGTAGGAAGGGCGGCATGCAGCAGTTTCCATGAGTTCGTAGTCCCCGTTCGGGTTTATTTTAACGAAATTACCCATTTGAGGACTCCTAGGCCCCTCGGGCGTGCATCCATTTCCCTCCAAGGTCACTGAGGACCTCCAGACACCCCCCACGCCGTGGTCCCGCTGAGCAACATCGAGGCCCATTGCTCTGCCCCTCGGAGTCCCTGAGTGCGTGCCGAGTGATGGGCAGCACTCTGCACGTTCCTTGAGGAGAGCTACATTTCCAGAGCCCTCAAACAGCCTCAGGACCAGATTTCTGGTGAGTCCGAAGCTCCCAGGAAATATTTGTCGTCGCCCTTGTGAGAGCTGCCGTGAGAAAACACTCTGCTTTGCCTCCTTCGCGGGCCTCGTACCTGAAGGCACTCTGCTCGAGGAGAACGTCAGCATCTCGCAATGCTGAGTCGCTAACGGGACAGCCAGATTGAACACAGGCCTGGAGGGAAGGCCCTGCCGTGAGGTGCAGAAGCGGAGCCGCGCAGCAGTTTCCATGAGGCCGTAGCCTCTGCTCTGCGTGTCTTTAACGGCAGTAGAGTTTCCTGGACACCTGGGAGGCTCGCGGGGGCACCCTCTTCCAGGCTGGAACACGGAGTACTTCCAGGCATCCCTGGGTCTGCTGAGCAACGTCCAGGCACGGAGCCCTTTGGAGCCGCTCTCTATACGCCGAGTGTAGGGAAACGCCCTGCACTCTCTCCTGGAGCAGATTCGATTCCCCACCAAACCCACACTTTCACGAACAGACTTCTGGCACGTCTCACATGCCTTTGAGGTCTTACGCCCTGCCCTAGCCTGAGCTGCCCTGAGAGACCCCTCGGCCTCGCATTCCATCTAGGACCTCCTGCCTGAAATCACCCTGCCTCCAAGCGAAAGTCGGCTTGCGTTCTTACTGCGATTTAAGCCCTGTGCTTCCTGTGGCCCTGCAGGCTTTGGAATAGCCACAGGCCCCAGAGGCGTAACTAGGCAGGGCATTCCTTGGTTGAGGCAGTTCACTTGACCCAGAACACCCTGCTTCAGGGAGTTGGTTCAGGGAAGCAAACGCAGGGTAACATGTGTCTCTTTGCACTGGTTAGAAACCACAGGGAGGTAAGCTGAGTGTGCGCGTGGAAACGGGAGCCTGCTGGAACTATCCTTGCTTTCCCACTTGGAAGGCTGCATTCATGCTGCCTTGAAGCTGCCTGACGTCCCCTGCTGTTGACAGGCCTGGAAACCCGGTCGAAATGCTTCTGGGAAGAAAATGAGTTTGCTCCGTCTCAACACGGTGCTTCCATGGCCGCGGTGGTGGTTAGCCTGACAAGCCCCAGAGCGAAAGGGAAACTCAACGTGAGAATTTGCCTCCAGTTTAGGCCCTGCGTAGCCGGGCAGGAAGGGCGGCATGCAGCAGTTTCCATGAGTTCGTAGTCCCCGTTCGGGTTTATTTTAACGAAATTACCCATTTGAGGACTCCTAGGCCCCTCGGGCGTGCATCCATTTCCCTCCGAGGTCACTGAGGACCTCCAGACACCCCCCACGCCGTGGTCCCGCTGAGCAACATCGAGGCCCATTGCTCTGCCCCTCGGAGGCCCTGTGTGCGTGCCGAGTGATGGGCAACACTCTGCACGTTCCTTGAGGAGAGCTACATTTCCAGAGCCCTCAAACAGCCTCAGGACCAGATTTCTGGTGAGTCCGAAGCTCCCAGGAAATATTTGTCGTCGCCCTTGTGAGAGCTGCCGTGAGAAAACACTCTGCTTTGCCTCCTTCGCGGGCCTCGTACCTGAAGGCACTCTGCTCGAGGAGAACGTCAGCATCTCGCAATGCTGAGTCGCTAACGGGACAGCCAGATTGAGCACAGGCCTGGAGGGAAGGCCCTGACGTGAGGTGCAGAAGCGGAGCCGCGCAGCAGTTTCCATGAGGCCGTAGCCTCTGCTCTGCGTGTCTTTAACGGCAGTAGAGTTTCCTGGACACCTGGGAGGCTCGCGGGGGCACCCTGTTCCAGGCTGGAACACGGAGTACTCCGAGGCACCCCTGGGTCTGCTGAGCAACGTCCAGGCACGGAGCCCTTTGGAGCCGCTCTCTATACGCCGAGTGTAGGGAAACGCCCTGCACTCTCTCCTGGAGCAGATTCGATTCCCCACCAAACCCACACTTTCACGAACAGACTTCTGGCACGTCTCACATGCCTTTGAGGTCTTACGCCCTGCCCTAGCCTGAGCTGCCCTGAGAGACCCCTCGGCCTCGCATTGCATCTAGGACCTCCTGCCTGAAATCACCCTGCCTCCAAGCGAAAGTCGGCTTGCGTTCTTACTGCGATTTAAGCCCTGTGCTTCCTGTGGCCCTGCAGGCTTTGGAATAGCCACAGGCCCCAGAGGCGTAACTAGGCAGGGCATTCCTTGGTTGAGGCAGTTCACTTGACCCAGAACACCCTACTTCGGGGAGTTGGTTCAGGGAAGCAAACGCAGGGTAACATGTGTCTCTTTGGACTGGTTAGAAACCACAGGGAGGTAAGCTGAGTGTGCGCGTGGAAACGGGAGCCTGCTGGAACTATCCTTGCTTTCCCACTTGGAAGGCTGCATTCATGCTGCCTTGAAGCTGCCTGACGTCCCCTGCTGTTGACAGGCCTGGAAACCCGGTCGAAATGCTTCTGGGAAGAAAATGAGTTTGCTCCGTCTCATCCCGGTGCTTCCATGGCCGCGGTGGTGGTTAGCCTGACAAGCTCCAGAGCGAAAGGAAAACTCAACGTGAGAATTTGCCTCCAGTTTAGGCCCTGCGTAGCCGGGTAGGAAGGGCGGCATGCAGCAGTTTCCATGAGTTCGTAGTCCCCGTTCGGGTTTATTTTAACGAAATTACCCATTTGAGGACTCCTAGGCCCCTCGGGCGTGCATCCATTTCCCTCCAAGGTCACTGAGGACCTCCAGACACCCCCCACGCCGTGGTCCCGCTGAGCAACATCGAGGCCCATTGCTCTGCCCCTCGGAGTCCCTGAGTGCGTGCCGAGTGATGGGCAGCACTCTGCACGTTCCTTGAGGAGAGCTACATTTCCAGAGCCCTCAAACAGCCTCAGGACCAGATTTCTGGTGAGTCCGAAGCTCCCAGGAAATATTTGTCGTCGCCCTTGTGAGAGCTGCCGTGAGAAAACACTCTGCTTTGCCTCCTTCGCGGGCCTCGTACCTGAAGGCACTCTGCTCGAGGAGAACGTCAGCATCTCGCAATGCTGAGTCGCTAACGGGACAGCCAGATTGAGCACAGGCCTGGAGGGAAGGCCCTGACGTGAGGTGCAGAAGCGGAGCCGCGCAGCAGTTTCCATGAGGCCGTAGCCTCTGCTCTGCGTGTCTTTAACGGCAGTAGAGTTTCCTGGACACCTGGGAGGCTCGCGGGGGCACCCTGTTCCAGGCTGGAACACGGAGTACTCCGAGGCACCCCTGGGTCTGCTGAGCAACGTCCAGGCACGGAGCCCTTTGGAGCCGCTCTCTATACGCCGAGTGTAGGGAAACGCCCTGCACTCTCTCCTGGAGCAGATTCGATTCCCCACCAAACCCACACTTTCACGAACAGACTTCTGGCACGTCTCACATGCCTTTGAGGTCTTACGCCCTGCCCTAGCCTGAGCTGCCCTGAGAGACCCCTCGGCCTCGCATTGCATCTAGGACCTCCTGCCTGAAATCACCCTGCCTCCAAGCGAAAGTCGGCTTGCGTTCTTACTGCGATTTAAGCCCTGTGCTTCCTGTGGCCCTGCAGGCTTTGGAATAGCCACAGGCCCCAGAGGCGTAACTAGGCAGGGCATTCCTTGGTTGAGGCAGTTCACTTGACCCAGAACACCCTACTTCGGGGAGTTGGTTCAGGGAAGCAAACGCAGGGTAACATGTGTCTCTTTGGACTGGTTAGAAACCACAGGGAGGTAAGCTGAGTGTGCGCGTGGAAACGGGAGCCTGCTGGAACTATCCTTGCTTTCCCACTTGGAAGGCTGCATTCATGCTGCCTTGAAGCTGCCTGACGTCCCCTGCTGTTGACAGGCCTGGAAACCCGGTCGAAATGCTTCTGGGAAGAAAATGAGTTTGCTCCGTCTCATCCCGGTGCTTCCATGGCCGCGGTGGTGGTTAGCCTGACAAGCTCCAGAGCGAAAGGAAAACTCAACGTGAGAATTTGCCTCCAGTTTAGGCCCTGCGTAGCCGGGTAGGAAGGGCGGCATGCAGCAGTTTCCATGAGTTCGTAGTCCCCGTTCGGGTTTATTTTAACGAAATTACCCATTTGAGGACTCCTAGGCCCCTCGGGCGTGCATCCATTTCCCTCCAAGGTCACTGAGGACCTCCAGACACCCCCCACGCCGTGGTCCCGCTGAGCAACATCGAGGCCCATTGCTCTGCCCCTCGGAGTCCCTGAGTGCGTGCCGAGTGATGGGCAGCACTCTGCACGTTCCTTGAGGAGAGCTACATTTCCAGAGCCCTCAAACAGCCTCAGGACCAGATTTCTGGTGAGTCCGAAGCTCCCAGGAAATATTTGTCGTCGCCCTTGTGAGAGCTGCCGTGAGAAAACACTCTGCTTTGCCTCCTTCGCGGGCCTCGTACCTGAAGGCACTCTGCTCGAGGAGAACGTCAGCATCTCGCAATGCTGAGTCGCTAACGGGACAGCCAGATTGAGCACAGGCCTGGAGGGAAGGCCCTGCCGTGAGGTGCAGAAGCGGAGCCGCGCAGCAGTTTCCATGAGGCCGTAGCCTCTGCTCTGCGTGTCTTTAACGGCAGTAGAGTTTCCTGGACACCTGGGAGGCTCGCGGGGGCACCCTCTTCCAGGCTGGAACACGGAGTACTTCCAGGCACCCCTGGGTCTGCTGAGCAACGTCCAGGCACGGAGCCCTTTGGAGCCGCTCTCTATACGCCGAGTGTAGGGAAACGCCCTGCACTCTCTCCTGGAGCAGATTCGATTCCCCACCAAACCCACACTTTCACGAACAGACTTCTGGCACGTCTCACATGCCTTTGAGGTCTTACGCCCTGCCCTAGCCTGAGCTGCCCTGAGAGACCCCTCGGCCTCGCATTCCATCTAGGACCTCCTGCCTGAAATCACCCTGCCTCCAAGCGAAAGTCGGCTTGCGTTCTTACTGCGATTTAAGCCCTGTGCTTCCTGTGGCCCTGCAGGCTTTGGAATAGCCACAGGCCCCAGAGGCGTAACTAGGCAGGGCATTCCTTGGTTGAGGCAGTTCACTTGACCCAGAACACCCTGCTTCGGGGAGTTGGTTCAGGGAAGCAAACGCAGGGTAACATGTGTCTCTTTGGACTGGTTAGAAACCACAGGGAGGTAAGCTGAGTGTGCGCGTGGAAACGGGAGCCTGCTGGAACTATCCTTGCTTTCCCACTTGGAAGGCTGCATTCATGCTGCCTTGAAGCTGCCTGACGTCCCCTGCTGTTGACAGGCCTGGAAACCCGGTCGAAATGCTTCTGGGAAGAAAATGAGTTTGCTCCGTCTCAACCCGGTGCTTCCATGGCCGCGGTGGTGGTTAGCCTGACAAGCTCCAGAGCGAAAGGGAAACTCAACGTGAGAATTTGCCTCCAGTTTAGGTCCTGCGTAGCCGGGTAGGAAGGGCGGCATGCAGCAGTTTCCATGAGTTCGTAGTCCCCGTTCGGGTTTATTTTAACGAAATTACCCATTTGAGGACTCCTAGGCCCCTCGGGCGTGCATCCATTTCCCTCCAAGGTCACTGAGGACCTCCAGACACCCCCCACGCCGTGGTCCCGCTGAGCAACATCGAGGCCCATTGCTCTGCCCCTCGGAGTCCCTGAGTGCGTGCCGAGTGATGGGCAGCACTCTGCACGTTCCTTGAGGAGAGCTACATTTCCAGAGCCCTCAAACAGCCTCAGGACCAGATTTCTGGTGAGTCCGAAGCTCCCAGGAAATATTTGTCGTCGCCCTTGTGAGAGCTGCCGTGAGAAAACACTCTGCTTTGCCTCCTTCGCGGGCCTCGTACCTGAAGGCACTCTGCTCGAGGAGAACGTCAGCATCTCGCAATGCTGAGTCGCTAACGGGACAGCCAGATTGAACACAGGCCTGGAGGGAAGGCCCTGCCGTGAGGTGCAGAAGCGGAGCCGCGCAGCAGTTTCCATGAGGCCGTAGCCTCTGCTCTGCGTGTCTTTAACGGCAGTAGAGTTTCCTGGACACCTGGGAGGCTCGCGGGGGCACCCTCTTCCAGGCTGGAACACGGAGTACTTCCAGGCATCCCTGGGTCTGCTGAGCAACGTCCAGGCACGGAGCCCTTTGGAGCCGCTCTCTATACGCCGAGTGTAGGGAAACGCCCTGCACTCTCTCCTGGAGCAGATTCGATTCCCCACCAAACCCACACTTTCACGAACAGACTTCTGGCACGTCTCACATGCCTTTGAGGTCTTACGCCCTGCCCTAGCCTGAGCTGCCCTGAGAGACCCCTCGGCCTCGCATTCCATCTAGGACCTCCTGCCTGAAATCACCCTGCCTCCAAGCGAAAGTCGGCTTGCGTTCTTACTGCGATTTAAGCCCTGTGCTTCCTGTGGCCCTGCAGGCTTTGGAATAGCCACAGGCCCCAGAGGCGTAACTAGGCAGGGCATTCCTTGGTTGAGGCAGTTCACTTGACCCAGAACACCCTGCTTCAGGGAGTTGGTTCAGGGAAGCAAACGCAGGGTAACATGTGTCTCTTTGCACTGGTTAGAAACCACAGGGAGGTAAGCTGAGTGTGCGCGTGGAAACGGGAGCCTGCTGGAACTATCCTTGCTTTCCCACTTGGAAGGCTGCATTCATGCTGCCTTGAAGCTGCCTGACGTCCCCTGCTGTTGACAGGCCTGGAAACCCGGTCGAAATGCTTCTGGGAAGAAAATGAGTTTGCTCCGTCTCAACACGGTGCTTCCATGGCCGCGGTGGTGGTTAGCCTGACAAGCCCCAGAGCGAAAGGGAAACTCAACGTGAGAATTTGCCTCCAGTTTAGGCCCTGCGTAGCCGGGCAGGAAGGGCGGCATGCAGCAGTTTCCATGAGTTCGTAGTCCCCGTTCGGGTTTATTTTAACGAAATTACCCATTTGAGGACTCCTAGGCCCCTCGGGCGTGCATCCATTTCCCTCCGAGGTCACTGAGGACCTCCAGACACCCCCCACGCCGTGGTCCCGCTGAGCAACATCGAGGCCCATTGCTCTGCCCCTCGGAGGCCCTGTGTGCGTGCCGAGTGATGGGCAACACTCTGCACGTTCCTTGAGGAGAGCTACATTTCCAGAGCCCTCAAACAGCCTCAGGACCAGATTTCTGGTGAGTCCGAAGCTCCCAGGAAATATTTGTCGTCGCCCTTGTGAGAGCTGCCGTGAGAAAACACTCTGCTTTGCCTCCTTCGCGGGCCTCGTACCTGAAGGCACTCTGCTCGAGGAGAACGTCAGCATCTCGCAATGCTGAGTCGCTAACGGGACAGCCAGATTGAGCACAGGCCTGGAGGGAAGGCCCTGACGTGAGGTGCAGAAGCGGAGCCGCGCAGCAGTTTCCATGAGGCCGTAGCCTCTGCTCTGCGTGTCTTTAACGGCAGTAGAGTTTCCTGGACACCTGGGAGGCTCGCGGGGGCACCCTGTTCCAGGCTGGAACACGGAGTACTCCGAGGCACCCCTGGGTCTGCTGAGCAACGTCCAGGCACGGAGCCCTTTGGAGCCGCTCTCTATACGCCGAGTGTAGGGAAACGCCCTGCACTCTCTCCTGGAGCAGATTCGATTCCCCACCAAACCCACACTTTCACGAACAGACTTCTGGCACGTCTCACATGCCTTTGAGGTCTTACGCCCTGCCCTAGCCTGAGCTGCCCTGAGAGACCCCTCGGCCTCGCATTGCATCTAGGACCTCCTGCCTGAAATCACCCTGCCTCCAAGCGAAAGTCGGCTTGCGTTCTTACTGCGATTTAAGCCCTGTGCTTCCTGTGGCCCTGCAGGCTTTGGAATAGCCACAGGCCCCAGAGGCGTAACTAGGCAGGGCATTCCTTGGTTGAGGCAGTTCACTTGACCCAGAACACCCTACTTCGGGGAGTTGGTTCAGGGAAGCAAACGCAGGGTAACATGTGTCTCTTTGGACTGGTTAGAAACCACAGGGAGGTAAGCTGAGTGTGCGCGTGGAAACGGGAGCCTGCTGGAACTATCCTTGCTTTCCCACTTGGAAGGCTGCATTCATGCTGCCTTGAAGCTGCCTGACGTCCCCTGCTGTTGACAGGCCTGGAAACCCGGTCGAAATGCTTCTGGGAAGAAAATGAGTTTGCTCCGTCTCATCCCGGTGCTTCCATGGCCGCGGTGGTGGTTAGCCTGACAAGCTCCAGAGCGAAAGGAAAACTCAACGTGAGAATTTGCCTCCAGTTTAGGCCCTGCGTAGCCGGGTAGGAAGGGCGGCATGCAGCAGTTTCCATGAGTTCGTAGTCCCCGTTCGGGTTTATTTTAACGAAATTACCCATTTGAGGACTCCTAGGCCCCTCGGGCGTGCATCCATTTCCCTCCAAGGTCACTGAGGACCTCCAGACACCCCCCACGCCGTGGTCCCGCTGAGCAACATCGAGGCCCATTGCTCTGCCCCTCGGAGTCCCTGAGTGCGTGCCGAGTGATGGGCAGCACTCTGCACGTTCCTTGAGGAGAGCTACATTTCCAGAGCCCTCAAACAGCCTCAGGACCAGATTTCTGGTGAGTCCGAAGCTCCCAGGAAATATTTGTCGTCGCCCTTGTGAGAGCTGCCGTGAGAAAACACTCTGCTTTGCCTCCTTCGCGGGCCTCGTACCTGAAGGCACTCTGCTCGAGGAGAACGTCAGCATCTCGCAATGCTGAGTCGCTAACGGGACAGCCAGATTGAACACAGGCCTGGAGGGAAGGCCCTGCCGTGAGGTGCAGAAGCGGAGCCGCGCAGCAGTTTCCATGAGGCCGTAGCCTCTGCTCTGCGTGTCTTTAACGGCAGTAGAGTTTCCTGGACACCTGGGAGGCTCGCGGGGGCACCCTCTTCCAGGCTGGAACACGGAGTACTTCCAGGCATCCCTGGGTCTGCTGAGCAACGTCCAGGCACGGAGCCCTTTGGAGCCGCTCTCTATACGCCGAGTGTAGGGAAACGCCCTGCACTCTCTCCTGGAGCAGATTCGATTCCCCACCAAACCCACACTTTCACGAACAGACTTCTGGCACGTCTCACATGCCTTTGAGGTCTTACGCCCTGCCCTAGCCTGAGCTGCCCTGAGAGACCCCTCGGCCTCGCATTGCATCTAGGACCTCCTGCCTGAAATCACCCTGCCTCCAAGCGAAAGTCGGCTTGCGTTCTTACTGCGATTTAAGCCCTGTGCTTCCTGTGGCCCTGCAGGCTTTGGAATAGCCACAGGCCCCAGAGGCGTAACTAGGCAGGGCATTCCTTGGTTGAGGCAGTTCACTTGACCCAGAACACCCTGCTTCAGGGAGTTGGTTCAGGGAAGCAAACGCAGGGTAACATGTGTCTCTTTGCACTGGTTAGAAACCACAGGGAGGTAAGCTGAGTGTGCGCGTGGAAACGGGAGCCTGCTGGAACTATCCTTGCTTTCCCACTTGGAAGGCTGCATTCATGCTGCCTTGAAGCTGCCTGACGTCCCCTGCTGTTGACAGGCCTGGAAACCCGGTCGAAATGCTTCTGGGAAGAAAATGAGTTTGCTCCGTCTCAACACGGTGCTTCCATGGCCGCGGTGGTGGTTAGCCTGACAAGCCCCAGAGCGAAAGGGAAACTCAACGTGAGAATTTGCCTCCAGTTTAGGCCCTGCGTAGCCGGGCAGGAAGGGCGGCATGCAGCAGTTTCCATGAGTTCGTAGTCCCCGTTCGGGTTTATTTTAACGAAATTACCCATTTGAGGACTCCTAGGCCCCTCGGGCGTGCATCCATTTCCCTCCGAGGTCACTGAGGACCTCCAGACACCCCCCACGCCGTGGTCCCGCTGAGCAACATCGAGGCCCATTGCTCTGCCCCTCGGAGGCCCTGTGTGCGTGCCGAGTGATGGGCAACACTCTGCACGTTCCTTGAGGAGAGCTACATTTCCAGAGCCCTCAAACAGCCTCAGGACCAGATTTCTGGTGAGTCCGAAGCTCCCAGGAAATATTTGTCGTCGCCCTTGTGAGAGCTGCCGTGAGAAAACACTCTGCTTTGCCTCCTTCGCGGGCCTCGTACCTGAAGGCACTCTGCTCGAGGAGAACGTCAGCATCTCGCAATGCTGAGTCGCTAACGGGACAGCCAGATTGAGCACAGGCCTGGAGGGAAGGCCCTGACGTGAGGTGCAGAAGCGGAGCCGCGCAGCAGTTTCCATGAGGCCGTAGCCTCTGCTCTGCGTGTCTTTAACGGCAGTAGAGTTTCCTGGACACCTGGGAGGCTCGCGGGGGCACCCTGTTCCAGGCTGGAACACGGAGTACTCCGAGGCACCCCTGGGTCTGCTGAGCAACGTCCAGGCACGGAGCCCTTTGGAGCCGCTCTCTATACGCCGAGTGTAGGGAAACGCCCTGCACTCTCTCCTGGAGCAGATTCGATTCCCCACCAAACCCACACTTTCACGAACAGACTTCTGGCACGTCTCACATGCCTTTGAGGTCTTACGCCCTGCCCTAGCCTGAGCTGCCCTGAGAGACCCCTCGGCCTCGCATTGCATCTAGGACCTCCTGCCTGAAATCACCCTGCCTCCAAGCGAAAGTCGGCTTGCGTTCTTACTGCGATTTAAGCCCTGTGCTTCCTGTGGCCCTGCAGGCTTTGGAATAGCCACAGGCCCCAGAGGCGTAACTAGGCAGGGCATTCCTTGGTTGAGGCAGTTCACTTGACCCAGAACACCCTACTTCGGGGAGTTGGTTCAGGGAAGCAAACGCAGGGTAACATGTGTCTCTTTGGACTGGTTAGAAACCACAGGGAGGTAAGCTGAGTGTGCGCGTGGAAACGGGAGCCTGCTGGAACTATCCTTGCTTTCCCACTTGGAAGGCTGCATTCATGCTGCCTTGAAGCTGCCTGACGTCCCCTGCTGTTGACAGGCCTGGAAACCCGGTCGAAATGCTTCTGGGAAGAAAATGAGTTTGCTCCGTCTCATCCCGGTGCTTCCATGGCCGCGGTGGTGGTTAGCCTGACAAGCTCCAGAGCGAAAGGAAAACTCAACGTGAGAATTTGCCTCCAGTTTAGGCCCTGCGTAGCCGGGTAGGAAGGGCGGCATGCAGCAGTTTCCATGAGTTCGTAGTCCCCGTTCGGGTTTATTTTAACGAAATTACCCATTTGAGGACTCCTAGGCCCCTCGGGCGTGCATCCATTTCCCTCCAAGGTCACTGAGGACCTCCAGACACCCCCCACGCCGTGGTCCCGCTGAGCAACATCGAGGCCCATTGCTCTGCCCCTCGGAGTCCCTGAGTGCGTGCCGAGTGATGGGCAGCACTCTGCACGTTCCTTGAGGAGAGCTACATTTCCAGAGCCCTCAAACAGCCTCAGGACCAGATTTCTGGTGAGTCCGAAGCTCCCAGGAAATATTTGTCGTCGCCCTTGTGAGAGCTGCCGTGAGAAAACACTCTGCTTTGCCTCCTTCGCGGGCCTCGTACCTGAAGGCACTCTGCTCGAGGAGAACGTCAGCATCTCGCAATGCTGAGTCGCTAACGGGACAGCCAGATTGAACACAGGCCTGGAGGGAAGGCCCTGCCGTGAGGTGCAGAAGCGGAGCCGCGCAGCAGTTTCCATGAGGCCGTAGCCTCTGCTCTGCGTGTCTTTAACGGCAGTAGAGTTTCCTGGACACCTGGGAGGCTCGCGGGGGCACCCTCTTCCAGGCTGGAACACGGAGTACTTCCAGGCATCCCTGGGTCTGCTGAGCAACGTCCAGGCACGGAGCCCTTTGGAGCCGCTCTCTATACGCCGAGTGTAGGGAAACGCCCTGCACTCTCTCCTGGAGCAGATTCGATTCCCCACCAAACCCACACTTTCACGAACAGACTTCTGGCACGTCTCACATGCCTTTGAGGTCTTACGCCCTGCCCTAGCCTGAGCTGCCCTGAGAGACCCCTCGGCCTCGCATTCCATCTAGGACCTCCTGCCTGAAATCACCCTGCCTCCAAGCGAAAGTCGGCTTGCGTTCTTACTGCGATTTAAGCCCTGTGCTTCCTGTGGCCCTGCAGGCTTTGGAATAGCCACAGGCCCCAGAGGCGTAACTAGGCAGGGCATTCCTTGGTTGAGGCAGTTCACTTGACCCAGAACACCCTGCTTCAGGGAGTTGGTTCAGGGAAGCAAACGCAGGGTAACATGTGTCTCTTTGCACTGGTTAGAAACCACAGGGAGGTAAGCTGAGTGTGCGCGTGGAAACGGGAGCCTGCTGGAACTATCCTTGCTTTCCCACTTGGAAGGCTGCATTCATGCTGCCTTGAAGCTGCCTGACGTCCCCTGCTGTTGACAGGCCTGGAAACCCGGTCGAAATGCTTCTGGGAAGAAAATGAGTTTGCTCCGTCTCAACACGGTGCTTCCATGGCCGCGGTGGTGGTTAGCCTGACAAGCCCCAGAGCGAAAGGGAAACTCAACGTGAGAATTTGCCTCCAGTTTAGGCCCTGCGTAGCCGGGCAGGAAGGGCGGCATGCAGCAGTTTCCATGAGTTCGTAGTCCCCGTTCGGGTTTATTTTAACGAAATTACCCATTTGAGGACTCCTAGGCCCCTCGGGCGTGCATCCATTTCCCTCCGAGGTCACTGAGGACCTCCAGACACCCCCCACGCCGTGGTCCCGCTGAGCAACATCGAGGCCCATTGCTCTGCCCCTCGGAGGCCCTGTGTGCGTGCCGAGTGATGGGCAACACTCTGCACGTTCCTTGAGGAGAGCTACATTTCCAGAGCCCTCAAACAGCCTCAGGACCAGATTTCTGGTGAGTCCGAAGCTCCCAGGAAATATTTGTCGTCGCCCTTGTGAGAGCTGCCGTGAGAAAACACTCTGCTTTGCCTCCTTCGCGGGCCTCGTACCTGAAGGCACTCTGCTCGAGGAGAACGTCAGCATCTCGCAATGCTGAGTCGCTAACGGGACAGCCAGATTGAGCACAGGCCTGGAGGGAAGGCCCTGACGTGAGGTGCAGAAGCGGAGCCGCGCAGCAGTTTCCATGAGGCCGTAGCCTCTGCTCTGCGTGTCTTTAACGGCAGTAGAGTTTCCTGGACACCTGGGAGGCTCGCGGGGGCACCCTGTTCCAGGCTGGAACACGGAGTACTCCGAGGCACCCCTGGGTCTGCTGAGCAACGTCCAGGCACGGAGCCCTTTGGAGCCGCTCTCTATACGCCGAGTGTAGGGAAACGCCCTGCACTCTCTCCTGGAGCAGATTCGATTCCCCACCAAACCCACACTTTCACGAACAGACTTCTGGCACGTCTCACATGCCTTTGAGGTCTTACGCCCTGCCCTAGCCTGAGCTGCCCTGAGAGACCCCTCGGCCTCGCATTGCATCTAGGACCTCCTGCCTGAAATCACCCTGCCTCCAAGCGAAAGTCGGCTTGCGTTCTTACTGCGATTTAAGCCCTGTGCTTCCTGTGGCCCTGCAGGCTTTGGAATAGCCACAGGCCCCAGAGGCGTAACTAGGCAGGGCATTCCTTGGTTGAGGCAGTTCACTTGACCCAGAACACCCTACTTCGGGGAGTTGGTTCAGGGAAGCAAACGCAGGGTAACATGTGTCTCTTTGGACTGGTTAGAAACCACAGGGAGGTAAGCTGAGTGTGCGCGTGGAAACGGGAGCCTGCTGGAACTATCCTTGCTTTCCCACTTGGAAGGCTGCATTCATGCTGCCTTGAAGCTGCCTGACGTCCCCTGCTGTTGACAGGCCTGGAAACCCGGTCGAAATGCTTCTGGGAAGAAAATGAGTTTGCTCCGTCTCATCCCGGTGCTTCCATGGCCGCGGTGGTGGTTAGCCTGACAAGCTCCAGAGCGAAAGGAAAACTCAACGTGAGAATTTGCCTCCAGTTTAGGCCCTGCGTAGCCGGGTAGGAAGGGCGGCATGCAGCAGTTTCCATGAGTTCGTAGTCCCCGTTCGGGTTTATTTTAACGAAATTACCCATTTGAGGACTCCTAGGCCCCTCGGGCGTGCATCCATTTCCCTCCAAGGTCACTGAGGACCTCCAGACACCCCCCACGCCGTGGTCCCGCTGAGCAACATCGAGGCCCATTGCTCTGCCCCTCGGAGTCCCTGAGTGCGTGCCGAGTGATGGGCAGCACTCTGCACGTTCCTTGAGGAGAGCTACATTTCCAGAGCCCTCAAACAGCCTCAGGACCAGATTTCTGGTGAGTCCGAAGCTCCCAGGAAATATTTGTCGTCGCCCTTGTGAGAGCTGCCGTGAGAAAACACTCTGCTTTGCCTCCTTCGCGGGCCTCGTACCTGAAGGCACTCTGCTCGAGGAGAACGTCAGCATCTCGCAATGCTGAGTCGCTAACGGGACAGCCAGATTGAACACAGGCCTGGAGGGAAGGCCCTGCCGTGAGGTGCAGAAGCGGAGCCGCGCAGCAGTTTCCATGAGGCCGTAGCCTCTGCTCTGCGTGTCTTTAACGGCAGTAGAGTTTCCTGGACACCTGGGAGGCTCGCGGGGGCACCCTCTTCCAGGCTGGAACACGGAGTACTTCCAGGCATCCCTGGGTCTGCTGAGCAACGTCCAGGCACGGAGCCCTTTGGAGCCGCTCTCTATACGCCGAGTGTAGGGAAACGCCCTGCACTCTCTCCTGGAGCAGATTCGATTCCCCACCAAACCCACACTTTCACGAACAGACTTCTGGCACGTCTCACATGCCTTTGAGGTCTTACGCCCTGCCCTAGCCTGAGCTGCCCTGAGAGACCCCTCGGCCTCGCATTCCATCTAGGACCTCCTGCCTGAAATCACCCTGCCTCCAAGCGAAAGTCGGCTTGCGTTCTTACTGCGATTTAAGCCCTGTGCTTCCTGTGGCCCTGCAGGCTTTGGAATAGCCACAGGCCCCAGAGGCGTAACTAGGCAGGGCATTCCTTGGTTGAGGCAGTTCACTTGACCCAGAACACCCTGCTTCAGGGAGTTGGTTCAGGGAAGCAAACGCAGGGTAACATGTGTCTCTTTGCACTGGTTAGAAACCACAGGGAGGTAAGCTGAGTGTGCGCGTGGAAACGGGAGCCTGCTGGAACTATCCTTGCTTTCCCACTTGGAAGGCTGCATTCATGCTGCCTTGAAGCTGCCTGACGTCCCCTGCTGTTGACAGGCCTGGAAACCCGGTCGAAATGCTTCTGGGAAGAAAATGAGTTTGCTCCGTCTCAACACGGTGCTTCCATGGCCGCGGTGGTGGTTAGCCTGACAAGCCCCAGAGCGAAAGGGAAACTCAACGTGAGAATTTGCCTCCAGTTTAGGCCCTGCGTAGCCGGGCAGGAAGGGCGGCATGCAGCAGTTTCCATGAGTTCGTAGTCCCCGTTCGGGTTTATTTTAACGAAATTACCCATTTGAGGACTCCTAGGCCCCTCGGGCGTGCATCCATTTCCCTCCGAGGTCACTGAGGACCTCCAGACACCCCCCACGCCGTGGTCCCGCTGAGCAACATCGAGGCCCATTGCTCTGCCCCTCGGAGGCCCTGTGTGCGTGCCGAGTGATGGGCAACACTCTGCACGTTCCTTGAGGAGAGCTACATTTCCAGAGCCCTCAAACAGCCTCAGGACCAGATTTCTGGTGAGTCCGAAGCTCCCAGGAAATATTTGTCGTCGCCCTTGTGAGAGCTGCCGTGAGAAAACACTCTGCTTTGCCTCCTTCGCGGGCCTCGTACCTGAAGGCACTCTGCTCGAGGAGAACGTCAGCATCTCGCAATGCTGAGTCGCTAACGGGACAGCCAGATTGAGCACAGGCCTGGAGGGAAGGCCCTGACGTGAGGTGCAGAAGCGGAGCCGCGCAGCAGTTTCCATGAGGCCGTAGCCTCTGCTCTGCGTGTCTTTAAC
This sequence comes from Orcinus orca, assembly GCF_937001465.1. NCBI lineage: Eukaryota > Metazoa > Chordata > Mammalia > Artiodactyla > Delphinidae > Orcinus > Orcinus orca. The sequence goes on along the minus strand of NW_026044069.1, from coordinate 969,427 downwards.
GGCAGTAGAGTTTCCTGGACACCTGGGAGGCTCGCGGGGGCACCCTGTTCCAGGCTGGAACACGGAGTACTCCGAGGCACCCCTGGGTCTGCTGAGCAACGTCCAGGCACGGAGCCCTTTGGAGCCGCTCTCTATACGCCGAGTGTAGGGAAACGCCCTGCACTCTCTCCTGGAGCAGATTCGATTCCCCACCAAACCCACACTTTCACGAACAGACTTCTGGCACGTCTCACATGCCTTTGAGGTCTTACGCCCTGCCCTAGCCTGAGCTGCCCTGAGAGACCCCTCGGCCTCGCATTGCATCTAGGACCTCCTGCCTGAAATCACCCTGCCTCCAAGCGAAAGTCGGCTTGCGTTCTTACTGCGATTTAAGCCCTGTGCTTCCTGTGGCCCTGCAGGCTTTGGAATAGCCACAGGCCCCAGAGGCGTAACTAGGCAGGGCATTCCTTGGTTGAGGCAGTTCACTTGACCCAGAACACCCTACTTCGGGGAGTTGGTTCAGGGAAGCAAACGCAGGGTAACATGTGTCTCTTTGGACTGGTTAGAAACCACAGGGAGGTAAGCTGAGTGTGCGCGTGGAAACGGGAGCCTGCTGGAACTATCCTTGCTTTCCCACTTGGAAGGCTGCATTCATGCTGCCTTGAAGCTGCCTGACGTCCCCTGCTGTTGACAGGCCTGGAAACCCGGTCGAAATGCTTCTGGGAAGAAAATGAGTTTGCTCCGTCTCATCCCGGTGCTTCCATGGCCGCGGTGGTGGTTAGCCTGACAAGCTCCAGAGCGAAAGGAAAACTCAACGTGAGAATTTGCCTCCAGTTTAGGCCCTGCGTAGCCGGGTAGGAAGGGCGGCATGCAGCAGTTTCCATGAGTTCGTAGTCCCCGTTCGGGTTTATTTTAACGAAATTACCCATTTGAGGACTCCTAGGCCCCTCGGGCGTGCATCCATTTCCCTCCAAGGTCACTGAGGACCTCCAGACACCCCCCACGCCGTGGTCCCGCTGAGCAACATCGAGGCCCATTGCTCTGCCCCTCGGAGTCCCTGAGTGCGTGCCGAGTGATGGGCAGCACTCTGCACGTTCCTTGAGGAGAGCTACATTTCCAGAGCCCTCAAACAGCCTCAGGACCAGATTTCTGGTGAGTCCGAAGCTCCCAGGAAATATTTGTCGTCGCCCTTGTGAGAGCTGCCGTGAGAAAACACTCTGCTTTGCCTCCTTCGCGGGCCTCGTACCTGAAGGCACTCTGCTCGAGGAGAACGTCAGCATCTCGCAATGCTGAGTCGCTAACGGGACAGCCAGATTGAACACAGGCCTGGAGGGAAGGCCCTGCCGTGAGGTGCAGAAGCGGAGCCGCGCAGCAGTTTCCATGAGGCCGTAGCCTCTGCTCTGCGTGTCTTTAACGGCAGTAGAGTTTCCTGGACACCTGGGAGGCTCGCGGGGGCACCCTCTTCCAGGCTGGAACACGGAGTACTTCCAGGCATCCCTGGGTCTGCTGAGCAACGTCCAGGCACGGAGCCCTTTGGAGCCGCTCTCTATACGCCGAGTGTAGGGAAACGCCCTGCACTCTCTCCTGGAGCAGATTCGATTCCCCACCAAACCCACACTTTCACGAACAGACTTCTGGCACGTCTCACATGCCTTTGAGGTCTTACGCCCTGCCCTAGCCTGAGCTGCCCTGAGAGACCCCTCGGCCTCGCATTCCATCTAGGACCTCCTGCCTGAAATCACCCTGCCTCCAAGCGAAAGTCGGCTTGCGTTCTTACTGCGATTTAAGCCCTGTGCTTCCTGTGGCCCTGCAGGCTTTGGAATAGCCACAGGCCCCAGAGGCGTAACTAGGCAGGGCATTCCTTGGTTGAGGCAGTTCACTTGACCCAGAACACCCTGCTTCAGGGAGTTGGTTCAGGGAAGCAAACGCAGGGTAACATGTGTCTCTTTGCACTGGTTAGAAACCACAGGGAGGTAAGCTGAGTGTGCGCGTGGAAACGGGAGCCTGCTGGAACTATCCTTGCTTTCCCACTTGGAAGGCTGCATTCATGCTGCCTTGAAGCTGCCTGACGTCCCCTGCTGTTGACAGGCCTGGAAACCCGGTCGAAATGCTTCTGGGAAGAAAATGAGTTTGCTCCGTCTCAACACGGTGCTTCCATGGCCGCGGTGGTGGTTAGCCTGACAAGCCCCAGAGCGAAAGGGAAACTCAACGTGAGAATTTGCCTCCAGTTTAGGCCCTGCGTAGCCGGGCAGGAAGGGCGGCATGCAGCAGTTTCCATGAGTTCGTAGTCCCCGTTCGGGTTTATTTTAACGAAATTACCCATTTGAGGACTCCTAGGCCCCTCGGGCGTGCATCCATTTCCCTCCGAGGTCACTGAGGACCTCCAGACACCCCCCACGCCGTGGTCCCGCTGAGCAACATCGAGGCCCATTGCTCTGCCCCTCGGAGGCCCTGTGTGCGTGCCGAGTGATGGGCAACACTCTGCACGTTCCTTGAGGAGAGCTACATTTCCAGAGCCCTCAAACAGCCTCAGGACCAGATTTCTGGTGAGTCCGAAGCTCCCAGGAAATATTTGTCGTCGCCCTTGTGAGAGCTGCCGTGAGAAAACACTCTGCTTTGCCTCCTTCGCGGGCCTCGTACCTGAAGGCACTCTGCTCGAGGAGAACGTCAGCATCTCGCAATGCTGAGTCGCTAACGGGACAGCCAGATTGAGCACAGGCCTGGAGGGAAGGCCCTGACGTGAGGTGCAGAAGCGGAGCCGCGCAGCAGTTTCCATGAGGCCGTAGCCTCTGCTCTGCGTGTCTTTAACGGCAGTAGAGTTTCCTGGACACCTGGGAGGCTCGCGGGGGCACCCTGTTCCAGGCTGGAACACGGAGTACTCCGAGGCACCCCTGGGTCTGCTGAGCAACGTCCAGGCACGGAGCCCTTTGGAGCCGCTCTCTATACGCCGAGTGTAGGGAAACGCCCTGCACTCTCTCCTGGAGCAGATTCGATTCCCCACCAAACCCACACTTTCACGAACAGACTTCTGGCACGTCTCACATGCCTTTGAGGTCTTACGCCCTGCCCTAGCCTGAGCTGCCCTGAGAGACCCCTCGGCCTCGCATTGCATCTAGGACCTCCTGCCTGAAATCACCCTGCCTCCAAGCGAAAGTCGGCTTGCGTTCTTACTGCGATTTAAGCCCTGTGCTTCCTGTGGCCCTGCAGGCTTTGGAATAGCCACAGGCCCCAGAGGCGTAACTAGGCAGGGCATTCCTTGGTTGAGGCAGTTCACTTGACCCAGAACACCCTACTTCGGGGAGTTGGTTCAGGGAAGCAAACGCAGGGTAACATGTGTCTCTTTGGACTGGTTAGAAACCACAGGGAGGTAAGCTGAGTGTGCGCGTGGAAACGGGAGCCTGCTGGAACTATCCTTGCTTTCCCACTTGGAAGGCTGCATTCATGCTGCCTTGAAGCTGCCTGACGTCCCCTGCTGTTGACAGGCCTGGAAACCCGGTCGAAATGCTTCTGGGAAGAAAATGAGTTTGCTCCGTCTCATCCCGGTGCTTCCATGGCCGCGGTGGTGGTTAGCCTGACAAGCTCCAGAGCGAAAGGAAAACTCAACGTGAGAATTTGCCTCCAGTTTAGGCCCTGCGTAGCCGGGTAGGAAGGGCGGCATGCAGCAGTTTCCATGAGTTCGTAGTCCCCGTTCGGGTTTATTTTAACGAAATTACCCATTTGAGGACTCCTAGGCCCCTCGGGCGTGCATCCATTTCCCTCCAAGGTCACTGAGGACCTCCAGACACCCCCCACGCCGTGGTCCCGCTGAGCAACATCGAGGCCCATTGCTCTGCCCCTCGGAGTCCCTGAGTGCGTGCCGAGTGATGGGCAGCACTCTGCACGTTCCTTGAGGAGAGCTACATTTCCAGAGCCCTCAAACAGCCTCAGGACCAGATTTCTGGTGAGTCCGAAGCTCCCAGGAAATATTTGTCGTCGCCCTTGTGAGAGCTGCCGTGAGAAAACACTCTGCTTTGCCTCCTTCGCGGGCCTCGTACCTGAAGGCACTCTGCTCGAGGAGAACGTCAGCATCTCGCAATGCTGAGTCGCTAACGGGACAGCCAGATTGAGCACAGGCCTGGAGGGAAGGCCCTGACGTGAGGTGCAGAAGCGGAGCCGCGCAGCAGTTTCCATGAGGCCGTAGCCTCTGCTCTGCGTGTCTTTAACGGCAGTAGAGTTTCCTGGACACCTGGGAGGCTCGCGGGGGCACCCTGTTCCAGGCTGGAACACGGAGTACTCCGAGGCACCCCTGGGTCTGCTGAGCAACGTCCAGGCACGGAGCCCTTTGGAGCCGCTCTCTATACGCCGAGTGTAGGGAAACGCCCTGCACTCTCTCCTGGAGCAGATTCGATTCCCCACCAAACCCACACTTTCACGAACAGACTTCTGGCACGTCTCACATGCCTTTGAGGTCTTACGCCCTGCCCTAGCCTGAGCTGCCCTGAGAGACCCCTCGGCCTCGCATTGCATCTAGGACCTCCTGCCTGAAATCACCCTGCCTCCAAGCGAAAGTCGGCTTGCGTTCTTACTGCGATTTAAGCCCTGTGCTTCCTGTGGCCCTGCAGGCTTTGGAATAGCCACAGGCCCCAGAGGCGTAACTAGGCAGGGCATTCCTTGGTTGAGGCAGTTCACTTGACCCAGAACACCCTACTTCGGGGAGTTGGTTCAGGGAAGCAAACGCAGGGTAACATGTGTCTCTTTGGACTGGTTAGAAACCACAGGGAGGTAAGCTGAGTGTGCGCGTGGAAACGGGAGCCTGCTGGAACTATCCTTGCTTTCCCACTTGGAAGGCTGCATTCATGCTGCCTTGAAGCTGCCTGACGTCCCCTGCTGTTGACAGGCCTGGAAACCCGGTCGAAATGCTTCTGGGAAGAAAATGAGTTTGCTCCGTCTCATCCCGGTGCTTCCATGGCCGCGGTGGTGGTTAGCCTGACAAGCTCCAGAGCGAAAGGAAAACTCAACGTGAGAATTTGCCTCCAGTTTAGGCCCTGCGTAGCCGGGTAGGAAGGGCGGCATGCAGCAGTTTCCATGAGTTCGTAGTCCCCGTTCGGGTTTATTTTAACGAAATTACCCATTTGAGGACTCCTAGGCCCCTCGGGCGTGCATCCATTTCCCTCCAAGGTCACTGAGGACCTCCAGACACCCCCCACGCCGTGGTCCCGCTGAGCAACATCGAGGCCCATTGCTCTGCCCCTCGGAGTCCCTGAGTGCGTGCCGAGTGATGGGCAGCACTCTGCACGTTCCTTGAGGAGAGCTACATTTCCAGAGCCCTCAAACAGCCTCAGGACCAGATTTCTGGTGAGTCCGAAGCTCCCAGGAAATATTTGTCGTCGCCCTTGTGAGAGCTGCCGTGAGAAAACACTCTGCTTTGCCTCCTTCGCGGGCCTCGTACCTGAAGGCACTCTGCTCGAGGAGAACGTCAGCATCTCGCAATGCTGAGTCGCTAACGGGACAGCCAGATTGAGCACAGGCCTGGAGGGAAGGCCCTGCCGTGAGGTGCAGAAGCGGAGCCGCGCAGCAGTTTCCATGAGGCCGTAGCCTCTGCTCTGCGTGTCTTTAACGGCAGTAGAGTTTCCTGGACACCTGGGAGGCTCGCGGGGGCACCCTCTTCCAGGCTGGAACACGGAGTACTTCCAGGCACCCCTGGGTCTGCTGAGCAACGTCCAGGCACGGAGCCCTTTGGAGCCGCTCTCTATACGCCGAGTGTAGGGAAACGCCCTGCACTCTCTCCTGGAGCAGATTCGATTCCCCACCAAACCCACACTTTCACGAACAGACTTCTGGCACGTCTCACATGCCTTTGAGGTCTTACGCCCTGCCCTAGCCTGAGCTGCCCTGAGAGACCCCTCGGCCTCGCATTCCATCTAGGACCTCCTGCCTGAAATCACCCTGCCTCCAAGCGAAAGTCGCCTTGCGTTCTTACTGCGATTTAAGCCCTGTGCTTCCTGTGGCCCTGCAGGCTTTGGAATAGCCACAGGCCCCAGAGGCGTAACTAGGCAGGGCATTCCTTGGTTGAGGCAGTTCACTTGACCCAGAACACCCTGCTTCGGGGAGTTGGTTCAGGGAAGCAAACGCAGGGTAACATGTGTCTCTTTGGACTGGTTAGAAACCACAGGGAGGTAAGCTGAGTGTGCGCGTGGAAACGGGAGCCTGCTGGAACTATCCTTGCTTTCCCACTTGGAAGGCTGCATTCATGCTGCCTTGAAGCTGCCTGACGTCCCCTGCTGTTGACAGGCCTGGAAACCCGGTCGAAATGCTTCTGGGAAGAAAATGAGTTTGCTCCGTCTCAACACGGTGCTTCCATGGCCGCGGTGGTGGTTAGCCTGACAAGCCCCAGAGCGAAAGGGAAACTCAACGTGAGAATTTGCCTCCAGTTTAGGCCCTGCGTAGCCGGGCAGGAAGGGCGGCATGCAGCAGTTTCCATGAGTTCGTAGTCCCCGTTCGGGTTTATTTTAACGAAATTACCCATTTGAGGACTCCTAGGCCCCTCGGGCGTGCATCCATTTCCCTCCAAGGTCACTGAGGACCTCCAGACACCCCCCACGCCGTGGTCCCGCTGAGCAACATCGAGGCCCATTGCTCTGCCCCTCGGAGTCCCTGAGTGCGTGCCGAGTGATGGGCAGCACTCTGCACGTTCCTTGAGGAGAGCTACATTTCCAGAGCCCTCAAACAGCCTCAGGACCAGATTTCTGGTGAGTCCGAAGCTCCCAGGAAATATTTGTCGTCGCCCTTGTGAGAGCTGCCGTGAGAAAACACTCTGCTTTGCCTCCTTCGCGGGCCTCGTACCTGAAGGCACTCTGCTCGAGGAGAACGTCAGCATCTCGCAATGCTGAGTCGCTAACGGGACAGCCAGATTGAGCACAGGCCTGGAGGGAAGGCCCTGACGTGAGGTGCAGAAGCGGAGCCGCGCAGCAGTTTCCATGAGGCCGTAGCCTCTGCTCTGCGTGTCTTTAACGGCAGTAGAGTTTCCTGGACACCTGGGAGGCTCGCGGGGGCACCCTGTTCCAGGCTGGAACACGGAGTACTCCCAGGCACCCCTGGGTCTGCTGAGCAACGTCCAGGCACGGAGCCCTTTGGAGCCGCTCTCTATACGCCGAGTGTAGGGAAACGCCCTGCACTCTCTCCTGGAGCAGATTCGATTCCCCACCAAACCCACACTTTCACGAACAGACTTCTGGCACGTCTCACATGCCTTTGAGGTCTTACGCCCTGCCCTAGCCTGAGCTGCCCTGAGAGACCCCTCGGCCTCGCATTGCATCTAGGACCTCCTGCCTGAAATCACCCTGCCTCCAAGCGAAAGTCGCCTTGCGTTCTTACTGCGATTTAAGCCCTGTGCTTCCTGTGGCCCTGCAGGCTTTGGAATAGCCACAGGTCCCAGAGGCGTAACTAGGCAGGGCATTCCTTGGTTGAGGCAGTTCACTTGACCCAGAACACCCTACTTCGGGGAGTTGGTTCAGGGAAGCAAACGCAGGGTAACATGTGTCTCTTTGGACTGGTTAGAAACCACAGGGAGGTAAGCTGAGTGTGCGCGTGGAAACGGGAGCCTGCTGGAACTATCCTTGCTTTCCCACTTGGAAGGCTGCATTCATGCTGCCTTGAAGCTGCCTGACGTCCCCTGCTGTTGACAGGCCTGGAAACCCGGTCGAAATGCTTCTGGGAAGAAAATGAGTTTGCTCCGTCTCATCCCGGTGCTTCCATGGCCGCGGTGGTGGTTAGCCTGACAAGCTCCAGAGCGAAAGGAAAACTCAACGTGAGAATTTGCCTCCAGTTTAGGCCCTGCGTAGCCGGGTAGGAAGGGCGGCATGCAGCAGTTTCCATGAGTTCGTAGTCCCCGTTCGGGTTTATTTTAACGAAATTACCCATTTGAGGACTCCTAGGCCCCTCGGGCGTGCATCCATTTCCCTCCAAGGTCACTGAGGACCTCCAGACACCCCCCACGCCGTGGTCCCGCTGAGCAACATCGAGGCCCATTGCTCTGCCCCTCGGAGTCCCTGAGTGCGTGCCGAGTGATGGGCAGCACTCTGCACGTTCCTTGAGGAGAGCTACATTTCCAGAGCCCTCAAACAGCCTCAGGACCAGATTTCTGGTGAGTCCGAAGCTCCCAGGAAATATTTGTCGTCGCCCTTGTGAGAGCTGCCGTGAGAAAACACTCTGCTTTGCCTCCTTCGCGGGCCTCGTACCTGAAGGCACTCTGCTCGAGGAGAACGTCAGCATCTCGCAATGCTGAGTCGCTAACGGGACAGCCAGATTGAGCACAGGCCTGGAGGGAAGGCCCTGCCGTGAGGTGCAGAAGCGGAGCCGCGCAGCAGTTTCCATGAGGCCGTAGCCTCTGCTCTGCGTGTCTTTAACGGCAGTAGAGTTTCCTGGACACCTGGGAGGCTCGCGGGGGCACCCTCTTCCAGGCTGGAACACGGAGTACTTCCAGGCATCCCTGGGTCTGCTGAGCAACGTCCAGGCACGGAGCCCTTTGGAGCCGCTCTCTATACGCCGAGTGTAGGGAAACGCCCTGCACTCTCTCCTGGAGCAGATTCGATTCCCCACCAAACCCACACTTTCACGAACAGACTTCTGGCACGTCTCACATGCCTTTGAGGTCTTACGCCCTGCCCTAGCCTGAGCTGCCCTGAGAGACCCCTCGGCCTCGCATTCCATCTAGGACCTCCTGCCTGAAATCACCCTGCCTCCAAGCGAAAGTCGGCTTGCGTTCTTACTGCGATTTAAGCCCTGTGCTTCCTGTGGCCCTGCAGGCTTTGGAATAGCCACAGGCCCCAGAGGCGTAACTAGGCAGGGCATTCCTTGGTTGAGGCAGTTCACTTGACCCAGAACACCCTGCTTCGGGGAGTTGGTTCAGGGAAGCAAACGCAGGGTAACATGTGTCTCTTTGCACTGGTTAGAAACCACAGGGAGGTAAGCTGAGTGTGCGCGTGGAAACGGGAGCCTGCTGGAACTATCCTTGCTTTCCCACTTGGAAGGCTGCATTCATGCTGCCTTGAAGCTGCCTGACGTCCCCTGCTGTTGACAGGCCTGGAAACCCGGTCGAAATGCTTCTGGGAAGAAAATGAGTTTGCTCCGTCTCAACACGGTGCTTCCATGGCCGCGGTGGTGGTTAGCCTGACAAGCCCCAGAGCGAAAGGGAAACTCAACGTGAGAATTTGCCTCCAGTTTAGGCCCTGCGTAGCCGGGCAGGAAGGGCGGCATGCAGCAGTTTCCATGAGTTCGTAGTCCCCGTTCGGGTTTATTTTAACGAAATTACCCATTTGAGGACTCCTAGGCCCCTCGGGCGTGCATCCATTTCCCTCCGAGGTCACTGAGGACCTCCAGACACCCCCCACGCCGTGGTCCCGCTGAGCAACATCGAGGCCCATTGCTCTGCCCCTCGGAGGCCCTGAGTGCGTGCCGAGTGATGGGCAGCACTCTGCACGTTCCTTGAGGAGAGCTACATTTCCAGAGCCCTCAAACAGCCTCAGGACCAGATTTCTGGTGAGTCCGAAGCTCCCAGGAAATATTTGTCGTCGCCCTTGTGAGAGCTGCCGTGAGAAAACACTCTGCTTTGCCTCCTTCGCGGGCCTCGTACCTGAAGGCACTCTGCTCGAGGAGAACGTCAGCATCTCGCAATGCTGAGTCGCTAACGGGACAGCCAGATTGAGCACAGGCCTGGAGGGAAGGCCCTGACGTGAGGTGCAGAAGCGGAGCCGCGCAGCAGTTTCCATGAGGCCGTAGCCTCTGCTCTGCGTGTCTTTAACGGCAGTAGAGTTTCCTGGACACCTGGGAGGCTCGCGGGGGCACCCTGTTCCAGGCTGGAACACGGAGTACTCCCAGGCACCCCTGGGTCTGCTGAGCAACGTCCAGGCACGGAGCCCTTTGGAGCCGCTCTCTATACGCCGAGTGTAGGGAAACGCCCTGCACTCTCTCCTGGAGCAGATTCGATTCCCCACCAAACCCACACTTTCACGAACAGACTTCTGGCACGTCTCACATGCCTTTGAGGTCTTACGCCCTGCCCTAGCCTGAGCTGCCCTGAGAGACCCCTCGGCCTCGCATTGCATCTAGGACCTCCTGCCTGAAATCACCCTGCCTCCAAGCGAAAGTCGGCTTGCGTTCTTACTGCGATTTAAGCCCTGTGCTTCCTGTGGCCCTGCAGGCTTTGGAATAGCCACAGGCCCCAGAGGCGTAACTAGGCAGGGCATTCCTTGGTTGAGGCAGTTCACTTGACCCAGAACACCCTACTTCGGGGAGTTGGTTCAGGGAAGCAAACGCAGGGTAACATGTGTCTCTTTGGACTGGTTAGAAACCACAGGGAGGTAAGCTGAGTGTGCGCGTGGAAACGGGAGCCTGCTGGAACTATCCTTGCTTTCCCACTTGGAAGGCTGCATTCATGCTGCCTTGAAGCTGCCTGACGTCCCCTGCTGTTGACAGGCCTGGAAACCCGGTCGAAATGCTTCTGGGAAGAAAATGAGTTTGCTCCGTCTCATCCCGGTGCTTCCATGGCCGCGGTGGTGGTTAGCCTGACAAGCTCCAGAGCGAAAGGAAAACTCAACGTGAGAATTTGCCTCCAGTTTAGGCCCTGCGTAGCCGGGTAGGAAGGGCGGCATGCAGCAGTTTCCATGAGTTCGTAGTCCCCGTTCGGGTTTATTTTAACGAAATTACCCATTTGAGGACTCCTAGGCCCCTCGGGCGTGCATCCATTTCCCTCCAAGGTCACTGAGGACCTCCAGACACCCCCCACGCCGTGGTCCCGCTGAGCAACATCGAGGCCCATTGCTCTGCCCCTCGGAGTCCCTGAGTGCGTGCCGAGTGATGGGCAGCACTCTGCACGTTCCTTGAGGAGAGCTACATTTCCAGAGCCCTCAAACAGCCTCAGGACCAGATTTCTGGTGAGTCCGAAGCTCCCAGGAAATATTTGTCGTCGCCCTTGTGAGAGCTGCCGTGAGAAAACACTCTGCTTTGCCTCCTTCGCGGGCCTCGTACCTGAAGGCACTCTGCTCGAGGAGAACGTCAGCATCTCGCAATGCTGAGTCGCTAACGGGACAGCCAGATTGAGCACAGGCCTGGAGGGAAGGCCCTGACGTGAGGTGCAGAAGCGGAGCCGCGCAGCAGTTTCCATGAGGCCGTAGCCTCTGCTCTGCGTGTCTTTAACGGCAGTAGAGTTTCCTGGACACCTGGGAGGCTCGCGGGGGCACCCTCTTCCAGGCTGGAACACGGAGTACTCCGAGGCACCCCTGGGTCTGCTGAGCAACGTCCAGGCACGGAGCCCTTTGGAGCCGCTCTCTATACGCCGAGTGTAGGGAAACGCCCTGCACTCTCTCCTGGAGCAGATTCGATTCCCCACCAAACCCACACTTTCACGAACAGACTTCTGGCACGTCTCACATGCCTTTGAGGTCTTACGCCCTGCCCTAGCCTGAGCTGCCCTGAGAGACCCCTCGGCCTCGCATTGCATCTAGGACCTCCTGCCTGAAATCACCCTGCCTCCAAGCGAAAGTCGGCTTGCGTTCTTACTGCGATTTAAGCCCTGTGCTTCCTGTGGCCCTGCAGGCTTTGGAATAGCCACAGGCCCCAGAGGCGTAACTAGGCAGGGCATTCCTTGGTTGAGGCAGTTCACTTGACCCAGAACACCCTACTTCGGGGAGTTGGTTCAGGGAAGCAAACGCAGGGTAACATGTGTCTCTTTGCACTGGTTAGAAACCACAGGGAGGTAAGCTGAGTGTGCGCGTGGAAACGGGAGCCTGCTGGAACTATCCTTGCTTTCCCACTTGGAAGGCTGCATTCATGCTGCCTTGAAGCTGCCTGACGTCCCCTGCTGTTGACAGGCCTGGAAACCCGGTCGAAATGCTTCTGGGAAGAAAATGAGTTTGCTCCGTCTCATCCCGGTGCTTCCATGGCCGCGGTGGTGGTTAGCCTGACAAGCTCCAGAGCGAAAGGAAAACTCAACGTGAGAATTTGCCTCCAGTTTAGGCCCTGCGTAGCCGGGTAGGAAGGGCGGCATGCAGCAGTTTCCATGAGTTCGTAGTCCCCGTTCGGGTTTATTTTAACGAAATTACCCATTTGAGGACTCCTAGGCCCCTCGGGCGTGCATCCATTTCCCTCCAAGGTCACTGAGGACCTCCAGACACCCCCCACGCCGTGGTCCCGCTGAGCAACATCGAGGCCCATTGCTCTGCCCCTCGGAGGCCCTGAGTGCGTGCCGAGTGATGGGCAGCACTCTGCACGTTCCTTGAGGAGAGCTACATTTCCAGAGCCCTCAAACAGCCTCAGGACCAGATTTCTGGTGAGTCCGAAGCTCCCAGGAAATATTTGTCGTCGCCCTTGTGAGAGCTGCCGTGAGAAAACACTCTGCTTTGCCTCCTTCGCGGGCCTCGTACCTGAAGGCACTCTGCTCGAGGAGAACGTCAGCATCTCGCAATGCTGAGTCGCTAACGGGACAGCCAGATTGAGCACAGGCCTGGAGGGAAGGCCCTGACGTGAGGTGCAGAAGCGGAGCCGCGCAGCAGTTTCCATGAGGCCGTAGCCTCTGCTCTGCGTGTCTTTAACGGCAGTAGAGTTTCCTGGACACCTGGGAGGCTCGCGGGGGCACCCTGTTCCAGGCTGGAACACGGAGTACTCCGAGGCACCCCTGGGTCTGCTGAGCAACGTCCAGGCACGGAGCCCTTTGGAGCCGCTCTCTATACGCCGAGTGTAGGGAAACGCCCTGCACTCTCTCCTGGAGCAGATTCGATTCCCCACCAAACCCACACTTTCACGAACAGACTTCTGGCACGTCTCACATGCCTTTGAGGTCTTACGCCCTGCCCTAGCCTGAGCTGCCCTGAGAGACCCCTCGGCCTCGCATTGCATCTAGGACCTCCTGCCTGAAATCACCCTGCCTCCAAGCGAAAGTCGGCTTGCGTTCTTACTGCGATTTAAGCCCTGTGCTTCCTGTGGCCCTGCAGGCTTTGGAATAGCCACAGGCCCCAGAGGCGTAACTAGGCAGGGCATTCCTTGGTTGAGGCAGTTCACTTGACCCAGAACACCCTACTTCGGGGAGTTGGTTCAGGGAAGCAAACGCAGGGTAACATGTGTCTCTTTGGACTGGTTAGAAACCACAGGGAGGTAAGCTGAGTGTGCGCGTGGAAACGGGAGCCTGCTGGAACTATCCTTGCTTTCCCACTTGGAAGGCTGCATTCATGCTGCCTTGAAGCTGCCTGACGTCCCCTGCTGTTGACAGGCCTGGAAACCCGGTCGAAATGCTTCTGGGAAGAAAATGAGTTTGCTCCGTCTCATCCCGGTGCTTCCATGGCCGCGGTGGTGGTTAGCCTGACAAGCTCCAGAGCGAAAGGAAAACTCAACGTGAGAATTTGCCTCCAGTTTAGGCCCTGCGTAGCCGGGTAGGAAGGGCGGCATGCAGCAGTTTCCATGAGTTCGTAGTCCCCGTTCGGGTTTATTTTAACGAAATTACCCATTTGAGGACTCCTAGGCCCCTCGGGCGTGCATCCATTTCCCTCCAAGGTCACTGAGGACCTCCAGACACCCCCCACGCCGCGGTCCCGCTGAGCAACATCGAGGCCCATTGCTCTGCCCCTCGGAGTCCCTGAGTGCGTGCCGAGTGATGGGCAGCACTCTGCACGTTCCTTGAGGAGAGCTACATTTCCAGAGCCCTCAAACAGCCTCAGGACCAGATTTCTGGTGAGTCCGAAGCTCCCAGGAAATATTTGTCGTCGCCCTTGTGAGAGCTGCCGTGAGAAAACACTCTGCTTTGCCTCCTTCGCGGGCCTCGTACCTGAAGGCACTCTGCTCGAGGAGAACGTCAGCATCTCGCAATGCTGAGTCGCTAACGGGACAGCCAGATTGAACACAGGCCTGGAGGGAAGGCCCTGCCGTGAGGTGCAGAAGCGGAGCCGCGCAGCAGTTTCCATGAGGCCGTAGCCTCTGCTCTGCGTGTCTTTAACGGCAGTAGAGTTTCCTGGACACCTGGGAGGCTCGCGGGGGCACCCTCTTCCAGGCTGGAACACGGAGTACTTCCAGGCATCCCTGGGTCTGCTGAGCAACGTCCAGGCACGGAGCCCTTTGGAGCCGCTCTCTATACGCCGAGTGTAGGGAAACGCCCTGCACTCTCTCCTGGAGCAGATTCGATTCCCCACCAAACCCACACTTTCACGAACAGACTTCTGGCACGTCTCACATGCCTTTGAGGTCTTACGCCCTGCCCTAGCCTGAGCTGCCCTGAGAGACCCCTCGGCCTCGCATTCCATCTAGGACCTCCTGCCTGAAATCACCCTGCCTCCAAGCGAAAGTCGGCTTGCGTTCTTACTGCGATTTAAGCCCTGTGCTTCCTGTGGCCCTGCAGGCTTTGGAATAGCCACAGGCCCCAGAGGCGTAACTAGGCAGGGCATTCCTTGGTTGAGGCAGTTCACTTGACCCAGAACACCCTGCTTCGGGGAGTTGGTTCAGGGAAGCAAACGCAGGGTAACATGTGTCTCTTTGGACTGGTTAGAAACCACAGGGAGGTAAGCTGAGTGTGCGCGTGGAAACGGGAGCCTGCTGGAACTATCCTTGCTTTCCCACTTGGAAGGCTGCATTCATGCTGCCTTGAAGCTGCCTGACGTCCCCTGCTGTTGACAGGCCTGGAAACCCGGTCGAAATGCTTCTGGGAAGAAAATGAGTTTGCTCCGTCTCAACCCGGTGCTTCCATGGCCGCGGTGGTGGTTAGCCTGACAAGCTCCAGAGCGAAAGGGAAACTCAACGTGAGAATTTGCCTCCAGTTTAGGTCCTGCGTAGCCGGGTAGGAAGGGCGGCATGCAGCAGTTTCCATGAGTTCGTAGTCCCCGTTCGGGTTTATTTTAACGAAATTACCCATTTGAGGACTCCTAGGCCCCTCGGGCGTGCATCCATTTCCCTCCAAGGTCACTGAGGACCTCCAGACACCCCCCACGCCGTGGTCCCGCTGAGCAACATCGAGGCCCATTGCTCTGCCCCTCGGAGTCCCTGAGTGCGTGCCGAGTGATGGGCAGCACTCTGCACGTTCCTTGAGGAGAGCTACATTTCCAGAGCCCTCAAACAGCCTCAGGACCAGATTTCTGGTGAGTCCGAAGCTCCCAGGAAATATTTGTCGTCGCCCTTGTGAGAGCTGCCGTGAGAAAACACTCTGCTTTGCCTCCTTCGCGGGCCTCGTACCTGAAGGCACTCTGCTCGAGGAGAACGTCAGCATCTCGCAATGCTGAGTCGCTAACGGGACAGCCAGATTGAACACAGGCCTGGAGGGAAGGCCCTGCCGTGAGGTGCAGAAGCGGAGCCGCGCAGCAGTTTCCATGAGGCCGTAGCCTCTGCTCTGCGTGTCTTTAACGGCAGTAGAGTTTCCTGGACACCTGGGAGGCTCGCGGGGGCACCCTCTTCCAGGCTGGAACACGGAGTACTTCCAGGCATCCCTGGGTCTGCTGAGCAACGTCCAGGCACGGAGCCCTTTGGAGCCGCTCTCTATACGCCGAGTGTAGGGAAACGCCCTGCACTCTCTCCTGGAGCAGATTCGATTCCCCACCAAACCCACACTTTCACGAACAGACTTCTGGCACGTCTCACATGCCTTTGAGGTCTTACGCCCTGCCCTAGCCTGAGCTGCCCTGAGAGACCCCTTGGCCTCGCATTCCATCTAGGACCTCCTGCCTGAAATCACCCTGCCTCCAAGCGAAAGTCGGCTTGCGTTCTTACTGCGATTTAAGCCCTGTGCTTCCTGTAGCCCTGCAGGCTTTGGAATAGCCACAGGCCCCAGAGGCGTAACTAGGCAGGGCATTCCTTGGTTGAGGCAGTTCACTTGACCCAGAACACCCTGCTTCAGGGAGTTGGTTCAGGGAAGCAAACGCAGGGTAACATGTGTCTCTTTGCACTGGTTAGAAACCACAGGGAGGTAAGCTGAGTGTGCGCGTGGAAACGGGAGCCTGCTGGAACTATCCTTGCTTTCCCACTTGGAAGGCTGCATTCATGCTGCCTTGAAGCTGCCTGACGTCCCCTGCTGTTGACAGGCCTGGAAACCCGGTCGAAATGCTTCTGGGAAGAAAATGAGTTTGCTCCGTCTCAACACGGTGCTTCCATGGCCGCGGTGGTGGTTAGCCTGACAAGCCCCAGAGCGAAAGGGAAACTCAACGTGAGAATTTGCCTCCAGTTTAGGCCCTGCGTAGCCGGGCAGGAAGGGCGGCATGCAGCAGTTTCCATGAGTTCGTAGTCCCCGTTCGGGTTTATTTTAACGAAATTACCCATTTGAGGACTCCTAGGCCCCTCGGGCGTGCATCCATTTCCCTCCGAGGTCACTGAGGACCTCCAGACACCCCCCACGCCGTGGTCCCGCTGAGCAACATCGAGGCCCATTGCTCTGCCCCTCGGAGGCCCTGTGTGCGTGCCGAGTGATGGGCAACACTCTGCACGTTCCTTGAGGAGAGCTACATTTCCAGAGCCCTCAAACAGCCTCAGGACCAGATTTCTGGTGAGTCCGAAGCTCCCAGGAAATATTTGTCGTCGCCCTTGTGAGAGCTGCCGTGAGAAAACACTCTGCTTTGCCTCCTTCGCGGGCCTCGTACCTGAAGGCACTCTGCTCGAGGAGAACGTCAGCATCTCGCAATGCTGAGTCGCTAACGGGACAGCCAGATTGAGCACAGGCCTGGAGGGAAGGCCCTGACGTGAGGTGCAGAAGCGGAGCCGCGCAGCAGTTTCCATGAGGCCGTAGCCTCTGCTCTGCGTGTCTTTAACGGCAGTAGAGTTTCCTGGACACCTGGGAGGCTCGCGGGGGCACCCTGTTCCAGGCTGGAACACGGAGTACTCCGAGGCACCCCTGGGTCTGCTGAGCAACGTCCAGGCACGGAGCCCTTTGGAGCCGCTCTCTATACGCCGAGTGTAGGGAAACGCCCTGCACTCTCTCCTGGAGCAGATTCGATTCCCCACCAAACCCACACTTTCACGAACAGACTTCTGGCACGTCTCACATGCCTTTGAGGTCTTACGCCCTGCCCTAGCCTGAGCTGCCCTGAGAGACCCCTCGGCCTCGCATTGCATCTAGGACCTCCTGCCTGAAATCACCCTGCCTCCAAGCGAAAGTCGGCTTGCGTTCTTACTGCGATTTAAGCCCTGTGCTTCCTGTGGCCCTGCAGGCTTTGGAATAGCCACAGGCCCCAGAGGCGTAACTAGGCAGGGCATTCCTTGGTTGAGGCAGTTCACTTGACCCAGAACACCCTACTTCGGGGAGTTGGTTCAGGGAAGCAAACGCAGGGTAACATGTGTCTCTTTGGACTGGTTAGAAACCACAGGGAGGTAAGCTGAGTGTGCGCGTGGAAACGGGAGCCTGCTGGAACTATCCTTGCTTTCCCACTTGGAAGGCTGCATTCATGCTGCCTTGAAGCTGCCTGACGTCCCCTGCTGTTGACAGGCCTGGAAACCCGGTCGAAATGCTTCTGGGAAGAAAATGAGTTTGCTCCGTCTCATCCCGGTGCTTCCATGGCCGCGGTGGTGGTTAGCCTGACAAGCTCCAGAGCGAAAGGAAAACTCAACGTGAGAATTTGCCTCCAGTTTAGGCCCTGCGTAGCCGGGTAGGAAGGGCGGCATGCAGCAGTTTCCATGAGTTCGTAGTCCCCGTTCGGGTTTATTTTAACGAAATTACCCATTTGAGGACTCCTAGGCCCCTCGGGCGTGCATCCATTTCCCTCCAAGGTCACTGAGGACCTCCAGACACCCCCCACGCCGTGGTCCCGCTGAGCAACATCGAGGCCCATTGCTCTGCCCCTCGGAGTCCCTGAGTGCGTGCCGAGTGATGGGCAGCACTCTGCACGTTCCTTGAGGAGAGCTACATTTCCAGAGCCCTCAAACAGCCTCAGGACCAGATTTCTGGTGAGTCCGAAGCTCCCAGGAAATATTTGTCGTCGCCCTTGTGAGAGCTGCCGTGAGAAAACACTCTGCTTTGCCTCCTTCGCGGGCCTCGTACCTGAAGGCACTCTGCTCGAGGAGAACGTCAGCATCTCGCAATGCTGAGTCGCTAACGGGACAGCCAGATTGAGCACAGGCCTGGAGGGAAGGCCCTGCCGTGAGGTGCAGAAGCGGAGCCGCGCAGCAGTTTCCATGAGGCCGTAGCCTCTGCTCTGCGTGTCTTTAACGGCAGTAGAGTTTCCTGGACACCTGGGAGGCTCGCGGGGGCACCCTCTTCCAGGCTGGAACACGGAGTACTTCCAGGCATCCCTGGGTCTGCTGAGCAACGTCCAGGCACGGAGCCCTTTGGAGCCGCTCTCTATACGCCGAGTGTAGGGAAACGCCCTGCACTCTCTCCTGGAGCAGATTCGATTCCCCACCAAACCCACACTTTCACGAACAGACTTCTGGCACGTCTCACATGCCTTTGAGGTCTTACGCCCTGCCCTAGCCTGAGCTGCCCTGAGAGACCCCTCGGCCTCGCATTGCATCTAGGACCTCCTGCCTGAAATCACCCTGCCTCCAAGCGAAAGTCGGCTTGCGTTCTTACTGCGATTTAAGCCCTGTGCTTCCTGTGGCCCTGCAGGCTTTGGAATAGCCACAGGCCCCAGAGGCGTAACTAGGCAGGGCATTCCTTGGTTGAGGCAGTTCACTTGACCCAGAACACCCTGCTTCAGGGAGTTGGTTCAGGGAAGCAAACGCAGGGTAACATGTGTCTCTTTGCACTGGTTAGAAACCACAGGGAGGTAAGCTGAGTGTGCGCGTGGAAACGGGAGCCTGCTGGAACTATCCTTGCTTTCCCACTTGGAAGGCTGCATTCATGCTGCCTTGAAGCTGCCTGACGTCCCCTGCTGTTGACAGGCCTGGAAACCCGGTCGAAATGCTTCTGGGAAGAAAATGAGTTTGCTCCGTCTCAACACGGTGCTTCCATGGCCGCGGTGGTGGTTAGCCTGACAAGCCCCAGAGCGAAAGGGAAACTCAACGTGAGAATTTGCCTCCAGTTTAGGCCCTGCGTAGCCGGGCAGGAAGGGCGGCATGCAGCAGTTTCCATGAGTTCGTAGTCCCCGTTCGGGTTTATTTTAACGAAATTACCCATTTGAGGACTCCTAGGCCCCTCGGGCGTGCATCCATTTCCCTCCGAGGTCACTGAGGACCTCCAGACACCCCCCACGCCGTGGTCCCGCTGAGCAACATCGAGGCCCATTGCTCTGCCCCTCGGAGGCCCTGTGTGCGTGCCGAGTGATGGGCAACACTCTGCACGTTCCTTGAGGAGAGCTACATTTCCAGAGCCCTCAAACAGCCTCAGGACCAGATTTCTGGTGAGTCCGAAGCTCCCAGGAAATATTTGTCGTCGCCCTTGTGAGAGCTGCCGTGAGAAAACACTCTGCTTTGCCTCCTTCGCGGGCCTCGTACCTGAAGGCACTCTGCTCGAGGAGAACGTCAGCATCTCGCAATGCTGAGTCGCTAACGGGACAGCCAGATTGAGCACAGGCCTGGAGGGAAGGCCCTGACGTGAGGTGCAGAAGCGGAGCCGCGCAGCAGTTTCCATGAGGCCGTAGCCTCTGCTCTGCGTGTCTTTAACGGCAGTAGAGTTTCCTGGACACCTGGGAGGCTCGCGGGGGCACCCTGTTCCAGGCTGGAACACGGAGTACTCCGAGGCACCCCTGGGTCTGCTGAGCAACGTCCAGGCACGGAGCCCTTTGGAGCCGCTCTCTATACGCCGAGTGTAGGGAAACGCCCTGCACTCTCTCCTGGAGCAGATTCGATTCCCCACCAAACCCACACTTTCACGAACAGACTTCTGGCACGTCTCACATGCCTTTGAGGTCTTACGCCCTGCCCTAGCCTGAGCTGCCCTGAGAGACCCCTCGGCCTCGCATTGCATCTAGGACCTCCTGCCTGAAATCACCCTGCCTCCAAGCGAAAGTCGGCTTGCGTTCTTACTGCGATTTAAGCCCTGTGCTTCCTGTGGCCCTGCAGGCTTTGGAATAGCCACAGGCCCCAGAGGCGTAACTAGGCAGGGCATTCCTTGGTTGAGGCAGTTCACTTGACCCAGAACACCCTACTTCGGGGAGTTGGTTCAGGGAAGCAAACGCAGGGTAACATGTGTCTCTTTGGACTGGTTAGAAACCACAGGGAGGTAAGCTGAGTGTGCGCGTGGAAACGGGAGCCTGCTGGAACTATCCTTGCTTTCCCACTTGGAAGGCTGCATTCATGCTGCCTTGAAGCTGCCTGACGTCCCCTGCTGTTGACAGGCCTGGAAACCCGGTCGAAATGCTTCTGGGAAGAAAATGAGTTTGCTCCGTCTCATCCCGGTGCTTCCATGGCCGCGGTGGTGGTTAGCCTGACAAGCTCCAGAGCGAAAGGAAAACTCAACGTGAGAATTTGCCTCCAGTTTAGGCCCTGCGTAGCCGGGTAGGAAGGGCGGCATGCAGCAGTTTCCATGAGTTCGTAGTCCCCGTTCGGGTTTATTTTAACGAAATTACCCATTTGAGGACTCCTAGGCCCCTCGGGCGTGCATCCATTTCCCTCCAAGGTCACTGAGGACCTCCAGACACCCCCCACGCCGTGGTCCCGCTGAGCAACATCGAGGCCCATTGCTCTGCCCCTCGGAGTCCCTGAGTGCGTGCCGAGTGATGGGCAGCACTCTGCACGTTCCTTGAGGAGAGCTACATTTCCAGAGCCCTCAAACAGCCTCAGGACCAGATTTCTGGTGAGTCCGAAGCTCCCAGGAAATATTTGTCGTCGCCCTTGTGAGAGCTGCCGTGAGAAAACACTCTGCTTTGCCTCCTTCGCGGGCCTCGTACCTGAAGGCACTCTGCTCGAGGAGAACGTCAGCATCTCGCAATGCTGAGTCGCTAACGGGACAGCCAGATTGAGCACAGGCCTGGAGGGAAGGCCCTGACGTGAGGTGCAGAAGCGGAGCCGCGCAGCAGTTTCCATGAGGCCGTAGCCTCTGCTCTGCGTGTCTTTAACGGCAGTAGAGTTTCCTGGACACCTGGGAGGCTCGCGGGGGCACCCTGTTCCAGGCTGGAACACGGAGTACTCCGAGGCACCCCTGGGTCTGCTGAGCAACGTCCAGGCACGGAGCCCTTTGGAGCCGCTCTCTATACGCCGAGTGTAGGGAAACGCCCTGCACTCTCTCCTGGAGCAGATTCGATTCCCCACCAAACCCACACTTTCACGAACAGACTTCTGGCACGTCTCACATGCCTTTGAGGTCTTACGCCCTGCCCTAGCCTGAGCTGCCCTGAGAGACCCCTCGGCCTCGCATTGCATCTAGGACCTCCTGCCTGAAATCACCCTGCCTCCAAGCGAAAGTCGGCTTGCGTTCTTACTGCGATTTAAGCCCTGTGCTTCCTGTGGCCCTGCAGGCTTTGGAATAGCCACAGGCCCCAGAGGCGTAACTAGGCAGGGCATTCCTTGGTTGAGGCAGTTCACTTGACCCAGAACACCCTACTTCGGGGAGTTGGTTCAGGGAAGCAAACGCAGGGTAACATGTGTCTCTTTGGACTGGTTAGAAACCACAGGGAGGTAAGCTGAGTGTGCGCGTGGAAACGGGAGCCTGCTGGAACTATCCTTGCTTTCCCACTTGGAAGGCTGCATTCATGCTGCCTTGAAGCTGCCTGACGTCCCCTGCTGTTGACAGGCCTGGAAACCCGGTCGAAATGCTTCTGGGAAGAAAATGAGTTTGCTCCGTCTCATCCCGGTGCTTCCATGGCCGCGGTGGTGGTTAGCCTGACAAGCTCCAGAGCGAAAGGAAAACTCAACGTGAGAATTTGCCTCCAGTTTAGGCCCTGCGTAGCCGGGTAGGAAGGGCGGCATGCAGCAGTTTCCATGAGTTCGTAGTCCCCGTTCGGGTTTATTTTAACGAAATTACCCATTTGAGGACTCCTAGGCCCCTCGGGCGTGCATCCATTTCCCTCCAAGGTCACTGAGGACCTCCAGACACCCCCCACGCCGTGGTCCCGCTGAGCAACATCGAGGCCCATTGCTCTGCCCCTCGGAGTCCCTGAGTGCGTGCCGAGTGATGGGCAGCACTCTGCACGTTCCTTGAGGAGAGCTACATTTCCAGAGCCCTCAAACAGCCTCAGGACCAGATTTCTGGTGAGTCCGAAGCTCCCAGGAAATATTTGTCGTCGCCCTTGTGAGAGCTGCCGTGAGAAAACACTCTGCTTTGCCTCCTTCGCGGGCCTCGTACCTGAAGGCACTCTGCTCGAGGAGAACGTCAGCATCTCGCAATGCTGAGTCGCTAACGGGACAGCCAGATTGAACACAGGCCTGGAGGGAAGGCCCTGCCGTGAGGTGCAGAAGCGGAGCCGCGCAGCAGTTTCCATGAGGCCGTAGCCTCTGCTCTGCGTGTCTTTAACGGCAGTAGAGTTTCCTGGACACCTGGGAGGCTCGCGGGGGCACCCTCTTCCAGGCTGGAACACGGAGTACTTCCAGGCATCCCTGGGTCTGCTGAGCAACGTCCAGGCACGGAGCCCTTTGGAGCCGCTCTCTATACGCCGAGTGTAGGGAAACGCCCTGCACTCTCTCCTGGAGCAGATTCGATTCCCCACCAAACCCACACTTTCACGAACAGACTTCTGGCACGTCTCACATGCCTTTGAGGTCTTACGCCCTGCCCTAGCCTGAGCTGCCCTGAGAGACCCCTCGGCCTCGCATTCCATCTAGGACCTCCTGCCTGAAATCACCCTGCCTCCAAGCGAAAGTCGGCTTGCGTTCTTACTGCGATTTAAGCCCTGTGCTTCCTGTGGCCCTGCAGGCTTTGGAATAGCCACAGGCCCCAGAGGCGTAACTAGGCAGGGCATTCCTTGGTTGAGGCAGTTCACTTGACCCAGAACACCCTGCTTCGGGGAGTTGGTTCAGGGAAGCAAACGCAGGGTAACATGTGTCTCTTTGGACTGGTTAGAAACCACAGGGAGGTAAGCTGAGTGTGCGCGTGGAAACGGGAGCCTGCTGGAACTATCCTTGCTTTCCCACTTGGAAGGCTGCATTCATGCTGCCTTGAAGCTGCCTGACGTCCCCTGCTGTTGACAGGCCTGGAAACCCGGTCGAAATGCTTCTGGGAAGAAAATGAGTTTGCTCCGTCTCAACACGGTGCTTCCATGGCCGCGGTGGTGGTTAGCCTGACAAGCCCCAGAGCGAAAGGGAAACTCAACGTGAGAATTTGCCTCCAGTTTAGGCCCTGCGTAGCCGGGCAGGAAGGGCGGCATGCAGCAGTTTCCATGAGTTCGTAGTCCCCGTTCGGGTTTATTTTAACGAAATTACCCATTTGAGGACTCCTAGGCCCCTCGGGCGTGCATCCATTTCCCTCCAAGGTCACTGAGGACCTCCAGACACCCCCCACGCCGTGGTCCCGCTGAGCAACATCGAGGCCCATTGCTCTGCCCCTCGGAGTCCCTGAGTGCGTGCCGAGTGATGGGCAGCACTCTGCACGTTCCTTGAGGAGAGCTACATTTCCAGAGCCCTCAAACAGCCTCAGGACCAGATTTCTGGTGAGTCCGAAGCTCCCAGGAAATATTTGTCGTCGCCCTTGTGAGAGCTGCCGTGAGAAAACACTCTGCTTTGCCTCCTTCGCGGGCCTCGTACCTGAAGGCACTCTGCTCGAGGAGAACGTCAGCATCTCGCAATGCTGAGTCGCTAACGGGACAGCCAGATTGAGCACAGGCCTGGAGGGAAGGCCTTGACGTGAGGTGCAGAAGCGGAGCCGCGCAGCAGTTTCCATGAGGCCGTAGCCTCTGCTCTGCGTGTCTTTAACGGCAGTAGAGTTTCCTGGACACCTGGGAGGCTCGCGGGGGCACCCTGTTCCAGGCTGGAACACGGAGTACTCCCAGGCACCCCTGGGTCTGCTGAGCAACGTCCAGGCACGGAGCCCTTTGGAGCCGCTCTCTATACGCCGAGTGTAGGGAAACGCCCTGCACTCTCTCCTGGAGCAGATTCGATTCCCCACCAAACCCACACTTTCACGAACAGACTTCTGGCACGTCTCACATGCCTTTGAGGTCTTACGCCCTGCCCTAGCCTGAGCTGCCCTGAGAGACCCCTCGGCCTCGCATTGCATCTAGGACCTCCTGCCTGAAATCACCCTGCCTCCAAGCGAAAGTCGCCTTGCGTTCTTACTGCGATTTAAGCCCTGTGCTTCCTGTGGCCCTGCAGGCTTTGGAATAGCCACAGGTCCCAGAGGCGTAACTAGGCAGGGCATTCCTTGGTTGAGGCAGTTCACTTGACCCAGAACACCCTACTTCGGGGAGTTGGTTCAGGGAAGCAAACGCAGGGTAACATGTGTCTCTTTGGACTGGTTAGAAACCACAGGGAGGTAAGCTGAGTGTGCGCGTGGAAACGGGAGCCTGCTGGAACTATCCTTGCTTTCCCACTTGGAAGGCTGCATTCATGCTGCCTTGAAGCTGCCTGACGTCCCCTGCTGTTGACAGGCCTGGAAACCCGGTCGAAATGCTTCTGGGAAGAAAATGAGTTTGCTCCGTCTCATCCCGGTGCTTCCATGGCCGCGGTGGTGGTTAGCCTGACAAGCTCCAGAGCGAAAGGAAAACTCAACGTGAGAATTTGCCTCCAGTTTAGGCCCTGCGTAGCCGGGTAGGAAGGGCGGCATGCAGCAGTTTCCATGAGTTCGTAGTCCCCGTTCGGGTTTATTTTAACGAAATTACCCATTTGAGGACTCCTAGGCCCCTCGGGCGTGCATCCATTTCCCTCCAAGGTCACTGAGGACCTCCAGACACCCCCCACGCCGTGGTCCCGCTGAGCAACATCGAGGCCCATTGCTCTGCCCCTCGGAGTCCCTGAGTGCGTGCCGAGTGATGGGCAGCACTCTGCACGTTCCTTGAGGAGAGCTACATTTCCAGAGCCCTCAAACAGCCTCAGGACCAGATTTCTGGTGAGTCCGAAGCTCCCAGGAAATATTTGTCGTCGCCCTTGTGAGAGCTGCCGTGAGAAAACACTCTGCTTTGCCTCCTTCGCGGGCCTCGTACCTGAAGGCACTCTGCTCGAGGAGAACGTCAGCATCTCGCAATGCTGAGTCGCTAACGGGACAGCCAGATTGAGCACAGGCCTGGAGGGAAGGCCCTGACGTGAGGTGCAGAAGCGGAGCCGCGCAGCAGTTTCCATGAGGCCGTAGCCTCTGCTCTGCGTGTCTTTAACGGCAGTAGAGTTTCCTGGACACCTGGGAGGCTCGCGGGGGCACCCTGTTCCAGGCTGGAACACGGAGTACTCCCAGGCACCCCTGGGTCTGCTGAGCAACGTCCAGGCACGGAGCCCTTTGGAGCCGCTCTCTATACGCCGAGTGTAGGGAAACGCCCTGCACTCTCTCCTGGAGCAGATTCGATTCCCCACCAAACCCACACTTTCACGAACAGACTTCTGGCACGTCTCACATGCCTTTGAGGTCTTACGCCCTGCCCTAGCCTGAGCTGCCCTGAGAGACCCCTCGGCCTCGCATTGCATCTAGGACCTCCTGCCTGAAATCACCCTGCCTCCAAGCGAAAGTCGGCTTGCGTTCTTACTGCGATTTAAGCCCTGTGCTTCCTGTGGCCCTGCAGGCTTTGGAATAGCCACAGGCCCCAGAGGCGTAACTAGGCAGGGCATTCCTTGGTTGAGGCAGTTCACTTGACCCAGAACACCCTACTTCGGGGAGTTGGTTCAGGGAAGCAAACGCAGGGTAACATGTGTCTCTTTGGACTGGTTAGAAACCACAGGGAGGTAAGCTGAGTGTGCGCGTGGAAACGGGAGCCTGCTGGAACTATCCTTGCTTTCCCACTTGGAAGGCTGCATTCATGCTGCCTTGAAGCTGCCTGACGTCCCCTGCTGTTGACAGGCCTGGAAACCCGGTCGAAATGCTTCTGGGAAGAAAATGAGTTTGCTCCGTCTCATCCCGGTGCTTCCATGGCCGCGGTGGTGGTTAGCCTGACAAGCTCCAGAGCGAAAGGAAAACTCAACGTGAGAATTTGCCTCCAGTTTAGGCCCTGCGTAGCCGGGTAGGAAGGGCGGCATGCAGCAGTTTCCATGAGTTCGTAGTCCCCGTTCGGGTTTATTTTAACGAAATTACCCATTTGAGGACTCCTAGGCCCCTCGGGCGTGCATCCATTTCCCTCCAAGGTCACTGAGGACCTCCAGACACCCCCCACGCCGTGGTCCCGCTGAGCAACATCGAGGCCCATTGCTCTGCCCCTCGGAGTCCCTGAGTGCGTGCCGAGTGATGGGCAGCACTCTGCACGTTCCTTGAGGAGAGCTACATTTCCAGAGCCCTCAAACAGCCTCAGGACCAGATTTCTGGTGAGTCCGAAGCTCCCAGGAAATATTTGTCGTCGCCCTTGTGAGAGCTGCCGTGAGAAAACACTCTGCTTTGCCTCCTTCGCGGGCCTCGTACCTGAAGGCACTCTGCTCGAGGAGAACGTCAGCATCTCGCAATGCTGAGTCGCTAACGGGACAGCCAGATTGAGCACAGGCCTGGAGGGAAGGCCCTGACGTGAGGTGCAGAAGCGGAGCCGCGCAGCAGTTTCCATGAGGCCGTAGCCTCTGCTCTGCGTGTCTTTAACGGCAGTAGAGTTTCCTGGACACCTGGGAGGCTCGCGGGGGCACCCTGTTCCAGGCTGGAACACGGAGTACTCCGAGGCACCCCTGGGTCTGCTGAGCAACGTCCAGGCACGGAGCCCTTTGGAGCCGCTCTCTATACGCCGAGTGTAGGGAAACGCCCTGCACTCTCTCCTGGAGCAGATTCGATTCCCCACCAAACCCACACTTTCACGAACAGACTTCTGGCACGTCTCACATGCCTTTGAGGTCTTACGCCCTGCCCTAGCCTGAGCTGCCCTGAGAGACCCCTCGGCCTCGCATTGCATCTAGGACCTCCTGCCTGAAATCACCCTGCCTCCAAGCGAAAGTCGGCTTGCGTTCTTACTGCGATTTAAGCCCTGTGCTTCCTGTGGCCCTGCAGGCTTTGGAATAGCCACAGGCCCCAGAGGCGTAACTAGGCAGGGCATTCCTTGGTTGAGGCAGTTCACTTGACCCAGAACACCCTACTTCGGGGAGTTGGTTCAGGGAAGCAAACGCAGGGTAACATGTGTCTCTTTGGACTGGTTAGAAACCACAGGGAGGTAAGCTGAGTGTGCGCGTGGAAACGGGAGCCTGCTGGAACTATCCTTGCTTTCCCACTTGGAAGGCTGCATTCATGCTGCCTTGAAGCTGCCTGACGTCCCCTGCTGTTGACAGGCCTGGAAACCCGGTCGAAATGCTTCTGGGAAGAAAATGAGTTTGCTCCGTCTCATCCCGGTGCTTCCATGGCCGCGGTGGTGGTTAGCCTGACAAGCTCCAGAGCGAAAGGAAAACTCAACGTGAGAATTTGCCTCCAGTTTAGGCCCTGCGTAGCCGGGTAGGAAGGGCGGCATGCAGCAGTTTCCATGAGTTCGTAGTCCCCGTTCGGGTTTATTTTAACGAAATTACCCATTTGAGGACTCCTAGGCCCCTCGGGCGTGCATCCATTTCCCTCCAAGGTCACTGAGGACCTCCAGACACCCCCCACGCCGTGGTCCCGCTGAGCAACATCGAGGCCCATTGCTCTGCCCCTCGGAGTCCCTGAGTGCGTGCCGAGTGATGGGCAGCACTCTGCACGTTCCTTGAGGAGAGCTACATTTCCAGAGCCCTCAAACAGCCTCAGGACCAGATTTCTGGTGAGTCCGAAGCTCCCAGGAAATATTTGTCGTCGCCCTTGTGAGAGCTGCCGTGAGAAAACACTCTGCTTTGCCTCCTTCGCGGGCCTCGTACCTGAAGGCACTCTGCTCGAGGAGAACGTCAGCATCTCGCAATGCTGAGTCGCTAACGGGACAGCCAGATTGAACACAGGCCTGGAGGGAAGGCCCTGCCGTGAGGTGCAGAAGCGGAGCCGCGCAGCAGTTTCCATGAGGCCGTAGCCTCTGCTCTGCGTGTCTTTAACGGCAGTAGAGTTTCCTGGACACCTGGGAGGCTCGCGGGGGCACCCTCTTCCAGGCTGGAACACGGAGTACTTCCAGGCATCCCTGGGTCTGCTGAGCAACGTCCAGGCACGGAGCCCTTTGGAGCCGCTCTCTATACGCCGAGTGTAGGGAAACGCCCTGCACTCTCTCCTGGAGCAGATTCGATTCCCCACCAAACCCACACTTTCACGAACAGACTTCTGGCACGTCTCACATGCCTTTGAGGTCTTACGCCCTGCCCTAGCCTGAGCTGCCCTGAGAGACCCCTCGGCCTCGCATTCCATCTAGGACCTCCTGCCTGAAATCACCCTGCCTCCAAGCGAAAGTCGGCTTGCGTTCTTACTGCGATTTAAGCCCTGTGCTTCCTGTGGCCCTGCAGGCTTTGGAATAGCCACAGGCCCCAGAGGCGTAACTAGGCAGGGCATTCCTTGGTTGAGGCAGTTCACTTGACCCAGAACACCCTGCTTCAGGGAGTTGGTTCAGGGAAGCAAACGCAGGGTAACATGTGTCTCTTTGCACTGGTTAGAAACCACAGGGAGGTAAGCTGAGTGTGCGCGTGGAAACGGGAGCCTGCTGGAACTATCCTTGCTTTCCCACTTGGAAGGCTGCATTCATGCTGCCTTGAAGCTGCCTGACGTCCCCTGCTGTTGACAGGCCTGGAAACCCGGTCGAAATGCTTCTGGGAAGAAAATGAGTTTGCTCCGTCTCAACACGGTGCTTCCATGGCCGCGGTGGTGGTTAGCCTGACAAGCCCCAGAGCGAAAGGGAAACTCAACGTGAGAATTTGCCTCCAGTTTAGGCCCTGCGTAGCCGGGCAGGAAGGGCGGCATGCAGCAGTTTCCATGAGTTCGTAGTCCCCGTTCGGGTTTATTTTAACGAAATTACCCATTTGAGGACTCCTAGGCCCCTCGGGCGTGCATCCATTTCCCTCCGAGGTCACTGAGGACCTCCAGACACCCCCCACGCCGTGGTCCCGCTGAGCAACATCGAGGCCCATTGCTCTGCCCCTCGGAGGCCCTGTGTGCGTGCCGAGTGATGGGCAACACTCTGCACGTTCCTTGAGGAGAGCTACATTTCCAGAGCCCTCAAACAGCCTCAGGACCAGATTTCTGGTGAGTCCGAAGCTCCCAGGAAATATTTGTCGTCGCCCTTGTGAGAGCTGCCGTGAGAAAACACTCTGCTTTGCCTCCTTCGCGGGCCTCGTACCTGAAGGCACTCTGCTCGAGGAGAACGTCAGCATCTCGCAATGCTGAGTCGCTAACGGGACAGCCAGATTGAGCACAGGCCTGGAGGGAAGGCCCTGACGTGAGGTGCAGAAGCGGAGCCGCGCAGCAGTTTCCATGAGGCCGTAGCCTCTGCTCTGCGTGTCTTTAACGGCAGTAGAGTTTCCTGGACACCTGGGAGGCTCGCGGGGGCACCCTGTTCCAGGCTGGAACACGGAGTACTCCGAGGCACCCCTGGGTCTGCTGAGCAACGTCCAGGCACGGAGCCCTTTGGAGCCGCTCTCTATACGCCGAGTGTAGGGAAACGCCCTGCACTCTCTCCTGGAGCAGATTCGATTCCCCACCAAACCCACACTTTCACGAACAGACTTCTGGCACGTCTCACATGCCTTTGAGGTCTTACGCCCTGCCCTAGCCTGAGCTGCCCTGAGAGACCCCTCGGCCTCGCATTGCATCTAGGACCTCCTGCCTGAAATCACCCTGCCTCCAAGCGAAAGTCGGCTTGCGTTCTTACTGCGATTTAAGCCCTGTGCTTCCTGTGGCCCTGCAGGCTTTGGAATAGCCACAGGCCCCAGAGGCGTAACTAGGCAGGGCATTCCTTGGTTGAGGCAGTTCACTTGACCCAGAACACCCTACTTCGGGGAGTTGGTTCAGGGAAGCAAACGCAGGGTAACATGTGTCTCTTTGGACTGGTTAGAAACCACAGGGAGGTAAGCTGAGTGTGCGCGTGGAAACGGGAGCCTGCTGGAACTATCCTTGCTTTCCCACTTGGAAGGCTGCATTCATGCTGCCTTGAAGCTGCCTGACGTCCCCTGCTGTTGACAGGCCTGGAAACCCGGTCGAAATGCTTCTGGGAAGAAAATGAGTTTGCTCCGTCTCATCCCGGTGCTTCCATGGCCGCGGTGGTGGTTAGCCTGACAAGCTCCAGAGCGAAAGGAAAACTCAACGTGAGAATTTGCCTCCAGTTTAGGCCCTGCGTAGCCGGGTAGGAAGGGCGGCATGCAGCAGTTTCCATGAGTTCGTAGTCCCCGTTCGGGTTTATTTTAACGAAATTACCCATTTGAGGACTCCTAGGCCCCTCGGGCGTGCATCCATTTCCCTCCAAGGTCACTGAGGACCTCCAGACACCCCCCACGCCGTGGTCCCGCTGAGCAACATCGAGGCCCATTGCTCTGCCCCTCGGAGTCCCTGAGTGCGTGCCGAGTGATGGGCAGCACTCTGCACGTTCCTTGAGGAGAGCTACATTTCCAGAGCCCTCAAACAGCCTCAGGACCAGATTTCTGGTGAGTCCGAAGCTCCCAGGAAATATTTGTCGTCGCCCTTGTGAGAGCTGCCGTGAGAAAACACTCTGCTTTGCCTCCTTCGCGGGCCTCGTACCTGAAGGCACTCTGCTCGAGGAGAACGTCAGCATCTCGCAATGCTGAGTCGCTAACGGGACAGCCAGATTGAGCACAGGCCTGGAGGGAAGGCCCTGACGTGAGGTGCAGAAGCGGAGCCGCGCAGCAGTTTCCATGAGGCCGTAGCCTCTGCTCTGCGTGTCTTTAACGGCAGTAGAGTTTCCTGGACACCTGGGAGGCTCGCGGGGGCACCCTGTTCCAGGCTGGAACACGGAGTACTCCCAGGCACCCCTGGGTCTGCTGAGCAACGTCCAGGCACGGAGCCCTTTGGAGCCGCTCTCTATACGCCGAGTGTAGGGAAACGCCCTGCACTCTCTCCTGGAGCAGATTCGATTCCCCACCAAACCCACACTTTCACGAACAGACTTCTGGCACGTCTCACATGCCTTTGAGGTCTTACGCCCTGCCCTAGCCTGAGCTGCCCTGAGAGACCCCTCGGCCTCGCATTGCATCTAGGACCTCCTGCCTGAAATCACCCTGCCTCCAAGCGAAAGTCGGCTTGCGTTCTTACTGCGATTTAAGCCCTGTGCTTCCTGTGGCCCTGCAGGCTTTGGAATAGCCACAGGCCCCAGAGGCGTAACTAGGCAGGGCATTCCTTGGTTGAGGCAGTTCACTTGACCCAGAACACCCTACTTCGGGGAGTTGGTTCAGGGAAGCAAACGCAGGGTAACATGTGTCTCTTTGGACTGGTTAGAAACCACAGGGAGGTAAGCTGAGTGTGCGCGTGGAAACGGGAGCCTGCTGGAACTATCCTTGCTTTCCCACTTGGAAGGCTGCATTCATGCTGCCTTGAAGCTGCCTGACGTCCCCTGCTGTTGACAGGCCTGGAAACCCGGTCGAAATGCTTCTGGGAAGAAAATGAGTTTGCTCCGTCTCATCCCGGTGCTTCCATGGCCGCGGTGGTGGTTAGCCTGACAAGCTCCAGAGCGAAAGGAAAACTCAACGTGAGAATTTGCCTCCAGTTTAGGCCCTGCGTAGCCGGGTAGGAAGGGCGGCATGCAGCAGTTTCCATGAGTTCGTAGTCCCCGTTCGGGTTTATTTTAACGAAATTACCCATTTGAGGACTCCTAGGCCCCTCGGGCGTGCATCCATTTCCCTCCAAGGTCACTGAGGACCTCCAGACACCCCCCACGCCGTGGTCCCGCTGAGCAACATCGAGGCCCATTGCTCTGCCCCTCGGAGTCCCTGAGTGCGTGCCGAGTGATGGGCAGCACTCTGCACGTTCCTTGAGGAGAGCTACATTTCCAGAGCCCTCAAACAGCCTCAGGACCAGATTTCTGGTGAGTCCGAAGCTCCCAGGAAATATTTGTCGTCGCCCTTGTGAGAGCTGCCGTGAGAAAACACTCTGCTTTGCCTCCTTCGCGGGCCTCGTACCTGAAGGCACTCTGCTCGAGGAGAACGTCAGCATCTCGCAATGCTGAGTCGCTAACGGGACAGCCAGATTGAACACAGGCCTGGAGGGAAGGCCCTGCCGTGAGGTGCAGAAGCGGAGCCGCGCAGCAGTTTCCATGAGGCCGTAGCCTCTGCTCTGCGTGTCTTTAACGGCAGTAGAGTTTCCTGGACACCTGGGAGGCTCGCGGGGGCACCCTCTTCCAGGCTGGAACACGGAGTACTTCCAGGCATCCCTGGGTCTGCTGAGCAACGTCCAGGCACGGAGCCCTTTGGAGCCGCTCTCTATACGCCGAGTGTAGGGAAACGCCCTGCACTCTCTCCTGGAGCAGATTCGATTCCCCACCAAACCCACACTTTCACGAACAGACTTCTGGCACGTCTCACATGCCTTTGAGGTCTTACGCCCTGCCCTAGCCTGAGCTGCCCTGAGAGACCCCTCGGCCTCGCATTCCATCTAGGACCTCCTGCCTGAAATCACCCTGCCTCCAAGCGAAAGTCGGCTTGCGTTCTTACTGCGATTTAAGCCCTGTGCTTCCTGTGGCCCTGCAGGCTTTGGAATAGCCACAGGCCCCAGAGGCGTAACTAGGCAGGGCATTCCTTGGTTGAGGCAGTTCACTTGACCCAGAACACCCTGCTTCGGGGAGTTGGTTCAGGGAAGCAAACGCAGGGTAACATGTGTCTCTTTGGACTGGTTAGAAACCACAGGGAGGTAAGCTGAGTGTGCGCGTGGAAACGGGAGCCTGCTGGAACTATCCTTGCTTTCCCACTTGGAAGGCTGCATTCATGCTGCCTTGAAGCTGCCTGACGTCCCCTGCTGTTGACAGGCCTGGAAACCCGGTCGAAATGCTTCTGGGAAGAAAATGAGTTTGCTCCGTCTCAACCCGGTGCTTCCATGGCCGCGGTGGTGGTTAGCCTGACAAGCTCCAGAGCGAAAGGGAAACTCAACGTGAGAATTTGCCTCCAGTTTAGGTCCTGCGTAGCCGGGTAGGAAGGGCGGCATGCAGCAGTTTCCATGAGTTCGTAGTCCCCGTTCGGGTTTATTTTAACGAAATTACCCATTTGAGGACTCCTAGGCCCCTCGGGCGTGCATCCATTTCCCTCCAAGGTCACTGAGGACCTCCAGACACCCCCCACGCCGTGGTCCCGCTGAGCAACATCGAGGCCCATTGCTCTGCCCCTCGGAGTCCCTGAGTGCGTGCCGAGTGATGGGCAGCACTCTGCACGTTCCTTGAGGAGAGCTACATTTCCAGAGCCCTCAAACAGCCTCAGGACCAGATTTCTGGTGAGTCCGAAGCTCCCAGGAAATATTTGTCGTCGCCCTTGTGAGAGCTGCCGTGAGAAAACACTCTGCTTTGCCTCCTTCGCGGGCCTCGTACCTGAAGGCACTCTGCTCGAGGAGAACGTCAGCATCTCGCAATGCTGAGTCGCTAACGGGACAGCCAGATTGAACACAGGCCTGGAGGGAAGGCCCTGCCGTGAGGTGCAGAAGCGGAGCCGCGCAGCAGTTTCCATGAGGCCGTAGCCTCTGCTCTGCGTGTCTTTAACGGCAGTAGAGTTTCCTGGACACCTGGGAGGCTCGCGGGGGCACCCTCTTCCAGGCTGGAACACGGAGTACTTCCAGGCATCCCTGGGTCTGCTGAGCAACGTCCAGGCACGGAGCCCTTTGGAGCCGCTCTCTATACGCCGAGTGTAGGGAAACGCCCTGCACTCTCTCCTGGAGCAGATTCGATTCCCCACCAAACCCACACTTTCACGAACAGACTTCTGGCACGTCTCACATGCCTTTGAGGTCTTACGCCCTGCCCTAGCCTGAGCTGCCCTGAGAGACCCCTCGGCCTCGCATTCCATCTAGGACCTCCTGCCTGAAATCACCCTGCCTCCAAGCGAAAGTCGGCTTGCGTTCTTACTGCGATTTAAGCCCTGTGCTTCCTGTGGCCCTGCAGGCTTTGGAATAGCCACAGGCCCCAGAGGCGTAACTAGGCAGGGCATTCCTTGGTTGAGGCAGTTCACTTGACCCAGAACACCCTGCTTCGGGGAGTTGGTTCAGGGAAGCAAACGCAGGGTAACATGTGTCTCTTTGGACTGGTTAGAAACCACAGGGAGGTAAGCTGAGTGTGCGCGTGGAAACGGGAGCCTGCTGGAACTATCCTTGCTTTCCCACTTGGAAGGCTGCATTCATGCTGCCTTGAAGCTGCCTGACGTCCCCTGCTGTTGACAGGCCTGGAAACCCGGTCGAAATGCTTCTGGGAAGAAAATGAGTTTGCTCCGTCTCAACCCGGTGCTTCCATGGCCGCGGTGGTGGTTAGCCTGACAAGCTCCAGAGCGAAAGGGAAACTCAACGTGAGAATTTGCCTCCAGTTTAGGTCCTGCGTAGCCGGGTAGGAAGGGCGGCATGCAGCAGTTTCCATGAGTTCGTAGTCCCCGTTCGGGTTTATTTTAACGAAATTACCCATTTGAGGACTCCTAGGCCCCTCGGGCGTGCATCCATTTCCCTCCAAGGTCACTGAGGACCTCCAGACACCCCCCACGCCGTGGTCCCGCTGAGCAACATCGAGGCCCATTGCTCTGCCCCTCGGAGTCCCTGAGTGCGTGCCGAGTGATGGGCAGCACTCTGCACGTTCCTTGAGGAGAGCTACATTTCCAGAGCCCTCAAACAGCCTCAGGACCAGATTTCTGGTGAGTCCGAAGCTCCCAGGAAATATTTGTCGTCGCCCTTGTGAGAGCTGCCGTGAGAAAACACTCTGCTTTGCCTCCTTCGCGGGCCTCGTACCTGAAGGCACTCTGCTCGAGGAGAACGTCAGCATCTCGCAATGCTGAGTCGCTAACGGGACAGCCAGATTGAACACAGGCCTGGAGGGAAGGCCCTGCCGTGAGGTGCAGAAGCGGAGCCGCGCAGCAGTTTCCATGAGGCCGTAGCCTCTGCTCTGCGTGTCTTTAACGGCAGTAGAGTTTCCTGGACACCTGGGAGGCTCGCGGGGGCACCCTCTTCCAGGCTGGAACACGGAGTACTTCCAGGCATCCCTGGGTCTGCTGAGCAACGTCCAGGCACGGAGCCCTTTGGAGCCGCTCTCTATACGCCGAGTGTAGGGAAACGCCCTGCACTCTCTCCTGGAGCAGATTCGATTCCCCACCAAACCCACACTTTCACGAACAGACTTCTGGCACGTCTCACATGCCTTTGAGGTCTTACGCCCTGCCCTAGCCTGAGCTGCCCTGAGAGACCCCTTGGCCTCGCATTCCATCTAGGACCTCCTGCCTGAAATCACCCTGCCTCCAAGCGAAAGTCG
This sequence comes from Orcinus orca, assembly GCF_937001465.1. Lineage (NCBI taxonomy): Eukaryota > Metazoa > Chordata > Mammalia > Artiodactyla > Delphinidae > Orcinus > Orcinus orca. The sequence continues at coordinate 934,229 of NW_026044069.1, read as the reverse complement.
GCTTGCGTTCTTACTGCGATTTAAGCCCTGTGCTTCCTGTAGCCCTGCAGGCTTTGGAATAGCCACAGGCCCCAGAGGCGTAACTAGGCAGGGCATTCCTTGGTTGAGGCAGTTCACTTGACCCAGAACACCCTGCTTCAGGGAGTTGGTTCAGGGAAGCAAACGCAGGGTAACATGTGTCTCTTTGCACTGGTTAGAAACCACAGGGAGGTAAGCTGAGTGTGCGCGTGGAAACGGGAGCCTGCTGGAACTATCCTTGCTTTCCCACTTGGAAGGCTGCATTCATGCTGCCTTGAAGCTGCCTGACGTCCCCTGCTGTTGACAGGCCTGGAAACCCGGTCGAAATGCTTCTGGGAAGAAAATGAGTTTGCTCCGTCTCAACACGGTGCTTCCATGGCCGCGGTGGTGGTTAGCCTGACAAGCCCCAGAGCGAAAGGGAAACTCAACGTGAGAATTTGCCTCCAGTTTAGGCCCTGCGTAGCCGGGCAGGAAGGGCGGCATGCAGCAGTTTCCATGAGTTCGTAGTCCCCGTTCGGGTTTATTTTAACGAAATTACCCATTTGAGGACTCCTAGGCCCCTCGGGCGTGCATCCATTTCCCTCCGAGGTCACTGAGGACCTCCAGACACCCCCCACGCCGTGGTCCCGCTGAGCAACATCGAGGCCCATTGCTCTGCCCCTCGGAGGCCCTGTGTGCGTGCCGAGTGATGGGCAACACTCTGCACGTTCCTTGAGGAGAGCTACATTTCCAGAGCCCTCAAACAGCCTCAGGACCAGATTTCTGGTGAGTCCGAAGCTCCCAGGAAATATTTGTCGTCGCCCTTGTGAGAGCTGCCGTGAGAAAACACTCTGCTTTGCCTCCTTCGCGGGCCTCGTACCTGAAGGCACTCTGCTCGAGGAGAACGTCAGCATCTCGCAATGCTGAGTCGCTAACGGGACAGCCAGATTGAGCACAGGCCTGGAGGGAAGGCCCTGACGTGAGGTGCAGAAGCGGAGCCGCGCAGCAGTTTCCATGAGGCCGTAGCCTCTGCTCTGCGTGTCTTTAACGGCAGTAGAGTTTCCTGGACACCTGGGAGGCTCGCGGGGGCACCCTGTTCCAGGCTGGAACACGGAGTACTCCGAGGCACCCCTGGGTCTGCTGAGCAACGTCCAGGCACGGAGCCCTTTGGAGCCGCTCTCTATACGCCGAGTGTAGGGAAACGCCCTGCACTCTCTCCTGGAGCAGATTCGATTCCCCACCAAACCCACACTTTCACGAACAGACTTCTGGCACGTCTCACATGCCTTTGAGGTCTTACGCCCTGCCCTAGCCTGAGCTGCCCTGAGAGACCCCTCGGCCTCGCATTGCATCTAGGACCTCCTGCCTGAAATCACCCTGCCTCCAAGCGAAAGTCGGCTTGCGTTCTTACTGCGATTTAAGCCCTGTGCTTCCTGTGGCCCTGCAGGCTTTGGAATAGCCACAGGCCCCAGAGGCGTAACTAGGCAGGGCATTCCTTGGTTGAGGCAGTTCACTTGACCCAGAACACCCTGCTTCAGGGAGTTGGTTCAGGGAAGCAAACGCAGGGTAACATGTGTCTCTTTGCACTGGTTAGAAACCACAGGGAGGTAAGCTGAGTGTGCGCGTGGAAACGGGAGCCTGCTGGAACTATCCTTGCTTTCCCACTTGGAAGGCTGCATTCATGCTGCCTTGAAGCTGCCTGACGTCCCCTGCTGTTGACAGGCCTGGAAACCCGGTCGAAATGCTTCTGGGAAGAAAATGAGTTTGCTCCGTCTCAACACGGTGCTTCCATGGCCGCGGTGGTGGTTAGCCTGACAAGCCCCAGAGCGAAAGGGAAACTCAACGTGAGAATTTGCCTCCAGTTTAGGCCCTGCGTAGCCGGGCAGGAAGGGCGGCATGCAGCAGTTTCCATGAGTTCGTAGTCCCCGTTCGGGTTTATTTTAACGAAATTACCCATTTGAGGACTCCTAGGCCCCTCGGGCGTGCATCCATTTCCCTCCGAGGTCACTGAGGACCTCCAGACACCCCCCACGCCGTGGTCCCGCTGAGCAACATCGAGGCCCATTGCTCTGCCCCTCGGAGGCCCTGTGTGCGTGCCGAGTGATGGGCAACACTCTGCACGTTCCTTGAGGAGAGCTACATTTCCAGAGCCCTCAAACAGCCTCAGGACCAGATTTCTGGTGAGTCCGAAGCTCCCAGGAAATATTTGTCGTCGCCCTTGTGAGAGCTGCCGTGAGAAAACACTCTGCTTTGCCTCCTTCGCGGGCCTCGTACCTGAAGGCACTCTGCTCGAGGAGAACGTCAGCATCTCGCAATGCTGAGTCGCTAACGGGACAGCCAGATTGAGCACAGGCCTGGAGGGAAGGCCCTGACGTGAGGTGCAGAAGCGGAGCCGCGCAGCAGTTTCCATGAGGCCGTAGCCTCTGCTCTGCGTGTCTTTAACGGCAGTAGAGTTTCCTGGACACCTGGGAGGCTCGCGGGGGCACCCTGTTCCAGGCTGGAACACGGAGTACTCCGAGGCACCCCTGGGTCTGCTGAGCAACGTCCAGGCACGGAGCCCTTTGGAGCCGCTCTCTATACGCCGAGTGTAGGGAAACGCCCTGCACTCTCTCCTGGAGCAGATTCGATTCCCCACCAAACCCACACTTTCACGAACAGACTTCTGGCACGTCTCACATGCCTTTGAGGTCTTACGCCCTGCCCTAGCCTGAGCTGCCCTGAGAGACCCCTCGGCCTCGCATTGCATCTAGGACCTCCTGCCTGAAATCACCCTGCCTCCAAGCGAAAGTCGGCTTGCGTTCTTACTGCGATTTAAGCCCTGTGCTTCCTGTGGCCCTGCAGGCTTTGGAATAGCCACAGGCCCCAGAGGCGTAACTAGGCAGGGCATTCCTTGGTTGAGGCAGTTCACTTGACCCAGAACACCCTACTTCGGGGAGTTGGTTCAGGGAAGCAAACGCAGGGTAACATGTGTCTCTTTGGACTGGTTAGAAACCACAGGGAGGTAAGCTGAGTGTGCGCGTGGAAACGGGAGCCTGCTGGAACTATCCTTGCTTTCCCACTTGGAAGGCTGCATTCATGCTGCCTTGAAGCTGCCTGACGTCCCCTGCTGTTGACAGGCCTGGAAACCCGGTCGAAATGCTTCTGGGAAGAAAATGAGTTTGCTCCGTCTCATCCCGGTGCTTCCATGGCCGCGGTGGTGGTTAGCCTGACAAGCTCCAGAGCGAAAGGAAAACTCAACGTGAGAATTTGCCTCCAGTTTAGGCCCTGCGTAGCCGGGTAGGAAGGGCGGCATGCAGCAGTTTCCATGAGTTCGTAGTCCCCGTTCGGGTTTATTTTAACGAAATTACCCATTTGAGGACTCCTAGGCCCCTCGGGCGTGCATCCATTTCCCTCCAAGGTCACTGAGGACCTCCAGACACCCCCCACGCCGTGGTCCCGCTGAGCAACATCGAGGCCCATTGCTCTGCCCCTCGGAGTCCCTGAGTGCGTGCCGAGTGATGGGCAGCACTCTGCACGTTCCTTGAGGAGAGCTACATTTCCAGAGCCCTCAAACAGCCTCAGGACCAGATTTCTGGTGAGTCCGAAGCTCCCAGGAAATATTTGTCGTCGCCCTTGTGAGAGCTGCCGTGAGAAAACACTCTGCTTTGCCTCCTTCGCGGGCCTCGTACCTGAAGGCACTCTGCTCGAGGAGAACGTCAGCATCTCGCAATGCTGAGTCGCTAACGGGACAGCCAGATTGAACACAGGCCTGGAGGGAAGGCCCTGCCGTGAGGTGCAGAAGCGGAGCCGCGCAGCAGTTTCCATGAGGCCGTAGCCTCTGCTCTGCGTGTCTTTAACGGCAGTAGAGTTTCCTGGACACCTGGGAGGCTCGCGGGGGCACCCTCTTCCAGTCTGGAACACGGAGTACTTCCAGGCATCCCTGGGTCTGCTGAGCAACGTCCAGGCACGGAGCCCTTTGGAGCCGCTCTCTATACGCCGAGTGTAGGGAAACGCCCTGCACTCTCTCCTGGAGCAGATTCGATTCCCCACCAAACCCACACTTTCACGAACAGACTTCTGGCACGTCTCACATGCCTTTGAGGTCTTACGCCCTGCCCTAGCCTGAGCTGCCCTGAGAGACCCCTCGGCCTCGCATTCCATCTAGGACCTCCTGCCTGAAATCACCCTGCCTCCAAGCGAAAGTCGGCTTGCGTTCTTACTGCGATTTAAGCCCTGTGCTTCCTGTGGCCCTGCAGGCTTTGGAATAGCCACAGGCCCCAGAGGCGTAACTAGGCAGGGCATTCCTTGGTTGAGGCAGTTCACTTGACCCAGAACACCCTGCTTCGGGGAGTTGGTTCAGGGAAGCAAACGCAGGGTAACATGTGTCTCTTTGGACTGGTTAGAAACCACAGGGAGGTAAGCTGAGTGTGCGCGTGGAAACGGGAGCCTGCTGGAACTATCCTTGCTTTCCCACTTGGAAGGCTGCATTCATGCTGCCTTGAAGCTGCCTGACGTCCCCTGCTGTTGACAGGCCTGGAAACCCGGTCGAAATGCTTCTGGGAAGAAAATGAGTTTGCTCCGTCTCAACACGGTGCTTCCATGGCCGCGGTGGTGGTTAGCCTGACAAGCCCCAGAGCGAAAGGGAAACTCAACGTGAGAATTTGCCTCCAGTTTAGGCCCTGCGTAGCCGGGCAGGAAGGGCGGCATGCAGCAGTTTCCATGAGTTCGTAGTCCCCGTTCGGGTTTATTTTAACGAAATTACCCATTTGAGGACTCCTAGGCCCCTCGGGCGTGCATCCATTTCCCTCCAAGGTCACTGAGGACCTCCAGACACCCCCCACGCCGTGGTCCCGCTGAGCAACATCGAGGCCCATTGCTCTGCCCCTCGGAGTCCCTGAGTGCGTGCCGAGTGATGGGCAGCACTCTGCACGTTCCTTGAGGAGAGCTACATTTCCAGAGCCCTCAAACAGCCTCAGGACCAGATTTCTGGTGAGTCCGAAGCTCCCAGGAAATATTTGTCGTCGCCCTTGTGAGAGCTGCCGTGAGAAAACACTCTGCTTTGCCTCCTTCGCGGGCCTCGTACCTGAAGGCACTCTGCTCGAGGAGAACGTCAGCATCTCGCAATGCTGAGTCGCTAACGGGACAGCCAGATTGAGCACAGGCCTGGAGGGAAGGCCCTGCCGTGAGGTGCAGAAGCGGAGCCGCGCAGCAGTTTCCATGAGGCCGTAGCCTCTGCTCTGCGTGTCTTTAACGGCAGTAGAGTTTCCTGGACACCTGGGAGGCTCGCGGGGGCACCCTGTTCCAGGCTGGAACACGGAGTACTCCCAGGCACCCCTGGGTCTGCTGAGCAACGTCCAGGCACGGAGCCCTTTGGAGCCGCTCTCTATACGCCGAGTGTAGGGAAACGCCCTGCACTCTCTCCTGGAGCAGATTCGATTCCCCACCAAACCCACACTTTCACGAACAGACTTCTGGCACGTCTCACATGCCTTTGAGGTCTTACGCCCTGCCCTAGCCTGAGCTGCCCTGAGAGACCCCTCGGCCTCGCATTGCATCTAGGACCTCCTGCCTGAAATCACCCTGCCTCCAAGCGAAAGTCGCCTTGCGTTCTTACTGCGATTTAAGCCCTGTGCTTCCTGTGGCCCTGCAGGCTTTGGAATAGCCACAGGTCCCAGAGGCGTAACTAGGCAGGGCATTCCTTGGTTGAGGCAGTTCACTTGACCCAGAACACCCTACTTCGGGGAGTTGGTTCAGGGAAGCAAACGCAGGGTAACATGTGTCTCTTTGGACTGGTTAGAAACCACAGGGAGGTAAGCTGAGTGTGCGCGTGGAAACGGGAGCCTGCTGGAACTATCCTTGCTTTCCCACTTGGAAGGCTGCATTCATGCTGCCTTGAAGCTGCCTGACGTCCCCTGCTGTTGACAGGCCTGGAAACCCGGTCGAAATGCTTCTGGGAAGAAAATGAGTTTGCTCCGTCTCATCCCGGTGCTTCCATGGCCGCGGTGGTGGTTAGCCTGACAAGCTCCAGAGCGAAAGGAAAACTCAACGTGAGAATTTGCCTCCAGTTTAGGCCCTGCGTAGCCGGGTAGGAAGGGCGGCATGCAGCAGTTTCCATGAGTTCGTAGTCCCCGTTCGGGTTTATTTTAACGAAATTACCCATTTGAGGACTCCTAGGCCCCTCGGGCGTGCATCCATTTCCCTCCAAGGTCACTGAGGACCTCCAGACACCCCCCACGCCGTGGTCCCGCTGAGCAACATCGAGGCCCATTGCTCTGCCCCTCGGAGTCCCTGAGTGCGTGCCGAGTGATGGGCAGCACTCTGCACGTTCCTTGAGGAGAGCTACATTTCCAGAGCCCTCAAACAGCCTCAGGACCAGATTTCTGGTGAGTCCGAAGCTCCCAGGAAATATTTGTCGTCGCCCTTGTGAGAGCTGCCGTGAGAAAACACTCTGCTTTGCCTCCTTCGCGGGCCTCGTACCTGAAGGCACTCTGCTCGAGGAGAACGTCAGCATCTCGCAATGCTGAGTCGCTAACGGGACAGCCAGATTGAGCACAGGCCTGGAGGGAAGGCCCTGACGTGAGGTGCAGAAGCGGAGCCGCGCAGCAGTTTCCATGAGGCCGTAGCCTCTGCTCTGCGTGTCTTTAACGGCAGTAGAGTTTCCTGGACACCTGGGAGGCTCGCGGGGGCACCCTGTTCCAGGCTGGAACACGGAGTACTCCCAGGCACCCCTGGGTCTGCTGAGCAACGTCCAGGCACGGAGCCCTTTGGAGCCGCTCTCTATACGCCGAGTGTAGGGAAACGCCCTGCACTCTCTCCTGGAGCAGATTCGATTCCCCACCAAACCCACACTTTCACGAACAGACTTCTGGCACGTCTCACATGCCTTTGAGGTCTTACGCCTTGCCCTAGCCTGAGCCGCCCTGAGAGACCCCTCGGCCTCGCATTCCATCTAGGACCTCCTGCCTGAAATCACCCTGCCTCCAAGCGAAAGTCGGCTTGCGTTCTTACTGCGATTTAAGCCCTCTGCTTCCTGTGGCCCTGCAGGCTTTGGAATAGCCACAGGCCCCAGAGGCGTAACTAGGCAGGGCATTCCTTGGTTGAGGCAGTTCACTTGACCCAGAACACCCTGCTTCGGGGAGTTGGTTCAGGGAAGCAAACGCAGGGTAACATGTGTCTCTTTGGACTGGTTAGAAACCACAGGGAGGTAAGCTGAGTGTGCGCGAGGAAACGGGAGCCTGCTGGAACTATCCTTGCTTTCCCACTTGGAAGGCTGCATTCATGCTGCCTTGAAGCTGCCTCACGTCCCCTGCTGTTGACAGGCCTGGAAACCCGGTCGAAAGGCTTCTGGGAAGAAAATGAGTTTGCTCCGTCTCAACCCGGTGCTTCCATGGCCGCGGTTGTGGTTAGCCTGACAAGCCCCAGAGCGAAAGGGAAACTCAACGTGAGAATTTGCCTCCAGTTTAGGTCCTGCGTAGCCGGGTAGGAAGGGCGGCATGCGGCAGTTTCCATGAGTTCGTAGTCCCCGTTCGGGTTTATTTTAACGAAATTACCCATTTGAGGACTCCTAGGCCCCTCGGGCGTGCATCCATTTCCCTCCAAGGTCACTGAGGACCTCCAGACACCCCCCACGCCGTGGTCCCGCTGAGCAACATCGAGGCCCATTGCTCTGCCCCTCGGAGGCCCTGTGTGCGTGCCGAGTGATGGGCAACACTCTGCACGTTCCTTGAGGAGAGCTACATTTCCAGAGCCCTCAAACAGCCTCAGGACCAGATTTCTGGTGAGTCCGAAGCTCCCAGGAAATATTTGTCGTCGCCCTTGTGAGAGCTGCCGTGAGAAAACACTCTGCTTTGCCTCCTTCGCGGGCCTCGTACCTGAAGGCACTCTGCTCGAGGAGAACGTCAGCATCTCGCAATGCTGAGTCGCTAACGGGACAGCCAGATTGAGCACAGGCCTGGAGGGAAGGCCCTGACATGAGGTGCAGAAGCGGAGCCGCGCAGCAGTTTCCATGAGGCCGTAGCCTCTGCTCTGCGTGTCTTTAACGGCAGTAGAGTTTCCTGGACACCTGGGAGGCTCGCGGGGGCACCCTGTTCCAGGCTGGAACACGGAGTACTCCCAGGCACCCCTGGGTCTGCTGAGCAACGTCCAGGCACGGAGCCCTTTGGAGCCGCTCTCTATACGCCGAGTGTAGGGAAACGCCCTGCACTCTCTCCTGGAGCAGATTCGATTCCCCACCAAACCCACACTTTCACGAACAGACTTCTGGCACGTCTCACATGCCTTTGAGGTCTTACGCCTTGCCCTAGCCTGAGCCGCCCTGAGAGACCCCTCGGCCTCGCATTGCATCTAGGACCTCCTGCCTGAAATCACCCTGCCTCCAAGCGAAAGTCGGCTTGCGTTCTTACTGCGATTTAAGCCCTCTGCTTCCTGTGGCCCTGCAGGCTTTGGAATAGCCACAGGCCCCAGAGGCGTAACTAGGCAGGGCATTCCTTGGTTGAGGCAGTTCACTTGACCCAGAACACCCTGCTTCGGGGAGTTGGTTCAGGGAAGCAAACGCAGGGTAACATGTGTCTCTTTGGACTGGTTAGAAACCACAGGGAGGTAAGCTGAGTGTGCGCGAGGAAACGGGAGCCTGCTGGAACTATCCTTGCTTTCCCACTTGGAAGGCTGCATTCATGCTGCCTTGAAGCTGCCTGACGTCCCCTGCTGTTGACAGGCCTGGAAACCCGGTCGAAATGCTTCTGGGAAGAAAATGAGTTTGCTCCGTCTCAACCCGGTGCTTCCATGGCCGCGGTGGTGGTTAGCCTGACAAGCTCCAGAGCGAAAGGGAAACTCAACGTGAGAATTTGCCTCCAGTTTAGGTCCTGCGTAGCCGGGTAGGAAGGGCGGCATGCAGCAGTTTCCATGAGTTCGTAGTCCCCGTTCGGGTTTATTTTAACGAAATTACCCATTTGAGGACTCCTAGGCCCCTCGGGCGTGCATCCATTTCCCTCCAAGGTCACTGAGGACCTCCAGACACCCCCCACGCCGTGGTCCCGCTGAGCAACATCGAGGCCCATTGCTCTGCCCCTCGGAGTCCCTGAGTGCGTGCCGAGTGATGGGCAGCACTCTGCACGTTCCTTGAGGAGAGCTACATTTCCAGAGCCCTCAAACAGCCTCAGGACCAGATTTCTGGTGAGTCCGAAGCTCCCAGGAAATATTTGTCGTCGCCCTTGTGAGAGCTGCCGTGAGAAAACACTCTGCTTTGCCTCCTTCGCGGGCCTCGTACCTGAAGGCACTCTGCTCGAGGAGAACGTCAGCATCTCGCAATGCTGAGTCGCTAACGGGACAGCCAGATTGAGCACAGGCCTGGAGGGAAGGCCCTGACGTGAGGTGCAGAAGCGGAGCCGCGCAGCAGTTTCCATGAGGCCGTAGCCTCTGCTCTGCGTGTCTTTAACGGCAGTAGAGTTTCCTGGACACCTGGGAGGCTCGCGGGGGCACCCTGTTCCAGGCTGGAACACGGAGTACTCCCAGGCACCCCTGGGTCTGCTGAGCAACGTCCAGGCACGGAGCCCTTTGGAGCCGCTCTCTATACGCCGAGTGTAGGGAAACGCCCTGCACTCTCTCCTGGAGCAGATTCGATTCCCCACCAAACCCACACTTTCACGAACAGACTTCTGGCACGTCTCACATGCCTTTGAGGTCTTACGCCTTGCCCTAGCCTGAGCCGCCCTGAGAGACCCCTCGGCCTCGCATTCCATCTAGGACCTCCTGCCTGAAATCACCCTGCCTCCAAGCGAAAGTCGGCTTGCGTTCTTACTGCGATTTAAGCCCTCTGCTTCCTGTGGCCCTGCAGGCTTTGGAATAGCCACAGGCCCCAGAGGCGTAACTAGGCAGGGCATTCCTTGGTTGAGGCAGTTCACTTGACCCAGAACACCCTGCTTCGGGGAGTTGGTTCAGGGAAGCAAACGCAGGGTAACATGTGTCTCTTTGGACTGGTTAGAAACCACAGGGAGGTAAGCTGAGTGTGCGCGAGGAAACGGGAGCCTGCTGGAACTATCCTTGCTTTCCCACTTGGAAGGCTGCATTCATGCTGCCTTGAAGCTGCCTGACGTCCCCTGCTGTTGACAGGCCTGGAAACCCGGTCGAAAGGCTTCTGGGAAGAAAATGAGTTTGCTCCGTCTCAACCCGGTGCTTCCATGGCCGCGGTGGTGGTTAGCCTGACAAGCTCCAGAGCGAAAGGGAAACTCAACGTGAGAATTTGCCTCCAGTTTAGGTCCTGCGTAGCCGGGTAGGAAGGGCGGCATGCGGCAGTTTCCATGAGTTCGTAGTCCCCGTTCGGGTTTATTTTAACGAAATTACCCATTTGAGGACTCCTAGGCCCCTCGGGCGTGCATCCATTTCCCTCCAAGGTCACTGAGGACCTCCAGACACCCCCCACGCCGTGGTCCCGCTGAGCAACATCGAGGCCCATTGCTCTGCCCCTCGGAGGCCCTGTGTGCGTGCCGAGTGATGGGCAACACTCTGCACGTTCCTTGAGGAGAGCTACATTTCCAGAGCCCTCAAACAGCCTCAGGACCAGATTTCTGGTGAGTCCGAAGCTCCCAGGAAATATTTGTCGTCGCCCTTGTGAGAGCTGCCGTGAGAAAACACTCTGCTTTGCCTCCTTCGCGGGCCTCGTACCTGAAGGCACTCTGCTCGAGGAGAACGTCAGCATCTCGCAATGCTGAGTCGCTAACGGGACAGCCAGATTGAGCACAGGCCTGGAGGGAAGGCCCTGACGTGAGGTGCAGAAGCGGAGCCGCGCAGCAGTTTCCATGAGGCCGTAGCCTCTGCTCTGCGTGTCTTTAACGGCAGTAGAGTTTCCTGGACACCTGGGAGGCTCGCGGGGGCACCCTGTTCCAGGCTGGAACACGGAGTACTCCCAGGCACCCCTGGGTCTGCTGAGCAACGTCCAGGCACGGAGCCCTTTGGAGCCGCTCTCTATACGCCGAGTGTAGGGAAACGCCCTGCACTCTCTCCTGGAGCAGATTCGATTCCCCACCAAACCCACACTTTCACGAACAGACTTCTGGCACGTCTCACATGCCTTTGAGGTCTTACGCCTTGCCCTAGCCTGAGCCGCCCTGAGAGACCCCTCGGCCTCGCATTGCATCTAGGACCTCCTGCCTGAAATCACCCTGCCTCCAAGCGAAAGTCGGCTTGCGTTCTTACTGCGATTTAAGCCCTCTGCTTCCTGTGGCCCTGCAGGCTTTGGAATAGCCACAGGCCCCAGAGGCGTAACTAGGCAGGGCATTCCTTGGTTGAGGCAGTTCACTTGACCCAGAACACCCTGCTTCGGGGAGTTGGTTCAGGGAAGCAAACGCAGGGTAACATGTGTCTCTTTGGACTGGTTAGAAACCACAGGGAGGTAAGCTGAGTGTGCGCGAGGAAACGGGAGCCTGCTGGAACTATCCTTGCTTTCCCACTTGGAAGGCTGCATTCATGCTGCCTTGAAGCTGCCTGACGTCCCCTGCTGTTGACAGGCCTGGAAACCCGGTCGAAATGCTTCTGGGAAGAAAATGAGTTTGCTCCGTCTCAACCCGGTGCTTCCATGGCCGCGGTGGTGGTTAGCCTGACAAGCTCCAGAGCGAAAGGGAAACTCAACGTGAGAATTTGCCTCCAGTTTAGGTCCTGCGTAGCCGGGTAGGAAGGGCGGCATGCAGCAGTTTCCATGAGTTCGTAGTCCCCGTTCGGGTTTATTTTAACGAAATTACCCATTTGAGGACTCCTAGGCCCCTCGGGCGTGCATCCATTTCCCTCCAAGGTCACTGAGGACCTCCAGACACCCCCCACGCCGTGGTCCCGCTGAGCAACATCGAGGCCCATTGCTCTGCCCCTCGGAGTCCCTGAGTGCGTGCCGAGTGATGGGCAGCACTCTGCACGTTCCTTGAGGAGAGCTACATTTCCAGAGCCCTCAAACAGCCTCAGGACCAGATTTCTGGTGAGTCCGAAGCTCCCAGGAAATATTTGTCGTCGCCCTTGTGAGAGCTGCCGTGAGAAAACACTCTGCTTTGCCTCCTTCGCGGGCCTCGTACCTGAAGGCACTCTGCTCGAGGAGAACGTCAGCATCTCGCAATGCTGAGTCGCTAACGGGACAGCCAGATTGAACACAGGCCTGGAGGGAAGGCCCTGCCGTGAGGTGCAGAAGCGGAGCCGCGCAGCAGTTTCCATGAGGCCGTAGCCTCTGCTCTGCGTGTCTTTAACGGCAGTAGAGTTTCCTGGACACCTGGGAGGCTCGCGGGGGCACCCTCTTCCAGGCTGGAACACGGAGTACTTCCAGGCATCCCTGGGTCTGCTGAGCAACGTCCAGGCACGGAGCCCTTTGGAGCCGCTCTCTATACGCCGAGTGTAGGGAAACGCCCTGCACTCTCTCCTGGAGCAGATTCGATTCCCCACCAAACCCACACTTTCACGAACAGACTTCTGGCACGTCTCACATGCCTTTGAGGTCTTACGCCCTGCCCTAGCCTGAGCTGCCCTGAGAGACCCCTTGGCCTCGCATTCCATCTAGGACCTCCTGCCTGAAATCACCCTGCCTCCAAGCGAAAGTCGGCTTGCGTTCTTACTGCGATTTAAGCCCTGTGCTTCCTGTAGCCCTGCAGGCTTTGGAATAGCCACAGGCCCCAGAGGCGTAACTAGGCAGGGCATTCCTTGGTTGAGGCAGTTCACTTGACCCAGAACACCCTGCTTCAGGGAGTTGGTTCAGGGAAGCAAACGCAGGGTAACATGTGTCTCTTTGCACTGGTTAGAAACCACAGGGAGGTAAGCTGAGTGTGCGCGTGGAAACGGGAGCCTGCTGGAACTATCCTTGCTTTCCCACTTGGAAGGCTGCATTCATGCTGCCTTGAAGCTGCCTGACGTCCCCTGCTGTTGACAGGCCTGGAAACCCGGTCGAAATGCTTCTGGGAAGAAAATGAGTTTGCTCCGTCTCAACACGGTGCTTCCATGGCCGCGGTGGTGGTTAGCCTGACAAGCCCCAGAGCGAAAGGGAAACTCAACGTGAGAATTTGCCTCCAGTTTAGGCCCTGCGTAGCCGGGCAGGAAGGGCGGCATGCAGCAGTTTCCATGAGTTCGTAGTCCCCGTTCGGGTTTATTTTAACGAAATTACCCATTTGAGGACTCCTAGGCCCCTCGGGCGTGCATCCATTTCCCTCCGAGGTCACTGAGGACCTCCAGACACCCCCCACGCCGTGGTCCCGCTGAGCAACATCGAGGCCCATTGCTCTGCCCCTCGGAGGCCCTGTGTGCGTGCCGAGTGATGGGCAACACTCTGCACGTTCCTTGAGGAGAGCTACATTTCCAGAGCCCTCAAACAGCCTCAGGACCAGATTTCTGGTGAGTCCGAAGCTCCCAGGAAATATTTGTCGTCGCCCTTGTGAGAGCTGCCGTGAGAAAACACTCTGCTTTGCCTCCTTCGCGGGCCTCGTACCTGAAGGCACTCTGCTCGAGGAGAACGTCAGCATCTCGCAATGCTGAGTCGCTAACGGGACAGCCAGATTGAGCACAGGCCTGGAGGGAAGGCCCTGACGTGAGGTGCAGAAGCGGAGCCGCGCAGCAGTTTCCATGAGGCCGTAGCCTCTGCTCTGCGTGTCTTTAACGGCAGTAGAGTTTCCTGGACACCTGGGAGGCTCGCGGGGGCACCCTGTTCCAGGCTGGAACACGGAGTACTCCGAGGCACCCCTGGGTCTGCTGAGCAACGTCCAGGCACGGAGCCCTTTGGAGCCGCTCTCTATACGCCGAGTGTAGGGAAACGCCCTGCACTCTCTCCTGGAGCAGATTCGATTCCCCACCAAACCCACACTTTCACGAACAGACTTCTGGCACGTCTCACATGCCTTTGAGGTCTTACGCCCTGCCCTAGCCTGAGCTGCCCTGAGAGACCCCTCGGCCTCGCATTGCATCTAGGACCTCCTGCCTGAAATCACCCTGCCTCCAAGCGAAAGTCGGCTTGCGTTCTTACTGCGATTTAAGCCCTGTGCTTCCTGTGGCCCTGCAGGCTTTGGAATAGCCACAGGCCCCAGAGGCGTAACTAGGCAGGGCATTCCTTGGTTGAGGCAGTTCACTTGACCCAGAACACCCTACTTCGGGGAGTTGGTTCAGGGAAGCAAACGCAGGGTAACATGTGTCTCTTTGGACTGGTTAGAAACCACAGGGAGGTAAGCTGAGTGTGCGCGTGGAAACGGGAGCCTGCTGGAACTATCCTTGCTTTCCCACTTGGAAGGCTGCATTCATGCTGCCTTGAAGCTGCCTGACGTCCCCTGCTGTTGACAGGCCTGGAAACCCGGTCGAAATGCTTCTGGGAAGAAAATGAGTTTGCTCCGTCTCATCCCGGTGCTTCCATGGCCGCGGTGGTGGTTAGCCTGACAAGCTCCAGAGCGAAAGGAAAACTCAACGTGAGAATTTGCCTCCAGTTTAGGCCCTGCGTAGCCGGGTAGGAAGGGCGGCATGCAGCAGTTTCCATGAGTTCGTAGTCCCCGTTCGGGTTTATTTTAACGAAATTACCCATTTGAGGACTCCTAGGCCCCTCGGGCGTGCATCCATTTCCCTCCAAGGTCACTGAGGACCTCCAGACACCCCCCACGCCGTGGTCCCGCTGAGCAACATCGAGGCCCATTGCTCTGCCCCTCGGAGTCCCTGAGTGCGTGCCGAGTGATGGGCAGCACTCTGCACGTTCCTTGAGGAGAGCTACATTTCCAGAGCCCTCAAACAGCCTCAGGACCAGATTTCTGGTGAGTCCGAAGCTCCCAGGAAATATTTGTCGTCGCCCTTGTGAGAGCTGCCGTGAGAAAACACTCTGCTTTGCCTCCTTCGCGGGCCTCGTACCTGAAGGCACTCTGCTCGAGGAGAACGTCAGCATCTCGCAATGCTGAGTCGCTAACGGGACAGCCAGATTGAGCACAGGCCTGGAGGGAAGGCCCTGACGTGAGGTGCAGAAGCGGAGCCGCGCAGCAGTTTCCATGAGGCCGTAGCCTCTGCTCTGCGTGTCTTTAACGGCAGTAGAGTTTCCTGGACACCTGGGAGGCTCGCGGGGGCACCCTGTTCCAGGCTGGAACACGGAGTACTCCGAGGCACCCCTGGGTCTGCTGAGCAACGTCCAGGCACGGAGCCCTTTGGAGCCGCTCTCTATACGCCGAGTGTAGGGAAACGCCCTGCACTCTCTCCTGGAGCAGATTCGATTCCCCACCAAACCCACACTTTCACGAACAGACTTCTGGCACGTCTCACATGCCTTTGAGGTCTTACGCCCTGCCCTAGCCTGAGCTGCCCTGAGAGACCCCTCGGCCTCGCATTGCATCTAGGACCTCCTGCCTGAAATCACCCTGCCTCCAAGCGAAAGTCGGCTTGCGTTCTTACTGCGATTTAAGCCCTGTGCTTCCTGTGGCCCTGCAGGCTTTGGAATAGCCACAGGCCCCAGAGGCGTAACTAGGCAGGGCATTCCTTGGTTGAGGCAGTTCACTTGACCCAGAACACCCTACTTCGGGGAGTTGGTTCAGGGAAGCAAACGCAGGGTAACATGTGTCTCTTTGGACTGGTTAGAAACCACAGGGAGGTAAGCTGAGTGTGCGC
The DNA here is from genome assembly GCF_937001465.1 of Orcinus orca. Classification (NCBI taxonomy): domain Eukaryota; kingdom Metazoa; phylum Chordata; class Mammalia; order Artiodactyla; family Delphinidae; genus Orcinus; species Orcinus orca. Next base: position 918,668 of record NW_026044069.1, on the reverse strand, counting down.
GTGGAAACGGGAGCCTGCTGGAACTATCCTTGCTTTCCCACTTGGAAGGCTGCATTCATGCTGCCTTGAAGCTGCCTGACGTCCCCTGCTGTTGACAGGCCTGGAAACCCGGTCGAAATGCTTCTGGGAAGAAAATGAGTTTGCTCCGTCTCATCCCGGTGCTTCCATGGCCGCGGTGGTGGTTAGCCTGACAAGCTCCAGAGCGAAAGGAAAACTCAACGTGAGAATTTGCCTCCAGTTTAGGCCCTGCGTAGCCGGGTAGGAAGGGCGGCATGCAGCAGTTTCCATGAGTTCGTAGTCCCCGTTCGGGTTTATTTTAACGAAATTACCCATTTGAGGACTCCTAGGCCCCTCGGGCGTGCATCCATTTCCCTCCAAGGTCACTGAGGACCTCCAGACACCCCCCACGCCGTGGTCCCGCTGAGCAACATCGAGGCCCATTGCTCTGCCCCTCGGAGTCCCTGAGTGCGTGCCGAGTGATGGGCAGCACTCTGCACGTTCCTTGAGGAGAGCTACATTTCCAGAGCCCTCAAACAGCCTCAGGACCAGATTTCTGGTGAGTCCGAAGCTCCCAGGAAATATTTGTCGTCGCCCTTGTGAGAGCTGCCGTGAGAAAACACTCTGCTTTGCCTCCTTCGCGGGCCTCGTACCTGAAGGCACTCTGCTCGAGGAGAACGTCAGCATCTCGCAATGCTGAGTCGCTAACGGGACAGCCAGATTGAACACAGGCCTGGAGGGAAGGCCCTGCCGTGAGGTGCAGAAGCGGAGCCGCGCAGCAGTTTCCATGAGGCCGTAGCCTCTGCTCTGCGTGTCTTTAACGGCAGTAGAGTTTCCTGGACACCTGGGAGGCTCGCGGGGGCACCCTCTTCCAGGCTGGAACACGGAGTACTTCCAGGCATCCCTGGGTCTGCTGAGCAACGTCCAGGCACGGAGCCCTTTGGAGCCGCTCTCTATACGCCGAGTGTAGGGAAACGCCCTGCACTCTCTCCTGGAGCAGATTCGATTCCCCACCAAACCCACACTTTCACGAACAGACTTCTGGCACGTCTCACATGCCTTTGAGGTCTTACGCCCTGCCCTAGCCTGAGCTGCCCTGAGAGACCCCTCGGCCTCGCATTCCATCTAGGACCTCCTGCCTGAAATCACCCTGCCTCCAAGCGAAAGTCGGCTTGCGTTCTTACTGCGATTTAAGCCCTGTGCTTCCTGTGGCCCTGCAGGCTTTGGAATAGCCACAGGCCCCAGAGGCGTAACTAGGCAGGGCATTCCTTGGTTGAGGCAGTTCACTTGACCCAGAACACCCTGCTTCGGGGAGTTGGTTCAGGGAAGCAAACGCAGGGTAACATGTGTCTCTTTGGACTGGTTAGAAACCACAGGGAGGTAAGCTGAGTGTGCGCGTGGAAACGGGAGCCTGCTGGAACTATCCTTGCTTTCCCACTTGGAAGGCTGCATTCATGCTGCCTTGAAGCTGCCTGACGTCCCCTGCTGTTGACAGGCCTGGAAACCCGGTCGAAATGCTTCTGGGAAGAAAATGAGTTTGCTCCGTCTCAACACGGTGCTTCCATGGCCGCGGTGGTGGTTAGCCTGACAAGCCCCAGAGCGAAAGGGAAACTCAACGTGAGAATTTGCCTCCAGTTTAGGCCCTGCGTAGCCGGGCAGGAAGGGCGGCATGCAGCAGTTTCCATGAGTTCGTAGTCCCCGTTCGGGTTTATTTTAACGAAATTACCCATTTGAGGACTCCTAGGCCCCTCGGGCGTGCATCCATTTCCCTCCGAGGTCACTGAGGACCTCCAGACACCCCCCACGCCGTGGTCCCGCTGAGCAACATCGAGGCCCATTGCTCTGCCCCTCGGAGGCCCTGTGTGCGTGCCGAGTGATGGGCAACACTCTGCACGTTCCTTGAGGAGAGCTACATTTCCAGAGCCCTCAAACAGCCTCAGGACCAGATTTCTGGTGAGTCCGAAGCTCCCAGGAAATATTTGTCGTCGCCCTTGTGAGAGCTGCCGTGAGAAAACACTCTGCTTTGCCTCCTTCGCGGGCCTCGTACCTGAAGGCACTCTGCTCGAGGAGAACGTCAGCATCTCGCAATGCTGAGTCGCTAACGGGACAGCCAGATTGAGCACAGGCCTGGAGGGAAGGCCTTGACGTGAGGTGCAGAAGCGGAGCCGCGCAGCAGTTTCCATGAGGCCGTAGCCTCTGCTCTGCGTGTCTTTAACGGCAGTAGAGTTTCCTGGACACCTGGGAGGCTCGCGGGGGCACCCTGTTCCAGGCTGGAACACGGAGTACTCCCAGGCACCCCTGGGTCTGCTGAGCAACGTCCAGGCACGGAGCCCTTTGGAGCCGCTCTCTATACGCCGAGTGTAGGGAAACGCCCTGCACTCTCTCCTGGAGCAGATTCGATTCCCCACCAAACCCACACTTTCACGAACAGACTTCTGGCACGTCTCACATGCCTTTGAGGTCTTACGCCCTGCCCTAGCCTGAGCTGCCCTGAGAGACCCCTCGGCCTCGCATTGCATCTAGGACCTCCTGCCTGAAATCACCCTGCCTCCAAGCGAAAGTCGCCTTGCGTTCTTACTGCGATTTAAGCCCTGTGCTTCCTGTGGCCCTGCAGGCTTTGGAATAGCCACAGGCCCCAGAGGCGTAACTAGGCAGGGCATTCCTTGGTTGAGGCAGTTCACTTGACCCAGAACACCCTACTTCGGGGAGTTGGTTCAGGGAAGCAAACGCAGGGTAACATGTGTCTCTTTGGACTGGTTAGAAACCACAGGGAGGTAAGCTGAGTGTGCGCGTGGAAACGGGAGCCTGCTGGAACTATCCTTGCTTTCCCACTTGGAAGGCTGCATTCATGCTGCCTTGAAGCTGCCTGACGTCCCCTGCTGTTGACAGGCCTGGAAACCCGGTCGAAATGCTTCTGGGAAGAAAATGAGTTTGCTCCGTCTCATCCCGGTGCTTCCATGGCCGCGGTGGTGGTTAGCCTGACAAGCTCCAGAGCGAAAGGAAAACTCAACGTGAGAATTTGCCTCCAGTTTAGGCCCTGCGTAGCCGGGTAGGAAGGGCGGCATGCAGCAGTTTCCATGAGTTCGTAGTCCCCGTTCGGGTTTATTTTAACGAAATTACCCATTTGAGGACTCCTAGGCCCCTCGGGCGTGCATCCATTTCCCTCCAAGGTCACTGAGGACCTCCAGACACCCCCCACGCCGTGGTCCCGCTGAGCAACATCGAGGCCCATTGCTCTGCCCCTCGGAGTCCCTGAGTGCGTGCCGAGTGATGGGCAGCACTCTGCACGTTCCTTGAGGAGAGCTACATTTCCAGAGCCCTCAAACAGCCTCAGGACCAGATTTCTGGTGAGTCCGAAGCTCCCAGGAAATATTTGTCGTCGCCCTTGTGAGAGCTGCCGTGAGAAAACACTCTGCTTTGCCTCCTTCGCGGGCCTCGTACCTGAAGGCACTCTGCTCGAGGAGAACGTCAGCATCTCGCAATGCTGAGTCGCTAACGGGACAGCCAGATTGAGCACAGGCCTGGAGGGAAGGCCCTGCCGTGAGGTGCAGAAGCGGAGCCGCGCAGCAGTTTCCATGAGGCCGTAGCCTCTGCTCTGCGTGTCTTTAACGGCAGTAGAGTTTCCTGGACACCTGGGAGGCTCGCGGGGGCACCCTGTTCCAGGCTGGAACACGGAGTACTCCGAGGCACCCCTGGGTCTGCTGAGCAACGTCCAGGCACGGAGCCCTTTGGAGCCGCTCTCTATACGCCGAGTGTAGGGAAACGCCCTGCACTCTCTCCTGGAGCAGATTCGATTCCCCACCAAACCCACACTTTCACGAACAGACTTCTGGCACGTCTCACATGCCTTTGAGGTCTTACGCCCTGCCCTAGCCTGAGCCGCCCTGAGAGACCCCTCGGCCTCGCATTGCATCTAGGACCTCCTGCCTGAAATCACCCTGCCTCCAAGCGAAAGTCGGCTTGCGTTCTTACTGCGATTTAAGCCCTGTGCTTCCTGTGGCCCTGCAGGCTTTGGAATAGCCACAGGCCCCAGAGGCGTAACTAGGCAGGGCATTCCTTGGTTGAGGCAGTTCACTTGACCCAGAACACCCTACTTCGGGGAGTTGGTTCAGGGAAGCAAACGCAGGGTAACATGTGTCTCTTTGGACTGGTTAGAAACCACAGGGAGGTAAGCTGAGTGTGCGCGTGGAAACGGGAGCCTGCTGGAACTATCCTTGCTTTCCCACTTGGAAGGCTGCATTCATGCTGCCTTGAAGCTGCCTGACGTCCCCTGCTGTTGACAGGCCTGGAAACCCGGTCGAAATGCTTCTGGGAAGAAACTGAGTTTGCTCCGTCTCATCCCGGTGCTTCCATGGCCGCGGTGGTGGTTAGCCTGACAAGCTCCAGAGCAAAAGGAAAACTCAACGTGAGAATTTGCCTCCAGTTTAGGCCCTGCGTAGCCGGGTAGGAAGGGCGGCATGCAGCAGTTTCCATGAGTTCGTAGTCCCCGTTCGGGTTTATTTTAACGAAATTACCCATTTGAGGACTCCTAGGCCCCTCGGGCGTGCATCCATTTCCCTCCAAGGTCACTGAGGACCTCCAGACACCCCCCACGCCGTGGTCCCGCTGAGCAACATCGAGGCCCATTGCTCTGCCCCTCGGAGTCCCTGAGTGCGTGCCGAGTGATGGGCAGCACTCTGCACGTTCCTTGAGGAGAGCTACATTTCCAGAGCCCTCAAACAGCCTCAGGACCAGATTTCTGGTGAGTCCGAAGCTCCCAGGAAATATTTGTCGTCGCCCTTGTGAGAGCTGCCGTGAGAAAACACTCTGCTTTGCCTCCTTCGCGGGCCTCGTACCTGAAGGCACTCTGCTCGAGGAGAACGTCAGCATCTCGCAATGCTGAGTCGCTAACGGGACAGCCAGATTGAACACAGGCCTGGAGGGAAGGCCCTGCCGTGAGGTGCAGAAGCGGAGCCGCGCAGCAGTTTCCATGAGGCCGTAGCCTCTGCTCTGCGTGTCTTTAACGGCAGTAGAGTTTCCTGGACACCTGGGAGGCTCGCGGGGGCACCCTCTTCCAGGCTGGAACACGGAGTACTTCCAGGCACCCCTGGGTCTGCTGAGCAACGTCCAGGCACGGAGCCCTTTGGAGCCGCTCTCTATACGCCGAGTGTAGGGAAACGCCCTGCACTCTCTCCTGGAGCAGATTCGATTCCCCACCAAACCCACACTTTCACGAACAGACTTCTGGCACGTCTCACATGCCTTTGAGGTCTTACGCCCTGCCCTAGCCTGAGCTGCCCTGAGAGACCCCTTGGCCTCGCATTCCATCTAGGACCTCCTGCCTGAAATCACCCTGCCTCCAAGCGAAAGTCGGCTTGCGTTCTTACTGCGATTTAAGCCCTGTGCTTCCTGTGGCCCTGCAGGCTTTGGAATAGCCACAGGCCCCAGAGGCGTAACTAGGCAGGGCATTCCTTGGTTGAGGCAGTTCACTTGACCCAGAACACCCTGCTTCGGGGAGTTGGTTCAGGGAAGCAAACGCAGGGTAACATGTGTCTCTTTGGACTGGTTAGAAACCACAGGGAGGTAAGCTGAGTGTGCGCGTGGAAACGGGAGCCTGCTGGAACTATCCTTGCTTTCCCACTTGGAAGGCTGCATTCATGCTGCCTTGAAGCTGCCTGACGTCCCCTGCTGTTGACAGGCCTGGAAACCCGGTCGAAATGCTTCTGGGAAGAAAATGAGTTTGCTCCGTCTCAACACGGTGCTTCCATGGCCGCGGTGGTGGTTAGCCTGACAAGCCCCAGAGCGAAAGGGAAACTCAACGTGAGAATTTGCCTCCAGTTTAGGCCCTGCGTAGCCGGGCAGGAAGGGCGGCATGCAGCAGTTTCCATGAGTTCGTAGTCCCCGTTCGGGTTTATTTTAACGAAATTACCCATTTGAGGACTCCTAGGCCCCTCGGGCGTGCATCCATTTCCCTCCAAGGTCACTGAGGACCTCCAGACACCCCCCACGCCGTGGTCCCGCTGAGCAACATCGAGGCCCATTGCTCTGCCCCTCGGAGTCCCTGAGTGCGTGCCGAGTGATGGGCAGCACTCTGCACGTTCCTTGAGGAGAGCTACATTTCCAGAGCCCTCAAACAGCCTCAGGACCAGATTTCTGGTGAGTCCGAAGCTCCCAGGAAATATTTGTCGTCGCCCTTGTGAGAGCTGCCGTGAGAAAACACTCTGCTTTGCCTCCTTCGCGGGCCTCGTACCTGAAGGCACTCTGCTCGAGGAGAACGTCAGCATCTCGCAATGCTGAGTCGCTAACGGGACAGCCAGATTGAACACAGGCCTGGAGGGAAGGCCCTGCCGTGAGGTGCAGAAGCGGAGCCGCGCAGCAGTTTCCATGAGGCCGTAGCCTCTGCTCTGCGTGTCTTTAACGGCAGTAGAGTTTCCTGGACACCTGGGAGGCTCGCGGGGGCACCCTGTTCCAGGCTGGAACACGGAGTACTCCCAGGCACCCCTGGGTCTGCTGAGCAACGTCCAGGCACGGAGCCCTTTGGAGCCGCTCTCTATACGCCGAGTGTAGGGAAACGCCCTGCACTCTCTCCTGGAGCAGATTCGATTCCCCACCAAACCCACACTTTCACGAACAGACTTCTGGCACGTCTCACATGCCTTTGAGGTCTTACGCCCTGCCCTAGCCTGAGCTGCCCTGAGAGACCCCTCGGCCTCGCATTGCATCTAGGACCTCCTGCCTGAAATCACCCTGCCTCCAAGCGAAAGTCGCCTTGCGTTCTTACTGCGATTTAAGCCCTGTGCTTCCTGTGGCCCTGCAGGCTTTGGAATAGCCACAGGCCCCAGAGGCGTAACTAGGCAGGGCATTCCTTGGTTGAGGCAGTTCACTTGACCCAGAACACCCTACTTCGGGGAGTTGGTTCAGGGAAGCAAACGCAGGGTAACATGTGTCTCTTTGGACTGGTTAGAAACCACAGGGAGGTAAGCTGAGTGTGCGCGTGGAAACGGGAGCCTGCTGGAACTATCCTTGCTTTCCCACTTGGAAGGCTGCATTCATGCTGCCTTGAAGCTGCCTGACGTCCCCTGCTGTTGACAGGCCTGGAAACCCGGTCGAAATGCTTCTGGGAAGAAACTGAGTTTGCTCCGTCTCATCCCGGTGCTTCCATGGCCGCGGTGGTGGTTAGCCTGACAAGCTCCAGAGCGAAAGGAAAACTCAACGTGAGAATTTGCCTCCAGTTTAGGCCCTGCGTAGCCGGGCAGGAAGGGCGGCATGCAGCAGTTTCCATGAGTTCGTAGTCCCCGTTCGGGTTTATTTTAACGAAATTACCCATTTGAGGACTCCTAGGCCCCTCGGGCGTGCATCCATTTCCCTCCAAGGTCACTGAGGACCTCCAGACACCCCCCACGCCGTGGTCCCGCTGAGCAACATCGAGGCCCATTGCTCTGCCCCTCGGAGTCCCTGAGTGCGTGCCGAGTGATGGGCAGCACTCTGCACGTTCCTTGAGGAGAGCTACATTTCCAGAGCCCTCAAACAGCCTCAGGACCAGATTTCTGGTGAGTCCGAAGCTCCCAGGAAATATTTGTCGTCGCCCTTGTGAGAGCTGCCGTGAGAAAACACTCTGCTTTGCCTCCTTCGCGGGCCTCGTACCTGAAGGCACTCTGCTCGAGGAGAACGTCAGCATCTCGCAATGCTGAGTCGCTAACGGGACAGCCAGATTGAGCACAGGCCTGGAGGGAAGGCCCTGACGTGAGGTGCAGAAGCGGAGCCGCGCAGCAGTTTCCATGAGGCCGTAGCCTCTGCTCTGCGTGTCTTTAACGGCAGTAGAGTTTCCTGGACACCTGGGAGGCTCGCGGGGGCACCCTGTTCCAGGCTGGAACACGGAGTACTCCGAGGCACCCCTGGGTCTGCTGAGCAACGTCCAGGCACGGAGCCCTTTGGAGCCGCTCTCTATACGCCGAGTGTAGGGAAACGCCCTGCACTCTCTCCTGGAGCAGATTCGATTCCCCACCAAACCCACACTTTCACGAACAGACTTCTGGCACGTCTCACATGCCTTTGAGGTCTTACGCCCTGCCCTAGCCTGAGCCGCCCTGAGAGACCCCTCGGCCTCGCATTGCATCTAGGACCTCCTGCCTGAAATCACCCTGCCTCCAAGCGAAAGTCGGCTTGCGTTCTTACTGCGATTTAAGCCCTGTGCTTCCTGTGGCCCTGCAGGCTTTGGAATAGCCACAGGCCCCAGAGGCGTAACTAGGCAGGGCATTCCTTGGTTGAGGCAGTTCACTTGACCCAGAACACCCTACTTCGGGGAGTTGGTTCAGGGAAGCAAACGCAGGGTAACATGTGTCTCTTTGGACTGGTTAGAAACCACAGGGAGGTAAGCTGAGTGTGCGCGTGGAAACGGGAGCCTGCTGGAACTATCCTTGCTTTCCCACTTGGAAGGCTGCATTCATGCTGCCTTGAAGCTGCCTGACGTCCCCTGCTGTTGACAGGCCTGGAAACCCGGTCGAAATGCTTCTGGGAAGAAAATGAGTTTGCTCCGTCTCATCCCGGTGCTTCCATGGCCGCGGTGGTGGTTAGCCTGACAAGCTCCAGAGCGAAAGGAAAACTCAACGTGAGAATTTGCCTCCAGTTTAGGCCCTGCGTAGCCGGGTAGGAAGGGCGGCATGCAGCAGTTTCCATGAGTTCGTAGTCCCCGTTCGGGTTTATTTTAACGAAATTACCCATTTGAGGACTCCTAGGCCCCTCGGGCGTGCATCCATTTCCCTCCAAGGTCACTGAGGACCTCCAGACACCCCCCACGCCGTGGTCCCGCTGAGCAACATCGAGGCCCATTGCTCTGCCCCTCGGAGTCCCTGAGTGCGTGCCGAGTGATGGGCAGCACTCTGCACGTTCCTTGAGGAGAGCTACATTTCCAGAGCCCTCAAACAGCCTCAGGACCAGATTTCTGGTGAGTCCGAAGCTCCCAGGAAATATTTGTCGTCGCCCTTGTGAGAGCTGCCGTGAGAAAACACTCTGCTTTGCCTCCTTCGCGGGCCTCGTACCTGAAGGCACTCTGCTCGAGGAGAACGTCAGCATCTCGCAATGCTGAGTCGCTAACGGGACAGCCAGATTGAGCACAGGCCTGGAGGGAAGGCCCTGCCGTGAGGTGCAGAAGCGGAGCCGCGCAGCAGTTTCCATGAGGCCGTAGCCCCTGCTCTGCGTGTCTTTAACGGCAGTAGAGTTTCCTGGACACCTGGGAGGCTCGCGGGGGCACCCTGTTCCAGGCTGGAACACGGAGTACTCCGAGGCACCCCTGGGTCTGCTGAGCAACGTCCAGGCACGGAGCCCTTTGGAGCCGCTCTCTATACGCCGAGTGTAGGGAAACGCCCTGCACTCTCTCCTGGAGCAGATTCGATTCCCCACCAAACCCACACTTTCACGAACAGACTTCTGGCACGTCTCACATGCCTTTGAGGTCTTACGCCCTGCCCTAGCCTGAGCCGCCCTGAGAGACCCCTCGGCCTCGCATTGCATCTAGGACCTCCTGCCTGAAATCACCCTGCCTCCAAGCGAAAGTCGGCTTGCGTTTTTACTGCGATTTAAGCCCTGTGCTTCCTGTGGCCCTGCAGGCTTTGGAATAGCCACAGGCCCCAGAGGCGTAACTAGGCAGGGCATTCCTTGGTTGAGGCAGTTCACTTGACCCAGAACACCCTACTTCGGGGAGTTGGTTCAGGGAAGCAAACGCAGGGTAACATGTGTCTCTTTGGACTGGTTAGAAACCACAGGGAGGTAAGCTGAGTGTGCGCGTGGAAACGGGAGCCTGCTGGAACTATCCTTGCTTTCCCACTTGGAAGGCTGCATTCATGCTGCCTTGAAGCTGCCTGACGTCCCCTGCTGTTGACAGGCCTGGAAACCCGGTCGAAATGCTTCTGGGAAGAAAATGAGTTTGCTCCGTCTCATCCCGGTGCTTCCATGGCCGCGGTGGTGGTTAGCCTGACAAGCTCCAGAGCGAAAGGAAAACTCAACGTGAGAATTTGCCTCCAGTTTAGGCCCTGCGTAGCCGGGTAGGAAGGGCGGCATGCAGCAGTTTCCATGAGTTCGTAGTCCCCGTTCGGGTTTATTTTAACGAAATTACCCATTTGAGGACTCCTAGGCCCCTCGGGCGTGCATCCATTTCCCTCCAAGGTCACTGAGGACCTCCAGACACCCCCCACGCCGTGGTCCCGCTGAGCAACATCGAGGCCCATTGCTCTGCCCCTCGGAGTCCCTGAGTGCGTGCCGAGTGATGGGCAGCACTCTGCACGTTCCTTGAGGAGAGCTACATTTCCAGAGCCCTCAAACAGCCTCAGGACCAGATTTCTGGTGAGTCCGAAGCTCCCAGGAAATATTTGTCGTCGCCCTTGTGAGAGCTGCCGTGAGAAAACACTCTGCTTTGCCTCCTTCGCGGGCCTCGTACCTGAAGGCACTCTGCTCGAGGAGAACGTCAGCATCTCGCAATGCTGAGTCGCTAACGGGACAGCCAGATTGAACACAGGCCTGGAGGGAAGGCCCTGCCGTGAGGTGCAGAAGCGGAGCCGCGCAGCAGTTTCCATGAGGCCGTAGCCTCTGCTCTGCGTGTCTTTAACGGCAGTAGAGTTTCCTGGACACCTGGGAGGCTCGCGGGGGCACCCTCTTCCAGGCTGGAACACGGAGTACTTCCAGGCATCCCTGGGTCTGCTGAGCAACGTCCAGGCACGGAGCCCTTTGGAGCCGCTCTCTATACGCCGAGTGTAGGGAAACGCCCTGCACTCTCTCCTGGAGCAGATTCGATTCCCCACCAAACCCACACTTTCACGAACAGACTTCTGGCACGTCTCACATGCCTTTGAGGTCTTACGCCCTGCCCTAGCCTGAGCCGCCCTGAGAGACCCCTCGGCCTCGCATTGCATCTAGGACCTCCTGCCTGAAATCACCCTGCCTCCAAGCGAAAGTCGGCTTGCGTTCTTACTGCGATTTAAGCCCTGTGCTTCCTGTGGCCCTGCAGGCTTTGGAATAGCCACAGGCCCCAGAGGCGTAACTAGGCAGGGCATTCCTTGGTTGAGGCAGTTCACTTGACCCAGAACACCCTACTTCGGGGAGTTGGTTCAGGGAAGCAAACGCAGGGTAACATGTGTCTCTTTGGACTGGTTAGAAACCACAGGGAGGTAAGCTGAGTGTGCGCGTGGAAACGGGAGCCTGCTGGAACTATCCTTGCTTTCCCACTTGGAAGGCTGCATTCATGCTGCCTTGAAGCTGCCTGACGTCCCCTGCTGTTGACAGGCCTGGAAACCCGGTCGAAATGCTTCTGGGAAGAAAATGAGTTTGCTCCGTCTCATCCCGGTGCTTCCATGGCCGCGGTGGTGGTTAGCCTGACAAGCTCCAGAGCGAAAGGAAAACTCAACGTGAGAATTTGCCTCCAGTTTAGGCCCTGCGTAGCCGGGTAGGAAGGGCGGCATGCAGCAGTTTCCATGAGTTCGTAGTCCCCGTTCGGGTTTATTTTAACGAAATTACCCATTTGAGGACTCCTAGGCCCCTCGGGCGTGCATCCATTTCCCTCCAAGGTCACTGAGGACCTCCAGACACCCCCCACGCCGTGGTCCCGCTGAGCAACATCGAGGCCCATTGCTCTGCCCCTCGGAGTCCCTGAGTGCGTGCCGAGTGATGGGCAGCACTCTGCACGTTCCTTGAGGAGAGCTACATTTCCAGAGCCCTCAAACAGCCTCAGGACCAGATTTCTGGTGAGTCCGAAGCTCCCAGGAAATATTTGTCGTCGCCCTTGTGAGAGCTGCCGTGAGAAAACACTCTGCTTTGCCTCCTTCGCGGGCCTCGTACCTGAAGGCACTCTGCTCGAGGAGAACGTCAGCATCTCGCAATGCTGAGTCGCTAACGGGACAGCCAGATTGAGCACAGGCCTGGAGGGAAGGCCCTGCCGTGAGGTGCAGAAGCGGAGCCGCGCAGCAGTTTCCATGAGGCCGTAGCCCCTGCTCTGCGTGTCTTTAACGGCAGTAGAGTTTCCTGGACACCTGGGAGGCTCGCGGGGGCACCCTGTTCCAGGCTGGAACACGGAGTACTCCGAGGCACCCCTGGGTCTGCTGAGCAACGTCCAGGCACGGAGCCCTTTGGAGCCGCTCTCTATACGCCGAGTGTAGGGAAACGCCCTGCACTCTCTCCTGGAGCAGATTCGATTCCCCACCAAACCCACACTTTCACGAACAGACTTCTGGCACGTCTCACATGCCTTTGAGGTCTTACGCCCTGCCCTAGCCTGAGCTGCCCTGAGAGACCCCTCGGCCTCGCATTGCATCTAGGACCTCCTGCCTGAAATCACCCTGCCTCCAAGCGAAAGTCGGCTTGCGTTTTTACTGCGATTTAAGCCCTGTGCTTCCTGTGGCCCTGCAGGCTTTGGAATAGCCACAGGCCCCAGAGGCGTAACTAGGCAGGGCATTCCTTGGTTGAGGCAGTTCACTTGACCCAGAACACCCTACTTCGGGGAGTTGGTTCAGGGAAGCAAACGCAGGGTAACATGTGTCTCTTTGGACTGGTTAGAAACCACAGGGAGGTAAGCTGAGTGTGCGCGTGGAAACGGGAGCCTGCTGGAACTATCCTTGCTTTCCCACTTGGAAGGCTGCATTCATGCTGCCTTGAAGCTGCCTGACGTCCCCTGCTGTTGACAGGCCTGGAAACCCGGTCGAAATGCTTCTGGGAAGAAAATGAGTTTGCTCCGTCTCATCCCGGTGCTTCCATGGCCGCGGTGGTGGTTAGCCTGACAAGCTCCAGAGCGAAAGGAAAACTCAACGTGAGAATTTGCCTCCAGTTTAGGCCCTGCGTAGCCGGGTAGGAAGGGCGGCATGCAGCAGTTTCCATGAGTTCGTAGTCCCCGTTCGGGTTTATTTTAACGAAATTACCCATTTGAGGACTCCTAGGCCCCTCGGGCGTGCATCCATTTCCCTCCAAGGTCACTGAGGACCTCCAGACACCCCCCACGCCGTGGTCCCGCTGAGCAACATCGAGGCCCATTGCTCTGCCCCTCGGAGTCCCTGAGTGCGTGCCGAGTGATGGGCAGCACTCTGCACGTTCCTTGAGGAGAGCTACATTTCCAGAGCCCTCAAACAGCCTCAGGACCAGATTTCTGGTGAGTCCGAAGCTCCCAGGAAATATTTGTCGTCGCCCTTGTGAGAGCTGCCGTGAGAAAACACTCTGCTTTGCCTCCTTCGCGGGCCTCGTACCTGAAGGCACTCTGCTCGAGGAGAACGTCAGCATCTCGCAATGCTGAGTCGCTAACGGGACAGCCAGATTGAACACAGGCCTGGAGGGAAGGCCCTGCCGTGAGGTGCAGAAGCGGAGCCGCGCAGCAGTTTCCATGAGGCCGTAGCCTCTGCTCTGCGTGTCTTTAACGGCAGTAGAGTTTCCTGGACACCTGGGAGGCTCGCGGGGGCACCCTCTTCCAGGCTGGAACACGGAGTACTTCCAGGCATCCCTGGGTCTGCTGAGCAACGTCCAGGCACGGAGCCCTTTGGAGCCGCTCTCTATACGCCGAGTGTAGGGAAACGCCCTGCACTCTCTCCTGGAGCAGATTCGATTCCCCACCAAACCCACACTTTCACGAACAGACTTCTGGCACGTCTCACATGCCTTTGAGGTCTTACGCCCTGCCCTAGCCTGAGCTGCCCTGAGAGACCCCTTGGCCTCGCATTCCATCTAGGACCTCCTGCCTGAAATCACCCTGCCTCCAAGCGAAAGTCGGCTTGCGTTCTTACTGCGATTTAAGCCCTGTGCTTCCTGTGGCCCTGCAGGCTTTGGAATAGCCACAGGCCCCAGAGGCGTAACTAGGCAGGGCATTCCTTGGTTGAGGCAGTTCACTTGACCCAGAACACCCTGCTTCGGGGAGTTGGTTCAGGGAAGCAAACGCAGGGTAACATGTGTCTCTTTGGACTGGTTAGAAACCACAGGGAGGTAAGCTGAGTGTGCGCGTGGAAACGGGAGCCTGCTGGAACTATCCTTGCTTTCCCACTTGGAAGGCTGCATTCATGCTGCCTTGAAGCTGCCTGACGTCCCCTGCTGTTGACAGGCCTGGAAACCCGGTCGAAATGCTTCTGGGAAGAAAATGAGTTTGCTCCGTCTCAACACGGTGCTTCCATGGCCGCGGTGGTGGTTAGCCTGACAAGCCCCAGAGCGAAAGGGAAACTCAACGTGAGAATTTGCCTCCAGTTTAGGCCCTGCGTAGCCGGGCAGGAAGGGCGGCATGCAGCAGTTTCCATGAGTTCGTAGTCCCCGTTCGGGTTTATTTTAACGAAATTACCCATTTGAGGACTCCTAGGCCCCTCGGGCGTGCATCCATTTCCCTCCAAGGTCACTGAGGACCTCCAGACACCCCCCACGCCGTGGTCCCGCTGAGCAACATCGAGGCCCATTGCTCTGCCCCTCGGAGTCCCTGAGTGCGTGCCGAGTGATGGGCAGCACTCTGCACGTTCCTTGAGGAGAGCTACATTTCCAGAGCCCTCAAACAGCCTCAGGACCAGATTTCTGGTGAGTCCGAAGCTCCCAGGAAATATTTGTCGTCGCCCTTGTGAGAGCTGCCGTGAGAAAACACTCTGCTTTGCCTCCTTCGCGGGCCTCGTACCTGAAGGCACTCTGCTCGAGGAGAACGTCAGCATCTCGCAATGCTGAGTCGCTAACGGGACAGCCAGATTGAACACAGGCCTGGAGGGAAGGCCCTGCCGTGAGGTGCAGAAGCGGAGCCGCGCAGCAGTTTCCATGAGGCCGTAGCCTCTGCTCTGCGTGTCTTTAACGGCAGTAGAGTTTCCTGGACACCTGGGAGGCTCGCGGGGGCACCCTGTTCCAGGCTGGAACACGGAGTACTTCCAGGCATCCCTGGGTCTGCTGAGCAACGTCCAGGCACGGAGCCCTTTGGAGCCGCTCTCTATACGCCGAGTGTAGGGAAACGCCCTGCACTCTCTCCTGGAGCAGATTCGATTCCCCACCAAACCCACACTTTCACGAACAGACTTCTGGCACGTCTCACATGCCTTTGAGGTCTTACGCCCTGCCCTAGCCTGAGCTGCCCTGAGAGACCCCTCGGCCTCGCATTGCATCTAGGACCTCCTGCCTGAAATCACCCTGCCTCCAAGCGAAAGTCGCCTTGCGTTCTTACTGCGATTTAAGCCCTGTGCTTCCTGTGGCCCTGCAGGCTTTGGAATAGCCACAGGCCCCAGAGGCGTAACTAGGCAGGGCATTCCTTGGTTGAGGCAGTTCACTTGACCCAGAACACCCTACTTCGGGGAGTTGGTTCAGGGAAGCAAACGCAGGGTAACATGTGTCTCTTTGGACTGGTTAGAAACCACAGGGAGGTAAGCTGAGTGTGCGCGTGGAAACGGGAGCCTGCTGGAACTATCCTTGCTTTCCCACTTGGAAGGCTGCATTCATGCTGCCTTGAAGCTGCCTGACGTCCCCTGCTGTTGACAGGCCTGGAAACCCGGTCGAAATGCTTCTGGGAAGAAACTGAGTTTGCTCCGTCTCATCCCGGTGCTTCCATGGCCGCGGTGGTGGTTAGCCTGACAAGCTCCAGAGCGAAAGGAAAACTCAACGTGAGAATTTGCCTCCAGTTTAGGCCCTGCGTAGCCGGGTAGGAAGGGCGGCATGCAGTAGTTTCCATGAGTTCGTAGTCCCCGTTCGGGTTTATTTTAACGAAATTACCCATTTGAGGACTCCTAGGCCCCTCGGGCGTGCATCCATTTCCCTCCAAGGTCACTGAGGACCTCCAGACACCCCCCACGCCGTGGTCCCGCTGAGCAACATCGAGGCCCATTGCTCTGCCCCTCGGAGTCCCTGAGTGCGTGCCGAGTGATGGGCAGCACTCTGCACGTTCCTTGAGGAGAGCTACATTTCCAGAGCCCTCAAACAGCCTCAGGACCAGATTTCTGGTGAGTCCGAAGCTCCCAGGAAATATTTGTCGTCGCCCTTGTGAGAGCTGCCGTGAGAAAACACTCTGCTTTGCCTCCTTCGCGGGCCTCGTACCTGAAGGCACTCTGCTCGAGGAGAACGTCAGCATCTCGCAATGCTGAGTCGCTAACGGGACAGCCAGATTGAGCACAGGCCTGGAGGGAAGGCCCTGACGTGAGGTGCAGAAGCGGAGCCGCGCAGCAGTTTCCATGAGGCCGTAGCCTCTGCTCTGCGTGTCTTTAACGGCAGTAGAGTTTCCTGGACACCTGGGAGGCTCGCGGGGGCACCCTGTTCCAGGCTGGAACACGGAGTACTCCGAGGCACCCCTGGGTCTGCTGAGCAACGTCCAGGCACGGAGCCCTTTGGAGCCGCTCTCTATACGCCGAGTGTAGGGAAACGCCCTGCACTCTCTCCTGGAGCAGATTCGATTCCCCACCAAACCCACACTTTCACGAACAGACTTCTGGCACGTCTCACATGCCTTTGAGGTCTTACGCCCTGCCCTAGCCTGAGCCGCCCTGAGAGACCCCTCGGCCTCGCATTGCATCTAGGACCTCCTGCCTGAAATCACCCTGCCTCCAAGCGAAAGTCGGCTTGCGTTCTTACTGCGATTTAAGCCCTGTGCTTCCTGTGGCCCTGCAGGCTTTGGAATAGCCACAGGCCCCAGAGGCGTAACTAGGCAGGGCATTCCTTGGTTGAGGCAGTTCACTTGACCCAGAACACCCTACTTCGGGGAGTTGGTTCAGGGAAGCAAACGCAGGGTAACATGTGTCTCTTTGGACTGGTTAGAAACCACAGGGAGGTAAGCTGAGTGTGCGCGTGGAAACGGGAGCCTGCTGGAACTATCCTTGCTTTCCCACTTGGAAGGCTGCATTCATGCTGCCTTGAAGCTGCCTGACGTCCCCTGCTGTTGACAGGCCTGGAAACCCGGTCGAAATGCTTCTGGGAAGAAAATGAGTTTGCTCCGTCTCATCCCGGTGCTTCCATGGCCGCGGTGGTGGTTAGCCTGACAAGCTCCAGAGCGAAAGGAAAACTCAACGTGAGAATTTGCCTCCAGTTTAGGCCCTGCGTAGCCGGGTAGGAAGGGCGGCATGCAGCAGTTTCCATGAGTTCGTAGTCCCCGTTCGGGTTTATTTTAACGAAATTACCCATTTGAGGACTCCTAGGCCCCTCGGGCGTGCATCCATTTCCCTCCAAGGTCACTGAGGACCTCCAGACACCCCCCACGCCGTGGTCCCGCTGAGCAACATCGAGGCCCATTGCTCTGCCCCTCGGAGTCCCTGAGTGCGTGCCGAGTGATGGGCAGCACTCTGCACGTTCCTTGAGGAGAGCTACATTTCCAGAGCCCTCAAACAGCCTCAGGACCAGATTTCTGGTGAGTCCGAAGCTCCCAGGAAATATTTGTCGTCGCCCTTGTGAGAGCTGCCGTGAGAAAACACTCTGCTTTGCCTCCTTCGCGGGCCTCGTACCTGAAGGCACTCTGCTCGAGGAGAACGTCAGCATCTCGCAATGCTGAGTCGCTAACGGGACAGCCAGATTGAGCACAGGCCTGGAGGGAAGGCCCTGCCGTGAGGTGCAGAAGCGGAGCCGCGCAGCAGTTTCCATGAGGCCGTAGCCTCTGCTCTGCGTGTCTTTAACGGCAGTAGAGTTTCCTGGACACCTGGGAGGCTCGCGGGGGCACCCTGTTCCAGGCTGGAACACGGAGTACTCCGAGGCACCCCTGGGTCTGCTGAGCAACGTCCAGGCACGGAGCCCTTTGGAGCCGCTCTCTATACGCCGAGTGTAGGGAAACGCCCTGCACTCTCTCCTGGAGCAGATTCGATTCCCCACCAAACCCACACTTTCACGAACAGACTTCTGGCACGTCTCACATGCCTTTGAGGTCTTACGCCCTGCCCTAGCCTGAGCTGCCCTGAGAGACCCCTCGGCCTCGCATTGCATCTAGGACCTCCTGCCTGAAATCACCCTGCCTCCAAGCGAAAGTCGGCTTGCGTTTTTACTGCGATTTAAGCCCTGTGCTTCCTGTGGCCCTGCAGGCTTTGGAATAGCCACAGGCCCCAGAGGCGTAACTAGGCAGGGCATTCCTTGGTTGAGGCAGTTCACTTGACCCAGAACACCCTACTTCGGGGAGTTGGTTCAGGGAAGCAAACGCAGGGTAACATGTGTCTCTTTGGACTGGTTAGAAACCACAGGGAGGTAAGCTGAGTGTGCGCGTGGAAACGGGAGCCTGCTGGAACTATCCTTGCTTTCCCACTTGGAAGGCTGCATTCATGCTGCCTTGAAGCTGCCTGACGTCCCCTGCTGTTGACAGGCCTGGAAACCCGGTCGAAATGCTTCTGGGAAGAAAATGAGTTTGCTCCGTCTCATCCCGGTGCTTCCATGGCCGCGGTGGTGGTTAGCCTGACAAGCTCCAGAGCGAAAGGAAAACTCAACGTGAGAATTTGCCTCCAGTTTAGGCCCTGCGTAGCCGGGTAGGAAGGGCGGCATGCAGCAGTTTCCATGAGTTCGTAGTCCCCGTTCGGGTTTATTTTAACGAAATTACCCATTTGAGGACTCCTAGGCCCCTCGGGCGTGCATCCATTTCCCTCCAAGGTCACTGAGGACCTCCAGACACCCCCCACGCCGTGGTCCCGCTGAGCAACATCGAGGCCCATTGCTCTGCCCCTCGGAGTCCCTGAGTGCGTGCCGAGTGATGGGCAGCACTCTGCACGTTCCTTGAGGAGAGCTACATTTCCAGAGCCCTCAAACAGCCTCAGGACCAGATTTCTGGTGAGTCCGAAGCTCCCAGGAAATATTTGTCGTCGCCCTTGTGAGAGCTGCCGTGAGAAAACACTCTGCTTTGCCTCCTTCGCGGGCCTCGTACCTGAAGGCACTCTGCTCGAGGAGAACGTCAGCATCTCGCAATGCTGAGTCGCTAACGGGACAGCCAGATTGAGCACAGGCCTGGAGGGAAGGCCCTGCCGTGAGGTGCAGAAGCGGAGCCGCGCAGCAGTTTCCATGAGGCCGTAGCCTCTGCTCTGCGTGTCTTTAACGGCAGTAGAGTTTCCTGGACACCTGGGAGGCTCGCGGGGGCACCCTGTTCCAGGCTGGAACACGGAGTACTCCGAGGCACCCCTGGGTCTGCTGAGCAACGTCCAGGCACGGAGCCCTTTGGAGCCGCTCTCTATACGCCGAGTGTAGGGAAACGCCCTGCACTCTCTCCTGGAGCAGATTCGATTCCCCACCAAACCCACACTTTCACGAACAGACTTCTGGCACGTCTCACATGCCTTTGAGGTCTTACGCCCTGCCCTAGCCTGAGCTGCCCTGAGAGACCCCTCGGCCTCGCATTGCATCTAGGACCTCCTGCCTGAAATCACCCTGCCTCCAAGCGAAAGTCGGCTTGCGTTTTTACTGCGATTTAAGCCCTGTGCTTCCTGTGGCCCTGCAGGCTTTGGAATAGCCACAGGCCCCAGAGGCGTAACTAGGCAGGGCATTCCTTGGTTGAGGCAGTTCACTTGACCCAGAACACCCTACTTCGGGGAGTTGGTTCAGGGAAGCAAACGCAGGGTAACATGTGTCTCTTTGGACTGGTTAGAAACCACAGGGAGGTAAGCTGAGTGTGCGCGTGGAAACGGGAGCCTGCTGGAACTATCCTTGCTTTCCCACTTGGAAGGCTGCATTCATGCTGCCTTGAAGCTGCCTGACGTCCCCTGCTGTTGACAGGCCTGGAAACCCGGTCGAAATGCTTCTGGGAAGAAAATGAGTTTGCTCCGTCTCATCCCGGTGCTTCCATGGCCGCGGTGGTGGTTAGCCTGACAAGCTCCAGAGCGAAAGGAAAACTCAACGTGAGAATTTGCCTCCAGTTTAGGCCCTGCGTAGCCGGGTAGGAAGGGCGGCATGCAGCAGTTTCCATGAGTTCGTAGTCCCCGTTCGGGTTTATTTTAACGAAATTACCCATTTGAGGACTCCTAGGCCCCTCGGGCGTGCATCCATTTCCCTCCAAGGTCACTGAGGACCTCCAGACACCCCCCACGCCGTGGTCCCGCTGAGCAACATCGAGGCCCATTGCTCTGCCCCTCGGAGTCCCTGAGTGCGTGCCGAGTGATGGGCAGCACTCTGCACGTTCCTTGAGGAGAGCTACATTTCCAGAGCCCTCAAACAGCCTCAGGACCAGATTTCTGGTGAGTCCGAAGCTCCCAGGAAATATTTGTCGTCGCCCTTGTGAGAGCTGCCGTGAGAAAACACTCTGCTTTGCCTCCTTCGCGGGCCTCGTACCTGAAGGCACTCTGCTCGAGGAGAACGTCAGCATCTCGCAATGCTGAGTCGCTAACGGGACAGCCAGATTGAACACAGGCCTGGAGGGAAGGCCCTGCCGTGAGGTGCAGAAGCGGAGCCGCGCAGCAGTTTCCATGAGGCCGTAGCCTCTGCTCTGCGTGTCTTTAACGGCAGTAGAGTTTCCTGGACACCTGGGAGGCTCGCGGGGGCACCCTCTTCCAGGCTGGAACACGGAGTACTTCCAGGCATCCCTGGGTCTGCTGAGCAACGTCCAGGCACGGAGCCCTTTGGAGCCGCTCTCTATACGCCGAGTGTAGGGAAACGCCCTGCACTCTCTCCTGGAGCAGATTCGATTCCCCACCAAACCCACACTTTCACGAACAGACTTCTGGCACGTCTCACATGCCTTTGAGGTCTTACGCCCTGCCCTAGCCTGAGCTGCCCTGAGAGACCCCTTGGCCTCGCATTCCATCTAGGACCTCCTGCCTGAAATCACCCTGCCTCCAAGCGAAAGTCGGCTTGCGTTCTTACTGCGATTTAAGCCCTGTGCTTCCTGTGGCCCTGCAGGCTTTGGAATAGCCACAGGCCCCAGAGGCGTAACTAGGCAGGGCATTCCTTGGTTGAGGCAGTTCACTTGACCCAGAACACCCTGCTTCGGGGAGTTGGTTCAGGGAAGCAAACGCAGGGTAACATGTGTCTCTTTGGACTGGTTAGAAACCACAGGGAGGTAAGCTGAGTGTGCGCGTGGAAACGGGAGCCTGCTGGAACTATCCTTGCTTTCCCACTTGGAAGGCTGCATTCATGCTGCCTTGAAGCTGCCTGACGTCCCCTGCTGTTGACAGGCCTGGAAACCCGGTCGAAATGCTTCTGGGAAGAAAATGAGTTTGCTCCGTCTCAACACGGTGCTTCCATGGCCGCGGTGGTGGTTAGCCTGACAAGCCCCAGAGCGAAAGGGAAACTCAACGTGAGAATTTGCCTCCAGTTTAGGCCCTGCGTAGCCGGGCAGGAAGGGCGGCATGCAGCAGTTTCCATGAGTTCGTAGTCCCCGTTCGGGTTTATTTTAACGAAATTACCCATTTGAGGACTCCTAGGCCCCTCGGGCGTGCATCCATTTCCCTCCAAGGTCACTGAGGACCTCCAGACACCCCCCACGCCGTGGTCCCGCTGAGCAACATCGAGGCCCATTGCTCTGCCCCTCGGAGTCCCTGAGTGCGTGCCGAGTGATGGGCAGCACTCTGCACGTTCCTTGAGGAGAGCTACATTTCCAGAGCCCTCAAACAGCCTCAGGACCAGATTTCTGGTGAGTCCGAAGCTCCCAGGAAATATTTGTCGTCGCCCTTGTGAGAGCTGCCGTGAGAAAACACTCTGCTTTGCCTCCTTCGCGGGCCTCGTACCTGAAGGCACTCTGCTCGAGGAGAACGTCAGCATCTCGCAATGCTGAGTCGCTAACGGGACAGCCAGATTGAACACAGGCCTGGAGGGAAGGCCCTGCCGTGAGGTGCAGAAGCGGAGCCGCGCAGCAGTTTCCATGAGGCCGTAGCCTCTGCTCTGCGTGTCTTTAACGGCAGTAGAGTTTCCTGGACACCTGGGAGGCTCGCGGGGGCACCCTCTTCCAGGCTGGAACACGGAGTACTTCCAGGCATCCCTGGGTCTGCTGAGCAACGTCCAGGCACGGAGCCCTTTGGAGCCGCTCTCTATACGCCGAGTGTAGGGAAACGCCCTGCACTCTCTCCTGGAGCAGATTCGATTCCCCACCAAACCCACACTTTCACGAACAGACTTCTGGCACGTCTCACATGCCTTTGAGGTCTTACGCCCTGCCCTAGCCTGAGCTGCCCTGAGAGACCCCTTGGCCTCGCATTCCATCTAGGACCTCCTGCCTGAAATCACCCTGCCTCCAAGCGAAAGTCGGCTTGCGTTCTTACTGCGATTTAAGCCCTGTGCTTCCTGTGGCCCTGCAGGCTTTGGAATAGCCACAGGCCCCAGAGGCGTAACTAGGCAGGGCATTCCTTGGTTGAGGCAGTTCACTTGACCCAGAACACCCTGCTTCGGGGAGTTGGTTCAGGGAAGCAAACGCAGGGTAACATGTGTCTCTTTGGACTGGTTAGAAACCACAGGGAGGTAAGCTGAGTGTGCGCGTGGAAACGGGAGCCTGCTGGAACTATCCTTGCTTTCCCACTTGGAAGGCTGCATTCATGCTGCCTTGAAGCTGCCTGACGTCCCCTGCTGTTGACAGGCCTGGAAACCCGGTCGAAATGCTTCTGGGAAGAAAATGAGTTTGCTCCGTCTCAACACGGTGCTTCCATGGCCGCGGTGGTGGTTAGCCTGACAAGCCCCAGAGCGAAAGGGAAACTCAACGTGAGAATTTGCCTCCAGTTTAGGCCCTGCGTAGCCGGGCAGGAAGGGCGGCATGCAGCAGTTTCCATGAGTTCGTAGTCCCCGTTCGGGTTTATTTTAACGAAATTACCCATTTGAGGACTCCTAGGCCCCTCGGGCGTGCATCCATTTCCCTCCAAGGTCACTGAGGACCTCCAGACACCCCCCACGCCGTGGTCCCGCTGAGCAACATCGAGGCCCATTGCTCTGCCCCTCGGAGTCCCTGAGTGCGTGCCGAGTGATGGGCAGCACTCTGCACGTTCCTTGAGGAGAGCTACATTTCCAGAGCCCTCAAACAGCCTCAGGACCAGATTTCTGGTGAGTCCGAAGCTCCCAGGAAATATTTGTCGTCGCCCTTGTGAGAGCTGCCGTGAGAAAACACTCTGCTTTGCCTCCTTCGCGGGCCTCGTACCTGAAGGCACTCTGCTCGAGGAGAACGTCAGCATCTCGCAATGCTGAGTCGCTAACGGGACAGCCAGATTGAACACAGGCCTGGAGGGAAGGCCCTGCCGTGAGGTGCAGAAGCGGAGCCGCGCAGCAGTTTCCATGAGGCCGTAGCCTCTGCTCTGCGTGTCTTTAACGGCAGTAGAGTTTCCTGGACACCTGGGAGGCTCGCGGGGGCACCCTGTTCCAGGCTGGAACACGGAGTACTTCCAGGCATCCCTGGGTCTGCTGAGCAACGTCCAGGCACGGAGCCCTTTGGAGCCGCTCTCTATACGCCGAGTGTAGGGAAACGCCCTGCACTCTCTCCTGGAGCAGATTCGATTCCCCACCAAACCCACACTTTCAC
Organism: Orcinus orca; assembly: GCF_937001465.1. Classification (NCBI taxonomy): domain Eukaryota; kingdom Metazoa; phylum Chordata; class Mammalia; order Artiodactyla; family Delphinidae; genus Orcinus; species Orcinus orca. The sequence goes on along the minus strand of NW_026044069.1, from coordinate 895,336 downwards.
GAACAGACTTCTGGCACGTCTCACATGCCTTTGAGGTCTTACGCCCTGCCCTAGCCTGAGCTGCCCTGAGAGACCCCTTGGCCTCGCATTCCATCTAGGACCTCCTGCCTGAAATCACCCTGCCTCCAAGCGAAAGTCGGCTTGCGTTCTTACTGCGATTTAAGCCCTGTGCTTCCTGTGGCCCTGCAGGCTTTGGAATAGCCACAGGCCCCAGAGGCGTAACTAGGCAGGGCATTCCTTGGTTGAGGCAGTTCACTTGACCCAGAACACCCTGCTTCGGGGAGTTGGTTCAGGGAAGCAAACGCAGGGTAACATGTGTCTCTTTGGACTGGTTAGAAACCACAGGGAGGTAAGCTGAGTGTGCGCGTGGAAACGGGAGCCTGCTGGAACTATCCTTGCTTTCCCACTTGGAAGGCTGCATTCATGCTGCCTTGAAGCTGCCTGACGTCCCCTGCTGTTGACAGGCCTGGAAACCCGGTCGAAATGCTTCTGGGAAGAAAATGAGTTTGCTCCGTCTCAACACGGTGCTTCCATGGCCGCGGTGGTGGTTAGCCTGACAAGCCCCAGAGCGAAAGGGAAACTCAACGTGAGAATTTGCCTCCAGTTTAGGCCCTGCGTAGCCGGGCAGGAAGGGCGGCATGCAGCAGTTTCCATGAGTTCGTAGTCCCCGTTCGGGTTTATTTTAACGAAATTACCCATTTGAGGACTCCTAGGCCCCTCGGGCGTGCATCCATTTCCCTCCAAGGTCACTGAGGACCTCCAGACACCCCCCACGCCGTGGTCCCGCTGAGCAACATCGAGGCCCATTGCTCTGCCCCTCGGAGTCCCTGAGTGCGTGCCGAGTGATGGGCAGCACTCTGCACGTTCCTTGAGGAGAGCTACATTTCCAGAGCCCTCAAACAGCCTCAGGACCAGATTTCTGGTGAGTCCGAAGCTCCCAGGAAATATTTGTCGTCGCCCTTGTGAGAGCTGCCGTGAGAAAACACTCTGCTTTGCCTCCTTCGCGGGCCTCGTACCTGAAGGCACTCTGCTCGAGGAGAACGTCAGCATCTCGCAATGTTGAGTCGCTAACGGGACAGCCAGATTGAGCACAGGCCTGGAGGGAAGGCCCTGACGTGAGGTGCAGAAGCGGAGCCGCGCAGCAGTTTCCATGAGGCCGTAGCCTCTGCTCTGCGTGTCTTTAACGGCAGTAGAGTTTCCTGGACACCTGGGAGGCTCGCGGGGGCACCCTGTTCCAGGCTGGAACACGGAGTACTCCCAGGCACCCCTGGGTCTGCTGAGCAACGTCCAGGCCCGGAGCCCTTTGGAGCCGCTCTCTATACGCCGAGTGTAGGGAAACGCCCTGCACTCTCTCCTGGAGCAGATTCGATTCCCCACCAAACCCACACTTTCACGAACAGACTTCTGGCACGTCTCACATGCCTTTGAGGTCTTACGCCCTGCCCTAGCCTGAGCTGCCCTGAGAGACCCCTCGGCCTCGCATTGCATCTAGGACCTCCTGCCTGAAATCACCCTGCCTCCAAGCGAAAGTCGCCTTGCGTTCTTACTGCGATTTAAGCCCTGTGCTTCCTGTGGCCCTGCAGGCTTTGGAATAGCCACAGGCCCCAGAGGCGTAACTAGGCAGGGCATTCCTTGGTTGAGGCAGTTCACTTGACCCAGAACACCCTGCTTCGGGGAGTTGGTTCAGGGAAGCAAACGCAGGGTAACATGTGTCTCTTTGGACTGGTTAGAAACCACAGGGAGGTAAGCTGAGTGTGCGCGTGGAAACGGGAGCCTGCTGGAACTATCCTTGCTTTCCCACTTGGAAGGCTGCATTCATGCTGCCTTGAAGCTGCCTGACGTCCCCTGCTGTTGACAGGCCTGGAAACCCGGTCGAAAGGCTTCTGGGAAGAAAATGAGTTTGCTCCGTCTCAACCCGGTGCTTCCATGGCCGCGGTGGTGGTTAGCCTGACAAGCTCCAGAGCGAAAGGGAAACTCAACGTGAGAATTTGCCTCCAGTTTAGGTCCTGCGTAGCCGGGTAGGAAGGGCGGCATGCAGCAGTTTCCATGAGTTCGTAGTCCCCGTTCGGGTTTATTTTAACGAAATTACCCATTTGAGGACTCCTAGGCCCCTCGGGCGTGCATCCATTTCCCTCCAAAGTCACTGAGGACCTCCAGACACCCCCCACGCCGTGGTCCCGCTGAGCAACATCGAGGCCCATTGCTCTGCCCCTCGGAGTCCCTGAGTGCGTGCCGAGTGATGGGCAGCACTCTGCACGTTCCTTGAGGAGAGCTACATTTCCAGAGCCCTCAAACAGCCTCAGGACCAGATTTCTGGTGAGTCCGAAGCTCCCAGGAAATATTTGTCGTCGCCCTTGTGAGAGCTGCCGTGAGAAAACACTCTGCTTTGCCTCCTTCGCGGGCCTCGTACCTGAAGGCACTCTGCTCGAGGAGAACGTCAGCATCTCGCAATGCTGAGTCGCTAACGGGACAGCCAGATTGAACACAGGCCTGGAGGGAAGGCCCTGCCGTGAGGTGCAGAAGCGGAGCCGCGCAGCAGTTTCCATGAGGCCGTAGCCTCTGCTCTGCGTGTCTTTAACGGCAGTAGAGTTTCCTGGACACCTGGGAGGCTCGCGGGGGCACCCTCTTCCAGGCTGGAACACGGAGTACTTCCAGGCATCCCTGGGTCTGCTGAGCAACGTCCAGGCACGGAGCCCTTTGGAGCCGCTCTCTATACGCCGAGTGTAGGGAAACGCCCTGCACTCTCTCCTGGAGCAGATTCGATTCCCCACCAAACCCACACTTTCACGAACAGACTTCTGGCACGTCTCACATGCCTTTGAGGTCTTACGCCCTGCCCTAGCCTGAGCTGCCCTGAGAGACCCCTTGGCCTCGCATTCCATCTAGGACCTCCTGCCTGAAATCACCCTGCCTCCAAGCGAAAGTCGGCTTGCGTTCTTACTGCGATTTAAGCCCTGTGCTTCCTGTGGCCCTGCAGGCTTTGGAATAGCCACAGGCCCCAGAGGCGTAACTAGGCAGGGCATTCCTTGGTTGAGGCAGTTCACTTGACCCAGAACACCCTGCTTCGGGGAGTTGGTTCAGGGAAGCAAACGCAGGGTAACATGTGTCTCTTTGGACTGGTTAGAAACCACAGGGAGGTAAGCTGAGTGTGCGCGTGGAAACGGGAGCCTGCTGGAACTATCCTTGCTTTCCCACTTGGAAGGCTGCATTCATGCTGCCTTGAAGCTGCCTGACGTCCCCTGCTGTTGACAGGCCTGGAAACCCGGTCGAAATGCTTCTGGGAAGAAAATGAGTTTGCTCCGTCTCAACACGGTGCTTCCATGGCCGCGGTGGTGGTTAGCCTGACAAGCCCCAGAGCGAAAGGGAAACTCAACGTGAGAATTTGCCTCCAGTTTAGGCCCTGCGTAGCCGGGCAGGAAGGGCGGCATGCAGCAGTTTCCATGAGTTCGTAGTCCCCGTTCGGGTTTATTTTAACGAAATTACCCATTTGAGGACTCCTAGGCCCCTCGGGCGTGCATCCATTTCCCTCCAAGGTCACTGAGGACCTCCAGACACCCCCCACGCCGTGGTCCCGCTGAGCAACATCGAGGCCCATTGCTCTGCCCCTCGGAGTCCCTGAGTGCGTGCCGAGTGATGGGCAGCACTCTGCACGTTCCTTGAGGAGAGCTACATTTCCAGAGCCCTCAAACAGCCTCAGGACCAGATTTCTGGTGAGTCCGAAGCTCCCAGGAAATATTTGTCGTCGCCCTTGTGAGAGCTGCCGTGAGAAAACACTCTGCTTTGCCTCCTTCGCGGGCCTCGTACCTGAAGGCACTCTGCTCGAGGAGAACGTCAGCATCTCGCAATGCTGAGTCGCTAACGGGACAGCCAGATTGAACACAGGCCTGGAGGGAAGGCCCTGCCGTGAGGTGCAGAAGCGGAGCCGCGCAGCAGTTTCCATGAGGCCGTAGCCTCTGCTCTGCGTGTCTTTAACGGCAGTAGAGTTTCCTGGACACCTGGGAGGCTCGCGGGGGCACCCTCTTCCAGGCTGGAACACGGAGTACTTCCAGGCATCCCTGGGTCTGCTGAGCAACGTCCAGGCACGGAGCCCTTTGGAGCCGCTCTCTATACGCCGAGTGTAGGGAAACGCCCTGCACTCTCTCCTGGAGCAGATTCGATTCCCCACCAAACCCACACTTTCACGAACAGACTTCTGGCACGTCTCACATGCCTTTGAGGTCTTACGCCCTGCCCTAGCCTGAGCTGCCCTGAGAGACCCCTTGGCCTCGCATTCCATCTAGGACCTCCTGCCTGAAATCACCCTGCCTCCAAGCGAAAGTCGGCTTGCGTTCTTACTGCGATTTAAGCCCTGTGCTTCCTGTGGCCCTGCAGGCTTTGGAATAGCCACAGGCCCCAGAGGCGTAACTAGGCAGGGCATTCCTTGGTTGAGGCAGTTCACTTGACCCAGAACACCCTGCTTCGGGGAGTTGGTTCAGGGAAGCAAACGCAGGGTAACATGTGTCTCTTTGGACTGGTTAGAAACCACAGGGAGGTAAGCTGAGTGTGCGCGTGGAAACGGGAGCCTGCTGGAACTATCCTTGCTTTCCCACTTGGAAGGCTGCATTCATGCTGCCTTGAAGCTGCCTGACGTCCCCTGCTGTTGACAGGCCTGGAAACCCGGTCGAAATGCTTCTGGGAAGAAAATGAGTTTGCTCCGTCTCAACACGGTGCTTCCATGGCCGCGGTGGTGGTTAGCCTGACAAGCCCCAGAGCGAAAGGGAAACTCAACGTGAGAATTTGCCTCCAGTTTAGGCCCTGCGTAGCCGGGCAGGAAGGGCGGCATGCAGCAGTTTCCATGAGTTCGTAGTCCCCGTTCGGGTTTATTTTAACGAAATTACCCATTTGAGGACTCCTAGGCCCCTCGGGCGTGCATCCATTTCCCTCCAAGGTCACTGAGGACCTCCAGACACCCCCCACGCCGTGGTCCCGCTGAGCAACATCGAGGCCCATTGCTCTGCCCCTCGGAGTCCCTGAGTGCGTGCCGAGTGATGGGCAGCACTCTGCACGTTCCTTGAGGAGAGCTACATTTCCAGAGCCCTCAAACAGCCTCAGGACCAGATTTCTGGTGAGTCCGAAGCTCCCAGGAAATATTTGTCGTCGCCCTTGTGAGAGCTGCCGTGAGAAAACACTCTGCTTTGCCTCCTTCGCGGGCCTCGTACCTGAAGGCACTCTGCTCGAGGAGAACGTCAGCATCTCGCAATGCTGAGTCGCTAACGGGACAGCCAGATTGAACACAGGCCTGGAGGGAAGGCCCTGCCGTGAGGTGCAGAAGCGGAGCCGCGCAGCAGTTTCCATGAGGCCGTAGCCTCTGCTCTGCGTGTCTTTAACGGCAGTAGAGTTTCCTGGACACCTGGGAGGCTCGCGGGGGCACCCTCTTCCAGGCTGGAACACGGAGTACTTCCAGGCATCCCTGGGTCTGCTGAGCAACGTCCAGGCACGGAGCCCTTTGGAGCCGCTCTCTATACGCCGAGTGTAGGGAAACGCCCTGCACTCTCTCCTGGAGCAGATTCGATTCCCCACCAAACCCACACTTTCACGAACAGACTTCTGGCACGTCTCACATGCCTTTGAGGTCTTACGCCCTGCCCTAGCCTGAGCTGCCCTGAGAGACCCCTTGGCCTCGCATTCCATCTAGGACCTCCTGCCTGAAATCACCCTGCCTCCAAGCGAAAGTCGGCTTGCGTTCTTACTGCGATTTAAGCCCTGTGCTTCCTGTGGCCCTGCAGGCTTTGGAATAGCCACAGGCCCCAGAGGCGTAACTAGGCAGGGCATTCCTTGGTTGAGGCAGTTCACTTGACCCAGAACACCCTGCTTCGGGGAGTTGGTTCAGGGAAGCAAACGCAGGGTAACATGTGTCTCTTTGGACTGGTTAGAAACCACAGGGAGGTAAGCTGAGTGTGCGCGTGGAAACGGGAGCCTGCTGGAACTATCCTTGCTTTCCCACTTGGAAGGCTGCATTCATGCTGCCTTGAAGCTGCCTGACGTCCCCTGCTGTTGACAGGCCTGGAAACCCGGTCGAAAGGCTTCTGGGAAGAAAATGAGTTTGCTCCGTCTCAACACGGTGCTTCCATGGCCGCGGTGGTGGTTAGCCTGACAAGCCCCAGAGCGAAAGGGAAACTCAACGTGAGAATTTGCCTCCAGTTTAGGCCCTGCGTAGCCGGGCAGGAAGGGCGGCATGCAGCAGTTTCCATGAGTTCGTAGTCCCCGTTCGGGTTTATTTTAACGAAATTACCCATTTGAGGACTCCTAGGCCCCTCGGGCGTGCATCCATTTCCCTCCAAGGTCACTGAGGACCTCCAGACACCCCCCACGCCGTGGTCCCGCTGAGCAACATCGAGGCCCATTGCTCTGCCCCTCGGAGGCCCTGTGTGCGTGCCGAGTGATGGGCAACACTCTGCACGTTCCTTGAGGAGAGCTACATTTCCAGAGCCCTCAAACAGCCTCAGGACCAGATTTCTGGTGAGTCCGAAGCTCCCAGGAAATATTTGTCGTCGCCCTTGTGAGAGCTGCCGTGAGAAAACACTCTGCTTTGCCTCCTTCGCGGGCCTCGTACCTGAAGGCACTCTGCTCGAGGAGAACGTCAGCATCTCGCAATGCTGAGTCGCTAACGGGACAGCCAGATTGAGCACAGGCCTGGAGGGAAGGCCTTGACGTGAGGTGCAGAAGCGGAGCCGCGCAGCAGTTTCCATGAGGCCGTAGCCTCTGCTCTGCGTGTCTTTAACGGCAGTAGAGTTTCCTGGACACCTGGGAGGCTCGCGGGGGCACCCTGTTCCAGGCTGGAACACGGAGTACTCCCAGGCACCCCTGGGTCTGCTGAGCAACGTCCAGGCACGGAGCCCTTTGGAGCCGCTCTCTATACGCCGAGTGTAGGGAAACGCCCTGCACTCTCTCCTGGAGCAGATTCGATTCCCCACCAAACCCACACTTTCACGAACAGACTTCTGGCACGTCTCACATGCCTTTGAGGTCTTACGCCCTGCCCTAGCCTGAGCTGCCCTGAGAGACCCCTCGGCCTCGCATTGCATCTAGGACCTCCTGCCTGAAATCACCCTGCCTCCAAGCGAAAGTCGCCTTGCGTTCTTACTGCGATTTAAGCCCTGTGCTTCCTGTGGCCCTGCAGGCTTTGGAATAGCCACAGGTCCCAGAGGCGTAACTAGGCAGGGCATTCCTTGGTTGAGGCAGTTCACTTGACCCAGAACACCCTACTTCGGGGAGTTGGTTCAGGGAAGCAAACGCAGGGTAACATGTGTCTCTTTGGACTGGTTAGAAACCACAGGGAGGTAAGCTGAGTGTGCGCGTGGAAACGGGAGCCTGCTGGAACTATCCTTGCTTTCCCACTTGGAAGGCTGCATTCATGCTGCCTTGAAGCTGCCTGACGTCCCCTGCTGTTGACAGGCCTGGAAACCCGGTAGAAATGCTTCTGGGAAGAAAATGAGTTTGCTCCGTCTCAACCCGGTGCTTCCATGGCCGCGGTGGTGGTTAGCCTGACAAGCTCCAGAGCGAAAGGGAAACTCAACGTGAGAATTTGCCTCCAGTTTAGGTCCTGCGTAGCCGGGTAGGAAGGGCGGCATGCAGCAGTTTCCATGAGTTCGTAGTCCCCGTTCGGGTTTATTTTAACGAAATTACCCATTTGAGGACTCCTAGGCCCCTCGGGCGTGCATCCATTTCCCTCCAAGGTCACTGAGGACCTCCAGACACCCCCCACGCCGTGGTCCCGCTGAGCAACATCGAGGCCCATTGCTCTGCCCCTCGGAGTCCCTGAGTGCGTGCCGAGTGATGGGCAGCACTCTGCACGTTCCTTGAGGAGAGCTACATTTCCAGAGCCCTCAAACAGCCTCAGGACCAGATTTCTGGTGAGTCCGAAGCTCCCAGGAAATATTTGTCGTCGCCCTTGTGAGAGCTGCCGTGAGAAAACACTCTGCTTTGCCTCCTTCGCGGGCCTCGTACCTGAAGGCACTCTGCTCGAGGAGAACGTCAGCATCTCGCAATGCTGAGTCGCTAACGGGACAGCCAGATTGAACACAGGCCTGGAGGGAAGGCCCTGCCGTGAGGTGCAGAAGCGGAGCCGCGCAGCAGTTTCCATGAGGCCGTAGCCTCTGCTCTGCGTGTCTTTAACGGCAGTAGAGTTTCCTGGACACCTGGGAGGCTCGCGGGGGCACCCTCTTCCAGGCTGGAACACGGAGTACTTCCAGGCATCCCTGGGTCTGCTGAGCAACGTCCAGGCACGGAGCCCTTTGGAGCCGCTCTCTATACGCCGAGTGTAGGGAAACGCCCTGCACTCTCTCCTGGAGCAGATTCGATTCCCCACCAAACCCACACTTTCACGAACAGACTTCTGGCACGTCTCACATGCCTTTGAGGTCTTACGCCCTGCCCTAGCCTGAGCTGCCCTGAGAGACCCCTTGGCCTCGCATTCCATCTAGGACCTCCTGCCTGAAATCACCCTGCCTCCAAGCGAAAGTCGGCTTGCGTTCTTACTGCGATTTAAGCCCTGTGCTTCCTGTAGCCCTGCAGGCTTTGGAATAGCCACAGGCCCCAGAGGCGTAACTAGGCAGGGCATTCCTTGGTTGAGGCAGTTCACTTGACCCAGAACACCCTGCTTCAGGGAGTTGGTTCAGGGAAGCAAACGCAGGGTAACATGTGTCTCTTTGCACTGGTTAGAAACCACAGGGAGGTAAGCTGAGTGTGCGCGTGGAAACGGGAGCCTGCTGGAACTATCCTTGCTTTCCCACTTGGAAGGCTGCATTCATGCTGCCTTGAAGCTGCCTGACGTCCCCTGCTGTTGACAGGCCTGGAAACCCGGTCGAAATGCTTCTGGGAAGAAAATGAGTTTGCTCCGTCTCAACACGGTGCTTCCATGGCCGCGGTGGTGGTTAGCCTGACAAGCCCCAGAGCGAAAGGGAAACTCAACGTGAGAATTTGCCTCCAGTTTAGGCCCTGCGTAGCCGGGCAGGAAGGGCGGCATGCAGCAGTTTCCATGAGTTCGTAGTCCCCGTTCGGGTTTATTTTAACGAAATTACCCATTTGAGGACTCCTAGGCCCCTCGGGCGTGCATCCATTTCCCTCCGAGGTCACTGAGGACCTCCAGACACCCCCCACGCCGTGGTCCCGCTGAGCAACATCGAGGCCCATTGCTCTGCCCCTCGGAGGCCCTGTGTGCGTGCCGAGTGATGGGCAACACTCTGCACGTTCCTTGAGGAGAGCTACATTTCCAGAGCCCTCAAACAGCCTCAGGACCAGATTTCTGGTGAGTCCGAAGCTCCCAGGAAATATTTGTCGTCGCCCTTGTGAGAGCTGCCGTGAGAAAACACTCTGCTTTGCCTCCTTCGCGGGCCTCGTACCTGAAGGCACTCTGCTCGAGGAGAACGTCAGCATCTCGCAATGCTGAGTCGCTAACGGGACAGCCAGATTGAGCACAGGCCTGGAGGGAAGGCCCTGACGTGAGGTGCAGAAGCGGAGCCGCGCAGCAGTTTCCATGAGGCCGTAGCCTCTGCTCTGCGTGTCTTTAACGGCAGTAGAGTTTCCTGGACACCTGGGAGGCTCGCGGGGGCACCCTGTTCCAGGCTGGAACACGGAGTACTCCGAGGCACCCCTGGGTCTGCTGAGCAACGTCCAGGCACGGAGCCCTTTGGAGCCGCTCTCTATACGCCGAGTGTAGGGAAACGCCCTGCACTCTCTCCTGGAGCAGATTCGATTCCCCACCAAACCCACACTTTCACGAACAGACTTCTGGCACGTCTCACATGCCTTTGAGGTCTTACGCCCTGCCCTAGCCTGAGCTGCCCTGAGAGACCCCTCGGCCTCGCATTGCATCTAGGACCTCCTGCCTGAAATCACCCTGCCTCCAAGCGAAAGTCGGCTTGCGTTCTTACTGCGATTTAAGCCCTGTGCTTCCTGTGGCCCTGCAGGCTTTGGAATAGCCACAGGCCCCAGAGGCGTAACTAGGCAGGGCATTCCTTGGTTGAGGCAGTTCACTTGACCCAGAACACCCTACTTCGGGGAGTTGGTTCAGGGAAGCAAACGCAGGGTAACATGTGTCTCTTTGGACTGGTTAGAAACCACAGGGAGGTAAGCTGAGTGTGCGCGTGGAAACGGGAGCCTGCTGGAACTATCCTTGCTTTCCCACTTGGAAGGCTGCATTCATGCTGCCTTGAAGCTGCCTGACGTCCCCTGCTGTTGACAGGCCTGGAAACCCGGTCGAAATGCTTCTGGGAAGAAAATGAGTTTGCTCCGTCTCATCCCGGTGCTTCCATGGCCGCGGTGGTGGTTAGCCTGACAAGCTCCAGAGCGAAAGGAAAACTCAACGTGAGAATTTGCCTCCAGTTTAGGCCCTGCGTAGCCGGGTAGGAAGGGCGGCATGCAGCAGTTTCCATGAGTTCGTAGTCCCCGTTCGGGTTTATTTTAACGAAATTACCCATTTGAGGACTCCTAGGCCCCTCGGGCGTGCATCCATTTCCCTCCAAGGTCACTGAGGACCTCCAGACACCCCCCACGCCGTGGTCCCGCTGAGCAACATCGAGGCCCATTGCTCTGCCCCTCGGAGTCCCTGAGTGCGTGCCGAGTGATGGGCAGCACTCTGCACGTTCCTTGAGGAGAGCTACATTTCCAGAGCCCTCAAACAGCCTCAGGACCAGATTTCTGGTGAGTCCGAAGCTCCCAGGAAATATTTGTCGTCGCCCTTGTGAGAGCTGCCGTGAGAAAACACTCTGCTTTGCCTCCTTCGCGGGCCTCGTACCTGAAGGCACTCTGCTCGAGGAGAACGTCAGCATCTCGCAATGCTGAGTCGCTAACGGGACAGCCAGATTGAGCACAGGCCTGGAGGGAAGGCCCTGACGTGAGGTGCAGAAGCGGAGCCGCGCAGCAGTTTCCATGAGGCCGTAGCCTCTGCTCTGCGTGTCTTTAACGGCAGTAGAGTTTCCTGGACACCTGGGAGGCTCGCGGGGGCACCCTGTTCCAGGCTGGAACACGGAGTACTCCGAGGCACCCCTGGGTCTGCTGAGCAACGTCCAGGCACGGAGCCCTTTGGAGCCGCTCTCTATACGCCGAGTGTAGGGAAACGCCCTGCACTCTCTCCTGGAGCAGATTCGATTCCCCACCAAACCCACACTTTCACGAACAGACTTCTGGCACGTCTCACATGCCTTTGAGGTCTTACGCCCTGCCCTAGCCTGAGCTGCCCTGAGAGACCCCTCGGCCTCGCATTGCATCTAGGACCTCCTGCCTGAAATCACCCTGCCTCCAAGCGAAAGTCGGCTTGCGTTCTTACTGCGATTTAAGCCCTGTGCTTCCTGTGGCCCTGCAGGCTTTGGAATAGCCACAGGCCCCAGAGGCGTAACTAGGCAGGGCATTCCTTGGTTGAGGCAGTTCACTTGACCCAGAACACCCTACTTCGGGGAGTTGGTTCAGGGAAGCAAACGCAGGGTAACATGTGTCTCTTTGGACTGGTTAGAAACCACAGGGAGGTAAGCTGAGTGTGCGCGTGGAAACGGGAGCCTGCTGGAACTATCCTTGCTTTCCCACTTGGAAGGCTGCATTCATGCTGCCTTGAAGCTGCCTGACGTCCCCTGCTGTTGACAGGCCTGGAAACCCGGTCGAAATGCTTCTGGGAAGAAAATGAGTTTGCTCCGTCTCATCCCGGTGCTTCCATGGCCGCGGTGGTGGTTAGCCTGACAAGCTCCAGAGCGAAAGGAAAACTCAACGTGAGAATTTGCCTCCAGTTTAGGCCCTGCGTAGCCGGGTAGGAAGGGCGGCATGCAGCAGTTTCCATGAGTTCGTAGTCCCCGTTCGGGTTTATTTTAACGAAATTACCCATTTGAGGACTCCTAGGCCCCTCGGGCGTGCATCCATTTCCCTCCAAGGTCACTGAGGACCTCCAGACACCCCCCACGCCGTGGTCCCGCTGAGCAACATCGAGGCCCATTGCCCTGCCCCTCGGAGTCCCTGAGTGCGTGCCGAGTGATGGGCAGCACTCTGCACGTTCCTTGAGGAGAGCTACATTTCCAGAGCCCTCAAACAGCCTCAGGACCAGATTTCTGGTGAGTCCGAAGCTCCCAGGAAATATTTGTCGTCGCCCTTGTGAGAGCTGCCGTGAGAAAACACTCTGCTTTGCCTCCTTCGCGGGCCTCGTACCTGAAGGCACTCTGCTCGAGGAGAACGTCAGCATCTCGCAATGCTGAGTCGCTAACGGGACAGCCAGATTGAACACAGGCCTGGAGGGAAGGCCCTGCCGTGAGGTGCAGAAGCGGAGCCGCGCAGCAGTTTCCATGAGGCCGTAGCCTCTGCTCTGCGTGTCTTTAACGGCAGTAGAGTTTCCTGGACACCTGGGAGGCTCGCGGGGGCACCCTCTTCCAGGCTGGAACACGGAGTACTTCCAGGCATCCCTGGGTCTGCTGAGCAACGTCCAGGCACGGAGCCCTTTGGAGCCGCTCTCTATACGCCGAGTGTAGGGAAACGCCCTGCACTCTCTCCTGGAGCAGATTCGATTCCCCACCAAACCCACACTTTCACGAACAGACTTCTGGCACGTCTCACATGCCTTTGAGGTCTTACGCCCTGCCCTAGCCTGAGCTGCCCTGAGAGACCCCTCGGCCTCGCATTCCATCTAGGACCTCCTGCCTGAAATCACCCTGCCTCCAAGCGAAAGTCGGCTTGCGTTCTTACTGCGATTTAAGCCCTGTGCTTCCTGTGGCCCTGCAGGCTTTGGAATAGCCACAGGCCCCAGAGGCGTAACTAGGCAGGGCATTCCTTGGTTGAGGCAGTTCACTTGACCCAGAACACCCTGCTTCGGGGAGTTGGTTCAGGGAAGCAAACGCAGGGTAACATGTGTCTCTTTGGACTGGTTAGAAACCACAGGGAGGTAAGCTGAGTGTGCGCGTGGAAACGGGAGCCTGCTGGAACTATCCTTGCTTTCCCACTTGGAAGGCTGCATTCATGCTGCCTTGAAGCTGCCTGACGTCCCCTGCTGTTGACAGGCCTGGAAACCCGGTCGAAATGCTTCTGGGAAGAAAATGAGTTTGCTCCGTCTCAACACGGTGCTTCCATGGCCGCGGTGGTGGTTAGCCTGACAAGCCCCAGAGCGAAAGGGAAACTCAACGTGAGAATTTGCCTCCAGTTTAGGCCCTGCGTAGCCGGGCAGGAAGGGCGGCATGCAGCAGTTTCCATGAGTTCGTAGTCCCCGTTCGGGTTTATTTTAACGAAATTACCCATTTGAGGACTCCTAGGCCCCTCGGGCGTGCATCCATTTCCCTCCGAGGTCACTGAGGACCTCCAAACACCCCCCACGCCGTGGTCCCGCTGAGCAACATCGAGGCCCATTGCTCTGCCCCTCGGAGGCCCTGTGTGCGTGCCGAGTGATGGGCAACACTCTGCACGTTCCTTGAGGAGAGCTACATTTCCAGAGCCCTCAAACAGCCTCAGGACCAGATTTCTGGTGAGTCCGAAGCTCCCAGGAAATATTTGTCGTCGCCCTTGTGAGAGCTGCCGTGAGAAAACACTCTGCTTTGCCTCCTTCGCGGGCCTCGTACCTGAAGGCACTCTGCTCGAGGAGAACGTCAGCATCTCGCAATGCTGAGTCGCTAACGGGACAGCCAGATTGAGCACAGGCCTGGAGGGAAGGCCTTGACGTGAGGTGCAGAAGCGGAGCCGCGCAGCAGTTTCCATGAGGCCGTAGCCTCTGCTCTGCGTGTCTTTAACGGCAGTAGAGTTTCCTGGACACCTGGGAGGCTCGCGGGGGCACCCTGTTCCAGGCTGGAACACGGAGTACTCCCAGGCACCCCTGGGTCTGCTGAGCAACGTCCAGGCACGGAGCCCTTTGGAGCCGCTCTCTATACGCCGAGTGTAGGGAAACGCCCTGCACTCTCTCCTGGAGCAGATTCGATTCCCCACCAAACCCACACTTTCACGAACAGACTTCTGGCACGTCTCACATGCCTTTGAGGTCTTACGCCCTGCCCTAGCCTGAGCTGCCCTGAGAGACCCCTCGGCCTCGCATTGCATCTAGGACCTCCTGCCTGAAATCACCCTGCCTCCAAGCGAAAGTCGCCTTGCGTTCTTACTGCGATTTAAGCCCTGTGCTTCCTGTGGCCCTGCAGGCTTTGGAATAGCCACAGGCCCCAGAGGCGTAACTAGGCAGGGCATTCCTTGGTTGAGGCAGTTCACTTGACCCAGAACACCCTACTTCGGGGAGTTGGTTCAGGGAAGCAAACGCAGGGTAACATGTGTCTCTTTGGACTGGTTAGAAACCACAGGGAGGTAAGCTGAGTGTGCGCGTGGAAACGGGAGCCTGCTGGAACTATCCTTGCTTTCCCACTTGGAAGGCTGCATTCATGCTGCCTTGAAGCTGCCTGACGTCCCCTGCTGTTGACAGGCCTGGAAACCCGGTCGAAATGCTTCTGGGAAGAAAATGAGTTTGCTCCGTCTCATCCCGGTGCTTCCATGGCCGCGGTGGTGGTTAGCCTGACAAGCTCCAGAGCGAAAGGAAAACTCAACGTGAGAATTTGCCTCCAGTTTAGGCCCTGCGTAGCCGGGTAGGAAGGGCGGCATGCAGCAGTTTCCATGAGTTCGTAGTCCCCGTTCGGGTTTATTTTAACGAAATTACCCATTTGAGGACTCCTAGGCCCCTCGGGCGTGCATCCATTTCCCTCCAAGGTCACTGAGGACCTCCAGACACCCCCCACGCCGTGGTCCCGCTGAGCAACATCGAGGCCCATTGCTCTGCCCCTCGGAGTCCCTGAGTGCGTGCCGAGTGATGGGCAGCACTCTGCACGTTCCTTGAGGAGAGCTACATTTCCAGAGCCCTCAAACAGCCTCAGGACCAGATTTCTGGTGAGTCCGAAGCTCCCAGGAAATATTTGTCGTCGCCCTTGTGAGAGCTGCCGTGAGAAAACACTCTGCTTTGCCTCCTTCGCGGGCCTCGTACCTGAAGGCACTCTGCTCGAGGAGAACGTCAGCATCTCGCAATGCTGAGTCGCTAACGGGACAGCCAGATTGAGCACAGGCCTGGAGGGAAGGCCCTGACGTGAGGTGCAGAAGCGGAGCCGCGCAGCAGTTTCCATGAGGCCGTAGCCTCTGCTCTGCGTGTCTTTAACGGCAGTAGAGTTTCCTGGACACCTGGGAGGCTCGCGGGGGCACCCTGTTCCAGGCTGGAACACGGAGTACTCCGAGGCACCCCTGGGTCTGCTGAGCAACGTCCAGGCACGGAGCCCTTTGGAGCCGCTCTCTATACGCCGAGTGTAGGGAAACGCCCTGCACTCTCTCCTGGAGCAGATTCGATTCCCCACCAAACCCACACTTTCACGAACAGACTTCTGGCACGTCTCACATGCCTTTGAGGTCTTACGCCCTGCCCTAGCCTGAGCCGCCCTGAGAGACCCCTCGGCCTCGCATTGCATCTAGGACCTCCTGCCTGAAATCACCCTGCCTCCAAGCGAAAGTCGGCTTGCGTTCTTACTGCGATTTAAGCCCTGTGCTTCCTGTGGCCCTGCAGGCTTTGGAATAGCCACAGGCCCCAGAGGCGTAACTAGGCAGGGCATTCCTTGGTTGAGGCAGTTCACTTGACCCAGAACACCCTACTTCGGGGAGTTGGTTCAGGGAAGCAAACGCAGGGTAACATGTGTCTCTTTGGACTGGTTAGAAACCACAGGGAGGTAAGCTGAGTGTGCGCGTGGAAACGGGAGCCTGCTGGAACTATCCTTGCTTTCCCACTTGGAAGGCTGCATTCATGCTGCCTTGAAGCTGCCTGACGTCCCCTGCTGTTGACAGGCCTGGAAACCCGGTCGAAATGCTTCTGGGAAGAAAATGAGTTTGCTCCGTCTCATCCCGGTGCTTCCATGGCCGCGGTGGTGGTTAGCCTGACAAGCTCCAGAGCGAAAGGAAAACTCAACGTGAGAATTTGCCTCCAGTTTAGGCCCTGCGTAGCCGGGTAGGAAGGGCGGCATGCAGCAGTTTCCATGAGTTCGTAGTCCCCGTTCGGGTTTATTTTAACGAAATTACCCATTTGAGGACTCCTAGGCCCCTCGGGCGTGCATCCATTTCCCTCCAAGGTCACTGAGGACCTCCAGACACCCCCCACGCCGTGGTCCCGCTGAGCAACATCGAGGCCCATTGCTCTGCCCCTCGGAGTCCCTGAGTGCGTGCCGAGTGATGGGCAGCACTCTGCACGTTCCTTGAGGAGAGCTACATTTCCAGAGCCCTCAAACAGCCTCAGGACCAGATTTCTGGTGAGTCCGAAGCTCCCAGGAAATATTTGTCGTCGCCCTTGTGAGAGCTGCCGTGAGAAAACACTCTGCTTTGCCTCCTTCGCGGGCCTCGTACCTGAAGGCACTCTGCTCGAGGAGAACGTCAGCATCTCGCAATGCTGAGTCGCTAACGGGACAGCCAGATTGAGCACAGGCCTGGAGGGAAGGCCCTGCCGTGAGGTGCAGAAGCGGAGCCGCGCAGCAGTTTCCATGAGGCCGTAGCCTCTGCTCTGCGTGTCTTTAACGGCAGTAGAGTTTCCTGGACACCTGGGAGGCTCGCGGGGGCACCCTGTTCCAGGCTGGAACACGGAGTACTCCGAGGCACCCCTGGGTCTGCTGAGCAACGTCCAGGCACGGAGCCCTTTGGAGCCGCTCTCTATACGCCGAGTGTAGGGAAACGCCCTGCACTCTCTCCTGGAGCAGATTCGATTCCCCACCAAACCCACACTTTCACGAACAGACTTCTGGCACGTCTCACATGCCTTTGAGGTCTTACGCCCTGCCCTAGCCTGAGCTGCCCTGAGAGACCCCTCGGCCTCGCATTGCATCTAGGACCTCCTGCCTGAAATCACCCTGCCTCCAAGCGAAAGTCGGCTTGCGTTTTTACTGCGATTTAAGCCCTGTGCTTCCTGTGGCCCTGCAGGCTTTGGAATAGCCACAGGCCCCAGAGGCGTAACTAGGCAGGGCATTCCTTGGTTGAGGCAGTTCACTTGACCCAGAACACCCTACTTCGGGGAGTTGGTTCAGGGAAGCAAACGCAGGGTAACATGTGTCTCTTTGGACTGGTTAGAAACCACAGGGAGGTAAGCTGAGTGTGCGCGTGGAAACGGGAGCCTGCTGGAACTATCCTTGCTTTCCCACTTGGAAGGCTGCATTCATGCTGCCTTGAAGCTGCCTGACGTCCCCTGCTGTTGACAGGCCTGGAAACCCGGTCGAAATGCTTCTGGGAAGAAAATGAGTTTGCTCCGTCTCATCCCGGTGCTTCCATGGCCGCGGTGGTGGTTAGCCTGACAAGCTCCAGAGCGAAAGGAAAACTCAACGTGAGAATTTGCCTCCAGTTTAGGCCCTGCGTAGCCGGGTAGGAAGGGCGGCATGCAGCAGTTTCCATGAGTTCGTAGTCCCCGTTCGGGTTTATTTTAACGAAATTACCCATTTGAGGACTCCTAGGCCCCTCGGGCGTGCATCCATTTCCCTCCAAGGTCACTGAGGACCTCCAGACACCCCCCACGCCGTGGTCCCGCTGAGCAACATCGAGGCCCATTGCTCTGCCCCTCGGAGTCCCTGAGTGCGTGCCGAGTGATGGGCAGCACTCTGCACGTTCCTTGAGGAGAGCTACATTTCCAGAGCCCTCAAACAGCCTCAGGACCAGATTTCTGGTGAGTCCGAAGCTCCCAGGAAATATTTGTCGTCGCCCTTGTGAGAGCTGCCGTGAGAAAACACTCTGCTTTGCCTCCTTCGCGGGCCTCGTACCTGAAGGCACTCTGCTCGAGGAGAACGTCAGCATCTCGCAATGCTGAGTCGCTAACGGGACAGCCAGATTGAACACAGGCCTGGAGGGAAGGCCCTGCCGTGAGGTGCAGAAGCGGAGCCGCGCAGCAGTTTCCATGAGGCCGTAGCCTCTGCTCTGCGTGTCTTTAACGGCAGTAGAGTTTCCTGGACACCTGGGAGGCTCGCGGGGGCACCCTCTTCCAGGCTGGAACACGGAGTACTTCCAGGCATCCCTGGGTCTGCTGAGCAACGTCCAGGCACGGAGCCCTTTGGAGCCGCTCTCTATACGCCGAGTGTAGGGAAACGCCCTGCACTCTCTCCTGGAGCAGATTCGATTCCCCACCAAACCCACACTTTCACGAACAGACTTCTGGCACGTCTCACATGCCTTTGAGGTCTTACGCCCTGCCCTAGCCTGAGCTGCCCTGAGAGACCCCTTGGCCTCGCATTCCATCTAGGACCTCCTGCCTGAAATCACCCTGCCTCCAAGCGAAAGTCGGCTTGCGTTCTTACTGCGATTTAAGCCCTGTGCTTCCTGTGGCCCTGCAGGCTTTGGAATAGCCACAGGCCCCAGAGGCGTAACTAGGCAGGGCATTCCTTGGTTGAGGCAGTTCACTTGACCCAGAACACCCTGCTTCGGGGAGTTGGTTCAGGGAAGCAAACGCAGGGTAACATGTGTCTCTTTGGACTGGTTAGAAACCACAGGGAGGTAAGCTGAGTGTGCGCGTGGAAACGGGAGCCTGCTGGAACTATCCTTGCTTTCCCACTTGGAAGGCTGCATTCATGCTGCCTTGAAGCTGCCTGACGTCCCCTGCTGTTGACAGGCCTGGAAACCCGGTCGAAATGCTTCTGGGAAGAAAATGAGTTTGCTCCGTCTCAACACGGTGCTTCCATGGCCGCGGTGGTGGTTAGCCTGACAAGCCCCAGAGCGAAAGGGAAACTCAACGTGAGAATTTGCCTCCAGTTTAGGCCCTGCGTAGCCGGGCAGGAAGGGCGGCATGCAGCAGTTTCCATGAGTTCGTAGTCCCCGTTCGGGTTTATTTTAACGAAATTACCCATTTGAGGACTCCTAGGCCCCTCGGGCGTGCATCCATTTCCCTCCAAGGTCACTGAGGACCTCCAGACACCCCCCACGCCGTGGTCCCGCTGAGCAACATCGAGGCCCATTGCTCTGCCCCTCGGAGTCCCTGAGTGCGTGCCGAGTGATGGGCAGCACTCTGCACGTTCCTTGAGGAGAGCTACATTTCCAGAGCCCTCAAACAGCCTCAGGACCAGATTTCTGGTGAGTCCGAAGCTCCCAGGAAATATTTGTCGTCGCCCTTGTGAGAGCTGCCGTGAGAAAACACTCTGCTTTGCCTCCTTCGCGGGCCTCGTACCTGAAGGCACTCTGCTCGAGGAGAACGTCAGCATCTCGCAATGCTGAGTCGCTAACGGGACAGCCAGATTGAACACAGGCCTGGAGGGAAGGCCCTGCCGTGAGGTGCAGAAGCGGAGCCGCGCAGCAGTTTCCATGAGGCCGTAGCCTCTGCTCTGCGTGTCTTTAACGGCAGTAGAGTTTCCTGGACACCTGGGAGGCTCGCGGGGGCACCCTGTTCCAGGCTGGAACACGGAGTACTCCCAGGCACCCCTGGGTCTGCTGAGCAACGTCCAGGCACGGAGCCCTTTGGAGCCGCTCTCTATACGCCGAGTGTAGGGAAACGCCCTGCACTCTCTCCTGGAGCAGATTCGATTCCCCACCAAACCCACACTTTCACGAACAGACTTCTGGCACGTCTCACATGCCTTTGAGGTCTTACGCCCTGCCCTAGCCTGAGCTGCCCTGAGAGACCCCTCGGCCTCGCATTGCATCTAGGACCTCCTGCCTGAAATCACCCTGCCTCCAAGCGAAAGTCGCCTTGCGTTCTTACTGCGATTTAAGCCCTGTGCTTCCTGTGGCCCTGCAGGCTTTGGAATAGCCACAGGCCCCAGAGGCGTAACTAGGCAGGGCATTCCTTGGTTGAGGCAGTTCACTTGACCCAGAACACCCTACTTCGGGGAGTTGGTTCAGGGAAGCAAACGCAGGGTAACATGTGTCTCTTTGGACTGGTTAGAAACCACAGGGAGGTAAGCTGAGTGTGCGCGTGGAAACGGGAGCCTGCTGGAACTATCCTTGCTTTCCCACTTGGAAGGCTGCATTCATGCTGCCTTGAAGCTGCCTGACGTCCCCTGCTGTTGACAGGCCTGGAAACCCGGTCGAAATGCTTCTGGGAAGAAACTGAGTTTGCTCCGTCTCATCCCGGTGCTTCCATGGCCGCGGTGGTGGTTAGCCTGACAAGCTCCAGAGCGAAAGGAAAACTCAACGTGAGAATTTGCCTCCAGTTTAGGCCCTGCGTAGCCGGGTAGGAAGGGCGGCATGCAGCAGTTTCCATGAGTTCGTAGTCCCCGTTCGGGTTTATTTTAACGAAATTACCCATTTGAGGACTCCTAGGCCCCTCGGGCGTGCATCCATTTCCCTCCAAGGTCACTGAGGACCTCCAGACACCCCCCACGCCGTGGTCCCGCTGAGCAACATCGAGGCCCATTGCTCTGCCCCTCGGAGTCCCTGAGTGCGTGCCGAGTGATGGGCAGCACTCTGCACGTTCCTTGAGGAGAGCTACATTTCCAGAGCCCTCAAACAGCCTCAGGACCAGATTTCTGGTGAGTCCGAAGCTCCCAGGAAATATTTGTCGTCGCCCTTGTGAGAGCTGCCGTGAGAAAACACTCTGCTTTGCCTCCTTCGCGGGCCTCGTACCTGAAGGCACTCTGCTCGAGGAGAACGTCAGCATCTCGCAATGCTGAGTCGCTAACGGGACAGCCAGATTGAGCACAGGCCTGGAGGGAAGGCCCTGACGTGAGGTGCAGAAGCGGAGCCGCGCAGCAGTTTCCATGAGGCCGTAGCCTCTGCTCTGCGTGTCTTTAACGGCAGTAGAGTTTCCTGGACACCTGGGAGGCTCGCGGGGGCACCCTGTTCCAGGCTGGAACACGGAGTACTCCGAGGCACCCCTGGGTCTGCTGAGCAACGTCCAGGCACGGAGCCCTTTGGAGCCGCTCTCTATACGCCGAGTGTAGGGAAACGCCCTGCACTCTCTCCTGGAGCAGATTCGATTCCCCACCAAACCCACACTTTCACGAACAGACTTCTGGCACGTCTCACATGCCTTTGAGGTCTTACGCCCTGCCCTAGCCTGAGCCGCCCTGAGAGACCCCTCGGCCTCGCATTGCATCTAGGACCTCCTGCCTGAAATCACCCTGCCTCCAAGCGAAAGTCGGCTTGCGTTCTTACTGCGATTTAAGCCCTGTGCTTCCTGTGGCCCTGCAGGCTTTGGAATAGCCACAGGCCCCAGAGGCGTAACTAGGCAGGGCATTCCTTGGTTGAGGCAGTTCACTTGACCCAGAACACCCTACTTCGGGGAGTTGGTTCAGGGAAGCAAACGCAGGGTAACATGTGTCTCTTTGGACTGGTTAGAAACCACAGGGAGGTAAGCTGAGTGTGCGCGTGGAAACGGGAGCCTGCTGGAACTATCCTTGCTTTCCCACTTGGAAGGCTGCATTCATGCTGCCTTGAAGCTGCCTGACGTCCCCTGCTGTTGACAGGCCTGGAAACCCGGTCGAAATGCTTCTGGGAAGAAAATGAGTTTGCTCCGTCTCATCCCGGTGCTTCCATGGCCGCGGTGGTGGTTAGCCTGACAAGCTCCAGAGCGAAAGGAAAACTCAACGTGAGAATTTGCCTCCAGTTTAGGCCCTGCGTAGCCGGGTAGGAAGGGCGGCATGCAGCAGTTTCCATGAGTTCGTAGTCCCCGTTCGGGTTTATTTTAACGAAATTACCCATTTGAGGACTCCTAGGCCCCTCGGGCGTGCATCCATTTCCCTCCAAGGTCACTGAGGACCTCCAGACACCCCCCACGCCGTGGTCCCGCTGAGCAACATCGAGGCCCATTGCTCTGCCCCTCGGAGTCCCTGAGTGCGTGCCGAGTGATGGGCAGCACTCTGCACGTTCCTTGAGGAGAGCTACATTTCCAGAGCCCTCAAACAGCCTCAGGACCAGATTTCTGGTGAGTCCGAAGCTCCCAGGAAATATTTGTCGTCGCCCTTGTGAGAGCTGCCGTGAGAAAACACTCTGCTTTGCCTCCTTCGCGGGCCTCGTACCTGAAGGCACTCTGCTCGAGGAGAACGTCAGCATCTCGCAATGCTGAGTCGCTAACGGGACAGCCAGATTGAGCACAGGCCTGGAGGGAAGGCCCTGCCGTGAGGTGCAGAAGCGGAGCCGCGCAGCAGTTTCCATGAGGCCGTAGCCTCTGCTCTGCGTGTCTTTAACGGCAGTAGAGTTTCCTGGACACCTGGGAGGCTCGCGGGGGCACCCTGTTCCAGGCTGGAACACGGAGTACTCCGAGGCACCCCTGGGTCTGCTGAGCAACGTCCAGGCACGGAGCCCTTTGGAGCCGCTCTCTATACGCCGAGTGTAGGGAAACGCCCTGCACTCTCTCCTGGAGCAGATTCGATTCCCCACCAAACCCACACTTTCACGAACAGACTTCTGGCACGTCTCACATGCCTTTGAGGTCTTACGCCCTGCCCTAGCCTGAGCTGCCCTGAGAGACCCCTCGGCCTCGCATTGCATCTAGGACCTCCTGCCTGAAATCACCCTGCCTCCAAGCGAAAGTCGGCTTGCGTTTTTACTGCGATTTAAGCCCTGTGCTTCCTGTGGCCCTGCAGGCTTTGGAATAGCCACAGGCCCCAGAGGCGTAACTAGGCAGGGCATTCCTTGGTTGAGGCAGTTCACTTGACCCAGAACACCCTACTTCGGGGAGTTGGTTCAGGGAAGCAAACGCAGGGTAACATGTGTCTCTTTGGACTGGTTAGAAACCACAGGGAGGTAAGCTGAGTGTGCGCGTGGAAACGGGAGCCTGCTGGAACTATCCTTGCTTTCCCACTTGGAAGGCTGCATTCATGCTGCCTTGAAGCTGCCTGACGTCCCCTGCTGTTGACAGGCCTGGAAACCCGGTCGAAATGCTTCTGGGAAGAAAATGAGTTTGCTCCGTCTCAACACGGTGCTTCCATGGCCGCGGTGGTGGTTAGCCTGACAAGCCCCAGAGCGAAAGGGAAACTCAACGTGAGAATTTGCCTCCAGTTTAGGCCCTGCGTAGCCGGGCAGGAAGGGCGGCATGCAGCAGTTTCCATGAGTTCGTAGTCCCCGTTCGGGTTTATTTTAACGAAATTACCCATTTGAGGACTCCTAGGCCCCTCGGGCGTGCATCCATTTCCCTCCAAGGTCACTGAGGACCTCCAGACACCCCCCACGCCGTGGTCCCGCTGAGCAACATCGAGGCCCATTGCTCTGCCCCTCGGAGTCCCTGAGTGCGTGCCGAGTGATGGGCAGCACTCTGCACGTTCCTTGAGGAGAGCTACATTTCCAGAGCCCTCAAACAGCCTCAGGACCAGATTTCTGGTGAGTCCGAAGCTCCCAGGAAATATTTGTCGTCGCCCTTGTGAGAGCTGCCGTGAGAAAACACTCTGCTTTGCCTCCTTCGCGGGCCTCGTACCTGAAGGCACTCTGCTCGAGGAGAACGTCAGCATCTCGCAATGCTGAGTCGCTAACGGGACAGCCAGATTGAACACAGGCCTGGAGGGAAGGCCCTGCCGTGAGGTGCAGAAGCGGAGCCGCGCAGCAGTTTCCATGAGGCCGTAGCCTCTGCTCTGCGTGTCTTTAACGGCAGTAGAGTTTCCTGGACACCTGGGAGGCTCGCGGGGGCACCCTCTTCCAGGCTGGAACACGGAGTACTTCCAGGCATCCCTGGGTCTGCTGAGCAACGTCCAGGCACGGAGCCCTTTGGAGCCGCTCTCTATACGCCGAGTGTAGGGAAACGCCCTGCACTCTCTCCTGGAGCAGATTCGATTCCCCACCAAACCCACACTTTCACGAACAGACTTCTGGCACGTCTCACATGCCTTTGAGGTCTTACGCCCTGCCCTAGCCTGAGCTGCCCTGAGAGACCCCTTGGCCTCGCATTCCATCTAGGACCTCCTGCCTGAAATCACCCTGCCTCCAAGCGAAAGTCGGCTTGCGTTCTTACTGCGATTTAAGCCCTGTGCTTCCTGTGGCCCTGCAGGCTTTGGAATAGCCACAGGCCCCAGAGGCGTAACTAGGCAGGGCATTCCTTGGTTGAGGCAGTTCACTTGACCCAGAACACCCTGCTTCGGGGAGTTGGTTCAGGGAAGCAAACGCAGGGTAACATGTGTCTCTTTGGACTGGTTAGAAACCACAGGGAGGTAAGCTGAGTGTGCGCGTGGAAACGGGAGCCTGCTGGAACTATCCTTGCTTTCCCACTTGGAAGGCTGCATTCATGCTGCCTTGAAGCTGCCTGACGTCCCCTGCTGTTGACAGGCCTGGAAACCCGGTCGAAATGCTTCTGGGAAGAAAATGAGTTTGCTCCGTCTCAACACGGTGCTTCCATGGCCGCGGTGGTGGTTAGCCTGACAAGCCCCAGAGCGAAAGGGAAACTCAACGTGAGAATTTGCCTCCAGTTTAGGCCCTGCGTAGCCGGGCAGGAAGGGCGGCATGCAGCAGTTTCCATGAGTTCGTAGTCCCCGTTCGGGTTTATTTTAACGAAATTACCCATTTGAGGACTCCTAGGCCCCTCGGGCGTGCATCCATTTCCCTCCAAGGTCACTGAGGACCTCCAGACACCCCCCACGCCGTGGTCCCGCTGAGCAACATCGAGGCCCATTGCTCTGCCCCTCGGAGTCCCTGAGTGCGTGCCGAGTGATGGGCAGCACTCTGCACGTTCCTTGAGGAGAGCTACATTTCCAGAGCCCTCAAACAGCCTCAGGACCAGATTTCTGGTGAGTCCGAAGCTCCCAGGAAATATTTGTCGTCGCCCTTGTGAGAGCTGCCGTGAGAAAACACTCTGCTTTGCCTCCTTCGCGGGCCTCGTACCTGAAGGCACTCTGCTCGAGGAGAACGTCAGCATCTCGCAATGCTGAGTCGCTAACGGGACAGCCAGATTGAACACAGGCCTGGAGGGAAGGCCCTGCCGTGAGGTGCAGAAGCGGAGCCGCGCAGCAGTTTCCATGAGGCCGTAGCCTCTGCTCTGCGTGTCTTTAACGGCAGTAGAGTTTCCTGGACACCTGGGAGGCTCGCGGGGGCACCCTGTTCCAGGCTGGAACACGGAGTACTTCCAGGCATCCCTGGGTCTGCTGAGCAACGTCCAGGCACGGAGCCCTTTGGAGCCGCTCTCTATACGCCGAGTGTAGGGAAACGCCCTGCACTCTCTCCTGGAGCAGATTCGATTCCCCACCAAACCCACACTTTCACGAACAGACTTCTGGCACGTCTCACATGCCTTTGAGGTCTTACGCCCTGCCCTAGCCTGAGCTGCCCTGAGAGACCCCTTGGCCTCGCATTCCATCTAGGACCTCCTGCCTGAAATCACCCTGCCTCCAAGCGAAAGTCGGCTTGCGTTCTTACTGCGATTTAAGCCCTGTGCTTCCTGTGGCCCTGCAGGCTTTGGAATAGCCACAGGCCCCAGAGGCGTAACTAGGCAGGGCATTCCTTGGTTGAGGCAGTTCACTTGACCCAGAACACCCTGCTTCGGGGAGTTGGTTCAGGGAAGCAAACGCAGGGTAACATGTGTCTCTTTGGACTGGTTAGAAACCACAGGGAGGTAAGCTGAGTGTGCGCGTGGAAACGGGAGCCTGCTGGAACTATCCTTGCTTTCCCACTTGGAAGGCTGCATTCATGCTGCCTTGAAGCTGCCTGACGTCCCCTGCTGTTGACAGGCCTGGAAACCCGGTCGAAATGCTTCTGGGAAGAAAATGAGTTTGCTCCGTCTCAACACGGTGCTTCCATGGCCGCGGTGGTGGTTAGCCTGACAAGCCCCAGAGCGAAAGGGAAACTCAACGTGAGAATTTGCCTCCAGTTTAGGCCCTGCGTAGCCGGGCAGGAAGGGCGGCATGCAGCAGTTTCCATGAGTTCGTAGTCCCCGTTCGGGTTTATTTTAACGAAATTACCCATTTGAGGACTCCTAGGCCCCTCGGGCGTGCATCCATTTCCCTCCAAGGTCACTGAGGACCTCCAGACACCCCCCACGCCGTGGTCCCGCTGAGCAACATCGAGGCCCATTGCTCTGCCCCTCGGAGTCCCTGAGTGCGTGCCGAGTGATGGGCAGCACTCTGCACGTTCCTTGAGGAGAGCTACATTTCCAGAGCCCTCAAACAGCCTCAGGACCAGATTTCTGGTGAGTCCGAAGCTCCCAGGAAATATTTGTCGTCGCCCTTGTGAGAGCTGCCGTGAGAAAACACTCTGCTTTGCCTCCTTCGCGGGCCTCGTACCTGAAGGCACTCTGCTCGAGGAGAACGTCAGCATCTCGCAATGTTGAGTCGCTAACGGGACAGCCAGATTGAGCACAGGCCTGGAGGGAAGGCCCTGACGTGAGGTGCAGAAGCGGAGCCGCGCAGCAGTTTCCATGAGGCCGTAGCCTCTGCTCTGCGTGTCTTTAACGGCAGTAGAGTTTCCTGGACACCTGGGAGGCTCGCGGGGGCACCCTGTTCCAGGCTGGAACACGGAGTACTCCCAGGCACCCCTGGGTCTGCTGAGCAACGTCCAGGCCCGGAGCCCTTTGGAGCCGCTCTCTATACGCCGAGTGTAGGGAAACGCCCTGCACTCTCTCCTGGAGCAGATTCGATTCCCCACCAAACCCACACTTTCACGAACAGACTTCTGGCACGTCTCACATGCCTTTGAGGTCTTACGCCCTGCCCTAGCCTGAGCTGCCCTGAGAGACCCCTCGGCCTCGCATTGCATCTAGGACCTCCTGCCTGAAATCACCCTGCCTCCAAGCGAAAGTCGCCTTGCGTTCTTACTGCGATTTAAGCCCTGTGCTTCCTGTGGCCCTGCAGGCTTTGGAATAGCCACAGGCCCCAGAGGCGTAACTAGGCAGGGCATTCCTTGGTTGAGGCAGTTCACTTGACCCAGAACACCCTGCTTCGGGGAGTTGGTTCAGGGAAGCAAACGCAGGGTAACATGTGTCTCTTTGGACTGGTTAGAAACCACAGGGAGGTAAGCTGAGTGTGCGCGTGGAAACGGGAGCCTGCTGGAACTATCCTTGCTTTCCCACTTGGAAGGCTGCATTCATGCTGCCTTGAAGCTGCCTGACGTCCCCTGCTGTTGACAGGCCTGGAAACCCGGTCGAAAGGCTTCTGGGAAGAAAATGAGTTTGCTCCGTCTCAACCCGGTGCTTCCATGGCCGCGGTGGTGGTTAGCCTGACAAGCTCCAGAGCGAAAGGGAAACTCAACGTGAGAATTTGCCTCCAGTTTAGGTCCTGCGTAGCCGGGTAGGAAGGGCGGCATGCAGCAGTTTCCATGAGTTCGTAGTCCCCGTTCGGGTTTATTTTAACGAAATTACCCATTTGAGGACTCCTAGGCCCCTCGGGCGTGCATCCATTTCCCTCCAAAGTCACTGAGGACCTCCAGACACCCCCCACGCCGTGGTCCCGCTGAGCAACATCGAGGCCCATTGCTCTGCCCCTCGGAGTCCCTGAGTGCGTGCCGAGTGATGGGCAGCACTCTGCACGTTCCTTGAGGAGAGCTACATTTCCAGAGCCCTCAAACAGCCTCAGGACCAGATTTCTGGTGAGTCCGAAGCTCCCAGGAAATATTTGTCGTCGCCCTTGTGAGAGCTGCCGTGAGAAAACACTCTGCTTTGCCTCCTTCGCGGGCCTCGTACCTGAAGGCACTCTGCTCGAGGAGAACGTCAGCATCTCGCAATGCTGAGTCGCTAACGGGACAGCCAGATTGAACACAGGCCTGGAGGGAAGGCCCTGCCGTGAGGTGCAGAAGCGGAGCCGCGCAGCAGTTTCCATGAGGCCGTAGCCTCTGCTCTGCGTGTCTTTAACGGCAGTAGAGTTTCCTGGACACCTGGGAGGCTCGCGGGGGCACCCTCTTCCAGGCTGGAACACGGAGTACTTCCAGGCATCCCTGGGTCTGCTGAGCAACGTCCAGGCACGGAGCCCTTTGGAGCCGCTCTCTATACGCCGAGTGTAGGGAAACGCCCTGCACTCTCTCCTGGAGCAGATTCGATTCCCCACCAAACCCACACTTTCACGAACAGACTTCTGGCACGTCTCACATGCCTTTGAGGTCTTACGCCCTGCCCTAGCCTGAGCTGCCCTGAGAGACCCCTTGGCCTCGCATTCCATCTAGGACCTCCTGCCTGAAATCACCCTGCCTCCAAGCGAAAGTCGGCTTGCGTTCTTACTGCGATTTAAGCCCTGTGCTTCCTGTGGCCCTGCAGGCTTTGGAATAGCCACAGGCCCCAGAGGCGTAACTAGGCAGGGCATTCCTTGGTTGAGGCAGTTCACTTGACCCAGAACACCCTGCTTCGGGGAGTTGGTTCAGGGAAGCAAACGCAGGGTAACATGTGTCTCTTTGGACTGGTTAGAAACCACAGGGAGGTAAGCTGAGTGTGCGCGTGGAAACGGGAGCCTGCTGGAACTATCCTTGCTTTCCCACTTGGAAGGCTGCATTCATGCTGCCTTGAAGCTGCCTGACGTCCCCTGCTGTTGACAGGCCTGGAAACCCGGTCGAAATGCTTCTGGGAAGAAAATGAGTTTGCTCCGTCTCAACACGGTGCTTCCATGGCCGCGGTGGTGGTTAGCCTGACAAGCCCCAGAGCGAAAGGGAAACTCAACGTGAGAATTTGCCTCCAGTTTAGGCCCTGCGTAGCCGGGCAGGAAGGGCGGCATGCAGCAGTTTCCATGAGTTCGTAGTCCCCGTTCGGGTTTATTTTAACGAAATTACCCATTTGAGGACTCCTAGGCCCCTCGGGCGTGCATCCATTTCCCTCCAAGGTCACTGAGGACCTCCAGACACCCCCCACGCCGTGGTCCCGCTGAGCAACATCGAGGCCCATTGCTCTGCCCCTCGGAGTCCCTGAGTGCGTGCCGAGTGATGGGCAGCACTCTGCACGTTCCTTGAGGAGAGCTACATTTCCAGAGCCCTCAAACAGCCTCAGGACCAGATTTCTGGTGAGTCCGAAGCTCCCAGGAAATATTTGTCGTCGCCCTTGTGAGAGCTGCCGTGAGAAAACACTCTGCTTTGCCTCCTTCGCGGGCCTCGTACCTGAAGGCACTCTGCTCGAGGAGAACGTCAGCATCTCGCAATGCTGAGTCGCTAACGGGACAGCCAGATTGAACACAGGCCTGGAGGGAAGGCCCTGCCGTGAGGTGCAGAAGCGGAGCCGCGCAGCAGTTTCCATGAGGCCGTAGCCTCTGCTCTGCGTGTCTTTAACGGCAGTAGAGTTTCCTGGACACCTGGGAGGCTCGCGGGGGCACCCTCTTCCAGGCTGGAACACGGAGTACTTCCAGGCATCCCTGGGTCTGCTGAGCAACGTCCAGGCACGGAGCCCTTTGGAGCCGCTCTCTATACGCCGAGTGTAGGGAAACGCCCTGCACTCTCTCCTGGAGCAGATTCGATTCCCCACCAAACCCACACTTTCACGAACAGACTTCTGGCACGTCTCACATGCCTTTGAGGTCTTACGCCCTGCCCTAGCCTGAGCTGCCCTGAGAGACCCCTTGGCCTCGCATTCCATCTAGGACCTCCTGCCTGAAATCACCCTGCCTCCAAGCGAAAGTCGGCTTGCGTTCTTACTGCGATTTAAGCCCTGTGCTTCCTGTGGCCCTGCAGGCTTTGGAATAGCCACAGGCCCCAGAGGCGTAACTAGGCAGGGCATTCCTTGGTTGAGGCAGTTCACTTGACCCAGAACACCCTGCTTCGGGGAGTTGGTTCAGGGAAGCAAACGCAGGGTAACATGTGTCTCTTTGGACTGGTTAGAAACCACAGGGAGGTAAGCTGAGTGTGCGCGTGGAAACGGGAGCCTGCTGGAACTATCCTTGCTTTCCCACTTGGAAGGCTGCATTCATGCTGCCTTGAAGCTGCCTGACGTCCCCTGCTGTTGACAGGCCTGGAAACCCGGTCGAAATGCTTCTGGGAAGAAAATGAGTTTGCTCCGTCTCAACACGGTGCTTCCATGGCCGCGGTGGTGGTTAGCCTGACAAGCCCCAGAGCGAAAGGGAAACTCAACGTGAGAATTTGCCTCCAGTTTAGGCCCTGCGTAGCCGGGCAGGAAGGGCGGCATGCAGCAGTTTCCATGAGTTCGTAGTCCCCGTTCGGGTTTATTTTAACGAAATTACCCATTTGAGGACTCCTAGGCCCCTCGGGCGTGCATCCATTTCCCTCCAAGGTCACTGAGGACCTCCAGACACCCCCCACGCCGTGGTCCCGCTGAGCAACATCGAGGCCCATTGCTCTGCCCCTCGGAGTCCCTGAGTGCGTGCCGAGTGATGGGCAGCACTCTGCACGTTCCTTGAGGAGAGCTACATTTCCAGAGCCCTCAAACAGCCTCAGGACCAGATTTCTGGTGAGTCCGAAGCTCCCAGGAAATATTTGTCGTCGCCCTTGTGAGAGCTGCCGTGAGAAAACACTCTGCTTTGCCTCCTTCGCGGGCCTCGTACCTGAAGGCACTCTGCTCGAGGAGAACGTCAGCATCTCGCAATGCTGAGTCGCTAACGGGACAGCCAGATTGAACACAGGCCTGGAGGGAAGGCCCTGCCGTGAGGTGCAGAAGCGGAGCCGCGCAGCAGTTTCCATGAGGCCGTAGCCTCTGCTCTGCGTGTCTTTAACGGCAGTAGAGTTTCCTGGACACCTGGGAGGCTCGCGGGGGCACCCTCTTCCAGGCTGGAACACGGAGTACTTCCAGGCATCCCTGGGTCTGCTGAGCAACGTCCAGGCACGGAGCCCTTTGGAGCCGCTCTCTATACGCCGAGTGTAGGGAAACGCCCTGCACTCTCTCCTGGAGCAGATTCGATTCCCCACCAAACCCACACTTTCACGAACAGACTTCTGGCACGTCTCACATGCCTTTGAGGTCTTACGCCCTGCCCTAGCCTGAGCTGCCCTGAGAGACCCCTTGGCCTCGCATTCCATCTAGGACCTCCTGCCTGAAATCACCCTGCCTCCAAGCGAAAGTCGGCTTGCGTTCTTACTGCGATTTAAGCCCTGTGCTTCCTGTGGCCCTGCAGGCTTTGGAATAGCCACAGGCCCCAGAGGCGTAACTAGGCAGGGCATTCCTTGGTTGAGGCAGTTCACTTGACCCAGAACACCCTGCTTCGGGGAGTTGGTTCAGGGAAGCAAACGCAGGGTAACATGTGTCTCTTTGGACTGGTTAGAAACCACAGGGAGGTAAGCTGAGTGTGCGCGTGGAAACGGGAGCCTGCTGGAACTATCCTTGCTTTCCCACTTGGAAGGCTGCATTCATGCTGCCTTGAAGCTGCCTGACGTCCCCTGCTGTTGACAGGCCTGGAAACCCGGTCGAAAGGCTTCTGGGAAGAAAATGAGTTTGCTCCGTCTCAACACGGTGCTTCCATGGCCGCGGTGGTGGTTAGCCTGACAAGCCCCAGAGCGAAAGGGAAACTCAACGTGAGAATTTGCCTCCAGTTTAGGCCCTGCGTAGCCGGGCAGGAAGGGCGGCATGCAGCAGTTTCCATGAGTTCGTAGTCCCCGTTCGGGTTTATTTTAACGAAATTACCCATTTGAGGACTCCTAGGCCCCTCGGGCGTGCATCCATTTCCCTCCAAGGTCACTGAGGACCTCCAGACACCCCCCACGCCGTGGTCCCGCTGAGCAACATCGAGGCCCATTGCTCTGCCCCTCGGAGGCCCTGTGTGCGTGCCGAGTGATGGGCAACACTCTGCACGTTCCTTGAGGAGAGCTACATTTCCAGAGCCCTCAAACAGCCTCAGGACCAGATTTCTGGTGAGTCCGAAGCTCCCAGGAAATATTTGTCGTCGCCCTTGTGAGAGCTGCCGTGAGAAAACACTCTGCTTTGCCTCCTTCGCGGGCCTCGTACCTGAAGGCACTCTGCTCGAGGAGAACGTCAGCATCTCGCAATGCTGAGTCGCTAACGGGACAGCCAGATTGAGCACAGGCCTGGAGGGAAGGCCTTGACGTGAGGTGCAGAAGCGGAGCCGCGCAGCAGTTTCCATGAGGCCGTAGCCTCTGCTCTGCGTGTCTTTAACGGCAGTAGAGTTTCCTGGACACCTGGGAGGCTCGCGGGGGCACCCTGTTCCAGGCTGGAACACGGAGTACTCCCAGGCACCCCTGGGTCTGCTGAGCAACGTCCAGGCACGGAGCCCTTTGGAGCCGCTCTCTATACGCCGAGTGTAGGGAAACGCCCTGCACTCTCTCCTGGAGCAGATTCGATTCCCCACCAAACCCACACTTTCACGAACAGACTTCTGGCACGTCTCACATGCCTTTGAGGTCTTACGCCCTGCCCTAGCCTGAGCTGCCCTGAGAGACCCCTCGGCCTCGCATTGCATCTAGGACCTCCTGCCTGAAATCACCCTGCCTCCAAGCGAAAGTCGCCTTGCGTTCTTACTGCGATTTAAGCCCTGTGCTTCCTGTGGCCCTGCAGGCTTTGGAATAGCCACAGGTCCCAGAGGCGTAACTAGGCAGGGCATTCCTTGGTTGAGGCAGTTCACTTGACCCAGAACACCCTACTTCGGGGAGTTGGTTCAGGGAAGCAAACGCAGGGTAACATGTGTCTCTTTGGACTGGTTAGAAACCACAGGGAGGTAAGCTGAGTGTGCGCGTGGAAACGGGAGCCTGCTGGAACTATCCTTGCTTTCCCACTTGGAAGGCTGCATTCATGCTGCCTTGAAGCTGCCTGACGTCCCCTGCTGTTGACAGGCCTGGAAACCCGGTAGAAATGCTTCTGGGAAGAAAATGAGTTTGCTCCGTCTCAACCCGGTGCTTCCATGGCCGCGGTGGTGGTTAGCCTGACAAGCTCCAGAGCGAAAGGGAAACTCAACGTGAGAATTTGCCTCCAGTTTAGGTCCTGCGTAGCCGGGTAGGAAGGGCGGCATGCAGCAGTTTCCATGAGTTCGTAGTCCCCGTTCGGGTTTATTTTAACGAAATTACCCATTTGAGGACTCCTAGGCCCCTCGGGCGTGCATCCATTTCCCTCCAAGGTCACTGAGGACCTCCAGACACCCCCCACGCCGTGGTCCCGCTGAGCAACATCGAGGCCCATTGCTCTGCCCCTCGGAGGCCCTGTGTGCGTGCCGAGTGATGGGCAACACTCTGCACGTTCCTTGAGGAGAGCTACATTTCCAGAGCCCTCAAACAGCCTCAGGACCAGATTTCTGGTGAGTCCGAAGCTCCCAGGAAATATTTGTCGTCGCCCTTGTGAGAGCTGCCGTGAGAAAACACTCTGCTTTGCCTCCTTCGCGGGCCTCGTACCTGAAGGCACTCTGCTCGAGGAGAACGTCAGCATCTCGCAATGCTGAGTCGCTAACGGGACAGCCAGATTGAACACAGGCCTGGAGGGAAGGCCCTGCCGTGAGGTGCAGAAGCGGAGCCGCGCAGCAGTTTCCATGAGGCCGTAGCCTCTGCTCTGCGTGTCTTTAACGGCAGTAGAGTTTCCTGGACACCTGGGAGGCTCGCGGGGGCACCCTCTTCCAGGCTGGAACACGGAGTACTTCCAGGCATCCCTGGGTCTGCTGAGCAACGTCCAGGCACGGAGCCCTTTGGAGCCGCTCTCTATACGCCGAGTGTAGGGAAACGCCCTGCACTCTCTCCTGGAGCAGATTCGATTCCCCACCAAACCCACACTTTCACGAACAGACTTCTGGCACGTCTCACATGCCTTTGAGGTCTTACGCCCTGCCCTAGCCTGAGCTGCCCTGAGAGACCCCTTGGCCTCGCATTCCATCTAGGACCTCCTGCCTGAAATCACCCTGCCTCCAAGCGAAAGTCGGCTTGCGTTCTTACTGCGATTTAAGCCCTGTGCTTCCTGTGGCCCTGCAGGCTTTGGAATAGCCACAGGCCCCAGAGGCGTAACTAGGCAGGGCATTCCTTGGTTGAGGCAGTTCACTTGACCCAGAACACCCTGCTTCGGGGAGTTGGTTCAGGGAAGCAAACGCAGGGTAACATGTGTCTCTTTGGACTGGTTAGAAACCACAGGGAGGTAAGCTGAGTGTGCGCGTGGAAACGGGAGCCTGCTGGAACTATCCTTGCTTTCCCACTTGGAAGGCTGCATTCATGCTGCCTTGAAGCTGCCTGACGTCCCCTGCTGTTGACAGGCCTGGAAACCCGGTCGAAAGGCTTCTGGGAAGAAAATGAGTTTGCTCCGTCTCAACACGGTGCTTCCATGGCCGCGGTGGTGGTTAGCCTGACAAGCCCCAGAGCGAAAGGGAAACTCAACGTGAGAATTTGCCTCCAGTTTAGGCCCTGCGTAGCCGGGCAGGAAGGGCGGCATGCAGCAGTTTCCATGAGTTCGTAGTCCCCGTTCGGGTTTATTTTAACGAAATTACCCATTTGAGGACTCCTAGGCCCCTCGGGCGTGCATCCATTTCCCTCCAAGGTCACTGAGGACCTCCAGACACCCCCCACGCCGTGGTCCCGCTGAGCAACATCGAGGCCCATTGCTCTGCCCCTCGGAGGCCCTGTGTGCGTGCCGAGTGATGGGCAACACTCTGCACGTTCCTTGAGGAGAGCTACATTTCCAGAGCCCTCAAACAGCCTCAGGACCAGATTTCTGGTGAGTCCGAAGCTCCCAGGAAATATTTGTCGTCGCCCTTGTGAGAGCTGCCGTGAGAAAACACTCTGCTTTGCCTCCTTCGCGGGCCTCGTACCTGAAGGCACTCTGCTCGAGGAGAACGTCAGCATCTCGCAATGCTGAGTCGCTAACGGGACAGCCAGATTGAGCACAGGCCTGGAGGGAAGGCCTTGACGTGAGGTGCAGAAGCGGAGCCGCGCAGCAGTTTCCATGAGGCCGTAGCCTCTGCTCTGCGTGTCTTTAACGGCAGTAGAGTTTCCTGGACACCTGGGAGGCTCGCGGGGGCACCCTGTTCCAGGCTGGAACACGGAGTACTCCCAGGCACCCCTGGGTCTGCTGAGCAACGTCCAGGCACGGAGCCCTTTGGAGCCGCTCTCTATACGCCGAGTGTAGGGAAACGCCCTGCACTCTCTCCTGGAGCAGATTCGATTCCCCACCAAACCCACACTTTCACGAACAGACTTCTGGCACGTCTCACATGCCTTTGAGGTCTTACGCCCTGCCCTAGCCTGAGCTGCCCTGAGAGACCCCTCGGCCTCGCATTGCATCTAGGACCTCCTGCCTGAAATCACCCTGCCTCCAAGCGAAAGTCGCCTTGCGTTCTTACTGCGATTTAAGCCCTGTGCTTCCTGTGGCCCTGCAGGCTTTGGAATAGCCACAGGTCCCAGAGGCGTAACTAGGCAGGGCATTCCTTGGTTGAGGCAGTTCACTTGACCCAGAACACCCTACTTCGGGGAGTTGGTTCAGGGAAGCAAACGCAGGGTAACATGTGTCTCTTTGGACTGGTTAGAAACCACAGGGAGGTAAGCTGAGTGTGCGCGTGGAAACGGGAGCCTGCTGGAACTATCCTTGCTTTCCCACTTGGAAGGCTGCATTCATGCTGCCTTGAAGCTGCCTGACGTCCCCTGCTGTTGACAGGCCTGGAAACCCGGTAGAAATGCTTCTGGGAAGAAAATGAGTTTGCTCCGTCTCAACCCGGTGCTTCCATGGCCGCGGTGGTGGTTAGCCTGACAAGCTCCAGAGCGAAAGGGAAACTCAACGTGAGAATTTGCCTCCAGTTTAGGTCCTGCGTAGCCGGGTAGGAAGGGCGGCATGCAGCAGTTTCCATGAGTTCGTAGTCCCCGTTCGGGTTTATTTTAACGAAATTACCCATTTGAGGACTCCTAGGCCCCTCGGGCGTGCATCCATTTCCCTCCAAGGTCACTGAGGACCTCCAGACACCCCCCACGCCGTGGTCCCGCTGAGCAACATCGAGGCCCATTGCTCTGCCCCTCGGAGGCCCTGTGTGCGTGCCGAGTGATGGGCAACACTCTGCACGTTCCTTGAGGAGAGCTACATTTCCAGAGCCCTCAAACAGCCTCAGGACCAGATTTCTGGTGAGTCCGAAGCTCCCAGGAAATATTTGTCGTCGCCCTTGTGAGAGCTGCCGTGAGAAAACACTCTGCTTTGCCTCCTTCGCGGGCCTCGTACCTGAAGGCACTCTGCTCGAGGAGAACGTCAGCATCTCGCAATGCTGAGTCGCTAACGGGACAGCCAGATTGAGCACAGGCCTGGAGGGAAGGCCCTGACGTGAGGTGCAGAAGCGGAGCCGCGCAGCAGTTTCCATGAGGCCGTAGCCTCTGCTCTGCGTGTCTTTAACGGCAGTAGAGTTTCCTGGACACCTGGGAGGCTCGCGGGGGCACCCTGTTCCAGGCTGGAACACGGAGTACTCCCAGGCACCCCTGGGTCTGCTGAGCAACGTCCAGGCACGGAGCCCTTTGGAGCCGCTCTCTATACGCCGAGTGTAGGGAAACGCCCTGCACTCTCTCCTGGAGCAGATTCGATTCCCCACCAAACCCACACTTTCACGAACAGACTTCTGGCACGTCTCACATGCCTTTGAGGTCTTACGCCTTGCCCTAGCCTGAGCTGCCCTGAGAGACCCCTCGGCCTCGCATTCCATCTAGGACCTCCTGCCTGAAATCACCCTGCCTCCAAGCGAAAGTCGCCTTGCGTTCTTACTGCGATTTAAGCCCTGTGCTTCCTGTGGCCCTGCAGGCTTTGGAATAGCCACAGGCCCCAGAGGCGTAACTAGGCAGGGCATTCCTTGGTTGAGGCAGTTCACTTGACCCAGAACACCCTACTTCGGGGAGTTGGTTCAGGGAAGCAAACGCAGGGTAACATGTGTCTCTTTGGACTGGTTAGAAACCACAGGGAGGTAAGCTGAGTGTGCGCGTGGAAACGGGAGACTGCTGGAACTATCCTTGCTTTCCCACTTGGAAGGCTGCATTCATGCTGCCTTGAAGCTGCCTGACGTCCTCTGCTGTTGACAGGCCTGGAAACCCGGTAGAAATGCTTCTGGGAAGAAAATGAGTTTGCTCCGTCTCAACCCGGTGCTTCCATGGCCGCGGTGGTGGTTAGCCTGACAAGCTCCAGAGCGAAAGGGAAACTCAACGTGAGAATTTGCCTCCAGTTTAGGTCCTGCGTAGCCGGGTAGGAAGGGCGGCATGCAGCAGTTTCCATGAGTTGGTAGTCCCCGTTCGGGTTTATTTTAACGAAATTACCCATTTGAGGACTCCTAGGCCCCTCGGCTGTGCATCCATTTCCCTCCAAGGTCACTGAGGACCTCCAGACACCCCCCACGCCGTGGTCCCGCTGAGCAACATCGAGGCCCATTGCTCTGCCCCTCGGAGGCCCTGTGTGCGTGCCGAGTGATGGGCAACACTCTGCATGTTCCTTGAGGAGAGCTACATTTCCAGAGCCCTCAAACAGCCTCAGGACCAGATTTCTGGTGAGTCCGAAGCTCCCAGGAAATATTTGTCGTCGCCCTTGTGAGAGCTGCCGTGAGAAAACACTCTGCTTTGCCTCCTTCGCGGGCCTCGTACCTGAAGGCACTCTGCTCGAGGAGAACGTCAGCATCTCGCAATGCTGAGTCGCTAACGGGACAGCCAGATTGAGCACAGGCCTGGAGGGAAGGCCCTGACGTGAGGTGCAGAAGCGGAGCCGCGCAGCAGTTTCCATGAGGCCGTAGCCTCTGCTCTGCGTGTCTTTAACGGCAGTAGAGTTTCCTGGACACCTGGGAGGCTCGCGGGGGCACCCTGTTCCAGGCTGGAACACGGAGTACTCCCAGGCACCCCTGGGTCTGCTGAGCAACGTCCAGGCACGGAGCCCTTTGGAGCCGCTCTCTATACGCCGAGTGTAGGGAAACGCCCTGCACTCTCTCCTGGAGCAGATTCGATTCCCCACCAAACCCACACTTTCACGAACAGACTTCTGGCACGTCTCACATGCCTTTGAGGTCTTACGCCTTGCCCTAGCCTGAGCCGCCCTGAGAGACCCCTCGGCCTCGCATTGCATCTAGGACCTCCTGCCTGAAATCACCCTGCCTCCAAGCGAAAGTCGCCTTGCGTTCTTACTGCGATTTAAGCCCTGTGCTTCCTGTGGCCCTGCAGGCTTTGGAATAGCCACAGGCCCCAGAGGCGTAACTAGGCAGGGCATTCCTTGGTTGAGGCAGTTCACTTGACCCAGAACACCCTGCTTCGGGGAGTTGGTTCAGGGAAGCAAACGCAGGGTAACATGTGTCTCTTTGGACTGGTTAGAAACCACAGGGAGGTAAGCTGAGTGTGCGCGAGGAAACGGGAGCCTGCTGGAACTATCCTTGCTTTCCCACTTGGAAGGCTGCATTCATGCTGCCTTGAAGCTGCCTGACGTCCCCTGCTGTTGACAGGCCTGGAAACCCGGTCGAAAGGCTTCTGGGAAGAAAATGAGTTTGCTCCCTCTCAACCCGGTGCTTCCATGGCCGCGGTGGTGGTTAGCCTGACAAGCTCCAGAGCGAAAGGGAAACTCAACGTGAGAATTTGCCTCCAGTTTAGGTCCTGCGTAGCCGGGTAGGAAGGGCGGCATGCAGCAGTTTCCATGAGTTCGTAGTCCCCGTTCGGGTTTATTTTAACGAAATTACCCATTTGAGGACTCCTAGGCCCCTCGGGCGTGCATCCATTTCCCTCCAAGGTCACTGAGGACCTCCAGACACCCCCCACGCCGTGGTCCCGCTGAGCAACATCGAGGCCCATTGCTCTGCCCCTCGGAGGCCCTGTGTGCGTGCCGAGTGATGGGCAACACTCTGCACGTTCCTTGAGGAGAGCTACATTTCCAGAGCCCTCAAACAGCCTCAGGACCAGATTTCTGGTGAGTCCGAAGCTCCCAGGAAATATTTGTCGTCGCCCTTGTGAGAGCTGCCGTGAGAAAACACTCTGCTTTGCCTCCTTCGCGGGCCTCGTACCTGAAGGCACTCTGCTCGAGGAGAACGTCAGCATCTCGCAATGCTGAGTCGCTAACGGGACAGCCAGATTGAGCACAGGCCTGGAGGGAAGGCCCTGACGTGAGGTGCAGAAGCGGAGCCGCGCAGCAGTTTCCATGAGGCCGTAGCCTCTGCTCTGCGTGTCTTTAACGGCAGTAGAGTTTCCTGGACACCTGGGAGGCTCGCGGGGGCACCCTGTTCCAGGCTGGAACACGGAGTACTCCGAGGCACCCCTGGGTCTGCTGAGCAACGTCCAGGCACGGAGCCCTTTGGAGCCGCTCTCTATACGCCGAGTGTAGGGAAACGCCCTGCACTCTCTCCTGGAGCAGATTCGATTCCCCACCAAACCCACACTTTCACGAACAGACTTCTGGCACGTCTCACATGCCTTTGAGGTCTTACGCCCTGCCCTAGCCTGAGCTGCCCTGAGAGACCCCTCGGCCTCGCATTGCATCTAGGACCTCCTGCCTGAAATCACCCTGCCTCCAAGCGAAAGTCGGCTTGCGTTTTTACTGCGATTTAAGCCCTGTGCTTCCTGTGGCCCTGCAGGCTTTGGAATAGCCACAGGCCCCAGAGGCGTAACTAGGCAGGGCATTCCTTGGTTGAGGCAGTTCACTTGACCCAGAACACCCTACTTCGGGGAGTTGGTTCAGGGAAGCAAACGCAGGGTAACATGTGTCTCTTTGGACTGGTTAGAAACCACAGGGAGGTAAGCTGAGTGTGCGCGTGGAAACGGGAGCCTGCTGGAACTATCCTTGCTTTCCCACTTGGAAGGCTGCATTCATGCTGCCTTGAAGCTGCCTGACGTCCCCTGCTGTTGACAGGCCTGGAAACCCGGTCGAAATGCTTCTGGGAAGAAAATGAGTTTGCTCCGTCTCATCCCGGTGCTTCCATGGCCGCGGTGGTGGTTAGCCTGACAAGCTCCAGAGCGAAAGGAAAACTCAACGTGAGAATTTGCCTCCAGTTTAGGCCCTGCGTAGCCGGGTAGGAAGGGCGGCATGCAGCAGTTTCCATGAGTTCGTAGTCCCCGTTCGGGTTTATTTTAACGAAATTACCCATTTGAGGACTCCTAGGCCCCTCGGGCGTGCATCCATTTCCCTCCAAGGTCACTGAGGACCTCCAGACACCCCCCACGCCGTGGTCCCGCTGAGCAACATCGAGGCCCATTGCTCTGCCCCTCGGAGTCCCTGAGTGCGTGCCGAGTGATGGGCAGCACTCTGCACGTTCCTTGAGGAGAGCTACATTTCCAGAGCCCTCAAACAGCCTCAGGACCAGATTTCTGGTGAGTCCGAAGCTCCCAGGAAATATTTGTCGTCGCCCTTGTGAGAGCTGCCGTGAGAAAACACTCTGCTTTGCCTCCTTCGCGGGCCTCGTACCTGAAGGCACTCTGCTCGAGGAGAACGTCAGCATCTCGCAATGCTGAGTCGCTAACGGGACAGCCAGATTGAACACAGGCCTGGAGGGAAGGCCCTGCCGTGAGGTGCAGAAGCGGAGCCGCGCAGCAGTTTCCATGAGGCCGTAGCCTCTGCTCTGCGTGTCTTTAACGGCAGTAGAGTTTCCTGGACACCTGGGAGGCTCGCGGGGGCACCCTCTTCCAGGCTGGAACACGGAGTACTTCCAGGCATCCCTGGGTCTGCTGAGCAACGTCCAGGCACGGAGCCCTTTGGAGCCGCTCTCTATACGCCGAGTGTAGGGAAACGCCCTGCACTCTCTCCTGGAGCAGATTCGATTCCCCACCAAACCCACACTTTCACGAACAGACTTCTGGCACGTCTCACATGCCTTTGAGGTCTTACGCCCTGCCCTAGCCTGAGCTGCCCTGAGAGACCCCTTGGCCTCGCATTCCATCTAGGACCTCCTGCCTGAAATCACCCTGCCTCCAAGCGAAAGTCGGCTTGCGTTCTTACTGCGATTTAAGCCCTGTGCTTCCTGTAGCCCTGCAGGCTTTGGAATAGCCACAGGCCCCAGAGGCGTAACTAGGCAGGGCATTCCTTGGTTGAGGCAGTTCACTTGACCCAGAACACCCTGCTTCAGGGAGTTGGTTCAGGGAAGCAAACGCAGGGTAACATGTGTCTCTTTGCACTGGTTAGAAACCACAGGGAGGTAAGCTGAGTGTGCGCGTGGAAACGGGAGCCTGCTGGAACTATCCTTGCTTTCCCACTTGGAAGGCTGCATTCATGCTGCCTTGAAGCTGCCTGACGTCCCCTGCTGTTGACAGGCCTGGAAACCCGGTCGAAATGCTTCTGGGAAGAAAATGAGTTTGCTCCGTCTCAACACGGTGCTTCCATGGCCGCGGTGGTGGTTAGCCTGACAAGCCCCAGAGCGAAAGGGAAACTCAACGTGAGAATTTGCCTCCAGTTTAGGCCCTGCGTAGCCGGGCAGGAAGGGCGGCATGCAGCAGTTTCCATGAGTTCGTAGTCCCCGTTCGGGTTTATTTTAACGAAATTACCCATTTGAGGACTCCTAGGCCCCTCGGGCGTGCATCCATTTCCCTCCGAGGTCACTGAGGACCTCCAGACACCCCCCACGCCGTGGTCCCGCTGAGCAACATCGAGGCCCATTGCTCTGCCCCTCGGAGGCCCTGTGTGCGTGCCGAGTGATGGGCAACACTCTGCACGTTCCTTGAGGAGAGCTACATTTCCAGAGCCCTCAAACAGCCTCAGGACCAGATTTCTGGTGAGTCCGAAGCTCCCAGGAAATATTTGTCGTCGCCCTTGTGAGAGCTGCCGTGAGAAAACACTCTGCTTTGCCTCCTTCGCGGGCCTCGTACCTGAAGGCACTCTGCTCGAGGAGAACGTCAGCATCTCGCAATGCTGAGTCGCTAACGGGACAGCCAGATTGAGCACAGGCCTGGAGGGAAGGCCCTGACGTGAGGTGCAGAAGCGGAGCCGCGCAGCAGTTTCCATGAGGCCGTAGCCTCTGCTCTGCGTGTCTTTAACGGCAGTAGAGTTTCCTGGACACCTGGGAGGCTCGCGGGGGCACCCTGTTCCAGGCTGGAACACGGAGTACTCCGAGGCACCCCTGGGTCTGCTGAGCAACGTCCAGGCACGGAGCCCTTTGGAGCCGCTCTCTATACGCCGAGTGTAGGGAAACGCCCTGCACTCTCTCCTGGAGCAGATTCGATTCCCCACCAAACCCACACTTTCACGAACAGACTTCTGGCACGTCTCACATGCCTTTGAGGTCTTACGCCCTGCCCTAGCCTGAGCTGCCCTGAGAGACCCCTCGGCCTCGCATTGCATCTAGGACCTCCTGCCTGAAATCACCCTGCCTCCAAGCGAAAGTCGGCTTGCGTTCTTACTGCGATTTAAGCCCTGTGCTTCCTGTGGCCCTGCAGGCTTTGGAATAGCCACAGGCCCCAGAGGCGTAACTAGGCAGGGCATTCCTTGGTTGAGGCAGTTCACTTGACCCAGAACACCCTACTTCGGGGAGTTGGTTCAGGGAAGCAAACGCAGGGTAACATGTGTCTCTTTGGACTGGTTAGAAACCACAGGGAGGTAAGCTGAGTGTGCGCGTGGAAACGGGAGCCTGCTGGAACTATCCTTGCTTTCCCACTTGGAAGGCTGCATTCATGCTGCCTTGAAGCTGCCTGACGTCCCCTGCTGTTGACAGGCCTGGAAACCCGGTCGAAATGCTTCTGGGAAGAAAATGAGTTTGCTCCGTCTCATCCCGGTGCTTCCATGGCCGCGGTGGTGGTTAGCCTGACAAGCTCCAGAGCGAAAGGAAAACTCAACGTGAGAATTTGCCTCCAGTTTAGGCCCTGCGTAGCCGGGTAGGAAGGGCGGCATGCAGCAGTTTCCATGAGTTCGTAGTCCCCGTTCGGGTTTATTTTAACGAAATTACCCATTTGAGGACTCCTAGGCCCCTCGGGCGTGCATCCATTTCCCTCCAAGGTCACTGAGGACCTCCAGACACCCCCCACGCCGTGGTCCCGCTGAGCAACATCGAGGCCCATTGCTCT
Organism: Orcinus orca; assembly: GCF_937001465.1. Taxonomy (NCBI): domain Eukaryota; kingdom Metazoa; phylum Chordata; class Mammalia; order Artiodactyla; family Delphinidae; genus Orcinus; species Orcinus orca. Next base: position 852,703 of record NW_026044069.1, on the reverse strand, counting down.
GCCCCTCGGAGTCCCTGAGTGCGTGCCGAGTGATGGGCAGCACTCTGCACGTTCCTTGAGGAGAGCTACATTTCCAGAGCCCTCAAACAGCCTCAGGACCAGATTTCTGGTGAGTCCGAAGCTCCCAGGAAATATTTGTCGTCGCCCTTGTGAGAGCTGCCGTGAGAAAACACTCTGCTTTGCCTCCTTCGCGGGCCTCGTACCTGAAGGCACTCTGCTCGAGGAGAACGTCAGCATCTCGCAATGCTGAGTCGCTAACGGGACAGCCAGATTGAGCACAGGCCTGGAGGGAAGGCCCTGACGTGAGGTGCAGAAGCGGAGCCGCGCAGCAGTTTCCATGAGGCCGTAGCCTCTGCTCTGCGTGTCTTTAACGGCAGTAGAGTTTCCTGGACACCTGGGAGGCTCGCGGGGGCACCCTGTTCCAGGCTGGAACACGGAGTACTCCGAGGCACCCCTGGGTCTGCTGAGCAACGTCCAGGCACGGAGCCCTTTGGAGCCGCTCTCTATACGCCGAGTGTAGGGAAACGCCCTGCACTCTCTCCTGGAGCAGATTCGATTCCCCACCAAACCCACACTTTCACGAACAGACTTCTGGCACGTCTCACATGCCTTTGAGGTCTTACGCCCTGCCCTAGCCTGAGCTGCCCTGAGAGACCCCTCGGCCTCGCATTGCATCTAGGACCTCCTGCCTGAAATCACCCTGCCTCCAAGCGAAAGTCGGCTTGCGTTCTTACTGCGATTTAAGCCCTGTGCTTCCTGTGGCCCTGCAGGCTTTGGAATAGCCACAGGCCCCAGAGGCGTAACTAGGCAGGGCATTCCTTGGTTGAGGCAGTTCACTTGACCCAGAACACCCTACTTCGGGGAGTTGGTTCAGGGAAGCAAACGCAGGGTAACATGTGTCTCTTTGGACTGGTTAGAAACCACAGGGAGGTAAGCTGAGTGTGCGCGTGGAAACGGGAGCCTGCTGGAACTATCCTTGCTTTCCCACTTGGAAGGCTGCATTCATGCTGCCTTGAAGCTGCCTGACGTCCCCTGCTGTTGACAGGCCTGGAAACCCGGTCGAAATGCTTCTGGGAAGAAAATGAGTTTGCTCCGTCTCATCCCGGTGCTTCCATGGCCGCGGTGGTGGTTAGCCTGACAAGCTCCAGAGCGAAAGGAAAACTCAACGTGAGAATTTGCCTCCAGTTTAGGCCCTGCGTAGCCGGGTAGGAAGGGCGGCATGCAGCAGTTTCCATGAGTTCGTAGTCCCCGTTCGGGTTTATTTTAACGAAATTACCCATTTGAGGACTCCTAGGCCCCTCGGGCGTGCATCCATTTCCCTCCAAGGTCACTGAGGACCTCCAGACACCCCCCACGCCGTGGTCCCGCTGAGCAACATCGAGGCCCATTGCTCTGCCCCTCGGAGTCCCTGAGTGCGTGCCGAGTGATGGGCAGCACTCTGCACGTTCCTTGAGGAGAGCTACATTTCCAGAGCCCTCAAACAGCCTCAGGACCAGATTTCTGGTGAGTCCGAAGCTCCCAGGAAATATTTGTCGTCGCCCTTGTGAGAGCTGCCGTGAGAAAACACTCTGCTTTGCCTCCTTCGCGGGCCTCGTACCTGAAGGCACTCTGCTCGAGGAGAACGTCAGCATCTCGCAATGCTGAGTCGCTAACGGGACAGCCAGATTGAACACAGGCCTGGAGGGAAGGCCCTGCCGTGAGGTGCAGAAGCGGAGCCGCGCAGCAGTTTCCATGAGGCCGTAGCCTCTGCTCTGCGTGTCTTTAACGGCAGTAGAGTTTCCTGGACACCTGGGAGGCTCGCGGGGGCACCCTCTTCCAGGCTGGAACACGGAGTACTTCCAGGCATCCCTGGGTCTGCTGAGCAACGTCCAGGCACGGAGCCCTTTGGAGCCGCTCTCTATACGCCGAGTGTAGGGAAACGCCCTGCACTCTCTCCTGGAGCAGATTCGATTCCCCACCAAACCCACACTTTCACGAACAGACTTCTGGCACGTCTCACATGCCTTTGAGGTCTTACGCCCTGCCCTAGCCTGAGCTGCCCTGAGAGACCCCTCGGCCTCGCATTCCATCTAGGACCTCCTGCCTGAAATCACCCTGCCTCCAAGCGAAAGTCGGCTTGCGTTCTTACTGCGATTTAAGCCCTGTGCTTCCTGTGGCCCTGCAGGCTTTGGAATAGCCACAGGCCCCAGAGGCGTAACTAGGCAGGGCATTCCTTGGTTGAGGCAGTTCACTTGACCCAGAACACCCTGCTTCGGGGAGTTGGTTCAGGGAAGCAAACGCAGGGTAACATGTGTCTCTTTGGACTGGTTAGAAACCACAGGGAGGTAAGCTGAGTGTGCGCGTGGAAACGGGAGCCTGCTGGAACTATCCTTGCTTTCCCACTTGGAAGGCTGCATTCATGCTGCCTTGAAGCTGCCTGACGTACCCTGCTGTTGACAGGCCTGGAAACCCGGTCGAAATGCTTCTGGGAAGAAAATGAGTTTGCTCCGTCTCAACACGGTGCTTCCATGGCCGCGGTGGTGGTTAGCCTGACAAGCCCCAGAGCGAAAGGGAAACTCAACGTGAGAATTTGCCTCCAGTTTAGGCCCTGCGTAGCCGGGCAGGAAGGGCGGCATGCAGCAGTTTCCATGAGTTCGTAGTCCCCGTTCGGGTTTATTTTAACGAAATTACCCATTTGAGGACTCCTAGGCCCCTCGGGCGTGCATCCATTTCCCTCCGAGGTCACTGAGGACCTCCAGACACCCCCCACGCCGTGGTCCCGCTGAGCAACATCGAGGCCCATTGCTCTGCCCCTCGGAGGCCCTGTGTGCGTGCCGAGTGATGGGCAACACTCTGCACGTTCCTTGAGGAGAGCTACATTTCCAGAGCCCTCAAACAGCCTCAGGACCAGATTTCTGGTGAGTCCGAAGCTCCCAGGAAATATTTGTCGTCGCCCTTGTGAGAGCTGCCGTGAGAAAACACTCTGCTTTGCCTCCTTCGCGGGCCTCGTACCTGAAGGCACTCTGCTCGAGGAGAACGTCAGCATCTCGCAATGCTGAGTCGCTAACGGGACAGCCAGATTGAGCACAGGCCTGGAGGGAAGGCCTTGACGTGAGGTGCAGAAGCGGAGCCGCGCAGCAGTTTCCATGAGGCCGTAGCCTCTGCTCTGCGTGTCTTTAACGGCAGTAGAGTTTCCTGGACACCTGGGAGGCTCGCGGGGGCACCCTGTTCCAGGCTGGAACACGGAGTACTCCCAGGCACCCCTGGGTCTGCTGAGCAACGTCCAGGCACGGAGCCCTTTGGAGCCGCTCTCTATACGCCGAGTGTAGGGAAACGCCCTGCACTCTCTCCTGGAGCAGATTCGATTCCCCACCAAACCCACACTTTCACGAACAGACTTCTGGCACGTCTCACATGCCTTTGAGGTCTTACGCCCTGCCCTAGCCTGAGCCGCCCTGAGAGACCCCTCGGCCTCGCATTGCATCTAGGACCTCCTGCCTGAAATCACCCTGCCTCCAAGCGAAAGTCGGCTTGCGTTCTTACTGCGATTTAAGCCCTGTGCTTCCTGTGGCCCTGCAGGCTTTGGAATAGCCACAGGCCCCAGAGGCGTAACTAGGCAGGGCATTCCTTGGTTGAGGCAGTTCACTTGACCCAGAACACCCTACTTCGGGGAGTTGGTTCAGGGAAGCAAACGCAGGGTAACATGTGTCTCTTTGGACTGGTTAGAAACCACAGGGAGGTAAGCTGAGTGTGCGCGTGGAAACGGGAGCCTGCTGGAACTATCCTTGCTTTCCCACTTGGAAGGCTGCATTCATGCTGCCTTGAAGCTGCCTGACGTCCCCTGCTGTTGACAGGCCTGGAAACCCGGTCGAAATGCTTCTGGGAAGAAAATGAGTTTGCTCCGTCTCATCCCGGTGCTTCCATGGCCGCGGTGGTGGTTAGCCTGACAAGCTCCAGAGCGAAAGGAAAACTCAACGTGAGAATTTGCCTCCAGTTTAGGCCCTGCGTAGCCGGGTAGGAAGGGCGGCATGCAGCAGTTTCCATGAGTTCGTAGTCCCCGTTCGGGTTTATTTTAACGAAATTACCCATTTGAGGACTCCTAGGCCCCTCGGGCGTGCATCCATTTCCCTCCAAGGTCACTGAGGACCTCCAGACACCCCCCACGCCGTGGTCCCGCTGAGCAACATCGAGGCCCATTGCTCTGCCCCTCGGAGTCCCTGAGTGCGTGCCGAGTGATGGGCAGCACTCTGCACGTTCCTTGAGGAGAGCTACATTTCCAGAGCCCTCAAACAGCCTCAGGACCAGATTTCTGGTGAGTCCGAAGCTCCCAGGAAATATTTGTCGTCGCCCTTGTGAGAGCTGCCGTGAGAAAACACTCTGCTTTGCCTCCTTCGCGGGCCTCGTACCTGAAGGCACTCTGCTCGAGGAGAACGTCAGCATCTCGCAATGCTGAGTCGCTAACGGGACAGCCAGATTGAGCACAGGCCTGGAGGGAAGGCCCTGCCGTGAGGTGCAGAAGCGGAGCCGCGCAGCAGTTTCCATGAGGCCGTAGCCTCTGCTCTGCGTGTCTTTAACGGCAGTAGAGTTTCCTGGACACCTGGGAGGCTCGCGGGGGCACCCTGTTCCAGGCTGGAACACGGAGTACTCCGAGGCACCCCTGGGTCTGCTGAGCAACGTCCAGGCACGGAGCCCTTTGGAGCCGCTCTCTATACGCCGAGTGTAGGGAAACGCCCTGCACTCTCTCCTGGAGCAGATTCGATTCCCCACCAAACCCACACTTTCACGAACAGACTTCTGGCACGTCTCACATGCCTTTGAGGTCTTACGCCCTGCCCTAGCCTGAGCTGCCCTGAGAGACCCCTCGGCCTCGCATTGCATCTAGGACCTCCTGCCTGAAATCACCCTGCCTCCAAGCGAAAGTCGCCTTGCGTTCTTACTGCGATTTAAGCCCTGTGCTTCCTGTGGCCCTGCAGGCTTTGGAATAGCCACAGGCCCCAGAGGCGTAACTAGGCAGGGCATTCCTTGGTTGAGGCAGTTCACTTGACCCAGAACACCCTACTTCGGGGAGTTGGTTCAGGGAAGCAAACGCAGGGTAACATGTGTCTCTTTGGACTGGTTAGAAACCACAGGGAGGTAAGCTGAGTGTGCGCGTGGAAACGGGAGCCTGCTGGAACTATCCTTGCTTTCCCACTTGGAAGGCTGCATTCATGCTGCCTTGAAGCTGCCTGACGTCCCCTGCTGTTGACAGGCCTGGAAACCCGGTCGAAATGCTTCTGGGAAGAAAATGAGTTTGCTCCGTCTCATCCCGGTGCTTCCATGGCCGCGGTGGTGGTTAGCCTGACAAGCTCCAGAGCGAAAGGAAAACTCAACGTGAGAATTTGCCTCCAGTTTAGGCCCTGCGTAGCCGGGTAGGAAGGGCGGCATGCAGCAGTTTCCATGAGTTCGTAGTCCCCGTTCGGGTTTATTTTAACGAAATTACCCATTTGAGGACTCCTAGGCCCCTCGGGCGTGCATCCATTTCCCTCCAAGGTCACTGAGGACCTCCAGACACCCCCCACGCCGTGGTCCCGCTGAGCAACATCGAGGCCCATTGCTCTGCCCCTCGGAGTCCCTGAGTGCGTGCCGAGTGATGGGCAGCACTCTGCACGTTCCTTGAGGAGAGCTACATTTCCAGAGCCCTCAAACAGCCTCAGGACCAGATTTCTGGTGAGTCCGAAGCTCCCAGGAAATATTTGTCGTCGCCCTTGTGAGAGCTGCCGTGAGAAAACACTCTGCTTTGCCTCCTTCGCGGGCCTCGTACCTGAAGGCACTCTGCTCGAGGAGAACGTCAGCATCTCGCAATGCTGAGTCGCTAACGGGACAGCCAGATTGAACACAGGCCTGGAGGGAAGGCCCTGCCGTGAGGTGCAGAAGCGGAGCCGCGCAGCAGTTTCCATGAGGCCGTAGCCTCTGCTCTGCGTGTCTTTAACGGCAGTAGAGTTTCCTGGACACCTGGGAGGCTCGCGGGGGCACCCTCTTCCAGGCTGGAACACGGAGTACTTCCAGGCATCCCTGGGTCTGCTGAGCAACGTCCAGGCACGGAGCCCTTTGGAGCCGCTCTCTATACGCCGAGTGTAGGGAAACGCCCTGCACTCTCTCCTGGAGCAGATTCGATTCCCCACCAAACCCACACTTTCACGAACAGACTTCTGGCACGTCTCACATGCCTTTGAGGTCTTACGCCCTGCCCTAGCCTGAGCTGCCCTGAGAGACCCCTTGGCCTCGCATTCCATCTAGGACCTCCTGCCTGAAATCACCCTGCCTCCAAGCGAAAGTCGGCTTGCGTTCTTACTGCGATTTAAGCCCTGTGCTTCCTGTGGCCCTGCAGGCTTTGGAATAGCCACAGGCCCCAGAGGCGTAACTAGGCAGGGCATTCCTTGGTTGAGGCAGTTCACTTGACCCAGAACACCCTGCTTCGGGGAGTTGGTTCAGGGAAGCAAACGCAGGGTAACATGTGTCTCTTTGGACTGGTTAGAAACCACAGGGAGGTAAGCTGAGTGTGCGCGTGGAAACGGGAGCCTGCTGGAACTATCCTTGCTTTCCCACTTGGAAGGCTGCATTCATGCTGCCTTGAAGCTGCCTGACGTCCCCTGCTGTTGACAGGCCTGGAAACCCGGTCGAAATGCTTCTGGGAAGAAAATGAGTTTGCTCCGTCTCAACACGGTGCTTCCATGGCCGCGGTGGTGGTTAGCCTGACAAGCCCCAGAGCGAAAGGGAAACTCAACGTGAGAATTTGCCTCCAGTTTAGGCCCTGCGTAGCCGGGCAGGAAGGGCGGCATGCAGCAGTTTCCATGAGTTCGTAGTCCCCGTTCGGGTTTATTTTAACGAAATTACCCATTTGAGGACTCCTAGGCCCCTCGGGCGTGCATCCATTTCCCTCCAAGGTCACTGAGGACCTCCAGACACCCCCCACGCCGTGGTCCCGCTGAGCAACATCGAGGCCCATTGCTCTGCCCCTCGGAGTCCCTGAGTGCGTGCCGAGTGATGGGCAGCACTCTGCACGTTCCTTGAGGAGAGCTACATTTCCAGAGCCCTCAAACAGCCTCAGGACCAGATTTCTGGTGAGTCCGAAGCTCCCAGGAAATATTTGTCGTCGCCCTTGTGAGAGCTGCCGTGAGAAAACACTCTGCTTTGCCTCCTTCGCGGGCCTCGTACCTGAAGGCACTCTGCTCGAGGAGAACGTCAGCATCTCGCAATGCTGAGTCGCTAACGGGACAGCCAGATTGAACACAGGCCTGGAGGGAAGGCCCTGCCGTGAGGTGCAGAAGCGGAGCCGCGCAGCAGTTTCCATGAGGCCGTAGCCTCTGCTCTGCGTGTCTTTAACGGCAGTAGAGTTTCCTGGACACCTGGGAGGCTCGCGGGGGCACCCTGTTCCAGGCTGGAACACGGAGTACTCCCAGGCACCCCTGGGTCTGCTGAGCAACGTCCAGGCACGGAGCCCTTTGGAGCCGCTCTCTATACGCCGAGTGTAGGGAAACGCCCTGCACTCTCTCCTGGAGCAGATTCGATTCCCCACCAAACCCACACTTTCACGAACAGACTTCTGGCACGTCTCACATGCCTTTGAGGTCTTACGCCCTGCCCTAGCCTGAGCTGCCCTGAGAGACCCCTCGGCCTCGCATTGCATCTAGGACCTCCTGCCTGAAATCACCCTGCCTCCAAGCGAAAGTCGCCTTGCGTTCTTACTGCGATTTAAGCCCTGTGCTTCCTGTGGCCCTGCAGGCTTTGGAATAGCCACAGGCCCCAGAGGCGTAACTAGGCAGGGCATTCCTTGGTTGAGGCAGTTCACTTGACCCAGAACACCCTACTTCGGGGAGTTGGTTCAGGGAAGCAAACGCAGGGTAACATGTGTCTCTTTGGACTGGTTAGAAACCACAGGGAGGTAAGCTGAGTGTGCGCGTGGAAACGGGAGCCTGCTGGAACTATCCTTGCTTTCCCACTTGGAAGGCTGCATTCATGCTGCCTTGAAGCTGCCTGACGTCCCCTGCTGTTGACAGGCCTGGAAACCCGGTCGAAATGCTTCTGGGAAGAAAATGAGTTTGCTCCGTCTCATCCCGGTGCTTCCATGGCCGCGGTGGTGGTTAGCCTGACAAGCTCCAGAGCGAAAGGAAAACTCAACGTGAGAATTTGCCTCCAGTTTAGGCCCTGCGTAGCCGGGTAGGAAGGGCGGCATGCAGCAGTTTCCATGAGTTCGTAGTCCCCGTTCGGGTTTATTTTAACGAAATTACCCATTTGAGGACTCCTAGGCCCCTCGGGCGTGCATCCATTTCCCTCCAAGGTCACTGAGGACCTCCAGACACCCCCCACGCCGTGGTCCCGCTGAGCAACATCGAGGCCCATTGCTCTGCCCCTCGGAGTCCCTGAGTGCGTGCCGAGTGATGGGCAGCACTCTGCACGTTCCTTGAGGAGAGCTACATTTCCAGAGCCCTCAAACAGCCTCAGGACCAGATTTCTGGTGAGTCCGAAGCTCCCAGGAAATATTTGTCGTCGCCCTTGTGAGAGCTGCCGTGAGAAAACACTCTGCTTTGCCTCCTTCGCGGGCCTCGTACCTGAAGGCACTCTGCTCGAGGAGAACGTCAGCATCTCGCAATGCTGAGTCGCTAACGGGACAGCCAGATTGAGCACAGGCCTGGAGGGAAGGCCCTGACGTGAGGTGCAGAAGCGGAGCCGCGCAGCAGTTTCCATGAGGCCGTAGCCTCTGCTCTGCGTGTCTTTAACGGCAGTAGAGTTTCCTGGACACCTGGGAGGCTCGCGGGGGCACCCTGTTCCAGGCTGGAACACGGAGTACTCCGAGGCACCCCTGGGTCTGCTGAGCAACGTCCAGGCACGGAGCCCTTTGGAGCCGCTCTCTATACGCCGAGTGTAGGGAAACGCCCTGCACTCTCTCCTGGAGCAGATTCGATTCCCCACCAAACCCACACTTTCACGAACAGACTTCTGGCACGTCTCACATGCCTTTGAGGTCTTACGCCCTGCCCTAGCCTGAGCCGCCCTGAGAGACCCCTCGGCCTCGCATTGCATCTAGGACCTCCTGCCTGAAATCACCCTGCCTCCAAGCGAAAGTCGGCTTGCGTTCTTACTGCGATTTAAGCCCTGTGCTTCCTGTGGCCCTGCAGGCTTTGGAATAGCCACAGGCCCCAGAGGCGTAACTAGGCAGGGCATTCCTTGGTTGAGGCAGTTCACTTGACCCAGAACACCCTACTTCGGGGAGTTGGTTCAGGGAAGCAAACGCAGGGTAACATGTGTCTCTTTGGACTGGTTAGAAACCACAGGGAGGTAAGCTGAGTGTGCGCGTGGAAACGGGAGCCTGCTGGAACTATCCTTGCTTTCCCACTTGGAAGGCTGCATTCATGCTGCCTTGAAGCTGCCTGACGTCCCCTGCTGTTGACAGGCCTGGAAACCCGGTCGAAATGCTTCTGGGAAGAAAATGAGTTTGCTCCGTCTCATCCCGGTGCTTCCATGGCCGCGGTGGTGGTTAGCCTGACAAGCTCCAGAGCGAAAGGAAAACTCAACGTGAGAATTTGCCTCCAGTTTAGGCCCTGCGTAGCCGGGTAGGAAGGGCGGCATGCAGCAGTTTCCATGAGTTCGTAGTCCCCGTTCGGGTTTATTTTAACGAAATTACCCATTTGAGGACTCCTAGGCCCCTCGGGCGTGCATCCATTTCCCTCCAAGGTCACTGAGGACCTCCAGACACCCCCCACGCCGTGGTCCCGCTGAGCAACATCGAGGCCCATTGCTCTGCCCCTCGGAGTCCCTGAGTGCGTGCCGAGTGATGGGCAGCACTCTGCACGTTCCTTGAGGAGAGCTACATTTCCAGAGCCCTCAAACAGCCTCAGGACCAGATTTCTGGTGAGTCCGAAGCTCCCAGGAAATATTTGTCGTCGCCCTTGTGAGAGCTGCCGTGAGAAAACACTCTGCTTTGCCTCCTTCGCGGGCCTCGTACCTGAAGGCACTCTGCTCGAGGAGAACGTCAGCATCTCGCAATGCTGAGTCGCTAACGGGACAGCCAGATTGAGCACAGGCCTGGAGGGAAGGCCCTGCCGTGAGGTGCAGAAGCGGAGCCGCGCAGCAGTTTCCATGAGGCCGTAGCCTCTGCTCTGCGTGTCTTTAACGGCAGTAGAGTTTCCTGGACACCTGGGAGGCTCGCGGGGGCACCCTGTTCCAGGCTGGAACACGGAGTACTCCGAGGCACCCCTGGGTCTGCTGAGCAACGTCCAGGCACGGAGCCCTTTGGAGCCGCTCTCTATACGCCGAGTGTAGGGAAACGCCCTGCACTCTCTCCTGGAGCAGATTCGATTCCCCACCAAACCCACACTTTCACGAACAGACTTCTGGCACGTCTCACATGCCTTTGAGGTCTTACGCCCTGCCCTAGCCTGAGCTGCCCTGAGAGACCCCTCGGCCTCGCATTGCATCTAGGACCTCCTGCCTGAAATCACCCTGCCTCCAAGCGAAAGTCGGCTTGCGTTTTTACTGCGATTTAAGCCCTGTGCTTCCTGTGGCCCTGCAGGCTTTGGAATAGCCACAGGCCCCAGAGGCGTAACTAGGCAGGGCATTCCTTGGTTGAGGCAGTTCACTTGACCCAGAACACCCTACTTCGGGGAGTTGGTTCAGGGAAGCAAACGCAGGGTAACATGTGTCTCTTTGGACTGGTTAGAAACCACAGGGAGGTAAGCTGAGTGTGCGCGTGGAAACGGGAGCCTGCTGGAACTATCCTTGCTTTCCCACTTGGAAGGCTGCATTCATGCTGCCTTGAAGCTGCCTGACGTCCCCTGCTGTTGACAGGCCTGGAAACCCGGTCGAAATGCTTCTGGGAAGAAAATGAGTTTGCTCCGTCTCATCCCGGTGCTTCCATGGCCGCGGTGGTGGTTAGCCTGACAAGCTCCAGAGCGAAAGGAAAACTCAACGTGAGAATTTGCCTCCAGTTTAGGCCCTGCGTAGCCGGGTAGGAAGGGCGGCATGCAGCAGTTTCCATGAGTTCGTAGTCCCCGTTCGGGTTTATTTTAACGAAATTACCCATTTGAGGACTCCTAGGCCCCTCGGGCGTGCATCCATTTCCCTCCAAGGTCACTGAGGACCTCCAGACACCCCCCACGCCGTGGTCCCGCTGAGCAACATCGAGGCCCATTGCTCTGCCCCTCGGAGTCCCTGAGTGCGTGCCGAGTGATGGGCAGCACTCTGCACGTTCCTTGAGGAGAGCTACATTTCCAGAGCCCTCAAACAGCCTCAGGACCAGATTTCTGGTGAGTCCGAAGCTCCCAGGAAATATTTGTCGTCGCCCTTGTGAGAGCTGCCGTGAGAAAACACTCTGCTTTGCCTCCTTCGCGGGCCTCGTACCTGAAGGCACTCTGCTCGAGGAGAACGTCAGCATCTCGCAATGCTGAGTCGCTAACGGGACAGCCAGATTGAACACAGGCCTGGAGGGAAGGCCCTGCCGTGAGGTGCAGAAGCGGAGCCGCGCAGCAGTTTCCATGAGGCCGTAGCCTCTGCTCTGCGTGTCTTTAACGGCAGTAGAGTTTCCTGGACACCTGGGAGGCTCGCGGGGGCACCCTCTTCCAGGCTGGAACACGGAGTACTTCCAGGCATCCCTGGGTCTGCTGAGCAACGTCCAGGCACGGAGCCCTTTGGAGCCGCTCTCTATACGCCGAGTGTAGGGAAACGCCCTGCACTCTCTCCTGGAGCAGATTCGATTCCCCACCAAACCCACACTTTCACGAACAGACTTCTGGCACGTCTCACATGCCTTTGAGGTCTTACGCCCTGCCCTAGCCTGAGCTGCCCTGAGAGACCCCTTGGCCTCGCATTCCATCTAGGACCTCCTGCCTGAAATCACCCTGCCTCCAAGCGAAAGTCGGCTTGCGTTCTTACTGCGATTTAAGCCCTGTGCTTCCTGTGGCCCTGCAGGCTTTGGAATAGCCACAGGCCCCAGAGGCGTAACTAGGCAGGGCATTCCTTGGTTGAGGCAGTTCACTTGACCCAGAACACCCTGCTTCGGGGAGTTGGTTCAGGGAAGCAAACGCAGGGTAACATGTGTCTCTTTGGACTGGTTAGAAACCACAGGGAGGTAAGCTGAGTGTGCGCGTGGAAACGGGAGCCTGCTGGAACTATCCTTGCTTTCCCACTTGGAAGGCTGCATTCATGCTGCCTTGAAGCTGCCTGACGTCCCCTGCTGTTGACAGGCCTGGAAACCCGGTCGAAATGCTTCTGGGAAGAAAATGAGTTTGCTCCGTCTCAACACGGTGCTTCCATGGCCGCGGTGGTGGTTAGCCTGACAAGCCCCAGAGCGAAAGGGAAACTCAACGTGAGAATTTGCCTCCAGTTTAGGCCCTGCGTAGCCGGGCAGGAAGGGCGGCATGCAGCAGTTTCCATGAGTTCGTAGTCCCCGTTCGGGTTTATTTTAACGAAATTACCCATTTGAGGACTCCTAGGCCCCTCGGGCGTGCATCCATTTCCCTCCAAGGTCACTGAGGACCTCCAGACACCCCCCACGCCGTGGTCCCGCTGAGCAACATCGAGGCCCATTGCTCTGCCCCTCGGAGTCCCTGAGTGCGTGCCGAGTGATGGGCAGCACTCTGCACGTTCCTTGAGGAGAGCTACATTTCCAGAGCCCTCAAACAGCCTCAGGACCAGATTTCTGGTGAGTCCGAAGCTCCCAGGAAATATTTGTCGTCGCCCTTGTGAGAGCTGCCGTGAGAAAACACTCTGCTTTGCCTCCTTCGCGGGCCTCGTACCTGAAGGCACTCTGCTCGAGGAGAACGTCAGCATCTCGCAATGCTGAGTCGCTAACGGGACAGCCAGATTGAACACAGGCCTGGAGGGAAGGCCCTGCCGTGAGGTGCAGAAGCGGAGCCGCGCAGCAGTTTCCATGAGGCCGTAGCCTCTGCTCTGCGTGTCTTTAACGGCAGTAGAGTTTCCTGGACACCTGGGAGGCTCGCGGGGGCACCCTGTTCCAGGCTGGAACACGGAGTACTCCGAGGCACCCCTGGGTCTGCTGAGCAACGTCCAGGCACGGAGCCCTTTGGAGCCGCTCTCTATACGCCGAGTGTAGGGAAACGCCCTGCACTCTCTCCTGGAGCAGATTCGATTCCCCACCAAACCCACACTTTCACGAACAGACTTCTGGCACGTCTCACATGCCTTTGAGGTCTTACGCCCTGCCCTAGCCTGAGCCGCCCTGAGAGACCCCTCGGCCTCGCATTGCATCTAGGACCTCCTGCCTGAAATCACCCTGCCTCCAAGCGAAAGTCGCCTTGCGTTCTTACTGCGATTTAAGCCCTGTGCTTCCTGTGGCCCTGCAGGCTTTGGAATAGCCACAGGCCCCAGAGGCGTAACTAGGCAGGGCATTCCTTGGTTGAGGCAGTTCACTTGACCCAGAACACCCTACTTCGGGGAGTTGGTTCAGGGAAGCAAACGCAGGGTAACATGTGTCTCTTTGGACTGGTTAGAAACCACAGGGAGGTAAGCTGAGTGTGCGCGTGGAAACGGGAGCCTGCTGGAACTATCCTTGCTTTCCCACTTGGAAGGCTGCATTCATGCTGCCTTGAAGCTGCCTGACGTCCCCTGCTGTTGACAGGCCTGGAAACCCGGTCGAAATGCTTCTGGGAAGAAAATGAGTTTGCTCCGTCTCATCCCGGTGCTTCCATGGCCGCGGTGGTGGTTAGCCTGACAAGCTCCAGAGCGAAAGGAAAACTCAACGTGAGAATTTGCCTCCAGTTTAGGCCCTGCGTAGCCGGGTAGGAAGGGCGGCATGCAGCAGTTTCCATGAGTTCGTAGTCCCCGTTCGGGTTTATTTTAACGAAATTACCCATTTGAGGACTCCTAGGCCCCTCGGGCGTGCATCCATTTCCCTCCAAGGTCACTGAGGACCTCCAGACACCCCCCACGCCGTGGTCCCGCTGAGCAACATCGAGGCCCATTGCTCTGCCCCTCGGAGTCCCTGAGTGCGTGCCGAGTGATGGGCAGCACTCTGCACGTTCCTTGAGGAGAGCTACATTTCCAGAGCCCTCAAACAGCCTCAGGACCAGATTTCTGGTGAGTCCGAAGCTCCCAGGAAATATTTGTCGTCGCCCTTGTGAGAGCTGCCGTGAGAAAACACTCTGCTTTGCCTCCTTCGCGGGCCTCGTACCTGAAGGCACTCTGCTCGAGGAGAACGTCAGCATCTCGCAATGCTGAGTCGCTAACGGGACAGCCAGATTGAGCACAGGCCTGGAGGGAAGGCCCTGCCGTGAGGTGCAGAAGCGGAGCCGCGCAGCAGTTTCCATGAGGCCGTAGCCTCTGCTCTGCGTGTCTTTAACGGCAGTAGAGTTTCCTGGACACCTGGGAGGCTCGCGGGGGCACCCTGTTCCAGGCTGGAACACGGAGTACTCCGAGGCACCCCTGGGTCTGCTGAGCAACGTCCAGGCACGGAGCCCTTTGGAGCCGCTCTCTATACGCCGAGTGTAGGGAAACGCCCTGCACTCTCTCCTGGAGCAGATTCGATTCCCCACCAAACCCACACTTTCACGAACAGACTTCTGGCACGTCTCACATGCCTTTGAGGTCTTACGCCCTGCCCTAGCCTGAGCTGCCCTGAGAGACCCCTCGGCCTCGCATTGCATCTAGGACCTCCTGCCTGAAATCACCCTGCCTCCAAGCGAAAGTCGGCTTGCGTTTTTACTGCGATTTAAGCCCTGTGCTTCCTGTGGCCCTGCAGGCTTTGGAATAGCCACAGGCCCCAGAGGCGTAACTAGGCAGGGCATTCCTTGGTTGAGGCAGTTCACTTGACCCAGAACACCCTACTTCGGGGAGTTGGTTCAGGGAAGCAAACGCAGGGTAACATGTGTCTCTTTGGACTGGTTAGAAACCACAGGGAGGTAAGCTGAGTGTGCGCGTGGAAACGGGAGCCTGCTGGAACTATCCTTGCTTTCCCACTTGGAAGGCTGCATTCATGCTGCCTTGAAGCTGCCTGACGTCCCCTGCTGTTGACAGGCCTGGAAACCCGGTCGAAATGCTTCTGGGAAGAAAATGAGTTTGCTCCGTCTCATCCCGGTGCTTCCATGGCCGCGGTGGTGGTTAGCCTGACAAGCTCCAGAGCGAAAGGAAAACTCAACGTGAGAATTTGCCTCCAGTTTAGGCCCTGCGTAGCCGGGTAGGAAGGGCGGCATGCAGCAGTTTCCATGAGTTCGTAGTCCCCGTTCGGGTTTATTTTAACGAAATTACCCATTTGAGGACTCCTAGGCCCCTCGGGCGTGCATCCATTTCCCTCCAAGGTCACTGAGGACCTCCAGACACCCCCCACGCCGTGGTCCCGCTGAGCAACATCGAGGCCCATTGCTCTGCCCCTCGGAGTCCCTGAGTGCGTGCCGAGTGATGGGCAGCACTCTGCACGTTCCTTGAGGAGAGCTACATTTCCAGAGCCCTCAAACAGCCTCAGGACCAGATTTCTGGTGAGTCCGAAGCTCCCAGGAAATATTTGTCGTCGCCCTTGTGAGAGCTGCCGTGAGAAAACACTCTGCTTTGCCTCCTTCGCGGGCCTCGTACCTGAAGGCACTCTGCTCGAGGAGAACGTCAGCATCTCGCAATGCTGAGTCGCTAACGGGACAGCCAGATTGAACACAGGCCTGGAGGGAAGGCCCTGCCGTGAGGTGCAGAAGCGGAGCCGCGCAGCAGTTTCCATGAGGCCGTAGCCTCTGCTCTGCGTGTCTTTAACGGCAGTAGAGTTTCCTGGACACCTGGGAGGCTCGCGGGGGCACCCTCTTCCAGGCTGGAACACGGAGTACTTCCAGGCATCCCTGGGTCTGCTGAGCAACGTCCAGGCACGGAGCCCTTTGGAGCCGCTCTCTATACGCCGAGTGTAGGGAAACGCCCTGCACTCTCTCCTGGAGCAGATTCGATTCCCCACCAAACCCACACTTTCACGAACAGACTTCTGGCACGTCTCACATGCCTTTGAGGTCTTACGCCCTGCCCTAGCCTGAGCTGCCCTGAGAGACCCCTTGGCCTCGCATTCCATCTAGGACCTCCTGCCTGAAATCACCCTGCCTCCAAGCGAAAGTCGGCTTGCGTTCTTACTGCGATTTAAGCCCTGTGCTTCCTGTGGCCCTGCAGGCTTTGGAATAGCCACAGGCCCCAGAGGCGTAACTAGGCAGGGCATTCCTTGGTTGAGGCAGTTCACTTGACCCAGAACACCCTGCTTCGGGGAGTTGGTTCAGGGAAGCAAACGCAGGGTAACATGTGTCTCTTTGGACTGGTTAGAAACCACAGGGAGGTAAGCTGAGTGTGCGCGTGGAAACGGGAGCCTGCTGGAACTATCCTTGCTTTCCCACTTGGAAGGCTGCATTCATGCTGCCTTGAAGCTGCCTGACGTCCCCTGCTGTTGACAGGCCTGGAAACCCGGTCGAAATGCTTCTGGGAAGAAAATGAGTTTGCTCCGTCTCAACACGGTGCTTCCATGGCCGCGGTGGTGGTTAGCCTGACAAGCCCCAGAGCGAAAGGGAAACTCAACGTGAGAATTTGCCTCCAGTTTAGGCCCTGCGTAGCCGGGCAGGAAGGGCGGCATGCAGCAGTTTCCATGAGTTCGTAGTCCCCGTTCGGGTTTATTTTAACGAAATTACCCATTTGAGGACTCCTAGGCCCCTCGGGCGTGCATCCATTTCCCTCCAAGGTCACTGAGGACCTCCAGACACCCCCCACGCCGTGGTCCCGCTGAGCAACATCGAGGCCCATTGCTCTGCCCCTCGGAGTCCCTGAGTGCGTGCCGAGTGATGGGCAGCACTCTGCACGTTCCTTGAGGAGAGCTACATTTCCAGAGCCCTCAAACAGCCTCAGGACCAGATTTCTGGTGAGTCCGAAGCTCCCAGGAAATATTTGTCGTCGCCCTTGTGAGAGCTGCCGTGAGAAAACACTCTGCTTTGCCTCCTTCGCGGGCCTCGTACCTGAAGGCACTCTGCTCGAGGAGAACGTCAGCATCTCGCAATGCTGAGTCGCTAACGGGACAGCCAGATTGAACACAGGCCTGGAGGGAAGGCCCTGCCGTGAGGTGCAGAAGCGGAGCCGCGCAGCAGTTTCCATGAGGCCGTAGCCTCTGCTCTGCGTGTCTTTAACGGCAGTAGAGTTTCCTGGACACCTGGGAGGCTCGCGGGGGCACCCTCTTCCAGGCTGGAACACGGAGTACTTCCAGGCATCCCTGGGTCTGCTGAGCAACGTCCAGGCACGGAGCCCTTTGGAGCCGCTCTCTATACGCCGAGTGTAGGGAAACGCCCTGCACTCTCTCCTGGAGCAGATTCGATTCCCCACCAAACCCACACTTTCACGAACAGACTTCTGGCACGTCTCACATGCCTTTGAGGTCTTACGCCCTGCCCTAGCCTGAGCTGCCCTGAGAGACCCCTTGGCCTCGCATTCCATCTAGGACCTCCTGCCTGAAATCACCCTGCCTCCAAGCGAAAGTCGCCTTGCGTTCTTACTGCGATTTAAGCCCTGTGCTTCCTGTGGCCCTGCAGGCTTTGGAATAGCCACAGGCCCCAGAGGCGTAACTAGGCAGGGCATTCCTTGGTTGAGGCAGTTCACTTGACCCAGAACACCCTGCTTCGGGGAGTTGGTTCAGGGAAGCAAACGCAGGGTAACATGTGTCTCTTTGGACTGGTTAGAAACCACAGGGAGGTAAGCTGAGTGTGCGCGTGGAAACGGGAGCCTGCTGGAACTATCCTTGCTTTCCCACTTGGAAGGCTGCATTCATGCTGCCTTGAAGCTGCCTGACGTCCCCTGCTGTTGACAGGCCTGGAAACCCGGTCGAAAGGCTTCTGGGAAGAAAATGAGTTTGCTCCGTCTCAACACGGTGCTTCCATGGCCGCGGTGGTGGTTAGCCTGACAAGCCCCAGAGCGAAAGGGAAACTCAACGTGAGAATTTGCCTCCAGTTTAGGCCCTGCGTAGCCGGGCAGGAAGGGCGGCATGCAGCAGTTTCCATGAGTTCGTAGTCCCCGTTCGGGTTTATTTTAACGAAATTACCCATTTGAGGACTCCTAGGCCCCTCGGGCGTGCATCCATTTCCCTCCAAGGTCACTGAGGACCTCCAGACACCCCCCACGCCGTGGTCCCGCTGAGCAACATCGAGGCCCATTGCTCTGCCCCTCGGAGTCCCTGAGTGCGTGCCGAGTGATGGGCAGCACTCTGCACGTTCCTTGAGGAGAGCTACATTTCCAGAGCCCTCAAACAGCCTCAGGACCAGATTTCTGGTGAGTCCGAAGCTCCCAGGAAATATTTGTCGTCGCCCTTGTGAGAGCTGCCGTGAGAAAACACTCTGCTTTGCCTCCTTCGCGGGCCTCGTACCTGAAGGCACTCTGCTCGAGGAGAACGTCAGCATCTCGCAATGCTGAGTCGCTAACGGGACAGCCAGATTGAACACAGGCCTGGAGGGAAGGCCCTGCCGTGAGGTGCAGAAGCGGAGCCGCGCAGCAGTTTCCATGAGGCCGTAGCCTCTGCTCTGCGTGTCTTTAACGGCAGTAGAGTTTCCTGGACACCTGGGAGGCTCGCGGGGGCACCCTCTTCCAGGCTGGAACACGGAGTACTTCCAGGCATCCCTGGGTCTGCTGAGCAACGTCCAGGCACGGAGCCCTTTGGAGCCGCTCTCTATACGCCGAGTGTAGGGAAACGCCCTGCACTCTCTCCTGGAGCAGATTCGATTCCCCACCAAACCCACACTTTCACGAACAGACTTCTGGCACGTCTCACATGCCTTTGAGGTCTTACGCCCTGCCCTAGCCTGAGCTGCCCTGAGAGACCCCTTGGCCTCGCATTCCATCTAGGACCTCCTGCCTGAAATCACCCTGCCTCCAAGCGAAAGTCGGCTTGCGTTCTTACTGCGATTTAAGCCCTGTGCTTCCTGTGGCCCTGCAGGCTTTGGAATAGCCACAGGCCCCAGAGGCGTAACTAGGCAGGGCATTCCTTGGTTGAGGCAGTTCACTTGACCCAGAACACCCTGCTTCGGGGAGTTGGTTCAGGGAAGCAAACGCAGGGTAACATGTGTCTCTTTGGACTGGTTAGAAACCACAGGGAGGTAAGCTGAGTGTGCGCGTGGAAACGGGAGCCTGCTGGAACTATCCTTGCTTTCCCACTTGGAAGGCTGCATTCATGCTGCCTTGAAGCTGCCTGACGTCCCCTGCTGTTGACAGGCCTGGAAACCCGGTCGAAATGCTTCTGGGAAGAAAATGAGTTTGCTCCGTCTCAACACGGTGCTTCCATGGCCGCGGTGGTGGTTAGCCTGACAAGCCCCAGAGCGAAAGGGAAACTCAACGTGAGAATTTGCCTCCAGTTTAGGCCCTGCGTAGCCGGGCAGGAAGGGCGGCATGCAGCAGTTTCCATGAGTTCGTAGTCCCCGTTCGGGTTTATTTTAACGAAATTACCCATTTGAGGACTCCTAGGCCCCTCGGGCGTGCATCCATTTCCCTCCAAGGTCACTGAGGACCTCCAGACACCCCCCACGCCGTGGTCCCGCTGAGCAACATCGAGGCCCATTGCTCTGCCCCTCGGAGTCCCTGAGTGCGTGCCGAGTGATGGGCAGCACTCTGCACGTTCCTTGAGGAGAGCTACATTTCCAGAGCCCTCAAACAGCCTCAGGACCAGATTTCTGGTGAGTCCGAAGCTCCCAGGAAATATTTGTCGTCGCCCTTGTGAGAGCTGCCGTGAGAAAACACTCTGCTTTGCCTCCTTCGCGGGCCTCGTACCTGAAGGCACTCTGCTCGAGGAGAACGTCAGCATCTCGCAATGTTGAGTCGCTAACGGGACAGCCAGATTGAGCACAGGCCTGGAGGGAAGGCCCTGACGTGAGGTGCAGAAGCGGAGCCGCGCAGCAGTTTCCATGAGGCCGTAGCCTCTGCTCTGCGTGTCTTTAACGGCAGTAGAGTTTCCTGGACACCTGGGAGGCTCGCGGGGGCACCCTGTTCCAGGCTGGAACACGGAGTACTCCCAGGCACCCCTGGGTCTGCTGAGCAACGTCCAGGCCCGGAGCCCTTTGGAGCCGCTCTCTATACGCCGAGTGTAGGGAAACGCCCTGCACTCTCTCCTGGAGCAGATTCGATTCCCCACCAAACCCACACTTTCACGAACAGACTTCTGGCACGTCTCACATGCCTTTGAGGTCTTACGCCCTGCCCTAGCCTGAGCTGCCCTGAGAGACCCCTCGGCCTCGCATTGCATCTAGGACCTCCTGCCTGAAATCACCCTGCCTCCAAGCGAAAGTCGCCTTGCGTTCTTACTGCGATTTAAGCCCTGTGCTTCCTGTGGCCCTGCAGGCTTTGGAATAGCCACAGGCCCCAGAGGCGTAACTAGGCAGGGCATTCCTTGGTTGAGGCAGTTCACTTGACCCAGAACACCCTGCTTCGGGGAGTTGGTTCAGGGAAGCAAACGCAGGGTAACATGTGTCTCTTTGGACTGGTTAGAAACCACAGGGAGGTAAGCTGAGTGTGCGCGTGGAAACGGGAGCCTGCTGGAACTATCCTTGCTTTCCCACTTGGAAGGCTGCATTCATGCTGCCTTGAAGCTGCCTGACGTCCCCTGCTGTTGACAGGCCTGGAAACCCGGTCGAAAGGCTTCTGGGAAGAAAATGAGTTTGCTCCGTCTCAACCCGGTGCTTCCATGGCCGCGGTGGTGGTTAGCCTGACAAGCTCCAGAGCGAAAGGGAAACTCAACGTGAGAATTTGCCTCCAGTTTAGGTCCTGCGTAGCCGGGTAGGAAGGGCGGCATGCAGCAGTTTCCATGAGTTCGTAGTCCCCGTTCGGGTTTATTTTAACGAAATTACCCATTTGAGGACTCCTAGGCCCCTCGGGCGTGCATCCATTTCCCTCCAAAGTCACTGAGGACCTCCAGACACCCCCCACGCCGTGGTCCCGCTGAGCAACATCGAGGCCCATTGCTCTGCCCCTCGGAGTCCCTGAGTGCGTGCCGAGTGATGGGCAGCACTCTGCACGTTCCTTGAGGAGAGCTACATTTCCAGAGCCCTCAAACAGCCTCAGGACCAGATTT
Organism: Orcinus orca; assembly: GCF_937001465.1. Lineage (NCBI taxonomy): Eukaryota > Metazoa > Chordata > Mammalia > Artiodactyla > Delphinidae > Orcinus > Orcinus orca. The sequence goes on along the minus strand of NW_026044069.1, from coordinate 831,687 downwards.
CTGGTGAGTCCGAAGCTCCCAGGAAATATTTGTCGTCGCCCTTGTGAGAGCTGCCGTGAGAAAACACTCTGCTTTGCCTCCTTCGCGGGCCTCGTACCTGAAGGCACTCTGCTCGAGGAGAACGTCAGCATCTCGCAATGCTGAGTCGCTAACGGGACAGCCAGATTGAACACAGGCCTGGAGGGAAGGCCCTGCCGTGAGGTGCAGAAGCGGAGCCGCGCAGCAGTTTCCATGAGGCCGTAGCCTCTGCTCTGCGTGTCTTTAACGGCAGTAGAGTTTCCTGGACACCTGGGAGGCTCGCGGGGGCACCCTCTTCCAGGCTGGAACACGGAGTACTTCCAGGCATCCCTGGGTCTGCTGAGCAACGTCCAGGCACGGAGCCCTTTGGAGCCGCTCTCTATACGCCGAGTGTAGGGAAACGCCCTGCACTCTCTCCTGGAGCAGATTCGATTCCCCACCAAACCCACACTTTCACGAACAGACTTCTGGCACGTCTCACATGCCTTTGAGGTCTTACGCCCTGCCCTAGCCTGAGCTGCCCTGAGAGACCCCTTGGCCTCGCATTCCATCTAGGACCTCCTGCCTGAAATCACCCTGCCTCCAAGCGAAAGTCGGCTTGCGTTCTTACTGCGATTTAAGCCCTGTGCTTCCTGTGGCCCTGCAGGCTTTGGAATAGCCACAGGCCCCAGAGGCGTAACTAGGCAGGGCATTCCTTGGTTGAGGCAGTTCACTTGACCCAGAACACCCTGCTTCGGGGAGTTGGTTCAGGGAAGCAAACGCAGGGTAACATGTGTCTCTTTGGACTGGTTAGAAACCACAGGGAGGTAAGCTGAGTGTGCGCGTGGAAACGGGAGCCTGCTGGAACTATCCTTGCTTTCCCACTTGGAAGGCTGCATTCATGCTGCCTTGAAGCTGCCTGACGTCCCCTGCTGTTGACAGGCCTGGAAACCCGGTCGAAATGCTTCTGGGAAGAAAATGAGTTTGCTCCGTCTCAACACGGTGCTTCCATGGCCGCGGTGGTGGTTAGCCTGACAAGCCCCAGAGCGAAAGGGAAACTCAACGTGAGAATTTGCCTCCAGTTTAGGCCTTGCGTAGCCGGGCAGGAAGGGCGGCATGCAGCAGTTTCCATGAGTTCGTAGTCCCCGTTCGGGTTTATTTTAACGAAATTACCCATTTGAGGACTCCTAGGCCCCTCGGGCGTGCATCCATTTCCCTCCAAGGTCACTGAGGACCTCCAGACACCCCCCACGCCGTGGTCCCGCTGAGCAACATCGAGGCCCATTGCTCTGCCCCTCGGAGTCCCTGAGTGCGTGCCGAGTGATGGGCAGCACTCTGCACGTTCCTTGAGGAGAGCTACATTTCCAGAGCCCTCAAACAGCCTCAGGACCAGATTTCTGGTGAGTCCGAAGCTCCCAGGAAATATTTGTCGTCGCCCTTGTGAGAGCTGCCGTGAGAAAACACTCTGCTTTGCCTCCTTCGCGGGCCTCGTACCTGAAGGCACTCTGCTCGAGGAGAACGTCAGCATCTCGCAATGCTGAGTCGCTAACGGGACAGCCAGATTGAACACAGGCCTGGAGGGAAGGCCCTGCCGTGAGGTGCAGAAGCGGAGCCGCGCAGCAGTTTCCATGAGGCCGTAGCCTCTGCTCTGCGTGTCTTTAACGGCAGTAGAGTTTCCTGGACACCTGGGAGGCTCGCGGGGGCACCCTCTTCCAGGCTGGAACACGGAGTACTTCCAGGCATCCCTGGGTCTGCTGAGCAACGTCCAGGCACGGAGCCCTTTGGAGCCGCTCTCTATACGCCGAGTGTAGGGAAACGCCCTGCACTCTCTCCTGGAGCAGATTCGATTCCCCACCAAACCCACACTTTCACGAACAGACTTCTGGCACGTCTCACATGCCTTTGAGGTCTTACGCCCTGCCCTAGCCTGAGCTGCCCTGAGAGACCCCTTGGCCTCGCATTGCATCTAGGACCTCCTGCCTGAAATCACCCTGCCTCCAAGCGAAAGTCGCCTTGCGTTCTTACTGCGATTTAAGCCCTGTGCTTCCTGTGGCCCTGCAGGCTTTGGAATAGCCACAGGCCCCAGAGGCGTAACTAGGCAGGGCATTCCTTGGTTGAGGCAGTTCACTTGACCCAGAACACCCTGCTTCGGGGAGTTGGTTCAGGGAAGCAAACGCAGGGTAACATGTGTCTCTTTGGACTGGTTAGAAACCACAGGGAGGTAAGCTGAGTGTGCGCGTGGAAACGGGAGCCTGCTGGAACTATCCTTGCTTTCCCACTTGGAAGGCTGCATTCATGCTGCCTTGAAGCTGCCTGACGTCCCCTGCTGTTGACAGGCCTGGAAACCCGGTAGAAATGCTTCTGGGAAGAAAATGAGTTTGCTCCGTCTCAACACGGTGCTTCCATGGCCGCGGTGGTGGTTAGCCTGACAAGCCCCAGAGCGAAAGGGAAACTCAACGTGAGAATTTGCCTCCAGTTTAGGCCCTGCGTAGCCGGGCAGGAAGGGCGGCATGCAGCAGTTTCCATGAGTTCGTAGTCCCCGTTCGGGTTTATTTTAACGAAATTACCCATTTGAGGACTCCTAGGCCCCTCGGGCGTGCATCCATTTCCCTCCAAGGTCACTGAGGACCTCCAGACACCCCCCACGCCGTGGTCCCGCTGAGCAACATCGAGGCCCATTGCTCTGCCCCTCGGAGTCCCTGAGTGCGTGCCGAGTGATGGGCAGCACTCTGCACGTTCCTTGAGGAGAGCTACATTTCCAGAGCCCTCAAACAGCCTCAGGACCAGATTTCTGGTGAGTCCGAAGCTCCCAGGAAATATTTGTCGTCGCCCTTGTGAGAGCTGCCGTGAGAAAACACTCTGCTTTGCCTCCTTCGCGGGCCTCGTACCTGAAGGCACTCTGCTCGAGGAGAACGTCAGCATCTCGCAATGCTGAGTCGCTAACGGGACAGCCAGATTGAACACAGGCCTGGAGGGAAGGCCCTGCCGTGAGGTGCAGAAGCGGAGCCGCGCAGCAGTTTCCATGAGGCCGTAGCCTCTGCTCTGCGTGTCTTTAACGGCAGTAGAGTTTCCTGGACACCTGGGAGGCTCGCGGGGGCACCCTCTTCCAGGCTGGAACACGGAGTACTTCCAGGCATCCCTGGGTCTGCTGAGCAACGTCCAGGCACGGAGCCCTTTGGAGCCGCTCTCTATACGCCGAGTGTAGGGAAACGCCCTGCACTCTCTCCTGGAGCAGATTCGATTCCCCACCAAACCCACACTTTCACGAACAGACTTCTGGCACGTCTCACATGCCTTTGAGGTCTTACGCCCTGCCCTAGCCTGAGCTGCCCTGAGAGACCCCTTGGCCTCGCATTCCATCTAGGACCTCCTGCCTGAAATCACCCTGCCTCCAAGCGAAAGTCGGCTTGCGTTCTTACTGCGATTTAAGCCCTGTGCTTCCTGTGGCCCTGCAGGCTTTGGAATAGCCACAGGCCCCAGAGGCGTAACTAGGCAGGGCATTCCTTGGTTGAGGCAGTTCACTTGACCCAGAACACCCTGCTTCGGGGAGTTGGTTCAGGGAAGCAAACGCAGGGTAACATGTGTCTCTTTGGACTGGTTAGAAACCACAGGGAGGTAAGCTGAGTGTGCGCGTGGAAACGGGAGCCTGCTGGAACTATCCTTGCTTTCCCACTTGGAAGGCTGCATTCATGCTGCCTTGAAGCTGCCTGACGTCCCCTGCTGTTGACAGGCCTGGAAACCCGGTCGAAAGGCTTCTGGGAAGAAAATGAGTTTGCTCCGTCTCAACACGGTGCTTCCATGGCCGCGGTGGTGGTTAGCCTGACAAGCCCCAGAGCGAAAGGGAAACTCAACGTGAGAATTTGCCTCCAGTTTAGGCCCTGCGTAGCCGGGCAGGAAGGGCGGCATGCAGCAGTTTCCATGAGTTCGTAGTCCCCGTTCGGGTTTATTTTAACGAAATTACCCATTTGAGGACTCCTAGGCCCCTCGGGCGTGCATCCATTTCCCTCCAAGGTCACTGAGGACCTCCAGACACCCCCCACGCCGTGGTCCCGCTGAGCAACATCGAGGCCCATTGCTCTGCCCCTCGGAGGCCCTGTGTGCGTGCCGAGTGATGGGCAACACTCTGCACGTTCCTTGAGGAGAGCTACATTTCCAGAGCCCTCAAACAGCCTCAGGACCAGATTTCTGGTGAGTCCGAAGCTCCCAGGAAATATTTGTCGTCGCCCTTGTGAGAGCTGCCGTGAGAAAACACTCTGCTTTGCCTCCTTCGCGGGCCTCGTACCTGAAGGCACTCTGCTCGAGGAGAACGTCAGCATCTCGCAATGCTGAGTCGCTAACGGGACAGCCAGATTGAGCACAGGCCTGGAGGGAAGGCCTTGACGTGAGGTGCAGAAGCGGAGCCGCGCAGCAGTTTCCATGAGGCCGTAGCCTCTGCTCTGCGTGTCTTTAACGGCAGTAGAGTTTCCTGGACACCTGGGAGGCTCGCGGGGGCACCCTGTTCCAGGCTGGAACACGGAGTACTCCCAGGCACCCCTGGGTCTGCTGAGCAACGTCCAGGCACGGAGCCCTTTGGAGCCGCTCTCTATACGCCGAGTGTAGGGAAACGCCCTGCACTCTCTCCTGGAGCAGATTCGATTCCCCACCAAACCCACACTTTCACGAACAGACTTCTGGCACGTCTCACATGCCTTTGAGGTCTTACGCCCTGCCCTAGCCTGAGCTGCCCTGAGAGACCCCTCGGCCTCGCATTGCATCTAGGACCTCCTGCCTGAAATCACCCTGCCTCCAAGCGAAAGTCGCCTTGCGTTCTTACTGCGATTTAAGCCCTGTGCTTCCTGTGGCCCTGCAGGCTTTGGAATAGCCACAGGTCCCAGAGGCGTAACTAGGCAGGGCATTCCTTGGTTGAGGCAGTTCACTTGACCCAGAACACCCTACTTCGGGGAGTTGGTTCAGGGAAGCAAACGCAGGGTAACATGTGTCTCTTTGGACTGGTTAGAAACCACAGGGAGGTAAGCTGAGTGTGCGCGTGGAAACGGGAGCCTGCTGGAACTATCCTTGCTTTCCCACTTGGAAGGCTGCATTCATGCTGCCTTGAAGCTGCCTGACGTCCCCTGCTGTTGACAGGCCTGGAAACCCGGTAGAAATGCTTCTGGGAAGAAAATGAGTTTGCTCCGTCTCAACCCGGTGCTTCCATGGCCGCGGTGGTGGTTAGCCTGACAAGCTCCAGAGCGAAAGGGAAACTCAACGTGAGAATTTGCCTCCAGTTTAGGTCCTGCGTAGCCGGGTAGGAAGGGCGGCATGCAGCAGTTTCCATGAGTTCGTAGTCCCCGTTCGGGTTTATTTTAACGAAATTACCCATTTGAGGACTCCTAGGCCCCTCGGGCGTGCATCCATTTCCCTCCAAGGTCACTGAGGACCTCCAGACACCCCCCACGCCGTGGTCCCGCTGAGCAACATCGAGGCCCATTGCTCTGCCCCTCGGAGGCCCTGTGTGCGTGCCGAGTGATGGGCAACACTCTGCACGTTCCTTGAGGAGAGCTACATTTCCAGAGCCCTCAAACAGCCTCAGGACCAGATTTCTGGTGAGTCCGAAGCTCCCAGGAAATATTTGTCGTCGCCCTTGTGAGAGCTGCCGTGAGAAAACACTCTGCTTTGCCTCCTTCGCGGGCCTCGTACCTGAAGGCACTCTGCTCGAGGAGAACGTCAGCATCTCGCAATGCTGAGTCGCTAACGGGACAGCCAGATTGAGCACAGGCCTGGAGGGAAGGCCCTGACGTGAGGTGCAGAAGCGGAGCCGCGCAGCAGTTTCCATGAGGCCGTAGCCTCTGCTCTGCGTGTCTTTAACGGCAGTAGAGTTTCCTGGACACCTGGGAGGCTCGCGGGGGCACCCTGTTCCAGGCTGGAACACGGAGTACTCCCAGGCACCCCTGGGTCTGCTGAGCAACGTCCAGGCACGGAGCCCTTTGGAGCCGCTCTCTATACGCCGAGTGTAGGGAAACGCCCTGCACTCTCTCCTGGAGCAGATTCGATTCCCCACCAAACCCACACTTTCACGAACAGACTTCTGGCACGTCTCACATGCCTTTGAGGTCTTACGCCTTGCCCTAGCCTGAGCTGCCCTGAGAGACCCCTCGGCCTCGCATTCCATCTAGGACCTCCTGCCTGAAATCACCCTGCCTCCAAGCGAAAGTCGCCTTGCGTTCTTACTGCGATTTAAGCCCTGTGCTTCCTGTGGCCCTGCAGGCTTTGGAATAGCCACAGGCCCCAGAGGCGTAACTAGGCAGGGCATTCCTTGGTTGAGGCAGTTCACTTGACCCAGAACACCCTACTTCGGGGAGTTGGTTCAGGGAAGCAAACGCAGGGTAACATGTGTCTCTTTGGACTGGTTAGAAACCACAGGGAGGTAAGCTGAGTGTGCGCGTGGAAACGGGAGACTGCTGGAACTATCCTTGCTTTCCCACTTGGAAGGCTGCATTCATGCTGCCTTGAAGCTGCCTGACGTCCTCTGCTGTTGACAGGCCTGGAAACCCGGTAGAAATGCTTCTGGGAAGAAAATGAGTTTGCTCCGTCTCAACCCGGTGCTTCCATGGCCGCGGTGGTGGTTAGCCTGACAAGCTCCAGAGCGAAAGGGAAACTCAACGTGAGAATTTGCCTCCAGTTTAGGTCCTGCGTAGCCGGGTAGGAAGGGCGGCATGCAGCAGTTTCCATGAGTTGGTAGTCCCCGTTTGGGTTTATTTTAACGAAATTACCCATTTGAGGACTCCTAGGCCCCTCGGCTGTGCATCCATTTCCCTCCAAGGTCACTGAGGACCTCCAGACACCCCCCACGCCGTGGTCCCGCTGAGCAACATCGAGGCCCATTGCTCTGCCCCTCGGAGGCCCTGTGTGCGTGCCGAGTGATGGGCAACACTCTGCACGTTCCTTGAGGAGAGCTACATTTCCAGAGCCCTCAAACAGCCTCAGGACCAGATTTCTGGTGAGTCCGAAGCTCCCAGGAAATATTTGTCGTCGCCCTTGTGAGAGCTGCCGTGAGAAAACACTCTGCTTTGCCTCCTTCGCGGGCCTCGTACCTGAAGGCACTCTGCTCGAGGAGAACGTCAGCATCTCGCAATGCTGAGTCGCTAACGGGACAGCCAGATTGAGCACAGGCCTGGAGGGAAGGCCCTGACGTGAGGTGCAGAAGCGGAGCCGCGCAGCAGTTTCCATGAGGCCGTAGCCTCTGCTCTGCGTGTCTTTAACGGCAGTAGAGTTTCCTGGACACCTGGGAGGCTCGCGGGGGCACCCTGTTCCAGGCTGGAACACGGAGTACTCCCAGGCACCCCTGGGTCTGCTGAGCAACGTCCAGGCACGGAGCCCTTTGGAGCCGCTCTCTATACGCCGAGTGTAGGGAAACGCCCTGCACTCTCTCCTGGAGCAGATTCGATTCCCCACCAAACCCACACTTTCACGAACAGACTTCTGGCACGTCTCACATGCCTTTGAGGTCTTACGCCTTGCCCTAGCCTGAGCCGCCCTGAGAGACCCCTCGGCCTCGCATTGCATCTAGGACCTCCTGCCTGAAATCACCCTGCCTCCAAGCGAAAGTCGCCTTGCGTTCTTACTGCGATTTAAGCCCTGTGCTTCCTGTGGCCCTGCAGGCTTTGGAATAGCCACAGGCCCCAGAGGCGTAACTAGGCAGGGCATTCCTTGGTTGAGGCAGTTCACTTGACCCAGAACACCCTGCTTCGGGGAGTTGGTTCAGGGAAGCAAACGCAGGGTAACATGTGTCTCTTTGGACTGGTTAGAAACCACAGGGAGGTAAGCTGAGTGTGCGCGAGGAAACGGGAGCCTGCTGGAACTATCCTTGCTTTCCCACTTGGAAGGCTGCATTCATGCTGCCTTGAAGCTGCCTGACGTCCCCTGCTGTTGACAGGCCTGGAAACCCGGTCGAAAGGCTTCTGGGAAGAAAATGAGTTTGCTCCCTCTCAACCCGGTGCTTCCATGGCCGCGGTGGTGGTTAGCCTGACAAGCTCCAGAGCGAAAGGGAAACTCAACGTGAGAATTTGCCTCCAGTTTAGGTCCTGCGTAGCCGGGTAGGAAGGGCGGCATGCAGCAGTTTCCATGAGTTCGTAGTCCCCGTTCGGGTTTATTTTAACGAAATTACCCATTTGAGGACTCCTAGGCCCCTCGGGCGTGCATCCATTTCCCTCCAAGGTCACTGAGGACCTCCAGACACCCCCCACGCCGTGGTCCCGCTGAGCAACATCGAGGCCCATTGCTCTGCCCCTCGGAGGCCCTGTGTGCGTGCCGAGTGATGGGCAACACTCTGCACGTTCCTTGAGGAGAGCTACATTTCCAGAGCCCTCAAACAGCCTCAGGACCAGATTTCTGGTGAGTCCGAAGCTCCCAGGAAATATTTGTCGTCGCCCTTGTGAGAGCTGCCGTGAGAAAACACTCTGCTTTGCCTCCTTCGCGGGCCTCGTACCTGAAGGCACTCTGCTCGAGGAGAACGTCAGCATCTCGCAATGCTGAGTCGCTAACGGGACAGCCAGATTGAGCACAGGCCTGGAGGGAAGGCCCTGACGTGAGGTGCAGAAGCGGAGCCGCGCAGCAGTTTCCATGAGGCCGTAGCCTCTGCTCTGCGTGTCTTTAACGGCAGTAGAGTTTCCTGGACACCTGGGAGGCTCGCGGGGGCACCCTGTTCCAGGCTGGAACACGGAGTACTCCGAGGCACCCCTGGGTCTGCTGAGCAACGTCCAGGCACGGAGCCCTTTGGAGCCGCTCTCTATACGCCGAGTGTAGGGAAACGCCCTGCACTCTCTCCTGGAGCAGATTCGATTCCCCACCAAACCCACACTTTCACGAACAGACTTCTGGCACGTCTCACATGCCTTTGAGGTCTTACGCCCTGCCCTAGCCTGAGCTGCCCTGAGAGACCCCTCGGCCTCGCATTGCATCTAGGACCTCCTGCCTGAAATCACCCTGCCTCCAAGCGAAAGTCGGCTTGCGTTCTTACTGCGATTTAAGCCCTGTGCTTCCTGTGGCCCTGCAGGCTTTGGAATAGCCACAGGCCCCAGAGGCGTAACTAGGCAGGGCATTCCTTGGTTGAGGCAGTTCACTTGACCCAGAACACCCTACTTCGGGGAGTTGGTTCAGGGAAGCAAACGCAGGGTAACATGTGTCTCTTTGGACTGGTTAGAAACCACAGGGAGGTAAGCTGAGTGTGCGCGTGGAAACGGGAGCCTGCTGGAACTATCCTTGCTTTCCCACTTGGAAGGCTGCATTCATGCTGCCTTGAAGCTGCCTGACGTCCCCTGCTGTTGACAGGCCTGGAAACCCGGTCGAAATGCTTCTGGGAAGAAAATGAGTTTGCTCCGTCTCATCCCGGTGCTTCCATGGCCGCGGTGGTGGTTAGCCTGACAAGCTCCAGAGCGAAAGGAAAACTCAACGTGAGAATTTGCCTCCAGTTTAGGCCCTGCGTAGCCGGGTAGGAAGGGCGGCATGCAGCAGTTTCCATGAGTTCGTAGTCCCCGTTCGGGTTTATTTTAACGAAATTACCCATTTGAGGACTCCTAGGCCCCTCGGGCGTGCATCCATTTCCCTCCAAGGTCACTGAGGACCTCCAGACACCCCCCACGCCGTGGTCCCGCTGAGCAACATCGAGGCCCATTGCTCTGCCCCTCGGAGTCCCTGAGTGCGTGCCGAGTGATGGGCAGCACTCTGCACGTTCCTTGAGGAGAGCTACATTTCCAGAGCCCTCAAACAGCCTCAGGACCAGATTTCTGGTGAGTCCGAAGCTCCCAGGAAATATTTGTCGTCGCCCTTGTGAGAGCTGCCGTGAGAAAACACTCTGCTTTGCCTCCTTCGCGGGCCTCGTACCTGAAGGCACTCTGCTCGAGGAGAACGTCAGCATCTCGCAATGCTGAGTCGCTAACGGGACAGCCAGATTGAACACAGGCCTGGAGGGAAGGCCCTGCCGTGAGGTGCAGAAGCGGAGCCGCGCAGCAGTTTCCATGAGGCCGTAGCCTCTGCTCTGCGTGTCTTTAACGGCAGTAGAGTTTCCTGGACACCTGGGAGGCTCGCGGGGGCACCCTGTTCCAGGCTGGAACACGGAGTACTTCCAGGCATCCCTGGGTCTGCTGAGCAACGTCCAGGCACGGAGCCCTTTGGAGCCGCTCTCTATACGCCGAGTGTAGGGAAACGCCCTGCACTCTCTCCTGGAGCAGATTCGATTCCCCACCAAACCCACACTTTCACGAACAGACTTCTGGCACGTCTCACATGCCTTTGAGGTCTTACGCCCTGCCCTAGCCTGAGCTGCCCTGAGAGACCCCTTGGCCTCGCATTCCATCTAGGACCTCCTGCCTGAAATCACCCTGCCTCCAAGCGAAAGTCGGCTTGCGTTCTTACTGCGATTTAAGCCCTGTGCTTCCTGTGGCCCTGCAGGCTTTGGAATAGCCACAGGCCCCAGAGGCGTAACTAGGCAGGGCATTCCTTGGTTGAGGCAGTTCACTTGACCCAGAACACCCTGCTTCGGGGAGTTGGTTCAGGGAAGCAAACGCAGGGTAACATGTGTCTCTTTGGACTGGTTAGAAACCACAGGGAGGTAAGCTGAGTGTGCGCGTGGAAACGGGAGCCTGCTGGAACTATCCTTGCTTTCCCACTTGGAAGGCTGCATTCATGCTGCCTTGAAGCTGCCTGACGTCCCCTGCTGTTGACAGGCCTGGAAACCCGGTCGAAATGCTTCTGGGAAGAAAATGAGTTTGCTCCGTCTCAACACGGTGCTTCCATGGCCGCGGTGGTGGTTAGCCTGACAAGCCCCAGAGCGAAAGGGAAACTCAACGTGAGAATTTGCCTCCAGTTTAGGCCCTGCGTAGCCGGGCAGGAAGGGCGGCATGCAGCAGTTTCCATGAGTTCGTAGTCCCCGTTCGGGTTTATTTTAACGAAATTACCCATTTGAGGACTCCTAGGCCCCTCGGGCGTGCATCCATTTCCCTCCAAGGTCACTGAGGACCTCCAGACACCCCCCACGCCGTGGTCCCGCTGAGCAACATCGAGGCCCATTGCTCTGCCCCTCGGAGGCCCTGTGTGCGTGCCGAGTGATGGGCAGCACTCTGCACGTTCCTTGAGGAGAGCTACATTTCCAGAGCCCTCAAACAGCCTCAGGACCAGATTTCTGGTGAGTCCGAAGCTCCCAGGAAATATTTGTCGTCGCCCTTGTGAGAGCTGCCGTGAGAAAACACTCTGCTTTGCCTCCTTCGCGGGCCTCGTACCTGAAGGCACTCTGCTCGAGGAGAACGTCAGCATCTCGCAATGTTGAGTCGCTAACGGGACAGCCAGATTGAGCACAGGCCTGGAGGGAAGGCCCTGACGTGAGGTGCAGAAGCGGAGCCGCGCAGCAGTTTCCATGAGGCCGTAGCCTCTGCTCTGCGTGTCTTTAACGGCAGTAGAGTTTCCTGGACACCTGGGAGGCTCGCGGGGGCACCCTGTTCCAGGCTGGAACACGGAGTACTCCCAGGCACCCCTGGGTCTGCTGAGCAACGTCCAGGCCCGGAGCCCTTTGGAGCCGCTCTCTATACGCCGAGTGTAGGGAAACGCCCTGCACTCTCTCCTGGAGCAGATTCGATTCCCCACCAAACCCACACTTTCACGAACAGACTTCTGGCACGTCTCACATGCCTTTGAGGTCTTACGCCTTGCCCTAGCCTGAGCTGCCCTGAGAGACCCCTCGGCCTCGCATTGCATCTAGGACCTCCTGCCTGAAATCACCCTGCCTCCAAGCGAAAGTCGCCTTGCGTTCTTACTGCGATTTAAGCCCTGTGCTTCCTGTGGCCCTGCAGGCTTTGGAATAGCCACAGGCCCCAGAGGCGTAACTAGGCAGGGCATTCCTTGGTTGAGGCAGTTCACTTGACCCAGAACACCCTGCTTCGGGGAGTTGGTTCAGGGAAGCAAACGCAGGGTAACATGTGTCTCTTTGGACTGGTTAGAAACCACAGGGAGGTAAGCTGAGTGTGCGCGTGGAAACGGGAGCCTGCTGGAACTATCCTTGCTTTCCCACTTGGAAGGCTGCATTCATGCTGCCTTGAAGCTGCCTGACGTCCCCTGCTGTTGACAGGCCTGGAAACCCGGTCGAAAGGCTTCTGGGAAGAAAATGAGTTTGCTCCGTCTCAACCCGGTGCTTCCATGGCCGCGGTGGTGGTTAGCCTGACAAGCTCCAGAGCGAAAGGGAAACTCAACGTGAGAATTTGCCTCCAGTTTAGGTCCTGCGTAGCCGGGTAGGAAGGGCGGCATGCAGCAGTTTCCATGAGTTCGTAGTCCCCGTTCGGGTTTATTTTAACGAAATTACCCATTTGAGGACTCCTAGGCCCCTCGGGCGTGCATCCATTTCCCTCCAAAGTCACTGAGGACCTCCAGACACCCCCCACGCCGTGGTCCCGCTGAGCAACATCGAGGCCCATTGCTCTGCCCCTCGGAGTCCCTGAGTGCGTGCCGAGTGATGGGCAGCACTCTGCACGTTCCTTGAGGAGAGCTACATTTCCAGAGCCCTCAAACAGCCTCAGGACCAGATTTCTGGTGAGTCCGAAGCTCCCAGGAAATATTTGTCGTCGCCCTTGTGAGAGCTGCCGTGAGAAAACACTCTGCTTTGCCTCCTTCGCGGGCCTCGTACCTGAAGGCACTCTGCTCGAGGAGAACGTCAGCATCTCGCAATGCTGAGTCGCTAACGGGACAGCCAGATTGAACACAGGCCTGGAGGGAAGGCCCTGCCGTGAGGTGCAGAAGCGGAGCCGCGCAGCAGTTTCCATGAGGCCGTAGCCTCTGCTCTGCGTGTCTTTAACGGCAGTAGAGTTTCCTGGACACCTGGGAGGCTCGCGGGGGCACCCTCTTCCAGGCTGGAACACGGAGTACTTCCAGGCATCCCTGGGTCTGCTGAGCAACGTCCAGGCACGGAGCCCTTTGGAGCCGCTCTCTATACGCCGAGTGTAGGGAAACGCCCTGCACTCTCTCCTGGAGCAGATTCGATTCCCCACCAAACCCACACTTTCACGAACAGACTTCTGGCACGTCTCACATGCCTTTGAGGTCTTACGCCCTGCCCTAGCCTGAGCTGCCCTGAGAGACCCCTTGGCCTCGCATTCCATCTAGGACCTCCTGCCTGAAATCACCCTGCCTCCAAGCGAAAGTCGGCTTGCGTTCTTACTGCGATTTAAGCCCTGTGCTTCCTGTGGCCCTGCAGGCTTTGGAATAGCCACAGGCCCCAGAGGCGTAACTAGGCAGGGCATTCCTTGGTTGAGGCAGTTCACTTGACCCAGAACACCCTGCTTCGGGGAGTTGGTTCAGGGAAGCAAACGCAGGGTAACATGTGTCTCTTTGGACTGGTTAGAAACCACAGGGAGGTAAGCTGAGTGTGCGCGTGGAAACGGGAGCCTGCTGGAACTATCCTTGCTTTCCCACTTGGAAGGCTGCATTCATGCTGCCTTGAAGCTGCCTGACGTCCCCTGCTGTTGACAGGCCTGGAAACCCGGTCGAAATGCTTCTGGGAAGAAAATGAGTTTGCTCCGTCTCAACACGGTGCTTCCATGGCCGCGGTGGTGGTTAGCCTGACAAGCCCCAGAGCGAAAGGGAAACTCAACGTGAGAATTTGCCTCCAGTTTAGGCCCTGCGTAGCCGGGCAGGAAGGGCGGCATGCAGCAGTTTCCATGAGTTCGTAGTCCCCGTTCGGGTTTATTTTAACGAAATTACCCATTTGAGGACTCCTAGGCCCCTCGGGCGTGCATCCATTTCCCTCCAAGGTCACTGAGGACCTCCAGACACCCCCCACGCCGTGGTCCCGCTGAGCAACATCGAGGCCCATTGCTCTGCCCCTCGGAGTCCCTGAGTGCGTGCCGAGTGATGGGCAGCACTCTGCACGTTCCTTGAGGAGAGCTACATTTCCAGAGCCCTCAAACAGCCTCAGGACCAGATTTCTGGTGAGTCCGAAGCTCCCAGGAAATATTTGTCGTCGCCCTTGTGAGAGCTGCCGTGAGAAAACACTCTGCTTTGCCTCCTTCGCGGGCCTCGTACCTGAAGGCACTCTGCTCGAGGAGAACGTCAGCATCTCGCAATGCTGAGTCGCTAACGGGACAGCCAGATTGAACACAGGCCTGGAGGGAAGGCCCTGCCGTGAGGTGCAGAAGCGGAGCCGCGCAGCAGTTTCCATGAGGCCGTAGCCTCTGCTCTGCGTGTCTTTAACGGCAGTAGAGTTTCCTGGACACCTGGGAGGCTCGCGGGGGCACCCTCTTCCAGGCTGGAACACGGAGTACTTCCAGGCATCCCTGGGTCTGCTGAGCAACGTCCAGGCACGGAGCCCTTTGGAGCCGCTCTCTATACGCCGAGTGTAGGGAAACGCCCTGCACTCTCTCCTGGAGCAGATTCGATTCCCCACCAAACCCACACTTTCACGAACAGACTTCTGGCACGTCTCACATGCCTTTGAGGTCTTACGCCCTGCCCTAGCCTGAGCTGCCCTGAGAGACCCCTTGGCCTCGCATTCCATCTAGGACCTCCTGCCTGAAATCACCCTGCCTCCAAGCGAAAGTCGGCTTGCGTTCTTACTGCGATTTAAGCCCTGTGCTTCCTGTGGCCCTGCAGGCTTTGGAATAGCCACAGGCCCCAGAGGCGTAACTAGGCAGGGCATTCCTTGGTTGAGGCAGTTCACTTGACCCAGAACACCCTGCTTCGGGGAGTTGGTTCAGGGAAGCAAACGCAGGGTAACATGTGTCTCTTTGGACTGGTTAGAAACCACAGGGAGGTAAGCTGAGTGTGCGCGTGGAAACGGGAGCCTGCTGGAACTATCCTTGCTTTCCCACTTGGAAGGCTGCATTCATGCTGCCTTGAAGCTGCCTGACGTCCCCTGCTGTTGACAGGCCTGGAAACCCGGTCGAAATGCTTCTGGGAAGAAAATGAGTTTGCTCCGTCTCAACACGGTGCTTCCATGGCCGCGGTGGTGGTTAGCCTGACAAGCCCCAGAGCGAAAGGGAAACTCAACGTGAGAATTTGCCTCCAGTTTAGGCCCTGCGTAGCCGGGCAGGAAGGGCGGCATGCAGCAGTTTCCATGAGTTCGTAGTCCCCGTTCGGGTTTATTTTAACGAAATTACCCATTTGAGGACTCCTAGGCCCCTCGGGCGTGCATCCATTTCCCTCCAAGGTCACTGAGGACCTCCAGACACCCCCCACGCCGTGGTCCCGCTGAGCAACATCGAGGCCCATTGCTCTGCCCCTCGGAGTCCCTGAGTGCGTGCCGAGTGATGGGCAGCACTCTGCACGTTCCTTGAGGAGAGCTACATTTCCAGAGCCCTCAAACAGCCTCAGGACCAGATTTCTGGTGAGTCCGAAGCTCCCAGGAAATATTTGTCGTCGCCCTTGTGAGAGCTGCCGTGAGAAAACACTCTGCTTTGCCTCCTTCGCGGGCCTCGTACCTGAAGGCACTCTGCTCGAGGAGAACGTCAGCATCTCGCAATGCTGAGTCGCTAACGGGACAGCCAGATTGAACACAGGCCTGGAGGGAAGGTCCTGCCGTGAGGTGCAGAAGCGGAGCCGCGCAGCAGTTTCCATGAGGCCGTAGCCTCTGCTCTGCGTGTCTTTAACGGCAGTAGAGTTTCCTGGACACCTGGGAGGCTCGCGGGGGCACCCTCTTCCAGGCTGGAACACGGAGTACTTCCAGGCATCCCTGGGTCTGCTGAGCAACGTCCAGGCACGGAGCCCTTTGGAGCCGCTCTCTATACGCCGAGTGTAGGGAAACGCCCTGCACTCTCTCCTGGAGCAGATTCGATTCCCCACCAAACCCACACTTTCACGAACAGACTTCTGGCACGTCTCACATGCCTTTGAGGTCTTACGCCCTGCCCTAGCCTGAGCTGCCCTGAGAGACCCCTTGGCCTCGCATTCCATCTAGGACCTCCTGCCTGAAATCACCCTGCCTCCAAGCGAAAGTCGGCTTGCGTTCTTACTGCGATTTAAGCCCTGTGCTTCCTGTGGCCCTGCAGGCTTTGGAATAGCCACAGGCCCCAGAGGCGTAACTAGGCAGGGCATTCCTTGGTTGAGGCAGTTCACTTGACCCAGAACACCCTGCTTCGGGGAGTTGGTTCAGGGAAGCAAACGCAGGGTAACATGTGTCTCTTTGGACTGGTTAGAAACCACAGGGAGGTAAGCTGAGTGTGCGCGTGGAAACGGGAGCCTGCTGGAACTATCCTTGCTTTCCCACTTGGAAGGCTGCATTCATGCTGCCTTGAAGCTGCCTGACGTCCCCTGCTGTTGACAGGCCTGGAAACCCGGTCGAAAGGCTTCTGGGAAGAAAATGAGTTTGCTCCGTCTCAACACGGTGCTTCCATGGCCGCGGTGGTGGTTAGCCTGACAAGCCCCAGAGCGAAAGGGAAACTCAACGTGAGAATTTGCCTCCAGTTTAGGCCCTGCGTAGCCGGGCAGGAAGGGCGGCATGCAGCAGTTTCCATGAGTTCGTAGTCCCCGTTCGGGTTTATTTTAACGAAATTACCCATTTGAGGACTCCTAGGCCCCTCGGGCGTGCATCCATTTCCCTCCAAGGTCACTGAGGACCTCCAGACACCCCCCACGCCGTGGTCCCGCTGAGCAACATCGAGGCCCATTGCTCTGCCCCTCGGAGGCCCTGTGTGCGTGCCGAGTGATGGGCAACACTCTGCACGTTCCTTGAGGAGAGCTACATTTCCAGAGCCCTCAAACAGCCTCAGGACCAGATTTCTGGTGAGTCCGAAGCTCCCAGGAAATATTTGTCGTCGCCCTTGTGAGAGCTGCCGTGAGAAAACACTCTGCTTTGCCTCCTTCGCGGGCCTCGTACCTGAAGGCACTCTGCTCGAGGAGAACGTCAGCATCTCGCAATGCTGAGTCGCTAACGGGACAGCCAGATTGAGCACAGGCCTGGAGGGAAGGCCTTGACGTGAGGTGCAGAAGCGGAGCCGCGCAGCAGTTTCCATGAGGCCGTAGCCTCTGCTCTGCGTGTCTTTAACGGCAGTAGAGTTTCCTGGACACCTGGGAGGCTCGCGGGGGCACCCTGTTCCAGGCTGGAACACGGAGTACTCCCAGGCACCCCTGGGTCTGCTGAGCAACGTCCAGGCACGGAGCCCTTTGGAGCCGCTCTCTATACGCCGAGTGTAGGGAAACGCCCTGCACTCTCTCCTGGAGCAGATTCGATTCCCCACCAAACCCACACTTTCACGAACAGACTTCTGGCACGTCTCACATGCCTTTGAGGTCTTACGCCCTGCCCTAGCCTGAGCTGCCCTGAGAGACCCCTCGGCCTCGCATTGCATCTAGGACCTCCTGCCTGAAATCACCCTGCCTCCAAGCGAAAGTCGCCTTGCGTTCTTACTGCGATTTAAGCCCTGTGCTTCCTGTGGCCCTGCAGGCTTTGGAATAGCCACAGGTCCCAGAGGCGTAACTAGGCAGGGCATTCCTTGGTTGAGGCAGTTCACTTGACCCAGAACACCCTACTTCGGGGAGTTGGTTCAGGGAAGCAAACGCAGGGTAACATGTGTCTCTTTGGACTGGTTAGAAACCACAGGGAGGTAAGCTGAGTGTGCGCGTGGAAACGGGAGCCTGCTGGAACTATCCTTGCTTTCCCACTTGGAAGGCTGCATTCATGCTGCCTTGAAGCTGCCTGACGTCCCCTGCTGTTGACAGGCCTGGAAACCCGGTAGAAATGCTTCTGGGAAGAAAATGAGTTTGCTCCGTCTCAACCCGGTGCTTCCATGGCCGCGGTGGTGGTTAGCCTGACAAGCTCCAGAGCGAAAGGGAAACTCAACGTGAGAATTTGCCTCCAGTTTAGGTCCTGCGTAGCCGGGTAGGAAGGGCGGCATGCAGCAGTTTCCATGAGTTCGTAGTCCCCGTTCGGGTTTATTTTAACGAAATTACCCATTTGAGGACTCCTAGGCCCCTCGGGCGTGCATCCATTTCCCTCCAAGGTCACTGAGGACCTCCAGACACCCCCCACGCCGTGGTCCCGCTGAGCAACATCGAGGCCCATTGCTCTGCCCCTCGGAGGCCCTGTGTGCGTGCCGAGTGATGGGCAACACTCTGCACGTTCCTTGAGGAGAGCTACATTTCCAGAGCCCTCAAACAGCCTCAGGACCAGATTTCTGGTGAGTCCGAAGCTCCCAGGAAATATTTGTCGTCGCCCTTGTGAGAGCTGCCGTGAGAAAACACTCTGCTTTGCCTCCTTCGCGGGCCTCGTACCTGAAGGCACTCTGCTCGAGGAGAACGTCAGCATCTCGCAATGCTGAGTCGCTAACGGGACAGCCAGATTGAGCACAGGCCTGGAGGGAAGGCCCTGACGTGAGGTGCAGAAGCGGAGCCGCGCAGCAGTTTCCATGAGGCCGTAGCCTCTGCTCTGCGTGTCTTTAACGGCAGTAGAGTTTCCTGGACACCTGGGAGGCTCGCGGGGGCACCCTGTTCCAGGCTGGAACACGGAGTACTCCCAGGCACCCCTGGGTCTGCTGAGCAACGTCCAGGCACGGAGCCCTTTGGAGCCGCTCTCTATACGCCGAGTGTAGGGAAACGCCCTGCACTCTCTCCTGGAGCAGATTCGATTCCCCACCAAACCCACACTTTCACGAACAGACTTCTGGCACGTCTCACATGCCTTTGAGGTCTTACGCCTTGCCCTAGCCTGAGCTGCCCTGAGAGACCCCTCGGCCTCGCATTCCATCTAGGACCTCCTGCCTGAAATCACCCTGCCTCCAAGCGAAAGTCGCCTTGCGTTCTTACTGCGATTTAAGCCCTGTGCTTCCTGTGGCCCTGCAGGCTTTGGAATAGCCACAGGCCCCAGAGGCGTAACTAGGCAGGGCATTCCTTGGTTGAGGCAGTTCACTTGACCCAGAACACCCTACTTCGGGGAGTTGGTTCAGGGAAGCAAACGCAGGGTAACATGTGTCTCTTTGGACTGGTTAGAAACCACAGGGAGGTAAGCTGAGTGTGCGCGTGGAAACGGGAGACTGCTGGAACTATCCTTGCTTTCCCACTTGGAAGGCTGCATTCATGCTGCCTTGAAGCTGCCTGACGTCCTCTGCTGTTGACAGGCCTGGAAACCCGGTAGAAATGCTTCTGGGAAGAAAATGAGTTTGCTCCGTCTCAACCCGGTGCTTCCATGGCCGCGGTGGTGGTTAGCCTGACAAGCTCCAGAGCGAAAGGGAAACTCAACGTGAGAATTTGCCTCCAGTTTAGGTCCTGCGTAGCCGGGTAGGAAGGGCGGCATGCAGCAGTTTCCATGAGTTGGTAGTCCCCGTTCGGGTTTATTTTAACGAAATTACCCATTTGAGGACTCCTAGGCCCCTCGGCTGTGCATCCATTTCCCTCCAAGGTCACTGAGGACCTCCAGACACCCCCCACGCCGTGGTCCCGCTGAGCAACATCGAGGCCCATTGCTCTGCCCCTCGGAGGCCCTGTGTGCGTGCCGAGTGATGGGCAACACTCTGCACGTTCCTTGAGGAGAGCTACATTTCCAGAGCCCTCAAACAGCCTCAGGACCAGATTTCTGGTGAGTCCGAAGCTCCCAGGAAATATTTGTCGTCGCCCTTGTGAGAGCTGCCGTGAGAAAACACTCTGCTTTGCCTCCTTCGCGGGCCTCGTACCTGAAGGCACTCTGCTCGAGGAGAACGTCAGCATCTCGCAATGCTGAGTCGCTAACGGGACAGCCAGATTGAGCACAGGCCTGGAGGGAAGGCCCTGACGTGAGGTGCAGAAGCGGAGCTGCGCAGCAGTTTCCATGAGGCCGTAGCCTCTGCTCTGCGTGTCTTTAACGGCAGTAGAGTTTCCTGGACACCTGGGAGGCTCGCGGGGGCACCCTGTTCCAGGCTGGAACACGGAGTACTCCCAGGCACCCCTGGGTCTGCTGAGCAACGTCCAGGCACGGAGCCCTTTGGAGCCGCTCTCTATACGCCGAGTGTAGGGAAACGCCCTGCACTCTCTCCTGGAGCAGATTCGATTCCCCACCAAACCCACACTTTCACGAACAGACTTCTGGCACGTCTCACATGCCTTTGAGGTCTTACGCCTTGCCCTAGCCTGAGCCGCCCTGAGAGACCCCTCGGCCTCGCATTGCATCTAGGACCTCCTGCCTGAAATCACCCTGCCTCCAAGCGAAAGTCGCCTTGCGTTCTTACTGCGATTTAAGCCCTGTGCTTCCTGTGGCCCTGCAGGCTTTGGAATAGCCACAGGCCCCAGAGGCGTAACTAGGCAGGGCATTCCTTGGTTGAGGCAGTTCACTTGACCCAGAACACCCTGCTTCGGGGAGTTGGTTCAGGGAAGCAAACGCAGGGTAACATGTGTCTCTTTGGACTGGTTAGAAACCACAGGGAGGTAAGCTGAGTGTGCGCGAGGAAACGGGAGCCTGCTGGAACTATCCTTGCTTTCCCACTTGGAAGGCTGCATTCATGCTGCCTTGAAGCTGCCTGACGTCCCCTGCTGTTGACAGGCCTGGAAACCCGGTCGAAAGGCTTCTGGGAAGAAAATGAGTTTGCTCCCTCTCAACCCGGTGCTTCCATGGCCGCGGTGGTGGTTAGCCTGACAAGCTCCAGAGCGAAAGGGAAACTCAACGTGAGAATTTGCCTCCAGTTTAGGTCCTGCGTAGCCGGGTAGGAAGGGCGGCATGCAGCAGTTTCCATGAGTTCGTAGTCCCCGTTCGGGTTTATTTTAACGAAATTACCCATTTGAGGACTCCTAGGCCCCTCGGGCGTGCATCCATTTCCCTCCAAGGTCACTGAGGACCTCCAGACACCCCCCACGCCGTGGTCCCGCTGAGCAACATCGAGGCCCATTGCTCTGCCCCTCGGAGGCCCTGTGTGCGTGCCGAGTGATGGGCAACACTCTGCACGTTCCTTGAGGAGAGCTACATTTCCAGAGCCCTCAAACAGCCTCAGGACCAGATTTCTGGTGAGTCCGAAGCTCCCAGGAAATATTTGTCGTCGCCCTTGTGAGAGCTGCCGTGAGAAAACACTCTGCTTTGCCTCCTTCGCGGGCCTCGTACCTGAAGGCACTCTGCTCGAGGAGAACGTCAGCATCTCGCAATGCTGAGTCGCTAACGGGACAGCCAGATTGAGCACAGGCCTGGAGGGAAGGCCCTGACGTGAGGTGCAGAAGCGGAGCCGCGCAGCAGTTTCCATGAGGCCGTAGCCTCTGCTCTGCGTGTCTTTAACGGCAGTAGAGTTTCCTGGACACCTGGGAGGCTCGCGGGGGCACCCTGTTCCAGGCTGGAACACGGAGTACTCCCAGGCACCCCTGGGTCTGCTGAGCAACGTCCAGGCACGGAGCCCTTTGGAGCCGCTCTCTATACGCCGAGTGTAGGGAAACGCCCTGCACTCTCTCCTGGAGCAGATTCGATTCCCCACCAAACCCACACTTTCACGAACAGACTTCTGGCACGTCTCACATGCCTTTGAGGTCTTACGCCTTGCCCTAGCCTGAGCCGCCCTGAGAGACCCCTCGGCCTCGCATTGCATCTAGGACCTCCTGCCTGAAATCACCCTGCCTCCAAGCGAAAGTCGCCTTGCGTTCTTACTGCGATTTAAGCCCTGTGCTTCCTGTGGCCCTGCAGGCTTTGGAATAGCCACAGGCCCCAGAGGCGTAACTAGGCAGGGCATTCCTTGGTTGAGGCAGTTCACTTGACCCAGAACACCCTGCTTCGGGGAGTTGGTTCAGGGAAGCAAACGCAGGGTAACATGTGTCTCTTTGGACTGGTTAGAAACCACAGGGAGGTAAGCTGAGTGTGCGCGAGGAAACGGGAGCCTGCTGGAACTATCCTTGCTTTCCCACTTGGAAGGCTGCATTCATGCTGCCTTGAAGCTGCCTGACGTCCCCTGCTGTTGACAGGCCTGGAAACCCGGTCGAAAGGCTTCTGGGAAGAAAATGAGTTTGCTCCCTCTCAACCCGGTGCTTCCATGGCCGCGGTGGTGGTTAGCCTGACAAGCTCCAGAGCGAAAGGGAAACTCAACGTGAGAATTTGCCTCCAGTTTAGGTCCTGCGTAGCCGGGTAGGAAGGGCGGCATGCAGCAGTTTCCATGAGTTCGTAGTCCCCGTTCGGGTTTATTTTAACGAAATTACCCATTTGAGGACTCCTAGGCCCCTCGGGCGTGCATCCATTTCCCTCCAAGGTCACTGAGGACCTCCAGACACCCCCCACGCCGTGGTCCCGCTGAGCAACATCGAGGCCCATTGCTCTGCCCCTCGGAGGCCCTGTGTGCGTGCCGAGTGATGGGCAACACTCTGCACGTTCCTTGAGGAGAGCTACATTTCCAGAGCCCTCAAACAGCCTCAGGACCAGATTTCTGGTGAGTCCGAAGCTCCCAGGAAATATTTGTCGTCGCCCTTGTGAGAGCTGCCGTGAGAAAACACTCTGCTTTGCCTCCTTCGCGGGCCTCGTACCTGAAGGCACTCTGCTCGAGGAGAACGTCAGCATCTCGCAATGCTGAGTCGCTAACGGGACAGCCAGATTGAGCACAGGCCTGGAGGGAAGGCCCTGACGTGAGGTGCAGAAGCGGAGCCGCGCAGCAGTTTCCATGAGGCCGTAGCCTCTGCTCTGCGTGTCTTTAACGGCAGTAGAGTTTCCTGGACACCTGGGAGGCTCGCGGGGGCACCCTGTTCCAGGCTGGAACACGGAGTACTCCCAGGCACCCCTGGGTCTGCTGAGCAACGTCCAGGCCCGGAGCCCTTTGGAGCCGCTCTCTATACGCCGAGTGTAGGGAAACGCCCTGCACTCTCTCCTGGAGCAGATTCGATTCCCCACCAAACCCACACTTTCACGAACAGACTTCTGGCACGTCTCACATGCCTTTGAGGTCTTACGCCTTGCCCTAGCCTGAGCTGCCCTGAGAGACCCCTCGGCCTCGCATTGCATCTAGGACCTCCTGCCTGAAATCACCCTGCCTCCAAGCGAAAGTCGCCTTGCGTTCTTACTGCGATTTAAGCCCTGTGCTTCCTGTGGCCCTGCAGGCTTTGGAATAGCCACAGGCCCCAGAGGCGTAACTAGGCAGGGCATTCCTTGGTTGAGGCAGTTCACTTGACCCAGAACACCCTGCTTCGGGGAGTTGGTTCAGGGAAGCAAACGCAGGGTAACATGTGTCTCTTTGGACTGGTTAGAAACCACAGGGAGGTAAGCTGAGTGTGCGCGTGGAAACGGGAGCCTGCTGGAACTATCCTTGCTTTCCCACTTGGAAGGCTGCATTCATGCTGCCTTGAAGCTGCCTGACGTCCCCTGCTGTTGACAGGCCTGGAAACCCGGTCGAAAGGCTTCTGGGAAGAAAATGAGTTTGCTCCGTCTCAACCCGGTGCTTCCATGGCCGCGGTGGTGGTTAGCCTGACAAGCTCCAGAGCGAAAGGGAAACTCAACGTGAGAATTTGCCTCCAGTTTAGGTCCTGCGTAGCCGGGTAGGAAGGGCGGCATGCAGCAGTTTCCATGAGTTCGTAGTCCCCGTTCGGGTTTATTTTAACGAAATTACCCATTTGAGGACTCCTAGGCCCCTCGGGCGTGCATCCATTTCCCTCCAAGGTCACTGAGGACCTCCAGACACCCCCCACGCCGTGGTCCCGCTGAGCAACATCGAGGCCCATTGCTCTGCCCCTCGGAGGCCCTGTGTGCGTGCCGAGTGATGGGCAACACTCTGCACGTTCCTTGAGGAGAGCTACATTTCCAGAGCCCTCAAACAGCCTCAGGACCAGATTTCTGGTGAGTCCGAAGCTCCCAGGAAATATTTGTCGTCGCCCTTGTGAGAGCTGCCGTGAGAAAACACTCTGCTTTGCCTCCTTCGCGGGCCTCGTACCTGAAGGCACTCTGCTCGAGGAGAACGTCAGCATCTCGCAATGCTGAGTCGCTAACGGGACAGCCAGATTGAGCACAGGCCTGGAGGGAAGGCCCTGACGTGAGGTGCAGAAGCGGAGCCGCGCAGCAGTTTCCATGAGGCCGTAGCCTCTGCTCTGCGTGTCTTTAACGGCAGTAGAGTTTCCTGGACACCTGGGAGGCTCGCGGGGGCACCCTGTTCCAGGCTGGAACACGGAGTACTCCCAGGCACCCCTGGGTCTGCTGAGCAACGTCCAGGCACGGAGCCCTTTGGAGCCGCTCTCTATACGCCGAGTGTAGGGAAACGCCCTGCACTCTCTCCTGGAGCAGATTCGATTCCCCACCAAACCCACACTTTCACGAACAGACTTCTGGCACGTCTCACATGCCTTTGAGGTCTTACGCCTTGCCCTAGCCTGAGCTGCCCTGAGAGACCCCTCGGCCTCGCATTGCATCTAGGACCTCCTGCCTGAAATCACCCTGCCTCCAAGCGAAAGTCGCCTTGCGTTCTTACTGCGATTTAAGCCCTGTGCTTCCTGTGGCCCTGCAGGCTTTGGAATAGCCACAGGCCCCAGAGGCGTAACTAGGCAGGGCATTCCTTGGTTGAGGCAGTTCACTTGACCCAGAACACCCTGCTTCGGGGAGTTGGTTCAGGGAAGCAAACGCAGGGTAACATGTGTCTCTTTGGACTGGTTAGAAACCACAGGGAGGTAAGCTGAGTGTGCGCGTGGAAACGGGAGCCTGCTGGAACTATCCTTGCTTTCCCACTTGGAAGGCTGCATTCATGCTGCCTTGAAGCTGCCTGACGTCCCCTGCTGTTGACAGGCCTGGAAACCCGGTCGAAAGGCTTCTGGGAAGAAAATGAGTTTGCTCCGTCTCAACCCGGTGCTTCCATGGCCGCGGTGGTGGTTAGCCTGACAAGCTCCAGAGCGAAAGGGAAACTCAACGTGAGAATTTGCCTCCAGTTTAGGTCCTGCGTAGCCGGGTAGGAAGGGCGGCATGCAGCAGTTTCCATGAGTTCGTAGTCCCCGTTCGGGTTTATTTTAACGAAATTACCCATTTGAGGACTCCTAGGCCCCTCGGGCGTGCATCCATTTCCCTCCAAGGTCACTGAGGACCTCCAGACACCCCCCACACCGTGGTCCCGCTGAGCAACATCGAGGCCCATTGCTCTGCCCCTCGGAGGCCCTGTGTGCGTGCCGAGTGATGGGCAACACTCTGCACGTTCCTTGAGGAGAGCTACATTTCCAGAGCCCTCAAACAGCCTCAGGACCAGATTTCTGGTGAGTCCGAAGCTCCCAGGAAATATTTGTCGTCGCCCTTGTGAGAGCTGCCGTGAGAAAACACTCTGCTTTGCCTCCTTCGCGGGCCTCGTACCTGAAGGCACTCTGCTCGAGGAGAACGTCAGCATCTCGCAATGCTGAGTCGCTAACGGGACAGCCAGATTGAGCACAGGCCTGGAGGGAAGGCCCTGACGTGAGGTGCAGAAGCGGAGCCGCGCAGCAGTTTCCATGAGGCCGTAGCCTCTGCTCTGCGTGTCTTTAACGGCAGTAGAGTTTCCTGGACACCTGGGAGGCTCGCGGGGGCACCCTGTTCCAGGCTGGAACACGGAGTACTCCCAGGCACCCCTGGGTCTGCTGAGCAACGTCCAGGCCCGGAGCCCTTTGGAGCCGCTCTCTATACGCCGAGTGTAGGGAAACGCCCTGCACTCTCTCCTGGAGCAGATTCGATTCCCCACCAAACCCACACTTTCACGAACAGACTTCTGGCACGTCTCACATGCCTTTGAGGTCTTACGCCTTGCCCTAGCCTGAGCTGCCCTGAGAGACCCCTCGGCCTCGCATTGCATCTAGGACCTCCTGCCTGAAATCACCCTGCCTCCAAGCGAAAGTCGCCTTGCGTTCTTACTGCGATTTAAGCCCTGTGCTTCCTGTGGCCCTGCAGGCTTTGGAATAGCCACAGGCCCCAGAGGCGTAACTAGGCAGGGCATTCCTTGGTTGAGGCAGTTCACTTGACCCAGAACACCCTGCTTCGGGGAGTTGGTTCAGGGAAGCAAACGCAGGGTAACATGTGTCTCTTTGGACTGGTTAGAAACCACAGGGAGGTAAGCTGAGTGTGCGCGTGGAAACGGGAGCCTGCTGCAACTATCCTTGCTTTCCCACTTGGAAGGCTGCATTCATGCTGCCTTGAAGCTGCCTGACGTCCCCTGCTGTTGACAGGCCTGGAAACCCGGTCGAAATGCTTCTGGGAAGAAAATGAGTTTGCTCCGTCTCAACCCGGTGCTTCCATGGCCGCGGTGGTGGTTAGCCTGACAAGCTCCAGAGCGAAAGGGAAACTCAACGTGAGAATTTGCCTCCAGTTTAGGTCCTGCGTAGCCGGGTAGGAAGGGCGGCATGCAGCAGTTTCCATGAGTTCGTAGTCCCCGTTCGGGTTTATTTTAACGAAATTACCCATTTGAGGACTCCTAGGCCCCTCGGGCGTGCATCCATTTCCCTCCAAGGTCACTGAGGACCTCCAGACACCCCCCACGCCGTGGTCCCGCTGAGCAACATCGAGGCCCATTGCTCTGCCCCTCGGAGGCCCTGTGTGCGTGCCGAGTGATGGGCAACACTCTGCACGTTCCTTGAGGAGAGCTACATTTCCAGAGCCCTCAAACAGCCTCAGGACCAGATTTCTGGTGAGTCCGAAGCTCCCAGGAAATATTTGTCGTCGCCCTTGTGAGAGCTGCCGTGAGAAAACACTCTGCTTTGCCTCCTTCGCGGGCCTCGTACCTGAAGGCACTCTGCTCGAGGAGAACGTCAGCATCTCGCAATGCTGAGTCGCTAACGGGACAGCCAGATTGAGCACAGGCCTGGAGGGAAGGCCCTGACGTGAGGTGCAGAAGCGGAGCCGCGCAGCAGTTTCCATGAGGCCGTAGCCTCTGCTCTGCGTGTCTTTAACGGCAGTAGAGTTTCCTGGACACGTGGGAGGCTCGCGGGGGCACCCTGTTCCAGGCTGGAACACGGAGTACTCCCAGGCACCCCTGGGTCTGCTGAGCAACGTCCAGGCACGGAGCCCTTTGGAGCCGCTCTCTATACGCCGAGTGTAGGGAAACGCCCTGCACTCTCTCCTGGAGCAGATTCGATTCCCCACCAAACCCACACTTTCACGAACAGACTTCTGGCACGTCTCACATGCCTTTGAGGTCTTACGCCTTGCCCTAGCCTGAGCCGCCCTGAGAGACCCCTCGGCCTCGCATTGCATCTAGGACCTCCTGCCTGAAATCACCCTGCCTCCAAGCGAAAGTCGCCTTGCGTTCTTACTGCGATTTAAGCCCTGTGCTTCCTGTGGCCCTGCAGGCTTTGGAATAGCCACAGGCCCCAGAGGCGTAACTAGGCAGGGCATTCCTTGGTTGAGGCAGTTCACTTGACCCAGAACACCCTGCTTCGGGGAGTTGGTTCAGGGAAGCAAACGCAGGGTAACATGTGTCTCTTTGGACTGGTTAGAAACCACAGGGAGGTAAGCTGAGTGTGCGCGAGGAAACGGGAGCCTGCTGGAACTATCCTTGCTTTCCCACTTGGAAGGCTGCATTCATGCTGCCTTGAAGCTGCCTGACGTCCCCTGCTGTTGACAGGCCTGGAAACCCGGTCGAAAGGCTTCTGGGAAGAAAATGAGTTTGCTCCGTCTCAACCCGGTGCTTCCATGGCCGCGGTGGTGGTTAGCCTGACAAGCTCCAGAGCGAAAGGGAAACTCAACGTGAGAATTTGCCTCCAGTTTAGGTCCTGCGTAGCCGGGTAGGAAGGGCGGCATGCAGCAGTTTCCATGAGTTCGTAGTCCCCGTTCGGGTTTATTTTAACGAAATTACCCATTTGAGGACTCCTAGGCCCCTCGGGCGTGCATCCATTTCCCTCCAAGGTCACTGAGGACCTCCAGACACCCCCCACGCCGTGGTCCCGCTGAGCAACATCGAGGCCCATTGCTCTGCCCCTCGGAGGCCCTGTGTGCGTGCCGAGTGATGGGCAACACTCTGCACGTTCCTTGAGGAGAGCTACATTTCCAGAGCCCTCAAACAGCCTCAGGACCAGATTTCTGGTGAGTCCGAAGCTCCCAGGAAATATTTGTCGTCGCCCTTGTGAGAGCTGCCGTGAGAAAACACTCTGCTTTGCCTCCTTCGCGGGCCTCGTACCTGAAGGCACTCTGCTCGAGGAGAACGTCAGCATCTCGCAATGCTGAGTCGCTAACGGGACAGCCAGATTGAGCACAGGCCTGGAGGGAAGGCCCTGACGTGAGGTGCAGAAGCGGAGCCGCGCAGCAGTTTCCATGAGGCCGTAGCCTCTGCTCTGCGTGTCTTTAACGGCAGTAGAGTTTCCTGGACACCTGGGAGGCTCGCGGGGGCACCCTGTTCCAGGCTGGAACACGGAGTACTCCCAGGCACCCCTGGGTCTGCTGAGCAACGTCCAGGCCCGGAGCCCTTTGGAGCCGCTCTCTATACGCCGAGTGTAGGGAAACGCCCTGCACTCTCTCCTGGAGCAGATTCGATTCCCCACCAAACCCACACTTTCACGAACAGACTTCTGGCACGTCTCACATGCCTTTGAGGTCTTACGCCTTGCCCTAGCCTGAGCTGCCCTGAGAGACCCCTCGGCCTCGCATTGCATCTAGGACCTCCTGCCTGAAATCACCCTGCCTCCAAGCGAAAGTCGCCTTGCGTTCTTACTGCGATTTAAGCCCTGTGCTTCCTGTGGCCCTGCAGGCTTTGGAATAGCCACAGGCCCCAGAGGCGTAACTAGGCAGGGCATTCCTTGGTTGAGGCAGTTCACTTGACCCAGAACACCCTGCTTCGGGGAGTTGGTTCAGGGAAGCAAACGCAGGGTAACATGTGTCTCTTTGGACTGGTTAGAAACCACAGGGAGGTAAGCTGAGTGTGCGCGAGGAAACGGGAGCCTGCTGGAACTATCCTTGCTTTCCCACTTGGAAGGCTGCATTCATGCTGCCTTGAAGCTGCCTGACGTCCCCTGCTGTTGACAGGCCTGGAAACCCGGTCGAAAGGCTTCTGGGAAGAAAATGAGTTTGCTCCGTCTCAACCCGGTGCTTCCATGGCCGCGGTGGTGGTTAGCCTGACAAGCTCCAGAGCGAAAGGGAAACTCAACGTGAGAATTTGCCTCCAGTTTAGGTCCTGCGTAGCCGGGTAGGAAGGGCGGCATGCAGCAGTTTCCATGAGTTCGTAGTCCCCGTTCGGGTTTATTTTAACGAAATTACCCATTTGAGGACTCCTAGGCCCCTCGGGCGTGCATCCATTTCCCTCCAAGGTCACTGAGGACCTCCAGACACCCCCCACGCCGTGGTCCCGCTGAGCAACATCGAGGCCCATTGCTCTGCCCCTCGGAGGCCCTGTGTGCGTGCCGAGTGATGGGCAACACTCTGCACGTTCCTTGAGGAGAGCTACATTTCCAGAGCCCTCAAACAGCCTCAGGACCAGATTTCTGGTGAGTCCGAAGCTCCCAGGAAATATTTGTCGTCGCCCTTGTGAGAGCTGCCGTGAGAAAACACTCTGCTTTGCCTCCTTCGCGGGCCTCGTACCTGAAGGCACTCTGCTCGAGGAGAACGTCAGCATCTCGCAATGCTGAGTCGCTAACGGGACAGCCAGATTGAGCACAGGCCTGGAGGGAAGGCCCTGACGTGAGGTGCAGAAGCGGAGCCGCGCAGCAGTTTCCATGAGGCCGTAGCCTCTGCTCTGCGTGTCTTTAACGGCAGTAGAGTTTCCTGGACACCTGGGAGGCTCGCGGGGGCACCCTCTTCCAGGCTGGAACACGGAGTACTCCCAGGCACCCCTGGGTCTGCTGAGCAACGTCCAGGCCCGGAGCCCTTTGGAGCCGCTCTCTATACGCCGAGTGTAGGGAAACGCCCTGCACTCTCTCCTGGAGCAGATTCGATTCCCCACCAAACCCACACTTTCACGAACAGACTTCTGGCACGTCTCACATGCCTTTGAGGTCTTACGCCTTGCCCTAGCCTGAGCTGCCCTGAGAGACCCCTCGGCCTCGCATTGCATCTAGGACCTCCTGCCTGAAATCACCCTGCCTCCAAGCGAAAGTCGCCTTGCGTTCTTACTGCGATTTAAGCCCTGTGCTTCCTGTGGCCCTGCAGGCTTTGGAATAGCCACAGGCCCCAGAGGCGTAACTAGGCAGGGCATTCCTTGGTTGAGGCAGTTCACTTGACCCAGAACACCCTGCTTCGGGGAGTTGGTTCAGGGAAGCAAACGCAGGGTAACATGTGTCTCTTTGGACTGGTTAGAAACCACAGGGAGGTAAGCTGAGTGTGCGCGTGGAAACGGGAGCCTGCTGCAACTATCCTTGCTTTCCCACTTGGAAGGCTGCATTCATGCTGCCTTGAAGCTGCCTGACGTCCCCTGCTGTTGACAGGCCTGGAAACCCGGTCGAAAGGCTTCTGGGAAGAAAATGAGTTTGCTCCGTCTCAACCCGGTGCTTCCATGGCCGCGGTGGTGGTTAGCCTGACAAGCTCCAGAGCGAAAGGGAAACTCAACGTGAGAATTTGCCTCCAGTTTAGGTCCTGCGTAGCCGGGTAGGAAGGGCGGCATGCAGCAGTTTCCATGAGTTCGTAGTCCCCGTTCGGGTTTATTTTAACGAAATTACCCATTTGAGGACTCCTAGGCCCCTCGGGCGTGCATCCATTTCCCTCCAAGGTCACTGAGGACCTCCAGACACCCCCCACGCCGTGGTCCCGCTGAGCAACATCGAGGCCCATTGCTCTGCCCCTCGGAGGCCCTGTGTGCGTGCCGAGTGATGGGCAACACTCTGCACGTTCCTTGAGGAGAGCTACATTTCCAGAGCCCTCAAACAGCCTCAGGACCAGATTTCTGGTGAGTCCGAAGCTCCCAGGAAATATTTGTCGTCGCCCTTGTGAGAGCTGCCGTGAGAAAACACTCTGCTTTGCCTCCTTCGCGGGCCTCGTACCTGAAGGCACTCTGCTCGAGGAGAACGTCAGCATCTCGCAATGCTGAGTCGCTAACGGGACAGCCAGATTGAGCACAGGCCTGGAGGGAAGGCCCTGACGTGAGGTGCAGAAGCGGAGCCGCGCAGCAGTTTCCATGAGGCCGTAGCCTCTGCTCTGCGTGTCTTTAACGGCAGTAGAGTTTCCTGGACACCTGGGAGGCTCGCGGGGGCACCCTGTTCCAGGCTGGAACACGGAGTACTCCCAGGCACCCCTGGGTCTGCTGAGCAACGTCCAGGCCCGGAGCCCTTTGGAGCCGCTCTCTATACGCCGAGTGTAGGGAAACGCCCTGCACTCTCTCCTGGAGCAGATTCGATTCCCCACCAAACCCACACTTTCACGAACAGACTTCTGGCACGTCTCACATGCCTTTGAGGTCTTACGCCTTGCCCTAGCCTGAGCTGCCCTGAGAGACCCCTCGGCCTCGCATTGCATCTAGGACCTCCTGCCTGAAATCACCCTGCCTCCAAGCGAAAGTCGCCTTGCGTTCTTACTGCGATTTAAGCCCTGTGCTTCCTGTGGCCCTGCAGGCTTTGGAATAGCCACAGGCCCCAGAGGCGTAACTAGGCAGGGCATTCCTTGGTTGAGGCAGTTCACTTGACCCAGAACACCCTGCTTCGGGGAGTTGGTTCAGGGAAGCAAACGCAGGGTAACATGTGTCTCTTTGGACTGGTTAGAAACCACAGGGAGGTAAGCTGAGTGTGCGCGAGGAAACGGGAGCCTGCTGGAACTATCCTTGCTTTCCCACTTGGAAGGCTGCATTCATGCTGCCTTGAAGCTGCCTGACGTCCCCTGCTGTTGACAGGCCTGGAAACCCGGTCGAAAGGCTTCTGGGAAGAAAATGAGTTTGCTCCGTCTCAACCCGGTGCTTCCATGGCCGCGGTGGTGGTTAGCCTGACAAGCTCCAGAGCGAAAGGGAAACTCAACGTGAGAATTTGCCTCCAGTTTAGGTCCTGCGTAGCCGGGTAGGAAGGGCGGCATGCAGCAGTTTCCATGAGTTCGTAGTCCCCGTTCGGGTTTATTTTAACGAAATTACCCATTTGAGGACTCCTAGGCCCCTCGGGCGTGCATCCATTTCCCTCCAAGGTCACTGAGGACCTCCAGACACCCCCCACGCCGTGGTCCCGCTGAGCAACATCGAGGCCCATTGCTCTGCCCCTCGGAGGCCCTGTGTGCGTGCCGAGTGATGGGCAACACTCTGCACGTTCCTTGAGGAGAGCTACATTTCCAGAGCCCTCAAACAGCCTCAGGACCAGATTTCTGGTGAGTCCGAAGCTCCCAGGAAATATTTGTCGTCGCCCTTGTGAGAGCTGCCGTGAGAAAACACTCTGCTTTGCCTCCTTCGCGGGCCTCGTACCTGAAGGCACTCTGCTCGAGGAGAACGTCAGCATCTCGCAATGCTGAGTCGCTAACGGGACAGCCAGATTGAGCACAGGCCTGGAGGGAAGGCCCTGACGTGAGGTGCAGAAGCGGAGCCGCGCAGCAGTTTCCATGAGGCCGTAGCCTCTGCTCTGCGTGTCTTTAACGGCAGTAGAGTTTCCTGGACACCTGGGAGGCTCGCGGGGGCACCCTGTTCCAGGCTGGAACACGGAGTACTCCCAGGCACCCCTGGGTCTGCTGAGCAACGTCCAGGCCCGGAGCCCTTTGGAGCCGCTCTCTATACGCCGAGTGTAGGGAAACGCCCTGCACTCTCTCCTGGAGCAGATTCGATTCCCCACCAAACCCACACTTTCACGAACAGACTTCTGGCACGTCTCACATGCCTTTGAGGTCTTACGCCTTGCCCTAGCCTGAGCTGCCCTGAGAGACCCCTCGGCCTCGCATTGCATCTAGGACCTCCTGCCTGAAATCACCCTGCCTCCAAGCGAAAGTCGCCTTGCGTTCTTACTGCGATTTAAGCCCTGTGCTTCCTGTGGCCCTGCAGGCTTTGGAATAGCCACAGGCCCCAGAGGCGTAACTAGGCAGGGCATTCCTTGGTTGAGGCAGTTCACTTGACCCAGAACACCCTGCTTCGGGGAGTTGGTTCAGGGAAGCAAACGCAGGGTAACATGTGTCTCTTTGGACTGGTTAGAAACCACAGGGAGGTAAGCTGAGTGTGCGCGTGGAAACGGGAGCCTGCTGCAACTATCCTTGCTTTCCCACTTGGAAGGCTGCATTCATGCTGCCTTGAAGCTGCCTGACGTCCCCTGCTGTTGACAGGCCTGGAAACCCGGTCGAAAGGCTTCTGGGAAGAAAATGAGTTTGCTCCGTCTCAACCCGGTGCTTCCATGGCCGCGGTGGTGGTTAGCCTGACAAGCTCCAGAGCGAAAGGGAAACTCAACGTGAGAATTTGCCTCCAGTTTAGGTCCTGCGTAGCCGGGTAGGAAGGGCGGCATGCAGCAGTTTCCATGAGTTCGTAGTCCCCGTTCGGGTTTATTTTAACGAAATTACCCATTTGAGGACTCCTAGGCCCCTCGGGCGTGCATCCATTTCCCTCCAAGGTCACTGAGGACCTCCAGACACCCCCCACGCCGTGGTCCCGCTGAGCAACATCGAGGCCCATTGCTCTGCCCCTCGGAGGCCCTGTGTGCGTGCCGAGTGATGGGCAACACTCTGCACGTTCCTTGAGGAGAGCTACATTTCCAGAGCCCTCAAACAGCCTCAGGACCAGATTTCTGGTGAGTCCGAAGCTCCCAGGAAATATTTGTCGTCGCCCTTGTGAGAGCTGCCGTGAGAAAACACTCTGCTTTGCCTCCTTCGCGGGCCTCGTACCTGAAGGCACTCTGCTCGAGGAGAACGTCAGCATCTCGCAATGCTGAGTCGCTAACGGGACAGCCAGATTGAGCACAGGCCTGGAGGGAAGGCCCTGACGTGAGGTGCAGAAGCGGAGCCGCGCAGCAGTTTCCATGAGGCCGTAGCCTCTGCTCTGCGTGTCTTTAACGGCAGTAGAGTTTCCTGGACACCTGGGAGGCTCGCGGGGGCACCCTGTTCCAGGCTGGAACACGGAGTACTCCCAGGCACCCCTGGGTCTGCTGAGCAACGTCCAGGCCCGGAGCCCTTTGGAGCCGCTCTCTATACGCCGAGTGTAGGGAAACGCCCTGCACTCTCTCCTGGAGCAGATTCGATTCCCCACCAAACCCACACTTTCACGAACAGACTTCTGGCACGTCTCACATGCCTTTGAGGTCTTACGCCTTGCCCTAGCCTGAGCTGCCCTGAGAGACCCCTCGGCCTCGCATTGCATCTAGGACCTCCTGCCTGAAATCACCCTGCCTCCAAGCGAAAGTCGCCTTGCGTTCTTACTGCGATTTAAGCCCTGTGCTTCCTGTGGCCCTGCAGGCTTTGGAATAGCCACAGGCCCCAGAGGCGTAACTAGGCAGGGCATTCCTTGGTTGAGGCAGTTCACTTGACCCAGAACACCCTGCTTCGGGGAGTTGGTTCAGGGAAGCAAACGCAGGGTAACATGTGTCTCTTTGGACTGGTTAGAAACCACAGGGAGGTAAGCTGAGTGTGCGCGAGGAAACGGGAGCCTGCTGGAACTATCCTTGCTTTCCCACTTGGAAGGCTGCATTCATGCTGCCTTGAAGCTGCCTGACGTCCCCTGCTGTTGACAGGCCTGGAAACCCGGTCGAAAGGCTTCTGGGAAGAAAATGAGTTTGCTCCGTCTCAACCCGGTGCTTCCATGGCCGCGGTGGTGGTTAGCCTGACAAGCTCCAGAGCGAAAGGGAAACTCAACGTGAGAATTTGCCTCCAGTTTAGGTCCTGCGTAGCCGGGTAGGAAGGGCGGCATGCAGCAGTTTCCATGAGTTCGTAGTCCCCGTTCGGGTTTATTTTAACGAAATTACCCATTTGAGGACTCCTAGGCCCCTCGGGCGTGCATCCATTTCCCTCCAAGGTCACTGAGGACCTCCAGACACCCCCCACGCCGTGGTCCCGCTGAGCAACATCGAGGCCCATTGCTCTGCCCCTCGGAGGCCCTGTGTGCGTGCCGAGTGATGGGCAACACTCTGCACGTTCCTTGAGGAGAGCTACATTTCCAGAGCCCTCAAACAGCCTCAGGACCAGATTTCTGGTGAGTCCGAAGCTCCCAGGAAATATTTGTCGTCGCCCTTGTGAGAGCTGCCGTGAGAAAACACTCTGCTTTGCCTCCTTCGCGGGCCTCGTACCTGAAGGCACTCTGCTCGAGGAGAACGTCAGCATCTCGCAATGCTGAGTCGCTAACGGGACAGCCAGATTGAGCACAGGCCTGGAGGGAAGGCCCTGACGTGAGGTGCAGAAGCGGAGCCGCGCAGCAGTTTCCATGAGGCCGTAGCCTCTGCTCTGCGTGTCTTTAACGGCAGTAGAGTTTCCTGGACACCTGGGAGGCTCGCGGGGGCACCCTGTTCCAGGCTGGAACACGGAGTACTCCCAGGCACCCCTGGGTCTGCTGAGCAACGTCCAGGCCCGGAGCCCTTTGGAGCCGCTCTCTATACGCCGAGTGTAGGGAAACGCCCTGCACTCTCTCCTGGAGCAGATTCGATTCCCCACCAAACCCACACTTTCACGAACAGACTTCTGGCACGTCTCACATGCCTTTGAGGTCTTACGCCTTGCCCTAGCCTGAGCTGCCCTGAGAGACCCCTCGGCCTCGCATTGCATCTAGGACCTCCTGCCTGAAATCACCCTGCCTCCAAGCGAAAGTCGCCTTGCGTTCTTACTGCGATTTAAGCCCTGTGCTTCCTGTGGCCCTGCAGGCTTTGGAATAGCCACAGGCCCCAGAGGCGTAACTAGGCAGGGCATTCCTTGGTTGAGGCAGTTCACTTGACCCAGAACACCCTGCTTCGGGGAGTTGGTTCAGGGAAGCAAACGCAGGGTAACATGTGTCTCTTTGGACTGGTTAGAAACCACAGGGAGGTAAGCTGAGTGTGCGCGTGGAAACGGGAGCCTGCTGCAACTATCCTTGCTTTCCCACTTGGAAGGCTGCATTCATGCTGCCTTGAAGCTGCCTGACGTCCCCTGCTGTTGACAGGCCTGGAAACCCGGTCGAAATGCTTCTGGGAAGAAAATGAGTTTGCTCCGTCTCAACCCGGTGCTTCCATGGCCGCGGTGGTGGTTAGCCTGACAAGCTCCAGAGCGAAAGGGAAACTCAACGTGAGAATTTGCCTCCAGTTTAGGTCCTGCGTAGCCGGGTAGGAAGGGCGGCATGCAGCAGTTTCCATGAGTTCGTAGTCCCCGTTCGGGTTTATTTTAACGAAATTACCCATTTGAGGACTCCTAGGCCCCTCGGGCGTGCATCCATTTCCCTCCAAGGTCACTGAGGACCTCCAGACACCCCCCACGCCGTGGTCCCGCTGAGCAACATCGAGGCCCATTGCTCTGCCCCTCGGAGGCCCTGTGTGCGTGCCGAGTGATGGGCAACACTCTGCACGTTCCTTGAGGAGAGCTACATTTCCAGAGCCCTCAAACAGCCTCAGGACCAGATTTCTGGTGAGTCCGAAGCTCCCAGGAAATATTTGTCGTCGCCCTTGTGAGAGCTGCCGTGAGAAAACACTCTGCTTTGCCTCCTTCGCGGGCCTCGTACCTGAAGGCACTCTGCTCGAGGAGAACGTCAGCATCTCGCAATGCTGAGTCGCTAACGGGACAGCCAGATTGAGCACAGGCCTGGAGGGAAGGCCCTGACGTGAGGTGCAGAAGTGGAGCCGCGCAGCAGTTTCCATGAGGCCGTAGCCTCTGCTCTGCGTGTCTTTAACGGCAGTAGAGTTTCCTGGACACCTGGGAGGCTCGCGGGGGCACCCTGTTCCAGGCTGGAACACGGAGTACTCCCAGGCACCCCTGGGTCTGCTGAGCAACGTCCAGGCACGGAGCCCTTTGGAGCCGCTCTCTATACGCCGAGTGTAGGGAAACGCCCTGCACTCTCTCCTGGAGCAGATTCGATTCCCCACCAAACCCACACTTTCACGAACAGACTTCTGGCACGTCTCACATGCCTTTGAGGTCTTACGCCTTGCCCTAGCCTGAGCCGCCCTGAGAGACCCCTCGGCCTCGCATTGCATCTAGGACCTCCTGCCTGAAATCACCCTGCCTCCAAGCGAAAGTCGCCTTGCGTTCTTACTGCGATTTAAGCCCTGTGCTTCCTGTGGCCCTGCAGGCTTTGGAATAGCCACAGGCCCCAGAGGCGTAACTAGGCAGGGCATTCCTTGGTTGAGGCAGTTCACTTGACCCAGAACACCCTGCTTCGGGGAGTTGGTTCAGGGAAGCAAACGCAGGGTAACATGTGTCTCTTTGGACTGGTTAGAAACCACAGGGAGGTAAGCTGAGTGTGCGCGAGGAAACGGGAGCCTGCTGGAACTATCCTTGCTTTCCCACTTGGAAGGCTGCATTCATGCTGCCTTGAAGCTGCCTGACGTCCCCTGCTGTTGACAGGCCTGGAAACCCGGTCGAAAGGCTTCTGGGAAGAAAATGAGTTTGCTCCGTCTCAACCCGGTGCTTCCATGGCCGCGGTGGTGGTTAGCCTGACAAGCTCCAGAGCGAAAGGGAAACTCAACGTGAGAATTTGCCTCCAGTTTAGGTCCTGCGTAGCCGGGTAGGAAGGGCGGCATGCAGCAGTTTCCATGAGTTCGTAGTCCCCGTTCGGGTTTATTTTAACGAAATTACCCATTTGAGGACTCCTAGGCCCCTCGGGCGTGCATCCATTTCCCTCCAAGGTCACTGAGGACCTCCAGACACCCCCCACGCCGTGGTCCCGCTGAGCAACATCGAGGCCCATTGCTCTGCCCCTCGGAGGCCCTGTGTGCGTGCCGAGTGATGGGCAACACTCTGCACGTTCCTTGAGGAGAGCTACATTTCCAGAGCCCTCAAACAGCCTCAGGACCAGATTTCTGGTGAGTCCGAAGCTCCCAGGAAATATTTGTCGTCGCCCTTGTGAGAGCTGCCGTGAGAAAACACTCTGCTTTGCCTCCTTCGCGGGCCTCGTACCTGAAGGCACTCTGCTCGAGGAGAACGTCAGCATCTCGCAATGCTGAGTCGCTAACGGGACAGCCAGATTGAGCACAGGCCTGGAGGGAAGGCCCTGACGTGAGGTGCAGAAGCGGAGCCGCGCAGCAGTTTCCATGAGGCCGTAGCCTCTGCTCTGCGTGTCTTTAACGGCAGTAGAGTTTCCTGGACACCTGGGAGGCTCGCGGGGGCACCCTGTTCCAGGCTGGAACACGGAGTACTCCCAGGCACCCCTGGGTCTGCTGAGCAACGTCCAGGCCCGGAGCCCTTTGGAGCCGCTCTCTATACGCCGAGTGTAGGGAAACGCCCTGCACTCTCTCCTGGAGCAGATTCGATTCCCCACCAAACCCACACTTTCACGAACAGACTTCTGGCACGTCTCACATGCCTTTGAGGTCTTACGCCTTGCCCTAGCCTGAGCTGCCCTGAGAGACCCCTCGGCCTCGCATTGCATCTAGGACCTCCTGCCTGAAATCACCCTGCCTCCAAGCGAAAGTCGCCTTGCGTTCTTACTGCGATTTAAGCCCTGTGCTTCCTGTGGCCCTGCAGGCTTTGGAATAGCCACAGGCCCCAGAGGCGTAACTAGGCAGGGCATTCCTTGGTTGAGGCAGTTCACTTGACCCAGAACACCCTGCTTCGGGGAGTTGGTTCAGGGAAGCAAACGCAGGGTAACATGTGTCTCTTTGGACTGGTTAGAAACCACAGGGAGGTAAGCTGAGTGTGCGCGAGGAAACGGGAGCCTGCTGGAACTATCCTTGCTTTCCCACTTGGAAGGCTGCATTCATGCTGCCTTGAAGCTGCCTGACGTCCCCTGCTGTTGACAGGCCTGGAAACCCGGTCGAAAGGCTTCTGGGAAGAAAATGAGTTTGCTCCGTCTCAACCCGGTGCTTCCATGGCCGCGGTGGTGGTTAGCCTGACAAGCTCCAGAGCGAAAGGGAAACTCAACGTGAGAATTTGCCTCCAGTTTAGGTCCTGCGTAGCCGGGTAGGAAGGGCGGCATGCAGCAGTTTCCATGAGTTCGTAGTCCCCGTTCGGGTTTATTTTAACGAAATTACCCATTTGAGGACTCCTAGGCCCCTCGGGCGTGCATCCATTTCCCTCCAAGGTCACTGAGGACCTCCAGACACCCCCCACGCCGTGGTCCCGCTGAGCAACATCGAGGCCCATTGCTCTGCCCCTCGGAGGCCCTGTGTGCGTG
Organism: Orcinus orca; assembly: GCF_937001465.1. Classification (NCBI taxonomy): domain Eukaryota; kingdom Metazoa; phylum Chordata; class Mammalia; order Artiodactyla; family Delphinidae; genus Orcinus; species Orcinus orca. The sequence goes on along the minus strand of NW_026044069.1, from coordinate 792,736 downwards.
CCGAGTGATGGGCAACACTCTGCACGTTCCTTGAGGAGAGCTACATTTCCAGAGCCCTCAAACAGCCTCAGGACCAGATTTCTGGTGAGTCCGAAGCTCCCAGGAAATATTTGTCGTCGCCCTTGTGAGAGCTGCCGTGAGAAAACACTCTGCTTTGCCTCCTTCGCGGGCCTCGTACCTGAAGGCACTCTGCTCGAGGAGAACGTCAGCATCTCGCAATGCTGAGTCGCTAACGGGACAGCCAGATTGAGCACAGGCCTGGAGGGAAGGCCCTGACGTGAGGTGCAGAAGCGGAGCCGCGCAGCAGTTTCCATGAGGCCGTAGCCTCTGCTCTGCGTGTCTTTAACGGCAGTAGAGTTTCCTGGACACCTGGGAGGCTCGCGGGGGCACCCTCTTCCAGGCTGGAACACGGAGTACTCCCAGGCACCCCTGGGTCTGCTGAGCAACGTCCAGGCCCGGAGCCCTTTGGAGCCGCTCTCTATACGCCGAGTGTAGGGAAACGCCCTGCACTCTCTCCTGGAGCAGATTCGATTCCCCACCAAACCCACACTTTCACGAACAGACTTCTGGCACGTCTCACATGCCTTTGAGGTCTTACGCCTTGCCCTAGCCTGAGCTGCCCTGAGAGACCCCTCGGCCTCGCATTGCATCTAGGACCTCCTGCCTGAAATCACCCTGCCTCCAAGCGAAAGTCGCCTTGCGTTCTTACTGCGATTTAAGCCCTGTGCTTCCTGTGGCCCTGCAGGCTTTGGAATAGCCACAGGCCCCAGAGGCGTAACTAGGCAGGGCATTCCTTGGTTGAGGCAGTTCACTTGACCCAGAACACCCTGCTTCGGGGAGTTGGTTCAGGGAAGCAAACGCAGGGTAACATGTGTCTCTTTGGACTGGTTAGAAACCACAGGGAGGTAAGCTGAGTGTGCGCGTGGAAACGGGAGCCTGCTGCAACTATCCTTGCTTTCCCACTTGGAAGGCTGCATTCATGCTGCCTTGAAGCTGCCTGACGTCCCCTGCTGTTGACAGGCCTGGAAACCCGGTCGAAAGGCTTCTGGGAAGAAAATGAGTTTGCTCCGTCTCAACCCGGTGCTTCCATGGCCGCGGTGGTGGTTAGCCTGACAAGCTCCAGAGCGAAAGGGAAACTCAACGTGAGAATTTGCCTCCAGTTTAGGTCCTGCGTAGCCGGGTAGGAAGGGCGGCATGCAGCAGTTTCCATGAGTTCGTAGTCCCCGTTCGGGTTTATTTTAACGAAATTACCCATTTGAGGACTCCTAGGCCCCTCGGGCGTGCATCCATTTCCCTCCAAGGTCACTGAGGACCTCCAGACACCCCCCACGCCGTGGTCCCGCTGAGCAACATCGAGGCCCATTGCTCTGCCCCTCGGAGGCCCTGTGTGCGTGCCGAGTGATGGGCAACACTCTGCACGTTCCTTGAGGAGAGCTACATTTCCAGAGCCCTCAAACAGCCTCAGGACCAGATTTCTGGTGAGTCCGAAGCTCCCAGGAAATATTTGTCGTCGCCCTTGTGAGAGCTGCCGTGAGAAAACACTCTGCTTTGCCTCCTTCGCGGGCCTCGTACCTGAAGGCACTCTGCTCGAGGAGAACGTCAGCATCTCGCAATGCTGAGTCGCTAACGGGACAGCCAGATTGAGCACAGGCCTGGAGGGAAGGCCCTGACGTGAGGTGCAGAAGCGGAGCCGCGCAGCAGTTTCCATGAGGCCGTAGCCTCTGCTCTGCGTGTCTTTAACGGCAGTAGAGTTTCCTGGACACCTGGGAGGCTCGCGGGGGCACCCTGTTCCAGGCTGGAACACGGAGTACTCCCAGGCACCCCTGGGTCTGCTGAGCAACGTCCAGGCCCGGAGCCCTTTGGAGCCGCTCTCTATACGCCGAGTGTAGGGAAACGCCCTGCACTCTCTCCTGGAGCAGATTCGATTCCCCACCAAACCCACACTTTCACGAACAGACTTCTGGCACGTCTCACATGCCTTTGAGGTCTTACGCCTTGCCCTAGCCTGAGCCGCCCTGAGAGACCCCTCGGCCTCGCATTGCATCTAGGACCTCCTGCCTGAAATCACCCTGCCTCCAAGCGAAAGTCGCCTTGCGTTCTTACTGCGATTTAAGCCCTGTGCTTCCTGTGGCCCTGCAGGCTTTGGAATAGCCACAGGCCCCAGAGGCGTAACTAGGCAGGGCATTCCTTGGTTGAGGCAGTTCACTTGACCCAGAACACCCTGCTTCGGGGAGTTGGTTCAGGGAAGCAAACGCAGGGTAACATGTGTCTCTTTGGACTGGTTAGAAACCACAGGGAGGTAAGCTGAGTGTGCGCGTGGAAACGGGAGCCTGCTGCAACTATCCTTGCTTTCCCACTTGGAAGGCTGCATTCATGCTGCCTTGAAGCTGCCTGACGTCCCCTGCTGTTGACAGGCCTGGAAACCCGGTCGAAAGGCTTCTGGGAAGAAAATGAGTTTGCTCCGTCTCAACCCGGTGCTTCCATGGCCGCGGTGGTGGTTAGCCTGACAAGCTCCAGAGCGAAAGGGAAACTCAACGTGAGAATTTGCCTCCAGTTTAGGTCCTGCGTAGCCGGGTAGGAAGGGCGGCATGCAGCAGTTTCCATGAGTTCGTAGTCCCCGTTCGGGTTTATTTTAACGAAATTACCCATTTGAGGACTCCTAGGCCCCTCGGGCGTGCATCCATTTCCCTCCAAGGTCACTGAGGACCTCCAGACACCCCCCACGCCGTGGTCCCGCTGAGCAACATCGAGGCCCATTGCTCTGCCCCTCGGAGGCCCTGTGTGCGTGCCGAGTGATGGGCAACACTCTGCACGTTCCTTGAGGAGAGCTACATTTCCAGAGCCCTCAAACAGCCTCAGGACCAGATTTCTGGTGAGTCCGAAGCTCCCAGGAAATATTTGTCGTCGCCCTTGTGAGAGCTGCCGTGAGAAAACACTCTGCTTTGCCTCCTTCGCGGGCCTCGTACCTGAAGGCACTCTGCTCGAGGAGAACGTCAGCATCTCGCAATGCTGAGTCGCTAACGGGACAGCCAGATTGAGCACAGGCCTGGAGGGAAGGCCCTGACGTGAGGTGCAGAAGCGGAGCCGCGCAGCAGTTTCCATGAGGCCGTAGCCTCTGCTCTGCGTGTCTTTAACGGCAGTAGAGTTTCCTGGACACCTGGGAGGCTCGCGGGGGCACCCTGTTCCAGGCTGGAACACGGAGTACTCCCAGGCACCCCTGGGTCTGCTGAGCAACGTCCAGGCCCGGAGCCCTTTGGAGCCGCTCTCTATACGCCGAGTGTAGGGAAACGCCCTGCACTCTCTCCTGGAGCAGATTCGATTCCCCACCAAACCCACACTTTCACGAACAGACTTCTGGCACGTCTCACATGCCTTTGAGGTCTTACGCCTTGCCCTAGCCTGAGCTGCCCTGAGAGACCCCTCGGCCTCGCATTGCATCTAGGACCTCCTGCCTGAAATCACCCTGCCTCCAAGCGAAAGTCGCCTTGCGTTCTTACTGCGATTTAAGCCCTGTGCTTCCTGTGGCCCTGCAGGCTTTGGAATAGCCACAGGCCCCAGAGGCGTAACTAGGCAGGGCATTCCTTGGTTGAGGCAGTTCACTTGACCCAGAACACCCTGCTTCGGGGAGTTGGTTCAGGGAAGCAAACGCAGGGTAACATGTGTCTCTTTGGACTGGTTAGAAACCACAGGGAGGTAAGCTGAGTGTGCGCGTGGAAACGGGAGCCTGCTGCAACTATCCTTGCTTTCCCACTTGGAAGGCTGCATTCATGCTGCCTTGAAGCTGCCTGACGTCCCCTGCTGTTGACAGGCCTGGAAACCCGGTCGAAATGCTTCTGGGAAGAAAATGAGTTTGCTCCGTCTCAACCCGGTGCTTCCATGGCCGCGGTGGTGGTTAGCCTGACAAGCTCCAGAGCGAAAGGGAAACTCAACGTGAGAATTTGCCTCCAGTTTAGGTCCTGCGTAGCCGGGTAGGAAGGGCGGCATGCAGCAGTTTCCATGAGTTCGTAGTCCCCGTTCGGGTTTATTTTAACGAAATTACCCATTTGAGGACTCCTAGGCCCCTCGGGCGTGCATCCATTTCCCTCCAAGGTCACTGAGGACCTCCAGACACCCCCCACGCCGTGGTCCCGCTGAGCAACATCGAGGCCCATTGCTCTGCCCCTCGGAGGCCCTGTGTGCGTGCCGAGTGATGGGCAACACTCTGCACGTTCCTTGAGGAGAGCTACATTTCCAGAGCCCTCAAACAGCCTCAGGACCAGATTTCTGGTGAGTCCGAAGCTCCCAGGAAATATTTGTCGTCGCCCTTGTGAGAGCTGCCGTGAGAAAACACTCTGCTTTGCCTCCTTCGCGGGCCTCGTACCTGAAGGCACTCTGCTCGAGGAGAACGTCAGCATCTCGCAATGCTGAGTCGCTAACGGGACAGCCAGATTGAGCACAGGCCTGGAGGGAAGGCCCTGACGTGAGGTGCAGAAGCGGAGCCGCGCAGCAGTTTCCATGAGGCCGTAGCCTCTGCTCTGCGTGTCTTTAACGGCAGTAGAGTTTCCTGGACACCTGGGAGGCTCGCGGGGGCACCCTGTTCCAGGCTGGAACACGGAGTACTCCCAGGCACCCCTGGGTCTGCTGAGCAACGTCCAGGCCCGGAGCCCTTTGGAGCCGCTCTCTATACGCCGAGTGTAGGGAAACGCCCTGCACTCTCTCCTGGAGCAGATTCGATTCCCCACCAAACCCACACTTTCACGAACAGACTTCTGGCACGTCTCACATGCCTTTGAGGTCTTACGCCTTGCCCTAGCCTGAGCTGCCCTGAGAGACCCCTCGGCCTCGCATTGCATCTAGGACCTCCTGCCTGAAATCACCCTGCCTCCAAGCGAAAGTCGCCTTGCGTTCTTACTGCGATTTAAGCCCTGTGCTTCCTGTGGCCCTGCAGGCTTTGGAATAGCCACAGGCCCCAGAGGCGTAACTAGGCAGGGCATTCCTTGGTTGAGGCAGTTCACTTGACCCAGAACACCCTGCTTCGGGGAGTTGGTTCAGGGAAGCAAACGCAGGGTAACATGTGTCTCTTTGGACTGGTTAGAAACCACAGGGAGGTAAGCTGAGTGTGCGCGTGGAAACGGGAGCCTGCTGCAACTATCCTTGCTTTCCCACTTGGAAGGCTGCATTCATGCTGCCTTGAAGCTGCCTGACGTCCCCTGCTGTTGACAGGCCTGGAAACCCGGTCGAAAGGCTTCTGGGAAGAAAATGAGTTTGCTCCGTCTCAACCCGGTGCTTCCATGGCCGCGGTGGTGGTTAGCCTGACAAGCTCCAGAGCGAAAGGGAAACTCAACGTGAGAATTTGCCTCCAGTTTAGGTCCTGCGTAGCCGGGTAGGAAGGGCGGCATGCAGCAGTTTCCATGAGTTCGTAGTCCCCGTTCGGGTTTATTTTAACGAAATTACCCATTTGAGGACTCCTAGGCCCCTCGGGCGTGCATCCATTTCCCTCCAAGGTCACTGAGGACCTCCAGACACCCCCCACGCCGTGGTCCCGCTGAGCAACATCGAGGCCCATTGCTCTGCCCCTCGGAGGCCCTGTGTGCGTGCCGAGTGATGGGCAACACTCTGCACGTTCCTTGAGGAGAGCTACATTTCCAGAGCCCTCAAACAGCCTCAGGACCAGATTTCTGGTGAGTCCGAAGCTCCCAGGAAATATTTGTCGTCGCCCTTGTGAGAGCTGCCGTGAGAAAACACTCTGCTTTGCCTCCTTCGCGGGCCTCGTACCTGAAGGCACTCTGCTCGAGGAGAACGTCAGCATCTCGCAATGCTGAGTCGCTAACGGGACAGCCAGATTGAGCACAGGCCTGGAGGGAAGGCCCTGACGTGAGGTGCAGAAGCGGAGCCGCGCAGCAGTTTCCATGAGGCCGTAGCCTCTGCTCTGCGTGTCTTTAACGGCAGTAGAGTTTCCTGGACACCTGGGAGGCTCGCGGGGGCACCCTGTTCCAGGCTGGAACACGGAGTACTCCCAGGCACCCCTGGGTCTGCTGAGCAACGTCCAGGCCCGGAGCCCTTTGGAGCCGCTCTCTATACGCCGAGTGTAGGGAAACGCCCTGCACTCTCTCCTGGAGCAGATTCGATTCCCCACCAAACCCACACTTTCACGAACAGACTTCTGGCACGTCTCACATGCCTTTGAGGTCTTACGCCTTGCCCTAGCCTGAGCCGCCCTGAGAAGACCCCTCGGCCTCGCATTGCATCTAGGACCTCCTGCCTGAAATCACCCTGCCTCCAAGCGAAAGTCGCCTTGCGTTCTTACTGCGATTTAAGCCCTGTGCTTCCTGTGGCCCTGCAGGCTTTGGAATAGCCACAGGCCCCAGAGGCGTAACTAGGCAGGGCATTCCTTGGTTGAGGCAGTTCACTTGACCCAGAACACCCTGCTTCGGGGAGTTGGTTCAGGGAAGCAAACGCAGGGTAACATGTGTCTCTTTGGACTGGTTAGAAACCACAGGGAGGTAAGCTGAGTGTGCGCGAGGAAACGGGAGCCTGCTGGAACTATCCTTGCTTTCCCACTTGGAAGGCTGCATTCATGCTGCCTTGAAGCTGCCTGACGTCCCCTGCTGTTGACAGGCCTGGAAACCCGGTCGAAAGGCTTCTGGGAAGAAAATGAGTTTGCTCCGTCTCAACCCGGTGCTTCCATGGCCGCGGTGGTGGTTAGCCTGACAAGCTCCAGAGCGAAAGGGAAACTCAACGTGAGAATTTGCCTCCAGTTTAGGTCCTGCGTAGCCGGGTAGGAAGGGCGGCATGCAGCAGTTTCCATGAGTTCGTAGTCCCCGTTCGGGTTTATTTTAACGAAATTACCCATTTGAGGACTCCTAGGCCCCTCGGGCGTGCATCCATTTCCCTCCAAGGTCACTGAGGACCTCCAGACACCCCCCACGCCGTGGTCCCGCTGAGCAACATCGAGGCCCATTGCTCTGCCCCTCGGAGGCCCTGTGTGCGTGCCGAGTGATGGGCAACACTCTGCACGTTCCTTGAGGAGAGCTACATTTCCAGAGCCCTCAAACAGCCTCAGGACCAGATTTCTGGTGAGTCCGAAGCTCCCAGGAAATATTTGTCGTCGCCCTTGTGAGAGCTGCCGTGAGAAAACACTCTGCTTTGCCTCCTTCGCGGGCCTCGTACCTGAAGGCACTCTGCTCGAGGAGAACGTCAGCATCTCGCAATGCTGAGTCGCTAACGGGACAGCCAGATTGAGCACAGGCCTGGAGGGAAGGCCCTGACGTGAGGTGCAGAAGCGGAGCCGCGCAGCAGTTTCCATGAGGCCGTAGCCTCTGCTCTGCGTGTCTTTAACGGCAGTAGAGTTTCCTGGACACCTGGGAGGCTCGCGGGGGCACCCTGTTCCAGGCTGGAACACGGAGTACTCCCAGGCACCCCTGGGTCTGCTGAGCAACGTCCAGGCCCGGAGCCCTTTGGAGCCGCTCTCTATACGCCGAGTGTAGGGAAACGCCCTGCACTCTCTCCTGGAGCAGATTCGATTCCCCACCAAACCCACACTTTCACGAACAGACTTCTGGCACGTCTCACATGCCTTTGAGGTCTTACGCCTTGCCCTAGCCTGAGCTGCCCTGAGAGACCCCTCGGCCTCGCATTGCATCTAGGACCTCCTGCCTGAAATCACCCTGCCTCCAAGCGAAAGTCGCCTTGCGTTCTTACTGCGATTTAAGCCCTGTGCTTCCTGTGGCCCTGCAGGCTTTGGAATAGCCACAGGCCCCAGAGGCGTAACTAGGCAGGGCATTCCTTGGTTGAGGCAGTTCACTTGACCCAGAACACCCTGCTTCGGGGAGTTGGTTCAGGGAAGCAAACTCAGGGTAACATGTGTCTCTTTGGACTGGTTAGAAACCACAGGGAGGTAAGCTGAGTGTGCGCGTGGAAACGGGAGCCTGCTGGAACTATCCTTGCTTTCCCACTTGGAAGGCTGCATTCATGCTGCCTTGAAGCTGCCTGACGTCCCCTGCTGTTGACAGGCCTGGAAACCCGGTCGAAAGGCTTCTGGGAAGAAAATGAGTTTGCTCCGTCTCAACCCGGTGCTTCCATGGCCGCGGTGGTGGTTAGCCTGACAAGCTCCAGAGCGAAAGGGAAACTCAACGTGAGAATTTGCCTCCAGTTTAGGTCCTGCGTAGCCGGGTAGGAAGGGCGGCATGCAGCAGTTTCCATGAGTTCGTAGTCCCCGTTCGGGTTTATTTTAACGAAATTACCCATTTGAGGACTCCTAGGCCCCTCGGGCGTGCATCCATTTCCCTCCAAGGTCACTGAGGACCTCCAGACACCCCCCACGCCGTGGTCCCGCTGAGCAACATCGAGGCCCATTGCTCTGCCCCTCGGAGGCCCTGTGTGCGTGCCGAGTGATGGGCAACACTCTGCACGTTCCTTGAGGAGAGCTACATTTCCAGAGCCCTCAAACAGCCTCAGGACCAGATTTCTGGTGAGTCCGAAGCTCCCAGGAAATATTTGTCGTCGCCCTTGTGAGAGCTGCCGTGAGAAAACACTCTGCTTTGCCTCCTTCGCGGGCCTCGTACCTGAAGGCACTCTGCTCGAGGAGAACGTCAGCATCTCGCAATGCTGAGTCGCTAACGGGACAGCCAGATTGAGCACAGGCCTGGAGGGAAGGCCCTGACGTGAGGTGCAGAAGCGGAGCCGCGCAGCAGTTTCCATGAGGCCGTAGCCTCTGCTCTGCGTGTCTTTAACGGCAGTAGAGTTTCCTGGACACCTGGGAGGCTCGCGGGGGCACCCTGTTCCAGGCTGGAACACGGAGTACTCCCAGGCACCCCTGGGTCTGCTGAGCAACGTCCAGGCACGGAGCCCTTTGGAGCCGCTCTCTATACGCCGAGTGTAGGGAAACGCCCTGCACTCTCTCCTGGAGCAGATTCGATTCCCCACCAAACCCACACTTTCACGAACAGACTTCTGGCACGTCTCACATGCCTTTGAGGTCTTACGCCTTGCCCTAGCCTGAGCCGCCCTGAGAGACCCCTCGGCCTCGCATTGCATCTAGGACCTCCTGCCTGAAATCACCCTGCCTCCAAGCGAAAGTCGCCTTGCGTTCTTACTGCGATTTAAGCCCTGTGCTTCCTGTGGCCCTGCAGGCTTTGGAATAGCCACAGGCCCCAGAGGCGTAACTAGGCAGGGCATTCCTTGGTTGAGGCAGTTCACTTGACCCAGAACACCCTGCTTCGGGGAGTTGGTTCAGGGAAGCAAACTCAGGGTAACATGTGTCTCTTTGGACTGGTTAGAAACCACAGGGAGGTAAGCTGAGTGTGCGCGTGGAAACGGGAGCCTGCTGGAACTATCCTTGCTTTCCCACTTGGAAGGCTGCATTCATGCTGCCTTGAAGCTGCCTGACGTCCCCTGCTGTTGACAGGCCTGGAAACCCGGTCGAAAGGCTTCTGGGAAGAAAATGAGTTTGCTCCGTCTCAACCCGGTGCTTCCATGGCCGCGGTGGTGGTTAGCCTGACAAGCTCCAGAGCGAAAGGGAAACTCAACGTGAGAATTTGCCTCCAGTTTAGGTCCTGCGTAGCCGGGTAGGAAGGGCGGCATGCAGCAGTTTCCATGAGTTCGTAGTCCCCGTTCGGGTTTATTTTAACGAAATTACCCATTTGAGGACTCCTAGGCCCCTCGGGCGTGCATCCATTTCCCTCCAAGGTCACTGAGGACCTCCAGACACCCCCCACGCCGTGGTCCCGCTGAGCAACATCGAGGCCCATTGCTCTGCCCCTCGGAGGCCCTGTGTGCGTGCCGAGTGATGGGCAACACTCTGCACGTTCCTTGAGGAGAGCTACATTTCCAGAGCCCTCAAACAGCCTCAGGACCAGATTTCTGGTGAGTCCGAAGCTCCCAGGAAATATTTGTCGTCGCCCTTGTGAGAGCTGCCGTGAGAAAACACTCTGCTTTGCCTCCTTCGCGGGCCTCGTACCTGAAGGCACTCTGCTCGAGGAGAACGTCAGCATCTCGCAATGCTGAGTCGCTAACGGGACAGCCAGATTGAGCACAGGCCTGGAGGGAAGGCCCTGACGTGAGGTGCAGAAGCGGAGCCGCGCAGCAGTTTCCATGAGGCCGTAGCCTCTGCTCTGCGTGTCTTTAACGGCAGTAGAGTTTCCTGGACACCTGGGAGGCTCGCGGGGGCACCCTGTTCCAGGCTGGAACACGGAGTACTCCCAGGCACCCCTGGGTCTGCTGAGCAACGTCCAGGCACGGAGCCCTTTGGAGCCGCTCTCTATACGCCGAGTGTAGGGAAACGCCCTGCACTCTCTCCTGGAGCAGATTCGATTCCCCACCAAACCCACACTTTCACGAACAGACTTCTGGCACGTCTCACATGCCTTTGAGGTCTTACGCCTTGCCCTAGCCTGAGCCGCCCTGAGAGACCCCTCGGCCTCGCATTGCATCTAGGACCTCCTGCCTGAAATCACCCTGCCTCCAAGCGAAAGTCGGCTTGCGTTCTTACTGCGATTTAAGCCCTGTGCTTCCTGTGGCCCTGCAGGCTTTGGAATAGCCACAGGCCCCAGAGGCGTAACTAGGCAGGGCATTCCTTGGTTGAGGCAGTTCACTTGACCCAGAACACCCTGCTTCGGGGAGTTGGTTCAGGGAAGCAAACGCAGGGTAACATGTGTCTCTTTGGACTGGTTAGAAACCACAGGGAGGTAAGCTGAGTGTGCGCGAGGAAACGGGAGCCTGCTGGAACTATCCTTGCTTTCCCACTTGGAAGGCTGCATTCATGCTGCCTTGAAGCTGCCTGACGTCCCCTGCTGTTGACAGGCCTGGAAACCCGGTCGAAATGCTTCTGGGAAGAAAATGAGTTTGCTCCGTCTCAACCCGGTGCTTCCATGGCCGCGGTGGTGGTTAGCCTGACAAGCTCCAGAGCGAAAGGGAAACTCAACGTGAGAATTTGCCTCCAGTTTAGGTCCTGCGTAGCCGGGTAGGAAGGGCGGCATGCAGCAGTTTCCATGAGTTCGTAGTCCCCGTTCGGGTTTATTTTAACGAAATTACCCATTTGAGGACTCCTAGGCCCCTCGGGCGTGCATCCATTTCCCTCCAAGGTCACTGAGGACCTCCAGACACCCCCCACGCCGTGGTCCCGCTGAGCAACATCGAGGCCCATTGCTCTGCCCCTCGGAGGCCCTGTGTGCGTGCCGAGTGATGGGCAACACTCTGCACGTTCCTTGAGGAGAGCTACATTTCCAGAGCCCTCAAACAGCCTCAGGACCAGATTTCTGGTGAGTCCGAAGCTCCCAGGAAATATTTGTCGTCGCCCTTGTGAGAGCTGCCGTGAGAAAACACTCTGCTTTGCCTCCTTCGCGGGCCTCGTACCTGAAGGCACTCTGCTCGAGGAGAACGTCAGCATCTCGCAATGCTGAGTCGCTAACGGGACAGCCAGATTGAGCACAGGCCTGGAGGGAAGGCCCTGACGTGAGGTGCAGAAGCGGAGCCGCGCAGCAGTTTCCATGAGGCCGTAGCCTCTGCTCTGCGTGTCTTTAACGGCAGTAGAGTTTCCTGGACACCTGGGAGGCTCGCGGGGGCACCCTGTTCCAGGCTGGAACACGGAGTACTCCCAGGCACCCCTGGGTCTGCTGAGCAACGTCCAGGCCCGGAGCCCTTTGGAGCCGCTCTCTATACGCCGAGTGTAGGGAAACGCCCTGCACTCTCTCCTGGAGCAGATTCGATTCCCCACCAAACCCACACTTTCACGAACAGACTTCTGGCACGTCTCACATGCCTTTGAGGTCTTACGCCTTGCCCTAGCCTGAGCTGCCCTGAGAGACCCCTCGGCCTCGCATTGCATCTAGGACCTCCTGCCTGAAATCACCCTGCCTCCAAGCGAAAGTCGCCTTGCGTTCTTACTGCGATTTAAGCCCTGTGCTTCCTGTGGCCCTGCAGGCTTTGGAATAGCCACAGGCCCCAGAGGCGTAACTAGGCAGGGCATTCCTTGGTTGAGGCAGTTCACTTGACCCAGAACACCCTGCTTCGGGGAGTTGGTTCAGGGAAGCAAACGCAGGGTAACATGTGTCTCTTTGGACTGGTTAGAAACCACAGGGAGGTAAGCTGAGTGTGCGCGTGGAAACGGGAGCCTGCTGGAACTATCCTTGCTTTCCCACTTGGAAGGCTGCATTCATGCTGCCTTGAAGCTGCCTGACGTCCCCTGCTGTTGACAGGCCTGGAAACCCGGTCGAAAGGCTTCTGGGAAGAAAATGAGTTTGCTCCGTCTCAACCCGGTGCTTCCATGGCCGCGGTGGTGGTTAGCCTGACAAGCTCCAGAGCGAAAGGGAAACTCAACGTGAGAATTTGCCTCCAGTTTAGGTCCTGCGTAGCCGGGTAGGAAGGGCGGCATGCAGCAGTTTCCATGAGTTCGTAGTCCCCGTTCGGGTTTATTTTAACGAAATTACCCATTTGAGGACTCCTAGGCCCCTCGGGCGTGCATCCATTTCCCTCCAAGGTCACTGAGGACCTCCAGACACCCCCCACGCCGTGGTCCCGCTGAGCAACATCGAGGCCCATTGCTCTGCCCCTCGGAGGCCCTGTGTGCGTGCCGAGTGATGGGCAACACTCTGCACGTTCCTTGAGGAGAGCTACATTTCCAGAGCCCTCAAACAGCCTCAGGACCAGATTTCTGGTGAGTCCGAAGCTCCCAGGAAATATTTGTCGTCGCCCTTGTGAGAGCTGCCGTGAGAAAACACTCTGCTTTGCCTCCTTCGCGGGCCTCGTACCTGAAGGCACTCTGCTCGAGGAGAACGTCAGCATCTCGCAATGCTGAGTCGCTAACGGGACAGCCAGATTGAGCACAGGCCTGGAGGGAAGGCCCTGACGTGAGGTGCAGAAGCGGAGCCGCGCAGCAGTTTCCATGAGGCCGTAGCCTCTGCTCTGCGTGTCTTTAACGGCAGTAGAGTTTCCTGGACACCTGGGAGGCTCGCGGGGGCACCCTGTTCCAGGCTGGAACACGGAGTACTCCCAGGCACCCCTGGGTCTGCTGAGCAACGTCCAGGCCCGGAGCCCTTTGGAGCCGCTCTCTATACGCCGAGTGTAGGGAAACGCCCTGCACTCTCTCCTGGAGCAGATTCGATTCCCCACCAAACCCACACTTTCACGAACAGACTTCTGGCACGTCTCACATGCCTTTGAGGTCTTACGCCTTGCCCTAGCCTGAGCCGCCCTGAGAGACCCCTCGGCCTCGCATTGCATCTAGGACCTCCTGCCTGAAATCACCCTGCCTCCAAGCGAAAGTCGCCTTGCGTTCTTACTGCGATTTAAGCCCTGTGCTTCCTGTGGCCCTGCAGGCTTTGGAATAGCCACAGGCCCCAGAGGCGTAACTAGGCAGGGCATTCCTTGGTTGAGGCAGTTCACTTGACCCAGAACACCCTACTTCGGGGAGTTGGTTCAGGGAAGCAAACGCAGGGTAACATGTGTCTCTTTGGACTGGTTAGAAACCACAGGGAGGTAAGCTGAGTGTGCGCGTGGAAACGGGAGACTGCTGGAACTATCCTTGCTTTCCCACTTGGAAGGCTGCATTCATGCTGCCTTGAAGCTGCCTGACGTCCCCTGCTGTTGACAGGCCTGGAAACCCGGTCGAAATGCTTCTGGGAAGAAAATGAGTTTGCTCCGTCTCAACCCGGTGCTTCCATGGCCGCGGTGGTGGTTAGCCTGACAAGCTCCAGAGCGAAAGGGAAACTCAACGTGAGAATTTGCCTCCAGTTTAGGTCCTGCGTAGCCGGGTAGGAAGGGCGGCATGCAGCAGTTTCCATGAGTTGGTAGTCCCCGTTCGGGTTTATTTTAACGAAATTACCCATTTGAGGACTCCTAGGCCCCTCGGCTGTGCATCCATTTCCCTCCAAGGTCACTGAGGACCTCCAGACACCCCCCACGCCGTGGTCCCGCTGAGCAACATCGAGGCCCATTGCTCTGCCCCTCGGAGGCCCTGTGTGCGTGCCGAGTGATGGGCAACACTCTGCACGTTCCTTGAGGAGAGCTACATTTCCAGAGCCCTCAAACAGCCTCAGGACCAGATTTCTGGTGAGTCCGAAGCTCCCAGGAAATATTTGTCGTCGCCCTTGTGAGAGCTGCCGTGAGAAAACACTCTGCTTTGCCTCCTTCGCGGGCCTCGTACCTGAAGGCACTCTGCTCGAGGAGAACGTCAGCATCTCGCAATGCTGAGTCGCTAACGGGACAGCCAGATTGAGCACAGGCCTGGAGGGAAGGCCCTGACGTGAGGTGCAGAAGCGGAGCCGCGCAGCAGTTTCCATGAGGCCGTAGCCTCTGCTCTGCGTGTCTTTAACGGCAGTAGAGTTTCCTGGACACCTGGGAGGCTCGCGGGGGCACCCTGTTCCAGGCTGGAACACGGAGTACTCCCAGGCACCCCTGGGTCTGCTGAGCAACGTCCAGGCACGGAGCCCTTTGGAGCCGCTCTCTATACGCCGAGTGTAGGGAAACGCCCTGCACTCTCTCCTGGAGCAGATTCGATTCCCCACCAAACCCACACTTTCACGAACAGACTTCTGGCACGTCTCACATGCCTTTGAGGTCTTACGCCTTGCCCTAGCCTGAGCTGCCCTGAGAGACCCCTCGGCCTCGCATTGCATCTAGGACCTCCTGCCTGAAATCACCCTGCCTCCAAGCGAAAGTCGCCTTGCGTTCTTACTGCGATTTAAGCCCTGTGCTTCCTGTGGCCCTGCAGGCTTTGGAATAGCCACAGGCCCCAGAGGCGTAACTAGGCAGGGCATTCCTTGGTTGAGGCAGTTCACTTGACCCAGAACACCCTGCTTCGGGGAGTTGGTTCAGGGAAGCAAACGCAGGGTAACATGTGTCTCTTTGGACTGGTTAGAAACCACAGGGAGGTAAGCTGAGTGTGCGCGTGGAAACGGGAGCCTGCTGGAACTATCCTTGCTTTCCCACTTGGAAGGCTGCATTCATGCTGCCTTGAAGCTGCCTGACGTCCCCTGCTGTTGACAGGCCTGGAAACCCGGTCGAAAGGCTTCTGGGAAGAAAATGAGTTTGCTCCGTCTCAACCCGGTGCTTCCATGGCCGCGGTGGTGGTTAGCCTGACAAGCTCCAGAGCGAAAGGGAAACTCAACGTGAGAATTTGCCTCCAGTTTAGGTCCTGCGTAGCCGGGTAGGAAGGGCGGCATGCAGCAGTTTCCATGAGTTCGTAGTCCCCGTTCGGGTTTATTTTAACGAAATTACCCATTTGAGGACTCCTAGGCCCCTCGGGCGTGCATCCATTTCCCTCCAAGGTCACTGAGGACCTCCAGACACCCCCCACGCCGTGGTCCCGCTGAGCAACATCGAGGCCCATTGCTCTGCCCCTCGGAGGCCCTGTGTGCGTGCCGAGTGATGGGCAACACTCTGCACGTTCCTTGAGGAGAGCTACATTTCCAGAGCCCTCAAACAGCCTCAGGACCAGATTTCTGGTGAGTCCGAAGCTCCCAGGAAATATTTGTCGTCGCCCTTGTGAGAGCTGCCGTGAGAAAACACTCTGCTTTGCCTCCTTCGCGGGCCTCGTACCTGAAGGCACTCTGCTCGAGGAGAACGTCAGCATCTCGCAATGCTGAGTCGCTAACGGGACAGCCAGATTGAGCACAGGCCTGGAGGGAAGGCCCTGACGTGAGGTGCAGAAGCGGAGCCGCGCAGCAGTTTCCATGAGGCCGTAGCCTCTGCTCTGCGTGTCTTTAACGGCAGTAGAGTTTCCTGGACACCTGGGAGGCTCGCGGGGGCACCCTGTTCCAGGCTGGAACACGGAGTACTCCCAGGCACCCCTGGGTCTGCTGAGCAACGTCCAGGCCCGGAGCCCTTTGGAGCCGCTCTCTATACGCCGAGTGTAGGGAAACGCCCTGCACTCTCTCCTGGAGCAGATTCGATTCCCCACCAAACCCACACTTTCACGAACAGACTTCTGGCACGTCTCACATGCCTTTGAGGTCTTACGCCTTGCCCTAGCCTGAGCCGCCCTGAGAGACCCCTCGGCCTCGCATTGCATCTAGGACCTCCTGCCTGAAATCACCCTGCCTCCAAGCGAAAGTCGCCTTGCGTTCTTACTGCGATTTAAGCCCTGTGCTTCCTGTGGCCCTGCAGGCTTTGGAATAGCCACAGGCCCCAGAGGCGTAACTAGGCAGGGCATTCCTTGGTTGAGGCAGTTCACTTGACCCAGAACACCCTACTTCGGGGAGTTGGTTCAGGGAAGCAAACGCAGGGTAACATGTGTCTCTTTGGACTGGTTAGAAACCACAGGGAGGTAAGCTGAGTGTGCGCGTGGAAACGGGAGACTGCTGGAACTATCCTTGCTTTCCCACTTGGAAGGCTGCATTCATGCTGCCTTGAAGCTGCCTGACGTCCTCTGCTGTTGACAGGCCTGGAAACCCGGTCGAAATGCTTCTGGGAAGAAAATGAGTTTGCTCCGTCTCAACCCGGTGCTTCCATGGCCGCGGTGGTGGTTAGCCTGACAAGCTCCAGAGCGAAAGGGAAACTCAACGTGAGAATTTGCCTCCAGTTTAGGTCCTGCGTAGCCGGGTAGGAAGGGCGGCATGCAGCAGTTTCCATGAGTTGGTAGTCCCCGTTCGGGTTTATTTTAACGAAATTACCCATTTGAGGACTCCTAGGCCCCTCGGCTGTGCATCCATTTCCCTCCAAGGTCACTGAGGACCTCCAGACACCCCCCACGCCGTGGTCCCGCTGAGCAACATCGAGGCCCATTGCTCTGCCCCTCGGAGGCCCTGTGTGCGTGCCGAGTGATGGGCAACACTCTGCACGTTCCTTGAGGAGAGCTACATTTCCAGAGCCCTCAAACAGCCTCAGGACCAGATTTCTGGTGAGTCCGAAGCTCCCAGGAAATATTTGTCGTCGCCCTTGTGAGAGCTGCCGTGAGAAAACACTCTGCTTTGCCTCCTTCGCGGGCCTCGTACCTGAAGGCACTCTGCTCGAGGAGAACGTCAGCATCTCGCAATGCTGAGTCGCTAACGGGACAGCCAGATTGAGCACAGGCCTGGAGGGAAGGCCCTGACGTGAGGTGCAGAAGCGGAGCCGCGCAGCAGTTTCCATGAGGCCGTAGCCTCTGCTCTGCGTGTCTTTAACGGCAGTAGAGTTTCCTGGACACCTGGGAGGCTCGCGGGGGCACCCTGTTCCAGGCTGGAACACGGAGTACTCCCAGGCACCCCTGGGTCTGCTGAGCAACGTCCAGGCACGGAGCCCTTTGGAGCCGCTCTCTATACGCCGAGTGTAGGGAAACGCCCTGCACTCTCTCCTGGAGCAGATTCGATTCCCCACCAAACCCACACTTTCACGAACAGACTTCTGGCACGTCTCACATGCCTTTGAGGTCTTACGCCTTGCCCTAGCCTGAGCCGCCCTGAGAGACCCCTCGGCCTCGCATTGCATCTAGGACCTCCTGCCTGAAATCACCCTGCCTCCAAGCGAAAGTCGGCTTGCGTTCTTACTGCGATTTAAGCCCTGTGCTTCCTGTGGCCCTGCAGGCTTTGGAATAGCCACAGGCCCCAGAGGCGTAACTAGGCAGGGCATTCCTTGGTTGAGGCAGTTCACTTGACCCAGAACACCCTGCTTCGGGGAGTTGGTTCAGGGAAGCAAACGCAGGGTAACATGTGTCTCTTTGGACTGGTTAGAAACCACAGGGAGGTAAGCTGAGTGTGCGCGAGGAAACGGGAGCCTGCTGGAACTATCCTTGCTTTCCCACTTGGAAGGCTGCATTCATGCTGCCTTGAAGCTGCCTGACGTCCCCTGCTGTTGACAGGCCTGGAAACCCGGTCGAAATGCTTCTGGGAAGAAAATGAGTTTGCTCCGTCTCAACCCGGTGCTTCCATGGCCGCGGTGGTGGTTAGCCTGACAAGCTCCAGAGCGAAAGGGAAACTCAACGTGAGAATTTGCCTCCAGTTTAGGTCCTGCGTAGCCGGGTAGGAAGGGCGGCATGCAGCAGTTTCCATGAGTTCGTAGTCCCCGTTCGGGTTTATTTTAACGAAATTACCCATTTGAGGACTCCTAGGCCCCTCGGGCGTGCATCCATTTCCCTCCAAGGTCACTGAGGACCTCCAGACACCCCCCACGCCGTGGTCCCGCTGAGCAACATCGAGGCCCATTGCTCTGCCCCTCGGAGGCCCTGTGTGCGTGCCGAGTGATGGGCAACACTCTGCACGTTCCTTGAGGAGAGCTACATTTCCAGAGCCCTCAAACAGCCTCAGGACCAGATTTCTGGTGAGTCCGAAGCTCCCAGGAAATATTTGTCGTCGCCCTTGTGAGAGCTGCCGTGAGAAAACACTCTGCTTTGCCTCCTTCGCGGGCCTCGTACCTGAAGGCACTCTGCTCGAGGAGAACGTCAGCATCTCGCAATGCTGAGTCGCTAACGGGACAGCCAGATTGAGCACAGGCCTGGAGGGAAGGCCCTGACGTGAGGTGCAGAAGCGGAGCCGCGCAGCAGTTTCCATGAGGCCGTAGCCTCTGCTCTGCGTGTCTTTAACGGCAGTAGAGTTTCCTGGACACCTGGGAGGCTCGCGGGGGCACCCTGTTCCAGGCTGGAACACGGAGTACTCCCAGGCACCCCTGGGTCTGCTGAGCAACGTCCAGGCCCGGAGCCCTTTGGAGCCGCTCTCTATACGCCGAGTGTAGGGAAACGCCCTGCACTCTCTCCTGGAGCAGATTCGATTCCCCACCAAACCCACACTTTCACGAACAGACTTCTGGCACGTCTCACATGCCTTTGAGGTCTTACGCCTTGCCCTAGCCTGAGCTGCCCTGAGAGACCCCTCGGCCTCGCATTGCATCTAGGACCTCCTGCCTGAAATCACCCTGCCTCCAAGCGAAAGTCGCCTTGCGTTCTTACTGCGATTTAAGCCCTGTGCTTCCTGTGGCCCTGCAGGCTTTGGAATAGCCACAGGCCCCAGAGGCGTAACTAGGCAGGGCATTCCTTGGTTGAGGCAGTTCACTTGACCCAGAACACCCTGCTTCGGGGAGTTGGTTCAGGGAAGCAAACTCAGGGTAACATGTGTCTCTTTGGACTGGTTAGAAACCACAGGGAGGTAAGCTGAGTGTGCGCGTGGAAACGGGAGCCTGCTGGAACTATCCTTGCTTTCCCACTTGGAAGGCTGCATTCATGCTGCCTTGAAGCTGCCTGACGTCCCCTGCTGTTGACAGGCCTGGAAACCCGGTCGAAAGGCTTCTGGGAAGAAAATGAGTTTGCTCCGTCTCAACCCGGTGCTTCCATGGCCGCGGTGGTGGTTAGCCTGACAAGCTCCAGAGCGAAAGGGAAACTCAACGTGAGAATTTGCCTCCAGTTTAGGTCCTGCGTAGCCGGGTAGGAAGGGCGGCATGCAGCAGTTTCCATGAGTTCGTAGTCCCCGTTCGGGTTTATTTTAACGAAATTACCCATTTGAGGACTCCTAGGCCCCTCGGGCGTGCATCCATTTCCCTCCAAGGTCACTGAGGACCTCCAGACACCCCCCACGCCGTGGTCCCGCTGAGCAACATCGAGGCCCATTGCTCTGCCCCTCGGAGGCCCTGTGTGCGTGCCGAGTGATGGGCAACACTCTGCACGTTCCTTGAGGAGAGCTACATTTCCAGAGCCCTCAAACAGCCTCAGGACCAGATTTCTGGTGAGTCCGAAGCTCCCAGGAAATATTTGTCGTCGCCCTTGTGAGAGCTGCCGTGAGAAAACACTCTGCTTTGCCTCCTTCGCGGGCCTCGTACCTGAAGGCACTCTGCTCGAGGAGAACGTCAGCATCTCGCAATGCTGAGTCGCTAACGGGACAGCCAGATTGAGCACAGGCCTGGAGGGAAGGCCCTGACGTGAGGTGCAGAAGCGGAGCCGCGCAGCAGTTTCCATGAGGCCGTAGCCTCTGCTCTGCGTGTCTTTAACGGCAGTAGAGTTTCCTGGACACCTGGGAGGCTCGCGGGGGCACCCTGTTCCAGGCTGGAACACGGAGTACTCCCAGGCACCCCTGGGTCTGCTGAGCAACGTCCAGGCCCGGAGCCCTTTGGAGCCGCTCTCTATACGCCGAGTGTAGGGAAACGCCCTGCACTCTCTCCTGGAGCAGATTCGATTCCCCACCAAACCCACACTTTCACGAACAGACTTCTGGCACGTCTCACATGCCTTTGAGGTCTTACGCCTTGCCCTAGCCTGAGCCGCCCTGAGAGACCCCTCGGCCTCGCATTGCATCTAGGACCTCCTGCCTGAAATCACCCTGCCTCCAAGCGAAAGTCGCCTTGCGTTCTTACTGCGATTTAAGCCCTGTGCTTCCTGTGGCCCTGCAGGCTTTGGAATAGCCACAGGCCCCAGAGGCGTAACTAGGCAGGGCATTCCTTGGTTGAGGCAGTTCACTTGACCCAGAACACCCTGCTTCGGGGAGTTGGTTCAGGGAAGCAAACGCAGGGTAACATGTGTCTCTTTGGACTGGTTAGAAACCACAGGGAGGTAAGCTGAGTGTGCGCGAGGAAACGGGAGCCTGCTGGAACTATCCTTGCTTTCCCACTTGGAAGGCTGCATTCATGCTGCCTTGAAGCTGCCTGACGTCCCCTGCTGTTGACAGGCCTGGAAACCCGGTCGAAATGCTTCTGGGAAGAAAATGAGTTTGCTCCGTCTCAACCCGGTGCTTCCATGGCCGCGGTGGTGGTTAGCCTGACAAGCTCCAGAGCGAAAGGGAAACTCAACGTGAGAATTTGCCTCCAGTTTAGGTCCTGCGTAGCCGGGTAGGAAGGGCGGCATGCAGCAGTTTCCATGAGTTCGTAGTCCCCGTTCGGGTTTATTTTAACGAAATTACCCATTTGAGGACTCCTAGGCCCCTCGGGCGTGCATCCATTTCCCTCCAAGGTCACTGAGGACCTCCAGACACCCCCCACGCCGTGGTCCCGCTGAGCAACATCGAGGCCCATTGCTCTGCCCCTCGGAGGCCCTGTGTGCGTGCCGAGTGATGGGCAACACTCTGCACGTTCCTTGAGGAGAGCTACATTTCCAGAGCCCTCAAACAGCCTCAGGACCAGATTTCTGGTGAGTCCGAAGCTCCCAGGAAATATTTGTCGTCGCCCTTGTGAGAGCTGCCGTGAGAAAACACTCTGCTTTGCCTCCTTCGCGGGCCTCGTACCTGAAGGCACTCTGCTCGAGGAGAACGTCAGCATCTCGCAATGCTGAGTCGCTAACGGGACAGCCAGATTGAGCACAGGCCTGGAGGGAAGGCCCTGACGTGAGGTGCAGAAGCGGAGCCGCGCAGCAGTTTCCATGAGGCCGTAGCCTCTGCTCTGCGTGTCTTTAACGGCAGTAGAGTTTCCTGGACACCTGGGAGGCTCGCGGGGGCACCCTGTTCCAGGCTGGAACACGGAGTACTCCCAGGCACCCCTGGGTCTGCTGAGCAACGTCCAGGCCCGGAGCCCTTTGGAGCCGCTCTCTATACGCCGAGTGTAGGGAAACGCCCTGCACTCTCTCCTGGAGCAGATTCGATTCCCCACCAAACCCACACTTTCACGAACAGACTTCTGGCACGTCTCACATGCCTTTGAGGTCTTACGCCTTGCCCTAGCCTGAGCTGCCCTGAGAGACCCCTCGGCCTCGCATTGCATCTAGGACCTCCTGCCTGAAATCACCCTGCCTCCAAGCGAAAGTCGCCTTGCGTTCTTACTGCGATTTAAGCCCTGTGCTTCCTGTGGCCCTGCAGGCTTTGGAATAGCCACAGGCCCCAGAGGCGTAACTAGGCAGGGCATTCCTTGGTTGAGGCAGTTCACTTGACCCAGAACACCCTGCTTCGGGGAGTTGGTTCAGGGAAGCAAACGCAGGGTAACATGTGTCTCTTTGGACTGGTTAGAAACCACAGGGAGGTAAGCTGAGTGTGCGCGTGGAAACGGGAGCCTGCTGGAACTATCCTTGCTTTCCCACTTGGAAGGCTGCATTCATGCTGCCTTGAAGCTGCCTGACGTCCCCTGCTGTTGACAGGCCTGGAAACCCGGTCGAAAGGCTTCTGGGAAGAAAATGAGTTTGCTCCGTCTCAACCCGGTGCTTCCATGGCCGCGGTGGTGGTTAGCCTGACAAGCTCCAGAGCGAAAGGGAAACTCAACGTGAGAATTTGCCTCCAGTTTAGGTCCTGCGTAGCCGGGTAGGAAGGGCGGCATGCAGCAGTTTCCATGAGTTGGTAGTCCCCGTTCGGGTTTATTTTAACGAAATTACCCATTTGAGGACTCCTAGGCCCCTCGGCTGTGCATCCATTTCCCTCCAAGGTCACTGAGGACCTCCAGACACCCCCCACGCCGTGGTCCCGCTGAGCAACATCGAGGCCCATTGCTCTGCCCCTCGGAGGCCCTGTGTGCGTGCCGAGTGATGGGCAACACTCTGCACGTTCCTTGAGGAGAGCTACATTTCCAGAGCCCTCAAACAGCCTCAGGACCAGATTTCTGGTGAGTCCGAAGCTCCCAGGAAATATTTGTCGTCGCCCTTGTGAGAGCTGCCGTGAGAAAACACTCTGCTTTGCCTCCTTCGCGGGCCTCGTACCTGAAGGCACTCTGCTCGAGGAGAACGTCAGCATCTCGCAATGCTGAGTCGCTAACGGGACAGCCAGATTGAGCACAGGCCTGGAGGGAAGGCCCTGACGTGAGGTGCAGAAGCGGAGCCGCGCAGCAGTTTCCATGAGGCCGTAGCCTCTGCTCTGCGTGTCTTTAACGGCAGTAGAGTTTCCTGGACACCTGGGAGGCTCGCGGGGGCACCCTGTTCCAGGCTGGAACACGGAGTACTCCCAGGCACCCCTGGGTCTGCTGAGCAACGTCCAGGCCCGGAGCCCTTTGGAGCCGCTCTCTATACGCCGAGTGTAGGGAAACGCCCTGCACTCTCTCCTGGAGCAGATTCGATTCCCCACCAAACCCACACTTTCACGAACAGACTTCTGGCACGTCTCACATGCCTTTGAGGTCTTACGCCTTGCCCTAGCCTGAGCCGCCCTGAGAGACCCCTCGGCCTCGCATTGCATCTAGGACCTCCTGCCTGAAATCACCCTGCCTCCAAGCGAAAGTCGGCTTGCGTTCTTACTGCGATTTAAGCCCTGTGCTTCCTGTGGCCCTGCAGGCTTTGGAATAGCCACAGGCCCCAGAGGCGTAACTAGGCAGGGCATTCCTTGGTTGAGGCAGTTCACTTGACCCAGAACACCCTGCTTCGGGGAGTTGGTTCAGGGAAGCAAACGCAGGGTAACATGTGTCTCTTTGGACTGGTTAGAAACCACAGGGAGGTAAGCTGAGTGTGCGCGAGGAAACGGGAGCCTGCTGGAACTATCCTTGCTTTCCCACTTGGAAGGCTGCATTCATGCTGCCTTGAAGCTGCCTGACGTCCCCTGCTGTTGACAGGCCTGGAAACCCGGTCGAAAGGCTTCTGGGAAGAAAATGAGTTTGCTCCGTCTCAACCCGGTGCTTCCATGGCCGCGGTGGTGGTTAGCCTGACAAGCTCCAGAGCGAAAGGGAAACTCAACGTGAGAATTTGCCTCCAGTTTAGGTCCTGCGTAGCCGGGTAGGAAGGGCGGCATGCAGCAGTTTCCATGAGTTCGTAGTCCCCGTTCGGGTTTATTTTAACGAAATTACCCATTTGAGGACTCCTAGGCCCCTCGGGCGTGCATCCATTTCCCTCCAAGGTCACTGAGGACCTCCAGACACCCCCCACGCCGTGGTCCCGCTGAGCAACATCGAGGCCCATTGCTCTGCCCCTCGGAGGCCCTGTGTGCGTGCCGAGTGATGGGCAACACTCTGCACGTTCCTTGAGGAGAGCTACATTTCCAGAGCCCTCAAACAGCCTCAGGACCAGATTTCTGGTGAGTCCGAAGCTCCCAGGAAATATTTGTCGTCGCCCTTGTGAGAGCTGCCGTGAGAAAACACTCTGCTTTGCCTCCTTCGCGGG
This sequence comes from Orcinus orca, assembly GCF_937001465.1. Classification (NCBI taxonomy): domain Eukaryota; kingdom Metazoa; phylum Chordata; class Mammalia; order Artiodactyla; family Delphinidae; genus Orcinus; species Orcinus orca. Next base: position 768,867 of record NW_026044069.1, on the reverse strand, counting down.
CCTCGTACCTGAAGGCACTCTGCTCGAGGAGAACGTCAGCATCTCGCAATGCTGAGTCGCTAACGGGACAGCCAGATTGAGCACAGGCCTGGAGGGAAGGCCCTGACGTGAGGTGCAGAAGCGGAGCCGCGCAGCAGTTTCCATGAGGCCGTAGCCTCTGCTCTGCGTGTCTTTAACGGCAGTAGAGTTTCCTGGACACCTGGGAGGCTCGCGGGGGCACCCTGTTCCAGGCTGGAACACGGAGTACTCCCAGGCACCCCTGGGTCTGCTGAGCAACGTCCAGGCCCGGAGCCCTTTGGAGCCGCTCTCTATACGCCGAGTGTAGGGAAACGCCCTGCACTCTCTCCTGGAGCAGATTCGATTCCCCACCAAACCCACACTTTCACGAACAGACTTCTGGCACGTCTCACATGCCTTTGAGGTCTTACGCCTTGCCCTAGCCTGAGCTGCCCTGAGAGACCCCTCGGCCTCGCATTGCATCTAGGACCTCCTGCCTGAAATCACCCTGCCTCCAAGCGAAAGTCGCCTTGCGTTCTTACTGCGATTTAAGCCCTGTGCTTCCTGTGGCCCTGCAGGCTTTGGAATAGCCACAGGCCCCAGAGGCGTAACTAGGCAGGGCATTCCTTGGTTGAGGCAGTTCACTTGACCCAGAACACCCTGCTTCGGGGAGTTGGTTCAGGGAAGCAAACGCAGGGTAACATGTGTCTCTTTGGACTGGTTAGAAACCACAGGGAGGTAAGCTGAGTGTGCGCGTGGAAACGGGAGCCTGCTGCAACTATCCTTGCTTTCCCACTTGGAAGGCTGCATTCATGCTGCCTTGAAGCTGCCTGACGTCCCCTGCTGTTGACAGGCCTGGAAACCCGGTCGAAAGGCTTCTGGGAAGAAAATGAGTTTGCTCCGTCTCAACCCGGTGCTTCCATGGCCGCGGTGGTGGTTAGCCTGACAAGCTCCAGAGCGAAAGGGAAACTCAACGTGAGAATTTGCCTCCAGTTTAGGTCCTGCGTAGCCGGGTAGGAAGGGCGGCATGCAGCAGTTTCCATGAGTTCGTAGTCCCCGTTCGGGTTTATTTTAACGAAATTACCCATTTGAGGACTCCTAGGCCCCTCGGCTGTGCATCCATTTCCCTCCAAGGTCACTGAGGACCTCCAGACACCCCCCACGCCGTGGTCCCGCTGAGCAACATCGAGGCCCATTGCTCTGCCCCTCGGAGGCCCTGTGTGCGTGCCGAGTGATGGGCAACACTCTGCACGTTCCTTGAGGAGAGCTACATTTCCAGAGCCCTCAAACAGCCTCAGGACCAGATTTCTGGTGAGTCCGAAGCTCCCAGGAAATATTTGTCGTCGCCCTTGTGAGAGCTGCCGTGAGAAAACACTCTGCTTTGCCTCCTTCGCGGGCCTCGTACCTGAAGGCACTCTGCTCGAGGAGAACGTCAGCATCTCGCAATGCTGAGTCGCTAACGGGACAGCCAGATTGAGCACAGGCCTGGAGGGAAGGCCCTGACGTGAGGTGCAGAAGCGGAGCCGCGCAGCAGTTTCCATGAGGCCGTAGCCTCTGCTCTGCGTGTCTTTAACGGCAGTAGAGTTTCCTGGACACCTGGGAGGCTCGCGGGGGCACCCTGTTCCAGGCTGGAACACGGAGTACTCCCAGGCACCCCTGGGTCTGCTGAGCAACGTCCAGGCCCGGAGCCCTTTGGAGCCGCTCTCTATACGCCGAGTGTAGGGAAACGCCCTGCACTCTCTCCTGGAGCAGATTCGATTCCCCACCAAACCCACACTTTCACGAACAGACTTCTGGCACGTCTCACATGCCTTTGAGGTCTTACGCCTTGCCCTAGCCTGAGCTGCCCTGAGAGACCCCTCGGCCTCGCATTGCATCTAGGACCTCCTGCCTGAAATCACCCTGCCTCCAAGCGAAAGTCGGCTTGCGTTCTTACTGCGATTTAAGCCCTGTGCTTCCTGTGGCCCTGCAGGCTTTGGAATAGCCACAGGCCCCAGAGGCGTAACTAGGCAGGGCATTCCTTGGTTGAGGCAGTTCACTTGACCCAGAACACCCTGCTTCGGGGAGTTGGTTCAGGGAAGCAAACGCAGGGTAACATGTGTCTCTTTGGACTGGTTAGAAACCACAGGGAGGTAAGCTGAGTGTGCGCGTGGAAACGGGAGCCTGCTGCAACTATCCTTGCTTTCCCACTTGGAAGGCTGCATTCATGCTGCCTTGAAGCTGCCTGACGTCCCCTGCTGTTGACAGGCCTGGAAACCCGGTCGAAATGCTTCTGGGAAGAAAATGAGTTTGCTCCGTCTCAACCCGGTGCTTCCATGGCCGCGGTGGTGGTTAGCCTGACAAGCTCCAGAGCGAAAGGGAAACTCAACGTGAGAATTTGCCTCCAGTTTAGGTCCTGCGTAGCCGGGTAGGAAGGGCGGCATGCAGCAGTTTCCATGAGTTGGTAGTCCCCGTTCGGGTTTATTTTAACGAAATTACCCATTTGAGGACTCCTAGGCCCCTCGGCTGTGCATCCATTTCCCTCCAAGGTCACTGAGGACCTCCAGACACCCCCCACGCCGTGGTCCCGCTGAGCAACATCGAGGCCCATTGCTCTGCCCCTCGGAGGCCCTGTGTGCGTGCCGAGTGATGGGCAACACTCTGCACGTTCCTTGAGGAGAGCTACATTTCCAGAGCCCTCAAACAGCCTCAGGACCAGATTTCTGGTGAGTCCGAAGCTCCCAGGAAATATTTGTCGTCGCCCTTGTGAGAGCTGCCGTGAGAAAACACTCTGCTTTGCCTCCTTCGCGGGCCTCGTACCTGAAGGCACTCTGCTCGAGGAGAACGTCAGCATCTCGCAATGCTGAGTCGCTAACGGGACAGCCAGATTGAGCACAGGCCTGGAGGGAAGGCCCTGACGTGAGGTGCAGAAGCGGAGCCGCGCAGCAGTTTCCATGAGGCCGTAGCCTCTGCTCTGCGTGTCTTTAACGGCAGTAGAGTTTCCTGGACACCTGGGAGGCTCGCGGGGGCACCCTGTTCCAGGCTGGAACACGGAGTACTCCCAGGCACCCCTGGGTCTGCTGAGCAACGTCCAGGCCCGGAGCCCTTTGGAGCCGCTCTCTATACGCCGAGTGTAGGGAAACGCCCTGCACTCTCTCCTGGAGCAGATTCGATTCCCCACCAAACCCACACTTTCACGAACAGACTTCTGGCACGTCTCACATGCCTTTGAGGTCTTACGCCTTGCCCTACCCTGAGCCGCCCTGAGAGACCCCTCGGCCTCGCATTGCATCTAGGACCTCCTGCCTGAAATCACCCTGCCTCCAAGCGAAAGTCGGCTTGCGTTCTTACTGCGATTTAAGCCCTGTGCTTCCTGTGGCCCTGCAGGCTTTGGAATAGCCACAGGCCCCAGAGGCGTAACTAGGCAGGGCATTCCTTGGTTGAGGCAGTTCACTTGACCCAGAACACCCTGCTTCGGGGAGTTGGTTCAGGGAAGCAAACGCAGGGTAACATGTGTCTCTTTGGACTGGTTAGAAACCACAGGGAGGTAAGCTGAGTGTGCGCGAGGAAACGGGAGCCTGCTGGAACTATCCTTGCTTTCCCACTTGGAAGGCTGCATTCATGCTGCCTTGAAGCTGCCTGACGTCCCCTGCTGTTGACAGGCCTGGAAACCCGGTCGAAATGCTTCTGGGAAGAAAATGAGTTTGCTCCGTCTCAACCCGGTGCTTCCATGGCCGCGGTGGTGGTTAGCCTGACAAGCTCCAGAGCGAAAGGGAAACTCAACGTGAGAATTTGCCTCCAGTTTAGGTCCTGCGTAGCCGGGTAGGAAGGGCGGCATGCAGCAGTTTCCATGAGTTCGTAGTCCCCGTTCGGGTTTATTTTAACGAAATTACCCATTTGAGGACTCCTAGGCCCCTCGGGCGTGCATCCATTTCCCTCCAAGGTCACTGAGGACCTCCAGACACCCCCCACGCCGTGGTCCCGCTGAGCAACATCGAGGCCCATTGCTCTGCCCCTCGGAGGCCCTGTGTGCGTGCCGAGTGATGGGCAACACTCTGCACGTTCCTTGAGGAGAGCTACATTTCCAGAGCCCTCAAACAGCCTCAGGACCAGATTTCTGGTGAGTCCGAAGCTCCCAGGAAATATTTGTCGTCGCCCTTGTGAGAGCTGCCGTGAGAAAACACTCTGCTTTGCCTCCTTCGCGGGCCTCGTACCTGAAGGCACTCTGCTCGAGGAGAACGTCAGCATCTCGCAATGCTGAGTCGCTAACGGGACAGCCAGATTGAGCACAGGCCTGGAGGGAAGGCCCTGACGTGAGGTGCAGAAGCGGAGCCGCGCAGCAGTTTCCATGAGGCCGTAGCCTCTGCTCTGCGTGTCTTTAACGGCAGTAGAGTTTCCTGGACACCTGGGAGGCTCGCGGGGGCACCCTGTTCCAGGCTGGAACACGGAGTACTCCCAGGCACCCCTGGGTCTGCTGAGCAACGTCCAGGCCCGGAGCCCTTTGGAGCCGCTCTCTATACGCCGAGTGTAGGGAAACGCCCTGCACTCTCTCCTGGAGCAGATTCGATTCCCCACCAAACCCACACTTTCACGAAGAGACTTCTGGCACGTCTCACATGCCTTTGAGGTCTTACGCCTTGCCCTAGCCTGAGCTGCCCTGAGAGACCCCTCGGCCTCGCATTGCATCTAGGACCTCCTGCCTGAAATCACCCTGCCTCCAAGCGAAAGTCGGCTTGCGTTCTTACTGCGATTTAAGCCCTGTGCTTCCTGTGGCCCTGCAGGCTTTGGAATAGCCACAGGCCCCAGAGGCGTAACTAGGCAGGGCATTCCTTGGTTGAGGCAGTTCACTTGACCCAGAACACCCTGCTTCGGGGAGTTGGTTCAGGGAAGCAAACGCAGGGTAACATGTGTCTCTTTGGACTGGTTAGAAACCACAGGGAGGTAAGCTGAGTGTGCGCGTGGAAACGGGAGCCTGCTGCAACTATCCTTGCTTTCCCACTTGGAAGGCTGCATTCATGCTGCCTTGAAGCTGCCTGACGTCCCCTGCTGTTGACAGGCCTGGAAACCCGGTCGAAATGCTTCTGGGAAGAAAATGAGTTTGCTCCGTCTCAACCCGGTGCTTCCATGGCCGCGGTGGTGGTTAGCCTGACAAGCTCCAGAGCGAAAGGGAAACTCAACGTGAGAATTTGCCTCCAGTTTAGGTCCTGCGTAGCCGGGTAGGAAGGGCGGCATGCAGCAGTTTCCATGAGTTCGTAGTCCCCGTTCGGGTTTATTTTAACGAAATTACCCATTTGAGGACTCCTAGGCCCCTCGGCTGTGCATCCATTTCCCTCCAAGGTCACTGAGGACCTCCAGACACCCCCCACGCCGTGGTCCCGCTGAGCAACATCGAGGCCCATTGCTCTGCCCCTCGGAGGCCCTGTGTGCGTGCCGAGTGATGGGCAACACTCTGCACGTTCCTTGAGGAGAGCTACATTTCCAGAGCCCTCAAACAGCCTCAGGACCAGATTTCTGGTGAGTCCGAAGCTCCCAGGAAATATTTGTCGTCGCCCTTGTGAGAGCTGCCGTGAGAAAACACTCTGCTTTGCCTCCTTCGCGGGCCTCGTACCTGAAGGCACTCTGCTCGAGGAGAACGTCAGCATCTCGCAATGCTGAGTCGCTAACGGGACAGCCAGATTGAGCACAGGCCTGGAGGGAAGGCCCTGACGTGAGGTGCAGAAGCGGAGCCGCGCAGCAGTTTCCATGAGGCCGTAGCCTCTGCTCTGCGTGTCTTTAACGGCAGTAGAGTTTCCTGGACACCTGGGAGGCTCGCGGGGGCACCCTGTTCCAGGCTGGAACACGGAGTACTCCCAGGCACCCCTGGGTCTGCTGAGCAACGTCCAGGCCCGGAGCCCTTTGGAGCCGCTCTCTATACGCCGAGTGTAGGGAAACGCCCTGCACTCTCTCCTGGAGCAGATTCGATTCCCCACCAAACCCACACTTTCACGAACAGACTTCTGGCACGTCTCACATGCCTTTGAGGTCTTACGCCTTGCCCTAGCCTGAGCTGCCCTGAGAGACCCCTCGGCCTCGCATTGCATCTAGGACCTCCTGCCTGAAATCACCCTGCCTCCAAGCGAAAGTCGGCTTGCGTTCTTACTGCGATTTAAGCCCTGTGCTTCCTGTGGCCCTGCAGGCTTTGGAATAGCCACAGGCCCCAGAGGCGTAACTAGGCAGGGCATTCCTTGGTTGAGGCAGTTCACTTGACCCAGAACACCCTGCTTCGGGGAGTTGGTTCAGGGAAGCAAACGCAGGGTAACATGTGTCTCTTTGGACTGGTTAGAAACCACAGGGAGGTAAGCTGAGTGTGCGCGTGGAAACGGGAGCCTGCTGCAACTATCCTTGCTTTCCCACTTGGAAGGCTGCATTCATGCTGCCTTGAAGCTGCCTGACGTCCCCTGCTGTTGACAGGCCTGGAAACCCGGTCGAAATGCTTCTGGGAAGAAAATGAGTTTGCTCCGTCTCAACCCGGTGCTTCCATGGCCGCGGTGGTGGTTAGCCTGACAAGCTCCAGAGCGAAAGGGAAACTCAACGTGAGAATTTGCCTCCAGTTTAGGTCCTGCGTAGCCGGGTAGGAAGGGCGGCATGCAGCAGTTTCCATGAGTTCGTAGTCCCCGTTCGGGTTTATTTTAACGAAATTACCCATTTGAGGACTCCTAGGCCCCTCGGCTGTGCATCCATTTCCCTCCAAGGTCACTGAGGACCTCCAGACACCCCCCACGCCGTGGTCCCGCTGAGCAACATCGAGGCCCATTGCTCTGCCCCTCGGAGGCCCTGTGTGCGTGCCGAGTGATGGGCAACACTCTGCACGTTCCTTGAGGAGAGCTACATTTCCAGAGCCCTCAAACAGCCTCAGGACCAGATTTCTGGTGAGTCCGAAGCTCCCAGGAAATATTTGTCGTCGCCCTTGTGAGAGCTGCCGTGAGAAAACACTCTGCTTTGCCTCCTTCGCGGGCCTCGTACCTGAAGGCACTCTGCTCGAGGAGAACGTCAGCATCTCGCAATGCTGAGTCGCTAACGGGACAGCCAGATTGAGCACAGGCCTGGAGGGAAGGCCCTGACGTGAGGTGCAGAAGCGGAGCCGCGCAGCAGTTTCCATGAGGCCGTAGCCTCTGCTCTGCGTGTCTTTAACGGCAGTAGAGTTTCCTGGACACCTGGGAGGCTCGCGGGGGCACCCTGTTCCAGGCTGGAACACGGAGTACTCCCAGGCACCCCTGGGTCTGCTGAGCAACGTCCAGGCCCGGAGCCCTTTGGAGCCGCTCTCTATACGCCGAGTGTAGGGAAACGCCCTGCACTCTCTCCTGGAGCAGATTCGATTCCCCACCAAACCCACACTTTCACGAACAGACTTCTGGCACGTCTCACATGCCTTTGAGGTCTTACGCCTTGCCCTAGCCTGAGCCGCCCTGAGAGACCCCTCGGCCTCGCATTGCATCTAGGACCTCCTGCCTGAAATCACCCTGCCTCCAAGCGAAAGTCGGCTTGCGTTCTTACTGCGATTTAAGCCCTGTGCTTCCTGTGGCCCTGCAGGCTTTGGAATAGCCACAGGCCCCAGAGGCGTAACTAGGCAGGGCATTCCTTGGTTGAGGCAGTTCACTTGACCCAGAACACCCTGCTTCGGGGAGTTGGTTCAGGGAAGCAAACGCAGGGTAACATGTGTCTCTTTGGACTGGTTAGAAACCACAGGGAGGTAAGCTGAGTGTGCGCGAGGAAACGGGAGCCTGCTGCAACTATCCTTGCTTTCCCACTTGGAAGGCTGCATTCATGCTGCCTTGAAGCTGCCTGACGTCCCCTGCTGTTGACAGGCCTGGAAACCCGGTCGAAATGCTTCTGGGAAGAAAATGAGTTTGCTCCGTCTCAACCCGGTGCTTCCATGGCCGCGGTGGTGGTTAGCCTGACAAGCTCCAGAGCGAAAGGGAAACTCAACGTGAGAATTTGCCTCCAGTTTAGGTCCTGCGTAGCCGGGTAGGAAGGGCGGCATGCAGCAGTTTCCATGAGTTCGTAGTCCCCGTTCGGGTTTATTTTAACGAAATTACCCATTTGAGGACTCCTAGGCCCCTCGGGCGTGCATCCATTTCCCTCCAAGGTCACTGAGGACCTCCAGACACCCCCCACGCCGTGGTCCCGCTGAGCAACATCGAGGCCCATTGCTCTGCCCCTCGGAGGCCCTGTGTGCGTGCCGAGTGATGGGCAACACTCTGCACGTTCCTTGAGGAGAGCTACATTTCCAGAGCCCTCAAACAGCCTCAGGACCAGATTTCTGGTGAGTCCGAAGCTCCCAGGAAATATTTGTCGTCGCCCTTGTGAGAGCTGCCGTGAGAAAACACTCTGCTTTGCCTCCTTCGCGGGCCTCGTACCTGAAGGCACTCTGCTCGAGGAGAACGTCAGCATCTCGCAATGCTGAGTCGCTAACGGGACAGCCAGATTGAGCACAGGCCTGGAGGGAAGGCCCTGACGTGAGGTGCAGAAGCGGAGCCGCGCAGCAGTTTCCATGAGGCCGTAGCCTCTGCTCTGCGTGTCTTTAACGGCAGTAGAGTTTCCTGGACACCTGGGAGGCTCGCGGGGGCACCCTGTTCCAGGCTGGAACACGGAGTACTCCCAGGCACCCCTGGGTCTGCTGAGCAACGTCCAGGCCCGGAGCCCTTTGGAGCCGCTCTCTATACGCCGAGTGTAGGGAAACGCCCTGCACTCTCTCCTGGAGCAGATTCGATTCCCCACCAAACCCACACTTTCACGAACAGACTTCTGGCACGTCTCACATGCCTTTGAGGTCTTACGCCTTGCCCTAGCCTGAGCTGCCCTGAGAGACCCCTCGGCCTCGCATTGCATCTAGGACCTCCTGCCTGAAATCACCCTGCCTCCAAGCGAAAGTCGGCTTGCGTTCTTACTGCGATTTAAGCCCTGTGCTTCCTGTGGCCCTGCAGGCTTTGGAATAGCCACAGGCCCCAGAGGCGTAACTAGGCAGGGCATTCCTTGGTTGAGGCAGTTCACTTGACCCAGAACACCCTGCTTCGGGGAGTTGGTTCAGGGAAGCAAACGCAGGGTAACATGTGTCTCTTTGGACTGGTTAGAAACCACAGGGAGGTAAGCTGAGTGTGCGCGTGGAAACGGGAGCCTGCTGCAACTATCCTTGCTTTCCCACTTGGAAGGCTGCATTCATGCTGCCTTGAAGCTGCCTGACGTCCCCTGCTGTTGACAGGCCTGGAAACCCGGTCGAAATGCTTCTGGGAAGAAAATGAGTTTGCTCCGTCTCAACCCGGTGCTTCCATGGCCGCGGTGGTGGTTAGCCTGACAAGCTCCAGAGCGAAAGGGAAACTCAACGTGAGAATTTGCCTCCAGTTTAGGTCCTGCGTAGCCGGGTAGGAAGGGCGGCATGCAGCAGTTTCCATGAGTTCGTAGTCCCCGTTCGGGTTTATTTTAACGAAATTACCCATTTGAGGACTCCTAGGCCCCTCGGCTGTGCATCCATTTCCCTCCAAGGTCACTGAGGACCTCCAGACACCCCCCACGCCGTGGTCCCGCTGAGCAACATCGAGGCCCATTGCTCTGCCCCTCGGAGGCCCTGTGTGCGTGCCGAGTGATGGGCAACACTCTGCACGTTCCTTGAGGAGAGCTACATTTCCAGAGCCCTCAAACAGCCTCAGGACCAGATTTCTGGTGAGTCCGAAGCTCCCAGGAAATATTTGTCGTCGCCCTTGTGAGAGCTGCCGTGAGAAAACACTCTGCTTTGCCTCCTTCGCGGGCCTCGTACCTGAAGGCACTCTGCTCGAGGAGAACGTCAGCATCTCGCAATGCTGAGTCGCTAACGGGACAGCCAGATTGAGCACAGGCCTGGAGGGAAGGCCCTGACGTGAGGTGCAGAAGCGGAGCCGCGCAGCAGTTTCCATGAGGCCGTAGCCTCTGCTCTGCGTGTCTTTAACGGCAGTAGAGTTTCCTGGACACCTGGGAGGCTCGCGGGGGCACCCTGTTCCAGGCTGGAACACGGAGTACTCCCAGGCACCCCTGGGTCTGCTGAGCAACGTCCAGGCCCGGAGCCCTTTGGAGCCGCTCTCTATACGCCGAGTGTAGGGAAACGCCCTGCACTCTCTCCTGGAGCAGATTCGATTCCCCACCAAACCCACACTTTCACGAACAGACTTCTGGCACGTCTCACATGCCTTTGAGGTCTTACGCCTTGCCCTAGCCTGAGCCGCCCTGAGAGACCCCTCGGCCTCGCATTGCATCTAGGACCTCCTGCCTGAAATCACCCTGCCTCCAAGCGAAAGTCGGCTTGCGTTCTTACTGCGATTTAAGCCCTGTGCTTCCTGTGGCCCTGCAGGCTTTGGAATAGCCACAGGCCCCAGAGGCGTAACTAGGCAGGGCATTCCTTGGTTGAGGCAGTTCACTTGACCCAGAACACCCTGCTTCGGGGAGTTGGTTCAGGGAAGCAAACGCAGGGTAACATGTGTCTCTTTGGACTGGTTAGAAACCACAGGGAGGTAAGCTGAGTGTGCGCGAGGAAACGGGAGCCTGCTGGAACTATCCTTGCTTTCCCACTTGGAAGGCTGCATTCATGCTGCCTTGAAGCTGCCTGACGTCCCCTGCTGTTGACAGGCCTGGAAACCCGGTCGAAATGCTTCTGGGAAGAAAATGAGTTTGCTCCGTCTCAACCCGGTGCTTCCATGGCCGCGGTGGTGGTTAGCCTGACAAGCTCCAGAGCGAAAGGGAAACTCAACGTGAGAATTTGCCTCCAGTTTAGGTCCTGCGTAGCCGGGTAGGAAGGGCGGCATGCAGCAGTTTCCATGAGTTCGTAGTCCCCGTTCGGGTTTATTTTAACGAAATTACCCATTTGAGGACTCCTAGGCCCCTCGGGCGTGCATCCATTTCCCTCCAAGGTCACTGAGGACCTCCAGACACCCCCCACGCCGTGGTCCCGCTGAGCAACATCGAGGCCCATTGCTCTGCCCCTCGGAGGCCCTGTGTGCGTGCCGAGTGATGGGCAACACTCTGCACGTTCCTTGAGGAGAGCTACATTTCCAGAGCCCTCAAACAGCCTCAGGACCAGATTTCTGGTGAGTCCGAAGCTCCCAGGAAATATTTGTCGTCGCCCTTGTGAGAGCTGCCGTGAGAAAACACTCTGCTTTGCCTCCTTCGCGGGCCTCGTACCTGAAGGCACTCTGCTCGAGGAGAACGTCAGCATCTCGCAATGCTGAGTCGCTAACGGGACAGCCAGATTGAGCACAGGCCTGGAGGGAAGGCCCTGACGTGAGGTGCAGAAGCGGAGCCGCGCAGCAGTTTCCATGAGGCCGTAGCCTCTGCTCTGCGTGTCTTTAACGGCAGTAGAGTTTCCTGGACACCTGGGAGGCTCGCGGGGGCACCCTGTTCCAGGCTGGAACACGGAGTACTCCCAGGCACCCCTGGGTCTGCTGAGCAACGTCCAGGCCCGGAGCCCTTTGGAGCCGCTCTCTATACGCCGAGTGTAGGGAAACGCCCTGCACTCTCTCCTGGAGCAGATTCGATTCCCCACCAAACCCACACTTTCACGAACAGACTTCTGGCACGTCTCACATGCCTTTGAGGTCTTACGCCTTGCCCTAGCCTGAGCCGCCCTGAGAGACCCCTCGGCCTCGCATTGCATCTAGGACCTCCTGCCTGAAATCACCCTGCCTCCAAGCGAAAGTCGGCTTGCGTTCTTACTGCGATTTAAGCCCTGTGCTTCCTGTGGCCCTGCAGGCTTTGGAATAGCCACAGGCCCCAGAGGCGTAACTAGGCAGGGCATTCCTTGGTTGAGGCAGTTCACTTGACCCAGAACACCCTGCTTCGGGGAGTTGGTTCAGGGAAGCAAACGCAGGGTAACATGTGTCTCTTTGGACTGGTTAGAAACCACAGGGAGGTAAGCTGAGTGTGCGCGTGGAAACGGGAGCCTGCTGCAACTATCCTTGCTTTCCCACTTGGAAGGCTGCATTCATGCTGCCTTGAAGCTGCCTGACGTCCCCTGCTGTTGACAGGCCTGGAAACCCGGTCGAAATGCTTCTGGGAAGAAAATGAGTTTGCTCCGTCTCAACCCGGTGCTTCCATGGCCGCGGTGGTGGTTAGCCTGACAAGCTCCAGAGCGAAAGGGAAACTCAACGTGAGAATTTGCCTCCAGTTTAGGTCCTGCGTAGCCGGGTAGGAAGGGCGGCATGCAGCAGTTTCCATGAGTTCGTAGTCCCCGTTCGGGTTTATTTTAACGAAATTACCCATTTGAGGACTCCTAGGCCCCTCGGCTGTGCATCCATTTCCCTCCAAGGTCACTGAGGACCTCCAGACACCCCCCACGCCGTGGTCCCGCTGAGCAACATCGAGGCCCATTGCTCTGCCCCTCGGAGGCCCTGTGTGCGTGCCGAGTGATGGGCAACACTCTGCACGTTCCTTGAGGAGAGCTACATTTCCAGAGCCCTCAAACAGCCTCAGGACCAGATTTCTGGTGAGTCCGAAGCTCCCAGGAAATATTTGTCGTCGCCCTTGTGAGAGCTGCCGTGAGAAAACACTCTGCTTTGCCTCCTTCGCGGGCCTCGTACCTGAAGGCACTCTGCTCGAGGAGAACGTCAGCATCTCGCAATGCTGAGTCGCTAACGGGACAGCCAGATTGAGCACAGGCCTGGAGGGAAGGCCCTGACGTGAGGTGCAGAAGCGGAGCCGCGCAGCAGTTTCCATGAGGCCGTAGCCTCTGCTCTGCGTGTCTTTAACGGCAGTAGAGTTTCCTGGACACCTGGGAGGCTCGCGGGGGCACCCTGTTCCAGGCTGGAACACGGAGTACTCCCAGGCACCCCTGGGTCTGCTGAGCAACGTCCAGGCCCGGAGCCCTTTGGAGCCGCTCTCTATACGCCGAGTGTAGGGAAACGCCCTGCACTCTCTCCTGGAGCAGATTCGATTCCCCACCAAACCCACACTTTCACGAACAGACTTCTGGCACGTCTCACATGCCTTTGAGGTCTTACGCCTTGCCCTAGCCTGAGCTGCCCTGAGAGACCCCTCGGCCTCGCATTGCATCTAGGACCTCCTGCCTGAAATCACCCTGCCTCCAAGCGAAAGTCGGCTTGCGTTCTTACTGCGATTTAAGCCCTGTGCTTCCTGTGGCCCTGCAGGCTTTGGAATAGCCACAGGCCCCAGAGGCGTAACTAGGCAGGGCATTCCTTGGTTGAGGCAGTTCACTTGACCCAGAACACCCTGCTTCGGGGAGTTGGTTCAGGGAAGCAAACGCAGGGTAACATGTGTCTCTTTGGACTGGTTAGAAACCACAGGGAGGTAAGCTGAGTGTGCGCGTGGAAACGGGAGCCTGCTGCAACTATCCTTGCTTTCCCACTTGGAAGGCTGCATTCATGCTGCCTTGAAGCTGCCTGACGTCCCCTGCTGTTGACAGGCCTGGAAACCCGGTCGAAATGCTTCTGGGAAGAAAATGAGTTTGCTCCGTCTCAACCCGGTGCTTCCATGGCCGCGGTGGTGGTTAGCCTGACAAGCTCCAGAGCGAAAGGGAAACTCAACGTGAGAATTTGCCTCCAGTTTAGGTCCTGCGTAGCCGGGTAGGAAGGGCGGCATGCAGCAGTTTCCATGAGTTGGTAGTCCCCGTTCGGGTTTATTTTAACGAAATTACCCATTTGAGGACTCCTAGGCCCCTCGGCTGTGCATCCATTTCCCTCCAAGGTCACTGAGGACCTCCAGACACCCCCCACGCCGTGGTCCCGCTGAGCAACATCGAGGCCCATTGCTCTGCCCCTCGGAGGCCCTGTGTGCGTGCCGAGTGATGGGCAACACTCTGCACGTTCCTTGAGGAGAGCTACATTTCCAGAGCCCTCAAACAGCCTCAGGACCAGATTTCTGGTGAGTCCGAAGCTCCCAGGAAATATTTGTCGTCGCCCTTGTGAGAGCTGCCGTGAGAAAACACTCTGCTTTGCCTCCTTCGCGGGCCTCGTACCTGAAGGCACTCTGCTCGAGGAGAACGTCAGCATCTCGCAATGCTGAGTCGCTAACGGGACAGCCAGATTGAGCACAGGCCTGGAGGGAAGGCCCTGACGTGAGGTGCAGAAGCGGAGCCGCGCAGCAGTTTCCATGAGGCCGTAGCCTCTGCTCTGCGTGTCTTTAACGGCAGTAGAGTTTCCTGGACACCTGGGAGGCTCGCGGGGGCACCCTGTTCCAGGCTGGAACACGGAGTACTCCCAGGCACCCCTGGGTCTGCTGAGCAACGTCCAGGCCCGGAGCCCTTTGGAGCCGCTCTCTATACGCCGAGTGTAGGGAAACGCCCTGCACTCTCTCCTGGAGCAGATTCGATTCCCCACCAAACCCACACTTTCACGAACAGACTTCTGGCACGTCTCACATGCCTTTGAGGTCTTACGCCTTGCCCTAGCCTGAGCCGCCCTGAGAGACCCCTCGGCCTCGCATTGCATCTAGGACCTCCTGCCTGAAATCACCCTGCCTCCAAGCGAAAGTCGGCTTGCGTTCTTACTGCGATTTAAGCCCTGTGCTTCCTGTGGCCCTGCAGGCTTTGGAATAGCCACAGGCCCCAGAGGCGTAACTAGGCAGGGCATTCCTTGGTTGAGGCAGTTCACTTGACCCAGAACACCCTGCTTCGGGGAGTTGGTTCAGGGAAGCAAACGCAGGGTAACATGTGTCTCTTTGGACTGGTTAGAAACCACAGGGAGGTAAGCTGAGTGTGCGCGAGGAAACGGGAGCCTGCTGGAACTATCCTTGCTTTCCCACTTGGAAGGCTGCATTCATGCTGCCTTGAAGCTGCCTGACGTCCCCTGCTGTTGACAGGCCTGGAAACCCGGTCGAAATGCTTCTGGGAAGAAAATGAGTTTGCTCCGTCTCAACCCGGTGCTTCCATGGCCGCGGTGGTGGTTAGCCTGACAAGCTCCAGAGCGAAAGGGAAACTCAACGTGAGAATTTGCCTCCAGTTTAGGTCCTGCGTAGCCGGGTAGGAAGGGCGGCATGCAGCAGTTTCCATGAGTTCGTAGTCCCCGTTCGGGTTTATTTTAACGAAATTACCCATTTGAGGACTCCTAGGCCCCTCGGGCGTGCATCCATTTCCCTCCAAGGTCACTGAGGACCTCCAGACACCCCCCACGCCGTGGTCCCGCTGAGCAACATCGAGGCCCATTGCTCTGCCCCTCGGAGGCCCTGTGTGCGTGCCGAGTGATGGGCAACACTCTGCACGTTCCTTGAGGAGAGCTACATTTCCAGAGCCCTCAAACAGCCTCAGGACCAGATTTCTGGTGAGTCCGAAGCTCCCAGGAAATATTTGTCGTCGCCCTTGTGAGAGCTGCCGTGAGAAAACACTCTGCTTTGCCTCCTTCGCGGGCCTCGTACCTGAAGGCACTCTGCTCGAGGAGAACGTCAGCATCTCGCAATGCTGAGTCGCTAACGGGACAGCCAGATTGAGCACAGGCCTGGAGGGAAGGCCCTGACGTGAGGTGCAGAAGCGGAGCCGCGCAGCAGTTTCCATGAGGCCGTAGCCTCTGCTCTGCGTGTCTTTAACGGCAGTAGAGTTTCCTGGACACCTGGGAGGCTCGCGGGGGCACCCTGTTCCAGGCTGGAACACGGAGTACTCCCAGGCACCCCTGGGTCTGCTGAGCAACGTCCAGGCCCGGAGCCCTTTGGAGCCGCTCTCTATACGCCGAGTGTAGGGAAACGCCCTGCACTCTCTCCTGGAGCAGATTCGATTCCCCACCAAACCCACACTTTCACGAACAGACTTCTGGCACGTCTCACATGCCTTTGAGGTCTTACGCCTTGCCCTAGCCTGAGCTGCCCTGAGAGACCCCTCGGCCTCGCATTGCATCTAGGACCTCCTGCCTGAAATCACCCTGCCTCCAAGCGAAAGTCGGCTTGCGTTCTTACTGCGATTTAAGCCCTGTGCTTCCTGTGGCCCTGCAGGCTTTGGAATAGCCACAGGCCCCAGAGGCGTAACTAGGCAGGGCATTCCTTGGTTGAGGCAGTTCACTTGACCCAGAACACCCTGCTTCGGGGAGTTGGTTCAGGGAAGCAAACGCAGGGTAACATGTGTCTCTTTGGACTGGTTAGAAACCACAGGGAGGTAAGCTGAGTGTGCGCGTGGAAACGGGAGCCTGCTGCAACTATCCTTGCTTTCCCACTTGGAAGGCTGCATTCATGCTGCCTTGAAGCTGCCTGACGTCCCCTGCTGTTGACAGGCCTGGAAACCCGGTCGAAATGCTTCTGGGAAGAAAATGAGTTTGCTCCGTCTCAACCCGGTGCTTCCATGGCCGCGGTGGTGGTTAGCCTGACAAGCTCCAGAGCGAAAGGGAAACTCAACGTGAGAATTTGCCTCCAGTTTAGGTCCTGCGTAGCCGGGTAGGAAGGGCGGCATGCAGCAGTTTCCATGAGTTGGTAGTCCCCGTTCGGGTTTATTTTAACGAAATTACCCATTTGAGGACTCCTAGGCCCCTCGGCTGTGCATCCATTTCCCTCCAAGGTCACTGAGGACCTCCAGACACCCCCCACGCCGTGGTCCCGCTGAGCAACATCGAGGCCCATTGCTCTGCCCCTCGGAGGCCCTGTGTGCGTGCCGAGTGATGGGCAACACTCTGCACGTTCCTTGAGGAGAGCTACATTTCCAGAGCCCTCAAACAGCCTCAGGACCAGATTTCTGGTGAGTCCGAAGCTCCCAGGAAATATTTGTCGTCGCCCTTGTGAGAGCTGCCGTGAGAAAACACTCTGCTTTGCCTCCTTCGCGGGCCTCGTACCTGAAGGCACTCTGCTCGAGGAGAACGTCAGCATCTCGCAATGCTGAGTCGCTAACGGGACAGCCAGATTGAGCACAGGCCTGGAGGGAAGGCCCTGACGTGAGGTGCAGAAGCGGAGCCGCGCAGCAGTTTCCATGAGGCCGTAGCCTCTGCTCTGCGTGTCTTTAACGGCAGTAGAGTTTCCTGGACACCTGGGAGGCTCGCGGGGGCACCCTGTTCCAGGCTGGAACACGGAGTACTCCCAGGCACCCCTGGGTCTGCTGAGCAACGTCCAGGCCCGGAGCCCTTTGGAGCCGCTCTCTATACGCCGAGTGTAGGGAAACGCCCTGCACTCTCTCCTGGAGCAGATTCGATTCCCCACCAAACCCACACTTTCACGAACAGATTTCTGGCACGTCTCACATGCCTTTGAGGTCTTACGCCTTGCCCTAGCCTGAGCCGCCCTGAGAGACCCCTCGGCCTCGCATTGCATCTAGGACCTCCTGCCTGAAATCACCCTGCCTCCAAGCGAAAGTCGGCTTGCGTTCTTACTGCGATGTAAGCCCTGTGCTTCCTGTGGCCCTGCAGGCTTTGGAATAGCCACAGGCCCCAGAGGCGTAACTAGGCAGGGCATTCCTTGGTTGAGGCAGTTCACTTGACCCAGAACACCCTGCTTCGGGGAGTTGGTTCAGGGAAGCAAACGCAGGGTAACATGTGTCTCTTTGGACTGGTTAGAAACCACAGGGAGGTAAGCTGAGTGTGCGCGAGGAAACGGGAGCCTGCTGGAACTATCCTTGCTTTCCCACTTGGAAGGCTGCATTCATGCTGCCTTGAAGCTGCCTGACGTCCCCTGCTGTTGACAGGCCTGGAAACCCGGTCGAAATGCTTCTGGGAAGAAAATGAGTTTGCTCCGTCTCAACCCGGTGCTTCCATGGCCGCGGTGGTGGTTAGCCTGACAAGCTCCAGAGCGAAAGGGAAACTCAACGTGAGAATTTGCCTCCAGTTTAGGTCCTGCGTAGCCGGGCAGGAAGGGCGGCATGCAGCAGTTTCCATGAGTTCGTAGTCCCCGTTCGGGTTTATTTTAACGAAATTACCCATTTGAGGACTCCTAGGCCCCTCGGGCGTGCATCCATTTCCCTCCAAGGTCACTGAGGACCTCCAGACACCCCCCACGCCGTGGTCCCGCTGAGCAACATCGAGGCCCATTGCTCTGCCCCTCGGAGGCCCTGTGTGCGTGCCGAGTGATGGGCAACACTCTGCACGTTCCTTGAGGAGAGCTACATTTCCAGAGCCCTCAAACAGCCTCAGGACCAGATTTCTGGTGAGTCCGAAGCTCCCAGGAAATATTTGTCGTCGCCCTTGTGAGAGCTGCCGTGAGAAAACACTCTGCTTTGCCTCCTTCGCGGGCCTCGTACCTGAAGGCACTCTGCTCGAGGAGAACGTCAGCATCTCGCAATGCTGAGTCGCTAACGGGACAGCCAGATTGAGCACAGGCCTGGAGGGAAGGCCCTGACGTGAGGTGCAGAAGCGGAGCCGCGCAGCAGTTTCCATGAGGCCGTAGCCTCTGCTCTGCGTGTCTTTAACGGCAGTAGAGTTTCCTGGACACCTGGGAGGCTCGCGGGGGCACCCTGTTCCAGGCTGGAACACGGAGTACTCCCAGGCACCCCTGGGTCTGCTGAGCAACGTCCAGGCCCGGAGCCCTTTGGAGCCGCTCTCTATACGCCGAGTGTAGGGAAACGCCCTGCACTCTCTCCTGGAGCAGATTCGATTCCCCACCAAACCCACACTTTCACGAACAGACTTCTGGCACGTCTCACATGCCTTTGAGGTCTTACGCCTTGCCCTAGCCTGAGCTGCCCTGAGAGACCCCTCGGCCTCGCATTGCATCTAGGACCTCCTGCCTGAAATCACCCTGCCTCCAAGCGAAAGTCGCCTTGCGTTCTTACTGCGATTTAAGCCCTGTGCTTCCTGTGGCCCTGCAGGCTTTGGAATAGCCACAGGCCCCAGAGGCGTAACTAGGCAGGGCATTCCTTGGTTGAGGCAGTTCACTTGACCCAGAACACCCTGCTTCGGGGAGTTGGTTCAGGGAAGCAAACGCATGGTAACATGTGTCTCTTTGGACTGGTTAGAAACCACAGGGAGGTAAGCTGAGTGTGCGCGTGGAAACGGGAGCCTGCTGCAACTATCCTTGCTTTCCCACTTGGAAGGCTGCATTCATGCTGCCTTGAAGCTGCCTGACGTCCCCTGCTGTTGACAGGCCTGGAAACCCGGTCGAAATGCTTCTGGGAAGAAAATGAGTTTGCTCCGTCTCAACCCGGTGCTTCCATGGCCGCGGTGGTGGTTAGCCTGACAAGCTCCAGAGCGAAAGGGAAACTCAACGTGAGAATTTGCCTCCAGTTTAGGTCCTGCGTAGCCGGGTAGGAAGGGCGGCATGCAGCAGTTTCCATGAGTTCGTAGTCCCCGTTCGGGTTTATTTTAACGAAATTACCCATTTGAGGACTCCTAGGCCCCTCGGCTGTGCATCCATTTCCCTCCAAGGTCACTGAGGACCTCCAGACACCCCCCACGCCGTGGTCCCGCTGAGCAACATCGAGGCCCATTGCTCTGCCCCTCGGAGGCCCTGTGTGCGTGCCGAGTGATGGGCAACACTCTGCACGTTCCTTGAGGAGAGCTACATTTCCAGAGCCCTCAAACAGCCTCAGGACCAGATTTCTGGTGAGTCCGAAGCTCCCAGGAAATATTTGTCGTCGCCCTTGTGAGAGCTGCCGTGAGAAAACACTCTGCTTTGCCTCCTTCGCGGGCCTCGTACCTGAAGGCACTCTGCTCGAGGAGAACGTCAGCATCTCGCAATGCTGAGTCGCTAACGGGACAGCCAGATTGAGCACAGGCCTGGAGGGAAGGCCCTGACGTGAGGTGCAGAAGCGGAGCCGCGCAGCAGTTTCCATGAGGCCGTAGCCTCTGCTCTGCGTGTCTTTAACGGCAGTAGAGTTTCCTGGACACCTGGGAGGCTCGCGGGGGCACCCTGTTCCAGGCTGGAACACGGAGTACTCCCAGGCACCCCTGGGTCTGCTGAGCAACGTCCAGGCCCGGAGCCCTTTGGAGCCGCTCTCTATACGCCGAGTGTAGGGAAACGCCCTGCACTCTCTCCTGGAGCAGATTCGATTCCCCACCAAACCCACACTTTCACGAACAGACTTCTGGCACGTCTCACATGCCTTTGAGGTCTTACGCCTTGCCCTAGCCTGAGCCGCCCTGAGAGACCCCTCGGCCTCGCATTGCATCTAGGACCTCCTGCCTGAAATCACCCTGCCTCCAAGCGAAAGTCGGCTTGCGTTCTTACTGCGATTTAAGCCCTGTGCTTCCTGTGGCCCTGCAGGCTTTGGAATAGCCACAGGCCCCAGAGGCGTAACTAGGCAGGGCATTCCTTGGTTGAGGCAGTTCACTTGACCCAGAACACCCTGCTTCGGGGAGTTGGTTCAGGGAAGCAAACGCAGGGTAACATGTGTCTCTTTGGACTGGTTAGAAACCACAGGGAGGTAAGCTGAGTGTGCGCGAGGAAACGGGAGCCTGCTGGAACTATCCTTGCTTTCCCACTTGGAAGGCTGCATTCATGCTGCCTTGAAGCTGCCTGACGTCCCCTGCTGTTGACAGGCCTGGAAACCCGGTCGAAATGCTTCTGGGAAGAAAATGAGTTTGCTCCGTCTCAACCCGGTGCTTCCATGGCCGCGGTGGTGGTTAGCCTGACAAGCTCCAGAGCGAAAGGGAAACTCAATGTGAGAATTTGCCTCCAGTTTAGGTCCTGCGTAGCCGGGTAGGAAGGGCGGCATGCAGCAGTTTCCATGAGTTCGTAGTCCCCGTTCGGGTTTATTTTAACGAAATTACCCATTTGAGGACTCCTAGGCCCCTCGGGCGTGCATCCATTTCCCTCCAAGGTCACTGAGGACCTCCAGACACCCCCCACGCCGTGGTCCCGCTGAGCAACATCGAGGCCCATTGCTCTGCCCCTCGGAGGCCCTGTGTGCGTGCCGAGTGATGGGCAACACTCTGCACGTTCCTTGAGGAGAGCTACATTTCCAGAGCCCTCAAACAGCCTCAGGACCAGATTTCTGGTGAGTCCGAAGCTCCCAGGAAATATTTGTCGTCGCCCTTGTGAGAGCTGCCGTGAGAAAACACTCTGCTTTGCCTCCTTCGCGGGCCTCGTACCTGAAGGCACTCTGCTCGAGGAGAACGTCAGCATCTCGCAATGCTGAGTCGCTAACGGGACAGCCAGATTGAGCACAGGCCTGGAGGGAAGGCCCTGACGTGAGGTGCAGAAGCGGAGCCGCGCAGCAGTTTCCATGAGGCCGTAGCCTCTGCTCTGCGTGTCTTTAACGGCAGTAGAGTTTCCTGGACACTTGGGAGGCTCGCGGGGGCACCCTGTTCCAGGCTGGAACACGGAGTACTCCCAGGCACCCCTGGGTCTGCTGAGCAACGTCCAGGCCCGGAGCCCTTTGGAGCCGCTCTCTATACGCCGAGTGTAGGGAAACGCCCTGCACTCTCTCCTGGAGCAGATTCGATTCCCCACCAAACCCACACTTTCACGAACAGACTTCTGGCACGTCTCACATGCCTTTGAGGTCTTACGCCTTGCCCTAGCCTGAGCCGCCCTGAGAGACCCCTCGGCCTCGCATTGCATCTAGGACCTCCTGCCTGAAATCACCCTGCCTCCAAGCGAAAGTCGGCTTGCGTTCTTACTGCGATTTAAGCCCTGTGCTTCCTGTGGCCCTGCAGGCTTTGGAATAGCCACAGGCCCCAGAGGCGTAACTAGGCAGGGCATTCCTTGGTTGAGGCAGTTCACTTGACCCAGAACACCCTGCTTCGGGGAGTTGGTTCAGGGAAGCAAACGCAGGGTAACATGTGTCTCTTTGGACTGGTTAGAAACCACAGGGAGGTAAGCTGAGTGTGCGCGTGGAAACGGGAGCCTGCTGCAACTATCCTTGCTTTCCCACTTGGAAGGCTGCATTCATGCTGCCTTGAAGCTGCCTGACGTCCCCTGCTGTTGACAGGCCTGGAAACCCGGTCGAAATGCTTCTGGGAAGAAAATGAGTTTGCTCCGTCTCAACCCGGTGCTTCCATGGCCGCGGTGGTGGTTAGCCTGACAAGCTCCAGAGCGAAAGGGAAACTCAACGTGAGAATTTGCCTCCAGTTTAGGTCCTGCGTAGCCGGGTAGGAAGGGCGGCATGCAGCAGTTTCCATGAGTTCGTAGTCCCCGTTCGGGTTTATTTTAACGAAATTACCCATTTGAGGACTCCTAGGCCCCTCGGCTGTGCATCCATTTCCCTCCAAGGTCACTGAGGACCTCCAGACACCCCCCACGCCGTGGTCCCGCTGAGCAACATCGAGGCCCATTGCTCTGCCCCTCGGAGGCCCTGTGTGCGTGCCGAGTGATGGGCAACACTCTGCACGTTCCTTGAGGAGAGCTACATTTCCAGAGCCCTCAAACAGCCTCAGGACCAGATTTCTGGTGAGTCCGAAGCTCCCAGGAAATATTTGTCGTCGCCCTTGTGAGAGCTGCCGTGAGAAAACACTCTGCTTTGCCTCCTTCGCGGGCCTCGTACCTGAAGGCACTCTGCTCGAGGAGAACGTCAGCATCTCGCAATGCTGAGTCGCTAACGGGACAGCCAGATTGAGCACAGGCCTGGAGGGAAGGCCCTGACGTGAGGTGCAGAAGCGGAGCCGCGCAGCAGTTTCCATGAGGCCGTAGCCTCTGCTCTGCGTGTCT
This sequence comes from Orcinus orca, assembly GCF_937001465.1. Classification (NCBI taxonomy): domain Eukaryota; kingdom Metazoa; phylum Chordata; class Mammalia; order Artiodactyla; family Delphinidae; genus Orcinus; species Orcinus orca. Next base: position 746,391 of record NW_026044069.1, on the reverse strand, counting down.
TTAACGGCAGTAGAGTTTCCTGGACACCTGGGAGGCTCGCGGGGGCACCCTGTTCCAGGCTGGAACACGGAGTACTCCCAGGCACCCCTGGGTCTGCTGAGCAACGTCCAGGCCCGGAGCCCTTTGGAGCCGCTCTCTATACGCCGAGTGTAGGGAAACGCCCTGCACTCTCTCCTGGAGCAGATTCGATTCCCCACCAAACCCACACTTTCACGAACAGACTTCTGGCACGTCTCACATGCCTTTGAGGTCTTACGCCTTGCCCTAGCCTGAGCTGCCCTGAGAGACCCCTCGGCCTCGCATTGCATCTAGGACCTCCTGCCTGAAATCACCCTGCCTCCAAGCGAAAGTCGCCTTGCGTTCTTACTGCGATTTAAGCCCTGTGCTTCCTGTGGCCCTGCAGGCTTTGGAATAGCCACAGGCCCCAGAGGCGTAACTAGGCAGGGCATTCCTTGGTTGAGGCAGTTCACTTGACCCAGAACACCCTGCTTCGGGGAGTTGGTTCAGGGAAGCAAACGCAGGGTAACATGTGTCTCTTTGGACTGGTTAGAAACCACAGGGAGGTAAGCTGAGTGTGCGCGTGGAAACGGGAGCCTGCTGCAACTATCCTTGCTTTCCCACTTGGAAGGCTGCATTCATGCTGCCTTGAAGCTGCCTGACGTCCCCTGCTGTTGACAGGCCTGGAAACCCGGTCGAAATGCTTCTGGGAAGAAAATGAGTTTGCTCCGTCTCAACCCGGTGCTTCCATGGCCGCGGTGGTGGTTAGCCTGACAAGCTCCAGAGCGAAAGGGAAACTCAACGTGAGAATTTGCCTCCAGTTTAGGTCCTGCGTAGCCGGGTAGGAAGGGCGGCATGCAGCAGTTTCCATGAGTTCGTAGTCCCCGTTCGGGTTTATTTTAACGAAATTACCCATTTGAGGACTCCTAGGCCCCTCGGCTGTGCATCCATTTCCCTCCAAGGTCACTGAGGACCTCCAGACACCCCCCACGCCGTGGTCCCGCTGAGCAACATCGAGGCCCATTGCTCTGCCCCTCGGAGGCCCTGTGTGCGTGCCGAGTGATGGGCAACACTCTGCACGTTCCTTGAGGAGAGCTACATTTCCAGAGCCCTCAAACAGCCTCAGGACCAGATTTCTGGTGAGTCCGAAGCTCCCAGGAAATATTTGTCGTCGCCCTTGTGAGAGCTGCCGTGAGAAAACACTCTGCTTTGCCTCCTTCGCGGGCCTCGTACCTGAAGGCACTCTGCTCGAGGAGAACGTCAGCATCTCGCAATGCTGAGTCGCTAACGGGACAGCCAGATTGAGCACAGGCCTGGAGGGAAGGCCCTGACGTGAGGTGCAGAAGCGGAGCCGCGCAGCAGTTTCCATGAGGCCGTAGCCTCTGCTCTGCGTGTCTTTAACGGCAGTAGAGTTTCCTGGACACCTGGGAGGCTCGCGGGGGCACCCTGTTCCAGGCTGGAACACGGAGTACTCCCAGGCACCCCTGGGTCTGCTGAGCAACGTCCAGGCCCGGAGCCCTTTGGAGCCGCTCTCTATACGCCGAGTGTAGGGAAACGCCCTGCACTCTCTCCTGGAGCAGATTCGATTCCCCACCAAACCCACACTTTCACGAACAGACTTCTGGCACGTCTCACATGCCTTTGAGGTCTTACGCCTTGCCCTAGCCTGAGCCGCCCTGAGAGACCCCTCGGCCTCGCATTGCATCTAGGACCTCCTGCCTGAAATCACCCTGCCTCCAAGCGAAAGTCGCCTTGCGTTCTTACTGCGATTTAAGCCCTGTGCTTCCTGTGGCCCTGCAGGCTTTGGAATAGCCACAGGCCCCAGAGGCGTAACTAGGCAGGGCATTCCTTGGTTGAGGCAGTTCACTTGACCCAGAACACCCTGCTTCGGGGAGTTGGTTCAGGGAAGCAAACGCAGGGTAACATGTGTCTCTTTGGACTGGTTAGAAACCACAGGGAGGTAAGCTGAGTGTGCGCGTGGAAACGGGAGCGTGCTGCAACTATCCTTGCTTTCCCACTTGGAAGGCTGCATTCATGCTGCCTTGAAGCTGCCTGACGTCCCCTGCTGTTGACAGGCCTGGAAACCCGGTCGAAATGCTTCTGGGAAGAAAATGAGTTTGCTCCGTCTCAACCCGGTGCTTCCATGGCCGCGGTGGTGGTTAGCCTGACAAGCTCCAGAGCGAAAGGGAAACTCAACGTGAGAATTTGCCTCCAGTTTAGGTCCTGCGTAGCCGGGTAGGAAGGGCGGCATGCAGCAGTTTCCATGAGTTCGTAGTCACCGTTCGGGTTTATTTTAACGAAATTACCCATTTGAGGACTCCTAGGCCCCTCGGGCGTGCATCCATTTCCCTCCAAGGTCACTGAGGACCTCCAGACACCCCCCACGCCGTGGTCCCCCTGAGCAACATCGAGGCCCATTGCTCTGCCCCTCGGAGGCCCTGTGTGCGTGCCGAGTGATGGGCAACACTCTGCACGTTCCTTGAGGAGAGCTACATTTCCAGAGCCCTCAAACAGCCTCAGGACCAGATTTCTGGTGAGTCCGAAGCTCCCAGGAAATATTTGTCGTCGCCCTTGTGAGAGCTGCCGTGAGAAAACACTCTGCTTTGCCTCCTTCGCGGGCCTCGTACCTGAAGGCACTCTGCTCGAGGAGAACGTCAGCATCTCGCAATGCTGAGTCGCTAACGGGACAGCCAGATTGAGCACAGACCTGGAGGGAAGGCCCTGACGTGAGGTGCAGAAGCGGAGCCGCGCAGCAGTTTCCATGAGGCCGTAGCCTCTGCTCTGCGTGTCTTTAACGGCAGTAGAGTTTCCTGGACACCTGGGAGGCTCGCGGGGGCACCCTGTTCCAGGCTGGAACACGGAGTACTCCCAGGCACCCCTGGGTCTGCTGAGCAACGTCCAGGCCCGGAGCCCTTTGGAGCCGCTCTCTATACGCCGAGTGTAGGGAAACGCCCTGCACTCTCTCCTGGAGCAGATTCGATTCCCCACCAAACCCACACTTTCACGAACAGACTTCTGGCACGTCTCACATGCCTTTGAGGTCTTACGCCTTGCCCTAGCCTGAGCTGCCCTGAGAGACCCCTCGGCCTCGCATTGCATCTAGGACCTCCTGCCTGAAATCACCCTGCCTCCAAGCGAAAGTCGCCTTGCGTTCTTACTGCGATTTAAGCCCTGTGCTTCCTGTGGCCCTGCAGGCTTTGGAATAGCCACAGGCCCCAGAGGCGTAACTAGGCAGGGCATTCCTTGGTTGAGGCAGTTCACTTGACCCAGAACACCCTGCTTCGGGGAGTTGGTTCAGGGAAGCAAACGCAGGGTAACATGTGTCTCTTTGGACTGGTTAGAAACCACAGGGAGGTAAGCTGAGTGTGCGCGTGGAAACGGGAGCCTGCTGCAACTATCCTTGCTTTCCCACTTGGAAGGCTGCATTCATGCTGCCTTGAAGCTGCCTGACGTCCCCTGCTGTTGACAGGCCTGGAAACCCGGTCGAAATGCTTCTGGGAAGAAAATGAGTTTGCTCCGTCTCAACCCGGTGCTTCCATGGCCGCGGTGGTGGTTAGCCTGACAAGCTCCAGAGCGAAAGGGAAACTCAACGTGAGAATTTGCCTCCAGTTTAGGTCCTGCGTAGCCGGGTAGGAAGGGCGGCATGCAGCAGTTTCCATGAGTTCGTAGTCCCCGTTCGGGTTTATTTTAACGAAATTACCCATTTGAGGACTCCTAGGCCCCTCGGCTGTGCATCCATTTCCCTCCAAGGTCACTGAGGACCTCCAGACACCCCCCACGCCGTGGTCCCGCTGAGCAACATCGAGGCCCATTGCTCTGCCCCTCGGAGGCCCTGTGTGCGTGCCGAGTGATGGGCAACACTCTGCACGTTCCTTGAGGAGAGCTACATTTCCAGAGCCCTCAAACAGCCTCAGGACCAGATTTCTGGTGAGTCCGAAGCTCCCAGGAAATATTTGTCGTCGCCCTTGTGAGAGCTGCCGTGAGAAAACACTCTGCTTTGCCTCCTTCGCGGGCCTCGTACCTGAAGGCACTCTGCTCGAGGAGAACGTCAGCATCTCGCAATGCTGAGTCGCTAACGGGACAGCCAGATTGAGCACAGGCCTGGAGGGAAGGCCCTGACGTGAGGTGCAGAAGCGGAGCCGCGCAGCAGTTTCCATGAGGCCGTAGCCTCTGCTCTGCGTGTCTTTAACGGCAGTAGAGTTTCCTGGACACCTGGGAGGCTCGCGGGGGCACCCTGTTCCAGGCTGGAACACGGAGTACTCCCAGGCACCCCTGGGTCTGCTGAGCAACGTCCAGGCCCGGAGCCCTTTGGAGCCGCTCTCTATACGCCGAGTGTAGGGAAACGCCCTGCACTCTCTCCTGGAGCAGATTCGATTCCCCACCAAACCCACACTTTCACGAACAGACTTCTGGCACGTCTCACATGCCTTTGAGGTCTTACGCCTTGCCCTAGCCTGAGCCGCCCTGAGAGACCCCTCGGCCTCGCATTGCATCTAGGACCTCCTGCCTGAAATCACCCTGCCTCCAAGCGAAAGTCGCCTTGCGTTCTTACTGCGATTTAAGCCCTGTGCTTCCTGTGGCCCTGCAGGCTTTGGAATAGCCACAGGCCCCAGAGGCGTAACTAGGCAGGGCATTCCTTGGTTGAGGCAGTTCACTTGACCCAGAACACCCTGCTTCGGGGAGTTGGTTCAGGGAAGCAAACGCAGGGTAACATGTGTCTCTTTGGACTGGTTAGAAACCACAGGGAGGTAAGCTGAGTGTGCGCGTGGAAACGGGAGCCTGCTGCAACTATCCTTGCTTTCCCACTTGGAAGGCTGCATTCATGCTGCCTTGAAGCTGCCTGACGTCCCCTGCTGTTGACAGGCCTGGAAACCCGGTCGAAATGCTTCTGGGAAGAAAATGAGTTTGCTCCGTCTCAACCCGGTGCTTCCATGGCCGCGGTGGTGGTTAGCCTGACAAGCTCCAGAGCGAAAGGGAAACTCAACGTGAGAATTTGCCTCCAGTTTAGGTCCTGCGTAGCCGGGTAGGAAGGGCGGCATGCAGCAGTTTCCATGAGTTCGTAGTCACCGTTCGGGTTTATTTTAACGAAATTACCCATTTGAGGACTCCTAGGCCCCTCGGGCGTGCATCCATTTCCCTCCAAGGTCACTGAGGACCTCCAGACACCCCCCACGCCGTGGTCCCCCTGAGCAACATCGAGGCCCATTGCTCTGCCCCTCGGAGGCCCTGTGTGCGTGCCGAGTGATGGGCAACACTCTGCACGTTCCTTGAGGAGAGCTACATTTCCAGAGCCCTCAAACAGCCTCAGGACCAGATTTCTGGTGAGTCCGAAGCTCCCAGGAAATATTTGTCGTCGCCCTTGTGAGAGCTGCCGTGAGAAAACACTCTGCTTTGCCTCCTTCGCGGGCCTCGTACCTGAAGGCACTCTGCTCGAGGAGAACGTCAGCATCTCGCAATGCTGAGTCGCTAACGGGACAGCCAGATTGAGCACAGGCCTGGAGGGAAGGCCCTGACGTGAGGTGCAGAAGCGGAGCCGCGCAGCAGTTTCCATGAGGCCGTAGCCTCTGCTCTGCGTGTCTTTAACGGCAGTAGAGTTTCCTGGACACCTGGGAGGCTCGCGGGGGCACCCTGTTCCAGGCTGGAACACGGAGTACTCCCAGGCACCCCTGGGTCTGCTGAGCAACGTCCAGGCACGGAGCCCTTTGGAGCCGCTCTCTATACGCCGAGTGTAGGGAAACGCCCTGCACTCTCTCCTGGAGCAGATTCGATTCCCCACCAAACCCACACTTTCACGAACAGACTTCTGGCACGTCTCACATGCCTTTGAGGTCTTACGCCTTGCCCTAGCCTGAGCTGCCCTGAGAGACCCCTCGGCCTCGCATTGCATCTAGGACCTCCTGCCTGAAATCACCCTGCCTCCAAGCGAAAGTCGCCTTGCGTTCTTACTGCGATTTAAGCCCTGTGCTTCCTGTGGCCCTGCAGGCTTTGGAATAGCCACAGGCCCCAGAGGCGTAACTAGGCAGGGCATTCCTTGGTTGAGGCAGTTCACTTGACCCAGAACACCCTACTTCGGGGAGTTGGTTCAGGGAAGCAAACGCAAGGTAACATGTGTCTCTTTGGACTGGTTAGAAACCACAGGGAGGTAAGCTGAGTGTGCGCGTGGAAACGGGAGCCTGCTGGAACTATCCTTGCTTTCCCACTTGGAAGGCTGCATTCATGCTGCCTTGAAGCTGCCTGACGTCCCCTGCTGTTGACAGGCCTGGAAACCCGGTCGAAATGCTTCTGGGAAGAAAATGAGTTTGCTCCGTCTCAACCCGGTGCTTCCATGGCCGCGGTGGTGGTTAGCCTGACAAGCTCCAGAGCGAAAGGGAAACTCAACGTGAGAATTTGCCCCCAGTTTAGGCCCTGCGTAGCCGGGCAGGAAGGGCGGCATGCAGCAGTTTCCATGAGTTCGTAGTCCCCGTTCGGGTTTATTTTAACGAAATTACCCATTTGAGGACTCCTAGGCCCCTCGGGCGTGCATCCATTTCCCTCCAAGGTCACTGAGGACCTTCAGACACCCCCCACGCCGTGGTCCCGCTGAGCAACATCGAGGCCCATTGCTCTGCCCCTCGGAGGCCCTGTGTGCGTGCCGAGTGATGGGCAACACTCTGCACGTTCCTTGAGGAGAGCTACATTTCCAGAGCCCTCAAACAGCCTCAGGACCAGATTTCTGGTGAGTCCGAAGCTCCCAGGAAATATTTGTCGTCGCCCTTGTGAGAGCTGCCGTGAGAAAACACTCTGCTTTGCCTCCTTCGCGGGCCTCGTACCTGAAGGCACTCTGCTCGAGGAGAACGTCAGCATCTCGCAATGCTGAGTCGCTAACGGGACAGCCAGATTGAGCACAGGCCTGGAGGGAAGGCCCTGACGTGAGGTGCAGAAGCGGAGCCGCGCAGCAGTTTCCATGAGGCCGTAGCCTCTGCTCTGCGTGTCTTTAACGGCAGTAGAGTTTCCTGGACACCTGGGAGGCTCGCGGGGGCACCCTGTTCCAGGCTGGAACACGGAGTACTCCCAGGCACCCCTGGGTCTGCTGAGCAACGTCCAGGCCCGGAGCCCTTTGGAGCCGCTCTCTATACGCCGAGTGTAGGGAAACGCCCTGCACTCTCTCCTGGAGCAGATTCGATTCCCCACCAAACCCACACTTTCACGAACAGACTTCTGGCACGTCTCACATGCCTTTGAGGTCTTACGCCTTGCCCTAGCCTGAGCTGCCCTGAGAGACCCCTCGGCCTCGCATTGCATCTAGGACCTCCTGCCTGAAATCACCCTGCCTCCAAGCGAAAGTCGGCTTGCGTTCTTACTGCGATTTAAGCCCTGTGCTTCCTGTGGCCCTGCAGGCTTTGGAATAGCCACAGGCCCCAGAGGCGTAACTAGGCAGGGCATTCCTTGGTTGAGGCAGTTCACTTGACCCAGAACACCCTGCTTCGGGGAGTTGGTTCAGGGAAGCAAACGCAGGGTAACATGTGTCTCTTTGGACTGGTTAGAAACCACAGGGAGGTAAGCTGAGTGTGCGCGAGGAAACGGGAGCCTGCTGGAACTATCCTTGCTTTCCCACTTGGAAGGCTGCATTCATGCTGCCTTGAAGCTGCCTGACGTCCCCTGCTGTTGACAGGCCTGGAAACCCGGTAGAAATGCTTCTGGGAAGAAAATGAGTTTGCTCCGTCTCAACCCGGTGCGTCCATGGCCGCGGTGGTGGTTAGCCTGACAAGCTCCAGAGCGAAAGGGAAACTCAACGTGAGAATTTGCCCCCAGTTTAGGCCCTGCGTAGCCGGGCAGGAAGGGCGGCATGCAGCAGTTTCCATGAGTTCGTAGTCCCCGTTCGGGTTTATTTTAACGAAATTACCCATTTGAGGACTCCTAGGCCCCTCGGGCGTGCATCCATTTCCCTCCAAGGTCACTGAGGACCTCCAGACACCCCCCACGCCGTGGTCCCGCTGAGCAACATCGAGGCCCATTGCTCTGCCCCTCGGAGGCCCTGTGTGCGTGCCGAGTGATGGGCAACACTCTGCACGTTCCTTGAGGAGAGCTACATTTCCAGAGCCCTCAAACAGCCTCAGGACCAGATTTCTGGTGAGTCCGAAGCTCCCAGGAAATATTTGTCGTCGCCCTTGTGAGAGCTGCCGTGAGAAAACACTCTGCTTTGCCTCCTTCGCGGGCCTCGTACCTGAAGGCACTCTGCTCGAGGAGAACGTCAGCATCTCGCAATGCTGAGTCGCTAACGGGACAGCCAGATTGATCACAGGCCTGGAGGGAAGGCCCTGACGTGAGGTGCAGAAGCGGAGCCGCGCAGCAGTTTCCATGAGGCCGTAGCCTCTGCTCTGCGTGTCTTTAACGGCAGTAGAGTTTCCTGGACACCTGGGAGGCTCGCGGGGGCACCCTGTTCCAGGCTGGAACACGGAGTACTCCCAGGCACCCCTGGGTCTGCTGAGCAACGTCCAGGCACGGAGCCCTTTGGAGCCGCTCTCTATACGCCGAGTGTAGGGAAACGCCCTGCACTCTCTCCTGGAGCAGATTCGATTCCCCACCAAACCCACACTTTCACGAACAGACTTCTGGCACGTCTCACATGCCTTTGAGGTCTTACGCCTTGCCCTAGCCTGAGCTGCCCTGAGAGACCCCTCGGCCTCGCATTGCATCTAGGACCTCCTGCCTGAAATCACCCTGCCTCCAAGCGAAAGTCGCCTTGCGTTCTTACTGCGATTTAAGCCCTGTGCTTCCTGTGGCCCTGCAGGCTTTGGAATAGCCACAGGCCCCAGAGGCGTAACTAGGCAGGGCATTCCTTGGTTGAGGCAGTTCACTTGACCCAGAACACCCTACTTCGGGGAGTTGGTTCAGGGAAGCAAACGCAGGGTAACATGTGTCTCTTTGGACTGGTTAGAAACCACAGGGAGGTAAGCTGAGTGTGCGCGTGGAAACGGGAGCCTGCTGGAACTATCCTTGCTTTCCCACTTGGAAGGCTGCATTCATGCTGCCTTGAAGCTGCCTGACGTCCCCTGCTGTTGACAGGCCTGGAAACCCGGTCGAAATGCTTCTGGGAAGAAGATGAGTTTGCTCCGTCTCAACCCGGTGCTTCCATGGCCGCGGTGGTGGTTAGCCTGACAAGCTCCAGAGCGAAAGGGAAACTCAACGTGAGAATTTGCCCCCAGTTTAGGCCCTGCGTAGCCGGGCAGGAAGGGCGGCATGCAGCAGTTTCCATGAGTTCGTAGTCCCCGTTCGGGTTTATTTTAACGAAATTACCCATTTGAGGACTCCTAGGCCCCTCGGGCGTGCATCCATTTCCCTCCAAGGTCACTGAGGACCTCCAGACACCCCCCCACGCCGTGGTCCCGCTGAGCAACATCGAGGCCCATTGCTCTGCCCCTCGGAGGCCCTGTGTGCGTGCCGAGTGATGGGCAACACTCTGCACGTTCCTTGAGGAGAGCTACATTTCCAGAGCCCTCAAACAGCCTCAGGACCAGATTTCTGGTGAGTCCGAAGCTCCCAGGAAATATTTGTCGTCGCCCTTGTGAGAGCTGCCGTGAGAAAACACTCTGCTTTGCCTCCTTCGCGGGCCTCGTACCTGAAGGCACTCTGCTCGAGGAGAACGTCAGCATCTCGCAATGCTGAGTCGCTAACGGGACAGCCAGATTGAGCACAGGCCTGGAGGGAAGGCCCTGACGTGAGGTGCAGAAGCGGAGCCGCGCAGCAGTTTCCATGAGGCCGTAGCCTCTGCTCTGCGTGTCTTTAACGGCAGTAGAGTTTCCTGGACACCTGGGAGGCTCGCGGGGGCACCCTGTTCCAGGCTGGAACACGGAGTACTCCCAGGCACCCCTGGGTCTGCTGAGCAACGTCCAGGCACGGAGCCCTTTGGAGCCGCTCTCTATACGCCGAGTGTAGGGAAACGCCCTGCACTCTCTCCTGGAGCAGATTCGATTCCCCACCAAACCCACACTTTCACGAACAGACTTCTGGCACGTCTCACATGCCTTTGAGGTCTTACGCCTTGCCCTAGCCTGAGCTGCCCTGAGAGACCCCTCGGCCTCGCATTGCATCTAGGACCTCCTGCCTGAAATCACCCTGCCTCCAAGCGAAAGTCGGCTTGCGTTCTTACTGCGATTTAAGCCCTGTGCTTCCTGTGGCCCTGCAGGCTTTGGAATAGCCACAGGCCCCAGAGGCGTAACTAGGCAGGGCATTCCTTGGTTGAGGCAGTTCACTTGACCCAGAACACCCTACTTCGGGGAGTTGGTTCAGGGAAGCAAACGCAAGGTAACATGTGTCTCTTTGGACTGGTTAGAAACCACAGGGAGGTAAGCTGAGTGTGCGCGTGGAAAAGGGAGCCTGCTGGAACTATCCTTGCTTTCCCACTTGGAAGGCTGCATTCATGCTGCCTTGAAGCTGCCTGACGTCCCCTGCTGTTGACAGGCCTGGAAACCCGGTAGAAATGCTTCTGGGAAGAAAATGAGTTTGCTCCGTCTCAACCCGGTGCTTCCATGGCCGCGGTGGTGGTTAGCCTGACAAGCTCCAGAGCGAAAGGGAAACTCAACGTGAGAATTTGCCCCCAGTTTAGGCCCTGCGTAGCCGGGCAGGAAGGGCGGCATGCAGCAGTTTCCATGAGTTCGTAGTCCCCGTTCGGGTTTATTTTAACGAAATTACCCATTTGAGGACTCCTAGGCCCCTCGGGCGTGCATCCATTTCCCACCAAGGTCACTGAGGACCTTCAGACACCCCCCACGCCGTGGTCCCGCTGAGCAACATCGAGGCCCATTGCTCTGCCCCTCGGAGGCCCTGTGTGCGTGCCGAGTGATGGGCAACACTCTGCACGTTCCTTGAGGAGAGCTACATTTCCAGAGCCCTCAAACAGCCTCAGGACCAGATTTCTGGTGAGTCCGAAGCTCCCAGGAAATATTTGTCGTCGCCCTTGTGAGAGCTGCCGTGAGAAAACACTCTGCTTTGCCTCCTTCGCGGGCCTCGTACCTGAAGGCACTCTGCTCGAGGAGAACGTCAGCATCTCGCAATGCTGAGTCGCTAACGGGACAGCCAGATTGAGCACAGGCCTGGAGGGAAGGCCCTGACGTGAGGTGCAGAAGCGGAGCCGCGCAGCAGTTTCCATGAGGCCGTAGCCTCTGCTCTGCGTGTCTTTAACGGCAGTAGAGTTTCCTGGACACCTGGGAGGCTCGCGGGGGCACCCTGTTCCAGGCTGGAACACGGAGTACTCCCAGGCACCCCTGGGTCTGCTGAGCAACGTCCAGGCACGGAGCCCTTTGGAGCCGCTCTCTATACGCCGAGTGTAGGGAAACGCCCTGCACTCTCTCCTGGAGCAGATTCGATTCCCCACCAAACCCACACTTTCACGAACAGACTTCTGGCACGTCTCACATGCCTTTGAGGTCTTACGCCTTGCCCTAGCCTGAGCTGCCCTGAGAGACCCCTCGGCCTCGCATTGCATCTAGGACCTCCTGCCTGAAATCACCCTGCCTCCAAGCGAAAGTCGCCTTGCGTTCTTACTGCGATTTAAGCCCTGTGCTTCCTGTGGCCCTGCAGGCTTTGGAATAGCCACAGGCCCCAGAGGCGTAACTAGGCAGGGCATTCCTTGGTTGAGGCAGTTCACTTGACCCAGAACACCCTACTTCGGGGAGTTGGTTCAGGGAAGCAAACGCAGGGTAACATGTGTCTCTTTGGACTGGTTAGAAACCACAGGGAGGTAAGCTGAGTGTGCGCGTGGAAACGGGAGCCTGCTGGAACTATCCTTGCTTTCCCACTTGGAAGGCTGCATTCATGCTGCCTTGAAGCTGCCTGACGTCCCCTGCTGTTGACAGGCCTGGAAACCCGGTCGAAATGCTTCTGGGAAGAAGATGAGTTTGCTCCGTCTCAACCCGGTGCTTCCATGGCCGCGGTGGTGGTTAGCCTGACAAGCTCCAGAGCGAAAGGGAAACTCAACGTGAGAATTTGCCCCCAGTTTAGGCCCTGCGTAGCCGGGCAGGAAGGGCGGCATGCAGCAGTTTCCATGAGTTCGTAGTCCCCGTTCGGGTTTATTTTAACGAAATTACCCATTTGAGGACTCCTAGGCCCCTCGGGCGTGCATCCATTTCCCTCCAAGGTCACTGAGGACCTCCAGACACCCCCCCACGCCGTGGTCCCGCTGAGCAACATCGAGGCCCATTGCTCTGCCCCTCGGAGGCCCTGTGTGCGTGCCGAGTGATGGGCAACACTCTGCACGTTCCTTGAGGAGAGCTACATTTCCAGAGCCCTCAAACAGCCTCAGGACCAGATTTCTGGTGAGTCCGAAGCTCCCAGGAAATATTTGTCGTCGCCCTTGTGAGAGCTGCCGTGAGAAAACACTCTGCTTTGCCTCCTTCGCGGGCCTCGTACCTGAAGGCACTCTGCTCGAGGAGAACGTCAGCATCTCGCAATGCTGAGTCGCTAACGGGACAGCCAGATTGAGCACAGGCCTGGAGGGAAGGCCCTGACGTGAGGTGCAGAAGCGGAGCCGCGCAGCAGTTTCCATGAGGCCGTAGCCTCTGCTCTGCGTGTCTTTAACGGCAGTAGAGTTTCCTGGACACCTGGGAGGCTCGCGGGGGCACCCTGTTCCAGGCTGGAACACGGAGTACTCCCAGGCACCCCTGGGTCTGCTGAGCAACGTCCAGGCACGGAGCCCTTTGGAGCCGCTCTCTATACGCCGAGTGTAGGGAAACGCCCTGCACTCTCTCCTGGAGCAGATTCGATTCCCCACCAAACCCACACTTTCACGAACAGACTTCTGGCACGTCTCACATGCCTTTGAGGTCTTACGCCTTGCCCTAGCCTGAGCTGCCCTGAGAGACCCCTCGGCCTCGCATTGCATCTAGGACCTCCTGCCTGAAATCACCCTGCCTCCAAGCGAAAGTCGGCTTGCGTTCTTACTGCGATTTAAGCCCTGTGCTTCCTGTGGCCCTGCAGGCTTTGGAATAGCCACAGGCCCCAGAGGCGTAACTAGGCAGGGCATTCCTTGGTTGAGGCAGTTCACTTGACCCAGAACACCCTACTTCGGGGAGTTGGTTCAGGGAAGCAAACGCAAGGTAACATGTGTCTCTTTGGACTGGTTAGAAACCACAGGGAGGTAAGCTGAGTGTGCGCGTGGAAAAGGGAGCCTGCTGGAACTATCCTTGCTTTCCCACTTGGAAGGCTGCATTCATGCTGCCTTGAAGCTGCCTGACGTCCCCTGCTGTTGACAGGCCTGGAAACCCGGTAGAAATGCTTCTGGGAAGAAAATGAGTTTGCTCCGTCTCAACCCGGTGCTTCCATGGCCGCGGTGGTGGTTAGCCTGACAAGCTCCAGAGCGAAAGGGAAACTCAACGTGAGAATTTGCCCCCAGTTTAGGCCCTGCGTAGCCGGGCAGGAAGGGCGGCATGCAGCAGTTTCCATGAGTTCGTAGTCCCCGTTCGGGTTTATTTTAACGAAATTACCCATTTGAGGACTCCTAGGCCCCTCGGGCGTGCATCCATTTCCCACCAAGGTCACTGAGGACCTTCAGACACCCCCCACGCCGTGGTCCCGCTGAGCAACATCGAGGCCCATTGCTCTGCCCCTCGGAGGCCCTGTGTGCGTGCCGAGTGATGGGCAACACTCTGCACGTTCCTTGAGGAGAGCTACATTTCCAGAGCCCTCAAACAGCCTCAGGACCAGATTTCTGGTGAGTCCGAAGCTCCCAGGAAATATTTGTCGTCGCCCTTGTGAGAGCTGCCGTGAGAAAACACTCTGCTTTGCCTCCTTCGCGGGCCTCGTACCTGAAGGCACTCTGCTCGAGGAGAACGTCAGCATCTCGCAATGCTGAGTCGCTAACGGGACAGCCAGATTGAGCACAGGCCTGGAGGGAAGGCCCTGACGTGAGGTGCAGAAGCGGAGCCGCGCAGCAGTTTCCATGAGGCCGTAGCCTCTGCTCTGCGTGTCTTTAACGGCAGTAGAGTTTCCTGGACACCTGGGAGGCTCGCGGGGGCACCCTGTTCCAGGCTGGAACACGGAGTACTCCCAGGCACCCCTGGGTCTGCTGAGCAACGTCCAGGCACGGAGCCCTTTGGAGCCGCTCTCTATACGCCGAGTGTAGGGAAACGCCCTGCACTCTCTCCTGGAGCAGATTCGATTCCCCACCAAACCCACACTTTCACGAACAGACTTCTGGCACGTCTCACATGCCTTTGAGGTCTTACGCCTTGCCCTAGCCTGAGCTGCCCTGAGAGACCCCTCGGCCTCGCATTGCATCTAGGACCTCCTGCCTGAAATCACCCTGCCTCCAAGCGAAAGTCGCCTTGCGTTCTTACTGCGATTTAAGCCCTGTGCTTCCTGTGGCCCTGCAGGCTTTGGAATAGCCACAGGCCCCAGAGGCGTAACTAGGCAGGGCATTCCTTGGTTGAGGCAGTTCACTTGACCCAGAACACCCTACTTCGGGGAGTTGGTTCAGGGAAGCAAACGCAGGGTAACATGTGTCTCTTTGGACTGGTTAGAAACCACAGGGAGGTAAGCTGAGTGTGCGCGTGGAAACGGGAGCCTGCTGGAACTATCCTTGCTTTCCCACTTGGAAGGCTGCATTCATGCTGCCTTGAAGCTGCCTGACGTCCCCTGCTGTTGACAGGCCTGGAAACCCGGTCGAAATGCTTCTGGGAAGAAGATGAGTTTGCTCCGTCTCAACCCGGTGCTTCCATGGCCGCGGTGGTGGTTAGCCTGACAAGCTCCAGAGCGAAAGGGAAACTCAACGTGAGAATTTGCCCCCAGTTTAGGCCCTGCGTAGCCGGGCAGGAAGGGCGGCATGCAGCAGTTTCCATGAGTTCGTAGTCCCCGTTCGGGTTTATTTTAACGAAATTACCCATTTGAGGACTCCTAGGCCCCTCGGGCGTGCATCCATTTCCCTCCAAGGTCACTGAGGACCTCCAGACACCCCCCCACGCCGTGGTCCCGCTGAGCAACATCGAGGCCCATTGCTCTGCCCCTCGGAGGCCCTGTGTGCGTGCCGAGTGATGGGCAACACTCTGCACGTTCCTTGAGGAGAGCTACATTTCCAGAGCCCTCAAACAGCCTCAGGACCAGATTTCTGGTGAGTCCGAAGCTCCCAGGAAATATTTGTCGTCGCCCTTGTGAGAGCTGCCGTGAGAAAACACTCTGCTTTGCCTCCTTCGCGGGCCTCGTACCTGAAGGCACTCTGCTCGAGGAGAACGTCAGCATCTCGCAATGCTGAGTCGCTAACGGGACAGCCAGATTGAGCACAGGCCTGGAGGGAAGGCCCTGACGTGAGGTGCAGAAGCGGAGCCGCGCAGCAGTTTCCATGAGGCCGTAGCCTCTGCTCTGCGTGTCTTTAACGGCAGTAGAGTTTCCTGGACACCTGGGAGGCTCGCGGGGGCACCCTGTTCCAGGCTGGAACACGGAGTACTCCCAGGCACCCCTGGGTCTGCTGAGCAACGTCCAGGCACGGAGCCCTTTGGAGCCGCTCTCTATACGCCGAGTGTAGGGAAACGCCCTGCACTCTCTCCTGGAGCAGATTCGATTCCCCACCAAACCCACACTTTCACGAACAGACTTCTGGCACGTCTCACATGCCTTTGAGGTCTTACGCCTTGCCCTAGCCTGAGCTGCCCTGAGAGACCCCTCGGCCTCGCATTGCATCTAGGACCTCCTGCCTGAAATCACCCTGCCTCCAAGCGAAAGTCGGCTTGCGTTCTTACTGCGATTTAAGCCCTGTGCTTCCTGTGGCCCTGCAGGCTTTGGAATAGCCACAGGCCCCAGAGGCGTAACTAGGCAGGGCATTCCTTGGTTGAGGCAGTTCACTTGACCCAGAACACCCTACTTCGGGGAGTTGGTTCAGGGAAGCAAACGCAGGGTAACATGTGTCTCTTTGGACTGGTTAGAAACCACAGGGAGGTAAGCTGAGTGTGCGCGTGGAAACGGGAGCGTGCTGGAACTATCCTTGCTTTCCCACTTGGAAGGCTGCATTCATGCTGCCTTGAAGCTGCCTGACGTCCCCTGCTGTTGACAGGCCTGGAAACCCGGTCGAAATGCTTCTGGGAAGAAGATGAGTTTGCTCCGTCTCAACCCGGTGCTTCCATGGCCGCGGTGGTGGTTAGCCTGACAAGCTCCAGAGCGAAAGGGAAACTCAACGTGAGAATTTGCCCCCAGTTTAGGCCCTGCGTAGCCGGGTAGGAAGGGCGGCATGCAGCAGTTTCCATGAGTTCGTAGTCCCCGTTCGGGTTTATTTTAACGAAATTACCCATTTGAGGACTCCTAGGCCCCTCGGGCGTGCATCCATTTCCCACCAAGGTCACTGAGGACCTTCAGACACCCCCCACGCCGTGGTCCCGCTGAGCAACATCGAGGCCCATTGCTCTGCCCCTCGGAGGCCCTGTGTGCGTGCCGAGTGATGGGCAACACTCTGCACGTTCCTTGAGGAGAGCTACATTTCCAGAGCCCTCAAACAGCCTCAGGACCAGATTTCTGGTGAGTCCGAAGCTCCCAGGAAATATTTGTCGTCGCCCTTGTGAGAGCTGCCGTGAGAAAACACTCTGCTTTGCCTCCTTCGCGGGCCTCGTACCTGAAGGCACTCTGCTCGAGGAGAACGTCAGCATCTCGCAATGCTGAGTCGCTAACGGGACAGCCAGATTGAGCACAGGCCTGGAGGGAAGGCCCTGACGTGAGGTGCAGAAGCGGAGCCGCGCAGCAGTTTCCATGAGGCCGTAGCCTCTGCTCTGCGTGTCTTTAACGGCAGTAGAGTTTCCTGGACACCTGGGAGGCTCGCGGGGGCACCCTGTTCCAGGCTGGAACACGGAGTACTCCCAGGCACCCCTGGGTCTGCTGAGCAACGTCCAGGCCCGGAGCCCTTTGGAGCCGCTCTCTATACGCCGAGTGTAGGGAAACGCCCTGCACTCTCTCCTGGAGCAGATTCGATTCCCCACCAAACCCACACTTTCACGAACAGACTTCTGGCACGTCTCACATGCCTTTGAGGTCTTACGCCTTGCCCTAGCCTGAGCTGCCCTGAGAGACCCCTCGGCCTCGCATTGCATCTAGGACCTCCTGCCTGAAATCACCCTGCCTCCAAGCGAAAGTCGCCTTGCGTTCTTACTGCGATTTAAGCCCTGTGCTTCCTGTGGCCCTGCAGGCTTTGGAATAGCCACAGGCCCCAGAGGCGTAACTAGGCAGGGCATTCCTTGGTTGAGGCAGTTCACTTGACCCAGAACACCCTACTTCGGGGAGTTGGTTCAGGGAAGCAAACGCAGGGTAACATGTGTCTCTTTGGACTGGTTAGAAACCACAGGGAGGTAAGCTGAGTGTGCGCGTGGAAACGGGAGCCTGCTGGAACTATCCTTGCTTTCCCACTTGGAAGGCTGCATTCATGCTGCCTTGAAGCTGCCTGACGTCCCCTGCTGTTGACAGGCCTGGAAACCCGGTCGAAATGCTTCTGGGAAGAAAATGAGTTTGCTCCGTCTCAACCCGGTGCTTCCATGGCCGCGGTGGTGGTTAGCCTGACAAGCTCCAGAGCGAAAGGGAAACTCAACGTGAGAATTTGCCTCCAGTTTAGGTCCTGCGTAGCCGGGTAGGAAGGGCGGCATGCAGCAGTTTCCATGAGTTCGTAGTCACCGTTCGGGTTTATTTTAACGAAATTACCCATTTGAGGACTCCTAGGCCCCTCGGGCGTGCATCCATTTCCCTCCAAGGTCACTGAGGACCTCCAGACACCCCCCACGCCGTGGTCCCCCTGAGCAACATCGAGGCCCATTGCTCTGCCCCTCGGAGGCCCTGTGTGCGTGCCGAGTGATGGGCAACACTCTGCACGTTCCTTGAGGAGAGCTACATTTCCAGAGCCCTCAAACAGCCTCAGGACCAGATTTCTGGTGAGTCCGAAGCTCCCAGGAAATATTTGTCGTCGCCCTTGTGAGAGCTGCCGTGAGAAAACACTCTGCTTTGCCTCCTTCGCGGGCCTCGTACCTGAAGGCACTCTGCTCGAGGAGAACGTCAGCATCTCGCAATGCTGAGTCGCTAACGGGACAGCCAGATTGAGCACAGGCCTGGAGGGAAGACCCTGACGTGAGGTGCAGAAGCGGAGCCGCGCAGCAGTTTCCATGAGGCCGTAGCCTCTGCTCTGCGTGTCTTTAACGGCAGTAGAGTTTCCTGGACACCTGGGAGGCTCGCGGGGGCACCCTGTTCCAGGCTGGAACACGGAGTACTCCCAGGCACCCCTGGGTCTGCTGAGCAACGTCCAGGCACGGAGCCCTTTGGAGCCGCTCTCTATACGCCGAGTGTAGGGAAACGCCCTGCACTCTCTCCTGGAGCAGATTCGATTCCCCACCAAACCCACACTTTCACGAACAGACTTCTGGCACGTCTCACATGCCTTTGAGGTCTTACGCCTTGCCCTAGCCTGAGCCGCCCTGAGAGACCCCTCGGCCTCGCATTGCATCTAGGACCTCCTGCCTGAAATCACCCTGCCTCCAAGCGAAAGTCGCCTTGCGTTCTTACTGCGATTTAAGCCCTGTGCTTCCTGTGGCCCTGCAGGCTTTGGAATAGCCACAGGCCCCAGAGGCGTAACTAGGCAGGGCATTCCTTGGTTGAGGCAGTTCACTTGACCCAGAACACCCTGCTTCGGGGAGTTGGTTCAGGGAAGCAAACGCAGGGTAACATGTGTCTCTTTGGACTGGTTAGAAACCACAGGGAGGTAAGCTGAGTGTGCGCGTGGAAACGGGAGCCTGCTGGAACTATCCTTGCTTTCCCACTTGGAAGGCTGCATTCATGCTGCCTTGAAGCTGCCTGACGTCCCCTGCTGTTGACAGGCCTGGAAACCCGGTCGAAATGCTTCTGGGAAGAAAATGAGTTTGCTCCGTCTCAACCCGGTGCTTCCATGGCCGCGGTGGTGGTTAGCCTGACAAGCTCCAGAGCGAAAGGGAAACTCAACGTGAGAATTTGCCTCCAGTTTAGGTCCTGCGTAGCCGGGCAGGAAGGGCGGCATGCAGCAGTTTCCATGAGTTCGTAGTCCCCGTTCGGGTTTATTTTAACGAAATTACCCATTTGAGGACTCCTAGGCCCCTCGGGCGTGCATCCATTTCCCTCCAAGGTCACTGAGGACCTCCAGACACCCCCCACGCCGTGGTCCCGCTGAGCAACATCGAGGCCCATTGCTCTGCCCCTCGGAGGCCCTGTGTGCGTGCCGAGTGATGGGCAACACTCTGCACGTTCCTTGAGGAGAGCTACATTTCCAGAGCCCTCAAACAGCCTCAGGACCAGATTTCTGGTGAGTCCGAAGCTCCCAGGAAATATTTGTCGTCGCCCTTGTGAGAGCTGCCGTGAGAAAACACTCTGCTTTGCCTCCTTCGCGGGCCTCGTACCTGAAGGCACTCTGCTCGAGGAGAACGTCAGCATCTCGCAATGCTGAGTCGCTAACGGGACAGCCAGATTGAGCACAGGCCTGGAGGGAAGACCCTGACGTGAGGTGCAGAAGCGGAGCCGCGCAGCAGTTTCCATGAGGCCGTAGCCTCTGCTCTGCGTGTCTTTAACGGCAGTAGAGTTTCCTGGACACCTGGGAGGCTCGCGGGGGCACCCTGTTCCAGGCTGGAACACGGAGTACTCCCAGGCACCCCTGGGTCTGCTGAGCAACGTCCAGGCCCGGAGCCCTTTGGAGCCGCTCTCTATACGCCGAGTGTAGGGAAACGCCCTGCACTCTCTCCTGGAGCAGATTCGATTCCCCACCAAACCCACACTTTCACGAACAGACTTCTGGCACGTCTCACATGCCTTTGAGGTCTTACGCCTTGCCCTAGCCTGAGCTGCCCTGAGAGACCCCTCGGCCTCGCATTGCATCTAGGACCTCCTGCCTGAAATCACCCTGCCTCCAAGCGAAAGTCGGCTTGCGTTCTTACTGCGATTTAAGCCCTGTGCTTCCTGTGGCCCTGCAGGCTTTGGAATAGCCACAGGCCCCAGAGGCGTAACTAGGCAGGGCATTCCTTGGTTGAGGCAGTTCACTTGACCCAGAACACCCTACTTCGGGGAGTTGGTTCAGGGAAGCAAACGCAGGGTAACATGTGTCTCTTTGGACTGGTTAGAAACCACAGGGAGGTAAGCTGAGTGTGCGCGTGGAAACGGGAGCCTGCTGGAACTATCCTTGCTTTCCCACTTGGAAGGCTGCATTCATGCTGCCTTGAAGCTGCCTGACGTCCCCTGCTGTTGACAGGCCTGGAAACCCGGTCGAAATGCTTCTGGGAAGAAGATGAGTTTGCTCCGTCTCAACCCGGTGCTTCCATGGCCGCGGTGGTGGTTAGCCTGACAAGCTCCAGAGCGAAAGGGAAACTCAACGTGAGAATTTGCCCCCAGTTTAGGCCCTGCGTAGCCGGGCAGGAAGGGCGGCATGCAGCAGTTTCCATGAGTTCGTAGTCCCCGTTCGGGTTTATTTTAACGAAATTACCCATTTGAGGACTCCTAGGCCCCTCGGGCGTGCATCCATTTCCCTCCAAGGTCACTGAGGACCTCCAGACACCCCCCCACGCCGTGGTCCCGCTGAGCAACATCGAGGCCCATTGCTCTGCCCCTCGGAGGCCCTGTGTGCGTGCCGAGTGATGGGCAACACTCTGCACGTTCCTTGAGGAGAGCTACATTTCCAGAGCCCTCAAACAGCCTCAGGACCAGATTTCTGGTGAGTCCGAAGCTCCCAGGAAATATTTGTCGTCGCCCTTGTGAGAGCTGCCGTGAGAAAACACTCTGCTTTGCCTCCTTCGCGGGCCTCGTACCTGAAGGCACTCTGCTCGAGGAGAACGTCAGCATCTCGCAATGCTGAGTCGCTAACGGGACAGCCAGATTGAGCACAGGCCTGGAGGGAAGGCCCTGACGTGAGGTGCAGAAGCGGAGCCGCGCAGCAGTTTCCATGAGGCCGTAGCCTCTGCTCTGCGTGTCTTTAACGGCAGTAGAGTTTCCTGGACACCTGGGAGGCTCGCGGGGGCACCCTGTTCCAGGCTGGAACACGGAGTACTCCCAGGCACCCCTGGGTCTGCTGAGCAACGTCCAGGCCCGGAGCCCTTTGGAGCCGCTCTCTATACGCCGAGTGTAGGGAAACGCCCTGCACTCTCTCCTGGAGCAGATTCGATTCCCCACCAAACCCACACTTTCACGAACAGACTTCTGGCACGTCTCACATGACTTTGAGGTCTTACGCCTTGCCCTAGCCTGAGCCGCCCTGAGAGACCCCTCGGCCTCGCATTGCATCTAGGACCTCCTGCCTGAAATCACCCTGCCTCCAAGCGAAAGTCGGCTTGCGTTCTTACTGCGATTTAAGCCCTGTGCTTCCTGTGGCCCTGCAGGCTTTGGAATAGCCACAGGCCCCAGAGGCGTAACTAGGCAGGGCATTCCTTGGTTGAGGCAGTTCACTTGACCCAGAACACCCTGCTTCGGGGAGTTGGTTCAGGGAAGCAAACGCAGGGTAACATGTGTCTCTTTGGACTGGTTAGGAACCACAGGGAGGTAAGCTGAGTGTGCGCGTGGAAACGGGAGCCTGCTGGAACTATCCTTGCTTTCCCACTTGGAAGGCTGCATTCATGCTGCCTTGAAGCTGCCTGACGTCCCCTGCTGTTGACAGGCCTGGAAACCCGGTCGAAATGCTTCTGGGAAGAAGATGAGTTTGCTCCGTCTCAACCCGGTGCTTCCATGGCCGCGGTGGTGGTTAGCCTGACAAGCTCCAGAGCGAAAGGGAAACTCAACGTGAGAATTTGCCCCCAGTTTAGGCCCTGCGTAGCCGGGCAGGAAGGGCGGCATGCAGCAGTTTCCATGAGTTCGTAGTCCCCGTTCGGGTTTATTTTAACGAAATTACCCATTTGAGGACTCCTAGGCCCCTCGGGCGTGCATCCATTTCCCACCAAGGTCACTGAGGACCTCCAGACACCCCCCACGCCGTGGTCCCGCTGAGCAACATCGAGGCCCATTGCTCTGCCCCTCGGAGGCCCTGTGTGCGTGCCGAGTGATGGGCAACACTCTGCACGTTCCTTGAGGAGAGCTACATTTCCAGAGCCCTCAAACAGCCTCAGGACCAGATTTCTGGTGAGTCCGAAGCTCCCAGGAAATATTTGTCGTCGCCCTTGTGAGAGCTGCCGTGAGAAAACACTCTGCTTTGCCTCCTTCGCGGGCCTCGTACCTGAAGGCACTCTGCTCGAGGAGAACGTCAGCATCTCGCAATGCTGAGTCGCTAACGGGACAGCCAGATTGAGCACAGGCCTGGAGGGAAGGCCCTGACGTGAGGTGCAGAAGCGGAGCCGCGCAGCAGTTTCCATGAGGCCGTAGCCTCTGCTCTGCGTGTCTTTAACGGCAGTAGAGTTTCCTGGACACCTGGGAGGCTCGCGGGGGCACCCTGTTCCAGGCTGGAACACGGAGTACTCCCAGGCACCCCTGGGTCTGCTGAGCAACGTCCAGGCCCGGAGCCCTTTGGAGCCGCTCTCTATACGCCGAGTGTAGGGAAACGCCCTGCACTCTCTCCTGGAGCAGATTCGATTCCCCACCAAACCCACACTTTCACGAACAGACTTCTGGCACGTCTCACATGCCTTTGAGGTCTTACGCCTTGCCCTAGCCTGAGCTGCCCTGAGAGACCCCTCGGCCTCGCATTGCATCTAGGACCTCCTGCCTGAAATCACCCTGCCTCCAAGCGAAAGTCGCCTTGCGTTCTTACTGCGATTTAAGCCCTGTGCTTCCTGTGGCCCTGCAGGCTTTGGAATAGCCACAGGCCCCAGAGGCGTAACTAGGCAGGGCATTCCTTGGTTGAGGCAGTTCACTTGACCCAGAACACCCTGCTTCGGGGAGTTGGTTCAGGGAAGCAAACGCAGGGTAACATGTGTCTCTTTGGACTGGTTAGAAACCACAGGGAGGTAAGCTGAGTGTGCGCGTGGAAACGGGAGCGTGCTGGAACTATCCTTGCTTTCCCACTTGGAAGGCTGCATTCATGCTGCCTTGAAGCTGCCTGACGTCCCCTGCTGTTGACAGGCCTGGAAACCCGGTCGAAATGCTTCTGGGAAGAAAATGAGTTTGCTCCGTCTCAACCCGGTGCTTCCATGGCCGCGGTGGTGGTTAGCCTGACAAGCTCCAGAGCGAAAGGGAAACTCAACGTGAGAATTTGCCTCCAGTTTAGGTCCTGCGTAGCCGGGTAGGAAGGGCGGCATGCAGCAGTTTCCATGAGTTCGTAGTCCCCGTTCGGGTTTATTTTAACGAAATTACCCATTTGAGGACTCCTAGGCCCCTCGGGCGTGCATCCATTTCCCTCCAAGGTCACTGAGGACCTCCAGACACCCCCCACGCCGTGGTCCCGCTGAGCAACATCGAGGCCCATTGCTCTGCCCCTCGGAGGCCCTGTGTGCGTGCCGAGTGATGGGCAACACTCTGCACGTTCCTTGAGGAGAGCTACATTTCCAGAGCCCTCAAACAGCCTCAGGACCAGATTTCTGGTGAGTCCGAAGCTCCCAGGAAATATTTGTCGTCGCCCTTGTGAGAGCTGCCGTGAGAAAACACTCTGCTTTGCCTCCTTCGCGGGCCTCGTACCTGAAGGCACTCTGCTCGAGGAGAACGTCAGCATCTCGCAATGCTGAGTCGCTAACGGGACAGCCAGATTGAGCACAGGCCTGGAGGGAAGGCCCTGACGTGAGGTGCAGAAGCGGAGCCGCGCAGCAGTTTCCATGAGGCCGTAGCCTCTGCTCTGCGTGTCTTTAACGGCAGTAGAGTTTCCTGGACACCTGGGAGGCTCGCGGGGGCACCCTGTTCCAGGCTGGAACACGGAGTACTCCCAGGCACCCCTGGGTCTGCTGAGCAACGTCCAGGCCCGGAGCCCTTTGGAGCTGCTCTCTATACGCCGAGTGTAGGGAAACGCCCTGCACTCTCTCCTGGAGCAGATTCGATTCCCCACCAAACCCACACTTTCACGAACAGACTTCTGGCACGTCTCACATGCCTTTGAGGTCTTACGCCTTGCCCTAGCCTGAGCTGCCCTGAGAGACCCCTCGGCCTCGCATTGCATCTAGGACCTCCTGCCTGAAATCACCCTGCCTCCAAGCGAAAGTCGCCTTGCGTTCTTACTGCGATTTAAGCCCTGTGCTTCCTGTGGCCCTGCAGGCTTTGGAATAGCCACAGGCCCCAGAGGCGTAACTAGGCAGGGCATTCCTTGGTTGAGGCAGTTCACTTGACCCAGAACACCCTACTTCGGGGAGTTGGTTCAGGGAAGCAAACGCAGGGTAACATGTGTCTCTTTGGACTGGTTAGAAACCACAGGGAGGTAAGCTGAGTGTGCGCGTGGAAACGGGAGCCTGCTGGAACTATCCTTGCTTTCCCACTTGGAAGGCTGCATTCATGCTGCCTTGAAGCTGCCTGACGTCCCCTGCTGTTGACAGGCCTGGAAACCCGGTCGAAATGCTTCTGGGAAGAAGATGAGTTTGCTCCGTCTCAACCCGGTGCTTCCATGGCCGCGGTGGTGGTTAGCCTGACAAGCTCCAGAGCGAAAGGGAAACTCAACGTGAGAATTTGCCCCCAGTTTAGGCCCTGCGTAGCCGGGCAGGAAGGGCGGCATGCAGCAGTTTCCATGAGTTCGTAGTCCCCGTTCGGGTTTATTTTAACGAAATTACCCATTTGAGGACTCCTAGGCCCCTCGGGCGTGCATCCATTTCCCTCCAAGGTCACTGAGGACCTCCAGACACCCCCCCACGCCGTGGTCCCGCTGAGCAACATCGAGGCCCATTGCTCTGCCCCTCGGAGGCCCTGTGTGCGTGCCGAGTGATGGGCAACACTCTGCACGTTCCTTGAGGAGAGCTACATTTCCAGAGCCCTCAAACAGCCTCAGGACCAGATTTCTGGTGAGTCCGAAGCTCCCAGGAAATATTTGTCGTCGCCCTTGTGAGAGCTGCCGTGAGAAAACACTCTGCTTTGCCTCCTTCGCGGGCCTCGTACCTGAAGGCACTCTGCTCGAGGAGAACGTCAGCATCTCGCAATGCTGAGTCGCTAACGGGACAGCCAGATTGAGCACAGGCCTGGAGGGAAGGCCCTGACGTGAGGTGCAGAAGCGGAGCCGCGCAGCAGTTTCCATGAGGCCGTAGCCTCTGCTCTGCGTGTCTTTAACGGCAGTAGAGTTTCCTGGACACCTGGGAGGCTCGCGGGGGCACCCTGTTCCAGGCTGGAACACGGAGTACTCCCAGGCACCCCTGGGTCTGCTGAGCAACGTCCAGGCCCGGAGCCCTTTGGAGCCGCTCTCTATACGCCGAGTGTAGGGAAACGCCCTGCACTCTCTCCTGGAGCAGATTCGATTCCCCACCAAACCCACACTTTCACGAACAGACTTCTGGCACGTCTCACATGCCTTTGAGGTCTTACGCCTTGCCCTAGCCTGAGCCGCCCTGAGAGACCCCTCGGCCTCGCATTGCATCTAGGACCTCCTGCCTGAAATCACCCTGCCTCCAAGCGAAAGTCGGCTTGCGTTCTTACTGCGATTTAAGCCCTGTGCTTCCTGTGGCCCTGCAGGCTTTGGAATAGCCACAGGCCCCAGAGGCGTAACTAGGCAGGGCATTCCTTGGTTGAGGCAGTTCACTTGACCCAGAACACCCTGCTTCGGGGAGTTGGTTCAGGGAAGCAAACGCAGGGTAACATGTGTCTCTTTGGACTGGTTAGGAACCACAGGGAGGTAAGCTGAGTGTGCGCGTGGAAACGGGAGCCTGCTGGAACTATCCTTGCTTTCCCACTTGGAAGGCTGCATTCATGCTGCCTTGAAGCTGCCTGACGTCCCCTGCTGTTGACAGGCCTGGAAACCCGGTCGAAATGCTTCTGGGAAGAAGATGAGTTTGCTCCGTCTCAACCCGGTGCTTCCATGGCCGCGGTGGTGGTTAGCCTGACAAGCTCCAGAGCGAAAGGGAAACTCAACGTGAGAATTTGCCCCCAGTTTAGGCCCTGCGTAGCCGGGCAGGAAGGGCGGCATGCAGCAGTTTCCATGAGTTCGTAGTCCCCGTTCGGGTTTATTTTAACGAAATTACCCATTTGAGGACTCCTAGGCCCCTCGGGCGTGCATCCATTTCCCACCAAGGTCACTGAGGACCTCCAGACACCCCCCACGCCGTGGTCCCGCTGAGCAACATCGAGGCCCATTGCTCTGCCCCTCGGAGGCCCTGTGTGCGTGCCGAGTGATGGGCAACACTCTGCACGTTCCTTGAGGAGAGCTACATTTCCAGAGCCCTCAAACAGCCTCAGGACCAGATTTCTGGTGAGTCCGAAGCTCCCAGGAAATATTTGTCGTCGCCCTTGTGAGAGCTGCCGTGAGAAAACACTCTGCTTTGCCTCCTTCGCGGGCCTCGTACCTGAAGGCACTCTGCTCGAGGAGAACGTCAGCATCTCGCAATGCTGAGTCGCTAACGGGACAGCCAGATTGAGCACAGGCCTGGAGGGAAGGCCCTGACGTGAGGTGCAGAAGCGGAGCCGCGCAGCAGTTTCCATGAGGCCGTAGCCTCTGCTCTGCGTGTCTTTAACGGCAGTAGAGTTTCCTGGACACCTGGGAGGCTCGCGGGGGCACCCTGTTCCAGGCTGGAACACGGAGTACTCCCAGGCACCCCTGGGTCTGCTGAGCAACGTCCAGGCCCGGAGCCCTTTGGAGCCGCTCTCTATACGCCGAGTGTAGGGAAACGCCCTGCACTCTCTCCTGGAGCAGATTCGATTCCCCACCAAACCCACACTTTCACGAACAGACTTCTGGCACGTCTCACATGCCTTTGAGGTCTTACGCCTTGCCCTAGCCTGAGCTGCCCTGAGAGACCCCTCGGCCTCGCATTGCATCTAGGACCTCCTGCCTGAAATCACCCTGCCTCCAAGCGAAAGTCGCCTTGCGTTCTTACTGCGATTTAAGCCCTGTGCTTCCTGTGGCCCTGCAGGCTTTGGAATAGCCACAGGCCCCAGAGGCGTAACTAGGCAGGGCATTCCTTGGTTGAGGCAGTTCACTTGACCCAGAACACCCTGCTTCGGGGAGTTGGTTCAGGGAAGCAAACGCAGGGTAACATGTGTCTCTTTGGACTGGTTAGAAACCACAGGGAGGTAAGCTGAGTGTGCGCGTGGAAACGGGAGCGTGCTGGAACTATCCTTGCTTTCCCACTTGGAAGGCTGCATTCATGCTGCCTTGAAGCTGCCTGACGTCCCCTGCTGTTGACAGGCCTGGAAACCCGGTCGAAATGCTTCTGGGAAGAAAATGAGTTTGCTCCGTCTCAACCCGGTGCTTCCATGGCCGCGGTGGTGGTTAGCCTGACAAGCTCCAGAGCGAAAGGGAAACTCAACGTGAGAATTTGCCTCCAGTTTAGGTCCTGCGTAGCCGGGTAGGAAGGGCGGCATGCAGCAGTTTCCATGAGTTCGTAGTCCCCGTTCGGGTTTATTTTAACGAAATTACCCATTTGAGGACTCCTAGGCCCCTCGGGCGTGCATCCATTTCCCTCCAAGGTCACTGAGGACCTCCAGACACCCCCCACGCCGTGGTCCCGCTGAGCAACATCGAGGCCCATTGCTCTGCCCCTCGGAGGCCCTGTGTGCGTGCCGAGTGATGGGCAACACTCTGCACGTTCCTTGAGGAGAGCTACATTTCCAGAGCCCTCAAACAGCCTCAGGACCAGATTTCTGGTGAGTCCGAAGCTCCCAGGAAATATTTGTCGTCGCCCTTGTGAGAGCTGCCGTGAGAAAACACTCTGCTTTGCCTCCTTCGCGGGCCTCGTACCTGAAGGCACTCTGCTCGAGGAGAACGTCAGCATCTCGCAATGCTGAGTCGCTAACGGGACAGCCAGATTGAGCACAGGCCTGGAGGGAAGGCCCTGACGTGAGGTGCAGAAGCGGAGCCGCGCAGCAGTTTCCATGAGGCCGTAGCCTCTGCTCTGCGTGTCTTTAACGGCAGTAGAGTTTCCTGGACACCTGGGAGGCTCGCGGGGGCACCCTGTTCCAGGCTGGAACACGGAGTACTCCCAGGCACCCCTGGGTCTGCTGAGCAACGTCCAGGCCCGGAGCCCTTTGGAGCCGCTCTCTATACGCCGAGTGTAGGGAAACGCCCTGCACTCTCTCCTGGAGCAGATTCGATTCCCCACCAAACCCACACTTTCACGAACAGACTTCTGGCACGTCTCACATGCCTTTGAGGTCTTACGCCTTGCCCTAGCCTGAGCTGCCCTGAGAGACCCCTCGGCCTCGCATTGCATCTAGGACCTCCTGCCTGAAATCACCCTGCCTCCAAGCGAAAGTCGCCTTGCGTTCTTACTGCGATTTAAGCCCTGTGCTTCCTGTGGCCCTGCAGGCTTTGGAATAGCCACAGGCCCCAGAGGCGTAACTAGGCAGGGCATTCCTTGGTTGAGGCAGTTCACTTGACCCAGAACACCCTGCTTCGGGGAGTTGGTTCAGGGAAGCAAACGCAGGGTAACATGTGTCTCTTTGGACTGGTTAGAAACCACAGGGAGGTAAGCTGAGTGTGCGCGTGGAAACGGGAGCGTGCTGGAACTATCCTTGCTTTCCCACTTGGAAGGCTGCATTCATGCTGCCTTGAAGCTGCCTGACGTCCCCTGCTGTTGACAGGCCTGGAAACCCGGTCGAAATGCTTCTGGGAAGAAAATGAGTTTGCTCCGTCTCAACCCGGTGCTTCCATGGCCGCGGTGGTGGTTAGCCTGACAAGCTCCAGAGCGAAAGGGAAACTCAACGTGAGAATTTGCCTCCAGTTTAGGTCCTGCGTAGCCGGGTAGGAAGGGCGGCATGCAGCAGTTTCCATGAGTTCGTAGTCCCCGTTCGGGTTTATTTTAACGAAATTACCCATTTGAGGACTCCTAGGCCCCTCGGGCGTGCATCCATTTCCCTCCAAGGTCACTGAGGACCTCCAGACACCCCCCACGCCGTGGTCCCGCTGAGCAACATCGAGGCCCATTGCTCTGCCCCTCGGAGGCCCTGTGTGCGTGCCGAGTGATGGGCAACACTCTGCACGTTCCTTGAGGAGAGCTACATTTCCAGAGCCCTCAAACAGCCTCAGGACCAGATTTCTGGTGAGTCCGAAGCTCCCAGGAAATATTTGTCGTCGCCCTTGTGAGAGCTGCCGTGAGAAAACACTCTGCTTTGCCTACTTCGCGGGCCTCGTACCTGAAGGCACTCTGCTCGAGGAGAACGTCAGCATCTCGCAATGCTGAGTCGCTAACGGGACAGCCAGATTGAGCACAGACCTGGAGGGAAGGCCCTGACGTGAGGTGCAGAAGCGGAGCCGCGCAGCAGTTTCCATGAGGCCGTAGCCTCTGCTCTGCGTGTCTTTAACGGCAGTAGAGTTTCCTGGACACCTGGGAGGCTCGCGGGGGCACCCTGTTCCAGGCTGGAACACGGAGTACTCCCAGGCACCCCTGGGTCTGCTGAGCAACGTCCAGGCACGGAGCCCTTTGGAGCCGCTCTCTATACGCCGAGTGTAGGGAAACGCCCTGCACTCTCTCCTGGAGCAGATTCGATTCCCCACCAAACCCACACTTTCACGAACAGACTTCTGGCACGTCTCACATGCCTTTGAGGTCTTACGCCTTGCCCTAGCCTGAGCTGCCCTGAGAGACCCCTCGGCCTCGCATTGCATCTAGGACCTCCTGCCTGAAATCACCCTGCCTCCAAGCGAAAGTCGCCTTGCGTTCTTACTGCGATTTAAGCCCTGTGCTTCCTGTGGCCCTGCAGGCTTTGGAATAGCCACAGGCCCCAGAGGCGTAACTAGGCAGGGCATTCCTTGGTTGAGGCAGTTCACTTGACCCAGAACACCCTGCTTCGGGGAGTTGGTTCAGGGAAGCAAACGCAGGGTAACATGTGTCTCTTTGGACTGGTTAGGAACCACAGGGAGGTAAGCTGAGTGTGCGCGTGGAAACGGGAGCCTGCTGGAACTATCCTTGCTTTCCCACTTGGAAGGCTGCATTCATGCTGCCTTGAAGCTGCCTGACGTCCCCTGCTGTTGACAGGCCTGGAAACCCGGTCGAAATGCTTCTGGGAAGAAAATGAGTTTGCTCCGTCTCAACCCGGTGCTTCCATGGCCGCGGTGGTGGTTAGCCTGACAAGCTCCAGAGCGAAAGGGAAACTCAACGTGAGAATTTGCCTCCAGTTTAGGTCCTGCGTAGCCGGGTAGGAAGGGCGGCATGCAGCAGTTTCCATGAGTTCGTAGTCCCCGTTCGGGTTTATTTTAACGAAATTACCCATTTGAGGACTCCTAGGCCCCTCGGGCGTGCATCCATTTCCCTCCAAGGTCACTGAGGACCTCCAGACACCCCCCACGCCGTGGTCCCGCTGAGCAACATCGAGGCCCATTGCTCTGCCCCTCGGAGGCCCTGTGTGCGTGCCGAGTGATGGGCAACACTCTGCACGTTCCTTGAGGAGAGCTACATTTCCAGAGCCCTCAAACAGCCTCAGGACCAGATTTCTGGTGAGTCCGAAGCTCCCAGGAAATATTTGTCGTCGCCCTTGTGAGAGCTGCCGTGAGAAAACACTCTGCTTTGCCTCCTTCGCGGGCCTCGTACCTGAAGGCACTCTGCTCGAGGAGAACGTCAGCATCTCGCAATGCTGAGTCGCTAACGGGACAGCCAGATTGAGCACAGGCCTGGAGGGAAGGCCCTGACGTGAGGTGCAGAAGCGGAGCCGCGCAGCAGTTTCCATGAGGCCGTAGCCTCTGCTCTGCGTGTCTTTAACGGCAGTAGAGTTTCCTGGACACCTGGGAGGCTCGCGGGGGCACCCTGTTCCAGGCTGGAACACGGAGTACTCCCAGGCACCCCTGGGTCTGCTGAGCAACGTCCAGGCCCGGAGCCCTTTGGAGCCGCTCTCTATACGCCGAGTGTAGGGAAACGCCCTGCACTCTCTCCTGGAGCAGATTCGATTCCCCACCAAACCCACACTTTCACGAACAGACTTCTGGCACGTCTCACATGCCTTTGAGGTCTTACGCCTTGCCCTAGCCTGAGCCGCCCTGAGAGACCCCTCGGCCTCGCATTGCATCTAGGACCTCCTGCCTGAAATCACCCTGCCTCCAAGCGAAAGTCGCCTTGCGTTCTTACTGCGATTTAAGCCCTGTGCTTCCTGTGGCCCTGCAGGCTTTGGAATAGCCACAGGCCCCAGAGGCGTAACTAGGCAGGGCATTCCTTGGTTGAGGCAGTTCACTTGACCCAGAACACCCTGCTTCGGGGAGTTGGTTCAGGGAAGCAAACGCAGGGTAACATGTGTCTCTTTGGACTGGTTAGAAACCACAGGGAGGTAAGCTGAGTGTGCGCGTGGAAACGGGAGCGTGCTGCAACTATCCTTGCTTTCCCACTTGGAAGGCTGCATTCATGCTGCCTTGAAGCTGCCTGACGTCCCCTGCTGTTGACAGGCCTGGAAACCCGGTCGAAATGCTTCTGGGAAGAAAATGAGTTTGCTCCGTCTCAACCCGGTGCTTCCATGGCCGCGGTGGTGGTTAGCCTGACAAGCTCCAGAGCGAAAGGGAAACTCAACGTGAGAATTTGCCTCCAGTTTAGGTCCTGCGTAGCCGGGTAGGAAGGGCGGCATGCAGCAGTTTCCATGAGTTCGTAGTCACCGTTCGGGTTTATTTTAACGAAATTACCCATTTGAGGACTCCTAGGCCCCTCGGGCGTGCATCCATTTCCCTCCAAGGTCACTGAGGACCTCCAGACACCCCCCACGCCGTGGTCCCCCTGAGCAACATCGAGGCCCATTGCTCTGCCCCTCGGAGGCCCTGTGTGCGTGCCGAGTGATGGGCAACACTCTGCACGTTCCTTGAGGAGAGCTACATTTCCAGAGCCCTCAAACAGCCTCAGGACCAGATTTCTGGTGAGTCCGAAGCTCCCAGGAAATATTTGTCGTCGCCCTTGTGAGAGCTGCCGTGAGAAAACACTCTGCTTTGCCTCCTTCGCGGGCCTCGTACCTGAAGGCACTCTGCTCGAGGAGAACGTCAGCATCTCGCAATGCTGAGTCGCTAACGGGACAGCCAGATTGAGCACAGGCCTGGAGGGAAGGCCCTGACGTGAGGTGCAGAAGCGGAGCCGCGCAGCAGTTTCCATGAGGCCGTAGCCTCTGCTCTGCGTGTCTTTAACGGCAGTAGAGTTTCCTGGACACCTGGGAGGCTCGCGGGGGCACCCTGTTCCAGGCTGGAACACGGAGTACTCCCAGGCACCCCTGGGTCTGCTGAGCAACGTCCAGGCCCGGAGCCCTTTGGAGCCGCTCTCTATACGCCGAGTGTAGGGAAACGCCCTGCACTCTCTCCTGGAGCAGATTCGATTCCCCACCAAACCCACACTTTCACGAACAGACTTCTGGCACGTCTCACATGCCTTTGAGGTCTTACGCCTTGCCCTAGCCTGAGCTGCCCTGAGAGACCCCTCGGCCTCGCATTGCATCTAGGACCTCCTGCCTGAAATCACCCTGCCTCCAAGCGAAAGTCGCCTTGCGTTCTTACTGCGATTTAAGCCCTGTGCTTCCTGTGGCCCTGCAGGCTTTGGAATAGCCACAGGCCCCAGAGGCGTAACTAGGCAGGGCATTCCTTGGTTGAGGCAGTTCACTTGACCCAGAACACCCTGCTTCGGGGAGTTGGTTCAGGGAAGCAAACGCAGGGTAACATGTGTCTCTTTGGACTGGTTAGAAACCACAGGGAGGTAAGCTGAGTGTGCGCGTGGAAACGGGAGCCTGCTGCAACTATCCTTGCTTTCCCACTTGGAAGGCTGCATTCATGCTGCCTTGAAGCTGCCTGACGTCCCCTGCTGTTGACAGGCCTGGAAACCCGGTCGAAATGCTTCTGGGAAGAAAATGAGTTTGCTCCGTCTCAACCCGGTGCTTCCATGGCCGCGGTGGTGGTTAGCCTGACAAGCTCCAGAGCGAAAGGGAAACTCAACGTGAGAATTTGCCTCCAGTTTAGGTCCTGCGTAGCCGGGTAGGAAGGGCGGCATGCAGCAGTTTCCATGAGTTCGTAGTCCCCGTTCGGGTTTATTTTAACGAAATTACCCATTTGAGGACTCCTAGGCCCCTCGGCTGTGCATCCATTTCCCTCCAAGGTCACTGAGGACCTCCAGACACCCCCCACGCCGTGGTCCCGCTGAGCAACATCGAGGCCCATTGCTCTGCCCCTCGGAGGCCCTGTGTGCGTGCCGAGTGATGGGCAACACTCTGCACGTTCCTTGAGGAGAGCTACATTTCCAGAGCCCTCAAACAGCCTCAGGACCAGATTTCTGGTGAGTCCGAAGCTCCCAGGAAATATTTGTCGTCGCCCTTGTGAGAGCTGCCGTGAGAAAACACTCTGCTTTGCCTCCTTCGCGGGCCTCGTACCTGAAGGCACTCTGCTCGAGGAGAACGTCAGCATCTCGCAATGCTGAGTCGCTAACGGGACAGCCAGATTGAGCACAGGCCTGGAGGGAAGGCCCTGACGTGAGGTGCAGAAGCGGAGCCGCGCAGCAGTTTCCATGAGGCCGTAGCCTCTGCTCTGCGTGTCTTTAACGGCAGTAGAGTTTCCTGGACACCTGGGAGGCTCGCGGGGGCACCCTGTTCCAGGCTGGAACACGGAGTACTCCCAGGCACCCCTGGGTCTGCTGAGCAACGTCCAGGCCCGGAGCCCTTTGGAGCCGCTCTCTATACGCCGAGTGTAGGGAAACGCCCTGCACTCTCTCCTGGAGCAGATTCGATTCCCCACCAAACCCACACTTTCACGAACAGACTTCTGGCACGTCTCACATGCCTTTGAGGTCTTACGCCTTGCCCTAGCCTGAGCCGCCCTGAGAGACCCCTCGGCCTCGCATTGCATCTAGGACCTCCTGCCTGAAATCACCCTGCCTCCAAGCGAAAGTCGCCTTGCGTTCTTACTGCGATTTAAGCCCTGTGCTTCCTGTGGCCCTGCAGGCTTTGGAATAGCCACAGGCCCCAGAGGCGTAACTAGGCAGGGCATTCCTTGGTTGAGGCAGTTCACTTGACCCAGAACACCCTGCTTCGGGGAGTTGGTTCAGGGAAGCAAACGCAGGGTAACATGTGTCTCTTTGGACTGGTTAGAAACCACAGGGAGGTAAGCTGAGTGTGCGCGTGGAAACGGGAGCCTGCTGCAACTATCCTTGCTTTCCCACTTGGAAGGCTGCATTCATGCTGCCTTGAAGCTGCCTGACGTCCCCTGCTGTTGACAGGCCTGGAAACCCGGTCGAAATGCTTCTGGGAAGAAAATGAGTTTGCTCCGTCTCAACCCGGTGCTTCCATGGCCGCGGTGGTGGTTAGCCTGACAAGCTCCAGAGCGAAAGGGAAACTCAACGTGAGAATTTGCCTCCAGTTTAGGTCCTGCGTAGCCGGGTAGGAAGGGCGGCATGCAGCAGTTTCCATGAGTTCGTAGTCACCGTTCGGGTTTATTTTAACGAAATTACCCATTTGAGGACTCCTAGGCCCCTCGGGCGTGCATCCATTTCCCTCCAAGGTCACTGAGGACCTCCAGACACCCCCCACGCCGTGGTCCCCCTGAGCAACATCGAGGCCCATTGCTCTGCCCCTCGGAGGCCCTGTGTGCGTGCCGAGTGATGGGCAACACTCTGCACGTTCCTTGAGGAGAGCTACATTTCCAGAGCCCTCAAACAGCCTCAGGACCAGATTTCTGGTGAGTCCGAAGCTCCCAGGAAATATTTGTCGTCGCCCTTGTGAGAGCTGCCGTGAGAAAACACTCTGCTTTGCCTCCTTCGCGGGCCTCGTACCTGAAGGCACTCTGCTCGAGGAGAACGTCAGCATCTCGCAATGCTGAGTCGCTAACGGGACAGCCAGATTGAGCACAGGCCTGGAGGGAAGGCCCTGACGTGAGGTGCAGAAGCGGAGCCGCGCAGCAGTTTCCATGAGGCCGTAGCCTCTGCTCTGCGTGTCTTTAACGGCAGTAGAGTTTCCTGGACACCTGGGAGGCTCGCGGGGGCACCCTGTTCCAGGCTGGAACACGGAGTACTCCCAGGCACCCCTGGGTCTGCTGAGCAACGTCCAGGCACGGAGCCCTTTGGAGCCGCTCTCTATACGCCGAGTGTAGGGAAACGCCCTGCACTCTCTCCTGGAGCAGATTCGATTCCCCACCAAACCCACACTTTCACGAACAGACTTCTGGCACGTCTCACATGCCTTTGAGGTCTTACGCCTTGCCCTAGCCTGAGCTGCCCTGAGAGACCCCTCGGCCTCGCATTGCATCTAGGACCTCCTGCCTGAAATCACCCTGCCTCCAAGCGAAAGTCGCCTTGCGTTCTTACTGCGATTTAAGCCCTGTGCTTCCTGTGGCCCTGCAGGCTTTGGAATAGCCACAGGCCCCAGAGGCGTAACTAGGCAGGGCATTCCTTGGTTGAGGCAGTTCACTTGACCCAGAACACCCTACTTCGGGGAGTTGGTTCAGGGAAGCAAACGCAAGGTAACATGTGTCTCTTTGGACTGGTTAGAAACCACAGGGAGGTAAGCTGAGTGTGCGCGTGGAAACGGGAGCCTGCTGGAACTATCCTTGCTTTCCCACTTGGAAGGCTGCATTCATGCTGCCTTGAAGCTGCCTGACGTCCCCTGCTGTTGACAGGCCTGGAAACCCGGTCGAAATGCTTCTGGGAAGAAAATGAGTTTGCTCCGTCTCAACCCGGTGCTTCCATGGCCGCGGTGGTGGTTAGCCTGACAAGCTCCAGAGCGAAAGGGAAACTCAACGTGAGAATTTGCCCCCAGTTTAGGCCCTGCGTAGCCGGGCAGGAAGGGCGGCATGCAGCAGTTTCCATGAGTTCGTAGTCACCGTTCGGGTTTATTTTAACGAAATTACCCATTTGAGGACTCCTAGGCCCCTCGGGCGTGCATCCATTTCCCTCCAAGGTCACTGAGGACCTTCAGACACCCCCCACGCCGTGGTCCCGCTGAGCAACATCGAGGCCCATTGCTCTGCCCCTCGGAGGCCCTGTGTGCGTGCCGAGTGATGGGCAACACTCTGCACGTTCCTTGAGGAGAGCTACATTTCCAGAGCCCTCAAACAGCCTCAGGACCAGATTTCTGGTGAGTCCGAAGCTCCCAGGAAATATTTGTCGTCGCCCTTGTGAGAGCTGCCGTGAGAAAACACTCTGCTTTGCCTCCTTCGCGGGCCTCGTACCTGAAGGCACTCTGCTCGAGGAGAACGTCAGCATCTCGCAATGCTGAGTCGCTAACGGGACAGCCAGATTGAGCACAGGCCTGGAGGGAAGGCCCTGACGTGAGGTGCAGAAGCGGAGCCGCGCAGCAGTTTCCATGAGGCCGTAGCCTCTGCTCTGCGTGTCTTTAACGGCAGTAGAGTTTCCTGGACACCTGGGAGGCTCGCGGGGGCACCCTGTTCCAGGCTGGAACACGGAGTACTCCCAGGCACCCCTGGGTCTGCTGAGCAACGTCCAGGCCCGGAGCCCTTTGGAGCCGCTCTCTATACGCCGAGTGTAGGGAAACGCCCTGCACTCTCTCCTGGAGCAGATTCGATTCCCCACCAAACCCACACTTTCACGAACAGACTTCTGGCACGTCTCACATGCCTTTGAGGTCTTACGCCTTGCCCTAGCCTGAGCTGCCCTGAGAGACCCCTCGGCCTCGCATTGCATCTAGGACCTCCTGCCTGAAATCACCCTGCCTCCAAGCGAAAGTCGGCTTGCGTTCTTACTGCGATTTAAGCCCTGTGCTTCCTGTGGCCCTGCAGGCTTTGGAATAGCCACAGGCCCCAGAGGCGTAACTAGGCAGGGCATTCCTTGGTTGAGGCAGTTCACTTGACCCAGAACACCCTGCTTCGGGGAGTTGGTTCAGGGAAGCAAACGCAGGGTAACATGTGTCTCTTTGGACTGGTTAGAAACCACAGGGAGGTAAGCTGAGTGTGCGCGAGGAAACGGGAGCCTGCTGGAACTATCCTTGCTTTCCCACTTGGAAGGCTGCATTCATGCTGCCTTGAAGCTGCCTGACGTCCCCTGCTGTTGACAGGCCTGGAAACCCGGTCGAAATGCTTCTGGGAAGAAAATGAGTTTGCTCCGTCTCAACCCGGTGCGTCCATGGCCGCGGTGGTGGTTAGCCTGACAAGCTCCAGAGCGAAAGGGAAACTCAACGTGAGAATTTGCCCCCAGTTTAGGCCCTGCGGAGCCGGGCAGGAAGGGCGGCATGCAGCAGTTTCCATGAGTTCGTAGTCCCCGTTCGGGTTTATTTTAACGAAATTACCCATTTGAGGACTCCTAGGCCCCTCGGGCGTGCATCCATTTCCCTCCAAGGTCACTGAGGACCTCCAGACACCCCCCACGCCGTGGTCCCGCTGAGCAACATCGAGGCCCATTGCTCTGCCCCTCGGAGGCCCTGTGTGCGTGCCGAGTGATGGGCAACACTCTGCACGTTCCTTGAGGAGAGCTACATTTCCAGAGCCCTCAAACAGCCTCAGGACCAGATTTCTGGTGAGTCCGAAGCTCCCAGGAAATATTTGTCGTCGCCCTTGTGAGAGCTGCCGTGAGAAAACACTCTGCTTTGCCTCCTTCGCGGGCCTCGTACCTGAAGGCACTCTGCTCGAGGAGAACGTCAGCATCTCGCAATGCTGAGTCGCTAACGGGACAGCCAGATTGAGCACAGGCCTGGAGGGAAGGCCCTGACGTGAGGTGCAGAAGCGGAGCCGCGCAGCAGTTTCCATGAGGCCGTAGCCTCTGCTCTGCGTGTCTTTAACGGCAGTAGAGTTTCCTGGACACCTGGGAGGCTCGCGGGGGCACCCTGTTCCAGGCTGGAACACGGAGTACTCCCAGGCACCCCTGGGTCTGCTGAGCAACGTCCAGGCACGGAGCCCTTTGGAGCCGCTCTCTATACGCCGAGTGTAGGGAAACGCCCTGCACTCTCTCCTGGAGCAGATTCGATTCCCCACCAAACCCACACTTTCACGAACAGACTTCTGGCACGTCTCACATGCCTTTGAGGTCTTACGCCTTGCCCTAGCCTGAGCTGCCCTGAGAGACCCCTCGGCCTCGCATTGCATCTAGGACCTCCTGCCTGAAATCACCCTGCCTCCAAGCGAAAGTCGGCTTGTGTTCTTACTGCGATTTAAGCCCTGTGCTTCCTGTGGCCCTGCAGGCTTTGGAATAGCCACAGGCCCCAGAGGCGTAACTAGGCAGGGCATTCCTTGGTTGAGGCAGTTCACTTGACCCAGAACACCCTACTTCGGGGAGTTGGTTCAGGGAAGCAAACGCAAGGTAACATGTGTCTCTTTGGACTGGTTAGAAACCACAGGGAGGTAAGCTGAGTGTGCGCGTGGAAACGGGAGCCTGCTGGAACTATCCTTGCTTTCCCACTTGGAAGGCTGCATTCATGCTGCCTTGAAGCTGCCTGACGTCCCCTGCTGTTGACAGGCCTGGAAACCCGGTAGAAATGCTTCTGGGAAGAAAATGAGTTTGCTCCGTCTCAACCCGGTGCTTCCATGGCCGCGGTGGTGGTTAGCCTGACAAGCTCCAGAGCGAAAGGGAAACTCAACGTGAGAATTTGCCCCCAGTTTAGGCCCTGCGTAGCCGGGCAGGAAGGGCGGCATGCAGCAGTTTCCATGAGTTCGTAGTCCCCGTTCGGGTTTATTTTAACGAAATTACCCATTTGAGGACTCCTAGGCCCCTCGGGCGTGCATCCATTTCCCACCAAGGTCACTGAGGACCTTCAGACACCCCCCACGCCGTGGTCCCGCTGAGCAACATCGAGGCCCATTGCTCTGCCCCTCGGAGGCCCTGTGTGCGTGCCGAGTGATGGGCAACACTCTGCACGTTCCTTGAGGAGAGCTACATTTCCAGAGCCCTCAAACAGCCTCAGGACCAGATTTCTGGTGAGTCCGAAGCTCCCAGGAAATATTTGTCGTCGCCCTTGTGAGAGCTGCCGTGAGAAAACACTCTGCTTTGCCTCCTTCGCGGGCCTCGTACCTGAAGGCACTCTGCTCGAGGAGAACGTCAGCATCTCGCAATGCTGAGTCGCTAACGGGACAGCCAGATTGAGCACAGGCCTGGAGGGAAGGCCCTGACGTGAGGTGCAGAAGCGGAGCCGCGCAGCAGTTTCCATGAGGCCGTAGCCTCTGCTCTGCGTGTCTTTAACGGCAGTAGAGTTTCCTGGACACCTGGGAGGCTCGCGGGGGCACCCTGTTCCAGGCTGGAACACGGAGTACTCCCAGGCACCCCTGGGTCTGCTGAGCAACGTCCAGGCACGGAGCCCTTTGGAGCCGCTCTCTATACGCCGAGTGTAGGGAAACGCCCTGCACTCTCTCCTGGAGCAGATTCGATTCCCCACCAAACCCACACTTTCACGAACAGACTTCTGGCACGTCTCACATGCCTTTGAGGTCTTACGCCTTGCCCTAGCCTGAGCTGCCCTGAGAGACCCCTCGGCCTCGCATTGCATCTAGGACCTCCTGCCTGAAATCACCCTGCCTCCAAGCGAAAGTCGCCTTGCGTTCTTACTGCGATTTAAGCCCTGTGCTTCCTGTGGCCCTGCAGGCTTTGGAATAGCCACAGGCCCCAGAGGCGTAACTAGGCAGGGCATTCCTTGGTTGAGGCAGTTCACTTGACCCAGAACACCCTACTTCGGGGAGTTGGTTCAGGGAAGCAAACGCAGGGTAACATGTGTCTCTTTGGACTGGTTAGAAACCACAGGGAGGTAAGCTGAGTGTGCGCGTGGAAACGGGAGCCTGCTGGAACTATCCTTGCTTTCCCACTTGGAAGGCTGCATTCATGCTGCCTTGAAGCTGCCTGACGTCCCCTGCTGTTGACAGGCCTGGAAACCCGGTCGAAATGCTTCTGGGAAGAAGATGAGTTTGCTCCGTCTCAACCCGGTGCTTCCATGGCCGCGGTGGTGGTTAGCCTGACAAGCTCCAGAGCGAAAGGGAAACTCAACGTGAGAATTTGCCCCCAGTTTAGGCCCTGCGTAGCCGGGCAGGAAGGGCGGCATGCAGCAGTTTCCATGAGTTCGTAGTCCCCGTTCGGGTTTATTTTAACGAAATTACCCATTTGAGGACTCCTAGGCCCCTCGGGCGTGCATCCATTTCCCTCCAAGGTCACTGAGGACCTCCAGACACCCCCCCACGCCGTGGTCCCGCTGAGCAACATCGAGGCCCATTGCTCTGCCCCTCGGAGGCCCTGTGTGCGTGCCGAGTGATGGGCAACACTCTGCACGTTCCTTGAGGAGAGCTACATTTCCAGAGCCCTCAAACAGCCTCAGGACCAGATTTCTGGTGAGTCCGAAGCTCCCAGGAAATATTTGTCGTCGCCCTTGTGAGAGCTGCCGTGAGAAAACACTCTGCTTTGCCTCCTTCGCGGGCCTCGTACCTGAAGGCACTCTGCTCGAGGAGAACGTCAGCATCTCGCAATGCTGAGTCGCTAACGGGACAGCCAGATTGAGCACAGGCCTGGAGGGAAGGCCCTGACGTGAGGTGCAGAAGCGGAGCCGCGCAGCAGTTTCCATGAGGCCGTAGCCTCTGCTCTGCGTGTCTTTAACGGCAGTAGAGTTTCCTGGACACCTGGGAGGCTCGCGGGGGCACCCTGTTCCAGGCTGGAACACGGAGTACTCCCAGGCACCCCTGGGTCTGCTGAGCAACGTCCAGGCACGGAGCCCTTTGGAGCCGCTCTCTATACGCCGAGTGTAGGGAAACGCCCTGCACTCTCTCCTGGAGCAGATTCGATTCCCCACCAAACCCACACTTTCACGAACAGACTTCTGGCACGTCTCACATGCCTTTGAGGTCTTACGCCTTGCCCTAGCCTGAGCTGCCCTGAGAGACCCCTCGGCCTCGCATTGCATCTAGGACCTCCTGCCTGAAATCACCCTGCCTCCAAGCGAAAGTCGGCTTGCGTTCTTACTGCGATTTAAGCCCTGTGCTTCCTGTGGCCCTGCAGGCTTTGGAATAGCCACAGGCCCCAGAGGCGTAACTAGGCAGGGCATTCCTTGGTT
Source organism: Orcinus orca (assembly GCF_937001465.1). Lineage (NCBI taxonomy): Eukaryota > Metazoa > Chordata > Mammalia > Artiodactyla > Delphinidae > Orcinus > Orcinus orca. The sequence goes on along the minus strand of NW_026044069.1, from coordinate 705,501 downwards.
GAGGCAGTTCACTTGACCCAGAACACCCTACTTCGGGGAGTTGGTTCAGGGAAGCAAACGCAGGGTAACATGTGTCTCTTTGGACTGGTTAGAAACCACAGGGAGGTAAGCTGAGTGTGCGCGTGGAAACGGGAGCGTGCTGGAACTATCCTTGCTTTCCCACTTGGAAGGCTGCATTCATGCTGCCTTGAAGCTGCCTGACGTCCCCTGCTGTTGACAGGCCTGGAAACCCGGTCGAAATGCTTCTGGGAAGAAGATGAGTTTGCTCCGTCTCAACCCGGTGCTTCCATGGCCGCGGTGGTGGTTAGCCTGACAAGCTCCAGAGCGAAAGGGAAACTCAACGTGAGAATTTGCCCCCAGTTTAGGCCCTGCGTAGCCGGGTAGGAAGGGCGGCATGCAGCAGTTTCCATGAGTTCGTAGTCCCCGTTCGGGTTTATTTTAACGAAATTACCCATTTGAGGACTCCTAGGCCCCTCGGGCGTGCATCCATTTCCCACCAAGGTCACTGAGGACCTTCAGACACCCCCCACGCCGTGGTCCCGCTGAGCAACATCGAGGCCCATTGCTCTGCCCCTCGGAGGCCCTGTGTGCGTGCCGAGTGATGGGCAACACTCTGCACGTTCCTTGAGGAGAGCTACATTTCCAGAGCCCTCAAACAGCCTCAGGACCAGATTTCTGGTGAGTCCGAAGCTCCCAGGAAATATTTGTCGTCGCCCTTGTGAGAGCTGCCGTGAGAAAACACTCTGCTTTGCCTCCTTCGCGGGCCTCGTACCTGAAGGCACTCTGCTCGAGGAGAACGTCAGCATCTCGCAATGCTGAGTCGCTAACGGGACAGCCAGATTGAGCACAGGCCTGGAGGGAAGGCCCTGACGTGAGGTGCAGAAGCGGAGCCGCGCAGCAGTTTCCATGAGGCCGTAGCCTCTGCTCTGCGTGTCTTTAACGGCAGTAGAGTTTCCTGGACACCTGGGAGGCTCGCGGGGGCACCCTGTTCCAGGCTGGAACACGGAGTACTCCCAGGCACCCCTGGGTCTGCTGAGCAACGTCCAGGCCCGGAGCCCTTTGGAGCCGCTCTCTATACGCCGAGTGTAGGGAAACGCCCTGCACTCTCTCCTGGAGCAGATTCGATTCCCCACCAAACCCACACTTTCACGAACAGACTTCTGGCACGTCTCACATGCCTTTGAGGTCTTACGCCTTGCCCTAGCCTGAGCTGCCCTGAGAGACCCCTCGGCCTCGCATTGCATCTAGGACCTCCTGCCTGAAATCACCCTGCCTCCAAGCGAAAGTCGCCTTGCGTTCTTACTGCGATTTAAGCCCTGTGCTTCCTGTGGCCCTGCAGGCTTTGGAATAGCCACAGGCCCCAGAGGCGTAACTAGGCAGGGCATTCCTTGGTTGAGGCAGTTCACTTGACCCAGAACACCCTACTTCGGGGAGTTGGTTCAGGGAAGCAAACGCAGGGTAACATGTGTCTCTTTGGACTGGTTAGAAACCACAGGGAGGTAAGCTGAGTGTGCGCGTGGAAACGGGAGCCTGCTGGAACTATCCTTGCTTTCCCACTTGGAAGGCTGCATTCATGCTGCCTTGAAGCTGCCTGACGTCCCCTGCTGTTGACAGGCCTGGAAACCCGGTCGAAATGCTTCTGGGAAGAAAATGAGTTTGCTCCGTCTCAACCCGGTGCTTCCATGGCCGCGGTGGTGGTTAGCCTGACAAGCTCCAGAGCGAAAGGGAAACTCAACGTGAGAATTTGCCTCCAGTTTAGGTCCTGCGTAGCCGGGTAGGAAGGGCGGCATGCAGCAGTTTCCATGAGTTCGTAGTCACCGTTCGGGTTTATTTTAACGAAATTACCCATTTGAGGACTCCTAGGCCCCTCGGGCGTGCATCCATTTCCCTCCAAGGTCACTGAGGACCTCCAGACACCCCCCACGCCGTGGTCCCCCTGAGCAACATCGAGGCCCATTGCTCTGCCCCTCGGAGGCCCTGTGTGCGTGCCGAGTGATGGGCAACACTCTGCACGTTCCTTGAGGAGAGCTACATTTCCAGAGCCCTCAAACAGCCTCAGGACCAGATTTCTGGTGAGTCCGAAGCTCCCAGGAAATATTTGTCGTCGCCCTTGTGAGAGCTGCCGTGAGAAAACACTCTGCTTTGCCTCCTTCGCGGGCCTCGTACCTGAAGGCACTCTGCTCGAGGAGAACGTCAGCATCTCGCAATGCTGAGTCGCTAACGGGACAGCCAGATTGAGCACAGGCCTGGAGGGAAGACCCTGACGTGAGGTGCAGAAGCGGAGCCGCGCAGCAGTTTCCATGAGGCCGTAGCCTCTGCTCTGCGTGTCTTTAACGGCAGTAGAGTTTCCTGGACACCTGGGAGGCTCGCGGGGGCACCCTGTTCCAGGCTGGAACACGGAGTACTCCCAGGCACCCCTGGGTCTGCTGAGCAACGTCCAGGCACGGAGCCCTTTGGAGCCGCTCTCTATACGCCGAGTGTAGGGAAACGCCCTGCACTCTCTCCTGGAGCAGATTCGATTCCCCACCAAACCCACACTTTCACGAACAGACTTCTGGCACGTCTCACATGCCTTTGAGGTCTTACGCCTTGCCCTAGCCTGAGCCGCCCTGAGAGACCCCTCGGCCTCGCATTGCATCTAGGACCTCCTGCCTGAAATCACCCTGCCTCCAAGCGAAAGTCGCCTTGCGTTCTTACTGCGATTTAAGCCCTGTGCTTCCTGTGGCCCTGCAGGCTTTGGAATAGCCACAGGCCCCAGAGGCGTAACTAGGCAGGGCATTCCTTGGTTGAGGCAGTTCACTTGACCCAGAACACCCTGCTTCGGGGAGTTGGTTCAGGGAAGCAAACGCAGGGTAACATGTGTCTCTTTGGACTGGTTAGAAACCACAGGGAGGTAAGCTGAGTGTGCGCGTGGAAACGGGAGCCTGCTGGAACTATCCTTGCTTTCCCACTTGGAAGGCTGCATTCATGCTGCCTTGAAGCTGCCTGACGTCCCCTGCTGTTGACAGGCCTGGAAACCCGGTCGAAATGCTTCTGGGAAGAAAATGAGTTTGCTCCGTCTCAACCCGGTGCTTCCATGGCCGCGGTGGTGGTTAGCCTGACAAGCTCCAGAGCGAAAGGGAAACTCAACGTGAGAATTTGCCTCCAGTTTAGGTCCTGCGTAGCCGGGCAGGAAGGGCGGCATGCAGCAGTTTCCATGAGTTCGTAGTCCCCGTTCGGGTTTATTTTAACGAAATTACCCATTTGAGGACTCCTAGGCCCCTCGGGCGTGCATCCATTTCCCTCCAAGGTCACTGAGGACCTCCAGACACCCCCCACGCCGTGGTCCCGCTGAGCAACATCGAGGCCCATTGCTCTGCCCCTCGGAGGCCCTGTGTGCGTGCCGAGTGATGGGCAACACTCTGCACGTTCCTTGAGGAGAGCTACATTTCCAGAGCCCTCAAACAGCCTCAGGACCAGATTTCTGGTGAGTCCGAAGCTCCCAGGAAATATTTGTCGTCGCCCTTGTGAGAGCTGCCGTGAGAAAACACTCTGCTTTGCCTCCTTCGCGGGCCTCGTACCTGAAGGCACTCTGCTCGAGGAGAACGTCAGCATCTCGCAATGCTGAGTCGCTAACGGGACAGCCAGATTGAGCACAGGCCTGGAGGGAAGACCCTGACGTGAGGTGCAGAAGCGGAGCCGCGCAGCAGTTTCCATGAGGCCGTAGCCTCTGCTCTGCGTGTCTTTAACGGCAGTAGAGTTTCCTGGACACCTGGGAGGCTCGCGGGGGCACCCTGTTCCAGGCTGGAACACGGAGTACTCCCAGGCACCCCTGGGTCTGCTGAGCAACGTCCAGGCCCGGAGCCCTTTGGAGCCGCTCTCTATACGCCGAGTGTAGGGAAACGCCCTGCACTCTCTCCTGGAGCAGATTCGATTCCCCACCAAACCCACACTTTCACGAACAGACTTCTGGCACGTCTCACATGCCTTTGAGGTCTTACGCCTTGCCCTAGCCTGAGCTGCCCTGAGAGACCCCTCGGCCTCGCATTGCATCTAGGACCTCCTGCCTGAAATCACCCTGCCTCCAAGCGAAAGTCGCCTTGCGTTCTTACTGCGATTTAAGCCCTGTGCTTCCTGTGGCCCTGCAGGCTTTGGAATAGCCACAGGCCCCAGAGGCGTAACTAGGCAGGGCATTCCTTGGTTGAGGCAGTTCACTTGACCCAGAACACCCTACTTCGGGGAGTTGGTTCAGGGAAGCAAACGCAGGGTAACATGTGTCTCTTTGGACTGGTTAGAAACCACAGGGAGGTAAGCTGAGTGTGCGCGTGGAAACGGGAGCCTGCTGGAACTATCCTTGCTTTCCCACTTGGAAGGCTGCATTCATGCTGCCTTGAAGCTGCCTGACGTCCCCTGCTGTTGACAGGCCTGGAAACCCGGTCGAAATGCTTCTGGGAAGAAGATGAGTTTGCTCCGTCTCAACCCGGTGCTTCCATGGCCGCGGTGGTGGTTAGCCTGACAAGCTCCAGAGCGAAAGGGAAACTCAACGTGAGAATTTGCCCCCAGTTTAGGCCCTGCGTAGCCGGGCAGGAAGGGCGGCATGCAGCAGTTTCCATGAGTTCGTAGTCCCCGTTCGGGTTTATTTTAACGAAATTACCCATTTGAGGACTCCTAGGCCCCTCGGGCGTGCATCCATTTCCCTCCAAGGTCACTGAGGACCTCCAGACACCCCCCCACGCCGTGGTCCCGCTGAGCAACATCGAGGCCCATTGCTCTGCCCCTCGGAGGCCCTGTGTGCGTGCCGAGTGATGGGCAACACTCTGCACGTTCCTTGAGGAGAGCTACATTTCCAGAGCCCTCAAACAGCCTCAGGACCAGATTTCTGGTGAGTCCGAAGCTCCCAGGAAATATTTGTCGTCGCCCTTGTGAGAGCTGCCGTGAGAAAACACTCTGCTTTGCCTCCTTCGCGGGCCTCGTACCTGAAGGCACTCTGCTCGAGGAGAACGTCAGCATCTCGCAATGCTGAGTCGCTAACGGGACAGCCAGATTGAGCACAGGCCTGGAGGGAAGGCCCTGACGTGAGGTGCAGAAGCGGAGCCGCGCAGCAGTTTCCATGAGGCCGTAGCCTCTGCTCTGCGTGTCTTTAACGGCAGTAGAGTTTCCTGGACACCTGGGAGGCTCGCGGGGGCACCCTGTTCCAGGCTGGAACACGGAGTACTCCCAGGCACCCCTGGGTCTGCTGAGCAACGTCCAGGCCCGGAGCCCTTTGGAGCCGCTCTCTATACGCCGAGTGTAGGGAAACGCCCTGCACTCTCTCCTGGAGCAGATTCGATTCCCCACCAAACCCACACTTTCACGAACAGACTTCTGGCACGTCTCACATGACTTTGAGGTCTTACGCCTTGCCCTAGCCTGAGCCGCCCTGAGAGACCCCTCGGCCTCGCATTGCATCTAGGACCTCCTGCCTGAAATCACCCTGCCTCCAAGCGAAAGTCGGCTTGCGTTCTTACTGCGATTTAAGCCCTGTGCTTCCTGTGGCCCTGCAGGCTTTGGAATAGCCACAGGCCCCAGAGGCGTAACTAGGCAGGGCATTCCTTGGTTGAGGCAGTTCACTTGACCCAGAACACCCTGCTTCGGGGAGTTGGTTCAGGGAAGCAAACGCAGGGTAACATGTGTCTCTTTGGACTGGTTAGGAACCACAGGGAGGTAAGCTGAGTGTGCGCGTGGAAACGGGAGCCTGCTGGAACTATCCTTGCTTTCCCACTTGGAAGGCTGCATTCATGCTGCCTTGAAGCTGCCTGACGTCCCCTGCTGTTGACAGGCCTGGAAACCCGGTCGAAATGCTTCTGGGAAGAAGATGAGTTTGCTCCGTCTCAACCCGGTGCTTCCATGGCCGCGGTGGTGGTTAGCCTGACAAGCTCCAGAGCGAAAGGGAAACTCAACGTGAGAATTTGCCCCCAGTTTAGGCCCTGCGTAGCCGGGCAGGAAGGGCGGCATGCAGCAGTTTCCATGAGTTCGTAGTCCCCGTTCGGGTTTATTTTAACGAAATTACCCATTTGAGGACTCCTAGGCCCCTCGGGCGTGCATCCATTTCCCACCAAGGTCACTGAGGACCTCCAGACACCCCCCACGCCGTGGTCCCGCTGAGCAACATCGAGGCCCATTGCTCTGCCCCTCGGAGGCCCTGTGTGCGTGCCGAGTGATGGGCAACACTCTGCACGTTCCTTGAGGAGAGCTACATTTCCAGAGCCCTCAAACAGCCTCAGGACCAGATTTCTGGTGAGTCCGAAGCTCCCAGGAAATATTTGTCGTCGCCCTTGTGAGAGCTGCCGTGAGAAAACACTCTGCTTTGCCTCCTTCGCGGGCCTCGTACCTGAAGGCACTCTGCTCGAGGAGAACGTCAGCATCTCGCAATGCTGAGTCGCTAACGGGACAGCCAGATTGAGCACAGGCCTGGAGGGAAGGCCCTGACGTGAGGTGCAGAAGCGGAGCCGCGCAGCAGTTTCCATGAGGCCGTAGCCTCTGCTCTGCGTGTCTTTAACGGCAGTAGAGTTTCCTGGACACCTGGGAGGCTCGCGGGGGCACCCTGTTCCAGGCTGGAACACGGAGTACTCCCAGGCACCCCTGGGTCTGCTGAGCAACGTCCAGGCCCGGAGCCCTTTGGAGCCGCTCTCTATACGCCGAGTGTAGGGAAACGCCCTGCACTCTCTCCTGGAGCAGATTCGATTCCCCACCAAACCCACACTTTCACGAACAGACTTCTGGCACGTCTCACATGCCTTTGAGGTCTTACGCCTTGCCCTAGCCTGAGCTGCCCTGAGAGACCCCTCGGCCTCGCATTGCATCTAGGACCTCCTGCCTGAAATCACCCTGCCTCCAAGCGAAAGTCGCCTTGCGTTCTTACTGCGATTTAAGCCCTGTGCTTCCTGTGGCCCTGCAGGCTTTGGAATAGCCACAGGCCCCAGAGGCGTAACTAGGCAGGGCATTCCTTGGTTGAGGCAGTTCACTTGACCCAGAACACCCTGCTTCGGGGAGTTGGTTCAGGGAAGCAAACGCAGGGTAACATGTGTCTCTTTGGACTGGTTAGAAACCACAGGGAGGTAAGCTGAGTGTGCGCGTGGAAACGGGAGCGTGCTGGAACTATCCTTGCTTTCCCACTTGGAAGGCTGCATTCATGCTGCCTTGAAGCTGCCTGACGTCCCCTGCTGTTGACAGGCCTGGAAACCCGGTCGAAATGCTTCTGGGAAGAAAATGAGTTTGCTCCGTCTCAACCCGGTGCTTCCATGGCCGCGGTGGTGGTTAGCCTGACAAGCTCCAGAGCGAAAGGGAAACTCAACGTGAGAATTTGCCTCCAGTTTAGGTCCTGCGTAGCCGGGTAGGAAGGGCGGCATGCAGCAGTTTCCATGAGTTCGTAGTCCCCGTTCGGGTTTATTTTAACGAAATTACCCATTTGAGGACTCCTAGGCCCCTCGGGCGTGCATCCATTTCCCTCCAAGGTCACTGAGGACCTCCAGACACCCCCCACGCCGTGGTCCCGCTGAGCAACATCGAGGCCCATTGCTCTGCCCCTCGGAGGCCCTGTGTGCGTGCCGAGTGATGGGCAACACTCTGCACGTTCCTTGAGGAGAGCTACATTTCCAGAGCCCTCAAACAGCCTCAGGACCAGATTTCTGGTGAGTCCGAAGCTCCCAGGAAATATTTGTCGTCGCCCTTGTGAGAGCTGCCGTGAGAAAACACTCTGCTTTGCCTCCTTCGCGGGCCTCGTACCTGAAGGCACTCTGCTCGAGGAGAACGTCAGCATCTCGCAATGCTGAGTCGCTAACGGGACAGCCAGATTGAGCACAGGCCTGGAGGGAAGGCCCTGACGTGAGGTGCAGAAGCGGAGCCGCGCAGCAGTTTCCATGAGGCCGTAGCCTCTGCTCTGCGTGTCTTTAACGGCAGTAGAGTTTCCTGGACACCTGGGAGGCTCGCGGGGGCACCCTGTTCCAGGCTGGAACACGGAGTACTCCCAGGCACCCCTGGGTCTGCTGAGCAACGTCCAGGCCCGGAGCCCTTTGGAGCTGCTCTCTATACGCCGAGTGTAGGGAAACGCCCTGCACTCTCTCCTGGAGCAGATTCGATTCCCCACCAAACCCACACTTTCACGAACAGACTTCTGGCACGTCTCACATGCCTTTGAGGTCTTACGCCTTGCCCTAGCCTGAGCTGCCCTGAGAGACCCCTCGGCCTCGCATTGCATCTAGGACCTCCTGCCTGAAATCACCCTGCCTCCAAGCGAAAGTCGCCTTGCGTTCTTACTGCGATTTAAGCCCTGTGCTTCCTGTGGCCCTGCAGGCTTTGGAATAGCCACAGGCCCCAGAGGCGTAACTAGGCAGGGCATTCCTTGGTTGAGGCAGTTCACTTGACCCAGAACACCCTACTTCGGGGAGTTGGTTCAGGGAAGCAAACGCAGGGTAACATGTGTCTCTTTGGACTGGTTAGAAACCACAGGGAGGTAAGCTGAGTGTGCGCGTGGAAACGGGAGCCTGCTGGAACTATCCTTGCTTTCCCACTTGGAAGGCTGCATTCATGCTGCCTTGAAGCTGCCTGACGTCCCCTGCTGTTGACAGGCCTGGAAACCCGGTCGAAATGCTTCTGGGAAGAAGATGAGTTTGCTCCGTCTCAACCCGGTGCTTCCATGGCCGCGGTGGTGGTTAGCCTGACAAGCTCCAGAGCGAAAGGGAAACTCAACGTGAGAATTTGCCCCCAGTTTAGGCCCTGCGTAGCCGGGCAGGAAGGGCGGCATGCAGCAGTTTCCATGAGTTCGTAGTCCCCGTTCGGGTTTATTTTAACGAAATTACCCATTTGAGGACTCCTAGGCCCCTCGGGCGTGCATCCATTTCCCTCCAAGGTCACTGAGGACCTCCAGACACCCCCCCACGCCGTGGTCCCGCTGAGCAACATCGAGGCCCATTGCTCTGCCCCTCGGAGGCCCTGTGTGCGTGCCGAGTGATGGGCAACACTCTGCACGTTCCTTGAGGAGAGCTACATTTCCAGAGCCCTCAAACAGCCTCAGGACCAGATTTCTGGTGAGTCCGAAGCTCCCAGGAAATATTTGTCGTCGCCCTTGTGAGAGCTGCCGTGAGAAAACACTCTGCTTTGCCTCCTTCGCGGGCCTCGTACCTGAAGGCACTCTGCTCGAGGAGAACGTCAGCATCTCGCAATGCTGAGTCGCTAACGGGACAGCCAGATTGAGCACAGGCCTGGAGGGAAGGCCCTGACGTGAGGTGCAGAAGCGGAGCCGCGCAGCAGTTTCCATGAGGCCGTAGCCTCTGCTCTGCGTGTCTTTAACGGCAGTAGAGTTTCCTGGACACCTGGGAGGCTCGCGGGGGCACCCTGTTCCAGGCTGGAACACGGAGTACTCCCAGGCACCCCTGGGTCTGCTGAGCAACGTCCAGGCCCGGAGCCCTTTGGAGCCGCTCTCTATACGCCGAGTGTAGGGAAACGCCCTGCACTCTCTCCTGGAGCAGATTCGATTCCCCACCAAACCCACACTTTCACGAACAGACTTCTGGCACGTCTCACATGCCTTTGAGGTCTTACGCCTTGCCCTAGCCTGAGCCGCCCTGAGAGACCCCTCGGCCTCGCATTGCATCTAGGACCTCCTGCCTGAAATCACCCTGCCTCCAAGCGAAAGTCGGCTTGCGTTCTTACTGCGATTTAAGCCCTGTGCTTCCTGTGGCCCTGCAGGCTTTGGAATAGCCACAGGCCCCAGAGGCGTAACTAGGCAGGGCATTCCTTGGTTGAGGCAGTTCACTTGACCCAGAACACCCTGCTTCGGGGAGTTGGTTCAGGGAAGCAAACGCAGGGTAACATGTGTCTCTTTGGACTGGTTAGGAACCACAGGGAGGTAAGCTGAGTGTGCGCGTGGAAACGGGAGCCTGCTGGAACTATCCTTGCTTTCCCACTTGGAAGGCTGCATTCATGCTGCCTTGAAGCTGCCTGACGTCCCCTGCTGTTGACAGGCCTGGAAACCCGGTCGAAATGCTTCTGGGAAGAAGATGAGTTTGCTCCGTCTCAACCCGGTGCTTCCATGGCCGCGGTGGTGGTTAGCCTGACAAGCTCCAGAGCGAAAGGGAAACTCAACGTGAGAATTTGCCCCCAGTTTAGGCCCTGCGTAGCCGGGCAGGAAGGGCGGCATGCAGCAGTTTCCATGAGTTCGTAGTCCCCGTTCGGGTTTATTTTAACGAAATTACCCATTTGAGGACTCCTAGGCCCCTCGGGCGTGCATCCATTTCCCACCAAGGTCACTGAGGACCTCCAGACACCCCCCACGCCGTGGTCCCGCTGAGCAACATCGAGGCCCATTGCTCTGCCCCTCGGAGGCCCTGTGTGCGTGCCGAGTGATGGGCAACACTCTGCACGTTCCTTGAGGAGAGCTACATTTCCAGAGCCCTCAAACAGCCTCAGGACCAGATTTCTGGTGAGTCCGAAGCTCCCAGGAAATATTTGTCGTCGCCCTTGTGAGAGCTGCCGTGAGAAAACACTCTGCTTTGCCTCCTTCGCGGGCCTCGTACCTGAAGGCACTCTGCTCGAGGAGAACGTCAGCATCTCGCAATGCTGAGTCGCTAACGGGACAGCCAGATTGAGCACAGGCCTGGAGGGAAGGCCCTGACGTGAGGTGCAGAAGCGGAGCCGCGCAGCAGTTTCCATGAGGCCGTAGCCTCTGCTCTGCGTGTCTTTAACGGCAGTAGAGTTTCCTGGACACCTGGGAGGCTCGCGGGGGCACCCTGTTCCAGGCTGGAACACGGAGTACTCCCAGGCACCCCTGGGTCTGCTGAGCAACGTCCAGGCCCGGAGCCCTTTGGAGCCGCTCTCTATACGCCGAGTGTAGGGAAACGCCCTGCACTCTCTCCTGGAGCAGATTCGATTCCCCACCAAACCCACACTTTCACGAACAGACTTCTGGCACGTCTCACATGCCTTTGAGGTCTTACGCCTTGCCCTAGCCTGAGCTGCCCTGAGAGACCCCTCGGCCTCGCATTGCATCTAGGACCTCCTGCCTGAAATCACCCTGCCTCCAAGCGAAAGTCGCCTTGCGTTCTTACTGCGATTTAAGCCCTGTGCTTCCTGTGGCCCTGCAGGCTTTGGAATAGCCACAGGCCCCAGAGGCGTAACTAGGCAGGGCATTCCTTGGTTGAGGCAGTTCACTTGACCCAGAACACCCTGCTTCGGGGAGTTGGTTCAGGGAAGCAAACGCAGGGTAACATGTGTCTCTTTGGACTGGTTAGAAACCACAGGGAGGTAAGCTGAGTGTGCGCGTGGAAACGGGAGCGTGCTGGAACTATCCTTGCTTTCCCACTTGGAAGGCTGCATTCATGCTGCCTTGAAGCTGCCTGACGTCCCCTGCTGTTGACAGGCCTGGAAACCCGGTCGAAATGCTTCTGGGAAGAAAATGAGTTTGCTCCGTCTCAACCCGGTGCTTCCATGGCCGCGGTGGTGGTTAGCCTGACAAGCTCCAGAGCGAAAGGGAAACTCAACGTGAGAATTTGCCTCCAGTTTAGGTCCTGCGTAGCCGGGTAGGAAGGGCGGCATGCAGCAGTTTCCATGAGTTCGTAGTCCCCGTTCGGGTTTATTTTAACGAAATTACCCATTTGAGGACTCCTAGGCCCCTCGGGCGTGCATCCATTTCCCTCCAAGGTCACTGAGGACCTCCAGACACCCCCCACGCCGTGGTCCCGCTGAGCAACATCGAGGCCCATTGCTCTGCCCCTCGGAGGCCCTGTGTGCGTGCCGAGTGATGGGCAACACTCTGCACGTTCCTTGAGGAGAGCTACATTTCCAGAGCCCTCAAACAGCCTCAGGACCAGATTTCTGGTGAGTCCGAAGCTCCCAGGAAATATTTGTCGTCGCCCTTGTGAGAGCTGCCGTGAGAAAACACTCTGCTTTGCCTCCTTCGCGGGCCTCGTACCTGAAGGCACTCTGCTCGAGGAGAACGTCAGCATCTCGCAATGCTGAGTCGCTAACGGGACAGCCAGATTGAGCACAGGCCTGGAGGGAAGGCCCTGACGTGAGGTGCAGAAGCGGAGCCGCGCAGCAGTTTCCATGAGGCCGTAGCCTCTGCTCTGCGTGTCTTTAACGGCAGTAGAGTTTCCTGGACACCTGGGAGGCTCGCGGGGGCACCCTGTTCCAGGCTGGAACACGGAGTACTCCCAGGCACCCCTGGGTCTGCTGAGCAACGTCCAGGCCCGGAGCCCTTTGGAGCCGCTCTCTATACGCCGAGTGTAGGGAAACGCCCTGCACTCTCTCCTGGAGCAGATTCGATTCCCCACCAAACCCACACTTTCACGAACAGACTTCTGGCACGTCTCACATGCCTTTGAGGTCTTACGCCTTGCCCTAGCCTGAGCTGCCCTGAGAGACCCCTCGGCCTCGCATTGCATCTAGGACCTCCTGCCTGAAATCACCCTGCCTCCAAGCGAAAGTCGCCTTGCGTTCTTACTGCGATTTAAGCCCTGTGCTTCCTGTGGCCCTGCAGGCTTTGGAATAGCCACAGGCCCCAGAGGCGTAACTAGGCAGGGCATTCCTTGGTTGAGGCAGTTCACTTGACCCAGAACACCCTGCTTCGGGGAGTTGGTTCAGGGAAGCAAACGCAGGGTAACATGTGTCTCTTTGGACTGGTTAGAAACCACAGGGAGGTAAGCTGAGTGTGCGCGTGGAAACGGGAGCGTGCTGGAACTATCCTTGCTTTCCCACTTGGAAGGCTGCATTCATGCTGCCTTGAAGCTGCCTGACGTCCCCTGCTGTTGACAGGCCTGGAAACCCGGTCGAAATGCTTCTGGGAAGAAAATGAGTTTGCTCCGTCTCAACCCGGTGCTTCCATGGCCGCGGTGGTGGTTAGCCTGACAAGCTCCAGAGCGAAAGGGAAACTCAACGTGAGAATTTGCCTCCAGTTTAGGTCCTGCGTAGCCGGGTAGGAAGGGCGGCATGCAGCAGTTTCCATGAGTTCGTAGTCCCCGTTCGGGTTTATTTTAACGAAATTACCCATTTGAGGACTCCTAGGCCCCTCGGGCGTGCATCCATTTCCCTCCAAGGTCACTGAGGACCTCCAGACACCCCCCACGCCGTGGTCCCGCTGAGCAACATCGAGGCCCATTGCTCTGCCCCTCGGAGGCCCTGTGTGCGTGCCGAGTGATGGGCAACACTCTGCACGTTCCTTGAGGAGAGCTACATTTCCAGAGCCCTCAAACAGCCTCAGGACCAGATTTCTGGTGAGTCCGAAGCTCCCAGGAAATATTTGTCGTCGCCCTTGTGAGAGCTGCCGTGAGAAAACACTCTGCTTTGCCTACTTCGCGGGCCTCGTACCTGAAGGCACTCTGCTCGAGGAGAACGTCAGCATCTCGCAATGCTGAGTCGCTAACGGGACAGCCAGATTGAGCACAGGCCTGGAGGGAAGGCCCTGACGTGAGGTGCAGAAGCGGAGCCGCGCAGCAGTTTCCATGAGGCCGTAGCCTCTGCTCTGCGTGTCTTTAACGGCAGTAGAGTTTCCTGGACACCTGGGAGGCTCGCGGGGGCACCCTGTTCCAGGCTGGAACACGGAGTACTCCCAGGCACCCCTGGGTCTGCTGAGCAACGTCCAGGCACGGAGCCCTTTGGAGCCGCTCTCTATACGCCGAGTGTAGGGAAACGCCCTGCACTCTCTCCTGGAGCAGATTCGATTCCCCACCAAACCCACACTTTCACGAACAGACTTCTGGCACGTCTCACATGCCTTTGAGGTCTTACGCCTTGCCCTAGCCTGAGCTGCCCTGAGAGACCCCTCGGCCTCGCATTGCATCTAGGACCTCCTGCCTGAAATCACCCTGCCTCCAAGCGAAAGTCGCCTTGCGTTCTTACTGCGATTTAAGCCCTGTGCTTCCTGTGGCCCTGCAGGCTTTGGAATAGCCACAGGCCCCAGAGGCGTAACTAGGCAGGGCATTCCTTGGTTGAGGCAGTTCACTTGACCCAGAACACCCTGCTTCGGGGAGTTGGTTCAGGGAAGCAAACGCAGGGTAACATGTGTCTCTTTGGACTGGTTAGGAACCACAGGGAGGTAAGCTGAGTGTGCGCGTGGAAACGGGAGCCTGCTGGAACTATCCTTGCTTTCCCACTTGGAAGGCTGCATTCATGCTGCCTTGAAGCTGCCTGACGTCCCCTGCTGTTGACAGGCCTGGAAACCCGGTCGAAATGCTTCTGGGAAGAAAATGAGTTTGCTCCGTCTCAACCCGGTGCTTCCATGGCCGCGGTGGTGGTTAGCCTGACAAGCTCCAGAGCGAAAGGGAAACTCAACGTGAGAATTTGCCTCCAGTTTAGGTCCTGCGTAGCCGGGTAGGAAGGGCGGCATGCAGCAGTTTCCATGAGTTCGTAGTCCCCGTTCGGGTTTATTTTAACGAAATTACCCATTTGAGGACTCCTAGGCCCCTCGGGCGTGCATCCATTTCCCTCCAAGGTCACTGAGGACCTCCAGACACCCCCCACGCCGTGGTCCCGCTGAGCAACATCGAGGCCCATTGCTCTGCCCCTCGGAGGCCCTGTGTGCGTGCCGAGTGATGGGCAACACTCTGCACGTTCCTTGAGGAGAGCTACATTTCCAGAGCCCTCAAACAGCCTCAGGACCAGATTTCTGGTGAGTCCGAAGCTCCCAGGAAATATTTGTCGTCGCCCTTGTGAGAGCTGCCGTGAGAAAACACTCTGCTTTGCCTCCTTCGCGGGCCTCGTACCTGAAGGCACTCTGCTCGAGGAGAACGTCAGCATCTCGCAATGCTGAGTCGCTAACGGGACAGCCAGATTGAGCACAGGCCTGGAGGGAAGGCCCTGACGTGAGGTGCAGAAGCGGAGCCGCGCAGCAGTTTCCATGAGGCCGTAGCCTCTGCTCTGCGTGTCTTTAACGGCAGTAGAGTTTCCTGGACACCTGGGAGGCTCGCGGGGGCACCCTGTTCCAGGCTGGAACACGGAGTACTCCCAGGCACCCCTGGGTCTGCTGAGCAACGTCCAGGCCCGGAGCCCTTTGGAGCCGCTCTCTATACGCCGAGTGTAGGGAAACGCCCTGCACTCTCTCCTGGAGCAGATTCGATTCCCCACCAAACCCACACTTTCACGAACAGACTTCTGGCACGTCTCACATGCCTTTGAGGTCTTACGCCTTGCCCTAGCCTGAGCCGCCCTGAGAGACCCCTCGGCCTCGCATTGCATCTAGGACCTCCTGCCTGAAATCACCCTGCCTCCAAGCGAAAGTCGCCTTGCGTTCTTACTGCGATTTAAGCCCTGTGCTTCCTGTGGCCCTGCAGGCTTTGGAATAGCCACAGGCCCCAGAGGCGTAACTAGGCAGGGCATTCCTTGGTTGAGGCAGTTCACTTGACCCAGAACACCCTGCTTCGGGGAGTTGGTTCAGGGAAGCAAACGCAGGGTAACATGTGTCTCTTTGGACTGGTTAGAAACCACAGGGAGGTAAGCTGAGTGTGCGCGTGGAAACGGGAGCGTGCTGCAACTATCCTTGCTTTCCCACTTGGAAGGCTGCATTCATGCTGCCTTGAAGCTGCCTGACGTCCCCTGCTGTTGACAGGCCTGGAAACCCGGTCGAAATGCTTCTGGGAAGAAAATGAGTTTGCTCCGTCTCAACCCGGTGCTTCCATGGCCGCGGTGGTGGTTAGCCTGACAAGCTCCAGAGCGAAAGGGAAACTCAACGTGAGAATTTGCCTCCAGTTTAGGTCCTGCGTAGCCGGGTAGGAAGGGCGGCATGCAGCAGTTTCCATGAGTTCGTAGTCACCGTTCGGGTTTATTTTAACGAAATTACCCATTTGAGGACTCCTAGGCCCCTCGGGCGTGCATCCATTTCCCTCCAAGGTCACTGAGGACCTCCAGACACCCCCCACGCCGTGGTCCCCCTGAGCAACATCGAGGCCCATTGCTCTGCCCCTCGGAGGCCCTGTGTGCGTGCCGAGTGATGGGCAACACTCTGCACGTTCCTTGAGGAGAGCTACATTTCCAGAGCCCTCAAACAGCCTCAGGACCAGATTTCTGGTGAGTCCGAAGCTCCCAGGAAATATTTGTCGTCGCCCTTGTGAGAGCTGCCGTGAGAAAACACTCTGCTTTGCCTCCTTCGCGGGCCTCGTACCTGAAGGCACTCTGCTCGAGGAGAACGTCAGCATCTCGCAATGCTGAGTCGCTAACGGGACAGCCAGATTGAGCACAGGCCTGGAGGGAAGGCCCTGACGTGAGGTGCAGAAGCGGAGCCGCGCAGCAGTTTCCATGAGGCCGTAGCCTCTGCTCTGCGTGTCTTTAACGGCAGTAGAGTTTCCTGGACACCTGGGAGGCTCGCGGGGGCACCCTGTTCCAGGCTGGAACACGGAGTACTCCCAGGCACCCCTGGGTCTGCTGAGCAACGTCCAGGCCCGGAGCCCTTTGGAGCCGCTCTCTATACGCCGAGTGTAGGGAAACGCCCTGCACTCTCTCCTGGAGCAGATTCGATTCCCCACCAAACCCACACTTTCACGAACAGACTTCTGGCACGTCTCACATGCCTTTGAGGTCTTACGCCTTGCCCTAGCCTGAGCTGCCCTGAGAGACCCCTCGGCCTCGCATTGCATCTAGGACCTCCTGCCTGAAATCACCCTGCCTCCAAGCGAAAGTCGCCTTGCGTTCTTACTGCGATTTAAGCCCTGTGCTTCCTGTGGCCCTGCAGGCTTTGGAATAGCCACAGGCCCCAGAGGCGTAACTAGGCAGGGCATTCCTTGGTTGAGGCAGTTCACTTGACCCAGAACACCCTGCTTCGGGGAGTTGGTTCAGGGAAGCAAACGCAGGGTAACATGTGTCTCTTTGGACTGGTTAGAAACCACAGGGAGGTAAGCTGAGTGTGCGCGTGGAAACGGGAGCCTGCTGCAACTATCCTTGCTTTCCCACTTGGAAGGCTGCATTCATGCTGCCTTGAAGCTGCCTGACGTCCCCTGCTGTTGACAGGCCTGGAAACCCGGTCGAAATGCTTCTGGGAAGAAAATGAGTTTGCTCCGTCTCAACCCGGTGCTTCCATGGCCGCGGTGGTGGTTAGCCTGACAAGCTCCAGAGCGAAAGGGAAACTCAACGTGAGAATTTGCCTCCAGTTTAGGTCCTGCGTAGCCGGGTAGGAAGGGCGGCATGCAGCAGTTTCCATGAGTTCGTAGTCCCCGTTCGGGTTTATTTTAACGAAATTACCCATTTGAGGACTCCTAGGCCCCTCGGCTGTGCATCCATTTCCCTCCAAGGTCACTGAGGACCTCCAGACACCCCCCACGCCGTGGTCCCGCTGAGCAACATCGAGGCCCATTGCTCTGCCCCTCGGAGGCCCTGTGTGCGTGCCGAGTGATGGGCAACACTCTGCACGTTCCTTGAGGAGAGCTACATTTCCAGAGCCCTCAAACAGCCTCAGGACCAGATTTCTGGTGAGTCCGAAGCTCCCAGGAAATATTTGTCGTCGCCCTTGTGAGAGCTGCCGTGAGAAAACACTCTGCTTTGCCTCCTTCGCGGGCCTCGTACCTGAAGGCACTCTGCTCGAGGAGAACGTCAGCATCTCGCAATGCTGAGTCGCTAACGGGACAGCCAGATTGAGCACAGGCCTGGAGGGAAGGCCCTGACGTGAGGTGCAGAAGCGGAGCCGCGCAGCAGTTTCCATGAGGCCGTAGCCTCTGCTCTGCGTGTCTTTAACGGCAGTAGAGTTTCCTGGACACCTGGGAGGCTCGCGGGGGCACCCTGTTCCAGGCTGGAACACGGAGTACTCCCAGGCACCCCTGGGTCTGCTGAGCAACGTCCAGGCCCGGAGCCCTTTGGAGCCGCTCTCTATACGCCGAGTGTAGGGAAACGCCCTGCACTCTCTCCTGGAGCAGATTCGATTCCCCACCAAACCCACACTTTCACGAACAGACTTCTGGCACGTCTCACATGCCTTTGAGGTCTTACGCCTTGCCCTAGCCTGAGCCGCCCTGAGAGACCCCTCGGCCTCGCATTGCATCTAGGACCTCCTGCCTGAAATCACCCTGCCTCCAAGCGAAAGTCGCCTTGCGTTCTTACTGCGATTTAAGCCCTGTGCTTCCTGTGGCCCTGCAGGCTTTGGAATAGCCACAGGCCCCAGAGGCGTAACTAGGCAGGGCATTCCTTGGTTGAGGCAGTTCACTTGACCCAGAACACCCTGCTTCGGGGAGTTGGTTCAGGGAAGCAAACGCAGGGTAACATGTGTCTCTTTGGACTGGTTAGAAACCACAGGGAGGTAAGCTGAGTGTGCGCGTGGAAACGGGAGCCTGCTGCAACTATCCTTGCTTTCCCACTTGGAAGGCTGCATTCATGCTGCCTTGAAGCTGCCTGACGTCCCCTGCTGTTGACAGGCCTGGAAACCCGGTCGAAATGCTTCTGGGAAGAAAATGAGTTTGCTCCGTCTCAACCCGGTGCTTCCATGGCCGCGGTGGTGGTTAGCCTGACAAGCTCCAGAGCGAAAGGGAAACTCAACGTGAGAATTTGCCTCCAGTTTAGGTCCTGCGTAGCCGGGTAGGAAGGGCGGCATGCAGCAGTTTCCATGAGTTCGTAGTCACCGTTCGGGTTTATTTTAACGAAATTACCCATTTGAGGACTCCTAGGCCCCTCGGGCGTGCATCCATTTCCCTCCAAGGTCACTGAGGACCTCCAGACACCCCCCACGCCGTGGTCCCCCTGAGCAACATCGAGGCCCATTGCTCTGCCCCTCGGAGGCCCTGTGTGCGTGCCGAGTGATGGGCAACACTCTGCACGTTCCTTGAGGAGAGCTACATTTCCAGAGCCCTCAAACAGCCTCAGGACCAGATTTCTGGTGAGTCCGAAGCTCCCAGGAAATATTTGTCGTCGCCCTTGTGAGAGCTGCCGTGAGAAAACACTCTGCTTTGCCTCCTTCGCGGGCCTCGTACCTGAAGGCACTCTGCTCGAGGAGAACGTCAGCATCTCGCAATGCTGAGTCGCTAACGGGACAGCCAGATTGAGCACAGGCCTGGAGGGAAGGCCCTGACGTGAGGTGCAGAAGCGGAGCCGCGCAGCAGTTTCCATGAGGCCGTAGCCTCTGCTCTGCGTGTCTTTAACGGCAGTAGAGTTTCCTGGACACCTGGGAGGCTCGCGGGGGCACCCTGTTCCAGGCTGGAACACGGAGTACTCCCAGGCACCCCTGGGTCTGCTGAGCAACGTCCAGGCACGGAGCCCTTTGGAGCCGCTCTCTATACGCCGAGTGTAGGGAAACGCCCTGCACTCTCTCCTGGAGCAGATTCGATTCCCCACCAAACCCACACTTTCACGAACAGACTTCTGGCACGTCTCACATGCCTTTGAGGTCTTACGCCTTGCCCTAGCCTGAGCTGCCCTGAGAGACCCCTCGGCCTCGCATTGCATCTAGGACCTCCTGCCTGAAATCACCCTGCCTCCAAGCGAAAGTCGCCTTGCGTTCTTACTGCGATTTAAGCCCTGTGCTTCCTGTGGCCCTGCAGGCTTTGGAATAGCCACAGGCCCCAGAGGCGTAACTAGGCAGGGCATTCCTTGGTTGAGGCAGTTCACTTGACCCAGAACACCCTACTTCGGGGAGTTGGTTCAGGGAAGCAAACGCAAGGTAACATGTGTCTCTTTGGACTGGTTAGAAACCACAGGGAGGTAAGCTGAGTGTGCGCGTGGAAACGGGAGCCTGCTGGAACTATCCTTGCTTTCCCACTTGGAAGGCTGCATTCATGCTGCCTTGAAGCTGCCTGACGTCCCCTGCTGTTGACAGGCCTGGAAACCCGGTCGAAATGCTTCTGGGAAGAAAATGAGTTTGCTCCGTCTCAACCCGGTGCTTCCATGGCCGCGGTGGTGGTTAGCCTGACAAGCTCCAGAGCGAAAGGGAAACTCAACGTGAGAATTTGCCCCCAGTTTAGGCCCTGCGTAGCCGGGCAGGAAGGGCGGCATGCAGCAGTTTCCATGAGTTCGTAGTCCCCGTTCGGGTTTATTTTAACGAAATTACCCATTTGAGGACTCCTAGGCCCCTCGGGCGTGCATCCATTTCCCTCAAGGTCACTGAGGACCTTCAGACACCCCCCACGCCGTGGTCCCGCTGAGCAACATCGAGGCCCATTGCTCTGCCCCTCGGAGGCCCTGTGTGCGTGCCGAGTGATGGGCAACACTCTGCACGTTCCTTGAGGAGAGCTACATTTCCAGAGCCCTCAAACAGCCTCAGGACCAGATTTCTGGTGAGTCCGAAGCTCCCAGGAAATATTTGTCGTCGCCCTTGTGAGAGCTGCCGTGAGAAAACACTCTGCTTTGCCTCCTTCGCGGGCCTCGTACCTGAAGGCACTCTGCTCGAGGAGAACGTCAGCATCTCGCAATGCTGAGTCGCTAACGGGACAGCCAGATTGAGCACAGGCCTGGAGGGAAGGGCCCTGACGTGAGGTGCAGAAGCGGAGCCGCGCAGCAGTTTCCATGAGGCCGTAGCCTCTGCTCTGCGTGTCTTTAACGGCAGTAGAGTTTCCTGGACACCTGGGAGGCTCGCGGGGGCACCCTGTTCCAGGCTGGAACACGGAGTACTCCCAGGCACCCCTGGGTCTGCTGAGCAACGTCCAGGCCCGGAGCCCTTTGGAGCCGCTCTCTATACGCCGAGTGTAGGGAAACGCCCTGCACTCTCTCCTGGAGCAGATTCGATTCCCCACCAAACCCACACTTTCACGAACAGACTTCTGGCACGTCTCACATGCCTTTGAGGTCTTACGCCTTGCCCTAGCCTGAGCTGCCCTGAGAGACCCCTCGGCCTCGCATTGCATCTAGGACCTCCTGCCTGAAATCACCCTGCCTCCAAGCGAAAGTCGGCTTGCGTTCTTACTGCGATTTAAGCCCTGTGCTTCCTGTGGCCCTGCAGGCTTTGGAATAGCCACAGGCCCCAGAGGCGTAACTAGGCAGGGCATTCCTTGGTTGAGGCAGTTCACTTGACCCAGAACACCCTGCTTCGGGGAGTTGGTTCAGGGAAGCAAACGCAGGGTAACATGTGTCTCTTTGGACTGGTTAGAAACCACAGGGAGGTAAGCTGAGTGTGCGCGAGGAAACGGGAGCCTGCTGGAACTATCCTTGCTTTCCCACTTGGAAGGCTGCATTCATGCTGCCTTGAAGCTGCCTGACGTCCCCTGCTGTTGACAGGCCTGGAAACCCGGTCGAAATGCTTCTGGGAAGAAAATGAGTTTGCTCCGTCTCAACCCGGTGCGTCCATGGCCGCGGTGGTGGTTAGCCTGACAAGCTCCAGAGCGAAAGGGAAACTCAACGTGAGAATTTGCCCCCAGTTTAGGCCCTGCGGAGCCGGGCAGGAAGGGCGGCATGCAGCAGTTTCCATGAGTTCGTAGTCCCCGTTCGGGTTTATTTTAACGAAATTACCCATTTGAGGACTCCTAGGCCCCTCGGGCGTGCATCCATTTCCCTCCAAGGTCACTGAGGACCTCCAGACACCCCCCACGCCGTGGTCCCGCTGAGCAACATCGAGGCCCATTGCTCTGCCCCTCGGAGGCCCTGTGTGCGTGCCGAGTGATGGGCAACACTCTGCACGTTCCTTGAGGAGAGCTACATTTCCAGAGCCCTCAAACAGCCTCAGGACCAGATTTCTGGTGAGTCCGAAGCTCCCAGGAAATATTTGTCGTCGCCCTTGTGAGAGCTGCCGTGAGAAAACACTCTGCTTTGCCTCCTTCGCGGGCCTCGTACCTGAAGGCACTCTGCTCGAGGAGAACGTCAGCATCTCGCAATGCTGAGTCGCTAACGGGACAGCCAGATTGAGCACAGGCCTGGAGGGAAGGCCCTGACGTGAGGTGCAGAAGCGGAGCCGCGCAGCAGTTTCCATGAGGCCGTAGCCTCTGCTCTGCGTGTCTTTAACGGCAGTAGAGTTTCCTGGACACCTGGGAGGCTCGCGGGGGCACCCTGTTCCAGGCTGGAACACGGAGTACTCCCAGGCACCCCTGGGTCTGCTGAGCAACGTCCAGGCACGGAGCCCTTTGGAGCCGCTCTCTATACGCCGAGTGTAGGGAAACGCCCTGCACTCTCTCCTGGAGCAGATTCGATTCCCCACCAAACCCACACTTTCACGAACAGACTTCTGGCACGTCTCACATGCCTTTGAGGTCTTACGCCTTGCCCTAGCCTGAGCTGCCCTGAGAGACCCCTCGGCCTCGCATTGCATCTAGGACCTCCTGCCTGAAATCACCCTGCCTCCAAGCGAAAGTCGGCTTGTGTTCTTACTGCGATTTAAGCCCTGTGCTTCCTGTGGCCCTGCAGGCTTTGGAATAGCCACAGGCCCCAGAGGCGTAACTAGGCAGGGCATTCCTTGGTTGAGGCAGTTCACTTGACCCAGAACACCCTACTTCGGGGAGTTGGTTCAGGGAAGCAAACGCAAGGTAACATGTGTCTCTTTGGACTGGTTAGAAACCACAGGGAGGTAAGCTGAGTGTGCGCGTGGAAACGGGAGCCTGCTGGAACTATCCTTGCTTTCCCACTTGGAAGGCTGCATTCATGCTGCCTTGAAGCTGCCTGACGTCCCCTGCTGTTGACAGGCCTGGAAACCCGGTAGAAATGCTTCTGGGAAGAAAATGAGTTTGCTCCGTCTCAACCCGGTGCTTCCATGGCCGCGGTGGTGGTTAGCCTGACAAGCTCCAGAGCGAAAGGGAAACTCAACGTGAGAATTTGCCCCCAGTTTAGGCCCTGCGTAGCCGGGCAGGAAGGGCGGCATGCAGCAGTTTCCATGAGTTCGTAGTCCCCGTTCGGGTTTATTTTAACGAAATTACCCATTTGAGGACTCCTAGGCCCCTCGGGCGTGCATCCATTTCCCACCAAGGTCACTGAGGACCTTCAGACACCCCCCACGCCGTGGTCCCGCTGAGCAACATCGAGGCCCATTGCTCTGCCCCTCGGAGGCCCTGTGTGCGTGCCGAGTGATGGGCAACACTCTGCACGTTCCTTGAGGAGAGCTACATTTCCAGAGCCCTCAAACAGCCTCAGGACCAGATTTCTGGTGAGTCCGAAGCTCCCAGGAAATATTTGTCGTCGCCCTTGTGAGAGCTGCCGTGAGAAAACACTCTGCTTTGCCTCCTTCGCGGGCCTCGTACCTGAAGGCACTCTGCTCGAGGAGAACGTCAGCATCTCGCAATGCTGAGTCGCTAACGGGACAGCCAGATTGAGCACAGGCCTGGAGGGAAGGCCCTGACGTGAGGTGCAGAAGCGGAGCCGCGCAGCAGTTTCCATGAGGCCGTAGCCTCTGCTCTGCGTGTCTTTAACGGCAGTAGAGTTTCCTGGACACCTGGGAGGCTCGCGGGGGCACCCTGTTCCAGGCTGGAACACGGAGTACTCCCAGGCACCCCTGGGTCTGCTGAGCAACGTCCAGGCACGGAGCCCTTTGGAGCCGCTCTCTATACGCCGAGTGTAGGGAAACGCCCTGCACTCTCTCCTGGAGCAGATTCGATTCCCCACCAAACCCACACTTTCACGAACAGACTTCTGGCACGTCTCACATGCCTTTGAGGTCTTACGCCTTGCCCTAGCCTGAGCTGCCCTGAGAGACCCCTCGGCCTCGCATTGCATCTAGGACCTCCTGCCTGAAATCACCCTGCCTCCAAGCGAAAGTCGCCTTGCGTTCTTACTGCGATTTAAGCCCTGTGCTTCCTGTGGCCCTGCAGGCTTTGGAATAGCCACAGGCCCCAGAGGCGTAACTAGGCAGGGCATTCCTTGGTTGAGGCAGTTCACTTGACCCAGAACACCCTACTTCGGGGAGTTGGTTCAGGGAAGCAAACGCAGGGTAACATGTGTCTCTTTGGACTGGTTAGAAACCACAGGGAGGTAAGCTGAGTGTGCGCGTGGAAACGGGAGCCTGCTGGAACTATCCTTGCTTTCCCACTTGGAAGGCTGCATTCATGCTGCCTTGAAGCTGCCTGACGTCCCCTGCTGTTGACAGGCCTGGAAACCCGGTCGAAATGCTTCTGGGAAGAAGATGAGTTTGCTCCGTCTCAACCCGGTGCTTCCATGGCCGCGGTGGTGGTTAGCCTGACAAGCTCCAGAGCGAAAGGGAAACTCAACGTGAGAATTTGCCCCCAGTTTAGGCCCTGCGTAGCCGGGCAGGAAGGGCGGCATGCAGCAGTTTCCATGAGTTCGTAGTCCCCGTTCGGGTTTATTTTAACGAAATTACCCATTTGAGGACTCCTAGGCCCCTCGGGCGTGCATCCATTTCCCTCCAAGGTCACTGAGGACCTCCAGACACCCCCCCACGCCGTGGTCCCGCTGAGCAACATCGAGGCCCATTGCTCTGCCCCTCGGAGGCCCTGTGTGCGTGCCGAGTGATGGGCAACACTCTGCACGTTCCTTGAGGAGAGCTACATTTCCAGAGCCCTCAAACAGCCTCAGGACCAGATTTCTGGTGAGTCCGAAGCTCCCAGGAAATATTTGTCGTCGCCCTTGTGAGAGCTGCCGTGAGAAAACACTCTGCTTTGCCTCCTTCGCGGGCCTCGTACCTGAAGGCACTCTGCTCGAGGAGAACGTCAGCATCTCGCAATGCTGAGTCGCTAACGGGACAGCCAGATTGAGCACAGGCCTGGAGGGAAGGCCCTGACGTGAGGTGCAGAAGCGGAGCCGCGCAGCAGTTTCCATGAGGCCGTAGCCTCTGCTCTGCGTGTCTTTAACGGCAGTAGAGTTTCCTGGACACCTGGGAGGCTCGCGGGGGCACCCTGTTCCAGGCTGGAACACGGAGTACTCCCAGGCACCCCTGGGTCTGCTGAGCAACGTCCAGGCACGGAGCCCTTTGGAGCCGCTCTCTATACGCCGAGTGTAGGGAAACGCCCTGCACTCTCTCCTGGAGCAGATTCGATTCCCCACCAAACCCACACTTTCACGAACAGACTTCTGGCACGTCTCACATGCCTTTGAGGTCTTACACCTTGCCCTAGCCTGAGCTGCCCTGAGAGACCCCTCGGCCTCGCATTGCATCTAGGACCTCCTGCCTGAAATCACCCTGCCTCCAAGCGAAAGTCGGCTTGCGTTCTTACTGCGATTTAAGCCCTGTGCTTCCTGTGGCCCTGCAGGCTTTGGAATAGCCACAGGCCCCAGAGGCGTAACTAGGCAGGGCATTCCTTGGTTGAGGCAGTTCACTTGACCCAGAACACCCTACTTCGGGGAGTTGGTTCAGGGAAGCAAACGCAGGGTAACATGTGTCTCTTTGGACTGGTTAGAAACCACAGGGAGGTAAGCTGAGTGTGCGCGTGGAAACGGGAGCGTGCTGGAACTATCCTTGCTTTCCCACTTGGAAGGCTGCATTCATGCTGCCTTGAAGCTGCCTGACGTCCCCTGCTGTTGACAGGCCTGGAAACCCGGTCGAAATGCTTCTGGGAAGAAGATGAGTTTGCTCCGTCTCAACCCGGTGCTTCCATGGCCGCGGTGGTGGTTAGCCTGACAAGCTCCAGAGCGAAAGGGAAACTCAACGTGAGAATTTGCCCCCAGTTTAGGCCCTGCGTAGCCGGGCAGGAAGGGCGGCATGCAGCAGTTTCCATGAGTTCGTAGTCCCCGTTCGGGTTTATTTTAACGAAATTACCCATTTGAGGACTCCTAGGCCCCTCGGGCGTGCATCCATTTCCCACCAAGGTCACTGAGGACCTTCAGACACCCCCCACGCCGTGGTCCCGCTGAGCAACATCGAGGCCCATTGCTCTGCCCCTCGGAGGCCCTGTGTGCGTGCCGAGTGATGGGCAACACTCTGCACGTTCCTTGAGGAGAGCTACATTTCCAGAGCCCTCAAACAGCCTCAGGACCAGATTTCTGGTGAGTCCGAAGCTCCCAGGAAATATTTGTCGTCGCCCTTGTGAGAGCTGCCGTGAGAAAACACTCTGCTTTGCCTCCTTCGCGGGCCTCGTACCTGAAGGCACTCTGCTCGAGGAGAACGTCAGCATCTCGCAATGCTGAGTCGCTAACGGGACAGCCAGATTGAGCACAGGCCTGGAGGGAAGGCCCTGACGTGAGGTGCAGAAGCGGAGCCGCGCAGCAGTTTCCATGAGGCCGTAGCCTCTGCTCTGCGTGTCTTTAACGGCAGTAGAGTTTCCTGGACACCTGGGAGGCTCGCGGGGGCACCCTGTTCCAGGCTGGAACACGGAGTACTCCCAGGCACCCCTGGGTCTGCTGAGCAACGTCCAGGCCCGGAGCCCTTTGGAGCCGCTCTCTATACGCCGAGTGTAGGGAAACGCCCTGCACTCTCTCCTGGAGCAGATTCGATTCCCCACCAAACCCACACTTTCACGAACAGACTTCTGGCACGTCTCACATGCCTTTGAGGTCTTACGCCTTGCCCTAGCCTGAGCTGCCCTGAGAGACCCCTCGGCCTCGCATTGCATCTAGGACCTCCTGCCTGAAATCACCCTGCCTCCAAGCGAAAGTCGCCTTGCGTTCTTACTGCGATTTAAGCCCTGTGCTTCCTGTGGCCCTGCAGGCTTTGGAATAGCCACAGGCCCCAGAGGCGTAACTAGGCAGGGCATTCCTTGGTTGAGGCAGTTCACTTGACCCAGAACACCCTGCTTCGGGGAGTTGGTTCAGGGAAGCAAACGCAGGGTAACATGTGTCTCTTTGGACTGGTTAGAAACCACAGGGAGGTAAGCTGAGTGTGCGCGTGGAAACGGGAGCGTGCTGGAACTATCCTTGCTTTCCCACTTGGAAGGCTGCATTCATGCTGCCTTGAAGCTGCCTGACGTCCCCTGCTGTTGACAGGCCTGGAAACCCGGTCGAAATGCTTCTGGGAAGAAAATGAGTTTGCTCCGTCTCAACCCGGTGCTTCCATGGCCGCGGTGGTGGTTAGCCTGACAAGCTCCAGAGCGAAAGGGAAACTCAACGTGAGAATTTGCCTCCAGTTTAGGTCCTGCGTAGCCGGGTAGGAAGGGCGGCATGCAGCAGTTTCCATGAGTTCGTAGTCACCGTTCGGGTTTATTTTAACGAAATTACCCATTTGAGGACTCCTAGGCCCCTCGGGCGTGCATCCATTTCCCTCCAAGGTCACTGAGGACCTCCAGACACCCCCCACGCCGTGGTCCCCCTGAGCAACATCGAGGCCCATTGCTCTGCCCCTCGGAGGCCCTGTGTGCGTGCCGAGTGATGGGCAACACTCTGCACGTTCCTTGAGGAGAGCTACATTTCCAGAGCCCTCAAACAGCCTCAGGACCAGATTTCTGGTGAGTCCGAAGCTCCCAGGAAATATTTGTCGTCGCCCTTGTGAGAGCTGCCGTGAGAAAACACTCTGCTTTGCCTCCTTCGCGGGCCTCGTACCTGAAGGCACTCTGCTCGAGGAGAACGTCAGCATCTCGCAATGCTGAGTCGCTAACGGGACAGCCAGATTGAGCACAGGCCTGGAGGGAAGACCCTGACGTGAGGTGCAGAAGCGGAGCCGCGCAGCAGTTTCCATGAGGCCGTAGCCTCTGCTCTGCGTGTCTTTAACGGCAGTAGAGTTTCCTGGACACCTGGGAGGCTCGCGGGGGCACCCTGTTCCAGGCTGGAACACGGAGTACTCCCAGGCACCCCTGGGTCTGCTGAGCAACGTCCAGGCCCGGAGCCCTTTGGAGCCGCTCTCTATACGCCGAGTGTAGGGAAACGCCCTGCACTCTCTCCTGGAGCAGATTCGATTCCCCACCAAACCCACACTTTCACGAACAGACTTCTGGCACGTCTCACATGCCTTTGAGGTCTTACGCCTTGCCCTAGCCTGAGCTGCCCTGAGAGACCCCTCGGCCTCGCATTGCATCTAGGACCTCCTGCCTGAAATCACCCTGCCTCCAAGCGAAAGTCGCCTTGCGTTCTTACTGCGATTTAAGCCCTGTGCTTCCTGTGGCCCTGCAGGCTTTGGAATAGCCACAGGCCCCAGAGGCGTAACTAGGCAGGGCATTCCTTGGTTGAGGCAGTTCACTTGACCCAGAACACCCTGCTTCGGGGAGTTGGTTCAGGGAAGCAAACGCAGGGTAACATGTGTCTCTTTGGACTGGTTAGAAACCACAGGGAGGTAAGCTGAGTGTGCGCGTGGAAACGGGAGCCTGCTGGAACTATCCTTGCTTTCCCACTTGGAAGGCTGCATTCATGCTGCCTTGAAGCTGCCTGACGTCCCCTGCTGTTGACAGGCCTGGAAACCCGGTCGAAATGCTTCTGGGAAGAAAATGAGTTTGCTCCGTCTCAACCCGGTGCTTCCATGGCCGCGGTGGTGGTTAGCCTGACAAGCTCCAGAGCGAAAGGGAAACTCAACGTGAGAATTTGCCTCCAGTTTAGGTCCTGCGTAGCCGGGCAGGAAGGGCGGCATGCAGCAGTTTCCATGAGTTCGTAGTCCCCGTTCGGGTTTATTTTAACGAAATTACCCATTTGAGGACTCCTAGGCCCCTCGGGCGTGCATCCATTTCCCTCCAAGGTCACTGAGGACCTCCAGACACCCCCCACGCCGTGGTCCCGCTGAGCAACATCGAGGCCCATTGCTCTGCCCCTCGGAGGCCCTGTGTGCGTGCCGAGTGATGGGCAACACTCTGCACGTTCCTTGAGGAGAGCTACATTTCCAGAGCCCTCAAACAGCCTCAGGACCAGATTTCTGGTGAGTCCGAAGCTCCCAGGAAATATTTGTCGTCGCCCTTGTGAGAGCTGCCGTGAGAAAACACTCTGCTTTGCCTCCTTCGCGGGCCTCGTACCTGAAGGCACTCTGCTCGAGGAGAACGTCAGCATCTCGCAATGCTGAGTCGCTAACGGGACAGCCAGATTGAGCACAGGCCTGGAGGGAAGGCCCTGACGTGAGGTGCAGAAGCGGAGCCGCGCAGCAGTTTCCATGAGGCCGTAGCCTCTGCTCTGCGTGTCTTTAACGGCAGTAGAGTTTCCTGGACACCTGGGAGGCTCGCGGGGGCACCCTGTTCCAGGCTGGAACACGGAGTACTCCCAGGCACCCCTGGGTCTGCTGAGCAACGTCCAGGCCCGGAGCCCTTTGGAGCCGCTCTCTATACGCCGAGTGTAGGGAAACGCCCTGCACTCTCTCCTGGAGCAGATTCGATTCCCCACCAAACCCACACTTTCACGAACAGACTTCTGGCACGTCTCACATGCCTTTGAGGTCTTACGCCTTGCCCTAGCCTGAGCTGCCCTGAGAGACCCCTCGGCCTCGCATTGCATCTAGGACCTCCTGCCTGAAATCACCCTGCCTCCAAGCGAAAGTCGGCTTGCGTTCTTACTGCGATTTAAGCCCTGTGCTTCCTGTGGCCCTGCAGGCTTTGGAATAGCCACAGGCCCCAGAGGCGTAACTAGGCAGGGCATTCCTTGGTTGAGGCAGTTCACTTGACCCAGAACACCCTGCTTCGGGGAGTTGGTTCAGGGAAGCAAACGCAGGGTAACATGTGTCTCTTTGGACTGGTTAGGAACCACAGGGAGGTAAGCTGAGTGTGCGCGTGGAAACGGGAGCCTGCTGGAACTATCCTTGCTTTCCCACTTGGAAGGCTGCATTCATGCTGCCTTGAAGCTGCCTGACGTCCCCTGCTGTTGACAGGCCTGGAAACCCGGTCGAAAGGCTTCTGGGAAGAAAATGAGTTTGCTCCCTCTCAACCCGGTGCTTCCATGGCCGCGGTGGTGGTTAGCCTGACAAGCTCCAGAGCGAAAGGGAAACTCAACGTGAGAATTTGCCTCCAGTTTAGGTCCTGCGTAGCCGGGTAGGAAGGGCGGCATGCAGCAGTTTCCATGAGTTCGTAGTCCCCGTTCGGGTTTATTTTAACGAAATTACCCATTTGAGGACTCCTAGGCCCCTCGGGCGTGCATCCATTTCCCTCCAAGGTCACTGAGGACCTCCAGACACCCCCCACGCCGTGGTCCCGCTGAGCAACATCGAGGCCCATTGCTCTGCCCCTCGGAGGCCCTTTGTGCGTGCCGAGTGATGGGCAACACTCTGCACGTTCCTTGAGGAGAGCTACATTTCCAGAGCCCTCAAACAGCCTCAGGACCAGATTTCTGGTGAGTCCGAAGCTCCCAGGAAATATTTGTCGTCGCCCTTGTGAGAGCTGCCGTGAGAAAACACTCTGCTTTGCCTCCTTCGCGGGCCTCGTACCTGAAGGCACTCTGCTCGAGGAGAACGTCAGCATCTCGCAATGCTGAGTCGCTAACGGGACAGCCAGATTGAGCACAGGCCTGGAGGGAAGGCCCTGACGTGAGGTGCAGAAGCGGAGCCGCGCAGCAGTTTCCATGAGGCCGTAGCCTCTGCTCTGCGTGTCTTTAACGGCAGTAGAGTTTCCTGGACACCTGGGAGGCTCGCGGGGGCACCCTCTTCCAGGCTGGAACACGGAGTACTCCCAGGCACCCCTGGGTCTGCTGAGCAACGTCCAGGCACGGAGCCCTTTGGAGCCGCTCTCTATACGCCGAGTGTAGGGAAACGCCCTGCACTCTCTCCTGGAGCAGATTCGATTCCCCACCAAACCCACACTTTCACGAACAGACTTCTGGCACGTCTCACATGCCTTTGAGGTCTTACGCCCTGCCCTAGCCTGAGCTGCCCTGAGAGACCCCTCGGCCTCGCATTGCATCTAGGACCTCCTGCCTGAAATCACCCTGCCTCCAAGCGAAAGTCGCCTTGCGTTCTTACTGCGATTTAAGCCCTGTGCTTCCTGTGGCCCTGCAGGCTTTGGAATAGCCACAGGCCCCAGAGGCGTAACTAGGCAGGGCATTCCTTGGTTGAGGCAGTTCACTTGACCCAGAACACCCTGCTTCGGGGAGTTGGTTCAGGGAAGCAAACGCAGGGTAACATGTGTCTCTTTGGACTGGTTAGAAACCACAGGGAGGTAAGCTGAGTGTGCGCGAGGAAACGGGAGCCTGCTGGAACTATCCTTGCTTTCCCACTTGGAAGGCTGCATTCATGCTGCCTTGAAGCTGCCTGACGTCCCCTGCTGTTGACAGGCCTGGAAACCCGGTCGAAATGCTTCTGGGAAGAAAATGAGTTTGCTCCGTCTCAACCCGGTGCTTCCATGGCCGCGGTGGTGGTTAGCCTGACAAGCTCCAGAGCGAAAGGGAAACTCAACGTGAGAATTTGCCTCCAGTTTAGGTCCTGCGTAGCCGGGCAGGAAGGGCGGCATGCAGCAGTTTCCATGAGTTCGTAGTCCCCGTTCGGGTTTATTTTAACGAAATTACCCATTTGAGGACTCCTAGGCCCCTCGGGCGTGCATCCATTTCCCTCCAAGGTCACTGAGGACCTCCAGACACCCCCCACGCCGTGGTCCCGCTGAGCAACATCGAGGCCCATTGCTCTGCCCCTCGGAGGCCCTGTGTGCGTGCCGAGTGATGGGCAACACTCTGCACGTTCCTTGAGGAGAGCTACATTTCCAGAGCCCTCAAACAGCCTCAGGACCAGATTTCTGGTGAGTCCGAAGCTCCCAGGAAATATTTGTCGTCGCCCTTGTGAGAGCTGCCGTGAGAAAACACTCTGCTTTGCCTCCTTCGCGGGCCTCGTACCTGAAGGCACTCTGCTCGAGGAGAACGTCAGCATCTCGCAATGCTGAGTCGCTAACGGGACAGCCAGATTGAGCACAGGCCTGGAGGGAAGACCCTGACGTGAGGTGCAGAAGCGGAGCCGCGCAGCAGTTTCCATGAGGCCGTAGCCTCTGCTCTGCGTGTCTTTAACGGCAGTAGAGTTTCCTGGACACCTGGGAGGCTCGCGGGGGCACCCTGTTCCAGGCTGGAACACGGAGTACTCCCAGGCACCCCTGGGTCTGCTGAGCAACGTCCAGGCCCGGAGCCCTTTGGAGCCGCTCTCTATACGCCGAGTGTAGGGAAACGCCCTGCACTCTCTCCTGGAGCAGATTCGATTCCCCACCAAACCCACACTTTCACGAACAGACTTCTGGCACGTCTCACATGCCTTTGAGGTCTTACGCCTTGCCCTAGCCTGAGCTGCCCTGAGAGACCCCTCGGCCTCGCATTGCATCTAGGACCTCCTGCCTGAAATCACCCTGCCTCCAAGCGAAAGTCGCCTTGCGTTCTTACTGCGATTTAAGCCCTGTGCTTCCTGTGGCCCTGCAGGCTTTGGAATAGCCACAGGCCCCAGAGGCGTAACTAGGCAGGGCATTCCTTGGTTGAGGCAGTTCACTTGACCCAGAACACCCTACTTCGGCGAGTTGGTTCAGGGAAGCAAACGCAGGGTAACATGTGTCTCTTTGGACTGGTTAGAAACCACAGGGAGGTAAGCTGAGTGTGCGCGTGGAAACGGGAGCCTGCTGGAACTATCCTTGCTTTCCCACTTGGAAGGCTGCATTCATGCTGCCTTGAAGCTGCCTGACGTCCCCTGCTGTTGACAGGCCTGGAAACCCGGTCGAAATGCTTCTGGGAAGAAGATGAGTTTGCTCCGTCTCAACCCGGTGCTTCCATGGCCGCGGTGGTGGTTAGCCTGACAAGCTCCAGAGCGAAAGGGAAACTCAACGTGAGAATTTGCCCCCAGTTTAGGCCCTGCGTAGCCGGGCAGGAAGGGCGGCATGCAGCAGTTTCCATGAGTTCGTAGTCCCCGTTCGGGTTTATTTTAACGAAATTACCCATTTGAGGACTCCTAGGCCCCTCGGGCGTGCATCCATTTCCCTCCAAGGTCACTGAGGACCTCCAGACACCCCCCCACGCCGTGGTCCCGCTGAGCAACATCGAGGCCCATTGCTCTGCCCCTCGGAGGCCCTGTGTGCGTGCCGAGTGATGGGCAACACTCTGCACGTTCCTTGAGGAGAGCTACATTTCCAGAGCCCTCAAACAGCCTCAGGACCAGATTTCTGGTGAGTCCGAAGCTCCCAGGAAATATTTGTCGTCGCCCTTGTGAGAGCTGCCGTGAGAAAACACTCTGCTTTGCCTCCTTCGCGGGCCTCGTACCTGAAGGCACTCTGCTCGAGGAGAACGTCAGCATCTCGCAATGCTGAGTCGCTAACGGGACAGCCAGATTGAGCACAGGCCTGGAGGGAAGGCCCTGACGTGAGGTGCAGAAGCGGAGCCGCGCAGCAGTTTCCATGAGGCCGTAGCCTCTGCTCTGCGTGTCTTTAACGGCAGTAGAGTTTCCTGGACACCTGGGAGGCTCGCGGGGGCACCCTGTTCCAGGCTGGAACACGGAGTACTCCCAGGCACCCCTGGGTCTGCTGAGCAACGTCCAGGCCCGGAGCCCTTTGGAGCCGCTCTCTATACGCCGAGTGTAGGGAAACGCCCTGCACTCTCTCCTGGAGCAGATTCGATTCCCCACCAAACCCACACTTTCACGAACAGACTTCTGGCACGTCTCACATGCCTTTGAGGTCTTACGCCTTGCCCTAGCCTGAGCCGCCCTGAGAGACCCCTCGGCCTCGCATTGCATCTAGGACCTCCTGCCTGAAATCACCCTGCCTCCAAGCGAAAGTCGGCTTGCGTTCTTACTGCGATTTAAGCCCTGTGCTTCCTGTGGCCCTGCAGGCTTTGGAATAGCCACAGGCCCCAGAGGCGTAACTAGGCAGGGCATTCCTTGGTTGAGGCAGTTCACTTGACCCAGAACACCCTGCTTCGGGGAGTTGGTTCAGGGAAGCAAACGCAGGGTAACATGTGTCTCTTTGGACTGGTTAGGAACCACAGGGAGGTAAGCTGAGTGTGCGCGTGGAAACGGGAGCCTGCTGGAACTATCCTTGCTTTCCCACTTGGAAGGCTGCATTCATGCTGCCTTGAAGCTGCCTGACGTCCCCTGCTGTTGACAGGCCTGGAAACCCGGTCGAAATGCTTCTGGGAAGAAGATGAGTTTGCTCCGTCTCAACCCGGTGCTTCCATGGCCGCGGTGGTGGTTAGCCTGACAAGCTCCAGAGCGAAAGGGAAACTCAACGTGAGAATTTGCCCCCAGTTTAGGCCCTGCGTAGCCGGGCAGGAAGGGCGGCATGCAGCAGTTTCCATGAGTTCGTAGTCCCCGTTCGGGTTTATTTTAACGAAATTACCCATTTGAGGACTCCTAGGCCCCTCGGGCGTGCATCCATTTCCCACCAAGGTCACTGAGGACCTCCAGACACCCCCCACGCCGTGGTCCCGCTGAGCAACATCGAGGCCCATTGCTCTGCCCCTCGGAGGCCCTGTGTGCGTGCCGAGTGATGGGCAACACTCTGCACGTTCCTTGAGGAGAGCTACATTTCCAGAGCCCTCAAACAGCCTCAGGACCAGATTTCTGGTGAGTCCGAAGCTCCCAGGAAATATTTGTCGTCGCCCTTGTGAGAGCTGCCGTGAGAAAACACTCTGCTTTGCCTCCTTCGCGGGCCTCGTACCTGAAGGCACTCTGCTCGAGGAGAACGTCAGCATCTCGCAATGCTGAGTCGCTAACGGGACAGCCAGATTGAGCACAGGCCTGGAGGGAAGGCCCTGACGTGAGGTGCAGAAGCGGAGCCGCGCAGCAGTTTCCATGAGGCCGTAGCCTCTGCTCTGCGTGTCTTTAACGGCAGTAGAGTTTCCTGGACACCTGGGAGGCTCGCGGGGGCACCCTGTTCCAGGCTGGAACACGGAGTACTCCCAGGCACCCCTGGGTCTGCTGAGCAACGTCCAGGCCCGGAGCCCTTTGGAGCCGCTCTCTATACGCCGAGTGTAGGGAAACGCCCTGCACTCTCTCCTGGAGCAGATTCGATTCCCCACCAAACCCACACTTTCACGAACAGACTTCTGGCACGTCTCACATGCCTTTGAGGTCTTACGCCTTGCCCTAGCCTGAGCTGCCCTGAGAGACCCCTCGGCCTCGCATTGCATCTAGGACCTCCTGCCTGAAATCACCCTGCCTCCAAGCGAAAGTCGCCTTGCGTTCTTACTGCGATTTAAGCCCTGTGCTTCCTGTGGCCCTGCAGGCTTTGGAATAGCCACAGGCCCCAGAGGCGTAACTAGGCAGGGCATTCCTTGGTTGAGGCAGTTCACTTGACCCAGAACACCCTGCTTCGGGGAGTTGGTTCAGGGAAGCAAACGCAGGGTAACATGTGTCTCTTTGGACTGGTTAGAAACCACAGGGAGGTAAGCTGAGTGTGCGCGTGGAAACGGGAGCGTGCTGGAACTATCCTTGCTTTCCCACTTGGAAGGCTGCATTCATGCTGCCTTGAAGCTGCCTGACGTCCCCTGCTGTTGACAGGCCTGGAAACCCGGTCGAAATGCTTCTGGGAAGAAAATGAGTTTGCTCCGTCTCAACCCGGTGCTTCCATGGCCGCGGTGGTGGTTAGCCTGACAAGCTCCAGAGCGAAAGGGAAACTCAACGTGAGAATTTGCCTCCAGTTTAGGTCCTGCGTAGCCGGGTAGGAAGGGCGGCATGCAGCAGTTTCCATGAGTTCGTAGTCCCCGTTCGGGTTTATTTTAACGAAATTACCCATTTGAGGACTCCTAGGCCCCTCGGGCGTGCATCCATTTCCCTCCAAGGTCACTGAGGACCTCCAGACACCCCCCACGCCGTGGTCCCGCTGAGCAACATCGAGGCCCATTGCTCTGCCCCTCGGAGGCCCTGTGTGCGTGCCGAGTGATGGGCAACACTCTGCACGTTCCTTGAGGAGAGCTACATTTCCAGAGCCCTCAAACAGCCTCAGGACCAGATTTCTGGTGAGTCCGAAGCTCCCAGGAAATATTTGTCGTCGCCCTTGTGAGAGCTGCCGTGAGAAAACACTCTGCTTTGCCTCCTTCGCGGGCCTCGTACCTGAAGGCACTCTGCTCGAGGAGAACGTCAGCATCTCGCAATGCTGAGTCGCTAACGGGACAGCCAGATTGAGCACAGGCCTGGAGGGAAGGCCCTGACGTGAGGTGCAGAAGCGGAGCCGCGCAGCAGTTTCCATGAGGCCGTAGCCTCTGCTCTGCGTGTCTTTAACGGCAGTAGAGTTTCCTGGACACCTGGGAGGCTCGCGGGGGCACCCTGTTCCAGGCTGGAACACGGAGTACTCCCAGGCACCCCTGGGTCTGCTGAGCAACGTCCAGGCCCGGAGCCCTTTGGAGCCGCTCTCTATACGCCGAGTGTAGGGAAACGCCCTGCACTCTCTCCTGGAGCAGATTCGATTCCCCACCAAACCCACACTTTCACGAACAGACTTCTGGCACGTCTCACATGCCTTTGAGGTCTTACGCCTTGCCCTAGCCTGAGCTGCCCTGAGAGACCCCTCGGCCTCGCATTGCATCTAGGACCTCCTGCCTGAAATCACCCTGCCTCCAAGCGAAAGTCGCCTTGCGTTCTTACTGCGATTTAAGCCCTGTGCTTCCTGTGGCCCTGCAGGCTTTGGAATAGCCACAGGCCCCAGAGGCGTAACTAGGCAGGGCATTCCTTGGTTGAGGCAGTTCACTTGACCCAGAACACCCTGCTTCGGGGAGTTGGTTCAGGGAAGCAAACGCAGGGTAACATGTGTCTCTTTGGACTGGTTAGGAACCACAGGGAGGTAAGCTGAGTGTGCGCGTGGAAACGGGAGCCTGCTGGAACTATCCTTGCTTTCCCACTTGGAAGGCTGCATTCATGCTGCCTTGAAGCTGCCTGACGTCCCCTGCTGTTGACAGGCCTGGAAACCCGGTCGAAATGCTTCTGGGAAGAAAATGAGTTTGCTCCGTCTCAACCCGGTGCTTCCATGGCCGCGGTGGTGGTTAGCCTGACAAGCTCCAGAGCGAAAGGGAAACTCAACGTGAGAATTTGCCTCCAGTTTAGGTCCTGCGTAGCCGGGTAGGAAGGGCGGCATGCAGCAGTTTCCATGAGTTCGTAGTCCCCGTTCGGGTTTATTTTAACGAAATTACCCATTTGAGGACTCCTAGGCCCCTCGGGCGTGCATCCATTTCCCTCCAAGGTCACTGAGGACCTCCAGACACCCCCCACGCCGTGGTCCCGCTGAGCAACATCGAGGCCCATTGCTCTGCCCCTCGGAGGCCCTGTGTGCGTGCCGAGTGATGGGCAACACTCTGCACGTTCCTTGAGGAGAGCTACATTTCCAGAGCCCTCAAACAGCCTCAGGACCAGATTTCTGGTGAGTCCGAAGCTCCCAGGAAATATTTGTCGTCGCCCTTGTGAGAGCTGCCGTGAGAAAACACTCTGCTTTGCCTCCTTCGCGGGCCTCGTACCTGAAGGCACTCTGCTCGAGGAGAACGTCAGCATCTCGCAATGCTGAGTCGCTAACGGGACAGCCAGATTGAGCACAGGCCTGGAGGGAAGGCCCTGACGTGAGGTGCAGAAGCGGAGCCGCGCAGCAGTTTCCATGAGGCCGTAGCCTCTGCTCTGCGTGTCTTTAACGGCAGTAGAGTTTCCTGGACACCTGGGAGGCTCGCGGGGGCACCCTGTTCCAGGCTGGAACACGGAGTACTCCCAGGCACCCCTGGGTCTGCTGAGCAACGTCCAGGCCCGGAGCCCTTTGGAGCCGCTCTCTATACGCCGAGTGTAGGGAAACGCCCTGCACTCTCTCCTGGAGCAGATTCGATTCCCCACCAAACCCACACTTTCACGAACAGACTTCTGGCACGTCTCACATGCCTTTGAGGTCTTACGCCTTGCCCTAGCCTGAGCTGCCCTGAGAGACCCCTCGGCCTCGCATTGCATCTAGGACCTCCTGCCTGAAATCACCCTGCCTCCAAGCGAAAGTCGCCTTGCGTTCTTACTGCGATTTAAGCCCTGTGCTTCCTGTGGCCCTGCAGGCTTTGGAATAGCCACAGGCCCCAGAGGCGTAACTAGGCAGGGCATTCCTTGGTTGAGGCAGTTCACTTGACCCAGAACACCCTGCTTCGGGGAGTTGGTTCAGGGAAGCAAACGCAGGGTAACATGTGTCTCTTTGGACTGGTTAGAAACCACAGGGAGGTAAGCTGAGTGTGCGCGTGGAAACGGGAGCGTGCTGGAACTATCCTTGCTTTCCCACTTGGAAGGCTGCATTCATGCTGCCTTGAAGCTGCCTGACGTCCCCTGCTGTTGACAGGCCTGGAAACCCGGTCGAAATGCTTCTGGGAAGAAAATGAGTTTGCTCCGTCTCAACCCGGTGCTTCCATGGCCGCGGTGGTGGTTAGCCTGACAAGCTCCAGAGCGAAAGGGAAACTCAACGTGAGAATTTGCCTCCAGTTTAGGTCCTGCGTAGCCGGGTAGGAAGGGCGGCATGCAGCAGTTTCCATGAGTTCGTAGTCCCCGTTCGGGTTTATTTTAACGAAATTACCCATTTGAGGACTCCTAGGCCCCTCGGGCGTGCATCCATTTCCCTCCAAGGTCACTGAGGACCTCCAGACACCCCCCACGCCGTGGTCCCGCTGAGCAACATCGAGGCCCATTGCTCTGCCCCTCGGAGGCCCTGTGTGCGTGCCGAGTGATGGGCAACACTCTGCACGTTCCTTGAGGAGAGCTACATTTCCAGAGCCCTCAAACAGCCTCAGGACCAGATTTCTGGTGAGTCCGAAGCTCCCAGGAAATATTTGTCGTCGCCCTTGTGAGAGCTGCCGTGAGAAAACACTCTGCTTTGCCTACTTCGCGGGCCTCGTACCTGAAGGCACTCTGCTCGAGGAGAACGTCAGCATCTCGCAATGCTGAGTCGCTAACGGGACAGCCAGATTGAGCACAGGCCTGGAGGGAAGGCCCTGACGTGAGGTGCAGAAGCGGAGCCGCGCAGCAGTTTCCATGAGGCCGTAGCCTCTGCTCTGCGTGTCTTTAACGGCAGTAGAGTTTCCTGGACACCTGGGAGGCTCGCGGGGGCACCCTGTTCCAGGCTGGAACACGGAGTACTCCCAGGCACCCCTGGGTCTGCTGAGCAACGTCCAGGCACGGAGCCCTTTGGAGCCGCTCTCTATACGCCGAGTGTAGGGAAACGCCCTGCACTCTCTCCTGGAGCAGATTCGATTCCCCACCAAACCCACACTTTCACGAACAGACTTCTGGCACGTCTCACATGCCTTTGAGGTCTTACGCCTTGCCCTAGCCTGAGCTGCCCTGAGAGACCCCTCGGCCTCGCATTGCATCTAGGACCTCCTGCCTGAAATCACCCTGCCTCCAAGCGAAAGTCGCCTTGCGTTCTTACTGCGATTTAAGCCCTGTGCTTCCTGTGGCCCTGCAGGCTTTGGAATAGCCACAGGCCCCAGAGGCGTAACTAGGCAGGGCATTCCTTGGTTGAGGCAGTTCACTTGACCCAGAACACCCTGCTTCGGGGAGTTGGTTCAGGGAAGCAAACGCAGGGTAACATGTGTCTCTTTGGACTGGTTAGGAACCACAGGGAGGTAAGCTGAGTGTGCGCGTGGAAACGGGAGCCTGCTGGAACTATCCTTGCTTTCCCACTTGGAAGGCTGCATTCATGCTGCCTTGAAGCTGCCTGACGTCCCCTGCTGTTGACAGGCCTGGAAACCCGGTCGAAATGCTTCTGGGAAGAAAATGAGTTTGCTCCGTCTCAACCCGGTGCTTCCATGGCCGCGGTGGTGGTTAGCCTGACAAGCTCCAGAGCGAAAGGGAAACTCAACGTGAGAATTTGCCTCCAGTTTAGGTCCTGCGTAGCCGGGTAGGAAGGGCGGCATGCAGCAGTTTCCATGAGTTCGTAGTCCCCGTTCGGGTTTATTTTAACGAAATTACCCATTTGAGGACTCCTAGGCCCCTCGGGCGTGCATCCATTTCCCTCCAAGGTCACTGAGGACCTCCAGACACCCCCCACGCCGTGGTCCCGCTGAGCAACATCGAGGCCCATTGCTCTGCCCCTCGGAGGCCCTGTGTGCGTGCCGAGTGATGGGCAACACTCTGCACGTTCCTTGAGGAGAGCTACATTTCCAGAGCCCTCAAACAGCCTCAGGACCAGATTTCTGGTGAGTCCGAAGCTCCCAGGAAATATTTGTCGTCGCCCTTGTGAGAGCTGCCGTGAGAAAACACTCTGCTTTGCCTCCTTCGCGGGCCTCGTACCTGAAGGCACTCTGCTCGAGGAGAACGTCAGCATCTCGCAATGCTGAGTCGCTAACGGGACAGCCAGATTGAGCACAGGCCTGGAGGGAAGGCCCTGACGTGAGGTGCAGAAGCGGAGCCGCGCAGCAGTTTCCATGAGGCCGTAGCCTCTGCTCTGCGTGTCTTTAACGGCAGTAGAGTTTCCTGGACACCTGGGAGGCTCGCGGGGGCACCCTGTTCCAGGCTGGAACACGGAGTACTCCCAGGCACCCCTGGGTCTGCTGAGCAACGTCCAGGCCCGGAGCCCTTTGGAGCCGCTCTCTATACGCCGAGTGTAGGGAAACGCCCTGCACTCTCTCCTGGAGCAGATTCGATTCCCCACCAAACCCACACTTTCACGAACAGACTTCTGGCACGTCTCACATGCCTTTGAGGTCTTACGCCTTGCCCTAGCCTGAGCTGCCCTGAGAGACCCCTCGGCCTCGCATTGCATCTAGGACCTCCTGCCTGAAATCACCCTGCCTCCAAGCGAAAGTCGCCTTGCGTTCTTACTGCGATTTAAGCCCTGTGCTTCCTGTGGCCCTGCAGGCTTTGGAATAGCCACAGGCCCCAGAGGCGTAACTAGGCAGGGCATTCCTTGGTTGAGGCAGTTCACTTGACCCAGAACACCCTGCTTCGGGGAGTTGGTTCAGGGAAGCAAACGCAGGGTAACATGTGTCTCTTTGGACTGGTTAGAAACCACAGGGAGGTAAGCTGAGTGTGCGCGTGGAAACGGGAGCGTGCTGGAACTATCCTTGCTTTCCCACTTGGAAGGCTGCATTCATGCTGCCTTGAAGCTGCCTGACGTCCCCTGCTGTTGACAGGCCTGGAAACCCGGTCGAAATGCTTCTGGGAAGAAAATGAGTTTGCTCCGTCTCAACCCGGTGCTTCCATGGCCGCGGTGGTGGTTAGCCTGACAAGCTCCAGAGCGAAAGGGAAACTCAACGTGAGAATTTGCCTCCAGTTTAGGTCCTGCGTAGCCGGGTAGGAAGGGCGGCATGCAGCAGTTTCCATGAGTTCGTAGTCCCCGTTCGGGTTTATTTTAACGAAATTACCCATTTGAGGACTCCTAGGCCCCTCGGGCGTGCATCCATTTCCCTCCAAGGTCACTGAGGACCTCCAGACACCCCCCACGCCGTGGTCCCGCTGAGCAACATCGAGGCCCATTGCTCTGCCCCTCGGAGGCCCTGTGTGCGTGCCGAGTGATGGGCAACACTCTGCACGTTCCTTGAGGAGAGCTACATTTCCAGAGCCCTCAAACAGCCTCAGGACCAGATTTCTGGTGAGTCCGAAGCTCCCAGGAAATATTTGTCGTCGCCCTTGTGAGAGCTGCCGTGAGAAAACACTCTGCTTTGCCTACTTCGCGGGCCTCGTACCTGAAGGCACTCTGCTCGAGGAGAACGTCAGCATCTCGCAATGCTGAGTCGCTAACGGGACAGCCAGATTGAGCACAGGCCTGGAGGGAAGGCCCTGACGTGAGGTGCAGAAGCGGAGCCGCGCAGCAGTTTCCATGAGGCCGTAGCCTCTGCTCTGCGTGTCTTTAACGGCAGTAGAGTTTCCTGGACACCTGGGAGGCTCGCGGGGGCACCCTGTTCCAGGCTGGAACACGGAGTACTCCCAGGCACCCCTGGGTCTGCTGAGCAACGTCCAGGCACGGAGCCCTTTGGAGCCGCTCTCTATACGCCGAGTGTAGGGAAACGCCCTGCACTCTCTCCTGGAGCAGATTCGATTCCCCACCAAACCCACACTTTCACGAACAGACTTCTGGCACGTCTCACATGCCTTTGAGGTCTTACGCCTTGCCCTAGCCTGAGCTGCCCTGAGAGACCCCTCGGCCTCGCATTGCATCTAGGACCTCCTGCCTGAAATCACCCTGCCTCCAAGCGAAAGTCGGCTTGCGTTCTTACTGCGATTTAAGCCCTGTGCTTCCTGTGGCCCTGCAGGCTTTGGAATAGCCACAGGCCCCAGAGGCGTAACTAGGCAGGGCATTCCTTGGTTGAGG
This sequence comes from Orcinus orca, assembly GCF_937001465.1. Classification (NCBI taxonomy): domain Eukaryota; kingdom Metazoa; phylum Chordata; class Mammalia; order Artiodactyla; family Delphinidae; genus Orcinus; species Orcinus orca. The sequence continues at coordinate 663,673 of NW_026044069.1, read as the reverse complement.
CAGTTCACTTGACCCAGAACACCCTGCTTCGGGGAGTTGGTTCAGGGAAGCAAACGCAGGGTAACATGTGTCTCTTTGGACTGGTTAGGAACCACAGGGAGGTAAGCTGAGTGTGCGCGTGGAAACGGGAGCCTGCTGGAACTATCCTTGCTTTCCCACTTGGAAGGCTGCATTCATGCTGCCTTGAAGCTGCCTGACGTCCCCTGCTGTTGACAGGCCTGGAAACCCGGTCGAAATGCTTCTGGGAAGAAAATGAGTTTGGTTCATCTCAACCCGGTGCTTCCATGGCCGCGGTGGTGGTTAGCCTGACAAGCTCCAGAGCGAAAGGGAAACTCAACGTGAGAATTTGCCTCCAGTTTAGGTCCTGCGTAGCCGGGTAGGAAGGGCGGCATGCAGCAGTTTCCATGAGTTCGTAGTCCCCGTTCGGGTTTATTTTAACGAAATTACCCATTTGAGGACTCCTAGGCCCCTCGGGCGTGCATCCATTTCCCTCCAAGGTCACTGAGGACCTCCAGACACCCCCCACGCCGTGGTCCCGCTGAGCAACATCGAGGCCCATTGCTCTGCCCCTCGGAGGCCCTGTGTGCGTGCCGAGTGATGGGCAACACTCTGCACGTTCCTTGAGGAGAGCTACATTTCCAGAGCCCTCAAACAGCCTCAGGACCAGATTTCTGGTGAGTCCGAAGCTCCCAGGAAATATTTGTCGTCGCCCTTGTGAGAGCTGCCGTGAGAAAACACTCTGCTTTGCCTCCTTCGCGGGCCTCGTACCTGAAGGCACTCTGCTCGAGGAGAACGTCAGCATCTCGCAATGCTGAGTCGCTAACGGGACAGCCAGATTGAGCACAGGCCTGGAGGGAAGGCCCTGACGTGAGGTGCAGAAGCGGAGCCGCGCAGCAGTTTCCATGAGGCCGTAGCCTCTGCTCTGCGTGTCTTTAACGGCAGTAGAGTTTCCTGGACACCTGGGAGGCTCGCGGGGGCACCCTGTTCCAGGCTGGAACACGGAGTACTCCCAGGCACCCCTGGGTCTGCTGAGCAACGTCCAGGCCCGGAGCCCTTTGGAGCCGCTCTCTATACGCCGAGTGTAGGGAAACGCCCTGCACTCTCTCCTGGAGCAGATTCGATTCCCCACCAAACCCACACTTTCACGAACAGACTTCTGGCACGTCTCACATGCCTTTGAGGTCTTACGCCTTGCCCTAGCCTGAGCTGCCCTGAGAGACCCCTCGGCCTCGCATTGCATCTAGGACCTCCTGCCTGAAATCACCCTGCCTCCAAGCGAAAGTCGCCTTGCGTTCTTACTGCGATTTAAGCCCTGTGCTTCCTGTGGCCCTGCAGGCTTTGGAATAGCCACAGGCCCCAGAGGCGTAACTAGGCAGGGCATTCCTTGGTTGAGGCAGTTCACTTGACCCAGAACACCCTGCTTCGGGGAGTTGGTTCAGGGAAGCAAACGCAGGGTAACATGTGTCTCTTTGGACTGGTTAGAAACCACAGGGAGGTAAGCTGAGTGTGCGCGTGGAAACGGGAGCGTGCTGGAACTATCCTTGCTTTCCCACTTGGAAGGCTGCATTCATGCTGCCTTGAAGCTGCCTGACGTCCCCTGCTGTTGACAGGCCTGGAAACCCGGTCGAAATGCTTCTGGGAAGAAAATGAGTTTGCTCCGTCTCAACCCGGTGCTTCCATGGCCGCGGTGGTGGTTAGCCTGACAAGCTCCAGAGCGAAAGGGAAACTCAACGTGAGAATTTGCCTCCAGTTTAGGTCCTGCGTAGCCGGGTAGGAAGGGCGGCATGCAGCAGTTTCCATGAGTTCGTAGTCACCGTTCGGGTTTATTTTAACGAAATTACCCATTTGAGGACTCCTAGGCCCCTCGGGCGTGCATCCATTTCCCTCCAAGGTCACTGAGGACCTCCAGACACCCCCCACGCCGTGGTCCCGCTGAGCAACATCGAGGCCCATTGCTCTGCCCCTCGGAGGCCCTGTGTGCGTGCCGAGTGATGGGCAACACTCTGCACGTTCCTTGAGGAGAGCTACATTTCCAGAGCCCTCAAACAGCCTCAGGACCAGATTTCTGGTGAGTCCGAAGCTCCCAGGAAATATTTGTCGTCGCCCTTGTGAGAGCTGCCGTGAGAAAACACTCTGCTTTGCCTCCTTCGCGGGCCTCGTACCTGAAGGCACTCTGCTCGAGGAGAACGTCAGCATCTCGCAATGCTGAGTCGCTAACGGGACAGCCAGATTGAGCACAGGCCTGGAGGGAAGACCCTGACGTGAGGTGCAGAAGCGGAGCCGCGCAGCAGTTTCCATGAGGCCGTAGCCTCTGCTCTGCGTGTCTTTAACGGCAGTAGAGTTTCCTGGACACCTGGGAGGCTCGCGGGGGCACCCTGTTCCAGGCTGGAACACGGAGTACTCCCAGGCACCCCTGGGTCTGCTGAGCAACGTCCAGGCCCGGAGCCCTTTGGAGCCGCTCTCTATACGCCGAGTGTAGGGAAACGCCCTGCACTCTCTCCTGGAGCAGATTCGATTCCCCACCAAACCCACACTTTCACGAACAGACTTCTGGCACGTCTCACATGCCTTTGAGGTCTTACGCCTTGCCCTAGCCTGAGCTGCCCTGAGAGACCCCTCGGCCTCGCATTGCATCTAGGACCTCCTGCCTGAAATCACCCTGCCTCCAAGCGAAAGTCGCCTTGCGTTCTTACTGCGATTTAAGCCCTGTGCTTCCTGTGGCCCTGCAGGCTTTGGAATAGCCACAGGCCCCAGAGGCGTAACTAGGCAGGGCATTCCTTGGTTGAGGCAGTTCACTTGACCCAGAACACCCTGCTTCGGGGAGTTGGTTCAGGGAAGCAAACGCAGGGTAACATGTGTCTCTTTGGACTGGTTAGAAACCACAGGGAGGTAAGCTGAGTGTGCGCGTGGAAACGGGAGCGTGCTGGAACTATCCTTGCTTTCCCACTTGGAAGGCTGCATTCATGCTGCCTTGAAGCTGCCTGACGTCCCCTGCTGTTGACAGGCCTGGAAACCCGGTCGAAATGCTTCTGGGAAGAAAATGAGTTTGCTCCGTCTCAACCCGGTGCTTCCATGGCCGCGGTGGTGGTTAGCCTGACAAGCTCCAGAGCGAAAGGGAAACTCAACGTGAGAATTTGCCTCCAGTTTAGGTCCTGCGTAGCCGGGCAGGAAGGGCGGCATGCAGCAGTTTCCATGAGTTCGTAGTCCCCGTTCGGGTTTATTTTAACGAAATTACCCATTTGAGGACTCCTAGGCCCCTCGGGCGTGCATCCATTTCCCTCCAAGGTCACTGAGGACCTCCAGACACCCCCCACGCCGTGGTCCCGCTGAGCAACATCGAGGCCCATTGCTCTGCCCCTCGGAGGCCCTGTGTGCGTGCCGAGTGATGGGCAACACTCTGCACGTTCCTTGAGGAGAGCTACATTTCCAGAGCCCTCAAACAGCCTCAGGACCAGATTTCTGGTGAGTCCGAAGCTCCCAGGAAATATTTGTCGTCGCCCTTGTGAGAGCTGCCGTGAGAAAACACTCTGCTTTGCCTCCTTCGCGGGCCTCGTACCTGAAGGCACTCTGCTCGAGGAGAACGTCAGCATCTCGCAATGCTGAGTCGCTAACGGGACAGCCAGATTGAGCACAGGCCTGGAGGGAAGGCCCTGACGTGAGGTGCAGAAGCGGAGCCGCGCAGCAGTTTCCATGAGGCCGTAGCCTCTGCTCTGCGTGTCTTTAACGGCAGTAGAGTTTCCTGGACACCTGGGAGGCTCGCGGGGGCACCCTCTTCCAGGCTGGAACACGGAGTACTCCCAGGCACCCCTGGGTCTGCTGAGCAACGTCCAGGCCCGGAGCCCTTTGGAGCCGCTCTCTATACGCCGAGTGTAGGGAAACGCCCTGCACTCTCTCCTGGAGCAGATTCGATTCCCCACCAAACCCACACTTTCACGAACAGACTTCTGGCACGTCTCACATGCCTTTGAGGTCTTACGCCTTGCCCTAGCCTGAGCTGCCCTGAGAGACCCCTCGGCCTCGCATTGCATCTAGGACCTCCTGCCTGAAATCACCCTGCCTCCAAGCGAAAGTCGGCTTGCGTTCTTACTGCGATTTAAGCCCTGTGCTTCCTGTGGCCCTGCAGGCTTTGGAATAGCCACAGGCCCCAGAGGCGTAACTAGGCAGGGCATTCCTTGGTTGAGGCAGTTCACTTGACCCAGAACACCCTGCTTCGGGGAGTTGGTTCAGGGAAGCAAACGCAGGGTAACATGTGTCTCTTTGGACTGGTTAGGAACCACAGGGAGGTAAGCTGAGTGTGCGCGTGGAAACGGGAGCCTGCTGGAACTATCCTTGCTTTCCCACTTGGAAGGCTGCATTCATGCTGCCTTGAAGCTGCCTGACGTCCCCTGCTGTTGACAGGCCTGGAAACCCGGTCGAAATGCTTCTGGGAAGAAAATGAGTTTGGTTCATCTCAACCCGGTGCTTCCATGGCCGCGGTGGTGGTTAGCCTGACAAGCTCCAGAGCGAAAGGGAAACTCAACGTGAGAATTTGCCTCCAGTTTAGGTCCTGCGTAGCCGGGTAGGAAGGGCGGCATGCAGCAGTTTCCATGAGTTCGTAGTCCCCGTTCGGGTTTATTTTAACGAAATTACCCATTTGAGGACTCCTAGGCCCCTCGGGCGTGCATCCATTTCCCTCCAAGGTCACTGAGGACCTCCAGACACCCCCCACGCCGTGGTCCCGCTGAGCAACATCGAGGCCCATTGCTCTGCCCCTCGGAGGCCCTGTGTGCGTGCCGAGTGATGGGCAACACTCTGCACGTTCCTTGAGGAGAGCTACATTTCCAGAGCCCTCAAACAGCCTCAGGACCAGATTTCTGGTGAGTCCGAAGCTCCCAGGAAATATTTGTCGTCGCCCTTGTGAGAGCTGCCGTGAGAAAACACTCTGCTTTGCCTCCTTCGCGGGCCTCGTACCTGAAGGCACTCTGCTCGAGGAGAACGTCAGCATCTCGCAATGCTGAGTCGCTAACGGGACAGCCAGATTGAGCACAGGCCTGGAGGGAAGGCCCTGACGTGAGGTGCAGAAGCGGAGCCGCGCAGCAGTTTCCATGAGGCCGTAGCCTCTGCTCTGCGTGTCTTTAACGGCAGTAGAGTTTCCTGGACACCTGGGAGGCTCGCGGGGGCACCCTCTTCCAGGCTGGAACACGGAGTACTCCCAGGCACCCCTGGGTCTGCTGAGCAACGTCCAGGCACGGAGCCCTTTGGAGCCGCTCTCTATACGCCGAGTGTAGGGAAACGCCCTGCACTCTCTCCTGGAGCAGATTCGATTCCCCACCAAACCCACACTTTCACGAACAGACTTCTGGCACGTCTCACATGCCTTTGAGGTCTTACGCCCTGCCCTAGCCTGAGCTGCCCTGAGAGACCCCTCGGCCTCGCATTGCATCTAGGACCTCCTGCCTGAAATCACCCTGCCTCCAAGCGAAAGTCGCCTTGCGTTCTTACTGCGATTTAAGCCCTGTGCTTCCTGTGGCCCTGCAGGCTTTGGAATAGCCACAGGCCCCAGAGGCGTAACTAGGCAGGGCATTCCTTGGTTGAGGCAGTTCACTTAACCCAGAACACCCTGCTTCGGGGAGTTGGTTCAGGGAAGCAAACGCAGGGTAACATGTGTCTCTTTGGACTGGTTAGAAACCACAGGGAGGTAAGCTGAGTGTGCGCGAGGAAACGGGAGCCTGCTGGAACTATCCTTGCTTTCCCACTTGGAAGGCTGCATTCATGCTGCCTTGAAGCTGCCTGACGTCCCCTGCTGTTGACAGGCCTGGAAACCCGGTCGAAATGCTTCTGGGAAGAAAATGAGTTTGCTCCGTCTCAACCCGGTGCTTCCATGGCCGCGGTGGTGGTTAGCCTGACAAGCTCCAGAGCGAAAGGGAAACTCAACGTGAGAATTTGCCTCCAGTTTAGGTCCTGCGTAGCCGGGCAGGAAGGGCGGCATGCAGCAGTTTCCATGAGTTCGTAGTCCCCGTTCGGGTTTATTTTAACGAAATTACCCATTTGAGGACTCCTAGGCCCCTCGGGCGTGCATCCATTTCCCTCCAAGGTCACTGAGGACCTCCAGACACCCCCCACGCCGTGGTCCCGCTGAGCAACATCGAGGCCCATTGCTCTGCCCCTCGGAGGCCCTGTGTGCGTGCCGAGTGATGGGCAACACTCTGCACGTTCCTTGAGGAGAGCTACATTTCCAGAGCCCTCAAACAGCCTCAGGACCAGATTTCTGGTGAGTCCGAAGCTCCCAGGAAATATTTGTCGTCGCCCTTGTGAGAGCTGCCGTGAGAAAACACTCTGCTTTGCCTCCTTCGCGGGCCTCGTACCTGAAGGCACTCTGCTCGAGGAGAACGTCAGCATCTCGCAATGCTGAGTCGCTAACGGGACAGCCAGATTGAGCACAGGCCTGGAGGGAAGGCCCTGACGTGAGGTGCAGAAGCGGAGCCGCGCAGCAGTTTCCATGAGGCCGTAGCCTCTGCTCTGCGTGTCTTTAACGGCAGTAGAGTTTCCTGGACACCTGGGAGGCTCGCGGGGGCACCCTCTTCCAGGCTGGAACACGGAGTACTCCCAGGCACCCCTGGGTCTGCTGAGCAACGTCCAGGCCCGGAGCCCTTTGGAGCCGCTCTCTATACGCCGAGTGTAGGGAAACGCCCTGCACTCTCTCCTGGAGCAGATTCGATTCCCCACCAAACCCACACTTTCACGAACAGACTTCTGGCACGTCTCACATGCCTTTGAGGTCTTACGCCTCGCCCTAGCCTGAGCTGCCCTGAGAGACCCCTCGGCCTCGCATTGCATCTAGGACCTCCTGCCTGAAATCACCCTGCCTCCAAGCGAAAGTCGGCTTGCGTTCTTACTGCGATTTAAGCCCTGTGCTTCCTGTGGCCCTGCAGGCTTTGGAATAGCCACAGGCCCCAGAGGCGTAACTAGGCAGGGCATTCCTTGGTTGAGGCAGTTCACTTAACCCAGAACACCCTGCTTCGGGGAGTTGGTTCAGGGAAGCAAACGCAGGGTAACATGTGTCTCTTTGGACTGGTTAGAAACCACAGGGAGGTAAGCTGAGTGTGCGCGAGGAAACGGGAGCCTGCTGGAACTATCCTTGCTTTCCCACTTGGAAGGCTGCATTCATGCTGCCTTGAAGCTGCCTGACGTCCCCTGCTGTTGACAGGCCTGGAAACCCGGTCGAAATGCTTCTGGGAAGAAAATGAGTTTGCTCCGTCTCAACCCGGTGCTTCCATGGCCGCGGTGGTGGTTAGCCTGACAAGCTCCAGAGCGAAAGGGAAACTCAACGTGAGAATTTGCCTCCAGTTTAGGTCCTGCGTAGCCGGGCAGGAAGGGCGGCATGCAGCAGTTTCCATGAGTTCGTAGTCCCCGTTCGGGTTTATTTTAACGAAATTACCCATTTGAGGACTCCTAGGCCCCTCGGGCGTGCATCCATTTCCCTCCAAGGTCACTGAGGACCTCCAGACACCCCCCACGCCGTGGTCCCGCTGAGCAACATCGAGGCCCATTGCTCTGCCCCTCGGAGGCCCTGTGTGCGTGCCGAGTGATGGGCAACACTCTGCACGTTCCTTGAGGAGAGCTACATTTCCAGAGCCCTCAAACAGCCTCAGGACCAGATTTCTGGTGAGTCCGAAGCTCCCAGGAAATATTTGTCGTCGCCCTTGTGAGAGCTGCCGTGAGAAAACACTCTGCTTTGCCTACTTCGCGGGCCTCGTACCTGAAGGCACTCTGCTCGAGGAGAACGTCAGCATCTCGCAATGCTGAGTCGCTAACGGGACAGCCAGATTGAGCACAGGCCTGGAGGGAAGGCCCTGACGTGAGGTGCAGAAGCGGAGCCGCGCAGCAGTTTCCATGAGGCCGTAGCCTCTGCTCTGCGTGTCTTTAACGGCAGTAGAGTTTCCTGGACACCTGGGAGGCTCGCGGGGGCACCCTGTTCCAGGCTGGAACACGGAGTACTCCCAGGCACCCCTGGGTCTGCTGAGCAACGTCCAGGCCCGGAGCCCTTTGGAGCCGCTCTCTATACGCCGAGTGTAGGGAAACGCCCTGCACTCTCTCCTGGAGCAGATTCGATTCCCCACCAAACCCACACTTTCACGAACAGACTTCTGGCACGTCTCACATGCCTTTGAGGTCTTACGCCTCGCCCTAGCCTGAGCTGCCCTGAGAGACCCCTCGGCCTCGCATTGCATCTAGGACCTCCTGCCTGAAATCACCCTGCCTCCAAGCGAAAGTCGGCTTGCGTTCTTACTGCGATTTAAGCCCTGTGCTTCCTGTGGCCCTGCAGGCTTTGGAATAGCCACAGGCCCCAGAGGCGTAACTAGGCAGGGCATTCCTTGGTTGAGGCAGTTCACTTAACCCAGAACACCCTGCTTCGGGGAGTTGGTTCAGGGAAGCAAACGCAGGGTAACATGTGTCTCTTTGGACTGGTTAGAAACCACAGGGAGGTAAGCTGAGTGTGCGCGTGGAAACGGGAGCCTGCTGGAACTATCCTTGCTTTCCCACTTGGAAGGCTGCATTCATGCTGCCTTGAAGCTGCCTGACGTCCCCTGCTGTTGACAGGCCTGGAAACCCGGTCGAAATGCTTCTGGGAAGAAAATGAGTTTGGTTCATCTCAACCCGGTGCTTCCATGGCCGCGGTGGTGGTTAGCCTGACAAGCTCCAGAGCGAAAGGGAAACTCAACGTGAGAATTTGCCTCCAGTTTAGGTCCTGCGTAGCCGGGTAGGAAGGGCGGCATGCAGCAGTTTCCATGAGTTCGTAGTCCCCGTTCGGGTTTATTTTAACGAAATTACCCATTTGAGGACTCCTAGGCCCCTCGGGCGTGCATCCATTTCCCTCCAAGGTCACTGAGGACCTCCAGACACCCCCCACGCCGTGGTCCCGCTGAGCAACATCGAGGCCCATTGCTCTGCCCCTCGGAGGCCCTGTGTGCGTGCCGAGTGATGGGCAACACTCTGCACGTTCCTTGAGGAGAGCTACATTTCCAGAGCCCTCAAACAGCCTCAGGACCAGATTTCTGGTGAGTCCGAAGCTCCCAGGAAATATTTGTCGTCGCCCTTGTGAGAGCTGGCGTGAGAAAACACTCTGCTTTGCCTCCTTCGCGGGCCTCGTACCTGAAGGCACTCTGCTCGAGGAGAACGTCAGCATCTCGCAATGCTGAGTCGCTAACGGGACAGCCAGATTGAGCACAGGCCTGGAGGGAAGGCCCTGACGTGAGGTGCAGAAGCGGAGCCGCGCAGCAGTTTCCATGAGGCCGTAGCCTCTGCTCTGCGTGTCTTTAACGGCAGTAGAGTTTCCTGGACACCTGGGAGGCTCGCGGGGGCACCCTGTTCCAGGCTGGAACACGGAGTACTCCCAGGCACCCCTGGGTCTGCTGAGCAACGTCCAGGCACGGAGCCCTTTGGAGCCGCTCTCTATACGCCGAGTGTAGGGAAACGCCCTGCACTCTCTCCTGGAGCAGATTCGATTCCCCACCAAACCCACACTTTCACGAACAGACTTCTGGCACGTCTCACATGCCTTTGAGGTCTTACGCCCTGCCCTAGCCTGAGCTGCCCTGAGAGACCCCTCGGCCTCACATTGCATCTAGGACCTCCTGCCTGAAATCACCCTGCCTCCAAGCGAAAGTCGCCTTGCGTTCTTACTGCGATTTAAGCCCTGTGCTTCCTGTGGCCCTGCAGGCTTTGGAATAGCCACAGGCCCCAGAGGCGTAACTAGGCAGGGCATTCCTTGGTTGAGGCAGTTCACTTGACCCAGAACACCCTGCTTCGGGGAGTTGGTTCAGGGAAGCAAACGCAGGGTAACATGTGTCTCTTTGGACTGGTTAGACACCACAGGGAGGTAAGCTGAGTGTGCGCGTGGAAACGGGAGCGTGCTGGAACTATCCTTGCTTTCCCACTTGGAAGGCTGCATTCATGCTGCCTTGAAGCTGCCTGACGTCCCCTGCTGTTGACAGGCCTGGAAACCCGGTCGAAAGGCTTCTGGGAAGAAAATGAGTTTGCTCCGTCTCAACCCGGTGCTTCCATGGCCGCGGTGGTGGTTAGCCTGACAAGCTCCAGAGCGAAAGGGAAACTCAACGTGAGAATTTGCCTCCAGTTTAGGTCCTGCGTAGCCGGGTAGGAAGGGCGGCATGCAGCAGTTTCCATGAGTTCGTAGTCCCCGTTCGGGTTTATTTTAACGAAATTACCCATTTGAGGACTCCTAGGCCCCTCGGGCGTGCATCCATTTCCCTCCAAGGTCACTGAGGACCTCCAGACACCCCCCACGCCGTGGTCCCGCTGAGCAACATCGAGGCCCATTGCTCTGCCCCTCGGAGGCCCTGTGTGCGTGCCGAGTGATGGGCAACACTCTGCACGTTCCTTGAGGAGAGCTACATTTCCAGAGCCCTCAAACAGCCTCAGGACCAGATTTCTGGTGAGTCCGAAGCTCCCAGGAAATATTTGTCGTCGCCCTTGTGAGAGCTGCCGTGAGAAAACACTCTGCTTTGCCTCCTTCGCGGGCCTCGTACCTGAAGGCACTCTGCTCGAGGAGAACGTCAGCATCTCGCAATGCTGAGTCGCTAACGGGACAGCCAGATTGAGCACAGGCCTGGAGGGAAGGCCCTGACGTGAGGTGCAGAAGCGGAGCCGCGCAGCAGTTTCCATGAGGCCGTAGCCTCTGCTCTGCGTGTCTTTAACGGCAGTAGAGTTTCCTGGACACCTGGGAGGCTCGCGGGGGCACCCTCTTCCAGGCTGGAACACGGAGTACTCCCAGGCACCCCTGGGTCTGCTGAGCAACGTCCAGGCACGGAGCCCTTTGGAGCCGCTCTCTATACGCCGAGTGTAGGGAAACGCCCTGCACTCTCTCCTGGAGCAGATTCGATTCCCCACCAAACCCACACTTTCACGAACAGACTTCTGGCACGTCTCACATGCCTTTGAGGTCTTACGCCCTGCCCTAGCCTGAGCTGCCCTGAGAGACCCCTCGGCCTCGCATTGCATCTAGGACCTCCTGCCTGAAATCACCCTGCCTCCAAGCGAAAGTCGCCTTGCGTTCTTACTGCGATTTAAGCCCTGTGCTTCCTGTGGCCCTGCAGGCTTTGGAATAGCCACAGGCCCCAGAGGCGTAACTAGGCAGGGCATTCCTTGGTTGAGGCAGTTCACTTAACCCAGAACACCCTGCTTCGGGGAGTTGGTTCAGGGAAGCAAACGCAGGGTAACATGTGTCTCTTTGGACTGGTTAGAAACCACAGGGAGGTAAGCTGAGTGTGCGCGAGGAAACGGGAGCCTGCTGGAACTATCCTTGCTTTCCCACTTGGAAGGCTGCATTCATGCTGCCTTGAAGCTGCCTGACGTCCCCTGCTGTTGACAGGCCTGGAAACCCGGTCGAAATGCTTCTGGGAAGAAAATGAGTTTGCTCCGTCTCAACCCGGTGCTTCCATGGCCGCGGTGGTGGTTAGCCTGACAAGCTCCAGAGCGAAAGGGAAACTCAACGTGAGAATTTGCCTCCAGTTTAGGTCCTGCGTAGCCGGGCAGGAAGGGCGGCATGCAGCAGTTTCCATGAGTTCGTAGTCCCCGTTCGGGTTTATTTTAACGAAATTACCCATTTGAGGACTCCTAGGCCCCTCGGGCGTGCATCCATTTCCCTCCAAGGTCACTGAGGACCTCCAGACACCCCCCACGCCGTGGTCCCGCTGAGCAACATCGAGGCCCATTGCTCTGCCCCTCGGAGGCCCTGTGTGCGTGCCGAGTGATGGGCAACACTCTGCACGTTCCTTGAGGAGAGCTACATTTCCAGAGCCCTCAAACAGCCTCAGGACCAGATTTCTGGTGAGTCCGAAGCTCCCAGGAAATATTTGTCGTCGCCCTTGTGAGAGCTGCCGTGAGAAAACACTCTGCTTTGCCTCCTTCGCGGGCCTCGTACCTGAAGGCACTCTGCTCGAGGAGAACGTCAGCATCTCGCAATGCTGAGTCGCTAACGGGACAGCCAGATTGAGCACAGGCCTGGAGGGAAGGCCCTGACGTGAGGTGCAGAAGCGGAGCCGCGCAGCAGTTTCCATGAGGCCGTAGCCTCTGCTCTGCGTGTCTTTAACGGCAGTAGAGTTTCCTGGACACCTGGGAGGCTCGCGGGGGCACCCTCTTCCAGGCTGGAACACGGAGTACTCCCAGGCACCCCTGGGTCTGCTGAGCAACGTCCAGGCACGGAGCCCTTTGGAGCCGCTCTCTATACGCCGAGTGTAGGGAAACGCCCTGCACTCTCTCCTGGAGCAGATTCGATTCCCCACCAAACCCACACTTTCACGAACAGACTTCTGGCACGTCTCACATGCCTTTGAGGTCTTACGCCTCGCCCTAGCCTGAGCTGCCCTGAGAGACCCCTCGGCCTCGCATTGCATCTAGGACCTCCTGCCTGAAATCACCCTGCCTCCAAGCGAAAGTCGGCTTGCGTTCTTACTGCGATTTAAGCCCTGTGCTTCCTGTGGCCCTGCAGGCTTTGGAATAGCCACAGGCCCCAGAGGCGTAACTAGGCAGGGCATTCCTTGGTTGAGGCAGTTCACTTAACCCAGAACACCCTGCTTCGGGGAGTTGGTTCAGGGAAGCAAACGCAGGGTAACATGTGTCTCTTTGGACTGGTTAGAAACCACAGGGAGGTAAGCTGAGTGTGCGCGTGGAAACGGGAGCCTGCTGGAACTATCCTTGCTTTCCCACTTGGAAGGCTGCATTCATGCTGCCTTGAAGCTGCCTGACGTCCCCTGCTGTTGACAGGCCTGGAAACCCGGTCGAAATGCTTCTGGGAAGAAAATGAGTTTGCTCCGTCTCAACCCGGTGCTTCCATGGCCGCGGTGGTGGTTAGCCTGACAAGCTCCAGAGCGAAAGGGAAACTCAACGTGAGAATTTGCCTCCAGTTTAGGTCCTGCGTAGCCGGGTAGGAAGGGCGGCATGCAGCAGTTTCCATGAGTTCGTAGTCCCCGTTCGGGTTTATTTTAACGAAATTACCCATTTGAGGACTCCTAGGCCCCTCGGGCGTGCATCCATTTCCCTCCAAGGTCACTGAGGACCTCCAGACACCCCCCACGCCGTGGTCCCGCTGAGCAACATCGAGGCCCATTGCTCTGCCCCTCGGAGGCCCTGTGTGCGTGCCGAGTGATGGGCAACACTCTGCACGTTCCTTGAGGAGAGCTACATTTCCAGAGCCCTCAAACAGCCTCAGGACCAGATTTCTGGTGAGTCCGAAGCTCCCAGGAAATATTTGTCGTCGCCCTTGTGAGAGCTGCCGTGAGAAAACACTCTGCTTTGCCTCCTTCGCGGGCCTCGTACCTGAAGGCACTCTGCTCGAGGAGAACGTCAGCATCTCGCAATGCTGAGTCGCTAACGGGACAGCCAGATTGAGCACAGGCCTGGAGGGAAGGCCCTGACGTGAGGTGCAGAAGCGGAGCCGCGCAGCAGTTTCCATGAGGCCGTAGCCTCTGCTCTGCGTGTCTTTAACGGCAGTAGAGTTTCCTGGACACCTGGGAGGCTCGCGGGGGCACCCTGTTCCAGGCTGGAACACGGAGTACTCCCAGGCACCCCTGGGTCTGCTGAGCAACGTCCAGGCACGGAGCCCTTTGGAGCCGCTCTCTATACGCCGAGTGTAGGGAAACGCCCTGCACTCTCTCCTGGAGCAGATTCGATTCCCCACCAAACCCACACTTTCACGAACAGACTTCTGGCACGTCTCACATGCCTTTGAGGTCTTACGCCCTGCCCTAGCCTGAGCTGCCCTGAGAGACCCCTCGGCCTCGCATTGCATCTAGGACCTCCTGCCTGAAATCACCCTGCCTCCAAGCGAAAGTCGGCTTGCGTTCTTACTGCGATTTAAGCCCTGTGCTTCCTGTGGCCCTGCAGGCTTTGGAATAGCCACAGGCCCCAGAGGCGTAACTAGGCAGGGCATTCCTTGGTTGAGGCAGTTCACTTAACCCAGAACACCCTGCTTCGGGGAGTTGGTTCAGGGAAGCAAACGCAGGGTAACATGTGTCTCTTTGGACTGGTTAGAAACCACAGGGAGGTAAGCTGAGTGTGCGCGAGGAAACGGGAGCCTGCTGGAACTATCCTTGCTTTCCCACTTGGAAGGCTGCATTCATGCTGCCTTGAAGCTGCCTGACGTCCCCTGCTGTTGACAGGCCTGGAAACCCGGTCGAAATGCTTCTGGGAAGAAAATGAGTTTGCTCCGTCTCAACCCGGTGCTTCCATGGCCGCGGTGGTGGTTAGCCTGACAAGCTCCAGAGCGAAAGGGAAACTCAACGTGAGAATTTGCCTCCAGTTTAGGTCCTGCGTAGCCGGGCAGGAAGGGCGGCATGCAGCAGTTTCCATGAGTTCGTAGTCCCCGTTCGGGTTTATTTTAACGAAATTACCCATTTGAGGACTCCTAGGCCCCTCGGGCGTGCATCCATTTCCCTCCAAGGTCACTGAGGACCTCCAGACACCCCCCACGCCGTGGTCCCGCTGAGCAACATCGAGGCCCATTGCTCTGCCCCTCGGAGGCCCTGTGTGCGTGCCGAGTGATGGGCAACACTCTGCACGTTCCTTGAGGAGAGCTACATTTCCAGAGCCCTCAAACAGCCTCAGGACCAGATTTCTGGTGAGTCCGAAGCTCCCAGGAAATATTTGTCGTCGCCCTTGTGAGAGCTGCCGTGAGAAAACACTCTGCTTTGCCTCCTTCGCGGGCCTCGTACCTGAAGGCACTCTGCTCGAGGAGAACGTCAGCATCTCGCAATGCTGAGTCGCTAACGGGACAGCCAGATTGAGCACAGGCCTGGAGGGAAGACCCTGACGTGAGGTGCAGAAGCGGAGCCGCGCAGCAGTTTCCATGAGGCCGTAGCCTCTGCTCTGCGTGTCTTTAACGGCAGTAGAGTTTCCTGGACACCTGGGAGGCTCGCGGGGGCACCCTGTTCCAGGCTGGAACACGGAGTACTCCCAGGCACCCCTGGGTCTGCTGAGCAACGTCCAGGCCCGGAGCCCTTTGGAGCCGCTCTCTATACGCCGAGTGTAGGGAAACGCCCTGCACTCTCTCCTGGAGCAGATTCGATTCCCCACCAAACCCACACTTTCACGAACAGACTTCTGGCACGTCTCACATGCCTTTGAGGTCTTACGCCTTGCCCTAGCCTGAGCTGCCCTGAGAGACCCCTCGGCCTCGCATTGCATCTAGGACCTCCTGCCTGAAATCACCCTGCCTCCAAGCGAAAGTCGCCTTGCGTTCTTACTGCGATTTAAGCCCTGTGCTTCCTGTGGCCCTGCAGGCTTTGGAATAGCCACAGGCCCCAGAGGCGTAACTAGGCAGGGCATTCCTTGGTTGAGGCAGTTCACTTGACCCAGAACACCCTGCTTCGGGGAGTTGGTTCAGGGAAGCAAACGCAGGGTAACATGTGTCTCTTTGGACTGGTTAGGAACCACAGGGAGGTAAGCTGAGTGTGCGCGTGGAAACGGGAGCCTGCTGGAACTATCCTTGCTTTCCCACTTGGAAGGCTGCATTCATGCTGCCTTGAAGCTGCCTGACGTCCCCTGCTGTTGACAGGCCTGGAAACCCGGTCGAAATGCTTCTGGGAAGAAGATGAGTTTGCTCCGTCTCAACCCGGTGCTTCCATGGCCGCGGTGGTGGTTAGCCTGACAAGCTCCAGAGCGAAAGGGAAACTCAACGTGAGAATTTGCCCCCAGTTTAGGCCCTGCGTAGCCGGGCAGGAAGGGCGGCATGCAGCAGTTTCCATGAGTTCGTAGTCCCCGTTCGGGTTTATTTTAACGAAATTACCCATTTGAGGACTCCTAGGCCCCTCGGGCGTGCATCCATTTCCCTCCAAGGTCACTGAGGACCTCCAGACACCCCCCACGCCGTGGTCCCGCTGAGCAACATCGAGGCCCATTGCTCTGCCCCTCGGAGGCCCTGTGTGCGTGCCGAGTGATGGGCAACACTCTGCACGTTCCTTGAGGAGAGCTACATTTCCAGAGCCCTCAAACAGCCTCAGGACCAGATTTCTGGTGAGTCCGAAGCTCCCAGGAAATATTTGTCGTCGCCCTTGTGAGAGCTGCCGTGAGAAAACACTCTGCTTTGCCTCCTTCGCGGGCCTCGTACCTGAAGGCACTCTGATCGAGGAGAACGTCAGCATCTCGCAATGCTGAGTCGCTAACGGGACAGCCAGATTGAGCACAGGCCTGGAGGGAAGGCCCTGACGTGAGGTGCAGAAGCGGAGCCGCGCAGCAGTTTCCATGAGGCCGTAGCCTCTGCTCTGCGTGTCTTTAACGGCAGTAGAGTTTCCTGGACACCTGGGAGGCTCGCGGGGGCACCCTGTTCCAGGCTGGAACACGGAGTACTCCCAGGCACCCCTGGGTCTGCTGAGCAACGTCCAGGCACGGAGCCCTTTGGAGCCGCTCTCTATACGCCGAGTGTAGGGAAACGCCCTGCACTCTCTCCTGGAGCAGATTCGATTCCCCACCAAACCCACACTTTCACGAACAGACTTCTGGCACGTCTCACATGCCTTTGAGGTCTTACGCCTTGCCCTAGCCTGAGCTGCCCTGAGAGACCCCTCGGCCTCGCATTGCATCTAGGACCTCCTGCCTGAAATCACCCTGCCTCCAAGCGAAAGTCGCCTTGCGTTCTTACTGCGATTTAAGCCCTGTGCTTCCTGTGGCCCTGCAGGCTTTGGAATAGCCACAGGCCCCAGAGGCGTAACTAGGCAGGGCATTCCTTGGTTGAGGCAGTTCACTTGACCCAGAACACCCTACTTCGGGGAGTTGGTTCAGGGAAGCAAACGCAGGGTAACATGTGTCTCTTTGGACTGGTTAGAAACCACAGGGAGGTAAGCTGAGTGTGCGCGTGGAAACGGGAGCCTGCTGGAACTATCCTTGCTTTCCCACTTGGAAGGCTGCATTCATGCTGCCTTGAAGCTGCCTGACGTCCCCTGCTGTTGACAGGCCTGGAAACCCGGTCGAAATGCTTCTGGGAAGAAAATGAGTTTGCTCCGTCTCAACCCGGTGCTTCCATGGCCGCGGTGGTGGTTAGCCTGACAAGCTCCAGAGCGAAAGGGAAACTCAACGTGAGAATTTGCCTCCAGTTTAGGTCCTGCGTAGCCGGGTAGGAAGGGCGGCATGCAGCAGTTTCCATGAGTTCGTAGTCACCGTTCGGGTTTATTTTAACGAAATTACCCATTTGAGGACTCCTAGGCCCCTCGGGCGTGCATCCATTTCCCTCCAAGGTCACTGAGGACCTCCAGACACCCCCCACGCCGTGGTCCCCCTGAGCAACATCGAGGCCCATTGCTCTGCCCCTCGGAGGCCCTGTGTGCGTGCCGAGTGATGGGCAACACTCTGCACGTTCCTTGAGGAGAGCTACATTTCCAGAGCCCTCAAACAGCCTCAGGACCAGATTTCTGGTGAGTCCGAAGCTCCCAGGAAATATTTGTCGTCGCCCTTGTGAGAGCTGCCGTGAGAAAACACTCTGCTTTGCCTCCTTCGCGGGCCTCGTACCTGAAGGCACTCTGCTCGAGGAGAACGTCAGCATCTCGCAATGCTGAGTCGCTAACGGGACAGCCAGATTGAGCACAGGCCTGGAGGGAAGACCCTGACGTGAGGTGCAGAAGCGGAGCCGCGCAGCAGTTTCCATGAGGCCGTAGCCTCTGCTCTGCGTGTCTTTAACGGCAGTAGAGTTTCCTGGACACCTGGGAGGCTCGCGGGGGCACCCTGTTCCAGGCTGGAACACGGAGTACTCCCAGGCACCCCTGGGTCTGCTGAGCAACGTCCAGGCCCGGAGCCCTTTGGAGCCGCTCTCTATACGCCGAGTGTAGGGAAACGCCCTGCACTCTCTCCTGGAGCAGATTCGATTCCCCACCAAACCCACACTTTCACGAACAGACTTCTGGCACGTCTCACATGCCTTTGAGGTCTTACGCCTTGCCCTAGCCTGAGCTGCCCTGAGAGACCCCTCGGCCTCGCATTGCATCTAGGACCTCCTGCCTGAAATCACCCTGCCTCCAAGCGAAAGTCGCCTTGCGTTCTTACTGCGATTTAAGCCCTGTGCTTCCTGTGGCCCTGCAGGCTTTGGAATAGCCACAGGCCCCAGAGGCGTAACTAGGCAGGGCATTCCTTGGTTGAGGCAGTTCACTTGACCCAGAACACCCTGCTTCGGGGAGTTGGTTCAGGGAAGCAAACGCAGGGTAACATGTGTCTCTTTGGACTGGTTAGAAACCACAGGGAGGTAAGCTGAGTGTGCGCGTGGAAACGGGAGCGTGCTGGAACTATCCTTGCTTTCCCACTTGGAAGGCTGCATTCATGCTGCCTTGAAGCTGCCTGACGTCCCCTGCTGTTGACAGGCCTGGAAACCCGGTCGAAATGCTTCTGGGAAGAAAATGAGTTTGCTCCGTCTCAACCCGGTGCTTCCATGGCCGCGGTGGTGGTTAGCCTGACAAGCTCCAGAGCGAAAGGGAAACTCAACGTGAGAATTTGCCTCCAGTTTAGGTCCTGCGTAGCCGGGTAGGAAGGGCGGCATGCAGCAGTTTCCATGAGTTCGTAGTCCCCGTTCGGGTTTATTTTAACGAAATTACCCATTTGAGGACTCCTAGGCCCCTCGGGCGTGCATCCATTTCCCTCCAAGGTCACTGAGGACCTCCAGACACCCCCCACGCCGTGGTCCCGCTGAGCAACATCGAGGCCCATTGCTCTGCCCCTCGGAGGCCCTGTGTGCGTGCCGAGTGATGGGCAACACTCTGCACGTTCCTTGAGGAGAGCTACATTTCCAGAGCCCTCAAACAGCCTCAGGACCAGATTTCTGGTGAGTCCGAAGCTCCCAGGAAATATTTGTCGTCGCCCTTGTGAGAGCTGCCGTGAGAAAACACTCTGCTTTGCCTACTTCGCGGGCCTCGTACCTGAAGGCACTCTGCTCGAGGAGAACGTCAGCATCTCGCAATGCTGAGTCGCTAACGGGACAGCCAGATTGAGCACAGGCCTGGAGGGAAGGCCCTGACGTGAGGTGCAGAAGCGGAGCCGCGCAGCAGTTTCCATGAGGCCGTAGCCTCTGCTCTGCGTGTCTTTAACGGCAGTAGAGTTTCCTGGACACCTGGGAGGCTCGCGGGGGCACCCTGTTCCAGGCTGGAACACGGAGTACTCCCAGGCACCCCTGGGTCTGCTGAGCAACGTCCAGGCCCGGAGCCCTTTGGAGCCGCTCTCTATACGCCGAGTGTAGGGAAACGCCCTGCACTCTCTCCTGGAGCAGATTCGATTCCCCACCAAACCCACACTTTCACGAACAGACTTCTGGCACGTCTCACATGCCTTTGAGGTCTTACGCCTTGCCCTAGCCTGAGCTGCCCTGAGAGACCCCTCGGCCTCGCATTGCATCTAGGACCTCCTGCCTGAAATCACCCTGCCTCCAAGCGAAAGTCGCCTTGCGTTCTTACTGCGATTTAAGCCCTGTGCTTCCTGTGGCCCTGCAGGCTTTGGAATAGCCACAGGCCCCAGAGGCGTAACTAGGCAGGGCATTCCTTGGTTGAGGCAGTTCACTTGACCCAGAACACCCTGCTTCGGGGAGTTGGTTCAGGGAAGCAAACGCAGGGTAACATGTGTCTCTTTGGACTGGTTAGGAACCACAGGGAGGTAAGCTGAGTGTGCGCGTGGAAACGGGAGCCTGCTGGAACTATCCTTGCTTTCCCACTTGGAAGGCTGCATTCATGCTGCCTTGAAGCTGCCTGACGTCCCCTGCTGTTGACAGGCCTGGAAACCCGGTCGAAATGCTTCTGGGAAGAAAATGAGTTTGGTTCATCTCAACCCGGTGCTTCCATGGCCGCGGTGGTGGTTAGCCTGACAAGCTCCAGAGCGAAAGGGAAACTCAACGTGAGAATTTGCCTCCAGTTTAGGTCCTGCGTAGCCGGGTAGGAAGGGCGGCATGCAGCAGTTTCCATGAGTTCGTAGTCCCCGTTCGGGTTTATTTTAACGAAATTACCCATTTGAGGACTCCTAGGCCCCTCGGGCGTGCATCCATTTCCCTCCAAGGTCACTGAGGACCTCCAGACACCCCCCACGCCGTGGTCCCGCTGAGCAACATCGAGGCCCATTGCTCTGCCCCTCGGAGGCCCTGTGTGCGTGCCGAGTGATGGGCAACACTCTGCACGTTCCTTGAGGAGAGCTACATTTCCAGAGCCCTCAAACAGCCTCAGGACCAGATTTCTGGTGAGTCCGAAGCTCCCAGGAAATATTTGTCGTCGCCCTTGTGAGAGCTGCCGTGAGAAAACACTCTGCTTTGCCTCCTTCGCGGGCCTCGTACCTGAAGGCACTCTGCTCGAGGAGAACGTCAGCATCTCGCAATGCTGAGTCGCTAACGGGACAGCCAGATTGAGCACAGGCCTGGAGGGAAGGCCCTGACGTGAGGTGCAGAAGCGGAGCCGCGCAGCAGTTTCCATGAGGCCGTAGCCTCTGCTCTGCGTGTCTTTAACGGCAGTAGAGTTTCCTGGACACCTGGGAGGCTCGCGGGGGCACCCTGTTCCAGGCTGGAACACGGAGTACTCCCAGGCACCCCTGGGTCTGCTGAGCAACGTCCAGGCCCGGAGCCCTTTGGAGCCGCTCTCTATACGCCGAGTGTAGGGAAACGCCCTGCACTCTCTCCTGGAGCAGATTCGATTCCCCACCAAACCCACACTTTCACGAACAGACTTCTGGCACGTCTCACATGCCTTTGAGGTCTTACGCCTTGCCCTAGCCTGAGCTGCCCTGAGAGACCCCTCGGCCTCGCATTGCATCTAGGACCTCCTGCCTGAAATCACCCTGCCTCCAAGCGAAAGTCGCCTTGCGTTCTTACTGCGATTTAAGCCCTGTGCTTCCTGTGGCCCTGCAGGCTTTGGAATAGCCACAGGCCCCAGAGGCGTAACTAGGCAGGGCATTCCTTGGTTGAGGCAGTTCACTTGACCCAGAACACCCTGCTTCGGGGAGTTGGTTCAGGGAAGCAAACGCAGGGTAACATGTGTCTCTTTGGACTGGTTAGAAACCACAGGGAGGTAAGCTGAGTGTGCGCGTGGAAACGGGAGCGTGCTGGAACTATCCTTGCTTTCCCACTTGGAAGGCTGCATTCATGCTGCCTTGAAGCTGCCTGACGTCCCCTGCTGTTGACAGGCCTGGAAACCCGGTCGAAATGCTTCTGGGAAGAAAATGAGTTTGCTCCGTCTCAACCCGGTGCTTCCATGGCCGCGGTGGTGGTTAGCCTGACAAGCTCCAGAGCGAAAGGGAAACTCAACGTGAGAATTTGCCTCCAGTTTAGGTCCTGCGTAGCCGGGTAGGAAGGGCGGCATGCAGCAGTTTCCATGAGTTCGTAGTCCCCGTTCGGGTTTATTTTAACGAAATTACCCATTTGAGGACTCCTAGGCCCCTCGGGCGTGCATCCATTTCCCTCCAAGGTCACTGAGGACCTCCAGACACCCCCCACGCCGTGGTCCCGCTGAGCAACATCGAGGCCCATTGCTCTGCCCCTCGGAGGCCCTGTGTGCGTGCCGAGTGATGGGCAACACTCTGCACGTTCCTTGAGGAGAGCTACATTTCCAGAGCCCTCAAACAGCCTCAGGACCAGATTTCTGGTGAGTCCGAAGCTCCCAGGAAATATTTGTCGTCGCCCTTGTGAGAGCTGCCGTGAGAAAACACTCTGCTTTGCCTACTTCGCGGGCCTCGTACCTGAAGGCACTCTGCTCGAGGAGAACGTCAGCATCTCGCAATGCTGAGTCGCTAACGGGACAGCCAGATTGAGCACAGGCCTGGAGGGAAGGCCCTGACGTGAGGTGCAGAAGCGGAGCCGCGCAGCAGTTTCCATGAGGCCGTAGCCTCTGCTCTGCGTGTCTTTAACGGCAGTAGAGTTTCCTGGACACCTGGGAGGCTCGCGGGGGCACCCTGTTCCAGGCTGGAACACGGAGTACTCCCAGGCACCCCTGGGTCTGCTGAGCAACGTCCAGGCCCGGAGCCCTTTGGAGCCGCTCTCTATACGCCGAGTGTAGGGAAACGCCCTGCACTCTCTCCTGGAGCAGATTCGATTCCCCACCAAACCCACACTTTCACGAACAGACTTCTGGCACGTCTCACATGCCTTTGAGGTCTTACGCCTTGCCCTAGCCTGAGCTGCCCTGAGAGACCCCTCGGCCTCGCATTGCATCTAGGACCTCCTGCCTGAAATCACCCTGCCTCCAAGCGAAAGTCGGCTTGCGTTCTTACTGCGATTTAAGCCCTGTGCTTCCTGTGGCCCTGCAGGCTTTGGAATAGCCACAGGCCCCAGAGGCGTAACTAGGCAGGGCATTCCTTGGTTGAGGCAGTTCACTTGACCCAGAACACCCTGCTTCGGGGAGTTGGTTCAGGGAAGCAAACGCAGGGTAACATGTGTCTCTTTGGACTGGTTAGGAACCACAGGGAGGTAAGCTGAGTGTGCGCGTGGAAACGGGAGCCTGCTGGAACTATCCTTGCTTTCCCACTTGGAAGGCTGCATTCATGCTGCCTTGAAGCTGCCTGACGTCCCCTGCTGTTGACAGGCCTGGAAACCCGGTCGAAATGCTTCTGGGAAGAAAATGAGTTTGGTTCATCTCAACCCGGTGCTTCCATGGCCGCGGTGGTGGTTAGCCTGACAAGCTCCAGAGCGAAAGGGAAACTCAACGTGAGAATTTGCCTCCAGTTTAGGTCCTGCGTAGCCGGGTAGGAAGGGCGGCATGCAGCAGTTTCCATGAGTTCGTAGTCCCCGTTCGGGTTTATTTTAACGAAATTACCCATTTGAGGACTCCTAGGCCCCTCGGGCGTGCATCCATTTCCCTCCAAGGTCACTGAGGACCTCCAGACACCCCCCACGCCGTGGTCCCGCTGAGCAACATCGAGGCCCATTGCTCTGCCCCTCGGAGGCCCTGTGTGCGTGCCGAGTGATGGGCAACACTCTGCACGTTCCTTGAGGAGAGCTACATTTCCAGAGCCCTCAAACAGCCTCAGGACCAGATTTCTGGTGAGTCCGAAGCTCCCAGGAAATATTTGTCGTCGCCCTTGTGAGAGCTGCCGTGAGAAAACACTCTGCTTTGCCTCCTTCGCGGGCCTCGTACCTGAAGGCACTCTGCTCGAGGAGAACGTCAGCATCTCGCAATGCTGAGTCGCTAACGGGACAGCCAGATTGAGCACAGGCCTGGAGGGAAGGCCCTGACGTGAGGTGCAGAAGCGGAGCCGCGCAGCAGTTTCCATGAGGCCGTAGCCTCTGCTCTGCGTGTCTTTAACGGCAGTAGAGTTTCCTGGACACCTGGGAGGCTCGCGGGGGCACCCTGTTCCAGGCTGGAACACGGAGTACTCCCAGGCACCCCTGGGTCTGCTGAGCAACGTCCAGGCCCGGAGCCCTTTGGAGCCGCTCTCTATACGCCGAGTGTAGGGAAACGCCCTGCACTCTCTCCTGGAGCAGATTCGATTCCCCACCAAACCCACACTTTCACGAACAGACTTCTGGCACGTCTCACATGCCTTTGAGGTCTTACGCCTTGCCCTAGCCTGAGCTGCCCTGAGAGACCCCTCGGCCTCGCATTGCATCTAGGACCTCCTGCCTGAAATCACCCTGCCTCCAAGCGAAAGTCGCCTTGCGTTCTTACTGCGATTTAAGCCCTGTGCTTCCTGTGGCCCTGCAGGCTTTGGAATAGCCACAGGCCCCAGAGGCGTAACTAGGCAGGGCATTCCTTGGTTGAGGCAGTTCACTTGACCCAGAACACCCTGCTTCGGGGAGTTGGTTCAGGGAAGCAAACGCAGGGTAACATGTGTCTCTTTGGACTGGTTAGAAACCACAGGGAGGTAAGCTGAGTGTGCGCGTGGAAACGGGAGCGTGCTGGAACTATCCTTGCTTTCCCACTTGGAAGGCTGCATTCATGCTGCCTTGAAGCTGCCTGACGTCCCCTGCTGTTGACAGGCCTGGAAACCCGGTCGAAATGCTTCTGGGAAGAAAATGAGTTTGCTCCGTCTCAACCCGGTGCTTCCATGGCCGCGGTGGTGGTTAGCCTGACAAGCTCCAGAGCGAAAGGGAAACTCAACGTGAGAATTTGCCTCCAGTTTAGGTCCTGCGTAGCCGGGTAGGAAGGGCGGCATGCAGCAGTTTCCATGAGTTCGTAGTCACCGTTCGGGTTTATTTTAACGAAATTACCCATTTGAGGACTCCTAGGCCCCTCGGGCGTGCATCCATTTCCCTCCAAGGTCACTGAGGACCTCCAGACACCCCCCACGCCGTGGTCCCCCTGAGCAACATCGAGGCCCATTGCTCTGCCCCTCGGAGGCCCTGTGTGCGTGCCGAGTGATGGGCAACACTCTGCACGTTCCTTGAGGAGAGCTACATTTCCAGAGCCCTCAAACAGCCTCAGGACCAGATTTCTGGTGAGTCCGAAGCTCCCAGGAAATATTTGTCGTCGCCCTTGTGAGAGCTGCCGTGAGAAAACACTCTGCTTTGCCTCCTTCGCGGGCCTCGTACCTGAAGGCACTCTGCTCGAGGAGAACGTCAGCATCTCGCAATGCTGAGTCGCTAACGGGACAGCCAGATTGAGCACAGGCCTGGAGGGAAGACCCTGACGTGAGGTGCAGAAGCGGAGCCGCGCAGCAGTTTCCATGAGGCCGTAGCCTCTGCTCTGCGTGTCTTTAACGGCAGTAGAGTTTCCTGGACACCTGGGAGGCTCGCGGGGGCACCCTGTTCCAGGCTGGAACACGGAGTACTCCCAGGCACCCCTGGGTCTGCTGAGCAACGTCCAGGCCCGGAGCCCTTTGGAGCCGCTCTCTATACGCCGAGTGTAGGGAAACGCCCTGCACTCTCTCCTGGAGCAGATTCGATTCCCCACCAAACCCACACTTTCACGAACAGACTTCTGGCACGTCTCACATGCCTTTGAGGTCTTACGCCTTGCCCTAGCCTGAGCTGCCCTGAGAGACCCCTCGGCCTCGCATTGCATCTAGGACCTCCTGCCTGAAATCACCCTGCCTCCAAGCGAAAGTCGCCTTGCGTTCTTACTGCGATTTAAGCCCTGTGCTTCCTGTGGCCCTGCAGGCTTTGGAATAGCCACAGGCCCCAGAGGCGTAACTAGGCAGGGCATTCCTTGGTTGAGGCAGTTCACTTGACCCAGAACACCCTGCTTCGGGGAGTTGGTTCAGGGAAGCAAACGCAGGGTAACATGTGTCTCTTTGGACTGGTTAGAAACCACAGGGAGGTAAGCTGAGTGTGCGCGTGGAAACGGGAGCGTGCTGGAACTATCCTTGCTTTCCCACTTGGAAGGCTGCATTCATGCTGCCTTGAAGCTGCCTGACGTCCCCTGCTGTTGACAGGCCTGGAAACCCGGTCGAAATGCTTCTGGGAAGAAAATGAGTTTGCTCCGTCTCAACCCGGTGCTTCCATGGCCGCGGTGGTGGTTAGCCTGACAAGCTCCAGAGCGAAAGGGAAACTCAACGTGAGAATTTGCCTCCAGTTTAGGTCCTGCGTAGCCGGGTAGGAAGGGCGGCATGCAGCAGTTTCCATGAGTTCGTAGTCCCCGTTCGGGTTTATTTTAACGAAATTACCCATTTGAGGACTCCTAGGCCCCTCGGGCGTGCATCCATTTCCCTCCAAGGTCACTGAGGACCTCCAGACACCCCCCACGCCGTGGTCCCGCTGAGCAACATCGAGGCCCATTGCTCTGCCCCTCGGAGGCCCTGTGTGCGTGCCGAGTGATGGGCAACACTCTGCACGTTCCTTGAGGAGAGCTACATTTCCAGAGCCCTCAAACAGCCTCAGGACCAGATTTCTGGTGAGTCCGAAGCTCCCAGGAAATATTTGTCGTCGCCCTTGTGAGAGCTGCCGTGAGAAAACACTCTGCTTTGCCTACTTCGCGGGCCTCGTACCTGAAGGCACTCTGCTCGAGGAGAACGTCAGCATCTCGCAATGCTGAGTCGCTAACGGGACAGCCAGATTGAGCACAGGCCTGGAGGGAAGGCCCTGACGTGAGGTGCAGAAGCGGAGCCGCGCAGCAGTTTCCATGAGGCCGTAGCCTCTGCTCTGCGTGTCTTTAACGGCAGTAGAGTTTCCTGGACACCTGGGAGGCTCGCGGGGGCACCCTGTTCCAGGCTGGAACACGGAGTACTCCCAGGCACCCCTGGGTCTGCTGAGCAACGTCCAGGCCCGGAGCCCTTTGGAGCCGCTCTCTATACGCCGAGTGTAGGGAAACGCCCTGCACTCTCTCCTGGAGCAGATTCGATTCCCCACCAAACCCACACTTTCACGAACAGACTTCTGGCACGTCTCACATGCCTTTGAGGTCTTACGCCTTGCCCTAGCCTGAGCTGCCCTGAGAGACCCCTCGGCCTCGCATTGCATCTAGGACCTCCTGCCTGAAATCACCCTGCCTCCAAGCGAAAGTCGGCTTGCGTTCTTACTGCGATTTAAGCCCTGTGCTTCCTGTGGCCCTGCAGGCTTTGGAATAGCCACAGGCCCCAGAGGCGTAACTAGGCAGGGCATTCCTTGGTTGAGGCAGTTCACTTGACCCAGAACACCCTGCTTCGGGGAGTTGGTTCAGGGAAGCAAACGCAGGGTAACATGTGTCTCTTTGGACTGGTTAGGAACCACAGGGAGGTAAGCTGAGTGTGCGCGTGGAAACGGGAGCCTGCTGGAACTATCCTTGCTTTCCCACTTGGAAGGCTGCATTCATGCTGCCTTGAAGCTGCCTGACGTCCCCTGCTGTTGACAGGCCTGGAAACCCGGTCGAAATGCTTCTGGGAAGAAAATGAGTTTGGTTCATCTCAACCCGGTGCTTCCATGGCCGCGGTGGTGGTTAGCCTGACAAGCTCCAGAGCGAAAGGGAAACTCAACGTGAGAATTTGCCTCCAGTTTAGGTCCTGCGTAGCCGGGTAGGAAGGGCGGCATGCAGCAGTTTCCATGAGTTCGTAGTCCCCGTTCGGGTTTATTTTAACGAAATTACCCATTTGAGGACTCCTAGGCCCCTCGGGCGTGCATCCATTTCCCTCCAAGGTCACTGAGGACCTCCAGACACCCCCCACGCCGTGGTCCCGCTGAGCAACATCGAGGCCCATTGCTCTGCCCCTCGGAGGCCCTGTGTGCGTGCCGAGTGATGGGCAACACTCTGCACGTTCCTTGAGGAGAGCTACATTTCCAGAGCCCTCAAACAGCCTCAGGACCAGATTTCTGGTGAGTCCGAAGCTCCCAGGAAATATTTGTCGTCGCCCTTGTGAGAGCTGCCGTGAGAAAACACTCTGCTTTGCCTCCTTCGCGGGCCTCGTACCTGAAGGCACTCTGCTCGAGGAGAACGTCAGCATCTCGCAATGCTGAGTCGCTAACGGGACAGCCAGATTGAGCACAGGCCTGGAGGGAAGGCCCTGACGTGAGGTGCAGAAGCGGAGCCGCGCAGCAGTTTCCATGAGGCCGTAGCCTCTGCTCTGCGTGTCTTTAACGGCAGTAGAGTTTCCTGGACACCTGGGAGGCTCGCGGGGGCACCCTGTTCCAGGCTGGAACACGGAGTACTCCCAGGCACCCCTGGGTCTGCTGAGCAACGTCCAGGCACGGAGCCCTTTGGAGCCGCTCTCTATACGCCGAGTGTAGGGAAACGCCCTGCACTCTCTCCTGGAGCAGATTCGATTCCCCACCAAACCCACACTTTCACGAACAGACTTCTGGCACGTCTCACATGCCTTTGAGGTCTTACGCCCTGCCCTAGCCTGAGCTGCCCTGAGAGACCCCTCGGCCTCACATTGCATCTAGGACCTCCTGCCTGAAATCACCCTGCCTCCAAGCGAAAGTCGCCTTGCGTTCTTACTGCGATTTAAGCCCTGTGCTTCCTGTGGCCCTGCAGGCTTTGGAATAGCCACAGGCCCCAGAGGCGTAACTAGGCAGGGCATTCCTTGGTTGAGGCAGTTCACTTGACCCAGAACACCCTGCTTCGGGGAGTTGGTTCAGGGAAGCAAACGCAGGGTAACATGTGTCTCTTTGGACTGGTTAGACACCACAGGGAGGTAAGCTGAGTGTGCGCGTGGAAACGGGAGCGTGCTGGAACTATCCTTGCTTTCCCACTTGGAAGGCTGCATTCATGCTGCCTTGAAGCTGCCTGACGTCCCCTGCTGTTGACAGGCCTGGAAACCCGGTCGAAAGGCTTCTGGGAAGAAAATGAGTTTGCTCCGTCTCAACCCGGTGCTTCCATGGCCGCGGTGGTGGTTAGCCTGACAAGCTCCAGAGCGAAAGGGAAACTCAACGTGAGAATTTGCCTCCAGTTTAGGTCCTGCGTAGCCGGGTAGGAAGGGCGGCATGCAGCAGTTTCCATGAGTTCGTAGTCCCCGTTCGGGTTTATTTTAACGAAATTACCCATTTGAGGACTCCTAGGCCCCTCGGGCGTGCATCCATTTCCCTCCAAGGTCACTGAGGACCTCCAGACACCCCCCACGCCGTGGTCCCGCTGAGCAACATCGAGGCCCATTGCTCTGCCCCTCGGAGGCCCTGTGTGCGTGCCGAGTGATGGGCAACACTCTGCACGTTCCTTGAGGAGAGCTACATTTCCAGAGCCCTCAAACAGCCTCAGGACCAGATTTCTGGTGAGTCCGAAGCTCCCAGGAAATATTTGTCGTCGCCCTTGTGAGAGCTGCCGTGAGAAAACACTCTGCTTTGCCTCCTTCGCGGGCCTCGTACCTGAAGGCACTCTGCTCGAGGAGAACGTCAGCATCTCGCAATGCTGAGTCGCTAACGGGACAGCCAGATTGAGCACAGGCCTGGAGGGAAGGCCCTGACGTGAGGTGCAGAAGCGGAGCCGCGCAGCAGTTTCCATGAGGCCGTAGCCTCTGCTCTGCGTGTCTTTAACGGCAGTAGAGTTTCCTGGACACCTGGGAGGCTCGCGGGGGCACCCTCTTCCAGGCTGGAACACGGAGTACTCCCAGGCACCCCTGGGTCTGCTGAGCAACGTCCAGGCACGGAGCCCTTTGGAGCCGCTCTCTATACGCCGAGTGTAGGGAAACGCCCTGCACTCTCTCCTGGAGCAGATTCGATTCCCCACCAAACCCACACTTTCACGAACAGACTTCTGGCACGTCTCACATGCCTTTGAGGTCTTACGCCCTGCCCTAGCCTGAGCTGCCCTGAGAGACCCCTCGGCCTCGCATTGCATCTAGGACCTCCTGCCTGAAATCACCCTGCCTCCAAGCGAAAGTCGCCTTGCGTTCTTACTGCGATTTAAGCCCTGTGCTTCCTGTGGCCCTGCAGGCTTTGGAATAGCCACAGGCCCCAGAGGCGTAACTAGGCAGGGCATTCCTTGGTTGAGGCAGTTCACTTAACCCAGAACACCCTGCTTCGGGGAGTTGGTTCAGGGAAGCAAACGCAGGGTAACATGTGTCTCTTTGGACTGGTTAGAAACCACAGGGAGGTAAGCTGAGTGTGCGCGAGGAAACGGGAGCCTGCTGGAACTATCCTTGCTTTCCCACTTGGAAGGCTGCATTCATGCTGCCTTGAAGCTGCCTGACGTCCCCTGCTGTTGACAGGCCTGGAAACCCGGTCGAAATGCTTCTGGGAAGAAAATGAGTTTGCTCCGTCTCAACCCGGTGCTTCCATGGCCGCGGTGGTGGTTAGCCTGACAAGCTCCAGAGCGAAAGGGAAACTCAACGTGAGAATTTGCCTCCAGTTTAGGTCCTGCGTAGCCGGGTAGGAAGGGCGGCATGCAGCAGTTTCCATGAGTTCGTAGTCACCGTTCGGGTTTATTTTAACGAAATTACCCATTTGAGGACTCCTAGGCCCCTCGGGCGTGCATCCATTTCCCTCCAAGGTCACTGAGGACCTCCAGACACCCCCCACGCCGTGGTCCCCCTGAGCAACATCGAGGCCCATTGCTCTGCCCCTCGGAGGCCCTGTGTGCGTGCCGAGTGATGGGCAACACTCTGCACGTTCCTTGAGGAGAGCTACATTTCCAGAGCCCTCAAACAGCCTCAGGACCAGATTTCTGGTGAGTCCGAAGCTCCCAGGAAATATTTGTCGTCGCCCTTGTGAGAGCTGCCGTGAGAAAACACTCTGCTTTGCCTCCTTCGCGGGCCTCGTACCTGAAGGCACTCTGCTCGAGGAGAACGTCAGCATCTCGCAATGCTGAGTCGCTAACGGGACAGCCAGATTGAGCACAGGCCTGGAGGGAAGACCCTGACGTGAGGTGCAGAAGCGGAGCCGCGCAGCAGTTTCCATGAGGCCGTAGCCTCTGCTCTGCGTGTCTTTAACGGCAGTAGAGTTTCCTGGACACCTGGGAGGCTCGCGGGGGCACCCTGTTCCAGGCTGGAACACGGAGTACTCCCAGGCACCCCTGGGTCTGCTGAGCAACGTCCAGGCCCGGAGCCCTTTGGAGCCGCTCTCTATACGCCGAGTGTAGGGAAACGCCCTGCACTCTCTCCTGGAGCAGATTCGATTCCCCACCAAACCCACACTTTCACGAACAGACTTCTGGCACGTCTCACATGCCTTTGAGGTCTTACGCCTTGCCCTAGCCTGAGCTGCCCTGAGAGACCCCTCGGCCTCGCATTGCATCTAGGACCTCCTGCCTGAAATCACCCTGCCTCCAAGCGAAAGTCGCCTTGCGTTCTTACTGCGATTTAAGCCCTGTGCTTCCTGTGGCCCTGCAGGCTTTGGAATAGCCACAGGCCCCAGAGGCGTAACTAGGCAGGGCATTCCTTGGTTGAGGCAGTTCACTTGACCCAGAACACCCTGCTTCGGGGAGTTGGTTCAGGGAAGCAAACGCAGGGTAACATGTGTCTCTTTGGACTGGTTAGAAACCACAGGGAGGTAAGCTGAGTGTGCGCGTGGAAACGGGAGCGTGCTGGAACTATCCTTGCTTTCCCACTTGGAAGGCTGCATTCATGCTGCCTTGAAGCTGCCTGACGTCCCCTGCTGTTGACAGGCCTGGAAACCCGGTCGAAATGCTTCTGGGAAGAAAATGAGTTTGCTCCGTCTCAACCCGGTGCTTCCATGGCCGCGGTGGTGGTTAGCCTGACAAGCTCCAGAGCGAAAGGGAAACTCAACGTGAGAATTTGCCTCCAGTTTAGGTCCTGCGTAGCCGGGTAGGAAGGGCGGCATGCAGCAGTTTCCATGAGTTCGTAGTCCCCGTTCGGGTTTATTTTAACGAAATTACCCATTTGAGGACTCCTAGGCCCCTCGGGCGTGCATCCATTTCCCTCCAAGGTCACTGAGGACCTCCAGACACCCCCCACGCCGTGGTCCCGCTGAGCAACATCGAGGCCCATTGCTCTGCCCCTCGGAGGCCCTGTGTGCGTGCCGAGTGATGGGCAACACTCTGCACGTTCCTTGAGGAGAGCTACATTTCCAGAGCCCTCAAACAGCCTCAGGACCAGATTTCTGGTGAGTCCGAAGCTCCCAGGAAATATTTGTCGTCGCCCTTGTGAGAGCTGCCGTGAGAAAACACTCTGCTTTGCCTACTTCGCGGGCCTCGTACCTGAAGGCACTCTGCTCGAGGAGAACGTCAGCATCTCGCAATGCTGAGTCGCTAACGGGACAGCCAGATTGAGCACAGGCCTGGAGGGAAGGCCCTGACGTGAGGTGCAGAAGCGGAGCCGCGCAGCAGTTTCCATGAGGCCGTAGCCTCTGCTCTGCGTGTCTTTAACGGCAGTAGAGTTTCCTGGACACCTGGGAGGCTCGCGGGGGCACCCTGTTCCAGGCTGGAACACGGAGTACTCCCAGGCACCCCTGGGTCTGCTGAGCAACGTCCAGGCCCGGAGCCCTTTGGAGCCGCTCTCTATACGCCGAGTGTAGGGAAACGCCCTGCACTCTCTCCTGGAGCAGATTCGATTCCCCACCAAACCCACACTTTCACGAACAGACTTCTGGCACGTCTCACATGCCTTTGAGGTCTTACGCCTTGCCCTAGCCTGAGCTGCCCTGAGAGACCCCTCGGCCTCGCATTGCATCTAGGACCTCCTGCCTGAAATCACCCTGCCTCCAAGCGAAAGTCGCCTTGCGTTCTTACTGCGATTTAAGCCCTGTGCTTCCTGTGGCCCTGCAGGCTTTGGAATAGCCACAGGCCCCAGAGGCGTAACTAGGCAGGGCATTCCTTGGTTGAGGCAGTTCACTTGACCCAGAACACCCTGCTTCGGGGAGTTGGTTCAGGGAAGCAAACGCAGGGTAACATGTGTCTCTTTGGACTGGTTAGGAACCACAGGGAGGTAAGCTGAGTGTGCGCGTGGAAACGGGAGCCTGCTGGAACTATCCTTGCTTTCCCACTTGGAAGGCTGCATTCATGCTGCCTTGAAGCTGCCTGACGTCCCCTGCTGTTGACAGGCCTGGAAACCCGGTCGAAATGCTTCTGGGAAGAAAATGAGTTTGGTTCATCTCAACCCGGTGCTTCCATGGCCGCGGTGGTGGTTAGCCTGACAAGCTCCAGAGCGAAAGGGAAACTCAACGTGAGAATTTGCCTCCAGTTTAGGTCCTGCGTAGCCGGGTAGGAAGGGCGGCATGCAGCAGTTTCCATGAGTTCGTAGTCCCCGTTCGGGTTTATTTTAACGAAATTACCCATTTGAGGACTCCTAGGCCCCTCGGGCGTGCATCCATTTCCCTCCAAGGTCACTGAGGACCTCCAGACACCCCCCACGCCGTGGTCCCGCTGAGCAACATCGAGGCCCATTGCTCTGCCCCTCGGAGGCCCTGTGTGCGTGCCGAGTGATGGGCAACACTCTGCACGTTCCTTGAGGAGAGCTACATTTCCAGAGCCCTCAAACAGCCTCAGGACCAGATTTCTGGTGAGTCCGAAGCTCCCAGGAAATATTTGTCGTCGCCCTTGTGAGAGCTGCCGTGAGAAAACACTCTGCTTTGCCTCCTTCGCGGGCCTCGTACCTGAAGGCACTCTGCTCGAGGAGAACGTCAGCATCTCGCAATGCTGAGTCGCTAACGGGACAGCCAGATTGAGCACAGGCCTGGAGGGAAGGCCCTGACGTGAGGTGCAGAAGCGGAGCCGCGCAGCAGTTTCCATGAGGCCGTAGCCTCTGCTCTGCGTGTCTTTAACGGCAGTAGAGTTTCCTGGACACCTGGGAGGCTCGCGGGGGCACCCTGTTCCAGGCTGGAACACGGAGTACTCCCAGGCACCCCTGGGTCTGCTGAGCAACGTCCAGGCACGGAGCCCTTTGGAGCCGCTCTCTATACGCCGAGTGTAGGGAAACGCCCTGCACTCTCTCCTGGAGCAGATTCGATTCCCCACCAAACCCACACTTTCACGAACAGACTTCTGGCACGTCTCACATGCCTTTGAGGTCTTACGCCCTGCCCTAGCCTGAGCTGCCCTGAGAGACCCCTCGGCCTCACATTGCATCTAGGACCTCCTGCCTGAAATCACCCTGCCTCCAAGCGAAAGTCGCCTTGCGTTCTTACTGCGATTTAAGCCCTGTGCTTCCTGTGGCCCTGCAGGCTTTGGAATAGCCACAGGCCCCAGAGGCGTAACTAGGCAGGGCATTCCTTGGTTGAGGCAGTTCACTTGACCCAGAACACCCTGCTTCGGGGAGTTGGTTCAGGGAAGCAAACGCAGGGTAACATGTGTCTCTTTGGACTGGTTAGACACCACAGGGAGGTAAGCTGAGTGTGCGCGTGGAAACGGGAGCGTGCTGGAACTATCCTTGCTTTCCCACTTGGAAGGCTGCATTCATGCTGCCTTGAAGCTGCCTGACGTCCCCTGCTGTTGACAGGCCTGGAAACCCGGTCGAAAGGCTTCTGGGAAGAAAATGAGTTTGCTCCGTCTCAACCCGGTGCTTCCATGGCCGCGGTGGTGGTTAGCCTGACAAGCTCCAGAGCGAAAGGGAAACTCAACGTGAGAATTTGCCTCCAGTTTAGGTCCTGCGTAGCCGGGTAGGAAGGGCGGCATGCAGCAGTTTCCATGAGTTCGTAGTCCCCGTTCGGGTTTATTTTAACGAAATTACCCATTTGAGGACTCCTAGGCCCCTCGGGCGTGCATCCATTTCCCTCCAAGGTCACTGAGGACCTCCAGACACCCCCCACGCCGTGGTCCCGCTGAGCAACATCGAGGCCCATTGCTCTGCCCCTCGGAGGCCCTGTGTGCGTGCCGAGTGATGGGCAACACTCTGCACGTTCCTTGAGGAGAGCTACATTTCCAGAGCCCTCAAACAGCCTCAGGACCAGATTTCTGGTGAGTCCGAAGCTCCCAGGAAATATTTGTCGTCGCCCTTGTGAGAGCTGCCGTGAGAAAACACTCTGCTTTGCCTCCTTCGCGGGCCTCGTACCTGAAGGCACTCTGCTCGAGGAGAACGTCAGCATCTCGCAATGCTGAGTCGCTAACGGGACAGCCAGATTGAGCACAGGCCTGGAGGGAAGGCCCTGACGTGAGGTGCAGAAGCGGAGCCGCGCAGCAGTTTCCATGAGGCCGTAGCCTCTGCTCTGCGTGTCTTTAACGGCAGTAGAGTTTCCTGGACACCTGGGAGGCTCGCGGGGGCACCCTCTTCCAGGCTGGAACACGGAGTACTCCCAGGCACCCCTGGGTCTGCTGAGCAACGTCCAGGCACGGAGCCCTTTGGAGCCGCTCTCTATACGCCGAGTGTAGGGAAACGCCCTGCACTCTCTCCTGGAGCAGATTCGATTCCCCACCAAACCCACACTTTCACGAACAGACTTCTGGCACGTCTCACATGCCTTTGAGGTCTTACGCCCTGCCCTAGCCTGAGCTGCCCTGAGAGACCCCTCGGCCTCGCATTGCATCTAGGACCTCCTGCCTGAAATCACCCTGCCTCCAAGCGAAAGTCGCCTTGCGTTCTTACTGCGATTTAAGCCCTGTGCTTCCTGTGGCCCTGCAGGCTTTGGAATAGCCACAGGCCCCAGAGGCGTAACTAGGCAGGGCATTCCTTGGTTGAGGCAGTTCACTTAACCCAGAACACCCTGCTTCGGGGAGTTGGTTCAGGGAAGCAAACGCAGGGTAACATGTGTCTCTTTGGACTGGTTAGAAACCACAGGGAGGTAAGCTGAGTGTGCGCGAGGAAACGGGAGCCTGCTGGAACTATCCTTGCTTTCCCACTTGGAAGGCTGCATTCATGCTGCCTTGAAGCTGCCTGACGTCCCCTGCTGTTGACAGGCCTGGAAACCCGGTCGAAATGCTTCTGGGAAGAAAATGAGTTTGCTCCGTCTCAACCCGGTGCTTCCATGGCCGCGGTGGTGGTTAGCCTGACAAGCTCCAGAGCGAAAGGGAAACTCAACGTGAGAATTTGCCTCCAGTTTAGGTCCTGCGTAGCCGGGTAGGAAGGGCGGCATGCAGCAGTTTCCATGAGTTCGTAGTCACCGTTCGGGTTTATTTTAACGAAATTACCCATTTGAGGACTCCTAGGCCCCTCGGGCGTGCATCCATTTCCCTCCAAGGTCACTGAGGACCTCCAGACACCCCCCACGCCGTGGTCCCCCTGAGCAACATCGAGGCCCATTGCTCTGCCCCTCGGAGGCCCTGTGTGCGTGCCGAGTGATGGGCAACACTCTGCACGTTCCTTGAGGAGAGCTACATTTCCAGAGCCCTCAAACAGCCTCAGGACCAGATTTCTGGTGAGTCCGAAGCTCCCAGGAAATATTTGTCGTCGCCCTTGTGAGAGCTGCCGTGAGAAAACACTCTGCTTTGCCTCCTTCGCGGGCCTCGTACCTGAAGGCACTCTGCTCGAGGAGAACGTCAGCATCTCGCAATGCTGAGTCGCTAACGGGACAGCCAGATTGAGCACAGGCCTGGAGGGAAGACCCTGACGTGAGGTGCAGAAGCGGAGCCGCGCAGCAGTTTCCATGAGGCCGTAGCCTCTGCTCTGCGTGTCTTTAACGGCAGTAGAGTTTCCTGGACACCTGGGAGGCTCGCGGGGGCACCCTGTTCCAGGCTGGAACACGGAGTACTCCCAGGCACCCCTGGGTCTGCTGAGCAACGTCCAGGCCCGGAGCCCTTTGGAGCCGCTCTCTATACGCCGAGTGTAGGGAAACGCCCTGCACTCTCTCCTGGAGCAGATTCGATTCCCCACCAAACCCACACTTTCACGAACAGACTTCTGGCACGTCTCACATGCCTTTGAGGTCTTACGCCTTGCCCTAGCCTGAGCTGCCCTGAGAGACCCCTCGGCCTCGCATTGCATCTAGGACCTCCTGCCTGAAATCACCCTGCCTCCAAGCGAAAGTCGCCTTGCGTTCTTACTGCGATTTAAGCCCTGTGCTTCCTGTGGCCCTGCAGGCTTTGGAATAGCCACAGGCCCCAGAGGCGTAACTAGGCAGGGCATTCCTTGGTTGAGGCAGTTCACTTGACCCAGAACACCCTGCTTCGGGGAGTTGGTTCAGGGAAGCAAACGCAGGGTAACATGTGTCTCTTTGGACTGGTTAGAAACCACAGGGAGGTAAGCTGAGTGTGCGCGTGGAAACGGGAGCGTGCTGGAACTATCCTTGCTTTCCCACTTGGAAGGCTGCATTCATGCTGCCTTGAAGCTGCCTGACGTCCCCTGCTGTTGACAGGCCTGGAAACCCGGTCGAAATGCTTCTGGGAAGAAAATGAGTTTGCTCCGTCTCAACCCGGTGCTTCCATGGCCGCGGTGGTGGTTAGCCTGACAAGCTCCAGAGCGAAAGGGAAACTCAACGTGAGAATTTGCCTCCAGTTTAGGTCCTGCGTAGCCGGGTAGGAAGGGCGGCATGCAGCAGTTTCCATGAGTTCGTAGTCCCCGTTCGGGTTTATTTTAACGAAATTACCCATTTGAGGACTCCTAGGCCCCTCGGGCGTGCATCCATTTCCCTCCAAGGTCACTGAGGACCTCCAGACACCCCCCACGCCGTGGTCCCGCTGAGCAACATCGAGGCCCATTGCTCTGCCCCTCGGAGGCCCTGTGTGCGTGCCGAGTGATGGGCAACACTCTGCACGTTCCTTGAGGAGAGCTACATTTCCAGAGCCCTCAAACAGCCTCAGGACCAGATTTCTGGTGAGTCCGAAGCTCCCAGGAAATATTTGTCGTCGCCCTTGTGAGAGCTGCCGTGAGAAAACACTCTGCTTTGCCTCCTTCGCGGGCCTCGTACCTGAAGGCACTCTGCTCGAGGAGAACGTCAGCATCTCGCAATGCTGAGTCGCTAACGGGACAGCCAGATTGAGCACAGGCCTGGAGGGAAGGCCCTGACGTGAGGTGCAGAAGCGGAGCCGCGCAGCAGTTTCCATGAGGCCGTAGCCTCTGCTCTGCGTGTCTTTAACGGCAGTAGAGTTTCCTGGACACCTGGGAGGCTCGCGGGGGCACCCTGTTCCAGGCTGGAACACGGAGTACTCCCAGGCACCCCTGGGTCTGCTGAGCAACGTCCAGGCCCGGAGCCCTTTGGAGCCGCTCTCTATACGCCGAGTGTAGGG
This sequence comes from Orcinus orca, assembly GCF_937001465.1. Lineage (NCBI taxonomy): Eukaryota > Metazoa > Chordata > Mammalia > Artiodactyla > Delphinidae > Orcinus > Orcinus orca. Next base: position 626,342 of record NW_026044069.1, on the reverse strand, counting down.
AAACGCCCTGCACTCTCTCCTGGAGCAGATTCGATTCCCCACCAAACCCACACTTTCACGAACAGACTTCTGGCACGTCTCACATGCCTTTGAGGTCTTACGCCTTGCCCTAGCCTGAGCTGCCCTGAGAGACCCCTCGGCCTCGCATTGCATCTAGGACCTCCTGCCTGAAATCACCCTGCCTCCAAGCGAAAGTCGCCTTGCGTTCTTACTGCGATTTAAGCCCTGTGCTTCCTGTGGCCCTGCAGGCTTTGGAATAGCCACAGGCCCCAGAGGCGTAACTAGGCAGGGCATTCCTTGGTTGAGGCAGTTCACTTGACCCAGAACACCCTGCTTCGGGGAGTTGGTTCAGGGAAGCAAACGCAGGGTAACATGTGTCTCTTTGGACTGGTTAGGAACCACAGGGAGGTAAGCTGAGTGTGCGCGTGGAAACGGGAGCCTGCTGGAACTATCCTTGCTTTCCCACTTGGAAGGCTGCATTCATGCTGCCTTGAAGCTGCCTGACGTCCCCTGCTGTTGACAGGCCTGGAAACCCGGTCGAAATGCTTCTGGGAAGAAAATGAGTTTGGTTCATCTCAACCCGGTGCTTCCATGGCCGCGGTGGTGGTTAGCCTGACAAGCTCCAGAGCGAAAGGGAAACTCAACGTGAGAATTTGCCTCCAGTTTAGGTCCTGCGTAGCCGGGTAGGAAGGGCGGCATGCAGCAGTTTCCATGAGTTCGTAGTCCCCGTTCGGGTTTATTTTAACGAAATTACCCATTTGAGGACTCCTAGGCCCCTCGGGCGTGCATCCATTTCCCTCCAAGGTCACTGAGGACCTCCAGACACCCCCCACGCCGTGGTCCCGCTGAGCAACATCGAGGCCCATTGCTCTGCCCCTCGGAGGCCCTGTGTGCGTGCCGAGTGATGGGCAACACTCTGCACGTTCCTTGAGGAGAGCTACATTTCCAGAGCCCTCAAACAGCCTCAGGACCAGATTTCTGGTGAGTCCGAAGCTCCCAGGAAATATTTGTCGTCGCCCTTGTGAGAGCTGCCGTGAGAAAACACTCTGCTTTGCCTCCTTCGCGGGCCTCGTACCTGAAGGCACTCTGCTCGAGGAGAACGTCAGCATCTCGCAATGCTGAGTCGCTAACGGGACAGCCAGATTGAGCACAGGCCTGGAGGGAAGGCCCTGACGTGAGGTGCAGAAGCGGAGCCGCGCAGCAGTTTCCATGAGGCCGTAGCCTCTGCTCTGCGTGTCTTTAACGGCAGTAGAGTTTCCTGGACACCTGGGAGGCTCGCGGGGGCACCCTGTTCCAGGCTGGAACACGGAGTACTCCCAGGCACCCCTGGGTCTGCTGAGCAACGTCCAGGCACGGAGCCCTTTGGAGCCGCTCTCTATACGCCGAGTGTAGGGAAACGCCCTGCACTCTCTCCTGGAGCAGATTCGATTCCCCACCAAACCCACACTTTCACGAACAGACTTCTGGCACGTCTCACATGCCTTTGAGGTCTTACGCCCTGCCCTAGCCTGAGCTGCCCTGAGAGACCCCTCGGCCTCACATTGCATCTAGGACCTCCTGCCTGAAATCACCCTGCCTCCAAGCGAAAGTCGCCTTGCGTTCTTACTGCGATTTAAGCCCTGTGCTTCCTGTGGCCCTGCAGGCTTTGGAATAGCCACAGGCCCCAGAGGCGTAACTAGGCAGGGCATTCCTTGGTTGAGGCAGTTCACTTGACCCAGAACACCCTGCTTCGGGGAGTTGGTTCAGGGAAGCAAACGCAGGGTAACATGTGTCTCTTTGGACTGGTTAGACACCACAGGGAGGTAAGCTGAGTGTGCGCGTGGAAACGGGAGCGTGCTGGAACTATCCTTGCTTTCCCACTTGGAAGGCTGCATTCATGCTGCCTTGAAGCTGCCTGACGTCCCCTGCTGTTGACAGGCCTGGAAACCCGGTCGAAAGGCTTCTGGGAAGAAAATGAGTTTGCTCCGTCTCAACCCGGTGCTTCCATGGCCGCGGTGGTGGTTAGCCTGACAAGCTCCAGAGCGAAAGGGAAACTCAACGTGAGAATTTGCCTCCAGTTTAGGTCCTGCGTAGCCGGGTAGGAAGGGCGGCATGCAGCAGTTTCCATGAGTTCGTAGTCCCCGTTCGGGTTTATTTTAACGAAATTACCCATTTGAGGACTCCTAGGCCCCTCGGGCGTGCATCCATTTCCCTCCAAGGTCACTGAGGACCTCCAGACACCCCCCACGCCGTGGTCCCGCTGAGCAACATCGAGGCCCATTGCTCTGCCCCTCGGAGGCCCTGTGTGCGTGCCGAGTGATGGGCAACACTCTGCACGTTCCTTGAGGAGAGCTACATTTCCAGAGCCCTCAAACAGCCTCAGGACCAGATTTCTGGTGAGTCCGAAGCTCCCAGGAAATATTTGTCGTCGCCCTTGTGAGAGCTGCCGTGAGAAAACACTCTGCTTTGCCTCCTTCGCGGGCCTCGTACCTGAAGGCACTCTGCTCGAGGAGAACGTCAGCATCTCGCAATGCTGAGTCGCTAACGGGACAGCCAGATTGAGCACAGGCCTGGAGGGAAGGCCCTGACGTGAGGTGCAGAAGCGGAGCCGCGCAGCAGTTTCCATGAGGCCGTAGCCTCTGCTCTGCGTGTCTTTAACGGCAGTAGAGTTTCCTGGACACCTGGGAGGCTCGCGGGGGCACCCTCTTCCAGGCTGGAACACGGAGTACTCCCAGGCACCCCTGGGTCTGCTGAGCAACGTCCAGGCACGGAGCCCTTTGGAGCCGCTCTCTATACGCCGAGTGTAGGGAAACGCCCTGCACTCTCTCCTGGAGCAGATTCGATTCCCCACCAAACCCACACTTTCACGAACAGACTTCTGGCACGTCTCACATGCCTTTGAGGTCTTACGCCCTGCCCTAGCCTGAGCTGCCCTGAGAGACCCCTCGGCCTCGCATTGCATCTAGGACCTCCTGCCTGAAATCACCCTGCCTCCAAGCGAAAGTCGCCTTGCGTTCTTACTGCGATTTAAGCCCTGTGCTTCCTGTGGCCCTGCAGGCTTTGGAATAGCCACAGGCCCCAGAGGCGTAACTAGGCAGGGCATTCCTTGGTTGAGGCAGTTCACTTAACCCAGAACACCCTGCTTCGGGGAGTTGGTTCAGGGAAGCAAACGCAGGGTAACATGTGTCTCTTTGGACTGGTTAGAAACCACAGGGAGGTAAGCTGAGTGTGCGCGAGGAAACGGGAGCCTGCTGGAACTATCCTTGCTTTCCCACTTGGAAGGCTGCATTCATGCTGCCTTGAAGCTGCCTGACGTCCCCTGCTGTTGACAGGCCTGGAAACCCGGTCGAAATGCTTCTGGGAAGAAAATGAGTTTGCTCCGTCTCAACCCGGTGCTTCCATGGCCGCGGTGGTGGTTAGCCTGAGAAGCTCCAGAGCGAAAGGGAAACTCAACGTGAGAATTTGCCTCCAGTTTAGGTCCTGCGTAGCCGGGCAGGAAGGGCGGCATGCAGCAGTTTCCATGAGTTCGTAGTCCCCGTTCGGGTTTATTTTAACGAAATTACCCATTTGAGGACTCCTAGGCCCCTCGGGCGTGCATCCATTTCCCTCCAAGGTCACTGAGGACCTCCAGACACCCCCCACGCCGTGGTCCCGCTGAGCAACATCGAGGCCCATTGCTCTGCCCCTCGGAGGCCCTGTGTGCGTGCCGAGTGATGGGCAACACTCTGCACGTTCCTTGAGGAGAGCTACATTTCCAGAGCCCTCAAACAGCCTCAGGACCAGATTTCTGGTGAGTCCGAAGCTCCCAGGAAATATTTGTCGTCGCCCTTGTGAGAGCTGCCGTGAGAAAACACTCTGCTTTGCCTCCTTCGCGGGCCTCGTACCTGAAGGCACTCTGCTCGAGGAGAACGTCAGCATCTCGCAATGCTGAGTCGCTAACGGGACAGCCAGATTGAGCACAGGCCTGGAGGGAAGGCCCTGACGTGAGGTGCAGAAGCGGAGCCGCGCAGCAGTTTCCATGAGGCCGTAGCCTCTGCTCTGCGTGTCTTTAACGGCAGTAGAGTTTCCTGGACACCTGGGAGGCTCGCGGGGGCACCCTGTTCCAGGCTGGAACACGGAGTACTCCCAGGCACCCCTGGGTCTGCTGAGCAACGTCCAGGCACGGAGCCCTTTGGAGCCGCTCTCTATACGCCGAGTGTAGGGAAACGCCCTGCACTCTCTCCTGGAGCAGATTCGATTCCCCACCAAACCCACACTTTCACGAACAGACTTCTGGCACGTCTCACATGCCTTTGAGGTCTTACGCCCTGCCCTAGCCTGAGCTGCCCTGAGAGACCCCTCGGCCTCGCATTGCATCTAGGACCTCCTGCCTGAAATCACCCTGCCTCCAAGCGAAAGTCGGCTTGCGTTCTTACTGCGATTTAAGCCCTGTGCTTCCTGTGGCCCTGCAGGCTTTGGAATAGCCACAGGCCCCAGAGGCGTAACTAGGCAGGGCATTCCTTGGTTGAGGCAGTTCACTTAACCCAGAACACCCTGCTTCGGGGAGTTGGTTCAGGGAAGCAAACGCAGGGTAACATGTGTCTCTTTGGGCTGGTTAGAAACCACAGGGAGGTAAGCTGAGTGTGCGCGAGGAAACGGGAGCCTGCTGGAACTATCCTTGCTTTCCCACTTGGAAGGCTGCATTCATGCTGCCTTGAAGCTGCCTGACGTCCCCTGCTGTTGACAGGCCTGGAAACCCGGTCGAAATGCTTCTGGGAAGAAAATGAGTTTGCTCCGTCTCAACCCGGTGCTTCCATGGCCGCGGTGGTGGTTAGCCTGACAAGCTCCAGAGCGAAAGGGAAACTCAACGTGAGAATTTGCCTCCAGTTTAGGTCCTGCGTAGCCGGGCAGGAAGGGCGGCATGCAGCAGTTTCCATGAGTTCGTAGTCCCCGTTCGGGTTTATTTTAACGAAATTACCCATTTGAGGACTCCTAGGCCCCTCGGGCGTGCATCCATTTCCCTCCAAGGTCACTGAGGACCTCCAGACACCCCCCACGCCGTGGTCCCGCTGAGCAACATCGAGGCCCATTGCTCTGCCCCTCGGAGGCCCTGTGTGCGTGCCGAGTGATGGGCAACACTCTGCACGTTCCTTGAGGAGAGCTACATTTCCAGAGCCCTCAAACAGCCTCAGGACCAGATTTCTGGTGAGTCCGAAGCTCCCAGGAAATATTTGTCGTCGCCCTTGTGAGAGCTGCCGTGAGAAAACACTCTGCTTTGCCTCCTTCGCGGGCCTCGTACCTGAAGGCACTCTGCTCGAGGAGAACGTCAGCATCTCGCAATGCTGAGTCGCTAACGGGACAGCCAGATTGAGCACAGGCCTGGAGGGAAGACCCTGACGTGAGGTGCAGAAGCGGAGCCGCGCAGCAGTTTCCATGAGGCCGTAGCCTCTGCTCTGCGTGTCTTTAACGGCAGTAGAGTTTCCTGGACACCTGGGAGGCTCGCGGGGGCACCCTGTTCCAGGCTGGAACACGGAGTACTCCCAGGCACCCCTGGGTCTGCTGAGCAACGTCCAGGCCCGGAGCCCTTTGGAGCCGCTCTCTATACGCCGAGTGTAGGGAAACGCCCTGCACTCTCTCCTGGAGCAGATTCGATTCCCCACCAAACCCACACTTTCACGAACAGACTTCTGGCACGTCTCACATGCCTTTGAGGTCTTACGCCTCGCCCTAGCCTGAGCTGCCCTGAGAGACCCCTCGGCCTCGCATTGCATCTAGGACCTCCTGCCTGAAATCACCCTGCCTCCAAGCGAAAGTCGCCTTGCGTTCTTACTGCGATTTAAGCCCTGTGCTTCCTGTGGCCCTGCAGGCTTTGGAATAGCCACAGGCCCCAGAGGCGTAACTAGGCAGGGCATTCCTTGTTTGAGGCAGTTCACTTAACCCAGAACACCCTGCTTCGGGGAGTTGGTTCAGGGAAGCAAACTCAGGGTAACATGTGTCTCTTTGGACTGGTTAGAAACCACAGGGAGGTAAGCTGAGTGTGCGCGTGGAAACGGGAGCCTGCTGGAACTATCCTTGCTTTCCCACTTGGAAGGCTGCATTCATGCTGCCTTGAAGCTGCCTGACGTCCCCTGCTGTTGACAGGCCTGGAAACCCGGTCGAAATGCTTCTGGGAAGAAAATGAGTTTGCTCCGTCTCAACCCGGTGCTTCCATGGCCGCGGTGGTGGTTAGCCTGACAAGCTCCAGAGCGAAAGGGAAACTCAACGTGAGAATTTGCCTCCAGTTTAGGTCCTGCGTAGCCGGGTAGGAAGGGCGGCATGCAGCAGTTTCCATGAGTTCGTAGTCCCCGTTCGGGTTTATTTTAACGAAATTACCCATTTGAGGACTCCTAGGCCCCTCGGCTGTGCATCCATTTCCCTCCAAGGTCACTGAGGACCTCCAGACACCCCCCACGCCGTGGTCCCGCTGAGCAACATCGAGGCCCATTGCTCTGCCCCTCGGAGGCCCTGTGTGCGTGCCGAGTGATGGGCAACACTCTGCACGTTCCTTGAGGAGAGCTACATTTCCAGAGCCCTCAAACAGCCTCAGGACCAGATTTCTGGTGAGTCCGAAGCTCCCAGGAAATATTTGTCGTCGCCCTTGTGAGAGCTGCCGTGAGAAAACACTCTGCTTTGCCTCCTTCGCGGGCCTCGTACCTGAAGGCACTCTGCTCGAGGAGAACGTCAGCATCTCGCAATGCTGAGTCGCTAACGGGACAGCCAGATTGAGCACAGGCCTGGAGGGAAGGCCCTGACGTGAGGTGCAGAAGCGGAGCCGCGCAGCAGTTTCCATGAGGCCGTAGCCTCTGCTCTGCGTGTCTTTAACGGCAGTAGAGTTTCCTGGACACCTGGGAGGCTCGCGGGGGCACCCTGTTCCAGGCTGGAACACGGAGTACTCCCAGGCACCCCTGGGTCTGCTGAGCAACGTCCAGGCCCGGAGCCCTTTGGAGCCGCTCTCTATACGCCGAGTGTAGGGAAACGCCCTGCACTCTCTCCTGGAGCAGATTCGATTCCCCACCAAACCCACACTTTCACGAACAGACTTCTGGCACGTCTCACATGCCTTTGAGGTCTTACGCCTTGCCCTAGCCTGAGCTGCCCTGAGAGACCCCTCGGCCTCGCATTGCATCTAGGACCTCCTGCCTGAAATCACCCTGCCTCCAAGCGAAAGTCACCTTGCGTTCTTACTGCGATTTAAGCCCTGTGCTTCCTGTGGCCCTGCAGGCTTTGGAATAGCCACAGGCCCCAGAGGTGTAACTAGGCAGGGCATTCCTTGGTTGAGGCAGTTCACTTGACCCAGAACACCCTGCTTCGGGGAGTTGGTTCAGGGAAGCAAACGCAGGGTAACATGTGTCTCTTTGGACTGGTTAGAAACCACAGGGAGGTAAGCTGAGTGTGCGCGTGGAAACGGGAGCCTGCTGGAACTATCCTTGCTTTCCCACTTGGAAGGCTGCATTCATGCTGCCTTGAAGCTGCCTGACGTCCCCTGCTGTTGACAGGCCTGGAAACCCGGTCGAAATGCTTCTGGGAAGAAAATGAGTTTGCTCCGTCTCAACCCGGTGCTTCCATGGCCGCGGTGGTGGTTAGCCTGACAAGCTCCAGAGCGAAAGGGAAACTCAACGTGAGAATTTGCCTCCAGTTTAGGTCCTGCGTAGCCGGGTAGGAAGGGCGGCATGCAGCAGTTTCCATGAGTTCGTAGTCCCCGTTCGGGTTTATTTTAACGAAATTACCCATTTGAGGACTCCTAGGCCCCTCGGGCGTGCATCCATTTCCCTCCAAGGTCACTGAGGACCTCCAGACACCCCCCACGCCGTGGTCCCGCTGAGCAACATCGAGGCCCATTGCTCTGCCCCTCGGAGGCCCTGTGTGCGTGCCGAGTGATGGGCAACACTCTGCACGTTCCTTGAGGAGAGCTACATTTCCAGAGCCCTCAAACAGCCTCAGGACCAGATTTCTGGTGAGTCCGAAGCTCCCAGGAAATATTTGTCGTCGCCCTTGTGAGAGCTGCCGTGAGAAAACACTCTGCTTTGCCTCCTTCGCGGGCCTCGTACCTGAAGGCACTCTGCTCGAGGAGAACGTCAGCATCTCGCAATGCTGAGTCGCTAACGGGACAGCCAGATTGAGCACAGGCCTGGAGGGAAGGCCCTGACGTGAGGTGCAGAAGCGGAGCCGCGCAGCAGTTTCCATGAGGCCGTAGCCTCTGCTCTGCGTGTCTTTAACGGCAGTAGAGTTTCCTGGACACCTGGGAGGCTCGCGGGGGCACCCTCTTCCAGGCTGGAACACGGAGTACTCCCAGGCACCCCTGGGTCTGCTGAGCAACGTCCAGGCACGGAGCCCTTTGGAGCCGCTCTCTATACGCCGAGTGTAGGGAAACGCCCTGCACTCTCTCCTGGAGCAGATTCGATTCCCCACCAAACCCACACTTTCACGAACAGACTTCTGGCACGTCTCACATGCCTTTGAGGTCTTACGCCCTGCCCTAGCCTGAGCTGCCCTGAGAGACCCCTCGGCCTCACATTGCATCTAGGACCTCCTGCCTGAAATCACCCTGCCTCCAAGCGAAAGTCGCCTTGCGTTCTTACTGCGATTTAAGCCCTGTGCTTCCTGTGGCCCTGCAGGCTTTGGAATAGCCACAGGCCCCAGAGGCGTAACTAGGCAGGGCATTCCTTGGTTGAGGCAGTTCACTTGACCCAGAACACCCTGCTTCGGGGAGTTGGTTCAGGGAAGCAAACGCAGGGTAACATGTGTCTCTTTGGACTGGTTAGAAACCACAGGGAGGTAAGCTGAGTGTGCGCGTGGAAACGGGAGCGTGCTGGAACTATCCTTGCTTTCCCACTTGGAAGGCTGCATTCATGCTGCCTTGAAGCTGCCTGACGTCCCCTGCTGTTGACAGGCCTGGAAACCCGGTCGAAATGCTTCTGGGAAGAAAATGAGTTTGCTCCGTCTCAACCCGGTGCTTCCATGGCCGCGGTGGTGGTTAGCCTGACAAGCTCCAGAGCGAAAGGGAAACTCAACGTGAGAATTTGCCTCCAGTTTAGGTCCTGCGTAGCCGGGTAGGAAGGGCGGCATGCAGCAGTTTCCATGAGTTCGTAGTCCCCGTTCGGGTTTATTTTAACGAAATTACCCATTTGAGGACTCCTAGGCCCCTCGGGCGTGCATCCATTTCCCTCCAAGGTCACTGAGGACCTCCAGACACCCCCCACGCCGTGGTCCCGCTGAGCAACATCGAGGCCCATTGCTCTGCCCCTCGGAGGCCCTGTGTGCGTGCCGAGTGATGGGCAACACTCTGCACGTTCCTTGAGGAGAGCTACATTTCCAGAGCCCTCAAACAGCCTCAGGACCAGATTTCTGGTGAGTCCGAAGCTCCCAGGAAATATTTGTCGTCGCCCTTGTGAGAGCTGCCGTGAGAAAACACTCTGCTTTGCCTCCTTCGCGGGCCTCGTACCTGAAGGCACTCTGCTCGAGGAGAACGTCAGCATCTCGCAATGCTGAGTCGCTAACGGGACAGCCAGATTGAGCACAGGCCTGGAGGGAAGGCCCTGACGTGAGGTGCAGAAGCGGAGCCGCGCAGCAGTTTCCATGAGGCCGTAGCCTCTGCTCTGCGTGTCTTTAACGGCAGTAGAGTTTCCTGGACACCTGGGAGGCTCGCGGGGGCACCCTGTTCCAGGCTGGAACACGGAGTACTCCCAGGCACCCCTGGGTCTGCTGAGCAACGTCCAGGCCCGGAGCCCTTTGGAGCCGCTCTCTATACGCCGAGTGTAGGGAAACGCCCTGCACTCTCTCCTGGAGCAGATTCGATTCCCCACCAAACCCACACTTTCACGAACAGACTTCTGGCACGTCTCACATGCCTTTGAGGTCTTACGCCTCGCCCTAGCCTGAGCTGCCCTGAGAGACCCCTCGGCCTCGCATTGCATCTAGGACCTCCTGCCTGAAATCACCCTGCCTCCAAGCGAAAGTCGCCTTGCGTTCTTACTGCGATTTAAGCCCTGTGCTTCCTGTGGCCCTGCAGGCTTTGGAATAGCCACAGGCCCCAGAGGCGTAACTAGGCAGGGCATTCCTTGTTTGAGGCAGTTCACTTAACCCAGAACACCCTGCTTCGGGGAGTTGGTTCAGGGAAGCAAACTCAGGGTAACATGTGTCTCTTTGGACTGGTTAGAAACCACAGGGAGGTAAGCTGAGTGTGCGCGTGGAAACGGGAGCCTGCTGGAACTATCCTTGCTTTCCCACTTGGAAGGCTGCATTCATGCTGCCTTGAAGCTGCCTGACGTCCCCTGCTGTTGACAGGCCTGGAAACCCGGTCGAAATGCTTCTGGGAAGAAAATGAGTTTGCTCCGTCTCAACCCGGTGCTTCCATGGCCGCGGTGGTGGTTAGCCTGACAAGCTCCAGAGCGAAAGGGAAACTCAACGTGAGAATTTGCCTCCAGTTTAGGTCCTGCGTAGCCGGGTAGGAAGGGCGGCATGCAGCAGTTTCCATGAGTTCGTAGTCCCCGTTCGGGTTTATTTTAACGAAATTACCCATTTGAGGACTCCTAGGCCCCTCGGCTGTGCATCCATTTCCCTCCAAGGTCACTGAGGACCTCCAGACACCCCCCACGCCGTGGTCCCGCTGAGCAACATCGAGGCCCATTGCTCTGCCCCTCGGAGGCCCTGTGTGCGTGCCGAGTGATGGGCAACACTCTGCACGTTCCTTGAGGAGAGCTACATTTCCAGAGCCCTCAAACAGCCTCAGGACCAGATTTCTGGTGAGTCCGAAGCTCCCAGGAAATATTTGTCGTCGCCCTTGTGAGAGCTGCCGTGAGAAAACACTCTGCTTTGCCTCCTTCGCGGGCCTCGTACCTGAAGGCACTCTGCTCGAGGAGAACGTCAGCATCTCGCAATGCTGAGTCGCTAACGGGACAGCCAGATTGAGCACAGGCCTGGAGGGAAGGCCCTGACGTGAGGTGCAGAAGCGGAGCCGCGCAGCAGTTTCCATGAGGCCGTAGCCTCTGCTCTGCGTGTCTTTAACGGCAGTAGAGTTTCCTGGACACCTGGGAGGCTCGCGGGGGCACCCTGTTCCAGGCTGGAACACGGAGTACTCCCAGGCACCCCTGGGTCTGCTGAGCAACGTCCAGGCCCGGAGCCCTTTGGAGCCGCTCTCTATACGCCGAGTGTAGGGAAACGCCCTGCACTCTCTCCTGGAGCAGATTCGATTCCCCACCAAACCCACACTTTCACGAACAGACTTCTGGCACGTCTCACATGCCTTTGAGGTCTTACGCCTTGCCCTAGCCTGAGCTGCCCTGAGAGACCCCTCGGCCTCGCATTGCATCTAGGACCTCCTGCCTGAAATCACCCTGCCTCCAAGCGAAAGTCGCCTTGCGTTCTTACTGCGATTTAAGCCCTGTGCTTCCTGTGGCCCTGCAGGCTTTGGAATAGCCACAGGCCCCAGAGGTGTAACTAGGCAGGGCATTCCTTGGTTGAGGCAGTTCACTTGACCCAGAACACCCTGCTTCGGGGAGTTGGTTCAGGGAAGCAAACGCAGGGTAACATGTGTCTCTTTGGACTGGTTAGAAACCACAGGGAGGTAAGCTGAGTGTGCGCGTGGAAACGGGAGCCTGCTGGAACTATCCTTGCTTTCCCACTTGGAAGGCTGCATTCATGCTGCCTTGAAGCTGCCTGACGTCCCCTGCTGTTGACAGGCCTGGAAACCCGGTCGAAATGCTTCTGGGAAGAAAATGAGTTTGCTCCGTCTCAACCCGGTGCTTCCATGGCCGCGGTGGTGGTTAGCCTGACAAGCTCCAGAGCGAAAGGGAAACTCAACGTGAGAATTTGCCTCCAGTTTAGGTCCTGCGTAGCCGGGTAGGAAGGGCGGCATGCAGCAGTTTCCATGAGTTCGTAGTCCCCGTTCGGGTTTATTTTAACGAAATTACCCATTTGAGGACTCCTAGGCCCCTCGGGCGTGCATCCATTTCCCTCCAAGGTCACTGAGGACCTCCAGACACCCCCCACGCCGTGGTCCCGCTGAGCAACATCGAGGCCCATTGCTCTGCCCCTCGGAGGCCCTGTGTGCGTGCCGAGTGATGGGCAACACTCTGCACGTTCCTTGAGGAGAGCTACATTTCCAGAGCCCTCAAACAGCCTCAGGACCAGATTTCTGGTGAGTCCGAAGCTCCCAGGAAATATTTGTCGTCGCCCTTGTGAGAGCTGCCGTGAGAAAACACTCTGCTTTGCCTCCTTCGCGGGCCTCGTACCTGAAGGCACTCTGCTCGAGGAGAACGTCAGCATCTCGCAATGCTGAGTCGCTAACGGGACAGCCAGATTGAGCACAGGCCTGGAGGGAAGGCCCTGACGTGAGGTGCAGAAGCGGAGCCGCGCAGCAGTTTCCATGAGGCCGTAGCCTCTGCTCTGCGTGTCTTTAACGGCAGTAGAGTTTCCTGGACACCTGGGAGGCTCGCGGGGGCACCCTGTTCCAGGCTGGAACACGGAGTACTCCCAGGCACCCCTGGGTCTGCTGAGCAACGTCCAGGCACGGAGCCCTTTGGAGCCGCTCTCTATACGCCGAGTGTAGGGAAACGCCCTGCACTCTCTCCTGGAGCAGATTCGATTCCCCACCAAACCCACACTTTCACGAACAGACTTCTGGCACGTCTCACATGCCTTTGAGGTCTTACGCCCTGCCCTAGCCTGAGCTGCCCTGAGAGACCCCTCGGCCTCACATTGCATCTAGGACCTCCTGCCTGAAATCACCCTGCCTCCAAGCGAAAGTCGCCTTGCGTTCTTACTGCGATTTAAGCCCTGTGCTTCCTGTGGCCCTGCAGGCTTTGGAATAGCCACAGGCCCCAGAGGCGTAACTAGGCAGGGCATTCCTTGGTTGAGGCAGTTCACTTGACCCAGAACACCCTGCTTCGGGGAGTTGGTTCAGGGAAGCAAACGCAGGGTAACATGTGTCTCTTTGGACTGGTTAGAAACCACAGGGAGGTAAGCTGAGTGTGCGCGTGGAAACGGGAGCGTGCTGGAACTATCCTTGCTTTCCCACTTGGAAGGCTGCATTCATGCTGCCTTGAAGCTGCCTGACGTCCCCTGCTGTTGACAGGCCTGGAAACCCGGTCGAAATGCTTCTGGGAAGAAAATGAGTTTGCTCCGTCTCAACCCGGTGCTTCCATGGCCGCGGTGGTGGTTAGCCTGACAAGCTCCAGAGCGAAAGGGAAACTCAACGTGAGAATTTGCCTCCAGTTTAGGTCCTGCGTAGCCGGGTAGGAAGGGCGGCATGCAGCAGTTTCCATGAGTTCGTAGTCCCCGTTCGGGTTTATTTTAACGAAATTACCCATTTGAGGACTCCTAGGCCCCTCGGGCGTGCATCCATTTCCCTCCAAGGTCACTGAGGACCTCCAGACACCCCCCACGCCGTGGTCCCGCTGAGCAACATCGAGGCCCATTGCTCTGCCCCTCGGAGGCCCTGTGTGCGTGCCGAGTGATGGGCAACACTCTGCACGTTCCTTGAGGAGAGCTACATTTCCAGAGCCCTCAAACAGCCTCAGGACCAGATTTCTGGTGAGTCCGAAGCTCCCAGGAAATATTTGTCGTCGCCCTTGTGAGAGCTGCCGTGAGAAAACACTCTGCTTTGCCTCCTTCGCGGGCCTCGTACCTGAAGGCACTCTGCTCGAGGAGAACGTCAGCATCTCGCAATGCTGAGTCGCTAACGGGACAGCCAGATTGAGCACAGGCCTGGAGGGAAGGCCCTGACGTGAGGTGCAGAAGCGGAGCCGCGCAGCAGTTTCCATGAGGCCGTAGCCTCTGCTCTGCGTGTCTTTAACGGCAGTAGAGTTTCCTGGACACCTGGGAGGCTCGCGGGGGCACCCTGTTCCAGGCTGGAACACGGAGTACTCCCAGGCACCCCTGGGTCTGCTGAGCAACGTCCAGGCCCGGAGCCCTTTGGAGCCGCTCTCTATACGCCGAGTGTAGGGAAACGCCCTGCACTCTCTCCTGGAGCAGATTCGATTCCCCACCAAACCCACACTTTCACGAACAGACTTCTGGCACGTCTCACATGCCTTTGAGGTCTTACGCCTTGCCCTAGCCTGAGCTGCCCTGAGAGACCCCTCGGCCTCGCATTGCATCTAGGACCTCCTGCCTGAAATCACCCTGCCTCCAAGCGAAAGTCGGCTTGCGTTCTTACTGCGATTTAAGCCCTGTGCTTCCTGTGGCCCTGCAGGCTTTGGAATAGCCACAGGCCCCAGAGGCGTAACTAGGCAGGGCATTCCTTGGTTGAGGCAGTTCACTTGACCCAGAACACCCTGCTTCGGGGAGTTGGTTCAGGGAAGCAAACGCAGGGTAACATGTGTCTCTTTGGACTGGTTAGGAACCACAGGGAGGTAAGCTGAGTGTGCGCGTGGAAACGGGAGCCTGCTGGAACTATCCTTGCTTTCCCACTTGGAAGGCTGCATTCATGCTGCCTTGAAGCTGCCTGACGTCCCCTGCTGTTGACAGGCCTGGAAACCCGGTCGAAATGCTTCTGGGAAGAAAATGAGTTTGGTCCATCTCAACCCGGTGCTTCCATGGCCGCGGTGGTGGTTAGCCTGACAAGCTCCAGAGCGAAAGGGAAACTCAACGTGAGAATTTGCCTCCAGTTTAGGTCCTGCGTAGCCGGGTAGGAAGGGCGGCATGCAGCAGTTTCCATGAGTTCGTAGTCCCCGTTCGGGTTTATTTTAACGAAATTACCCATTTGAGGACTCCTAGGCCCCTCGGGCGTGCATCCATTTCCCTCCAAGGTCACTGAGGACCTCCAGACACCCCCCACGCCGTGGTCCCGCTGAGCAACATCGAGGCCCATTGCTCTGCCCCTCGGAGGCCCTGTGTGCGTGCCGAGTGATGGGCAACACTCTGCACGTTCCTTGAGGAGAGCTACATTTCCAGAGCCCTCAAACAGCCTCAGGACCAGATTTCTGGTGAGTCCGAAGCTCCCAGGAAATATTTGTCGTCGCCCTTGTGAGAGCTGCCGTGAGAAAACACTCTGCTTTGCCTCCTTCGCGGGCCTCGTACCTGAAGGCACTCTGCTCGAGGAGAACGTCAGCATCTCGCAATGCTGAGTCGCTAACGGGACAGCCAGATTGAGCACAGGCCTGGAGGGAAGGCCCTGACGTGAGGTGCAGAAGCGGAGCCGCGCAGCAGTTTCCATGAGGCCGTAGCCTCTGCTCTGCGTGTCTTTAACGGCAGTAGAGTTTCCTGGACACCTGGGAGGCTCGCGGGGGCACCCTGTTCCAGGCTGGAACACGGAGTACTCCCAGGCACCCCTGGGTCTGCTGAGCAACGTCCAGGCACGGAGCCCTTTGGAGCCGCTCTCTATACGCCGAGTGTAGGGAAACGCCCTGCACTCTCTCCTGGAGCAGATTCGATTCCCCACCAAACCCACACTTTCACGAACAGACTTCTGGCACGTCTCACATGCCTTTGAGGTCTTACGCCCTGCCCTAGCCTGAGCTGCCCTGAGAGACCCCTCGGCCTCACATTGCATCTAGGACCTCCTGCCTGAAATCACCCTGCCTCCAAGCGAAAGTCGCCTTGCGTTCTTACTGCGATTTAAGCCCTGTGCTTCCTGTGGCCCTGCAGGCTTTGGAATAGCCACAGGCCCCAGAGGCGTAACTAGGCAGGGCATTCCTTGGTTGAGGCAGTTCACTTGACCCAGAACACCCTGCTTCGGGGAGTTGGTTCAGGGAAGCAAACGCAGGGTAACATGTGTCTCTTTGGACTGGTTAGACACCACAGGGAGGTAAGCTGAGTGTGCGCGTGGAAACGGGAGCCTGCTGGAACTATCCTTGCTTTCCCACTTGGAAGGCTGCATTCATGCTGCCTTGAAGCTGCCTGACGTCCCCTGCTGTTGACAGGCCTGGAAACCCGGTCGAAAGGCTTCTGGGAAGAAAATGAGTTTGCTCCGTCTCAACCCGGTGCTTCCATGGCCGCGGTGGTGGTTAGCCTGACAAGCTCCAGAGCGAAAGGGAAACTCAACGTGAGAATTTGCCTCCAGTTTAGGTCCTGCGTAGCCGGGTAGGAAGGGCGGCATGCAGCAGTTTCCATGAGTTCGTAGTCCCCGTTCGGGTTTATTTTAACGAAATTACCCATTTGAGGACTCCTAGGCCCCTCGGGCGTGCATCCATTTCCCTCCAAGGTCACTGAGGACCTCCAGACACCCCCCACGCCGTGGTCCCGCTGAGCAACATCGAGGCCCATTGCTCTGCCCCTCGGAGGCCCTGTGTGCGTGCCGAGTGATGGGCAACACTCTGCACGTTCCTTGAGGAGAGCTACATTTCCAGAGCCCTCAAACAGCCTCAGGACCAGATTTCTGGTGAGTCCGAAGCTCCCAGGAAATATTTGTCGTCGCCCTTGTGAGAGCTGCCGTGAGAAAACACTCTGCTTTGCCTCCTTCGCGGGCCTCGTACCTGAAGGCACTCTGCTCGAGGAGAACGTCAGCATCTCGCAATGCTGAGTCGCTAACGGGATAGCCAGATTGAGCACAGGCCTGGAGGGAAGGCCCTGACGTGAGGTGCAGAAGCGGAGCCGCGCAGCAGTTTCCATGAGGCCGTAGCCTCTGCTCTGCGTGTCTTTAACGGCAGTAGAGTTTCCTGGACACCTGGGAGGCTCGCGGGGGCACCCTCTTCCAGGCTGGAACACGGAGTACTCCCAGGCACCCCTGGGTCTGCTGAGCAACGTCCAGGCACGGAGCCCTTTGGAGCCGCTCTCTATACGCCGAGTGTAGGGAAACGCCCTGCACTCTCTCCTGGAGCAGATTCGATTCCCCACCAAACCCACACTTTCACGAACAGACTTCTGGCACGTCTCACATGCCTTTGAGGCCTTAGCCCTGCCCTAGCCTGAGCTGCCCTGAGAGACCCCTCGGCCTCGCATTGCATCTAGGACCTCCTGCCTGAAATCACCCTGCCTCCAAGCGAAAGTCGGCTTGCGTTCTTACTGCGATTTAAGCCCTGTGCTTCCTGTGGCCCTGCAGGCTTTGGAATAGCCACAGGCCCCAGAGGCGTAACTAGGCAGGGCATTCCTTGGTTGAGGCAGTTCACTTAACCCAGAACACCCTGCTTCGGGGAGTTGGTTCAGGGAAGCAAACGCAGGGTAACATGTGTCTCTTTGGACTGGTTAGAAACCACAGGGAGGTAAGCTGAGTGTGCGCGAGGAAACGGGAGCCTGCTGGAACTATCCTTGCTTTCCCACTTGGAAGGCTGCATTCATGCTGCCTTGAAGCTGCCTGACGTCCCCTGCTGTTGACAGGCCTGGAAACCCGGTCGAAATGCTTCTGGGAAGAAAATGAGTTTGCTCCGTCTCAACCCGGTGCTTCCATGGCCGCGGTGGTGGTTAGCCTGACAAGCTCCAGAGCGAAAGGGAAACTCAACGTGAGAATTTGCCTCCAGTTTAGGTCCTGCGTAGCCGGGCAGGAAGGGCGGCATGCAGCAGTTTCCATGAGTTCGTAGTCCCCGTTCGGGTTTATTTTAACGAAATTACCCATTTGAGGACTCCTAGGCCCCTCGGGCGTGCATCCATTTCCCTCCAAGGTCACTGAGGACCTCCAGACACCCCCCACGCCGTGGTCCCGCTGAGCAACATCGAGGCCCATTGCTCTGCCCCTCGGAGGCCCTGTGTGCGTGCCGAGTGATGGGCAACACTCTGCACGTTCCTTGAGGAGAGCTACATTTCCAGAGCCCTCAAACAGCCTCAGGACCAGATTTCTGGTGAGTCCGAAGCTCCCAGGAAATATTTGTCGTCGCCCTTGTGAGAGCTGCCGTGAGAAAACACTCTGCTTTGCCTCCTTCGCGGGCCTCGTACCTGAAGGCACTCTGCTCGAGGAGAACGTCAGCATCTCGCAATGCTGAGTCGCTAACGGGACAGCCAGATTGAGCACAGGCCTGGAGGGAAGGCCCTGACGTGAGGTGCAGAAGCGGAGCCGCGCAGCAGTTTCCATGAGGCCGTAGCCTCTGCTCTGCGTGTCTTTAACGGCAGTAGAGTTTCCTGGACACCTGGGAGGCTCGCGGGGGCACCCTGTTCCAGGCTGGAACACGGAGTACTCCCAGGCACCCCTGGGTCTGCTGAGCAACGTCCAGGCACGGAGCCCTTTGGAGCCGCTCTCTATACGCCGAGTGTAGGGAAACGCCCTGCACTCTCTCCTGGAGCAGATTCGATTCCCCACCAAACCCACACTTTCACGAACAGACTTCTGGCACGTCTCACATGCCTTTGAGGTCTTACGCCTCGCCCTAGCCTGAGCTGCCCTGAGAGACCCCTCGGCCTCGCATTGCATCTAGGACCTCCTGCCTGAAATCACCCTGCCTCCAAGCGAAAGTCGGCTTGCGTTCTTACTGCGATTTAAGCCCTGTGCTTCCTGTGGCCCTGCAGGCTTTGGAATAGCCACAGGCCCCAGAGGCGTAACTAGGCAGGGCATTCCTTGGTTGAGGCAGTTCACTTAACCCAGAACACCCTGCTTCAGGGAGTTGGTTCAGGGAAGCAAACGCAGGGTAACATGTGTCTCTTTGGACTGGTTAGAAACCACAGGGAGGTAAGCTGAGTGTGCGCGTGGAAACGGGAGCCTGCTGGAACTATCCTTGCTTTCCCACTTGGAAGGCTGCATTCATGCTGCCTTGAAGCTGCCTGACGTCCCCTGCTGTTGACAGGCCTGGAAACCCGGTCGAAATGCTTCTGGGAAGAAAATGAGTTTGCTCCGTCTCAACCCGGTGCTTCCATGGCCGCGGTGGTGGTTAGCCTGACAAGCTCCAGAGCGAAAGGGAAACTCAACGTGAGAATTTGCCTCCAGTTTAGGTCCTGCGTAGCCGGGTAGGAAGGGCGGCATGCAGCAGTTTCCATGAGTTCGTAGTCCCCGTTCGGGTTTATTTTAACGAAATTACCCATTTGAGGACTCCTAGGCCCCTCGGGCGTGCATCCATTTCCCTCCAAGGTCACTGAGGACCTCCAGACACCCCCCACGCCGTGGTCCCGCTGAGCAACATCGAGGCCCATTGCTCTGCCCCTCGGAGGCCCTGTGTGCGTGCCGAGTGATGGGCAACACTCTGCACGTTCCTTGAGGAGAGCTACATTTCCAGAGCCCTCAAACAGCCTCAGGACCAGATTTCTGGTGAGTCCGAAGCTCCCAGGAAATATTTGTCGTCGCCCTTGTGAGAGCTGCCGTGAGAAAACACTCTGCTTTGCCTCCTTCGCGGGCCTCGTACCTGAAGGCACTCTGCTCGAGGAGAACGTCAGCATCTCGCAATGCTGAGTCGCTAACGGGACAGCCAGATTGAGCACAGGCCTGGAGGGAAGGCCCTGACGTGAGGTGCAGAAGCGGAGCCGCGCAGCAGTTTCCATGAGGCCGTAGCCTCTGCTCTGCGTGTCTTTAACGGCAGTAGAGTTTCCTGGACACCTGGGAGGCTCGCGGGGGCACCCTCTTCCAGGCTGGAACACGGAGTACTCCCAGGCACCCCTGGGTCTGCTGAGCAACGTCCAGGCACGGAGCCCTTTGGAGCCGCTCTCTATACGCCGAGTGTAGGGAAACGCCCTGCACTCTCTCCTGGAGCAGATTCGATTCCCCACCAAACCCACACTTTCACGAACAGACTTCTGGCACGTCTCACATGCCTTTGAGGTCTTACGCCCTGCCCTAGCCTGAGCTGCCCTGAGAGACCCCTCGGCCTCACATTGCATCTAGGACCTCCTGCCTGAAATCACCCTGCCTCCAAGCGAAAGTCGCCTTGCGTTCTTACTGCGATTTAAGCCCTGTGCTTCCTGTGGCCCTGCAGGCTTTGGAATAGCCACAGGCCCCAGAGGCGTAACTAGGCAGGGCATTCCTTGGTTGAGGCAGTTCACTTGACCCAGAACACCCTGCTTCGGGGAGTTGGTTCAGGGAAGCAAACGCAGGGTAACATGTGTCTCTTTGGACTGGTTAGGAACCACAGGGAGGTAAGCTGAGTGTGCGCGTGGAAACGGGAGCCTGCTGGAACTATCCTTGCTTTCCCACTTGGAAGGCTGCATTCATGCTGCCTTGAAGCTGCCTGACGTCCCCTGCTGTTGACAGGCCTGGAAACCCGGTCGAAATGCTTCTGGGAAGAAAATGAGTTTGGTCCATCTCAACCCGGTGCTTCCATGGCCGCGGTGGTGGTTAGCCTGACAAGCTCCAGAGCGAAAGGGAAACTCAACGTGAGAATTTGCCTCCAGTTTAGGTCCTGCGTAGCCGGGTAGGAAGGGCGGCATGCAGCAGTTTCCATGAGTTCGTAGTCCCCGTTCGGGTTTATTTTAACGAAATTACCCATTTGAGGACTCCTAGGCCCCTCGGGCGTGCATCCATTTCCCTCCAAGGTCACTGAGGACCTCCAGACACCCCCCACGCCGTGGTCCCGCTGAGCAACATCGAGGCCCATTGCTCTGCCCCTCGGAGGCCCTGTGTGCGTGCCGAGTGATGGGCAACACTCTGCACGTTCCTTGAGGAGAGCTACATTTCCAGAGCCCTCAAACAGCCTCAGGACCAGATTTCTGGTGAGTCCGAAGCTCCCAGGAAATATTTGTCGTCGCCCTTGTGAGAGCTGCCGTGAGAAAACACTCTGCTTTGCCTCCTTCGCGGGCCTCGTACCTGAAGGCACTCTGCTCGAGGAGAACGTCAGCATCTCGCAATGCTGAGTCGCTAACGGGACAGCCAGATTGAGCACAGGCCTGGAGGGAAGGCCCTGACGTGAGGTGCAGAAGCGGAGCCGCGCAGCAGTTTCCATGAGGCCGTAGCCTCTGCTCTGCGTGTCTTTAACGGCAGTAGAGTTTCCTGGACACCTGGGAGGCTCGCGGGGGCACCCTCTTCCAGGCTGGAACACGGAGTACTCCCAGGCACCCCTGGGTCTGCTGAGCAACGTCCAGGCACGGAGCCCTTTGGAGCCGCTCTCTATACGCCGAGTGTAGGGAAACGCCCTGCACTCTCTCCTGGAGCAGATTCGATTCCCCACCAAACCCACACTTTCACGAACAGACTTCTGGCACGTCTCACATGCCTTTGAG
The DNA here is from genome assembly GCF_937001465.1 of Orcinus orca. Classification (NCBI taxonomy): domain Eukaryota; kingdom Metazoa; phylum Chordata; class Mammalia; order Artiodactyla; family Delphinidae; genus Orcinus; species Orcinus orca. The sequence continues at coordinate 605,339 of NW_026044069.1, read as the reverse complement.
GTCTTACGCCTTGCCCTAGCCTGAGCTGCCCTGAGAGACCCCTCGGCCTCGCATTGCATCTAGGACCTCCTGCCTGAAATCACCCTGCCTCCAAGCGAAAGTCGGCTTGCGTTCTTACTGCGATTTAAGCCCTGTGCTTCCTGTGGCCCTGCAGGCTTTGGAATAGCCACAGGCCCCAGAGGCGTAACTAGGCAGGGCATTCCTTGGTTGAGGCAGTTCACTTGACCCAGAACACCCTGCTTCGGGGAGTTGGTTCAGGGAAGCAAACGCAGGGTAACATGTGTCTCTTTGGACTGGTTAGAAACCACAGGGAGGTAAGCTGAGTGTGCGCGTGGAAACGGGAGCCTGCTGCAACTATCCTTGCTTTCCCACTTGGAAGGCTGCATTCATGCTGCCTTGAAGCTGCCTGACGTCCCCTGCTGTTGACAGGCCTGGAAACCCGGTCGAAATGCTTCTGGGAAGAAAATGAGTTTGCTCCGTCTCAACCCGGTGCTTCCATGGCCGCGGTGGTGGTTAGCCTGACAAGCTCCAGAGCGAAAGGGAAACTCAACGTGAGAATTTGCCTCCAGTTTAGGTCCTGCGTAGCCGGGTAGGAAGGGCGGCATGCAGCAGTTTCCATGAGTTGGTAGTCCCCGTTCGGGTTTATTTTAACGAAATTACCCATTTGAGGACTCCTAGGCCCCTCGGCTGTGCATCCATTTCCCTCCAAGGTCACTGAGGACCTCCAGACACCCCCCACGCCGTGGTCCCGCTGAGCAACATCGAGGCCCATTGCTCTGCCCCTCGGAGGCCCTGTGTGCGTGCCGAGTGATGGGCAACACTCTGCACGTTCCTTGAGGAGAGCTACATTTCCAGAGCCCTCAAACAGCCTCAGGACCAGATTTCTGGTGAGTCCGAAGCTCCCAGGAAATATTTGTCGTCGCCCTTGTGAGAGCTGCCGTGAGAAAACACTCTGCTTTGCCTCCTTCGCGGGCCTCGTACCTGAAGGCACTCTGCTCGAGGAGAACGTCAGCATCTCGCAATGCTGAGTCGCTAACGGGACAGCCAGATTGAGCACAGGCCTGGAGGGAAGGCCCTGACGTGAGGTGCAGAAGCGGAGCCGCGCAGCAGTTTCCATGAGGCCGTAGCCTCTGCTCTGCGTGTCTTTAACGGCAGTAGAGTTTCCTGGACACCTGGGAGGCTCGCGGGGGCACCCTGTTCCAGGCTGGAACACGGAGTACTCCCAGGCACCCCTGGGTCTGCTGAGCAACGTCCAGGCCCGGAGCCCTTTGGAGCCGCTCTCTATACGCCGAGTGTAGGGAAACGCCCTGCACTCTCTCCTGGAGCAGATTCGATTCCCCACCAAACCCACACTTTCACGAACAGACTTCTGGCACGTCTCACATGCCTTTGAGGTCTTACGCCTTGCCCTAGCCTGAGCCGCCCTGAGAGACCCCTCGGCCTCGCATTGCATCTAGGACCTCCTGCCTGAAATCACCCTGCCTCCAAGCGAAAGTCGGCTTGCGTTCTTACTGCGATTTAAGCCCTGTGCTTCCTGTGGCCCTGCAGGCTTTGGAATAGCCACAGGCCCCAGAGGCGTAACTAGGCAGGGCATTCCTTGGTTGAGGCAGTTCACTTGACCCAGAACACCCTGCTTCGGGGAGTTGGTTCAGGGAAGCAAACGCAGGGTAACATGTGTCTCTTTGGACTGGTTAGAAACCACAGGGAGGTAAGCTGAGTGTGCGCGAGGAAACGGGAGCCTGCTGGAACTATCCTTGCTTTCCCACTTGGAAGGCTGCATTCATGCTGCCTTGAAGCTGCCTGACGTCCCCTGCTGTTGACAGGCCTGGAAACCCGGTCGAAATGCTTCTGGGAAGAAAATGAGTTTGCTCCGTCTCAACCCGGTGCTTCCATGGCCGCGGTGGTGGTTAGCCTGACAAGCTCCAGAGCGAAAGGGAAACTCAACGTGAGAATTTGCCTCCAGTTTAGGTCCTGCGTAGCCGGGTAGGAAGGGCGGCATGCAGCAGTTTCCATGAGTTCGTAGTCCCCGTTCGGGTTTATTTTAACGAAATTACCCATTTGAGGACTCCTAGGCCCCTCGGGCGTGCATCCATTTCCCTCCAAGGTCACTGAGGACCTCCAGACACCCCCCACGCCGTGGTCCCGCTGAGCAACATCGAGGCCCATTGCTCTGCCCCTCGGAGGCCCTGTGTGCGTGCCGAGTGATGGGCAACACTCTGCACGTTCCTTGAGGAGAGCTACATTTCCAGAGCCCTCAAACAGCCTCAGGACCAGATTTCTGGTGAGTCCGAAGCTCCCAGGAAATATTTGTCGTCGCCCTTGTGAGAGCTGCCGTGAGAAAACACTCTGCTTTGCCTCCTTCGCGGGCCTCGTACCTGAAGGCACTCTGCTCGAGGAGAACGTCAGCATCTCGCAATGCTGAGTCGCTAACGGGACAGCCAGATTGAGCACAGGCCTGGAGGGAAGGCCCTGACGTGAGGTGCAGAAGCGGAGCCGCGCAGCAGTTTCCATGAGGCCGTAGCCTCTGCTCTGCGTGTCTTTAACGGCAGTAGAGTTTCCTGGACACCTGGGAGGCTCGCGGGGGCACCCTGTTCCAGGCTGGAACACGGAGTACTCCCAGGCACCCCTGGGTCTGCTGAGCAACGTCCAGGCCCGGAGCCCTTTGGAGCCGCTCTCTATACGCCGAGTGTAGGGAAACGCCCTGCACTCTCTCCTGGAGCAGATTCGATTCCCCACCAAACCCACACTTTCACGAACAGACTTCTGGCACGTCTCACATGCCTTTGAGGTCTTACGCCTTGCCCTAGCCTGAGCTGCCCTGAGAGACCCCTCGGCCTCGCATTGCATCTAGGACCTCCTGCCTGAAATCACCCTGCCTCCAAGCGAAAGTAGGCTTGCGTTCTTACTGCGATTTAAGCCCTGTGCTTCCTGTGGCCCTGCAGGCTTTGGAATAGCCACAGGCCCCAGAGGCGTAACTAGGCAGGGCATTCCTTGGTTGAGGCAGTTCACTTGACCCAGAACACCCTGCTTCGGGGAGTTGGTTCAGGGAAGCAAACGCAGGGTAACATGTGTCTCTTTGGACTGGTTAGAAACCACAGGGAGGTAAGCTGAGTGTGCGCGTGGAAACGGGAGCCTGCTGCAACTATCCTTGCTTTCCCACTTGGAAGGCTGCATTCATGCTGCCTTGAAGCTGCCTGACGTCCCCTGCTGTTGACAGGCCTGGAAACCCGGTCGAAATGCTTCTGGGAAGAAAATGAGTTTGCTCCGTCTCAACCCGGTGCTTCCATGGCCGCGGTGGTGGTTAGCCTGACAAGCTCCAGAGCGAAAGGGAAACTCAACGTGAGAATTTGCCTCCAGTTTAGGTCCTGCGTAGCCGGGTAGGAAGGGCGGCATGCAGCAGTTTCCATGAGTTGGTAGTCCCCGTTCGGGTTTATTTTAACGAAATTACCCATTTGAGGACTCCTAGGCCCCTCGGCTGTGCATCCATTTCCCTCCAAGGTCACTGAGGACCTCCAGACACCCCCCACGCCGTGGTCCCGCTGAGCAACATCGAGGCCCATTGCTCTGCCCCTCGGAGGCCCTGTGTGCGTGCCGAGTGATGGGCAACACTCTGCACGTTCCTTGAGGAGAGCTACATTTCCAGAGCCCTCAAACAGCCTCAGGACCAGATTTCTGGTGAGTCCGAAGCTCCCAGGAAATATTTGTCGTCGCCCTTGTGAGAGCTGCCGTGAGAAAACACTCTGCTTTGCCTCCTTCGCGGGCCTCGTACCTGAAGGCACTCTGCTCGAGGAGAACGTCAGCATCTCGCAATGCTGAGTCGCTAACGGGACAGCCAGATTGAGCACAGGCCTGGAGGGAAGGCCCTGACGTGAGGTGCAGAAGCGGAGCCGCGCAGCAGTTTCCATGAGGCCGTAGCCTCTGCTCTGCGTGTCTTTAACGGCAGTAGAGTTTCCTGGACACCTGGGAGGCTCGCGGGGGCACCCTGTTCCAGGCTGGAACACGGAGTACTCCCAGGCACCCCTGGGTCTGCTGAGCAACGTCCAGGCCCGGAGCCCTTTGGAGCCGCTCTCTATACGCCGAGTGTAGGGAAACGCCCTGCACTCTCTCCTGGAGCAGATTCGATTCCCCACCAAACCCACACTTTCACGAACAGACTTCTGGCACGTCTCACATGCCTTTGAGGTCTTACGCCTTGCCCTAGCCTGAGCCGCCCTGAGAGACCCCTCGGCCTCGCATTGCATCTAGGACCTCCTGCCTGAAATCACCCTGCCTCCAAGCGAAAGTCGGCTTGCGTTCTTACTGCGATTTAAGCCCTGTGCTTCCTGTGGCCCTGCAGGCTTTGGAATAGCCACAGGCCCCAGAGGCGTAACTAGGCAGGGCATTCCTTGGTTGAGGAAGTTCACTTGACCCAGAACACCCTGCTTCGGGGAGTTGGTTCAGGGAAGCAAACGCAGGGTAACATGTGTCTCTTTGGACTGGTTAGAAACCACAGGGAGGTAAGCTGAGTGTGCGCGAGGAAACGGGAGCCTGCTGGAACTATCCTTGCTTTCCCACTTGGAAGGCTGCATTCATGCTGCCTTGAAGCTGCCTGACGTCCCCTGCTGTTGACAGGCCTGGAAACCCGGTCGAAATGCTTCTGGGAAGAAAATGAGTTTGCTCCGTCTCAACCCGGTGCTTCCATGGCCGCGGTGGTGGTTAGCCTGACAAGCTCCAGAGCGAAAGGGAAACTCAACGTGAGAATTTGCCTCCAGTTTAGGTCCTGCGTAGCCGGGCAGGAAGGGCGGCATGCAGCAGTTTCCATGAGTTCGTAGTCCCCGTTCGGGTTTATTTTAAAGAAATTACCCATTTGAGGACTCCTAGGCCCCTCGGGCGTGCATCCATTTCCCTCCAAGGTCACTGAGGACCTCCAGACACCCCCCACGCCGTGGTCCCGCTGAGCAACATCGAGGCCCATTGCTCTGCCCCTCGGAGGCCCTGTGTGCGTGCCGAGTGATGGGCAACACTCTGCACGTTCCTTGAGGAGAGCTACATTTCCAGAGCCCTCAAACAGCCTCAGGACCAGATTTCTGGTGAGTCCGAAGCTCCCAGGAAATATTTGTCGTCGCCCTTGTGAGAGCTGCCGTGAGAAAACACTCTGCTTTGCCTCCTTCGCGGGCCTCGTACCTGAAGGCACTCTGCTCGAGGAGAACGTCAGCATCTCGCAATGCTGAGTCGCTAACGGGACAGCCAGATTGAGCACAGGCCTGGAGGGAAGGCCCTGACGTGAGGTGCAGAAGCGGAGCCGCGCAGCAGTTTCCATGAGGCCGTAGCCTCTGCTCTGCGTGTCTTTAACGGCAGTAGAGTTTCCTGGACACCTGGGAGGCTCGCGGGGGCACCCTGTTCCAGGCTGGAACACGGAGTACTCCCAGGCACCCCTGGGTCTGCTGAGCAACGTCCAGGCCCGGAGCCCTTTGGAGCCGCTCTCTATACGCCGAGTGTAGGGAAACGCCCTGCACTCTCTCCTGGAGCAGATTCGATTCCCCACCAAACCCACACTTTCACGAACAGACTTCTGGCACGTCTCACATGCCTTTGAGGTCTTACGCCTTGCCCTAGCCTGAGCTGCCCTGAGAGACCCCTCGGCCTCGCATTGCATCTAGGACCTCCTGCCTGAAATCACCCTGCCTCCAAGCGAAAGTCGGCTTGCGTTCTTACTGCGATTTAAGCCCTGTGCTTCCTGTGGCCCTGCAGGCTTTGGAATAGCCACAGGCCCCAGAGGCGTAACTAGGCAGGGCATTCCTTGGTTGAGGCAGTTCACTTGACCCAGAACACCCTGCTTCGGGGAGTTGGTTCAGGGAAGCAAACGCAGGGTAACATGTGTCTCTTTGGACTGGTTAGAAACCACAGGGAGGTAAGCTGAGTGTGCGCGTGGAAACGGGAGCCTGCTGCAACTATCCTTGCTTTCCCACTTGGAAGGCTGCATTCATGCTGCCTTGAAGCTGCCTGACGTCCCCTGCTGTTGACAGGCCTGGAAACCCGGTCGAAATGCTTCTGGGAAGAAAATGAGTTTGCTCCGTCTCAACCCGGTGCTTCCATGGCCGCGGTGGTGGTTAGCCTGACAAGCTCCAGAGCGAAAGGGAAACTCAACGTGAGAATTTGCCTCCAGTTTAGGTCCTGCGTAGCCGGGTAGGAAGGGCGGCATGCAGCAGTTTCCATGAGTTGGTAGTCCCCGTTCGGGTTTATTTTAACGAAATTACCCATTTGAGGACTCCTAGGCCCCTCGGCTGTGCATCCATTTCCCTCCAAGGTCACTGAGGACCTCCAGACACCCCCCACGCCGTGGTCCCGCTGAGCAACATCGAGGCCCATTGCTCTGCCCCTCGGAGGCCCTGTGTGCGTGCCGAGTGATGGGCAACACTCTGCACGTTCCTTGAGGAGAGCTACATTTCCAGAGCCCTCAAACAGCCTCAGGACCAGATTTCTGGTGAGTCCGAAGCTCCCAGGAAATATTTGTCGTCGCCCTTGTGAGAGCTGCCGTGAGAAAACACTCTGCTTTGCCTCCTTCGCGGGCCTCGTACCTGAAGGCACTCTGCTCGAGGAGAACGTCAGCATCTCGCAATGCTGAGTCGCTAACGGGACAGCCAGATTGAGCACAGGCCTGGAGGGAAGGCCCTGACGTGAGGTGCAGAAGCGGAGCCGCGCAGCAGTTTCCATGAGGCCGTAGCCTCTGCTCTGCGTGTCTTTAACGGCAGTAGAGTTTCCTGGACACCTGGGAGGCTCGCGGGGGCACCCTGTTCCAGGCTGGAACACGGAGTACTCCCAGGCACCCCTGGGTCTGCTGAGCAACGTCCAGGCCCGGAGCCCTTTGGAGCCGCTCTCTATACGCCGAGTGTAGGGAAACGCCCTGCACTCTCTCCTGGAGCAGATTCGATTCCCCACCAAACCCACACTTTCACGAACAGACTTCTGGCACGTCTCACATGCCTTTGAGGTCTTACGCCTTGCCCTAGCCTGAGCCGCCCTGAGAGACCCCTCGGCCTCGCATTGCATCTAGGACCTCCTGCCTGAAATCACCCTGCCTCCAAGCGAAAGTCGGCTTGCGTTCTTACTGCGATTTAAGCCCTGTGCTTCCTGTGGCCCTGCAGGCTTTGGAATAGCCACAGGCCCCAGAGGCGTAACTAGGCAGGGCATTCCTTGGTTGAGGCAGTTCACTTGACCCAGAACACCCTGCTTCGGGGAGTTGGTTCAGGGAAGCAAACGCAGGGTAACATGTGTCTCTTTGGACTGGTTAGAAACCACAGGGAGGTAAGCTGAGTGTGCGCGAGGAAACGGGAGCCTGCTGGAACTATCCTTGCTTTCCCACTTGGAAGGCTGCATTCATGCTGCCTTGAAGCTGCCTGACGTCCCCTGCTGTTGACAGGCCTGGAAACCCGGTCGAAATGCTTCTGGGAAGAAAATGAGTTTGCTCCGTCTCAACCCGGTGCTTCCATGGCCGCGGTGGTGGTTAGCCTGACAAGCTCCAGAGCGAAAGGGAAACTCAACGTGAGAATTTGCCTCCAGTTTAGGTCCTGCGTAGCCGGGTAGGAAGGGCGGCATGCAGCAGTTTCCATGAGTTCGTAGTCCCCGTTCGGGTTTATTTTAACGAAATTACCCATTTGAGGACTCCTAGGCCCCTCGGGCGTGCATCCATTTCCCTCCAAGGTCACTGAGGACCTCCAGACACCCCCCACGCCGTGGTCCCGCTGAGCAACATCGAGGCCCATTGCTCTGCCCCTCGGAGGCCCTGTGTGCGTGCCGAGTGATGGGCAACACTCTGCACGTTCCTTGAGGAGAGCTACATTTCCAGAGCCCTCAAACAGCCTCAGGACCAGATTTCTGGTGAGTCCGAAGCTCCCAGGAAATATTTGTCGTCGCCCTTGTGAGAGCTGCCGTGAGAAAACACTCTGCTTTGCCTCCTTCGCGGGCCTCGTACCTGAAGGCACTCTGCTCGAGGAGAACGTCAGCATCTCGCAATGCTGAGTCGCTAACGGGACAGCCAGATTGAGCACAGGCCTGGAGGGAAGGCCCTGACGTGAGGTGCAGAAGCGGAGCCGCGCAGCAGTTTCCATGAGGCCGTAGCCTCTGCTCTGCGTGTCTTTAACGGCAGTAGAGTTTCCTGGACACCTGGGAGGCTCGCGGGGGCACCCTGTTCCAGGCTGGAACACGGAGTACTCCCAGGCACCCCTGGGTCTGCTGAGCAACGTCCAGGCCCGGAGCCCTTTGGAGCCGCTCTCTATACGCCGAGTGTAGGGAAACGCCCTGCACTCTCTCCTGGAGCAGATTCGATTCCCCACCAAACCCACACTTTCACGAACAGACTTCTGGCACGTCTCACATGCCTTTGAGGTCTTACGCCTTGCCCTAGCCTGAGCTGCCCTGAGAGACCCCTCGGCCTCGCATTGCATCTAGGACCTCCTGCCTGAAATCACCCTGCCTCCAAGCGAAAGTCGCCTTGCGTTCTTACTGCGATTTAAGCCCTGTGCTTCCTGTGGCCCTGCAGGCTTTGGAATAGCCACAGGCCCCAGAGGCGTAACTAGGCAGGGCATTCCTTGGTTGAGGCAGTTCACTTGACCCAGAACACCCTGCTTCGGGGAGTTGGTTCAGGGAAGCAAACGCAGGGTAACATGTGTCTCTTTGGACTGGTTAGAAACCACAGGGAGGTAAGCTGAGTGTGCGCGTGGAAACGGGAGCCTGCTGCAACTATCCTTGCTTTCCCACTTGGAAGGCTGCATTCATGCTGCCTTGAAGCTGCCTGACGTCCCCTGCTGTTGACAGGCCTGGAAACCCGGTCGAAATGCTTCTGGGAAGAAAATGAGTTTGCTCCGTCTCAACCCGGTGCTTCCATGGCCGCGGTGGTGGTTAGCCTGACAAGCTCCAGAGCGAAAGGGAAACTCAACGTGAGAATTTGCCTCCAGTTTAGGTCCTGCGTAGCCGGGTAGGAAGGGCGGCATGCAGCAGTTTCCATGAGTTGGTAGTCCCCGTTCGGGTTTATTTTAACGAAATTACCCATTTGAGGACTCCTAGGCCCCTCGGCTGTGCATCCATTTCCCTCCAAGGTCACTGAGGACCTCCAGACACCCCCCACGCCGTGGTCCCGCTGAGCAACATCGAGGCCCATTGCTCTGCCCCTCGGAGGCCCTGTGTGCGTGCCGAGTGATGGGCAACACTCTGCACGTTCCTTGAGGAGAGCTACATTTCCAGAGCCCTCAAACAGCCTCAGGACCAGATTTCTGGTGAGTCCGAAGCTCCCAGGAAATATTTGTCGTCGCCCTTGTGAGAGCTGCCGTGAGAAAACACTCTGCTTTGCCTCCTTCGCGGGCCTCGTACCTGAAGGCACTCTGCTCGAGGAGAACGTCAGCATCTCGCAATGCTGAGTCGCTAACGGGACAGCCAGATTGAGCACAGGCCTGGAGGGAAGGCCCTGACGTGAGGTGCAGAAGCGGAGCCGCGCAGCAGTTTCCATGAGGCCGTAGCCTCTGCTCTGCGTGTCTTTAACGGCAGTAGAGTTTCCTGGACACCTGGGAGGCTCGCGGGGGCACCCTGTTCCAGGCTGGAACACGGAGTACTCCCAGGCACCCCTGGGTCTGCTGAGCAACGTCCAGGCCCGGAGCCCTTTGGAGCCGCTCTCTATACGCCGAGTGTAGGGAAACGCCCTGCACTCTCTCCTGGAGCAGATTCGATTCCCCACCAAACCCACACTTTCACGAACAGACTTCTGGCACGTCTCACATGCCTTTGAGGTCTTACGCCTTGCCCTAGCCTGAGCCGCCCTGAGAGACCCCTCGGCCTCGCATTGCATCTAGGACCTCCTGCCTGAAATCACCCTGCCTCCAAGCGAAAGTCGGCTTGCGTTCTTACTGCGATTTAAGCCCTGTGCTTCCTGTGGCCCTGCAGGCTTTGGAATAGCCACAGGCCCCAGAGGCGTAACTAGGCAGGGCATTCCTTGGTTGAGGCAGTTCACTTGACCCAGAACACCCTGCTTCGGGGAGTTGGTTCAGGGAAGCAAACGCAGGGTAACATGTGTCTCTTTGGACTGGTTAGAAACCACAGGGAGGTAAGCTGAGTGTGCGCGAGGAAACGGGAGCCTGCTGGAACTATCCTTGCTTTCCCACTTGGAAGGCTGCATTCATGCTGCCTTGAAGCTGCCTGACGTCCCCTGCTGTTGACAGGCCTGGAAACCCGGTCGAAATGCTTCTGGGAAGAAAATGAGTTTGCTCCGTCTCAACCCGGTGCTTCCATGGCCGCGGTGGTGGTTAGCCTGACAAGCTCCAGAGCGAAAGGGAAACTCAACGTGAGAATTTGCCTCCAGTTTAGGTCCTGCGTAGCCGGGTAGGAAGGGCGGCATGCAGCAGTTTCCATGAGTTCGTAGTCCCCGTTCGGGTTTATTTTAACGAAATTACCCATTTGAGGACTCCTAGGCCCCTCGGGCGTGCATCCATTTCCCTCCAAGGTCACTGAGGACCTCCAGACACCCCCCACGCCGTGGTCCCGCTGAGCAACATCGAGGCCCATTGCTCTGCCCCTCGGAGGCCCTGTGTGCGTGCCGAGTGATGGGCAACACTCTGCACGTTCCTTGAGGAGAGCTACATTTCCAGAGCCCTCAAACAGCCTCAGGACCAGATTTCTGGTGAGTCCGAAGCTCCCAGGAAATATTTGTCGTCGCCCTTGTGAGAGCTGCCGTGAGAAAACACTCTGCTTTGCCTCCTTCGCGGGCCTCGTACCTGAAGGCACTCTGCTCGAGGAGAACGTCAGCATCTCGCAATGCTGAGTCGCTAACGGGACAGCCAGATTGAGCACAGGCCTGGAGGGAAGGCCCTGACGTGAGGTGCAGAAGCGGAGCCGCGCAGCAGTTTCCATGAGGCCGTAGCCTCTGCTCTGCGTGTCTTTAACGGCAGTAGAGTTTCCTGGACACCTGGGAGGCTCGCGGGGGCACCCTGTTCCAGGCTGGAACACGGAGTACTCCCAGGCACCCCTGGGTCTGCTGAGCAACGTCCAGGCCCGGAGCCCTTTGGAGCCGCTCTCTATACGCCGAGTGTAGGGAAACGCCCTGCACTCTCTCCTGGAGCAGATTCGATTCCCCACCAAACCCACACTTTCACGAACAGACTTCTGGCACGTCTCACATGCCTTTGAGGTCTTACGCCTTGCCCTAGCCTGAGCCGCCCTGAGAGACCCCTCGGCCTCGCATTGCATCTAGGACCTCCTGCCTGAAATCACCCTGCCTCCAAGCGAAAGTCGCCTTGCGTTCTTACTGCGATTTAAGCCCTGTGCTTCCTGTGGCCCTGCAGGCTTTGGAATAGCCACAGGCCCCAGAGGCGTAACTAGGCAGGGCATTCCTTGGTTGAGGCAGTTCACTTGACCCAGAACACCCTGCTTCGGGGAGTTGGTTCAGGGAAGCAAACGCAGGGTAACATGTGTCTCTTTGGACTGGTTAGAAACCACAGGGAGGTAAGCTGAGTGTGCGCGAGGAAACGGGAGCCTGCTGCAACTATCCTTGCTTTCCCACTTGGAAGGCTGCATTCATGCTGCCTTGAAGCTGCCTGACGTCCCCTGCTGTTGACAGGCCTGGAAACCCGGTCGAAATGCTTCTGGGAAGAAAATGAGTTTGCTCCGTCTCAACCCGGTGCTTCCATGGCCGCGGTGGTGGTTAGCCTGACAAGCTCCAGAGCGAAAGGGAAACTCAACGTGAGAATTTGCCTCCAGTTTAGGTCCTGCGTAGCCGGGTAGGAAGGGCGGCATGCAGCAGTTTCCATGAGTTCGTAGTCCCCGTTCGGGTTTATTTTAACGAAATTACCCATTTGAGGACTCCTAGGCCCCTCGGGCGTGCATCCATTTCCCTCCAAGGTCACTGAGGACCTCCAGACACCCCCCACGCCGTGGTCCCGCTGAGCAACATCGAGGCCCATTGCTCTGCCCCTCGGAGGCCCTGTGTGCGTGCCGAGTGATGGGCAACACTCTGCACGTTCCTTGAGGAGAGCTACATTTCCAGAGCCCTCAAACAGCCTCAGGACCAGATTTCTGGTGAGTCCGAAGCTCCCAGGAAATATTTGTCGTCGCCCTTGTGAGAGCTGCCGTGAGAAAACACTCTGCTTTGCCTCCTTCGCGGGCCTCGTACCTGAAGGCACTCTGCTCGAGGAGAACGTCAGCATCTCGCAATGCTGAGTCGCTAACGGGACAGCCAGATTGAGCACAGGCCTGGAGGGAAGGCCCTGACGTGAGGTGCAGAAGCGGAGCCGCGCAGCAGTTTCCATGAGGCCGTAGCCTCTGCTCTGCGTGTCTTTAACGGCAGTAGAGTTTCCTGGACACCTGGGAGGCTCGCGGGGGCACCCTGTTCCAGGCTGGAACACGGAGTACTCCCAGGCACCCCTGGGTCTGCTGAGCAACGTCCAGGCCCGGAGCCCTTTGGAGCCGCTCTCTATACGCCGAGTGTAGGGAAACGCCCTGCACTCTCTCCTGGAGCAGATTCGATTCCCCACCAAACCCACACTTTCACGAACAGACTTCTGGCACGTCTCACATGCCTTTGAGGTCTTACGCCTTGCCCTAGCCTGAGCTGCCCTGAGAGACCCCTCGGCCTCGCATTGCATCTAGGACCTCCTGCCTGAAATCACCCTGCCTCCAAGCGAAAGTCGGCTTGCGTTCTTACTGCGATTTAAGCCCTGTGCTTCCTGTGGCCCTGCAGGCTTTGGAATAGCCACAGGCCCCAGAGGCGTAACTAGGCAGGGCATTCCTTGGTTGAGGCAGTTCACTTGACCCAGAACACCCTGCTTCGGGGAGTTGGTTCAGGGAAGCAAACGCAGGGTAACATGTGTCTCTTTGGACTGGTTAGAAACCACAGGGAGGTAAGCTGAGTGTGCGCGTGGAAACGGGAGCCTGCTGCAACTATCCTTGCTTTCCCACTTGGAAGGCTGCATTCATGCTGCCTTGAAGCTGCCTGACGTCCCCTGCTGTTGACAGGCCTGGAAACCCGGTCGAAATGCTTCTGGGAAGAAAATGAGTTTGCTCCGTCTCAACCCGGTGCTTCCATGGCCGCGGTGGTGGTTAGCCTGACAAGCTCCAGAGCGAAAGGGAAACTCAACGTGAGAATTTGCCTCCAGTTTAGGTCCTGCGTAGCCGGGTAGGAAGGGCGGCATGCAGCAGTTTCCATGAGTTGGTAGTCCCCGTTCGGGTTTATTTTAACGAAATTACCCATTTGAGGACTCCTAGGCCCCTCGGCTGTGCATCCATTTCCCTCCAAGGTCACTGAGGACCTCCAGACACCCCCCACGCCGTGGTCCCGCTGAGCAACATCGAGGCCCATTGCTCTGCCCCTCGGAGGCCCTGTGTGCGTGCCGAGTGATGGGCAACACTCTGCACGTTCCTTGAGGAGAGCTACATTTCCAGAGCCCTCAAACAGCCTCAGGACCAGATTTCTGGTGAGTCCGAAGCTCCCAGGAAATATTTGTCGTCGCCCTTGTGAGAGCTGCCGTGAGAAAACACTCTGCTTTGCCTCCTTCGCGGGCCTCGTACCTGAAGGCACTCTGCTCGAGGAGAACGTCAGCATCTCGCAATGCTGAGTCGCTAACGGGACAGCCAGATTGAGCACAGGCCTGGAGGGAAGGCCCTGACGTGAGGTGCAGAAGCGGAGCCGCGCAGCAGTTTCCATGAGGCCGTAGCCTCTGCTCTGCGTGTCTTTAACGGCAGTAGAGTTTCCTGGACACCTGGGAGGCTCGCGGGGGCACCCTGTTCCAGGCTGGAACACGGAGTACTCCCAGGCACCCCTGGGTCTGCTGAGCAACGTCCAGGCCCGGAGCCCTTTGGAGCCGCTCTCTATACGCCGAGTGTAGGGAAACGCCCTGCACTCTCTCCTGGAGCAGATTCGATTCCCCACCAAACCCACACTTTCACGAACAGACTTCTGGCACGTCTCACATGCCTTTGAGGTCTTACGCCTTGCCCTAGCCTGAGCCGCCCTGAGAGACCCCTCGGCCTCGCATTGCATCTAGGACCTCCTGCCTGAAATCACCCTGCCTCCAAGCGAAAGTCGGCTTGCGTTCTTACTGCGATTTAAGCCCTGTGCTTCCTGTGGCCCTGCAGGCTTTGGAATAGCCACAGGCCCCAGAGGCGTAACTAGGCAGGGCATTCCTTGGTTGAGGCAGTTCACTTGACCCAGAACACCCTGCTTCGGGGAGTTGGTTCAGGGAAGCAAACGCAGGGTAACATGTGTCTCTTTGGACTGGTTAGAAACCACAGGGAGGTAAGCTGAGTGTGCGCGAGGAAACGGGAGCCTGCTGGAACTATCCTTGCTTTCCCACTTGGAAGGCTGCATTCATGCTGCCTTGAAGCTGCCTGACGTCCCCTGCTGTTGACAGGCCTGGAAACCCGGTCGAAATGCTTCTGGGAAGAAAATGAGTTTGCTCCGTCTCAACCCGGTGCTTCCATGGCCGCGGTGGTGGTTAGCCTGACAAGCTCCAGAGCGAAAGGGAAACTCAACGTGAGAATTTGCCTCCAGTTTAGGTCCTGCGTAGCCGGGTAGGAAGGGCGGCATGCAGCAGTTTCCATGAGTTCGTAGTCCCCGTTCGGGTTTATTTTAACGAAATTACCCATTTGAGGACTCCTAGGCCCCTCGGGCGTGCATCCATTTCCCTCCAAGGTCACTGAGGACCTCCAGACACCCCCCACGCCGTGGTCCCGCTGAGCAACATCGAGGCCCATTGCTCTGCCCCTCGGAGGCCCTGTGTGCGTGCCGAGTGATGGGCAACACTCTGCACGTTCCTTGAGGAGAGCTACATTTCCAGAGCCCTCAAACAGCCTCAGGACCAGATTTCTGGTGAGTCCGAAGCTCCCAGGAAATATTTGTCGTCGCCCTTGTGAGAGCTGCCGTGAGAAAACACTCTGCTTTGCCTCCTTCGCGGGCCTCGTACCTGAAGGCACTCTGCTCGAGGAGAACGTCAGCATCTCGCAATGCTGAGTCGCTAACGGGACAGCCAGATTGAGCACAGGCCTGGAGGGAAGGCCCTGACGTGAGGTGCAGAAGCGGAGCCGCGCAGCAGTTTCCATGAGGCCGTAGCCTCTGCTCTGCGTGTCTTTAACGGCAGTAGAGTTTCCTGGACACCTGGGAGGCTCGCGGGGGCACCCTGTTCCAGGCTGGAACACGGAGTACTCCCAGGCACCCCTGGGTCTGCTGAGCAACGTCCAGGCCCGGAGCCCTTTGGAGCCGCTCTCTATACGCCGAGTGTAGGGAAACGCCCTGCACTCTCTCCTGGAGCAGATTCGATTCCCCACCAAACCCACACTTTCACGAACAGACTTCTGGCACGTCTCACATGCCTTTGAGGTCTTACGCCTTGCCCTAGCCTGAGCCGCCCTGAGAGACCCCTCGGCCTCGCATTGCATCTAGGACCTCCTGCCTGAAATCACCCTGCCTCCAAGCGAAAGTCGCCTTGTGTTCTTACTGCGATTTAAGCCCTGTGCTTCCTGTGGCCCTGCAGGCTTTGGAATAGCCACAGGCCCCAGAGGCGTAACTAGGCAGGGCATTCCTTGGTTGAGGCAGTTCACTTGACCCAGAACACCCTGCTTCGGGGAGTTGGTTCAGGGAAGCAAACGCAGGGTAACATGTGTCTCTTTGGACTGGTTAGAAACCACAGGGAGGTAAGCTGAGTGTGCGCGAGGAAACGGGAGCCTGCTGCAACTATCCTTGCTTTCCCACTTGGAAGGCTGCATTCATGCTGCCTTGAAGCTGCCTGACGTCCCCTGCTGTTGACAGGCCTGGAAACCCGGTCGAAATGCTTCTGGGAAGAAAATGAGTTTGCTCCGTCTCAACCCGGTGCTTCCATGGCCGCGGTGGTGGTTAGCCTGACAAGCTCCAGAGCGAAAGGGAAACTCAACGTGAGAATTTGCCTCCAGTTTAGGTCCTGCGTAGCCGGGTAGGAAGGGCGGCATGCAGCAGTTTCCATGAGTTCGTAGTCCCCGTTCGGGTTTATTTTAACGAAATTACCCATTTGAGGACTCCTAGGCCCCTCGGGCGTGCATCCATTTCCCTCCAAGGTCACTGAGGACCTCCAGACACCCCCCACGCCGTGGTCCCGCTGAGCAACATCGAGGCCCATTGCTCTGCCCCTCGGAGGCCCTGTGTGCGTGCCGAGTGATGGGCAACACTCTGCACGTTCCTTGAGGAGAGCTACATTTCCAGAGCCCTCAAACAGCCTCAGGACCAGATTTCTGGTGAGTCCGAAGCTCCCAGGAAATATTTGTCGTCGCCCTTGTGAGAGCTGCCGTGAGAAAACACTCTGCTTTGCCTCCTTCGCGGGCCTCGTACCTGAAGGCACTCTGCTCGAGGAGAACGTCAGCATCTCGCAATGCTGAGTCGCTAACGGGACAGCCAGATTGAGCACAGGCCTGGAGGGAAGGCCCTGACGTGAGGTGCAGAAGCGGAGCCGCGCAGCAGTTTCCATGAGGCCGTAGCCTCTGCTCTGCGTGTCTTTAACGGCAGTAGAGTTTCCTGGACACCTGGGAGGCTCGCGGGGGCACCCTGTTCCAGGCTGGAACACGGAGTACTCCCAGGCACCCCTGGGTCTGCTGAGCAACGTCCAGGCCCGGAGCCCTTTGGAGCCGCTCTCTATACGCCGAGTGTAGGGAAACGCCCTGCACTCTCTCCTGGAGCAGATTCGATTCCCCACCAAACCCACACTTTCACGAACAGACTTCTGGCACGTCTCACATGCCTTTGAGGTCTTACGCCTTGCCCTAGCCTGAGCTGCCCTGAGAGACCCCTCGGCCTCGCATTGCATCTAGGACCTCCTGCCTGAAATCACCCTGCCTCCAAGCGAAAGTCGGCTTGCGTTCTTACTGCGATTTAAGCCCTGTGCTTCCTGTGGCCCTGCAGGCTTTGGAATAGCCACAGGCCCCAGAGGCGTAACTAGGCAGGGCATTCCTTGGTTGAGGCAGTTCACTTGACCCAGAACACCCTGCTTCGGGGAGTTGGTTCAGGGAAGCAAACGCAGGGTAACATGTGTCTCTTTGGACTGGTTAGAAACCACAGGGAGGTAAGCTGAGTGTGCGCGTGGAAACGGGAGCCTGCTGCAACTATCCTTGCTTTCCCACTTGGAAGGCTGCATTCATGCTGCCTTGAAGCTGCCTGACGTCCCCTGCTGTTGACAGGCCTGGAAACCCGGTCGAAATGCTTCTGGGAAGAAAATGAGTTTGCTCCGTCTCAACCCGGTGCTTCCATGGCCGCGGTGGTGGTTAGCCTGACAAGCTCCAGAGCGAAAGGGAAACTCAACGTGAGAATTTGCCTCCAGTTTAGGTCCTGCGTAGCCGGGTAGGAAGGGCGGCATGCAGCAGTTTCCATGAGTTGGTAGTCCCCGTTCGGGTTTATTTTAACGAAATTACCCATTTGAGGACTCCTAGGCCCCTCGGCTGTGCATCCATTTCCCTCCAAGGTCACTGAGGACCTCCAGACACCCCCCACGCCGTGGTCCCGCTGAGCAACATCGAGGCCCATTGCTCTGCCCCTCGGAGGCCCTGTGTGCGTGCCGAGTGATGGGCAACACTCTGCACGTTCCTTGAGGAGAGCTACATTTCCAGAGCCCTCAAACAGCCTCAGGACCAGATTTCTGGTGAGTCCGAAGCTCCCAGGAAATATTTGTCGTCGCCCTTGTGAGAGCTGCCGTGAGAAAACACTCTGCTTTGCCTCCTTCGCGGGCCTCGTACCTGAAGGCACTCTGCTCGAGGAGAACGTCAGCATCTCGCAATGCTGAGTCGCTAACGGGACAGCCAGATTGAGCACAGGCCTGGAGGGAAGGCCCTGACGTGAGGTGCAGAAGCGGAGCCGCGCAGCAGTTTCCATGAGGCCGTAGCCTCTGCTCTGCGTGTCTTTAACGGCAGTAGAGTTTCCTGGACACCTGGGAGGCTCGCGGGGGCACCCTGTTCCAGGCTGGAACACGGAGTACTCCCAGGCACCCCTGGGTCTGCTGAGCAACGTCCAGGCCCGGAGCCCTTTGGAGCCGCTCTCTATACGCCGAGTGTAGGGAAACGCCCTGCACTCTCTCCTGGAGCAGATTCGATTCCCCACCAAACCCACACTTTCACGAACAGACTTCTGGCACGTCTCACATGCCTTTGAGGTCTTACGCCTTGCCCTAGCCTGAGCCGCCCTGAGAGACCCCTCGGCCTCGCATTGCATCTAGGACCTCCTGCCTGAAATCACCCTGCCTCCAAGCGAAAGTCGGCTTGCGTTCTTACTGCGATTTAAGCCCTGTGCTTCCTGTGGCCCTGCAGGCTTTGGAATAGCCACAGGCCCCAGAGGCGTAACTAGGCAGGGCATTCCTTGGTTGAGGCAGTTCACTTGACCCAGAACACCCTGCTTCGGGGAGTTGGTTCAGGGAAGCAAACGCAGGGTAACATGTGTCTCTTTGGACTGGTTAGAAACCACAGGGAGGTAAGCTGAGTGTGCGCGAGGAAACGGGAGCCTGCTGGAACTATCCTTGCTTTCCCACTTGGAAGGCTGCATTCATGCTGCCTTGAAGCTGCCTGACGTCCCCTGCTGTTGACAGGCCTGGAAACCCGGTCGAAATGCTTCTGGGAAGAAAATGAGTTTGCTCCGTCTCAACCCGGTGCTTCCATGGCCGCGGTGGTGGTTAGCCTGACAAGCTCCAGAGCGAAAGGGAAACTCAACGTGAGAATTTGCCTCCAGTTTAGGTCCTGCGTAGCCGGGTAGGAAGGGCGGCATGCAGCAGTTTCCATGAGTTCGTAGTCCCCGTTCGGGTTTATTTTAACGAAATTACCCATTTGAGGACTCCTAGGCCCCTCGGGCGTGCATCCATTTCCCTCCAAGGTCACTGAGGACCTCCAGACACCCCCCACGCCGTGGTCCCGCTGAGCAACATCGAGGCCCATTGCTCTGCCCCTCGGAGGCCCTGTGTGCGTGCCGAGTGATGGGCAACACTCTGCACGTTCCTTGAGGAGAGCTACATTTCCAGAGCCCTCAAACAGCCTCAGGACCAGATTTCTGGTGAGTCCGAAGCTCCCAGGAAATATTTGTCGTCGCCCTTGTGAGAGCTGCCGTGAGAAAACACTCTGCTTTGCCTCCTTCGCGGGCCTCGTACCTGAAGGCACTCTGCTCGAGGAGAACGTCAGCATCTCGCAATGCTGAGTCGCTAACGGGACAGCCAGATTGAGCACAGGCCTGGAGGGAAGGCCCTGACGTGAGGTGCAGAAGCGGAGCCGCGCAGCAGTTTCCATGAGGCCGTAGCCTCTGCTCTGCGTGTCTTTAACGGCAGTAGAGTTTCCTGGACACCTGGGAGGCTCGCGGGGGCACCCTGTTCCAGGCTGGAACACGGAGTACTCCCAGGCACCCCTGGGTCTGCTGAGCAACGTCCAGGCCCGGAGCCCTTTGGAGCCGCTCTCTATACGCCGAGTGTAGGGAAACGCCCTGCACTCTCTCCTGGAGCAGATTCGATTCCCCACCAAACCCACACTTTCACGAACAGACTTCTGGCACGTCTCACATGCCTTTGAGGTCTTACGCCTTGCCCTAGCCTGAGCCGCCCTGAGAGACCCCTCGGCCTCGCATTGCATCTAGGACCTCCTGCCTGAAATCACCCTGCCTCCAAGCGAAAGTCGCCTTGCGTTCTTACTGCGATTTAAGCCCTGTGCTTCCTGTGGCCCTGCAGGCTTTGGAATAGCCACAGGCCCCAGAGGCGTAACTAGGCAGGGCATTCCTTGGTTGAGGCAGTTCACTTGACCCAGAACACCCTGCTTCGGGGAGTTGGTTCAGGGAAGCAAACGCAGGGTAACATGTGTCTCTTTGGACTGGTTAGAAACCACAGGGAGGTAAGCTGAGTGTGCGCGAGGAAACGGGAGCCTGCTGGAACTATCCTTGCTTTCCCACTTGGAAGGCTGCATTCATGCTGCCTTGAAGCTGCCTGACGTCCCCTGCTGTTGACAGGCCTGGAAACCCGGTCGAAATGCTTCTGGGAAGAAAATGAGTTTGCTCCGTCTCAACCCGGTGCTTCCATGGCCGCGGTGGTGGTTAGCCTGACAAGCTCCAGAGCGAAAGGGAAACTCAACGTGAGAATTTGCCTCCAGTTTAGGTCCTGCGTAGCCGGGTAGGAAGGGCGGCATGCAGCAGTTTCCATGAGTTGGTAGTCCCCGTTCGGGTTTATTTTAACGAAATTACCCATTTGAGGACTCCTAGGCCCCTCGGCTGTGCATCCATTTCCCTCCAAGGTCACTGAGGACCTCCAGACACCCCCCACGCCGTGGTCCCGCTGAGCAACATCGAGGCCCATTGCTCTGCCCCTCGGAGGCCCTGTGTGCGTGCCGAGTGATGGGCAACACTCTGCACGTTCCTTGAGGAGAGCTACATTTCCAGAGCCCTCAAACAGCCTCAGGACCAGATTTCTGGTGAGTCCGAAGCTCCCAGGAAATATTTGTCGTCGCCCTTGTGAGAGCTGCCGTGAGAAAACACTCTGCTTTGCCTCCTTCGCGGGCCTCGTACCTGAAGGCACTCTGCTCGAGGAGAACGTCAGCATCTCGCAATGCTGAGTCGCTAACGGGACAGCCAGATTGAGCACAGGCCTGGAGGGAAGGCCCTGACGTGAGGTGCAGAAGCGGAGCCGCGCAGCAGTTTCCATGAGGCCGTAGCCTCTGCTCTGCGTGTCTTTAACGGCAGTAGAGTTTCCTGGACACCTGGGAGGCTCGCGGGGGCACCCTGTTCCAGGCTGGAACACGGAGTACTCCCAGGCACCCCTGGGTCTGCTGAGCAACGTCCAGGCCCGGAGCCCTTTGGAGCCGCTCTCTATACGCCGAGTGTAGGGAAACGCCCTGCACTCTCTCCTGGAGCAGATTCGATTCCCCACCAAACCCACACTTTCACGAACAGACTTCTGGCACGTCTCACATGCCTTTGAGGTCTTACGCCTTGCCCTAGCCTGAGCCGCCCTGAGAGACCCCTCGGCCTCGCATTGCATCTAGGACCTCCTGCCTGAAATCACCCTGCCTCCAAGCGAAAGTCGGCTTGCGTTCTTACTGCGATTTAAGCCCTGTGCTTCCTGTGGCCCTGCAGGCTTTGGAATAGCCACAGGCCCCAGAGGCGTAACTAGGCAGGGCATTCCTTGGTTGAGGCAGTTCACTTGACCCAGAACACCCTGCTTCGGGGAGTTGGTTCAGGGAAGCAAACGCAGGGTAACATGTGTCTCTTTGGACTGGTTAGAAACCACAGGGAGGTAAGCTGAGTGTGCGCGAGGAAACGGGAGCCTGCTGGAACTATCCTTGCTTTCCCACTTGGAAGGCTGCATTCATGCTGCCTTGAAGCTGCCTGACGTCCCCTGCTGTTGACAGGCCTGGAAACCCGGTCGAAATGCTTCTGGGAAGAAAATGAGTTTGCTCCGTCTCAACCCGGTGCTTCCATGGCCGCGGTGGTGGTTAGCCTGACAAGCTCCAGAGCGAAAGGGAAACTCAACGTGAGAATTTGCCTCCAGTTTAGGTCCTGCGTAGCCGGGTAGGAAGGGCGGCATGCAGCAGTTTCCATGAGTTCGTAGTCCCCGTTCGGGTTTATTTTAACGAAATTACCCATTTGAGGACTCCTAGGCCCCTCGGGCGTGCATCCATTTCCCTCCAAGGTCACTGAGGACCTCCAGACACCCCCCACGCCGTGGTCCCGCTGAGCAACATCGAGGCCCATTGCTCTGCCCCTCGGAGGCCCTGTGTGCGTGCCGAGTGATGGGCAACACTCTGCACGTTCCTTGAGGAGAGCTACATTTCCAGAGCCCTCAAACAGCCTCAGGACCAGATTTCTGGTGAGTCCGAAGCTCCCAGGAAATATTTGTCGTCGCCCTTGTGAGAGCTGCCGTGAGAAAACACTCTGCTTTGCCTCCTTCGCGGGCCTCGTACCTGAAGGCACTCTGCTCGAGGAGAACGTCAGCATCTCGCAATGCTGAGTCGCTAACGGGACAGCCAGATTGAGCACAGGCCTGGAGGGAAGGCCCTGACGTGAGGTGCAGAAGCGGAGCCGCGCAGCAGTTTCCATGAGGCCGTAGCCTCTGCTCTGCGTGTCTTTAACGGCAGTAGAGTTTCCTGGACACCTGGGAGGCTCGCGGGGGCACCCTGTTCCAGGCTGGAACACGGAGTACTCCCAGGCACCCCTGGGTCTGCTGAGCAACGTCCAGGCCCGGAGCCCTTTGGAGCCGCTCTCTATACGCCGAGTGTAGGGAAACGCCCTGCACTCTCTCCTGGAGCAGATTCGATTCCCCACCAAACCCACACTTTCACGAACAGACTTCTGGCACGTCTCACATGCCTTTGAGGTCTTACGCCTTGCCCTAGCCTGAGCCGCCCTGAGAGACCCCTCGGCCTCGCATTGCATCTAGGACCTCCTGCCTGAAATCACCCTGCCTCCAAGCGAAAGTCGGCTTGCGTTCTTACTGCGATTTAAGCCCTGTGCTTCCTGTGGCCCTGCAGGCTTTGGAATAGCCACAGGCCCCAGAGGCGTAACTAGGCAGGGCATTCCTTGGTTGAGGCAGTTCACTTGACCCAGAACACCCTGCTTCGGGGAGTTGGTTCAGGGAAGCAAACGCAGGGTAACATGTGTCTCTTTGGACTGGTTAGAAACCACAGGGAGGTAAGCTGAGTGTGCGCGTGGAAACGGGAGCCTGCTGCAACTATCCTTGCTTTCCCACTTGGAAGGCTGCATTCATGCTGCCTTGAAGCTGCCTGACGTCCCCTGCTGTTGACAGGCCTGGAAACCCGGTCGAAATGCTTCTGGGAAGAAAATGAGTTTGCTCCGTCTCAACCCGGTGCTTCCATGGCCGCGGTGGTGGTTAGCCTGACAAGCTCCAGAGCGAAAGGGAAACTCAACGTGAGAATTTGCCTCCAGTTTAGGTCCTGCGTAGCCGGGTAGGAAGGGCGGCATGCAGCAGTTTCCATGAGTTCGTAGTCCCCGTTCGGGTTTATTTTAACGAAATTACCCATTTGAGGACTCCTAGGCCCCTCGGCTGTGCATCCATTTCCCTCCAAGGTCACTGAGGACCTCCAGACACCCCCCACGCCGTGGTCCCGCTGAGCAACATCGAGGCCCATTGCTCTGCCCCTCGGAGGCCCTGTGTGCGTGCCGAGTGATGGGCAACACTCTGCACGTTCCTTGAGGAGAGCTACATTTCCAGAGCCCTCAAACAGCCTCAGGACCAGATTTCTGGTGAGTCCGAAGCTCCCAGGAAATATTTGTCGTCGCCCTTGTGAGAGCTGCCGTGAGAAAACACTCTGCTTTGCCTCCTTCGCGGGCCTCGTACCTGAAGGCACTCTGCTCGAGGAGAACGTCAGCATCTCGCAATGCTGAGTCGCTAACGGGACAGCCAGATTGAGCACAGGCCTGGAGGGAAGGCCCTGACGTGAGGTGCAGAAGCGGAGCCGCGCAGCAGTTTCCATGAGGCCGTAGCCTCTGCTCTGCGTGTCTTTAACGGCAGTAGAGTTTCCTGGACACCTGGGAGGCTCGCGGGGGCACCCTGTTCCAGGCTGGAACACGGAGTACTCCCAGGCACCCCTGGGTCTGCTGAGCAACGTCCAGGCCCGGAGCCCTTTGGAGCCGCTCTCTATACGCCGAGTGTAGGGAAACGCCCTGCACTCTCTCCTGGAGCAGATTCGATTCCCCACCAAACCCACACTTTCACGAACAGACTTCTGGCACGTCTCACATGCCTTTGAGGTCTTACGCCTTGCCCTAGCCTGAGCTGCCCTGAGAGACCCCTCGGCCTCGCATTGCATCTAGGACCTCCTGCCTGAAATCACCCTGCCTCCAAGCGAAAGTCGCCTTGCGTTCTTACTGCGATTTAAGCCCTGTGCTTCCTGTGGCCCTGCAGGCTTTGGAATAGCCACAGGCCCCAGAGGCGTAACTAGGCAGGGCATTCCTTGGTTGAGGCAGTTCACTTGACCCAGAACACCCTGCTTCGGGGAGTTGGTTCAGGGAAGCAAACGCAGGGTAACATGTGTCTCTTTGGACTGGTTAGAAACCACAGGGAGGTAAGCTGAGTGTGCGCGTGGAAACGGGAGCCTGCTGCAACTATCCTTGCTTTCCCACTTGGAAGGCTGCATTCATGCTGCCTTGAAGCTGCCTGACGTCCCCTGCTGTTGACAGGCCTGGAAACCCGGTCGAAATGCTTCTGGGAAGAAAATGAGTTTGCTCCGTCTCAACCCGGTGCTTCCATGGCCGCGGTGGTGGTTAGCCTGACAAGCTCCAGAGCGAAAGGGAAACTCAACGTGAGAATTTGCCTCCAGTTTAGGTCCTGCGTAGCCGGGTAGGAAGGGCGGCATGCAGCAGTTTCCATGAGTTCGTAGTCCCCGTTCGGGTTTATTTTAACGAAATTACCCATTTGAGGACTCCTAGGCCCCTCGGCTGTGCATCCATTTCCCTCCAAGGTCACTGAGGACCTCCAGACACCCCCCACGCCGTGGTCCCGCTGAGCAACATCGAGGCCCATTGCTCTGCCCCTCGGAGGCCCTGTGTGCGTGCCGAGTGATGGGCAACACTCTGCACGTTCCTTGAGGAGAGCTACATTTCCAGAGCCCTCAAACAGCCTCAGGACCAGATTTCTGGTGAGTCCGAAGCTCCCAGGAAATATTTGTCGTCGCCCTTGTGAGAGCTGCCGTGAGAAAACACTCTGCTTTGCCTCCTTCGCGGGCCTCGTACCTGAAGGCACTCTGCTCGAGGAGAACGTCAGCATCTCGCAATGCTGAGTCGCTAACGGGACAGCCAGATTGAGCACAGGCCTGGAGGGAAGGCCCTGACGTGAGGTGCAGAAGCGGAGCCGCGCAGCAGTTTCCATGAGGCCGTAGCCTCTGCTCTGCGTGTCTTTAACGGCAGTAGAGTTTCCTGGACACCTGGGAGGCTCGCGGGGGCACCCTGTTCCAGGCTGGAACACGGAGTACTCCCAGGCACCCCTGGGTCTGCTGAGCAACGTCCAGGCCCGGAGCCCTTTGGAGCCGCTCTCTATACGCCGAGTGTAGGGAAACGCCCTGCACTCTCTCCTGGAGCAGATTCGATTCCCCACCAAACCCACACTTTCACGAACAGAC
Organism: Orcinus orca; assembly: GCF_937001465.1. Lineage (NCBI taxonomy): Eukaryota > Metazoa > Chordata > Mammalia > Artiodactyla > Delphinidae > Orcinus > Orcinus orca. The sequence goes on along the minus strand of NW_026044069.1, from coordinate 580,274 downwards.
TTCTGGCACGTCTCACATGCCTTTGAGGTCTTACGCCTTGCCCTAGCCTGAGCTGCCCTGAGAGACCCCTCGGCCTCGCATTGCATCTAGGACCTCCTGCCTGAAATCACCCTGCCTCCAAGCGAAAGTCGCCTTGCGTTCTTACTGCGATTTAAGCCCTGTGCTTCCTGTGGCCCTGCAGGCTTTGGAATAGCCACAGGCCCCAGAGGCGTAACTAGGCAGGGCATTCCTTGGTTGAGGCAGTTCACTTGACCCAGAACACCCTGCTTCGGGGAGTTGGTTCAGGGAAGCAAACGCAGGGTAACATGTGTCTCTTTGGACTGGTTAGAAACCACAGGGAGGTAAGCTGAGTGTGCGCGTGGAAACGGGAGCCTGCTGCAACTATCCTTGCTTTCCCACTTGGAAGGCTGCATTCATGCTGCCTTGAAGCTGCCTGACGTCCCCTGCTGTTGACAGGCCTGGAAACCCGGTCGAAATGCTTCTGGGAAGAAAATGAGTTTGCTCCGTCTCAACCCGGTGCTTCCATGGCCGCGGTGGTGGTTAGCCTGACAAGCTCCAGAGCGAAAGGGAAACTCAACGTGAGAATTTGCCTCCAGTTTAGGTCCTGCGTAGCCGGGTAGGAAGGGCGGCATGCAGCAGTTTCCATGAGTTCGTAGTCCCCGTTCGGGTTTATTTTAACGAAATTACCCATTTGAGGACTCCTAGGCCCCTCGGCTGTGCATCCATTTCCCTCCAAGGTCACTGAGGACCTCCAGACACCCCCCACGCCGTGGTCCCGCTGAGCAACATCGAGGCCCATTGCTCTGCCCCTCGGAGGCCCTGTGTGCGTGCCGAGTGATGGGCAACACTCTGCACGTTCCTTGAGGAGAGCTACATTTCCAGAGCCCTCAAACAGCCTCAGGACCAGATTTCTGGTGAGTCCGAAGCTCCCAGGAAATATTTGTCGTCGCCCTTGTGAGAGCTGCCGTGAGAAAACACTCTGCTTTGCCTCCTTCGCGGGCCTCGTACCTGAAGGCACTCTGCTCGAGGAGAACGTCAGCATCTCGCAATGCTGAGTCGCTAACGGGACAGCCAGATTGAGCACAGGCCTGGAGGGAAGGCCCTGACGTGAGGTGCAGAAGCGGAGCCGCGCAGCAGTTTCCATGAGGCCGTAGCCTCTGCTCTGCGTGTCTTTAACGGCAGTAGAGTTTCCTGGACACCTGGGAGGCTCGCGGGGGCACCCTGTTCCAGGCTGGAACACGGAGTACTCCCAGGCACCCCTGGGTCTGCTGAGCAACGTCCAGGCCCGGAGCCCTTTGGAGCCGCTCTCTATACGCCGAGTGTAGGGAAACGCCCTGCACTCTCTCCTGGAGCAGATTCGATTCCCCACCAAACCCACACTTTCACGAACAGACTTCTGGCACGTCTCACATGCCTTTGAGGTCTTACGCCTTGCCCTAGCCTGAGCCGCCCTGAGAGACCCCTCGGCCTCGCATTGCATCTAGGACCTCCTGCCTGAAATCACCCTGCCTCCAAGCGAAAGTCGCCTTGCGTTCTTACTGCGATTTAAGCCCTGTGCTTCCTGTGGCCCTGCAGGCTTTGGAATAGCCACAGGCCCCAGAGGCGTAACTAGGCAGGGCATTCCTTGGTTGAGGCAGTTCACTTGACCCAGAACACCCTGCTTCGGGGAGTTGGTTCAGGGAAGCAAACGCAGGGTAACATGTGTCTCTTTGGACTGGTTAGAAACCACAGGGAGGTAAGCTGAGTGTGCGCGTGGAAACGGGAGCCTGCTGCAACTATCCTTGCTTTCCCACTTGGAAGGCTGCATTCATGCTGCCTTGAAGCTGCCTGACGTCCCCTGCTGTTGACAGGCCTGGAAACCCGGTCGAAATGCTTCTGGGAAGAAAATGAGTTTGCTCCGTCTCAACCCGGTGCTTCCATGGCCGCGGTGGTGGTTAGCCTGACAAGCTCCAGAGCGAAAGGGAAACTCAACGTGAGAATTTGCCTCCAGTTTAGGTCCTGCGTAGCCGGGTAGGAAGGGCGGCATGCAGCAGTTTCCATGAGTTCGTAGTCACCGTTCGGGTTTATTTTAACGAAATTACCCATTTGAGGACTCCTAGGCCCCTCGGGCGTGCATCCATTTCCCTCCAAGGTCACTGAGGACCTCCAGACACCCCCCACGCCGTGGTCCCCCTGAGCAACATCGAGGCCCATTGCTCTGCCCCTCGGAGGCCCTGTGTGCGTGCCGAGTGATGGGCAACACTCTGCACGTTCCTTGAGGAGAGCTACATTTCCAGAGCCCTCAAACAGCCTCAGGACCAGATTTCTGGTGAGTCCGAAGCTCCCAGGAAATATTTGTCGTCGCCCTTGTGAGAGCTGCCGTGAGAAAACACTCTGCTTTGCCTCCTTCGCGGGCCTCGTACCTGAAGGCACTCTGCTCGAGGAGAACGTCAGCATCTCGCAATGCTGAGTCGCTAACGGGACAGCCAGATTGAGCACAGGCCTGGAGGGAAGGCCCTGACGTGAGGTGCAGAAGCGGAGCCGCGCAGCAGTTTCCATGAGGCCGTAGCCTCTGCTCTGCGTGTCTTTAACGGCAGTAGAGTTTCCTGGACACCTGGGAGGCTCGCGGGGGCACCCTGTTCCAGGCTGGAACACGGAGTACTCCCAGGCACCCCTGGGTCTGCTGAGCAACGTCCAGGCACGGAGCCCTTTGGAGCCGCTCTCTATACGCCGAGTGTAGGGAAACGCCCTGCACTCTCTCCTGGAGCAGATTCGATTCCCCACCAAACCCACACTTTCACGAACAGACTTCTGGCACGTCTCACATGCCTTTGAGGTCTTACGCCTTGCCCTAGCCTGAGCTGCCCTGAGAGACCCCTCGGCCTCGCATTGCATCTAGGACCTCCTGCCTGAAATCACCCTGCCTCCAAGCGAAAGTCGGCTTGCGTTCTTACTGCGATTTAAGCCCTGTGCTTCCTGTGGCCCTGCAGGCTTTGGAATAGCCACAGGCCCCAGAGGCGTAACTAGGCAGGGCATTCCTTGGTTGAGGCAGTTCACTTGACCCAGAACACCCTACTTCGGGGAGTTGGTTCAGGGAAGCAAACGCAAGGTAACATGTGTCTCTTTGGACTGGTTAGAAACCACAGGGAGGTAAGCTGAGTGTGCGCGTGGAAACGGGAGCCTGCTGGAACTATCCTTGCTTTCCCACTTGGAAGGCTGCATTCATGCTGCCTTGAAGCTGCCTGACGTCCCCTGCTGTTGACAGGCCTGGAAACCCGGTCGAAATGCTTCTGGGAAGAAAATGAGTTTGCTCCGTCTCAACCCGGTGCTTCCATGGCCGCGGTGGTGGTTAGCCTGACAAGCTCCAGAGCGAAAGGGAAACTCAACGTGAGAATTTGCCCCCAGTTTAGGCCCTGCGTAGCCGGGCAGGAAGGGCGGCATGCAGCAGTTTCCATGAGTTCGTAGTCCCCGTTCGGGTTTATTTTAACGAAATTACCCATTTGAGGACTCCTAGGCCCCTCGGGCGTGCATCCATTTCCCTCCAAGGTCACTGAGGACCTTCAGACACCCCCCACGCCGTGGTCCCGCTGAGCAACATCGAGGCCCATTGCTCTGCCCCTCGGAGGCCCTGTGTGCGTGCCGAGTGATGGGCAACACTCTGCACGTTCCTTGAGGAGAGCTACATTTCCAGAGCCCTCAAACAGCCTCAGGACCAGATTTCTGGTGAGTCCGAAGCTCCCAGGAAATATTTGTCGTCGCCCTTGTGAGAGCTGCCGTGAGAAAACACTCTGCTTTGCCTCCTTCGCGGGCCTCGTACCTGAAGGCACTCTGCTCGAGGAGAACGTCAGCATCTCGCAATGCTGAGTCGCTAACGGGACAGCCAGATTGAGCACAGGCCTGGAGGGAAGGCCCTGACGTGAGGTGCAGAAGCGGAGCCGCGCAGCAGTTTCCATGAGGCCGTAGCCTCTGCTCTGCGTGTCTTTAACGGCAGTAGAGTTTCCTGGACACCTGGGAGGCTCGCGGGGGCACCCTGTTCCAGGCTGGAACACGGAGTACTCCCAGGCACCCCTGGGTCTGCTGAGCAACGTCCAGGCCCGGAGCCCTTTGGAGCCGCTCTCTATACGCCGAGTGTAGGGAAACGCCCTGCACTCTCTCCTGGAGCAGATTCGATTCCCCACCAAACCCACACTTTCACGAACAGACTTCTGGCACGTCTCACATGCCTTTGAGGTCTTACGCCTTGCCCTAGCCTGAGCTGCCCTGAGAGACCCCTCGGCCTCGCATTGCATCTAGGACCTCCTGCCTGAAATCACCCTGCCTCCAAGCGAAAGTCGGCTTGCGTTCTTACTGCGATTTAAGCCCTGTGCTTCCTGTGGCCCTGCAGGCTTTGGAATAGCCACAGGCCCCAGAGGCGTAACTAGGCAGGGCATTCCTTGGTTGAGGCAGTTCACTTGACCCAGAACACCCTGCTTCGGGGAGTTGGTTCAGGGAAGCAAAAGGAAGGTAACATGTGTCTCTTTGGACTGGTTAGAAACCACAGGGAGGTAAGCTGAGTGTGCGCGAGGAAACGGGAGCCTGCTGGAACTATCCTTGCTTTCCCACTTGGAAGGCTGCATTCATGCTGCCTTGAAGCTGCCTGACGTCCCCTGCTGTTGACAGGCCTGGAAACCCGGTAGAAATGCTTCTGGGAAGAAAATGAGTTTGCTCCGTCTCAACCCGGTGCGTCCATGGCCGCGGTGGTGGTTAGCCTGACAAGCTCCAGAGCGAAAGGGAAACTCAACGTGAGAATTTGCCCCCAGTTTAGGCCCTGCGTAGCCGGGCAGGAAGGGCGGCATGCAGCAGTTTCCATGAGTTCGTAGTCCCCGTTCGGGTTTATTTTAACGAAATTACCCATTTGAGGACTCCTAGGCCCCTCGGGCGTGCATCCATTTCCCTCCAAGGTCACTGAGGACCTCCAGACACCCCCCACGCCGTGGTCCCGCTGAGCAACATCGAGGCCCATTGCTCTGCCCCTCGGAGGCCCTGTGTGCGTGCCGAGTGATGGGCAACACTCTGCACGTTCCTTGAGGAGAGCTACATTTCCAGAGCCCTCAAACAGCCTCAGGACCAGATTTCTGGTGAGTCCGAAGCTCCCAGGAAATATTTGTCGTCGCCCTTGTGAGAGCTGCCGTGAGAAAACACTCTGCTTTGCCTCCTTCGCGGGCCTCGTACCTGAAGGCACTCTGCTCGAGGAGAACGTCAGCATCTCGCAATGCTGAGTCGCTAACGGGACAGCCAGATTGATCACAGGCCTGGAGGGAAGGCCCTGACGTGAGGTGCAGAAGCGGAGCCGCGCAGCAGTTTCCATGAGGCCGTAGCCTCTGCTCTGCGTGTCTTTAACGGCAGTAGAGTTTCCTGGACACCTGGGAGGCTCGCGGGGGCACCCTGTTCCAGGCTGGAACACGGAGTACTCCCAGGCACCCCTGGGTCTGCTGAGCAACGTCCAGGCCCGGAGCCCTTTGGAGCCGCTCTCTATACGCCGAGTGTAGGGAAACGCCCTGCACTCTCTCCTGGAGCAGATTCGATTCCCCACCAAACCCACACTTTCACGAACAGACTTCTGGCACGTCTCACATGCCTTTGAGGTCTTACGCCTTGCCCTAGCCTGAGCCGCCCTGAGAGACCCCTCGGCCTCGCATTGCATCTAGGACCTCCTGCCTGAAATCACCCTGCCTCCAAGCGAAAGTCGGCTTGCGTTCTTACTGCGATTTAAGCCCTGTGCTTCCTGTGGCCCTGCAGGCTTTGGAATAGCCACAGGCCCCAGAGGCGTAACTAGGCAGGGCATTCCTTGGTTGAGGCAGTTCACTTGACCCAGAACACCCTGCTTCGGGGAGTTGGTTCAGGGAAGCAAACGCAGGGTAACATGTGTCTCTTTGGACTGGTTAGAAACCACAGGGAGGTAAGCTGAGTGTGCGCGTGGAAACGGGAGCCTGCTGCAACTATCCTTGCTTTCCCACTTGGAAGGCTGCATTCATGCTGCCTTGAAGCTGCCTGACGTCCCCTGCTGTTGACAGGCCTGGAAACCCGGTCGAAATGCTTCTGGGAAGAAAATGAGTTTGCTCCGTCTCAACCCGGTGCTTCCATGGCCGCGGTGGTGGTTAGCCTGACAAGCTCCAGAGCGAAAGGGAAACTCAACGTGAGAATTTGCCTCCAGTTTAGGTCCTGCGTAGCCGGGTAGGAAGGGCGGCATGCAGCAGTTTCCATGAGTTCGTAGTCCCCGTTCGGGTTTATTTTAACGAAATTACCCATTTGAGGACTCCTAGGCCCCTCGGCTGTGCATCCATTTCCCTCCAAGGTCACTGAGGACCTCCAGACACCCCCCACGCCGTGGTCCCGCTGAGCAACATCGAGGCCCATTGCTCTGCCCCTCGGAGGCCCTGTGTGCGTGCCGAGTGATGGGCAACACTCTGCACGTTCCTTGAGGAGAGCTACATTTCCAGAGCCCTCAAACAGCCTCAGGACCAGATTTCTGGTGAGTCCGAAGCTCCCAGGAAATATTTGTCGTCGCCCTTGTGAGAGCTGCCGTGAGAAAACACTCTGCTTTGCCTCCTTCGCGGGCCTCGTACCTGAAGGCACTCTGCTCGAGGAGAACGTCAGCATCTCGCAATGCTGAGTCGCTAACGGGACAGCCAGATTGAGCACAGGCCTGGAGGGAAGGCCCTGACGTGAGGTGCAGAAGCGGAGCCGCGCAGCAGTTTCCATGAGGCCGTAGCCTCTGCTCTGCGTGTCTTTAACGGCAGTAGAGTTTCCTGGACACCTGGGAGGCTCGCGGGGGCACCCTGTTCCAGGCTGGAACACGGAGTACTCCCAGGCACCCCTGGGTCTGCTGAGCAACGTCCAGGCCCGGAGCCCTTTGGAGCCGCTCTCTATACGCCGAGTGTAGGGAAACGCCCTGCACTCTCTCCTGGAGCAGATTCGATTCCCCACCAAACCCACACTTTCACGAACAGACTTCTGGCACGTCTCACATGCCTTTGAGGTCTTACGCCTTGCCCTAGCCTGAGCTGCCCTGAGAGACCCCTCGGCCTCGCATTGCATCTAGGACCTCCTGCCTGAAATCACCCTGCCTCCAAGCGAAAGTCGCCTTGCGTTCTTACTGCGATTTAAGCCCTGTGCTTCCTGTGGCCCTGCAGGCTTTGGAATAGCCACAGGCCCCAGAGGCGTAACTAGGCAGGGCATTCCTTGGTTGAGGCAGTTCACTTGACCCAGAACACCCTGCTTCGGGGAGTTGGTTCAGGGAAGCAAACGCAGGGTAACATGTGTCTCTTTGGACTGGTTAGAAACCACAGGGAGGTAAGCTGAGTGTGCGCGTGGAAACGGGAGCCTGCTGCAACTATCCTTGCTTTCCCACTTGGAAGGCTGCATTCATGCTGCCTTGAAGCTGCCTGACGTCCCCTGCTGTTGACAGGCCTGGAAACCCGGTCGAAATGCTTCTGGGAAGAAAATGAGTTTGCTCCGTCTCAACCCGGTGCTTCCATGGCCGCGGTGGTGGTTAGCCTGACAAGCTCCAGAGCGAAAGGGAAACTCAACGTGAGAATTTGCCTCCAGTTTAGGTCCTGCGTAGCCGGGTAGGAAGGGCGGCATGCAGCAGTTTCCATGAGTTCGTAGTCCCCGTTCGGGTTTATTTTAACGAAATTACCCATTTGAGGACTCCTAGGCCCCTCGGCTGTGCATCCATTTCCCTCCAAGGTCACTGAGGACCTCCAGACACCCCCCACGCCGTGGTCCCGCTGAGCAACATCGAGGCCCATTGCTCTGCCCCTCGGAGGCCCTGTGTGCGTGCCGAGTGATGGGCAACACTCTGCACGTTCCTTGAGGAGAGCTACATTTCCAGAGCCCTCAAACAGCCTCAGGACCAGATTTCTGGTGAGTCCGAAGCTCCCAGGAAATATTTGTCGTCGCCCTTGTGAGAGCTGCCGTGAGAAAACACTCTGCTTTGCCTCCTTCGCGGGCCTCGTACCTGAAGGCACTCTGCTCGAGGAGAACGTCAGCATCTCGCAATGCTGAGTCGCTAACGGGACAGCCAGATTGAGCACAGGCCTGGAGGGAAGGCCCTGACGTGAGGTGCAGAAGCGGAGCCGCGCAGCAGTTTCCATGAGGCCGTAGCCTCTGCTCTGCGTGTCTTTAACGGCAGTAGAGTTTCCTGGACACCTGGGAGGCTCGCGGGGGCACCCTGTTCCAGGCTGGAACACGGAGTACTCCCAGGCACCCCTGGGTCTGCTGAGCAACGTCCAGGCCCGGAGCCCTTTGGAGCCGCTCTCTATACGCCGAGTGTAGGGAAACGCCCTGCACTCTCTCCTGGAGCAGATTCGATTCCCCACCAAACCCACACTTTCACGAACAGACTTCTGGCACGTCTCACATGCCTTTGAGGTCTTACGCCTTGCCCTAGCCTGAGCCGCCCTGAGAGACCCCTCGGCCTCGCATTGCATCTAGGACCTCCTGCCTGAAATCACCCTGCCTCCAAGCGAAAGTCGCCTTGCGTTCTTACTGCGATTTAAGCCCTGTGCTTCCTGTGGCCCTGCAGGCTTTGGAATAGCCACAGGCCCCAGAGGCGTAACTAGGCAGGGCATTCCTTGGTTGAGGCAGTTCACTTGACCCAGAACACCCTGCTTCGGGGAGTTGGTTCAGGGAAGCAAACGCAGGGTAACATGTGTCTCTTTGGACTGGTTAGAAACCACAGGGAGGTAAGCTGAGTGTGCGCGTGGAAACGGGAGCCTGCTGCAACTATCCTTGCTTTCCCACTTGGAAGGCTGCATTCATGCTGCCTTGAAGCTGCCTGACGTCCCCTGCTGTTGACAGGCCTGGAAACCCGGTCGAAATGCTTCTGGGAAGAAAATGAGTTTGCTCCGTCTCAACCCGGTGCTTCCATGGCCGCGGTGGTGGTTAGCCTGACAAGCTCCAGAGCGAAAGGGAAACTCAACGTGAGAATTTGCCTCCAGTTTAGGTCCTGCGTAGCCGGGTAGGAAGGGCGGCATGCAGCAGTTTCCATGAGTTCGTAGTCCCCGTTCGGGTTTATTTTAACGAAATTACCCATTTGAGGACTCCTAGGCCCCTCGGGCGTGCATCCATTTCCCTCCAAGGTCACTGAGGACCTCCAGACACCCCCCACGCCGTGGTCCCCCTGAGCAACATCGAGGCCCATTGCTCTGCCCCTCGGAGGCCCTGTGTGCGTGCCGAGTGATGGGCAACACTCTGCACGTTCCTTGAGGAGAGCTACATTTCCAGAGCCCTCAAACAGCCTCAGGACCAGATTTCTGGTGAGTCCGAAGCTCCCAGGAAATATTTGTCGTCGCCCTTGTGAGAGCTGCCGTGAGAAAACACTCTGCTTTGCCTCCTTCGCGGGCCTCGTACCTGAAGGCACTCTGCTCGAGGAGAACGTCAGCATCTCGCAATGCTGAGTCGCTAACGGGACAGCCAGATTGAGCACAGGCCTGGAGGGAAGGCCCTGACGTGAGGTGCAGAAGCGGAGCCGCGCAGCAGTTTCCATGAGGCCGTAGCCTCTGCTCTGCGTGTCTTTAACGGCAGTAGAGTTTCCTGGACACCTGGGAGGCTCGCGGGGGCACCCTGTTCCAGGCTGGAACACGGAGTACTCCCAGGCACCCCTGGGTCTGCTGAGCAACGTCCAGGCACGGAGCCCTTTGGAGCCGCTCTCTATACGCCGAGTGTAGGGAAACGCCCTGCACTCTCTCCTGGAGCAGATTCGATTCCCCACCAAACCCACACTTTCACGAACAGACTTCTGGCACGTCTCACATGCCTTTGAGGTCTTACGCCTTGCCCTAGCCTGAGCTGCCCTGAGAGACCCCTCGGCCTCGCATTGCATCTAGGACCTCCTGCCTGAAATCACCCTGCCTCCAAGCGAAAGTCGGCTTGCGTTCTTACTGCGATTTAAGCCCTGTGCTTCCTGTGGCCCTGCAGGCTTTGGAATAGCCACAGGCCCCAGAGGCGTAACTAGGCAGGGCATTCCTTGGTTGAGGCAGTTCACTTGACCCAGAACACCCTACTTCGGGGAGTTGGTTCAGGGAAGCAAACGCAAGGTAACATGTGTCTCTTTGGACTGGTTAGAAACCACAGGGAGGTAAGCTGAGTGTGCGCGTGGAAACGGGAGCCTGCTGGAACTATCCTTGCTTTCCCACTTGGAAGGCTGCATTCATGCTGCCTTGAAGCTGCCTGACGTCCCCTGCTGTTGACAGGCCTGGAAACCCGGTCGAAATGCTTCTGGGAAGAAAATGAGTTTGCTCCGTCTCAACCCGGTGCTTCCATGGCCGCGGTGGTGGTTAGCCTGACAAGCTCCAGAGCGAAAGGGAAACTCAACGTGAGAATTTGCCCCCAGTTTAGGCCCTGCGTAGCCGGGCAGGAAGGGCGGCATGCAGCAGTTTCCATGAGTTCGTAGTCCCCGTTCGGGTTTATTTTAACGAAATTACCCATTTGAGGACTCCTAGGCCCCTCGGGCGTGCATCCATTTCCCTCCAAGGTCACTGAGGACCTTCAGACACCCCCCACGCCGTGGTCCCGCTGAGCAACATCGAGGCCCATTGCTCTGCCCCTCGGAGGCCCTGTGTGCGTGCCGAGTGATGGGCAACACTCTGCACGTTCCTTGAGGAGAGCTACATTTCCAGAGCCCTCAAACAGCCTCAGGACCAGATTTCTGGTGAGTCCGAAGCTCCCAGGAAATATTTGTCGTCGCCCTTGTGAGAGCTGCCGTGAGAAAACACTCTGCTTTGCCTCCTTCGCGGGCCTCGTACCTGAAGGCACTCTGCTCGAGGAGAACGTCAGCATCTCGCAATGCTGAGTCGCTAACGGGACAGCCAGATTGAGCACAGGCCTGGAGGGAAGGCCCTGACGTGAGGTGCAGAAGCGGAGCCGCGCAGCAGTTTCCATGAGGCCGTAGCCTCTGCTCTGCGTGTCTTTAACGGCAGTAGAGTTTCCTGGACACCTGGGAGGCTCGCGGGGGCACCCTGTTCCAGGCTGGAACACGGAGTACTCCCAGGCACCCCTGGGTCTGCTGAGCAACGTCCAGGCCCGGAGCCCTTTGGAGCCGCTCTCTATACGCCGAGTGTAGGGAAACGCCCTGCACTCTCTCCTGGAGCAGATTCGATTCCCCACCAAACCCACACTTTCACGAACAGACTTCTGGCACGTCTCACATGCCTTTGAGGTCTTACGCCTTGCCCTAACCTGAGCTGCCCTGAGAGACCCCTCGGCCTCGCATTGCATCTAGGACCTCCTGCCTGAAATCACCCTGCCTCCAAGCGAAAGTCGGCTTGCGTTCTTACTGCGATTTAAGCCCTGTGCTTCCTGTGGCCCTGCAGGCTTTGGAATAGCCACAGGCCCCAGAGGCGTAACTAGGCAGGGCATTCCTTGGTTGAGGCAGTTCACTTGACCCAGAACACCCTGCTTCGGGGAGTTGGTTCAGGGAAGCAAAAGGAAGGTAACATGTGTCTCTTTGGACTGGTTAGAAACCACAGGGAGGTAAGCTGAGTGTGCGCGAGGAAACGGGAGCCTGCTGGAACTATCCTTGCTTTCCCACTTGGAAGGCTGCATTCATGCTGCCTTGAAGCTGCCTGACGTCCCCTGCTGTTGACAGGCCTGGAAACCCGGTAGAAATGCTTCTGGGAAGAAAATGAGTTTGCTCCGTCTCAACCCGGTGCGTCCATGGCCGCGGTGGTGGTTAGCCTGACAAGCTCCAGAGCGAAAGGGAAACTCAACGTGAGAATTTGCCCCCAGTTTAGGCCCTGCGTAGCCGGGCAGGAAGGGCGGCATGCAGCAGTTTCCATGAGTTCGTAGTCCCCGTTCGGGTTTATTTTAACGAAATTACCCATTTGAGGACTCCTAGGCCCCTCGGGCGTGCATCCATTTCCCTCCAAGGTCACTGAGGACCTCCAGACACCCCCCACGCCGTGGTCCCGCTGAGCAACATCGAGGCCCATTGCTCTGCCCCTCGGAGGCCCTGTGTGCGTGCCGAGTGATGGGCAACACTCTGCACGTTCCTTGAGGAGAGCTACATTTCCAGAGCCCTCAAACAGCCTCAGGACCAGATTTCTGGTGAGTCCGAAGCTCCCAGGAAATATTTGTCGTCGCCCTTGTGAGAGCTGCCGTGAGAAAACACTCTGCTTTGCCTCCTTCGCGGGCCTCGTACCTGAAGGCACTCTGCTCGAGGAGAACGTCAGCATCTCGCAATGCTGAGTCGCTAACGGGACAGCCAGATTGATCACAGGCCTGGAGGGAAGGCCCTGACGTGAGGTGCAGAAGCGGAGCCGCGCAGCAGTTTCCATGAGGCCGTAGCCTCTGCTCTGCGTGTCTTTAACGGCAGTAGAGTTTCCTGGACACCTGGGAGGCTCGCGGGGGCACCCTGTTCCAGGCTGGAACACGGAGTACTCCCAGGCACCCCTGGGTCTGCTGAGCAACGTCCAGGCCCGGAGCCCTTTGGAGCCGCTCTCTATACGCCGAGTGTAGGGAAACGCCCTGCACTCTCTCCTGGAGCAGATTCGATTCCCCACCAAACCCACACTTTCACGAACAGACTTCTGGCACGTCTCACATGCCTTTGAGGTCTTACGCCTTGCCCTAGCCTGAGCTGCCCTGAGAGACCCCTCGGCCTCGCATTGCATCTAGGACCTCCTGCCTGAAATCACCCTGCCTCCAAGCGAAAGTCGCCTTGCGTTCTTACTGCGATTTAAGCCCTGTGCTTCCTGTGGCCCTGCAGGCTTTGGAATAGCCACAGGCCCCAGAGGCGTAACTAGGCAGGGCATTCCTTGGTTGAGGCAGTTCACTTGACCCAGAACACCCTACTTCGGGGAGTTGGTTCAGGGAAGCAAACGCAGGGTAACATGTGTCTCTTTGGACTGGTTAGAAACCACAGGGAGGTAAGCTGAGTGTGCGCGTGGAAACGGGAGCCTGCTGCAACTATCCTTGCTTTCCCACTTGGAAGGCTGCATTCATGCTGCCTTGAAGCTGCCTGACGTCCCCTGCTGTTGACAGGCCTGGAAACCCGGTCGAAATGCTTCTGGGAAGAAGATGAGTTTGCTCCGTCTCAACCCGGTGCTTCCATGGCCGCGGTGGTGGTTAGCCTGACAAGCTCCAGAGCGAAAGGGAAACTCAACGTGAGAATTTGCCCCCAGTTTAGGCCCTGCGTAGCCGGGCAGGAAGGGCGGCATGCAGCAGTTTCCATGAGTTCGTAGTCCCCGTTCGGGTTTATTTTAACGAAATTACCCATTTGAGGACTCCTAGGCCCCTCGGGCGTGCATCCATTTCCCTCCAAGGTCACTGAGGACCTCCAGACACCCCCCCACGCCGTGGTCCCGCTGAGCAACATCGAGGCCCATTGCTCTGCCCCTCGGAGGCCCTGTGTGCGTGCCGAGTGATGGGCAACACTCTGCACGTTCCTTGAGGAGAGCTACATTTCCAGAGCCCTCAAACAGCCTCAGGACCAGATTTCTGGTGAGTCCGAAGCTCCCAGGAAATATTTGTCGTCGCCCTTGTGAGAGCTGCCGTGAGAAAACACTCTGCTTTGCCTCCTTCGCGGGCCTCGTACCTGAAGGCACTCTGCTCGAGGAGAACGTCAGCATCTCGCAATGCTGAGTCGCTAACGGGACAGCCAGATTGAGCACAGGCCTGGAGGGAAGGCCCTGACGTGAGGTGCAGAAGCGGAGCCGCGCAGCAGTTTCCATGAGGCCGTAGCCTCTGCTCTGCGTGTCTTTAACGGCAGTAGAGTTTCCTGGACACCTGGGAGGCTCGCGGGGGCACCCTGTTCCAGGCTGGAACACGGAGTACTCCCAGGCACCCCTGGGTCTGCTGAGCAACGTCCAGGCACGGAGCCCTTTGGAGCCGCTCTCTATACGCCGAGTGTAGGGAAACGCCCTGCACTCTCTCCTGGAGCAGATTCGATTCCCCACCAAACCCACACTTTCACGAACAGACTTCTGGCACGTCTCACATGCCTTTGAGGTCTTACGCCTTGCCCTAGCCTGAGCTGCCCTGAGAGACCCCTCGGCCTCGCATTGCATCTAGGACCTCCTGCCTGAAATCACCCTGCCTCCAAGCGAAAGTCGGCTTGTGTTCTTACTGCGATTTAAGCCCTGTGCTTCCTGTGGCCCTGCAGGCTTTGGAATAGCCACAGGCCCCAGAGGCGTAACTAGGCAGGGCATTCCTTGGTTGAGGCAGTTCACTTGACCCAGAACACCCTACTTCGGGGAGTTGGTTCAGGGAAGCAAACGCAAGGTAACATGTGTCTCTTTGGACTGGTTAGAAACCACAGGGAGGTAAGCTGAGTGTGCGCGTGGAAACGGGAGCCTGCTGGAACTATCCTTGCTTTCCCACTTGGAAGGCTGCATTCATGCTGCCTTGAAGCTGCCTGACGTCCCCTGCTGTTGACAGGCCTGGAAACCCGGTAGAAATGCTTCTGGGAAGAAAATGAGTTTGCTCCGTCTCAACCCGGTGCTTCCATGGCCGCGGTGGTGGTTAGCCTGACAAGCTCCAGAGCGAAAGGGAAACTCAACGTGAGAATTTGCCCCCAGTTTAGGCCCTGCGTAGCCGGGCAGGAAGGGCGGCATGCAGCAGTTTCCATGAGTTCGTAGTCCCCGTTCGGGTTTATTTTAACGAAATTACCCATTTGAGGACTCCTAGGCCCCTCGGGCGTGCATCCATTTCCCTCCAAGGTCACTGAGGACCTCCAGACACCCCCCACGCCGTGGTCCCGCTGAGCAACATCGAGGCCCATTGCTCTGCCCCTCGGAGGCCCTGTGTGCGTGCCGAGTGATGGGCAACACTCTGCACGTTCCTTGAGGAGAGCTACATTTCCAGAGCCCTCAAACAGCCTCAGGACCAGATTTCTGGTGAGTCCGAAGCTCCCAGGAAATATTTGTCGTCGCCCTTGTGAGAGCTGCCGTGAGAAAACACTCTGCTTTGCCTCCTTCGCGGGCCTCGTACCTGAAGGCACTCTGCTCGAGGAGAACGTCAGCATCTCGCAATGCTGAGTCGCTAACGGGACAGCCAGATTGAGCACAGGCCTGGAGGGAAGGCCCTGACGTGAGGTGCAGAAGCGGAGCCGCGCAGCAGTTTCCATGAGGCCGTAGCCTCTGCTCTGCGTGTCTTTAACGGCAGTAGAGTTTCCTGGACACCTGGGAGGCTCGCGGGGGCACCCTGTTCCAGGCTGGAACACGGAGTACTCCCAGGCACCCCTGGGTCTGCTGAGCAACGTCCAGGCACGGAGCCCTTTGGAGCCGCTCTCTATACGCCGAGTGTAGGGAAACGCCCTGCACTCTCTCCTGGAGCAGATTCGATTCCCCACCAAACCCACACTTTCACGAACAGACTTCTGGCACGTCTCACATGCCTTTGAGGTCTTACGCCTTGCCCTAGCCTGAGCTGCCCTGAGAGACCCCTCGGCCTCGCATTGCATCTAGGACCTCCTGCCTGAAATCACCCTGCCTCCAAGCGAAAGTCGCCTTGCGTTCTTACTGCGATTTAAGCCCTGTGCTTCCTGTGGCCCTGCAGGCTTTGGAATAGCCACAGGCCCCAGAGGCGTAACTAGGCAGGGCATTCCTTGGTTGAGGCAGTTCACTTGACCCAGAACACCCTACTTCGGGGAGTTGGTTCAGGGAAGCAAACGCAGGGTAACATGTGTCTCTTTGGACTGGTTAGAAACCACAGGGAGGTAAGCTGAGTGTGCGCGTGGAAACGGGAGCCTGCTGGAACTATCCTTGCTTTCCCACTTGGAAGGCTGCATTCATGCTGCCTTGAAGCTGCCTGACGTCCCCTGTTGTTGACAGGCCTGGAAACCCGGTCGAAAGGCTTCTGGGAAGAAGATGAGTTTGCTCCGTCTCAACCCGGTGCTTCCATGGCCGCGGTGGTGGTTAGCCTGACAAGCTCCAGAGCGAAAGGGAAACTCAACGTGAGAATTTGCCCCCAGTTTAGGCCCTGCGTAGCCGGGCAGGAAGGGCGGCATGCAGCAGTTTCCATGAGTTCGTAGTCCCCGTTCGGGTTTATTTTAACGAAATTACCCATTTGAGGACTCCTAGGCCCCTCGGGCGTGCATCCATTTCCCTCCAAGGTCACTGAGGACCTCCAGACACCCCCCCACGCCGTGGTCCCGCTGAGCAACATCGAGGCCCATTGCTCTGCCCCTCGGAGGCCCTGTGTGCGTGCCGAGTGATGGGCAACACTCTGCACGTTCCTTGAGGAGAGCTACATTTCCAGAGCCCTCAAACAGCCTCAGGACCAGATTTCTGGTGAGTCCGAAGCTCCCAGGAAATATTTGTCGTCGCCCTTGTGAGAGCTGCCGTGAGAAAACACTCTGCTTTGCCTCCTTCGCGGGCCTCGTACCTGAAGGCACTCTGCTCGAGGAGAACGTCAGCATCTCGCAATGCTGAGTCGCTAACGGGACAGCCAGATTGAGCACAGGCCTGGAGGGAAGGCCCTGACGTGAGGTGCAGAAGCGGAGCCGCGCAGCAGTTTCCATGAGGCCGTAGCCTCTGCTCTGCGTGTCTTTAACGGCAGTAGAGTTTCCTGGACACCTGGGAGGCTCGCGGGGGCACCCTGTTCCAGGCTGGAACACGGAGTACTCCCAGGCACCCCTGGGTCTGCTGAGCAACGTCCAGGCCCGGAGCCCTTTGGAGCCGCTCTCTATACGCCGAGTGTAGGGAAACGCCCTGCACTCTCTCCTGGAGCAGATTCGATTCCCCACCAAACCCACACTTTCACGAACAGACTTCTGGCACGTCTCACATGCCTTTGAGGTCTTACGCCTTGCCCTAGCCTGAGCTGCCCTGAGAGACCCCTCGGCCTCGCATTGCATCTAGGACCTCCTGCCTGAAATCACCCTGCCTCCAAGCGAAAGTCGCCTTGCGTTCTTACTGCGATTTAAGCCCTGTGCTTCCTGTGGCCCTGCAGGCTTTGGAATAGCCACAGGCCCCAGAGGCGTAACTAGGCAGGGCATTCCTTGGTTGAGGCAGTTCACTTGACCCAGAACACCCTACTTCGGGGAGTTGGTTCAGGGAAGCAAACGCAGGGTAACATGTGTCTCTTTGGACTGGTTAGAAACCACAGGGAGGTAAGCTGAGTGTGCGCGTGGAAACGGGAGCCTGCTGGAACTATCCTTGCTTTCCCACTTGGAAGGCTGCATTCATGCTGCCTTGAAGCTGCCTGACGTCCCCTGCTGTTGACAGGCCTGGAAACCCGGTCGAAATGCTTCTGGGAAGAAGATGAGTTTGCTCCGTCTCAACCCGGTGCTTCCATGGCCGCGGTGGTGGTTAGCCTGACAAGCTCCAGAGCGAAAGGGAAACTCAACGTGAGAATTTGCCCCCAGTTTAGGCCCTGCGTAGCCGGGCAGGAAGGGCGGCATGCAGCAGTTTCCATGAGTTCGTAGTCCCCGTTCGGGTTTATTTTAACGAAATTACCCATTTGAGGACTCCTAGGCCCCTCGGGCGTGCATCCATTTCCCACCAAGGTCACTGAGGACCTTCAGACACCCCCCACGCCGTGGTCCCGCTGAGCAACATCGAGGCCCATTGCTCTGCCCCTCGGAGGCCCTGTGTGCGTGCTGAGTGATGGGCAACACTCTGCACGTTCCTTGAGGAGAGCTACATTTCCAGAGCCCTCAAACAGCCTCAGGACCAGATTTCTGGTGAGTCCGAAGCTCCCAGGAAATATTTGTCGTCGCCCTTGTGAGAGCTGCCGTGAGAAAACACTCTGCTTTGCCTCCTTCGCGGGCCTCGTACCTGAAGGCACTCTGCTCGAGGAGAACGTCAGCATCTCGCAATGCTGAGTCGCTAACGGGACAGCCAGATTGAGCACAGGCCTGGAGGGAAGGCCCTGACGTGAGGTGCAGAAGCGGAGCCGCGCAGCAGTTTCCATGAGGCCGTAGCCTCTGCTCTGCGTGTCTTTAACAGCAGTAGAGTTTCCTGGACACCTGGGAGGCTCGCGGGGGCACCCTGTTCCAGGCTGGAACACGGAGTACTCCCAGGCACCCCTGGGTCTGCTGAGCAACGTCCAGGCCCGGAGCCCTTTGGAGCCGCTCTCTATACGCCGAGTGTAGGGAAACGCCCTGCACTCTCTCCTGGAGCAGATTCGATTCCCCACCAAACCCACACTTTCACGAACAGACTTCTGGCACGTCTCACATGCCTTTGAGGTCTTACGCCTTGCCCTAGCCTGAGCTGCCCTGAGAGACCCCTCGGCCTCGCATTGCATCTAGGACCTCCTGCCTGAAATCACCCTGCCTCCAAGCGAAAGTCGCCTTGCGTTCTTACTGCGATTTAAGCCCTGTGCTTCCTGTGGCCCTGCAGGCTTTGGAATAGCCACAGGCCCCAGAGGCGTAACTAGGCAGGGCATTCCTTGGTTGAGGCAGTTCACTTGACCCAGAACACCCTGCTTCGGGGAGTTGGTTCAGGGAAGCAAACGCAGGGTAACATGTGTCTCTTTGGACTGGTTAGAAACCACAGGGAGGTAAGCTGAGTGTGCGCGTGGAAACGGGAGCGTGCTGGAACTATCCTTGCTTTCCCACTTGGAAGGCTGCATTCATGCTGCCTTGAAGCTGCCTGACGTCCCCTGCTGTTGACAGGCCTGGAAACCCGGTCGAAATGCTTCTGGGAAGAAAATGAGTTTGCTCCGTCTCAACCCGGTGCTTCCATGGCCGCGGTGGTGGTTAGCCTGACAAGCTCCAGAGCGAAAGGGAAACTCAACGTGAGAATTTGCCTCCAGTTTAGGTCCTGCGTAGCCGGGTAGGAAGGGCGGCATGCAGCAGTTTCCATGAGTTCGTAGTCACCGTTCGGGTTTATTTTAACGAAATTACCCATTTGAGGACTCCTAGGCCCCTCGGGCGTGCATCCATTTCCCTCCAAGGTCACTGAGGACCTCCAGACACCCCCCACGCCGTGGTCCCCCTGAGCAACATCGAGGCCCATTGCTCTGCCCCTCGGAGGCCCTGTGTGCGTGCCGAGTGATGGGCAACACTCTGCACGTTCCTTGAGGAGAGCTACATTTCCAGAGCCCTCAAACAGCCTCAGGACCAGATTTCTGGTGAGTCCGAAGCTCCCAGGAAATATTTGCCGTCGCCCTTGTGAGAGCTGCCGTGAGAAAACACTCTGCTTTGCCTCCTTCGCGGGCCTCGTACCTGAAGGCACTCTGCTCGAGGAGAACGTCAGCATCTCGCAATGCTGAGTCGCTAACGGGACAGCCAGATTGAGCACAGGCCTGGAGGGAAGACCCTGACGTGAGGTGCAGAAGCGGAGCCGCGCAGCAGTTTCCATGAGGCCGTAGCCTCTGCTCTGCGTGTCTTTAACGGCAGTAGAGTTTCCTGGACACCTGGGAGGCTCGCGGGGGCACCCTGTTCCAGGCTGGAACACGGAGTACTCCCAGGCACCCCTGGGTCTGCTGAGCAACGTCCAGGCCCGGAGCCCTTTGGAGCCGCTCTCTATACGCCGAGTGTAGGGAAACGCCCTGCACTCTCTCCTGGAGCAGATTCGATTCCCCACCAAACCCACACTTTCACGAACAGACTTCTGGCACGTCTCACATGCCTTTGAGGTCTTACGCCTTGCCCTAGCCTGAGCTGCCCTGAGAGACCCCTCGGCCTCGCATTGCATCTAGGACCTCCTGCCTGAAATCACCCTGCCTCCAAGCGAAAGTCGCCTTGCGTTCTTACTGCGATTTAAGCCCTGTGCTTCCTGTGGCCCTGCAGGCTTTGGAATAGCCACAGGCCCCAGAGGCGTAACTAGGCAGGGCATTCCTTGGTTGAGGCAGTTCACTTGACCCAGAACACCCTGCTTCGGGGAGTTGGTTCAGGGAAGCAAACGCAGGGTAACATGTGTCTCTTTGGACTGGTTAGACACCACAGGGAGGTAAGCTGAGTGTGCGCGTGGAAACGGGAGCGTGCTGGAACTATCCTTGCTTTCCCACTTGGAAGGCTGCATTCATGCTGCCTTGAAGCTGCCTGACGTCCCCTGCTGTTGACAGGCCTGGAAACCCGGTCGAAAGGCTTCTGGGAAGAAAATGAGTTTGCTCCGTCTCAACCCGGTGCTTCCATGGCCGCGGTGGTGGTTAGCCTGACAAGCTCCAGAGCGAAAGGGAAACTCAACGTGAGAATTTGCCTCCAGTTTAGGTCCTGCGTAGCCGGGTAGGAAGGGCGGCATGCAGCAGTTTCCATGAGTTCGTAGTCCCCGTTCGGGTTTATTTTAACGAAATTACCCATTTGAGGACTCCTAGGCCCCTCGGGCGTGCATCCATTTCCCTCCAAGGTCACTGAGGACCTCCAGACACCCCCCACGCCGTGGTCCCGCTGAGCAACATCGAGGCCCATTGCTCTGCCCCTCGGAGGCCCTGTGTGCGTGCCGAGTGATGGGCAACACTCTGCACGTTCCTTGAGGAGAGCTACATTTCCAGAGCCCTCAAACAGCCTCAGGACCAGATTTCTGGTGAGTCCGAAGCTCCCAGGAAATATTTGTCGTCGCCCTTGTGAGAGCTGCCGTGAGAAAACACTCTGCTTTGCCTCCTTCGCGGGCCTCGTACCTGAAGGCACTCTGCTCGAGGAGAACGTCAGCATCTCGCAATGCTGAGTCGCTAACGGGACAGCCAGATTGAGCACAGGCCTGGAGGGAAGGCCCTGACGTGAGGTGCAGAAGCGGAGCCGCGCAGCAGTTTCCATGAGGCCGTAGCCTCTGCTCTGCGTGTCTTTAACGGCAGTAGAGTTTCCTGGACACCTGGGAGGCTCGCGGGGGCACCCTCTTCCAGGCTGGAACACGGAGTACTCCCAGGCACCCCTGGGTCTGCTGAGCAACGTCCAGGCACGGAGCCCTTTGGAGCCGCTCTCTATACGCCGAGTGTAGGGAAACGCCCTGCACTCTCTCCTGGAGCAGATTCGATTCCCCACCAAACCCACACTTTCACGAACAGACTTCTGGCACGTCTCACATGCCTTTGAGGTCTTACGCCCTGCCCTAGCCTGAGCTGCCCTGAGAGACCCCTCGGCCTCGCATTGCATCTAGGACCTCCTGCCTGAAATCACCCTGCCTCCAAGCGAAAGTCGCCTTGCGTTCTTACTGCGATTTAAGCCCTGTGCTTCCTGTGGCCCTGCAGGCTTTGGAATAGCCACAGGCCCCAGAGGCGTAACTAGGCAGGGCATTCCTTGGTTGAGGCAGTTCACTTAACCCAGAACACCCTGCTTCGGGGAGTTGGTTCAGGGAAGCAAACGCAGGGTAACATGTGTCTCTTTGGACTGGTTAGAAACCACAGGGAGGTAAGCTGAGTGTGCGCGAGGAAACGGGAGCCTGCTGGAACTATCCTTGCTTTCCCACTTGGAAGGCTGCATTCATGCTGCCTTGAAGCTGCCTGACGTCCCCTGCTGTTGACAGGCCTGGAAACCCGGTCGAAATGCTTCTGGGAAGAAGATGAGTTTGCTCCGTCTCAACCCGGTGCTTCCATGGCCGCGGTGGTGGTTAGCCTGACAAGCTCCAGAGCGAAAGGGAAACTCAACGTGAGAATTTGCCTCCAGTTTAGGTCCTGCGTAGCCGGGCAGGAAGGGCGGCATGCAGCAGTTTCCATGAGTTCGTAGTCCCCGTTCGGGTTTATTTTAACGAAATTACCCATTTGAGGACTCCTAGGCCCCTCGGGCGTGCATCCATTTCCCTCCAAGGTCACTGAGGACCTCCAGACACCCCCCACGCCGTGGTCCCGCTGAGCAACATCGAGGCCCATTGCTCTGCCCCTCGGAGGCCCTGTGTGCGTGCCGAGTGATGGGCAACACTCTGCACGTTCCTTGAGGAGAGCTACATTTCCAGAGCCCTCAAACAGCCTCAGGACCAGATTTCTGGTGAGTCCGAAGCTCCCAGGAAATATTTGTCGTCGCCCTTGTGAGAGCTGCCGTGAGAAAACACTCTGCTTTGCCTCCTTCGCGGGCCTCGTACCTGAAGGCACTCTGCTCGAGGAGAACGTCAGCATCTCGCAATGCTGAGTCGCTAACGGGACAGCCAGATTGAGCACAGGCCTGGAGGGAAGGCCCTGACGTGAGGTGCAGAAGCGGAGCCGCGCAGCAGTTTCCATGAGGCCGTAGCCTCTGCTCTGCGTGTCTTTAACGGCAGTAGAGTTTCCTGGACACCTGGGAGGCTCGCGGGGGCACCCTGTTCCAGGCTGGAACACGGAGTACTCCCAGGCACCCCTGGGTCTGCTGAGCAACGTCCAGGCACGGAGCCCTTTGGAGCCGCTCTCTATACGCCGAGTGTAGGGAAACGCCCTGCACTCTCTCCTGGAGCAGATTCGATTCCCCACCAAACCCACACTTTCACGAACAGACTTCTGGCACGTCTCACATGCCTTTGAGGTCTTACGCCCTGCCCTAGCCTGAGCTGCCCTGAGAGACCCCTCGGCCTCACATTGCATCTAGGACCTCCTGCCTGAAATCACCCTGCCTCCAAGCGAAAGTCGCCTTGCGTTCTTACTGCGATTTAAGCCCTGTGCTTCCTGTGGCCCTGCAGGCTTTGGAATAGCCACAGGCCCCAGAGGCGTAACTAGGCAGGGCATTCCTTGGTTGAGGCAGTTCACTTGACCCAGAACACCCTGCTTCGGGGAGTTGGTTCAGGGAAGCAAACGCAGGGTAACATGTGTCTCTTTGGACTGGTTAGACACCACAGGGAGGTAAGCTGAGTGTGCGCGTGGAAACGGGAGCGTGCTGGAACTATCCTTGCTTTCCCACTTGGAAGGCTGCATTCATGCTGCCTTGAAGCTGCCTGACGTCCCCTGCTGTTGACAGGCCTGGAAACCCGGTCGAAAGGCTTCTGGGAAGAAAATGAGTTTGCTCCGTCTCAACCCGGTGCTTCCATGGCCGCGGTGGTGGTTAGCCTGACAAGCTCCAGAGCGAAAGGGAAACTCAACGTGAGAATTTGCCTCCAGTTTAGGTCCTGCGTAGCCGGGTAGGAAGGGCGGCATGCAGCAGTTTCCATGAGTTCGTAGTCCCCGTTCGGGTTTATTTTAACGAAATTACCCATTTGAGGACTCCTAGGCCCCTCGGGCGTGCATCCATTTCCCTCCAAGGTCACTGAGGACCTCCAGACACCCCCCACGCCGTGGTCCCGCTGAGCAACATCGAGGCCCATTGCTCTGCCCCTCGGAGGCCCTGTGTGCGTGCCGAGTGATGGGCAACACTCTGCACGTTCCTTGAGGAGAGCTACATTTCCAGAGCCCTCAAACAGCCTCAGGACCAGATTTCTGGTGAGTCCGAAGCTCCCAGGAAATATTTGTCGTCGCCCTTGTGAGAGCTGCCGTGAGAAAACACTCTGCTTTGCCTCCTTCGCGGGCCTCGTACCTGAAGGCACTCTGCTCGAGGAGAACGTCAGCATCTCGCAATGCTGAGTCGCTAACGGGACAGCCAGATTGAGCACAGGCCTGGAGGGAAGGCCCTGACGTGAGGTGCAGAAGCGGAGCCGCGCAGCAGTTTCCATGAGGCCGTAGCCTCTGCTCTGCGTGTCTTTAACGGCAGTAGAGTTTCCTGGACACCTGGGAGGCTCGCGGGGGCACCCTCTTCCAGGCTGGAACACGGAGTACTCCCAGGCACCCCTGGGTCTGCTGAGCAACGTCCAGGCACGGAGCCCTTTGGAGCCGCTCTCTATACGCCGAGTGTAGGGAAACGCCCTGCACTCTCTCCTGGAGCAGATTCGATTCCCCACCAAACCCACACTTTCACGAACAGACTTCTGGCACGTCTCACATGCCTTTGAGGTCTTACGCCCTGCCCTAGCCTGAGCTGCCCTGAGAGACCCCTCGGCCTCGCATTGCATCTAGGACCTCCTGCCTGAAATCACCCTGCCTCCAAGCGAAAGTCGCCTTGCGTTCTTACTGCGATTTAAGCCCTGTGCTTCCTGTGGCCCTGCAGGCTTTGGAATAGCCACAGGCCCCAGAGGCGTAACTAGGCAGGGCATTCCTTGGTTGAGGCAGTTCACTTAACCCAGAACACCCTGCTTCGGGGAGTTGGTTCAGGGAAGCAAACGCAGGGTAACATGTGTCTCTTTGGACTGGTTAGAAACCACAGGGAGGTAAGCTGAGTGTGCGCGAGGAAACGGGAGCCTGCTAGAACTATCCTTGCTTTCCCACTTGGAAGGCTGCATTCATGCTGCCTTGAAGCTGCCTGACGTCCCCTGCTGTTGACAGGCCTGGAAACCCGGTCGAAATGCTTCTGGGAAGAAAATGAGTTTGCTCCGTCTCAACCCGGTGCTTCCATGGCCGCGGTGGTGGTTAGCCTGACAAGCTCCAGAGCGAAAGGGAAACTCAACGTGAGAATTTGCCTCCAGTTTAGGTCCTGCGTAGCCGGGCAGGAAGGGCGGCATGCAGCAGTTTCCATGAGTTCGTAGTCCCCGTTCGGGTTTATTTTAACGAAATTACCCATTTGAGGACTCCTAGGCCCCTCGGGCGTGCATCCATTTCCCTCCAAGGTCACTGAGGACCTCCAGACACCCCCCACGCCGTGGTCCCGCTGAGCAACATCGAGGCCCATTGCTCTGCCCCTCGGAGGCCCTGTGTGCGTGCCGAGTGATGGGCAACACTCTGCACGTTCCTTGAGGAGAGCTACATTTCCAGAGCCCTCAAACAGCCTCAGGACCAGATTTCTGGTGAGTCCGAAGCTCCCAGGAAATATTTGTCGTCGCCCTTGTGAGAGCTGCCGTGAGAAAACACTCTGCTTTGCCTCCTTCGCGGGCCTCGTACCTGAAGGCACTCTGCTCGAGGAGAACGTCAGCATCTCGCAATGCTGAGTCGCTAACGGGACAGCCAGATTGAGCACAGGCCTGGAGGGAAGGCCCTGACGTGAGGTGCAGAAGCGGAGCCGCGCAGCAGTTTCCATGAGGCCGTAGCCTCTGCTCTGCGTGTCTTTAACGGCAGTAGAGTTTCCTGGACACCTGGGAGGCTCGCGGGGGCACCCTGTTCCAGGCTGGAACACGGAGTACTCCCAGGCACCCCTGGGTCTGCTGAGCAACGTCCAGGCACGGAGCCCTTTGGAGCCGCTCTCTATACGCCGAGTGTAGGGAAACGCCCTGCACTCTCTCCTGGAGCAGATTCGATTCCCCACCAAACCCACACTTTCACGAACAGACTTCTGGCACGTCTCACATGCCTTTGAGGTCTTACGCCCTGCCCTAGCCTGAGCTGCCCTGAGAGACCCCTCGGCCTCGCATTGCATCTAGGACCTCCTGCCTGAAATCACCCTGCCTCCAAGCGAAAGTCGGCTTGCGTTCTTACTGCGATTTAAGCCCTGTGCTTCCTGTGGCCCTGCAGGCTTTGGAATAGCCACAGGCCCCAGAGGCGTAACTAGGCAGGGCATTCCTTGGTTGAGGCAGTTCACTTAACCCAGAACACCCTGCTTCGGGGAGTTGGTTCAGGGAAGCAAACGCAGGGTAACATGTGTCTCTTTGGACTGGTTAGAAACCACAGGGAGGTAAGCTGAGTGTGCGCGAGGAAACGGGAGCCTGCTGGAACTATCCTTGCTTTCCCACTTGGAAGGCTGCATTCATGCTGCCTTGAAGCTGCCTGACGTCCCCTGCTGTTGACAGGCCTGGAAACCCGGTCGAAATGCTTCTGGGAAGAAAATGAGTTTGCTCCGTCTCAACCCGGTGCTTCCATGGCCGCGGTGGTGGTTAGCCTGACAAGCTCCAGAGCGAAAGGGAAACTCAACGTGAGAATTTGCCTCCAGTTTAGGTCCTGCGTAGCCGGGCAGGAAGGGCGGCATGCAGCAGTTTCCATGAGTTCGTAGTCCCCGTTCGGGTTTATTTTAACGAAATTACCCATTTGAGGACTCCTAGGCCCCTCGGGCGTGCATCCATTTCCCTCCAAGGTCACTGAGGACCTCCAGACACCCCCCACGCCGTGGTCCCGCTGAGCAACATCGAGGCCCATTGCTCTGCCCCTCGGAGGCCCTGTGTGCGTGCCGAGTGATGGGCAACACTCTGCACGTTCCTTGAGGAGAGCTACATTTCCAGAGCCCTCAAACAGCCTCAGGACCAGATTTCTGGTGAGTCCGAAGCTCCCAGGAAATATTTGTCGTCGCCCTTGTGAGAGCTGCCGTGAGAAAACACTCTGCTTTGCCTCCTTCGCGGGCCTCGTACCTGAAGGCACTCTGCTCGAGGAGAACGTCAGCATCTCGCAATGCTGAGTCGCTAACGGGACAGCCAGATTGAGCACAGGCCTGGAGGGAAGACCCTGACGTGAGGTGCAGAAGCGGAGCCGCGCAGCAGTTTCCATGAGGCCGTAGCCTCTGCTCTGCGTGTCTTTAACGGCAGTAGAGTTTCCTGGACACCTGGGAGGCTCGCGGGGGCACCCTGTTCCAGGCTGGAACACGGAGTACTCCCAGGCACCCCTGGGTCTGCTGAGCAACGTCCAGGCCCGGAGCCCTTTGGAGCCGCTCTCTATACGCCGAGTGTAGGGAAACGCCCTGCACTCTCTCCTGGAGCAGATTCGATTCCCCACCAAACCCACACTTTCACGAACAGACTTCTGGCACGTCTCACATGCCTTTGAGGTCTTACGCCTTGCCCTAGCCTGAGCTGCCCTGAGAGACCCCTCGGCCTCGCATTGCATCTAGGACCTCCTGCCTGAAATCACCCTGCCTCCAAGCGAAAGTCGCCTTGCGTTCTTACTGCGATTTAAGCCCTGTGCTTCCTGTGGCCCTGCAGGCTTTGGAATAGCCACAGGCCCCAGAGGCGTAACTAGGCAGGGCATTCCTTGGTTGAGGCAGTTCACTTGACCCAGAACACCCTACTTCGGGGAGTTGGTTCAGGGAAGCAAACGCAGGGTAACATGTGTCTCTTTGGACTGGTTAGAAACCACAGGGAGGTAAGCTGAGTGTGCGCGTGGAAACGGGAGCCTGCTGGAACTATCCTTGCTTTCCCACTTGGAAGGCTGCATTCATGCTGCCTTGAAGCTGCCTGACGTCCCCTGCTGTTGACAGGCCTGGAAACCCGGTCGAAATGCTTCTGGGAAGAAGATGAGTTTGCTCCGTCTCAACCCGGTGCTTCCATGGCCGCGGTGGTGGTTAGCCTGACAAGCTCCAGAGCGAAAGGGAAACTCAACGTGAGAATTTGCCCCCAGTTTAGGCCCTGCGTAGCCGGGCAGGAAGGGCGGCATGCAGCAGTTTCCATGAGTTCGTAGTCCCCGTTCGGGTTTATTTTAACGAAATTACCCATTTGAGGACTCCTAGGCCCCTCGGGCGTGCATCCATTTCCCTCCAAGGTCACTGAGGACCTCCAGACACCCCCCCACGCCGTGGTCCCGCTGAGCAACATCGAGGCCCATTGCTCTGCCCCTCGGAGGCCCTGTGTGCGTGCCGAGTGATGGGCAACACTCTGCACGTTCCTTGAGGAGAGCTACATTTCCAGAGCCCTCAAACAGCCTCAGGACCAGATTTCTGGTGAGTCCGAAGCTCCCAGGAAATATTTGTCGTCGCCCTTGTGAGAGCTGCCGTGAGAAAACACTCTGCTTTGCCTCCTTCGCGGGCCTCGTACCTGAAGGCACTCTGCTCGAGGAGAACGTCAGCATCTCGCAATGCTGAGTCGCTAACGGGACAGCCAGATTGAGCACAGGCCTGGAGGGAAGGCCCTGACGTGAGGTGCAGAAGCGGAGCCGCGCAGCAGTTTCCATGAGGCCGTAGCCTCTGCTCTGCGTGTCTTTAACGGCAGTAGAGTTTCCTGGACACCTGGGAGGCTCGCGGGGGCACCCTGTTCCAGGCTGGAACACGGAGTACTCCCAGGCACCCCTGGGTCTGCTGAGCAACGTCCAGGCCCGGAGCCCTTTGGAGCCGCTCTCTATACGCCGAGTGTAGGGAAACGCCCTGCACTCTCTCCTGGAGCAGATTCGATTCCCCACCAAACCCACACTTTCACGAACAGACTTCTGGCACGTCTCACATGCCTTTGAGGTCTTACGCCTTGCCCTAGCCTGAGCCGCCCTGAGAGACCCCTCGGCCTCGCATTGCATCTAGGACCTCCTGCCTGAAATCACCCTGCCTCCAAGCGAAAGTCGCCTTGCGTTCTTACTGCGATTTAAGCCCTGTGCTTCCTGTGGCCCTGCAGGCTTTGGAATAGCCACAGGCCCCAGAGGCGTAACTAGGCAGGGCATTCCTTGGTTGAGGCAGTTCACTTGACCCAGAACACCCTGCTTCGGGGAGTTGGTTCAGGGAAGCAAACGCAGGGTAACATGTGTCTCTTTGGACTGGTTAGAAACCACAGGGAGGTAAGCTGAGTGTGCGCGTAGAAACGGGAGCCTGCTGCAACTATCCTTGCTTTCCCACTTGGAAGGCTGCATTCATGCTGCCTTGAAGCTGCCTGACGTCCCCTGCTGTTGACAGGCCTGGAAACCCGGTCGAAATGCTTCTGGGAAGAAAATGAGTTTGCTCCGTCTCAACCCGGTGCTTCCATGGCCGCGGTGGTGGTTAGCCTGACAAGCTCCAGAGCGAAAGGGAAACTCAACGTGAGAATTTGCCTCCAGTTTAGGTCCTGCGTAGCCGGGTAGGAAGGGCGGCATGCAGCAGTTTCCATGAGTTGGTAGTCCCCGTTCGGGTTTATTTTAACGAAATTACCCATTTGAGGACTCCTAGGCCCCTCGGCTGTGCATCCATTTCCCTCCAAGGTCACTGAGGACCTCCAGACACCCCCCACGCCGTGGTCCCGCTGAGCAACATCGAGGCCCATTGCTCTGCCCCTCGGAGGCCCTGTGTGCGTGCCGAGTGATGGGCAACACTCTGCACGTTCCTTGAGGAGAGCTACATTTCCAGAGCCCTCAAACAGCCTCAGGACCAGATTTCTGGTGAGTCCGAAGCTCCCAGGAAATATTTGTCGTCGCCCTTGTGAGAGCTGCCGTGAGAAAACACTCTGCTTTGCCTCCTTCGCGGGCCTCGTACCTGAAGGCACTCTGCTCGAGGAGAACGTCAGCATCTCGCAATGCTGAGTCGCTAACGGGACAGCCAGATTGAGCACAGGCCTGGAGGGAAGGCCCTGACGTGAGGTGCAGAAGCGGAGCCGCGCAGCAGTTTCCATGAGGCCGTAGCCTCTGCTCTGCGTGTCTTTAACGGCAGTAGAGTTTCCTGGACACCTGGGAGGCTCGCGGGGGCACCCTGTTCCAGGCTGGAACACGGAGTACTCCCAGGCACCCCTGGGTCTGCTGAGCAACGTCCAGGCCCGGAGCCCTTTGGAGCCGCTCTCTATACGCCGAGTGTAGGGAAACGCCCTGCACTCTCTCCTGGAGCAGATTCGATTCCCCACCAAACCCACACTTTCACGAACAGACTTCTGGCACGTCTCACATGCCTTTGAGGTCTTACGCCTTGCCCTAGCCTGAGCCGCCCTGAGAGACCCCTCGGCCTCGCATTGCATCTAGGACCTCCTGCCTGAAATCACCCTGCCTCCAAGCGAAAGTCGGCTTGCGTTCTTACTGCGATTTAAGCCCTGTGCTTCCTGTGGCCCTGCAGGCTTTGGAATAGCCACAGGCCCCAGAGGCGTAACTAGGCAGGGCATTCCTTGGTTGAGGCAGTTCACTTGACCCAGAACACCCTGCTTCGGGGAGTTGGTTCAGGGAAGCAAACGCAGGGTAACATGTGTCTCTTTGGACTGGTTAGAAACCACAGGGAGGTAAGCTGAGTGTGCGCGAGGAAACGGGAGCCTGCTGGAACTATCCTTGCTTTCCCACTTGGAAGGCTGCATTCATGCTGCCTTGAAGCTGCCTGACGTCCCCTGCTGTTGACAGGCCTGGAAACCCGGTCGAAATGCTTCTGGGAAGAAAATGAGTTTGCTCCGTCTCAACCCGGTGCTTCCATGGCCGCGGTGGTGGTTAGCCTGACAAGCTCCAGAGCGAAAGGGAAACTCAACGTGAGAATTTGCCTCCAGTTTAGGTCCTGCGTAGCCGGGTAGGAAGGGCGGCATGCAGCAGTTTCCATGAGTTCGTAGTCCCCGTTCGGGTTTATTTTAACGAAATTACCCATTTGAGGACTCCTAGGCCCCTCGGGCGTGCATCCATTTCCCTCCAAGGTCACTGAGGACCTCCAGACACCCCCCACGCCGTGGTCCCGCTGAGCAACATCGAGGCCCATTGCTCTGCCCCTCGGAGGCCCTGTGTGCGTGCCGAGTGATGGGCAACACTCTGCACGTTCCTTGAGGAGAGCTACATTTCCAGAGCCCTCAAACAGCCTCAGGACCAGATTTCTGGTGAGTCCGAAGCTCCCAGGAAATATTTGTCGTCGCCCTTGTGAGAGCTGCCGTGAGAAAACACTCTGCTTTGCCTCCTTCGCGGGCCTCGTACCTGAAGGCACTCTGCTCGAGGAGAACGTCAGCATCTCGCAATGCTGAGTCGCTAACGGGACAGCCAGATTGAGCACAGGCCTGGAGGGAAGGCCCTGACGTGAGGTGCAGAAGCGGAGCCGCGCAGCAGTTTCCATGAGGCCGTAGCCTCTGCTCTGCGTGTCTTTAACGGCAGTAGAGTTTCCTGGACACCTGGGAGGCTCGCGGGGGCACCCTGTTCCAGGCTGGAACACGGAGTACTCCCAGGCACCCCTGGGTCTGCTGAGCAACGTCCAGGCCCGGAGCCCTTTGGAGCCGCTCTCTATACGCCGAGTGTAGGGAAACGCCCTGCACTCTCTCCTGGAGCAGATTCGATTCCCCACCAAACCCACACTTTCACGAACAGACTTCTGGCACGTCTCACATGCCTTTGAGGTCTTACGCCTTGCCCTAGCCTGAGCTGCCCTGAGAGACCCCTCGGCCTCGCATTGCATCTAGGACCTCCTGCCTGAAATCACCCTGCCTCCAAGCGAAAGTCGGCTTGCGTTCTTACTGCGATTTAAGCCCTGTGCTTCCTGTGGCCCTGCAGGCTTTGGAATAGCCACAGGCCCCAGAGGCGTAACTAGGCAGGGCATTCCTTGGTTGAGGCAGTTCACTTGACCCAGAACACCCTGCTTCGGGGAGTTGGTTCAGGGAAGCAAACGCAGGGTAACATGTGTCTCTTTGGACTGGTTAGAAACCACAGGGAGGTAAGCTGAGTGTGCGCGTGGAAACGGGAGCCTGCTGCAACTATCCTTGCTTTCCCACTTGGAAGGCTGCATTCATGCTGCCTTGAAGCTGCCTGACGTCCCCTGCTGTTGACAGGCCTGGAAACCCGGTCGAAATGCTTCTGGGAAGAAAATGAGTTTGCTCCGTCTCAACCCGGTGCTTCCATGGCCGCGGTGGTGGTTAGCCTGACAAGCTCCAGAGCGAAAGGGAAACTCAACGTGAGAATTTGCCTCCAGTTTAGGTCCTGCGTAGCCGGGTAGGAAGGGCGGCATGCAGCAGTTTCCATGAGTTGGTAGTCCCCGTTCGGGTTTATTTTAACGAAATTACCCATTTGAGGACTCCTAGGCCCCTCGGCTGTGCATCCATTTCCCTCCAAGGTCACTGAGGACCTCCAGACACCCCCCACGCCGTGGTCCCGCTGAGCAACATCGAGGCCCATTGCTCTGCCCCTCGGAGGCCCTGTGTGCGTGCCGAGTGATGGGCAACACTCTGCACGTTCCTTGAGGAGAGCTACATTTCCAGAGCCCTCAAACAGCCTCAGGACCAGATTTCTGGTGAGTCCGAAGCTCCCAGGAAATATTTGTCGTCGCCCTTGTGAGAGCTGCCGTGAGAAAACACTCTGCTTTGCCTCCTTCGCGGGCCTCGTACCTGAAGGCACTCTGCTCGAGGAGAACGTCAGCATCTCGCAATGCTGAGTCGCTAACGGGACAGCCAGATTGAGCACAGGCCTGGAGGGAAGGCCCTGACGTGAGGGTCAGAAGCGGAGCCGCGCAGCAGTTTCCATGAGGCCGTAGCCTCTGCTCTGCCTGTCTTTAACGGCAGTAGAGTTTCCTGGACACCTGGGAGGCTCGCGGGGGCACCCTGTTCCAGGCTGGAACACGGAGTACTCCCAGGCACCCCTGGGTCTGCTGAGCAACGTCCAGGCCCGGAGCCCTTTGGAGCCGCTCTCTATACGCCGAGTGTAGGGAAACGCCCTGCACTCTCTCCTGGAGCAGATTCGATTCCCCACCAAACCCACACTTTCACGAACAGACTTCTGGCACGTCTCACATGCCTTTGAGGTCTTACGCCTTGCCCTAGCCTGAGCCGCCCTGAGAGACCCCTCGGCCTCGCATTGCATCTAGGACCTCCTGCCTGAAATCACCCTGCCTCCAAGCGAAAGTCGGCTTGCGTTCTTACTGCGATTTAAGCCCTGTGCTTCCTGTGGCCCTGCAGGCTTTGGAATAGCCACAGGCCCCAGAGGCGTAACTAGGCAGGGCATTCCTTGGTTGAGGCAGTTCACTTGACCCAGAACACCCTGCTTCGGGGAGTTGGTTCAGGGAAGCAAACGCAGGGTAACATGTGTCTCTTTGGACTGGTTAGAAACCACAGGGAGGTAAGCTGAGTGTGCGCGAGGAAACGGGAGCCTGCTGGAACTATCCTTGCTTTCCCACTTGGAAGGCTGCATTCATGCTGCCTTGAAGCTGCCTGACGTCCCCTGCTGTTGACAGGCCTGGAAACCCGGTCGAAATGCTTCTGGGAAGAAAATGAGTTTGCTCCGTCTCAACCCGGTGCTTCCATGGCCGCGGTGGTGGTTAGCCTGACAAGCTCCAGAGCGAAAGGGAAACTCAACGTGAGAATTTGCCTCCAGTTTAGGTCCTGCGTAGCCGGGTAGGAAGGGCGGCATGCAGCAGTTTCCATGAGTTCGTAGTCCCCGTTCGGGTTTATTTTAACGAAATTACCCATTTGAGGACTCCTAGGCCCCTCGGGCGTGCATCCATTTCCCTCCAAGGTCACTGAGGACCTCCAGACACCCCCCACGCCGTGGTCCCGCTGAGCAACATCGAGGCCCATTGCTCTGCCCCTCGGAGGCCCTGTGTGCGTGCCGAGTGATGGGCAACACTCTGCACGTTCCTTGAGGAGAGCTACATTTCCAGAGCCCTCAAACAGCCTCAGGACCAGATTTCTGGTGAGTCCGAAGCTCCCAGGAAATATTTGTCGTCGCCCTTGTGAGAGCTGCCGTGAGAAAACACTCTGCTTTGCCTCCTTCGCGGGCCTCGTACCTGAAGGCACTCTGCTCGAGGAGAACGTCAGCATCTCGCAATGCTGAGTCGCTAACGGGACAGCCAGATTGAGCACAGGCCTGGAGGGAAGGCCCTGACGTGAGGTGCAGAAGCGGAGCCGCGCAGCAGTTTCCATGAGGCCGTAGCCTCTGCTCTGCGTGTCTTTAACGGCAGTAGAGTTTCCTGGACACCTGGGAGGCTCGCGGGGGCACCCTGTTCCAGGCTGGAACACGGAGTACTCCCAGGCACCCCTGGGTCTGCTGAGCAACGTCCAGGCCCGGAGCCCTTTGGAGCCGCTCTCTATACGCCGAGTGTAGGGAAACGCCCTGCACTCTCTCCTGGAGCAGATTCGATTCCCCACCAAACCCACACTTTCACGAACAGACTTCTGGCACGTCTCACATGCCTTTGAGGTCTTACGCCTTGCCCTAGCCTGAGCTGCCCTGAGAGACCCCTCGGCCTCGCATTGCATCTAGGACCTCCTGCCTGAAATCACCCTGCCTCCAAGCGAAAGTCGGCTTGCGTTCTTACTGCGATTTAAGCCCTGTGCTTCCTGTGGCCCTGCAGGCTTTGGAATAGCCACAGGCCCCAGAGGCGTAACTAGGCAGGGCATTCCTTGGTTGAGGCAGTTCACTTGACCCAGAACACCCTGCTTCGGGGAGTTGGTTCAGGGAAGCAAACGCAGGGTAACATGTGTCTCTTTGGACTGGTTAGAAACCACAGGGAGGTAAGCTGAGTGTGCGCGTGGAAACGGGAGCCTGCTGCAACTATCCTTGCTTTCCCACTTGGAAGGCTGCATTCATGCTGCCTTGAAGCTGCCTGACGTCCCCTGCTGTTGACAGGCCTGGAAACCCGGTCGAAATGCTTCTGGGAAGAAAATGAGTTTGCTCCGTCTCAACCCGGTGCTTCCATGGCCGCGGTGGTGGTTAGCCTGACAAGCTCCAGAGCGAAAGGGAAACTCAACGTGAGAATTTGCCTCCAGTTTAGGTCCTGCGTAGCCGGGTAGGAAGGGCGGCATGCAGCAGTTTCC
Source organism: Orcinus orca (assembly GCF_937001465.1). Taxonomy (NCBI): domain Eukaryota; kingdom Metazoa; phylum Chordata; class Mammalia; order Artiodactyla; family Delphinidae; genus Orcinus; species Orcinus orca. The sequence continues at coordinate 546,171 of NW_026044069.1, read as the reverse complement.
ATGAGTTGGTAGTCCCCGTTCGGGTTTATTTTAACGAAATTACCCATTTGAGGACTCCTAGGCCCCTCGGCTGTGCATCCATTTCCCTCCAAGGTCACTGAGGACCTCCAGACACCCCCCACGCCGTGGTCCCGCTGAGCAACATCGAGGCCCATTGTTCTGCCCCTCGGAGGCCCTGTGTGCGTGCCGAGTGATGGGCAACACTCTGCACGTTCCTTGAGGAGAGCTACATTTCCAGAGCCCTCAAACAGCCTCAGGACCAGATTTCTGGTGAGTCCGAAGCTCCCAGGAAATATTTGTCGTCGCCCTTGTGAGAGCTGCCGTGAGAAAACACTCTGCTTTGCCTCCTTCGCGGGCCTCGTACCTGAAGGCACTCTGCTCGAGGAGAACGTCAGCATCTCGCAATGCTGAGTCGCTAACGGGACAGCCAGATTGAGCACAGGCCTGGAGGGAAGGCCCTGACGTGAGGTGCAGAAGCGGAGCCGCGCAGCAGTTTCCATGAGGCCGTAGCCTCTGCTCTGCGTGTCTTTAACGGCAGTAGAGTTTCCTGGACACCTGGGAGGCTCGCGGGGGCACCCTGTTCCAGGCTGGAACACGGAGTACTCCCAGGCACCCCTGGGTCTGCTGAGCAACGTCCAGGCCCGGAGCCCTTTGGAGCCGCTCTCTATACGCCGAGTGTAGGGAAACGCCCTGCACTCTCTCCTGGAGCAGATTCGATTCCCCACCAAACCCACACTTTCACGAACAGACTTCTGGCACGTCTCACATGCCTTTGAGGTCTTACGCCTTGCCCTAGCCTGAGCCGCCCTGAGAGACCCCTCGGCCTCGCATTGCATCTAGGACCTCCTGCCTGAAATCACCCTGCCTCCAAGCGAAAGTCGCCTTGCGTTCTTACTGCGATTTAAGCCCTGTGCTTCCTGTGGCCCTGCAGGCTTTGGAATAGCCACAGGCCCCAGAGGCGTAACTAGGCAGGGCATTCCTTGGTTGAGGCAGTTCACTTGACCCAGAACACCCTGCTTCGGGGAGTTGGTTCAGGGAAGCAAACGCAGGGTAACATGTGTCTCTTTGGACTGGTTAGAAACCACAGGGAGGTAAGCTGAGTGTGCGCGAGGAAACGGGAGCCTGCTGGAACTATCCTTGCTTTCCCACTTGGAAGGCTGCATTCATGCTGCCTTGAAGCTGCCTGACGTCCCCTGCTGTTGACAGGCCTGGAAACCCGGTCGAAATGCTTCTGGGAAGAAAATGAGTTTGCTCCGTCTCAACCCGGTGCTTCCATGGCCGCGGTGGTGGTTAGCCTGACAAGCTCCAGAGCGAAAGGGAAACTCAACGTGAGAATTTGCCTCCAGTTTAGGTCCTGCGTAGCCGGGTAGGAAGGGCGGCATGCAGCAGTTTCCATGAGTTCGTAGTCCCCGTTCGGGTTTATTTTAACGAAATTACCCATTTGAGGACTCCTAGGCCCCTCGGGCGTGCATCCATTTCCCTCCAAGGTCACTGAGGACCTCCAGACACCCCCCACGCCGTGGTCCCGCTGAGCAACATCGAGGCCCATTGCTCTGCCCCTCGGAGGCCCTGTGTGCGTGCCGAGTGATGGGCAACACTCTGCACGTTCCTTGAGGAGAGCTACATTTCCAGAGCCCTCAAACAGCCTCAGGACCAGATTTCTGGTGAGTCCGAAGCTCCCAGGAAATATTTGTCGTCGCCCTTGTGAGAGCTGCCGTGAGAAAACACTCTGCTTTGCCTCCTTCGCGGGCCTCGTACCTGAAGGCACTCTGCTCGAGGAGAACGTCAGCATCTCGCAATGCTGAGTCGCTAACGGGACAGCCAGATTGAGCACAGGCCTGGAGGGAAGGCCCTGACGTGAGGTGCAGAAGCGGAGCCGCGCAGCAGTTTCCATGAGGCCGTAGCCTCTGCTCTGCGTGTCTTTAACGGCAGTAGAGTTTCCTGGACACCTGGGAGGCTCGCGGGGGCACCCTGTTCCAGGCTGGAACACGGAGTACTCCCAGGCACCCCTGGGTCTGCTGAGCAACGTCCAGGCCCGGAGCCCTTTGGAGCCGCTCTCTATACGCCGAGTGTAGGGAAACGCCCTGCACTCTCTCCTGGAGCAGATTCGATTCCCCACCAAACCCACACTTTCACGAACAGACTTCTGGCACGTCTCACATGCCTTTGAGGTCTTACGCCTTGCCCTAGCCTGAGCTGCCCTGAGAGACCCCTCGGCCTCGCATTGCATCTAGGACCTCCTGCCTGAAATCACCCTGCCTCCAAGCGAAAGTCGGCTTGCGTTCTTACTGCGATTTAAGCCCTGTGCTTCCTGTGGCCCTGCAGGCTTTGGAATAGCCACAGGCCCCAGAGGCGTAACTAGGCAGGGCATTCCTTGGTTGAGGCAGTTCACTTGACCCAGAACACCCTGCTTCGGGGAGTTGGTTCAGGGAAGCAAACGCAGGGTAACATGTGTCTCTTTGGACTGGTTAGAAACCACAGGGAGGTAAGCTGAGTGTGCGCGTGGAAACGGGAGCCTGCTGCAACTATCCTTGCTTTCCCACTTGGAAGGCTGCATTCATGCTGCCTTGAAGCTGCCTGACGTCCCCTGCTGTTGACAGGCCTGGAAACCCGGTCGAAATGCTTCTGGGAAGAAAATGAGTTTGCTCCGTCTCAACCCGGTGCTTCCATGGCCGCGGTGGTGGTTAGCCTGACAAGCTCCAGAGCGAAAGGGAAACTCAACGTGAGAATTTGCCTCCAGTTTAGGTCCTGCGTAGCCGGGTAGGAAGGGCGGCATGCAGCAGTTTCCATGAGTTGGTAGTCCCCGTTCGGGTTTATTTTAACGAAATTACCCATTTGAGGACTCCTAGGCCCCTCGGCTGTGCATCCATTTCCCTCCAAGGTCACTGAGGACCTCCAGACACCCCCCACGCCGTGGTCCCGCTGAGCAACATCGAGGCCCATTGCTCTGCCCCTCGGAGGCCCTGTGTGCGTGCCGAGTGATGGGCAACACTCTGCACGTTCCTTGAGGAGAGCTACATTTCCAGAGCCCTCAAACAGCCTCAGGACCAGATTTCTGGTGAGTCCGAAGCTCCCAGGAAATATTTGTCGTCGCCCTTGTGAGAGCTGCCGTGAGAAAACACTCTGCTTTGCCTCCTTCGCGGGCCTCGTACCTGAAGGCACTCTGCTCGAGGAGAACGTCAGCATCTCGCAATGCTGAGTCGCTAACGGGACAGCCAGATTGAGCACAGGCCTGGAGGGAAGGCCCTGACGTGAGGTGCAGAAGCGGAGCCGCGCAGCAGTTTCCATGAGGCCGTAGCCTCTGCTCTGCGTGTCTTTAACGGCAGTAGAGTTTCCTGGACACCTGGGAGGCTCGCGGGGGCACCCTGTTCCAGGCTGGAACACGGAGTACTCCCAGGCACCCCTGGGTCTGCTGAGCAACGTCCAGGCCCGGAGCCCTTTGGAGCCGCTCTCTATACGCCGAGTGTAGGGAAACGCCCTGCACTCTCTCCTGGAGCAGATTCGATTCCCCACCAAACCCACACTTTCACGAACAGACTTCTGGCACGTCTCACATGCCTTTGAGGTCTTACGCCTTGCCCTAGCCTGAGCTGCCCTGAGAGACCCCTCGGCCTCGCATTGCATCTAGGACCTCCTGCCTGAAATCACCCTGCCTCCAAGCGAAAGTCGCCTTGCGTTCTTACTGCGATTTAAGCCCTGTGCTTCCTGTGGCCCTGCAGGCTTTGGAATAGCCACAGGCCCCAGAGGCGTAACTAGGCAGGGCATTCCTTGGTTGAGGCAGTTCACTTGACCCAGAACACCCTGCTTCGGGGAGTTGGTTCAGGGAAGCAAACGCAGGGTAACATGTGTCTCTTTGGACTGGTTAGAAACCACAGGGAGGTAAGCTGAGTGTGCGCGTGGAAACGGGAGCCTGCTGCAACTATCCTTGCTTTCCCACTTGGAAGGCTGCATTCATGCTGCCTTGAAGCTGCCTGACGTCCCCTGCTGTTGACAGGCCTGGAAACCCGGTCGAAATGCTTCTGGGAAGAAAATGAGTTTGCTCCGTCTCAACCCGGTGCTTCCATGGCCGCGGTGGTGGTTAGCCTGACAAGCTCCAGAGCGAAAGGGAAACTCAACGTGAGAATTTGCCTCCAGTTTAGGTCCTGCGTAGCCGGGTAGGAAGGGCGGCATGCAGCAGTTTCCATGAGTTCGTAGTCCCCGTTCGGGTTTATTTTAACGAAATTACCCATTTGAGGACTCCTAGGCCCCTCGGGCGTGCATCCATTTCCCTCCAAGGTCACTGAGGACCTCCAGACACCCCCCACGCCGTGGTCCCGCTGAGCAACATCGAGGCCCATTGCTCTGCCCCTCGGAGGCCCTGTGTGCGTGCCGAGTGATGGGCAACACTCTGCACGTTCCTTGAGGAGAGCTACATTTCCAGAGCCCTCAAACAGCCTCAGGACCAGATTTCTGGTGAGTCCGAAGCTCCCAGGAAATATTTGTCGTCGCCCTTGTGAGAGCTGCCGTGAGAAAACACTCTGCTTTGCCTCCTTCGCGGGCCTCGTACCTGAAGGCACTCTGCTCGAGGAGAACGTCAGCATCTCGCAATGCTGAGTCGCTAACGGGACAGCCAGATTGAGCACAGGCCTGGAGGGAAGGCCCTGACGTGAGGTGCAGAAGCGGAGCCGCGCAGCAGTTTCCATGAGGCCGTAGCCTCTGCTCTGCGTGTCTTTAACGGCAGTAGAGTTTCCTGGACACCTGGGAGGCTCGCGGGGGCACCCTGTTCCAGGCTGGAACACGGAGTACTCCCAGGCACCCCTGGGTCTGCTGAGCAACGTCCAGGCCCGGAGCCCTTTGGAGCCGCTCTCTATACGCCGAGTGTAGGGAAACGCCCTGCACTCTCTCCTGGAGCAGATTCGATTCCCCACCAAACCCACACTTTCACGAACAGACTTCTGGCACGTCTCACATGCCTTTGAGGTCTTACGCCTTGCCCTAGCCTGAGCTGCCCTGAGAGACCCCTCGGCCTCGCATTGCATCTAGGACCTCCTGCCTGAAATCACCCTGCCTCCAAGCGAAAGTCGCCTTGCGTTCTTACTGCGATTTAAGCCCTGTGCTTCCTGTGGCCCTGCAGGCTTTGGAATAGCCACAGGCCCCAGAGGCGTAACTAGGCAGGGCATTCCTTGGTTGAGGCAGTTCACTTGACCCAGAACACCCTGCTTCGGGGAGTTGGTTCAGGGAAGCAAACGCAGGGTAACATGTGTCTCTTTGGACTGGTTAGAAACCACAGGGAGGTAAGCTGAGTGTGCGCGTGGAAACGGGAGCCTGCTGCAACTATCCTTGCTTTCCCACTTGGAAGGCTGCATTCATGCTGCCTTGAAGCTGCCTGACGTCCCCTGCTGTTGACAGGCCTGGAAACCCGGTCGAAATGCTTCTGGGAAGAAAATGAGTTTGCTCCGTCTCAACCCGGTGCTTCCATGGCCGCGGTGGTGGTTAGCCTGACAAGCTCCAGAGCGAAAGGGAAACTCAACGTGAGAATTTGCCTCCAGTTTAGGTCCTGCGTAGCCGGGTAGGAAGGGCGGCATGCAGCAGTTTCCATGAGTTGGTAGTCCCCGTTCGGGTTTATTTTAACGAAATTACCCATTTGAGGACTCCTAGGCCCCTCGGCTGTGCATCCATTTCCCTCCAAGGTCACTGAGGACCTCCAGACACCCCCCACGCCGTGGTCCCGCTGAGCAACATCGAGGCCCATTGCTCTGCCCCTCGGAGGCCCTGTGTGCGTGCCGAGTGATGGGCAACACTCTGCACGTTCCTTGAGGAGAGCTACATTTCCAGAGCCCTCAAACAGCCTCAGGACCAGATTTCTGGTGAGTCCGAAGCTCCCAGGAAATATTTGTCGTCGCCCTTGTGAGAGCTGCCGTGAGAAAACACTCTGCTTTGCCTCCTTCGCGGGCCTCGTACCTGAAGGCACTCTGCTCGAGGAGAACGTCAGCATCTCGCAATGCTGAGTCGCTAACGGGACAGCCAGATTGAGCACAGGCCTGGAGGGAAGGCCCTGACGTGAGGTGCAGAAGCGGAGCCGCGCAGCAGTTTCCATGAGGCCGTAGCCTCTGCTCTGCGTGTCTTTAACGGCAGTAGAGTTTCCTGGACACCTGGGAGGCTCGCGGGGGCACCCTGTTCCAGGCTGGAACACGGAGTACTCCCAGGCACCCCTGGGTCTGCTGAGCAACGTCCAGGCCCGGAGCCCTTTGGAGCCGCTCTCTATACGCCGAGTGTAGGGAAACGCCCTGCACTCTCTCCTGGAGCAGATTCGATTCCCCACCAAACCCACACTTTCACGAACAGACTTCTGGCACGTCTCACATGCCTTTGAGGTCTTACGCCTTGCCCTAGCCTGAGCCGCCCTGAGAGACCCCTCGGCCTCGCATTGCATCTAGGACCTCCTGCCTGAAATCACCCTGCCTCCAAGCGAAAGTCGGCTTGCGTTCTTACTGCGATTTAAGCCCTGTGCTTCCTGTGGCCCTGCAGGCTTTGGAATAGCCACAGGCCCCAGAGGCGTAACTAGGCAGGGCATTCCTTGGTTGAGGCAGTTCACTTGACCCAGAACACCCTGCTTCGGGGAGTTGGTTCAGGGAAGCAAACGCAGGGTAACATGTGTCTCTTTGGACTGGTTAGAAACCACAGGGAGGTAAGCTGAGTGTGCGCGAGGAAACGGGAGCCTGCTGGAACTATCCTTGCTTTCCCACTTGGAAGGCTGCATTCATGCTGCCTTGAAGCTGCCTGACGTCCCCTGCTGTTGACAGGCCTGGAAACCCGGTCGAAATGCTTCTGGGAAGAAAATGAGTTTGCTCCGTCTCAACCCGGTGCTTCCATGGCCGCGGTGGTGGTTAGCCTGACAAGCTCCAGAGCGAAAGGGAAACTCAACGTGAGAATTTGCCTCCAGTTTAGGTCCTGCGTAGCCGGGTAGGAAGGGCGGCATGCAGCAGTTTCCATGAGTTCGTAGTCCCCGTTCGGGTTTATTTTAACGAAATTACCCATTTGAGGACTCCTAGGCCCCTCGGGCGTGCATCCATTTCCCTCCAAGGTCACTGAGGACCTCCAGACACCCCCCACGCCGTGGTCCCGCTGAGCAACATCGAGGCCCATTGCTCTGCCCCTCGGAGGCCCTGTGTGCGTGCCGAGTGATGGGCAACACTCTGCACGTTCCTTGAGGAGAGCTACATTTCCAGAGCCCTCAAACAGCCTCAGGACCAGATTTCTGGTGAGTCCGAAGCTCCCAGGAAATATTTGTCGTCGCCCTTGTGAGAGCTGCCGTGAGAAAACACTCTGCTTTGCCTCCTTCGCGGGCCTCGTACCTGAAGGCACTCTGCTCGAGGAGAACGTCAGCATCTCGCAATGCTGAGTCGCTAACGGGACAGCCAGATTGAGCACAGGCCTGGAGGGAAGGCCCTGACGTGAGGTGCAGAAGCGGAGCCGCGCAGCAGTTTCCATGAGGCCGTAGCCTCTGCTCTGCGTGTCTTTAACGGCAGTAGAGTTTCCTGGACACCTGGGAGGCTCGCGGGGGCACCCTGTTCCAGGCTGGAACACGGAGTACTCCCAGGCACCCCTGGGTCTGCTGAGCAACGTCCAGGCCCGGAGCCCTTTGGAGCCGCTCTCTATACGCCGAGTGTAGGGAAACGCCCTGCACTCTCTCCTGGAGCAGATTCGATTCCCCACCAAACCCACACTTTCACGAACAGACTTCTGGCACGTCTCACATGCCTTTGAGGTCTTACGCCTTGCCCTAGCCTGAGCCGCCCTGAGAGACCCCTCGGCCTCGCATTGCATCTAGGACCTCCTGCCTGAAATCACCCTGCCTCCAAGCGAAAGTCGGCTTGCGTTCTTACTGCGATTTAAGCCCTGTGCTTCCTGTGGCCCTGCAGGCTTTGGAATAGCCACAGGCCCCAGAGGCGTAACTAGGCAGGGCATTCCTTGGTTGAGGCAGTTCACTTGACCCAGAACACCCTGCTTCGGGGAGTTGGTTCAGGGAAGCAAACGCAGGGTAACATGTGTCTCTTTGGACTGGTTAGAAACCACAGGGAGGTAAGCTGAGTGTGCGCGTGGAAACGGGAGCCTGCTGCAACTATCCTTGCTTTCCCACTTGGAAGGCTGCATTCATGCTGCCTTGAAGCTGCCTGACGTCCCCTGCTGTTGACAGGCCTGGAAACCCGGTCGAAATGCTTCTGGGAAGAAAATGAGTTTGCTCCGTCTCAACCCGGTGCTTCCATGGCCGCGGTGGTGGTTAGCCTGACAAGCTCCAGAGCGAAAGGGAAACTCAACGTGAGAATTTGCCTCCAGTTTAGGTCCTGCGTAGCCGGGTAGGAAGGGCGGCATGCAGCAGTTTCCATGAGTTGGTAGTCCCCGTTCGGGTTTATTTTAACGAAATTACCCATTTGAGGACTCCTAGGCCCCTCGGCTGTGCATCCATTTCCCTCCAAGGTCACTGAGGACCTCCAGACACCCCCCACGCCGTGGTCCCGCTGAGCAACATCGAGGCCCATTGCTCTGCCCCTCGGAGGCCCTGTGTGCGTGCCGAGTGATGGGCAACACTCTGCACGTTCCTTGAGGAGAGCTACATTTCCAGAGCCCTCAAACAGCCTCAGGACCAGATTTCTGGTGAGTCCGAAGCTCCCAGGAAATATTTGTCGTCGCCCTTGTGAGAGCTGCCGTGAGAAAACACTCTGCTTTGCCTCCTTCGCGGGCCTCGTACCTGAAGGCACTCTGCTCGAGGAGAACGTCAGCATCTCGCAATGCTGAGTCGCTAACGGGACAGCCAGATTGAGCACAGGCCTGGAGGGAAGGCCCTGACGTGAGGTGCAGAAGCGGAGCCGCGCAGCAGTTTCCATGAGGCCGTAGCCTCTGCTCTGCGTGTCTTTAACGGCAGTAGAGTTTCCTGGACACCTGGGAGGCTCGCGGGGGCACCCTGTTCCAGGCTGGAACACGGAGTACTCCCAGGCACCCCTGGGTCTGCTGAGCAACGTCCAGGCCCGGAGCCCTTTGGAGCCGCTCTCTATACGCCGAGTGTAGGGAAACGCCCTGCACTCTCTCCTGGAGCAGATTCGATTCCCCACCAAACCCACACTTTCACGAACAGACTTCTGGCACGTCTCACATGCCTTTGAGGTCTTACGCCTTGCCCTAGCCTGAGCTGCCCTGAGAGACCCCTCGGCCTCGCATTGCATCTAGGACCTCCTGCCTGAAATCACCCTGCCTCCAAGCGAAAGTCGCCTTGCGTTCTTACTGCGATTTAAGCCCTGTGCTTCCTGTGGCCCTGCAGGCTTTGGAATAGCCACAGGCCCCAGAGGCGTAACTAGGCAGGGCATTCCTTGGTTGAGGCAGTTCACTTGACCCAGAACACCCTGCTTCGGGGAGTTGGTTCAGGGAAGCAAACGCAGGGTAACATGTGTCTCTTTGGACTGGTTAGAAACCACAGGGAGGTAAGCTGAGTGTGCGCGTGGAAACGGGAGCCTGCTGCAACTATCCTTGCTTTCCCACTTGGAAGGCTGCATTCATGCTGCCTTGAAGCTGCCTGACGTCCCCTGCTGTTGACAGGCCTGGAAACCCGGTAGAAATGCTTCTGGGAAGAAAATGAGTTTGCTCCGTCTCAACCCGGTGCTTCCATGGCCGCGGTGGTGGTTAGCCTGACAAGCTCCAGAGCGAAAGGGAAACTCAACGTGAGAATTTGCCTCCAGTTTAGGTCCTGCGTAGCCGGGTAGGAAGGGCGGCATGCAGCAGTTTCCATGAGTTCGTAGTCCCCGTTCGGGTTTATTTTAACGAAATTACCCATTTGAGGACTCCTAGGCCCCTCGGCTGTGCATCCATTTCCCTCCAAGGTCACTGAGGACCTCCAGACACCCCCCACGCCGTGGTCCCGCTGAGCAACATCGAGGCCCATTGCTCTGCCCCTCGGAGGCCCTGTGTGCGTGCCGAGTGATGGGCAACACTCTGCACGTTCCTTGAGGAGAGCTACATTTCCAGAGCCCTCAAACAGCCTCAGGACCAGATTTCTGGTGAGTCCGAAGCTCCCAGGAAATATTTGTCGTCGCCCTTGTGAGAGCTGCCGTGAGAAAACACTCTGCTTTGCCTCCTTCGCGGGCCTCGTACCTGAAGGCACTCTGCTCGAGGAGAACGTCAGCATCTCGCAATGCTGAGTCGCTAACGGGACAGCCAGATTGAGCACAGGCCTGGAGGGAAGGCCCTGACGTGAGGTGCAGAAGCGGAGCCGCGCAGCAGTTTCCATGAGGCCGTAGCCTCTGCTCTGCGTGTCTTTAACGGCAGTAGAGTTTCCTGGACACCTGGGAGGCTCGCGGGGGCACCCTGTTCCAGGCTGGAACACGGAGTACTCCCAGGCACCCCTGGGTCTGCTGAGCAACGTCCAGGCCCGGAGCCCTTTGGAGCCGCTCTCTATACGCCGAGTGTAGGGAAACGCCCTGCACTCTCTCCTGGAGCAGATTCGATTCCCCACCAAACCCACACTTTCACGAACAGACTTCTGGCACGTCTCACATGCCTTTGAGGTCTTACGCCTTGCCCTAGCCTGAGCCGCCCTGAGAGACCCCTCGGCCTCGCATTGCATCTAGGACCTCCTGCCTGAAATCACCCTGCCTCCAAGCGAAAGTCGCCTTGCGTTCTTACTGCGATTTAAGCCCTGTGCTTCCTGTGGCCCTGCAGGCTTTGGAATAGCCACAGGCCCCAGAGGCGTAACTAGGCAGGGCATTCCTTGGTTGAGGCAGTTCACTTGACCCAGAACACCCTGCTTCGGGGAGTTGGTTCAGGGAAGCAAACGCAGGGTAACATGTGTCTCTTTGGACTGGTTAGAAACCACAGGGAGGTAAGCTGAGTGTGCGCGTGGAAACGGGAGCCTGCTGCAACTATCCTTGCTTTCCCACTTGGAAGGCTGCATTCATGCTGCCTTGAAGCTGCCTGACGTCCCCTGCTGTTGACAGGCCTGGAAACCCGGTCGAAATGCTTCTGGGAAGAAAATGAGTTTGCTCCGTCTCAACCCGGTGCTTCCATGGCCGCGGTGGTGGTTAGCCTGACAAGCTCCAGAGCGAAAGGGAAACTCAACGTGAGAATTTGCCTCCAGTTTAGGTCCTGCGTAGCCGGGTAGGAAGGGCGGCATGCAGCAGTTTCCATGAGTTCGTAGTCACCGTTCGGGTTTATTTTAACGAAATTACCCATTTGAGGACTCCTAGGCCCCTCGGGCGTGCATCCATTTCCCTCCAAGGTCACTGAGGACCTCCAGACACCCCCCACGCCGTGGTCCCCCTGAGCAACATCGAGGCCCATTGCTCTGCCCCTCGGAGGCCCTGTGTGCGTGCCGAGTGATGGGCAACACTCTGCACGTTCCTTGAGGAGAGCTACATTTCCAGAGCCCTCAAACAGCCTCAGGACCAGATTTCTGGTGAGTCCGAAGCTCCCAGGAAATATTTGTCGTCGCCCTTGTGAGAGCTGCCGTGAGAAAACACTCTGCTTTGCCTCCTTCGCGGGCCTCGTACCTGAAGGCACTCTGCTCGAGGAGAACGTCAGCATCTCGCAATGCTGAGTCGCTAACGGGACAGCCAGATTGAGCACAGGCCTGGAGGGAAGGCCCTGACGTGAGGTGCAGAAGCGGAGCCGCGCAGCAGTTTCCATGAGGCCGTAGCCTCTGCTCTGCGTGTCTTTAACGGCAGTAGAGTTTCCTGGACACCTGGGAGGCTCGCGGGGGCACCCTGTTCCAGGCTGGAACACGGAGTACTCCCAGGCACCCCTGGGTCTGCTGAGCAACGTCCAGGCACGGAGCCCTTTGGAGCCGCTCTCTATACGCCGAGTGTAGGGAAACGCCCTGCACTCTCTCCTGGAGCAGATTCGATTCCCCACCAAACCCACACTTTCACGAACAGACTTCTGGCACGTCTCACATGCCTTTGAGGTCTTACGCCTTGCCCTAGCCTGAGCTGCCCTGAGAGACCCCTCGGCCTCGCATTGCATCTAGGACCTCCTGCCTGAAATCACCCTGCCTCCAAGCGAAAGTCGCCTTGCGTTCTTACTGCGATTTAAGCCCTGTGCTTCCTGTGGCCCTGCAGGCTTTGGAATAGCCACAGGCCCCAGAGGCGTAACTAGGCAGGGCATTCCTTGGTTGAGGCAGTTCACTTGACCCAGAACACCCTACTTCGGGGAGTTGGTTCAGGGAAGCAAACGCAAGGTAACATGTGTCTCTTTGGACTGGTTAGAAACCACAGGGAGGTAAGCTGAGTGTGCGCGTGGAAACGGGAGCCTGCTGGAACTATCCTTGCTTTCCCACTTGGAAGGCTGCATTCATGCTGCCTTGAAGCTGCCTGACGTCCCCTGCTGTTGACAGGCCTGGAAACCCGGTCGAAATGCTTCTGGGAAGAAAATGAGTTTGCTCCGTCTCAACCCGGTGCTTCCATGGCCGCGGTGGTGGTTAGCCTGACAAGCTCCAGAGCGAAAGGGAAACTCAACGTGAGAATTTGCCTCCAGTTTAGGTCCTGCGTAGCCGGGTAGGAAGGGCGGCATGCAGCAGTTTCCATGAGTTCGTAGTCACCGTTCGGGTTTATTTTAACGAAATTACCCATTTGAGGACTCCTAGGCCCCTCGGGCGTGCATCCATTTCCCTCCAAGGTCACTGAGGACCTCCAGACACCCCCCACGCCGTGGTCCCCCTGAGCAACATCGAGGCCCATTGCTCTGCCCCTCGGAGGCCCTGTGTGCGTGCCGAGTGATGGGCAACACTCTGCACGTTCCTTGAGGAGAGCTACATTTCCAGAGCCCTCAAACAGCCTCAGGACCAGATTTCTGGTGAGTCCGAAGCTCCCAGGAAATATTTGTCGTCGCCCTTGTGAGAGCTGCCGTGAGAAAACACTCTGCTTTGCCTCCTTCGCGGGCCTCGTACCTGAAGGCACTCTGCTCGAGGAGAACGTCAGCATCTCGCAATGCTGAGTCGCTAACGGGACAGCCAGATTGAGCACAGGCCTGGAGGGAAGGCCCTGACGTGAGGTGCAGAAGCGGAGCCGCGCAGCAGTTTCCATGAGGCCGTAGCCTCTGCTCTGCGTGTCTTTAACGGCAGTAGAGTTTCCTGGACACCTGGGAGGCTCGCGGGGGCACCCTGTTCCAGGCTGGAACACGGAGTACTCCCAGGCACCCCTGGGTCTGCTGAGCAACGTCCAGGCACGGAGCCCTTTGGAGCCGCTCTCTATACGCCGAGTGTAGGGAAACGCCCTGCACTCTCTCCTGGAGCAGATTCGATTCCCCACCAAACCCACACTTTCACGAACAGACTTCTGGCACGTCTCACATGCCTTTGAGGTCTTACGCCTTGCCCTAGCCTGAGCTGCCCTGAGAGACCCCTCGGCCTCGCATTGCATCTAGGACCTCCTGCCTGAAATCACCCTGCCTCCAAGCGAAAGTCGGCTTGCGTTCTTACTGCGATTTAAGCCCTGTGCTTCCTGTGGCCCTGCAGGCTTTGGAATAGCCACAGGCCCCAGAGGCGTAACTAGGCAGGGCATTCCTTGGTTGAGGCAGTTCACTTGACCCAGAACACCCTACTTCGGGGAGTTGGTTCAGGGAAGCAAACGCAAGGTAACATGTGTCTCTTTGGACTGGTTAGAAACCACAGGGAGGTAAGCTGAGTGTGCGCGTGGAAACGGGAGCCTGCTGGAACTATCCTTGCTTTCCCACTTGGAAGGCTGCATTCATGCTGCCTTGAAGCTGCCTGACGTCCCCTGCTGTTGACAGGCCTGGAAACCCGGTCGAAATGCTTCTGGGAAGAAAATGAGTTTGCTCCGTCTCAACCCGGTGCTTCCATGGCCGCGGTGGTGGTTAGCCTGACAAGCTCCAGAGCGAAAGGGAAACTCAACGTGAGAATTTGCCCCCAGTTTAGGCCCTGCGTAGCCGGGCAGGAAGGGCGGCATGCAGCAGTTTCCATGAGTTCGTAGTCCCCGTTCGGGTTTATTTTAACGAAATTACCCATTTGAGGACTCCTAGGCCCCTCGGGCGTGCATCCATTTCCCTCCAAGGTCACTGAGGACCTTCAGACACCCCCCACGCCGTGGTCCCGCTGAGCAACATCGAGGCCCATTGCTCTGCCCCTCGGAGGCCCTGTGTGCGTGCCGAGTGATGGGCAACACTCTGCACGTTCCTTGAGGAGAGCTACATTTCCAGAGCCCTCAAACAGCCTCAGGACCAGATTTCTGGTGAGTCCGAAGCTCCCAGGAAATATTTGTCGTCGCCCTTGTGAGAGCTGCCGTGAGAAAACACTCTGCTTTGCCTCCTTCGCGGGCCTCGTACCTGAAGGCACTCTGCTCGAGGAGAACGTCAGCATCTCGCAATGCTGAGTCGCTAACGGGACAGCCAGATTGAGCACAGGCCTGGAGGGAAGGCCCTGACGTGAGGTGCAGAAGCGGAGCCGCGCAGCAGTTTCCATGAGGCCGTAGCCTCTGCTCTGCGTGTCTTTAACGGCAGTAGAGTTTCCTGGACACCTGGGAGGCTCGCGGGGGCACCCTGTTCCAGGCTGGAACACGGAGTACTCCCAGGCACCCCTGGGTCTGCTGAGCAACGTCCAGGCCCGGAGCCCTTTGGAGCCGCTCTCTATACGCCGAGTGTAGGGAAACGCCCTGCACTCTCTCCTGGAGCAGATTCGATTCCCCACCAAACCCACACTTTCACGAACAGACTTCTGGCACGTCTCACATGCCTTTGAGGTCTTACGCCTTGCCCTAGCCTGAGCTGCCCTGAGAGACCCCTCGGCCTCGCATTGCATCTAGGACCTCCTGCCTGAAATCACCCTGCCTCCAAGCGAAAGTCGGCTTGCGTTCTTACTGCGATTTAAGCCCTGTGCTTCCTGTGGCCCTGCAGGCTTTGGAATAGCCACAGGCCCCAGAGGCGTAACTAGGCAGGGCATTCCTTGGTTGAGGCAGTTCACTTGACCCAGAACACCCTGCTTCGGGGAGTTGGTTCAGGGAAGCAAACGCAGGGTAACATGTGTCTCTTTGGACTGGTTAGAAACCACAGGGAGGTAAGCTGAGTGTGCGCGAGGAAACGGGAGCCTGCTGGAACTATCCTTGCTTTCCCACTTGGAAGGCTGCATTCATGCTGCCTTGAAGCTGCCTGACGTCCCCTGCTGTTGACAGGCCTGGAAACCCGGTAGAAATGCTTCTGGGAAGAAAATGAGTTTGCTCCGTCTCAACCCGGTGCGTCCATGGCCGCGGTGGTGGTTAGCCTGACAAGCTCCAGAGCGAAAGGGAAACTCAACGTGAGAATTTGCCCCCAGTTTAGGCCCTGCGTAGCCGGGCAGGAAGGGCGGCATGCAGCAGTTTCCATGAGTTCGTAGTCCCCGTTCGGGTTTATTTTAACGAAATTACCCATTTGAGGACTCCTAGGCCCCTCGGGCGTGCATCCATTTCCCTCCAAGGTCACTGAGGACCTCCAGACACCCCCCACGCCGTGGTCCCGCTGAGCAACATCGAGGCCCATTGCTCTGCCCCTCGGAGGCCCTGTGTGCGTGCCGAGTGATGGGCAACACTCTGCACGTTCCTTGAGGAGAGCTACATTTCCAGAGCCCTCAAACAGCCTCAGGACCAGATTTCTGGTGAGTCCGAAGCTCCCAGGAAATATTTGTCGTCGCCCTTGTGAGAGCTGCCGTGAGAAAACACTCTGCTTTGCCTCCTTCGCGGGCCTCGTACCTGAAGGCACTCTGCTCGAGGAGAACGTCAGCATCTCGCAATGCTGAGTCGCTAACGGGACAGCCAGATTGATCACAGGCCTGGAGGGAAGGCCCTGACGTGAGGTGCAGAAGCGGAGCCGCGCAGCAGTTTCCATGAGGCCGTAGCCTCTGCTCTGCGTGTCTTTAACGGCAGTAGAGTTTCCTGGACACCTGGGAGGCTCGCGGGGGCACCCTGTTCCAGGCTGGAACACGGAGTACTCCCAGGCACCCCTGGGTCTGCTGAGCAACGTCCAGGCCCGGAGCCCTTTGGAGCCGCTCTCTATACGCCGAGTGTAGGGAAACGCCCTGCACTCTCTCCTGGAGCAGATTCGATTCCCCACCAAACCCACACTTTCACGAACAGACTTCTGGCACGTCTCACATGCCTTTGAGGTCTTACGCCTTGCCCTAGCCTGAGCTGCCCTGAGAGACCCCTCGGCCTCGCATTGCATCTAGGACCTCCTGCCTGAAATCACCCTGCCTCCAAGCGAAAGTCTGCTTGTGTTCTTACTGCGATTTAAGCCCTGTGCTTCCTGTGGCCCTGCAGGCTTTGGAATAGCCACAGGCCCCAGAGGCGTAACTAGGCAGGGCATTCCTTGGTTGAGGCAGTTCACTTGACCCAGAACACCCTACTTCGGGGAGTTGGTTCAGGGAAGCAAACGCAAGGTAACATGTGTCTCTTTGGACTGGTTAGAAACCACAGGGAGGTAAGCTGAGTGTGCGCGTGGAAACGGGAGCCTGCTGGAACTATCCTTGCTTTCCCACTTGGAAGGCTGCATTCATGCTGCCTTGAAGCTGCCTGACGTCCCCTGCTGTTGACAGGCCTGGAAACCCGGTAGAAATGCTTCTGGGAAGAAAATGAGTTTGCTCCGTCTCAACCCGGTGCTTCCATGGCCGCGGTGGTGGTTAGCCTGACAAGCTCCAGAGCGAAAGGGAAACTCAACGTGAGAATTTGCCCCCAGTTTAGGCCCTGCGTAGCCGGGCAGGAAGGGCGGCATGCAGCAGTTTCCATGAGTTCGTAGTCCCCGTTCGGGTTTATTTTAACGAAATTACCCATTTGAGGACTCCTAGGCCCCTCGGGCGTGCATCCATTTCCCACCAAGGTCACTGAGGACCTTCAGACACCCCCCACGCCGTGGTCCCGCTGAGCAACATCGAGGCCCATTGCTCTGCCCCTCGGAGGCCCTGTGTGCGTGCCGAGTGATGGGCAACACTCTGCACGTTCCTTGAGGAGAGCTACATTTCCAGAGCCCTCAAACAGCCTCAGGACCAGATTTCTGGTGAGTCCGAAGCTCCCAGGAAATATTTGTCGTCGCCCTTGTGAGAGCTGCCGTGAGAAAACACTCTGCTTTGCCTCCTTCGCGGGCCTCGTACCTGAAGGCACTCTGCTCGAGGAGAACGTCAGCATCTCGCAATGCTGAGTCGCTAACGGGACAGCCAGATTGAGCACAGGCCTGGAGGGAAGGCCCTGACGTGAGGTGCAGAAGCGGAGCCGCGCAGCAGTTTCCATGAGGCCGTAGCCTCTGCTCTGCGTGTCTTTAACGGCAGTAGAGTTTCCTGGACACCTGGGAGGCTCGCGGGGGCACCCTGTTCCAGGCTGGAACACGGAGTACTCCCAGGCACCCCTGGGTCTGCTGAGCAACGTCCAGGCACGGAGCCCTTTGGAGCCGCTCTCTATACGCCGAGTGTAGGGAAACGCCCTGCACTCTCTCCTGGAGCAGATTCGATTCCCCACCAAACCCACACTTTCACGAACAGACTTCTGGCACGTCTCACATGCCTTTGAGGTCTTACGCCTTGCCCTAGCCTGAGCTGCCCTGAGAGACCCCTCGGCCTCGCATTGCATCTAGGACCTCCTGCCTGAAATCACCCTGCCTCCAAGCGAAAGTCGCCTTGCGTTCTTACTGCGATTTAAGCCCTGTGCTTCCTGTGGCCCTGCAGGCTTTGGAATAGCCACAGGCCCCAGAGGCGTAACTAGGCAGGGCATTCCTTGGTTGAGGCAGTTCACTTGACCCAGAACACCCTACTTCGGGGAGTTGGTTCAGGGAAGCAAACGCAGGGTAACATGTGTCTCTTTGGACTGGTTAGAAACCACAGGGAGGTAAGCTGAGTGTGCGCGTGGAAACGGGAGCCTGCTGGAACTATCCTTGCTTTCCCACTTGGAAGGCTGCATTCATGCTGCCTTGAAGCTGCCTGACGTCCCCTGCTGTTGACAGGCCTGGAAACCCGGTCGAAATGCTTCTGGGAAGAAGATGAGTTTGCTCCGTCTCAACCCGGTGCTTCCATGGCCGCGGTGGTGGTTAGCCTGACAAGCTCCAGAGCGAAAGGGAAACTCAACGTGAGAATTTGCCCCCAGTTTAGGCCCTGCGTAGCCGTGCAGGAAGGGCGGCATGCAGCAGTTTCCATGAGTTCGTAGTCCCCGTTCGGGTTTATTTTAACGAAATTACCCATTTGAGGACTCCTAGGCCCCTCGGGCGTGCATCCATTTCCCTCCAAGGTCACTGAGGACCTCCAGACACCCCCCCACGCCGTGGTCCCGCTGAGCAACATCGAGGCCCATTGCTCTGCCCCTCGGAGGCCCTGTGTGCGTGCCGAGTGATGGGCAACACTCTGCACGTTCCTTGAGGAGAGCTACATTTCCAGAGCCCTCAAACAGCCTCAGGACCAGATTTCTGGTGAGTCCGAAGCTCCCAGGAAATATTTGTCGTCGCCCTTGTGAGAGCTGCCGTGAGAAAACACTCTGCTTTGCCTCCTTCGCGGGCCTCGTACCTGAAGGCACTCTGCTCGAGGAGAACGTCAGCATCTCGCAATGCTGAGTCGCTAACGGGACAGCCAGATTGAGCACAGGCCTGGAGGGAAGGCCCTGACGTGAGGTGCAGAAGCGGAGCCGCGCAGCAGTTTCCATGAGGCCGTAGCCTCTGCTCTGCGTGTCTTTAACGGCAGTAGAGTTTCCTGGACACCTGGGAGGCTCGCGGGGGCACCCTGTTCCAGGCTGGAACACGGAGTACTCCCAGGCACCCCTGGGTCTGCTGAGCAACGTCCAGGCCCGGAGCCCTTTGGAGCCGCTCTCTATACGCCGAGTGTAGGGAAACGCCCTGCACTCTCTCCTGGAGCAGATTCGATTCCCCACCAAACCCACACTTTCACGAACAGACTTCTGGCACGTCTCACATGCCTTTGAGGTCTTACGCCTTGCCCTAGCCTGAGCTGCCCTGAGAGACCCCTCGGCCTCGCATTGCATCTAGGACCTCCTGCCTGAAATCACCCTGCCTCCAAGCGAAAGTCGGCTTGCGTTCTTACTGCGATTTAAGCCCTGTGCTTCCTGTGGCCCTGCAGGCTTTGGAATAGCCACAGGCCCCAGAGGCGTAACTAGGCAGGGCATTCCTTGGTTGAGGCAGTTCACTTGACCCAGAACACCCTGCTTCGGGGAGTTGGTTCAGGGAAGCAAACGCAGGGTAACATGTGTCTCTTTGGACTGGTTAGAAACCACAGGGAGGTAAGCTGAGTGTGCGCGAGGAAACGGGAGCCTGCTGGAACTATCCTTGCTTTCCCACTTGGAAGGCTGCATTCATGCTGCCTTGAAGCTGCCTGACGTCCCCTGCTGTTGACAGGCCTGGAAACCCGGTAGAAATGCTTCTGGGAAGAAAATGAGTTTGCTCCGTCTCAACCCGGTGCGTCCATGGCCGCGGTGGTGGTTAGCCTGACAAGCTCCAGAGCGAAAGGGAAACTCAACGTGAGAATTTGCCCCCAGTTTAGGCCCTGCGTAGCCGGGCAGGAAGGGCGGCATGCAGCAGTTTCCATGAGTTCGTAGTCCCCGTTCGGGTTTATTTTAACGAAATTACCCATTTGAGGACTCCTAGGCCCCTCGGGCGTGCATCCATTTCCCTCCAAGGTCACTGAGGACCTCCAGACACCCCCCACGCCGTGGTCCCGCTGAGCAACATCGAGGCCCATTGCTCTGCCCCTCGGAGGCCCTGTGTGCGTGCCGAGTGATGGGCAACACTCTGCACGTTCCTTGAGGAGAGCTACATTTCCAGAGCCCTCAAACAGCCTCAGGACCAGATTTCTGGTGAGTCCGAAGCTCCCAGGAAATATTTGTCGTCGCCCTTGTGAGAGCTGCCGTGAGAAAACACTCTGCTTTGCCTCCTTCGCGGGCCTCGTACCTGAAGGCACTCTGCTCGAGGAGAACGTCAGCATCTCGCAATGCTGAGTCGCTAACGGGACAGCCAGATTGATCACAGGCCTGGAGGGAAGGCCCTGACGTGAGGTGCAGAAGCGGAGCCGCGCAGCAGTTTCCATGAGGCCGTAGCCTCTGCTCTGCGTGTCTTTAACGGCAGTAGAGTTTCCTGGACACCTGGGAGGCTCGCGGGGGCACCCTGTTCCAGGCTGGAACACGGAGTACTCCCAGGCACCCCTGGGTCTGCTGAGCAACGTCCAGGCCCGGAGCCCTTTGGAGCCGCTCTCTATACGCCGAGTGTAGGGAAACGCCCTGCACTCTCTCCTGGAGCAGATTCGATTCCCCACCAAACCCACACTTTCACGAACAGACTTCTGGCACGTCTCACATGCCTTTGAGGTCTTACGCCTTGCCCTAGCCTGAGCTGCCCTGAGAGACCCCTCGGCCTCGCATTGCATCTAGGACCTCCTGCCTGAAATCACCCTGCCTCCAAGCGAAAGTCTGCTTGTGTTCTTACTGCGATTTAAGCCCTGTGCTTCCTGTGGCCCTGCAGGCTTTGGAATAGCCACAGGCCCCAGAGGCGTAACTAGGCAGGGCATTCCTTGGTTGAGGCAGTTCACTTGACCCAGAACACCCTACTTCGGGGAGTTGGTTCAGGGAAGCAAACGCAAGGTAACATGTGTCTCTTTGGACTGGTTAGAAACCACAGGGAGGTAAGCTGAGTGTGCGCGTGGAAACGGGAGCCTGCTGGAACTATCCTTGCTTTCCCACTTGGAAGGCTGCATTCATGCTGCCTTGAAGCTGCCTGACGTCCCCTGCTGTTGACAGGCCTGGAAACCCGGTAGAAATGCTTCTGGGAAGAAAATGAGTTTGCTCCGTCTCAACCCGGTGCTTCCATGGCCGCGGTGGTGGTTAGCCTGACAAGCTCCAGAGCGAAAGGGAAACTCAACGTGAGAATTTGCCCCCAGTTTAGGCCCTGCGTAGCCGGGCAGGAAGGGCGGCATGCAGCAGTTTCCATGAGTTCGTAGTCCCCGTTCGGGTTTATTTTAACGAAATTACCCATTTGAGGACTCCTAGGCCCCTCGGGCGTGCATCCATTTCCCACCAAGGTCACTGAGGACCTTCAGACACCCCCCACGCCGTGGTCCCGCTGAGCAACATCGAGGCCCATTGCTCTGCCCCTCGGAGGCCCTGTGTGCGTGCCGAGTGATGGGCAACACTCTGCACGTTCCTTGAGGAGAGCTACATTTCCAGAGCCCTCAAACAGCCTCAGGACCAGATTTCTGGTGAGTCCGAAGCTCCCAGGAAATATTTGTCGTCGCCCTTGTGAGAGCTGCCGTGAGAAAACACTCTGCTTTGCCTCCTTCGCGGGCCTCGTACCTGAAGGCACTCTGCTCGAGGAGAACGTCAGCATCTCGCAATGCTGAGTCGCTAACGGGACAGCCAGATTGAGCACAGGCCTGGAGGGAAGGCCCTGACGTGAGGTGCAGAAGCGGAGCCGCGCAGCAGTTTCCATGAGGCCGTAGCCTCTGCTCTGCGTGTCTTTAACGGCAGTAGAGTTTCCTGGACACCTGGGAGGCTCGCGGGGGCACCCTGTTCCAGGCTGGAACACGGAGTACTCCCAGGCACCCCTGGGTCTGCTGAGCAACGTCCAGGCACGGAGCCCTTTGGAGCCGCTCTCTATACGCCGAGTGTAGGGAAACGCCCTGCACTCTCTCCTGGAGCAGATTCGATTCCCCACCAAACCCACACTTTCACGAACAGACTTCTGGCACGTCTCACATGCCTTTGAGGTCTTACGCCTTGCCCTAGCCTGAGCTGCCCTGAGAGACCCCTCGGCCTCGCATTGCATCTAGGACCTCCTGCCTGAAATCACCCTGCCTCCAAGCGAAAGTCGCCTTGCGTTCTTACTGCGATTTAAGCCCTGTGCTTCCTGTGGCCCTGCAGGCTTTGGAATAGCCACAGGCCCCAGAGGCGTAACTAGGCAGGGCATTCCTTGGTTGAGGCAGTTCACTTGACCCAGAACACCCTACTTCGGGGAGTTGGTTCAGGGAAGCAAACGCAGGGTAACATGTGTCTCTTTGGACTGGTTAGAAACCACAGGGAGGTAAGCTGAGTGTGCGCGTGGAAACGGGAGCCTGCTGGAACTATCCTTGCTTTCCCACTTGGAAGGCTGCATTCATGCTGCCTTGAAGCTGCCTGACGTCCCCTGCTGTTGACAGGCCTGGAAACCCGGTCGAAATGCTTCTGGGAAGAAGATGAGTTTGCTCCGTCTCAACCCGGTGCTTCCATGGCCGCGGTGGTGGTTAGCCTGACAAGCTCCAGAGCGAAAGGGAAACTCAACGTGAGAATTTGCCCCCAGTTTAGGCCCTGCGTAGCCGGGCAGGAAGGGCGGCATGCAGCAGTTTCCATGAGTTCGTAGTCCCCGTTCGGGTTTATTTTAACGAAATTACCCATTTGAGGACTCCTAGGCCCCTCGGGCGTGCATCCATTTCCCTCCAAGGTCACTGAGGACCTCCAGACACCCCCCCACGCCGTGGTCCCGCTGAGCAACATCGAGGCCCATTGCTCTGCCCCTCGGAGGCCCTGTGTGCGTGCCGAGTGATGGGCAACACTCTGCACGTTCCTTGAGGAGAGCTACATTTCCAGAGCCCTCAAACAGCCTCAGGACCAGATTTCTGGTGAGTCCGAAGCTCCCAGGAAATATTTGTCGTCGCCCTTGTGAGAGCTGCCGTGAGAAAACACTCTGCTTTGCCTCCTTCGCGGGCCTCGTACCTGAAGGCACTCTGCTCGAGGAGAACGTCAGCATCTCGCAATGCTGAGTCGCTAACGGGACAGCCAGATTGAGCACAGGCCTGGAGGGAAGGCCCTGACGTGAGGTGCAGAAGCGGAGCCGCGCAGCAGTTTCCATGAGGCCGTAGCCTCTGCTCTGCGTGTCTTTAACGGCAGTAGAGTTTCCTGGACACCTGGGAGGCTCGCGGGGGCACCCTGTTCCAGGCTGGAACACGGAGTACTCCCAGGCACCCCTGGGTCTGCTGAGCAACGTCCAGGCACGGAGCCCTTTGGAGCCGCTCTCTATACGCCGAGTGTAGGGAAACGCCCTGCACTCTCTCCTGGAGCAGATTCGATTCCCCACCAAACCCACACTTTCACGAACAGACTTCTGGCACGTCTCACATGCCTTTGAGGTCTTACGCCTTGCCCTAGCCTGAGCTGCCCTGAGAGACCCCTCGGCCTCGCATTGCATCTAGGACCTCCTGCCTGAAATCACCCTGCCTCCAAGCGAAAGTCGCCTTGCGTTCTTACTGCGATTTAAGCCCTGTGCTTCCTGTGGCCCTGCAGGCTTTGGAATAGCCACAGGCCCCAGAGGCGTAACTAGGCAGGGCATTCCTTGGTTGAGGCAGTTCACTTGACCCAGAACACCCTACTTCGGGGAGTTGGTTCAGGGAAGCAAACGCAGGGTAACATGTGTCTCTTTGGACTGGTTAGAAACCACAGGGAGGTAAGCTGAGTGTGCGCGTGGAAACGGGAGCCTGCTGGAACTATCCTTGCTTTCCCACTTGGAAGGCTGCATTCATGCTGCCTTGAAGCTGCCTGACGTCCCCTGCTGTTGACAGGCCTGGAAACCCGGTCGAAATGCTTCTGGGAAGAAGATGAGTTTGCTCCGTCTCAACCCGGTGCTTCCATGGCCGCGGTGGTGGTTAGCCTGACAAGCTCCAGAGCGAAAGGGAAACTCAACGTGAGAATTTGCCCCCAGTTTAGGCCCTGCGTAGCCGGGCAGGAAGGGCGGCATGCAGCAGTTTCCATGAGTTCGTAGTCCCCGTTCGGGTTTATTTTAACGAAATTACCCATTTGAGGACTCCTAGGCCCCTCGGGCGTGCATCCATTTCCCTCCAAGGTCACTGAGGACCTCCAGACACCCCCCCACGCCGTGGTCCCGCTGAGCAACATCGAGGCCCATTGCTCTGCCCCTCGGAGGCCCTGTGTGCGTGCCGAGTGATGGGCAACACTCTGCACGTTCCTTGAGGAGAGCTACATTTCCAGAGCCCTCAAACAGCCTCAGGACCAGATTTCTGGTGAGTCCGAAGCTCCCAGGAAATATTTGTCGTCGCCCTTGTGAGAGCTGCCGTGAGAAAACACTCTGCTTTGCCTCCTTCGCGGGCCTCGTACCTGAAGGCACTCTGCTCGAGGAGAACGTCAGCATCTCGCAATGCTGAGTCGCTAACGGGACAGCCAGATTGAGCACAGGCCTGGAGGGAAGGCCCTGACGTGAGGTGCAGAAGCGGAGCCGCGCAGCAGTTTCCATGAGGCCGTAGCCTCTGCTCTGCGTGTCTTTAACGGCAGTAGAGTTTCCTGGACACCTGGGAGGCTCACGGGGGCACCCTGTTCCAGGCTGGAACACGGAGTACTCCCAGGCACCCCTGGGTCTGCTGAGCAACGTCCAGGCCCGGAGCCCTTTGGAGCCGCTCTCTATACGCCGAGTGTAGGGAAACGCCCTGCACTCTCTCCTGGAGCAGATTCGATTCCCCACCAAACCCACACTTTCACGAACAGACTTCTGGCACGTCTCACATGCCTTTGAGGTCTTACGCCTTGCCCTAGCCTGAGCCGCCCTGAGAGACCCCTCGGCCTCGCATTGCATCTAGGACCTCCTGCCTGAAATCACCCTGCCTCCAAGCGAAAGTCGCCTTGCGTTCTTACTGCGATTTAAGCCCTGTGCTTCCTGTGGCCCTGCAGGCTTTGGAATAGCCACAGGCCCCAGAGGCGTAACTAGGCAGGGCATTCCTTGGTTGAGGCAGTTCACTTGACCCAGAACACCCTGCTTCGGGGAGTTGGTTCAGGGAAGCAAACGCAGGGTAACATGTGTCTCTTTGGACTGGTTAGACACCACAGGGAGGTAAGCTGAGTGTGCGCGTGGAAACGGGAGCGTGCTGGAACTATCCTTGCTTTCCCACTTGGAAGGCTGCATTCATGCTGCCTTGAAGCTGCCTGACGTCCCCTGCTGTTGACAGGCCTGGAAACCCGGTCGAAATGCTTCTGGGAAGAAAATGAGTTTGCTCCGTCTCAACCCGGTGCTTCCATGGCCGCGGTGGTGGTTAGCCTGACAAGCTCCAGAGCGAAAGGGAAACTCAACGTGAGAATTTGCCTCCAGTTTAGGTCCTGCGTAGCCGGGTAGGAAGGGCGGCATGCAGCAGTTTCCATGAGTTCGTAGTCCCCGTTCGGGTTTATTTTAACGAAATTACCCATTTGAGGACTCCTAGGCCCCTCGGGCGTGCATCCATTTCCCTCCAAGGTCACTGAGGACCTCCAGACACCCCCCACGCCGTGGTCCCGCTGAGCAACATCGAGGCCCATTGCTCTGCCCCTCGGAGGCCCTGTGTGCGTGCCGAGTGATGGGCAACACTCTGCACGTTCCTTGAGGAGAGCTACATTTCCAGAGCCCTCAAACAGCCTCAGGACCAGATTTCTGGTGAGTCCGAAGCTCCCAGGAAATATTTGTCGTCGCCCTTGTGAGAGCTGCCGTGAGAAAACACTCTGCTTTGCCTCCTTCGCGGGCCTCGTACCTGAAGGCACTCTGCTCGAGGAGAACGTCAGCATCTCGCAATGCTGAGTCGCTAACGGGACAGCCAGATTGAGCACAGGCCTGGAGGGAAGGCCCTGACGTGAGGTGCAGAAGCGGAGCCGCGCAGCAGTTTCCATGAGGCCGTAGCCTCTGCTCTGCGTGTCTTTAACGGCAGTAGAGTTTCCTGGACACCTGGGAGGCTCGCGGGGGCACCCTGTTCCAGGCTGGAACACGGAGTACTCCCAGGCACCCCTGGGTCTGCTGAGCAACGTCCAGGCCCGGAGCCCTTTGGAGCCGCTCTCTATACGCCGAGTGTAGGGAAACGCCCTGCACTCTCTCCTGGAGCAGATTCGATTCCCCACCAAACCCACACTTTCACGAACAGACTTCTGGCACGTCTCACATGCCTTTGAGGTCTTACGCCTTGCCCTAGCCTGAGCCGCCCTGAGAGACCCCTCGGCCTCGCATTGCATCTAGGACCTCCTGCCTGAAATCACCCTGCCTCCAAGCGAAAGTCGCCTTGCGTTCTTACTGCGATTTAAGCCCTGTGCTTCCTGTGGCCCTGCAGGCTTTGGAATAGCCACAGGCCCCAGAGGCGTAACTAGGCAGGGCATTCCTTGGTTGAGGCAGTTCACTTGACCCAGAACACCCTGCTTCGGGGAGTTGGTTCAGGGAAGCAAACGCAGGGTAACATGTGTCTCTTTGGACTGGTTAGAAACCACAGGGAGGTAAGCTGAGTGTGCGCGAGGAAACGGGAGCCTGCTGGAACTATCCTTGCTTTCCCACTTGGAAGGCTGCATTCATGCTGCCTTGAAGCTGCCTGACGTCCCCTGCTGTTGACAGGCCTGGAAACCCGGTCGAAATGCTTCTGGGAAGAAAATGAGTTTGCTCCGTCTCAACCCGGTGCTTCCATGGCCGCGGTGGTGGTTAGCCTGACAAGCTCCAGAGCGAAAGGGAAACTCAACGTGAGAATTTGCCTCCAGTTTAGGTCCTGCGTAGCCGGGTAGGAAGGGCGGCATGCAGCAGTTTCCATGAGTTCGTAGTCCCCGTTCGGGTTTATTTTAACGAAATTACCCATTTGAGGACTCCTAGGCCCCTCGGGCGTGCATCCATTTCCCTCCAAGGTCACTGAGGACCTCCAGACACCCCCCACGCCGTGGTCCCGCTGAGCAACATCGAGGCCCATTGCTCTGCCCCTCGGAGGCCCTGTGTGCGTGCCGAGTGATGGGCAACACTCTGCACGTTCCTTGAGGAGAGCTACATTTCCAGAGCCCTCAAACAGCCTCAGGACCAGATTTCTGGTGAGTCCGAAGCTCCCAGGAAATATTTGTCGTCGCCCTTGTGAGAGCTGCCGTGAGAAAACACTCTGCTTTGCCTCCTTCGCGGGCCTCGTACCTGAAGGCACTCTGCTCGAGGAGAACGTCAGCATCTCGCAATGCTGAGTCGCTAACGGGACAGCCAGATTGAGCACAGGCCTGGAGGGAAGGCCCTGACGTGAGGTGCAGAAGCGGAGCCGCGCAGCAGTTTCCATGAGGCCGTAGCCTCTGCTCTGCGTGTCTTTAACGGCAGTAGAGTTTCCTGGACACCTGGGAGGCTCGCGGGGGCACCCTGTTCCAGGCTGGAACACGGAGTACTCCCAGGCACCCCTGGGTCTGCTGAGCAACGTCCAGGCACG
The DNA here is from genome assembly GCF_937001465.1 of Orcinus orca. Lineage (NCBI taxonomy): Eukaryota > Metazoa > Chordata > Mammalia > Artiodactyla > Delphinidae > Orcinus > Orcinus orca. Next base: position 519,038 of record NW_026044069.1, on the reverse strand, counting down.
GAGCCCTTTGGAGCCGCTCTCTATACGCCGAGTGTAGGGAAACGCCCTGCACTCTCTCCTGGAGCAGATTCGATTCCCCACCAAACCCACACTTTCACGAACAGACTTCTGGCACGTCTCACATGCCTTTGAGGTCTTACGCCCTGCCCTAGCCTGAGCTGCCCTGAGAGACCCCTCGGCCTCGCATTGCATCTAGGACCTCCTGCCTGAAATCACCCTGCCTCCAAGCGAAAGTCGGCTTGCGTTCTTACTGCGATTTAAGCCCTGTGCTTCCTGTGGCCCTGCAGGCTTTGGAATAGCCACAGGCCCCAGAGGCGTAACTAGGCAGGGCATTCCTTGGTTGAGGCAGTTCACTTGACCCAGAACACCCTGCTTCGGGGAGTTGGTTCAGGGAAGCAAACGCAGGGTAACATGTGTCTCTTTGGACTGGTTAGACACCACAGGGAGGTAAGCTGAGTGTGCGCGTGGAAACGGGAGCCTGCTGGAACTATCCTTGCTTTCCCACTTGGAAGGCTGCATTCATGCTGCCTTGAAGCTGCCTGACGTCCCCTGCTGTTGACAGGCCTGGAAACCCGGTCGAAAGGCTTCTGGGAAGAAAATGAGTTTGCTCCGTCTCAACCCGGTGCTTCCATGGCCGCGGTGGTGGTTAGCCTGACAAGCTCCAGAGCGAAAGGGAAACTCAACGTGAGAATTTGCCTCCAGTTTAGGTCCTGCGTAGCCGGGTAGGAAGGGCGGCATGCAGCAGTTTCCATGAGTTCGTAGTCCCCGTTCGGGTTTATTTTAACGAAATTACCCATTTGAGGACTCCTAGGCCCCTCGGGCGTGCATCCATTTCCCTCCAAGGTCACTGAGGACCTCCAGACACCCCCCACGCCGTGGTCCCGCTGAGCAACATCGAGGCCCATTGCTCTGCCCCTCGGAGGCCCTGTGTGCGTGCCGAGTGATGGGCAACACTCTGCACGTTCCTTGAGGAGAGCTACATTTCCAGAGCCCTCAAACAGCCTCAGGACCAGATTTCTGGTGAGTCCGAAGCTCCCAGGAAATATTTGTCGTCGCCCTTGTGAGAGCTGCCGTGAGAAAACACTCTGCTTTGCCTCCTTCGCGGGCCTCGTACCTGAAGGCACTCTGCTCGAGGAGAACGTCAGCATCTCGCAATGCTGAGTCGCTAACGGGACAGCCAGATTGAGCACAGGCCTGGAGGGAAGGCCCTGACGTGAGGTGCAGAAGCGGAGCCGCGCAGCAGTTTCCATTAGGCCGTAGCCTCTGCTCTGCGTGTCTTTAACGGCAGTAGAGTTTCCTGGACACCTGGGAGGCTCGCGGGGGCACCCTCTTCCAGGCTGGAACACGGAGTACTCCCAGGCACCCCTGGGTCTGCTGAGCAACGTCCAGGCACGGAGCCCTTTGGAGCCGCTCTCTATACGCCGAGTGTAGGGAAACGCCCTGCACTCTCTCCTGGAGCAGATTCGATTCCCCACCAAACCCACACTTTCACGAACAGACTTCTGGCACGTCTCACATGCCTTTGAGGTCTTACGCCCTGCCCTAGCCTGAGCTGCCCTGAGAGACCCCTCGGCCTCGCATTGCATCTAGGACCTCCTGCCTGAAATCACCCTGCCTCCAAGCGAAAGTCGCCTTGCGTTCTTACTGCGATTTAAGCCCTGTGCTTCCTGTGGCCCTGCAGGCTTTGGAATAGCCACAGGCCCCAGAGGCGTAACTAGGCAGGGCATTCCTTGGTTGAGGCAGTTCACTTAACCCAGAACACCCTGCTTCGGGGAGTTGGTTCAGGGAAGCAAACGCAGGGTAACATGTGTCTCTTTGGACTGGTTAGAAACCACAGGGAGGTAAGCTGAGTGTGCGCGAGGAAACGGGAGCCTGCTGGAACTATCCTTGCTTTCCCACTTGGAAGGCTGCATTCATGCTGCCTTGAAGCTGCCTGACGTCCCCTGCTGTTGACAGGCCTGGAAACCCGGTCGAAATGCTTCTGGGAAGAAAATGAGTTTGCTCCGTCTCAACCCGGTGCTTCCATGGCCGCGGTGGTGGTTAGCCTGACAAGCTCCAGAGCGAAAGGGAAACTCAACGTGAGAATTTGCCTCCAGTTTAGGTCCTGCGTAGCCGGGCAGGAAGGGCGGCATGCAGCAGTTTCCATGAGTTCGTAGTCCCCGTTCGGGTTTATTTTAACGAAATTACCCATTTGAGGACTCCTAGGCCCCTCGGGCGTGCATCCATTTCCCTCCAAGGTCACTGAGGACCTCCAGACACCCCCCACGCCGTGGTCCCGCTGAGCAACATCGAGGCCCATTGCTCTGCCCCTCGGAGGCCCTGTGTGCGTGCCGAGTGATGGGCAACACTCTGCACGTTCCTTGAGGAGAGCTACATTTCCAGAGCCCTCAAACAGCCTCAGGACCAGATTTCTGGTGAGTCCGAAGCTCCCAGGAAATATTTGTCGTCGCCCTTGTGAGAGCTGCCGTGAGAAAACACTCTGCTTTGCCTCCTTCGCGGGCCTCGTACCTGAAGGCACTCTGCTCGAGGAGAACGTCAGCATCTCGCAATGCTGAGTCGCTAACGGGACAGCCAGATTGAGCACAGGCCTGGAGGGAAGGCCCTGACGTGAGGTGCAGAAGCGGAGCCGCGCAGCAGTTTCCATGAGGCCGTAGCCTCTGCTCTGCGTGTCTTTAACGGCAGTAGAGTTTCCTGGACACCTGGGAGGCTCGCGGGGGCACCCTGTTCCAGGCTGGAACACGGAGTACTCCCAGGCACCCCTGGGTCTGCTGAGCAACGTCCAGGCACGGAGCCCTTTGGAGCCGCTCTCTATACGCCGAGTGTAGGGAAACGCCCTGCACTCTCTCCTGGAGCAGATTCGATTCCCCACCAAACCCACACTTTCACGAACAGACTTCTGGCACGTCTCACATGCCTTTGAGGTCTTACGCCCTGCCCTAGCCTGAGCTGCCCTGAGAGACCCCTCGGCCTCACATTGCATCTAGGACCTCCTGCCTGAAATCACCCTGCCTCCAAGCGAAAGTCGCCTTGCGTTCTTACTGCGATTTAAGCCCTGTGCTTCCTGTGGCCCTGCAGGCTTTGGAATAGCCACAGGCCCCAGAGGCGTAACTAGGCAGGGCATTCCTTGGTTGAGGCAGTTCACTTGACCCAGAACACCCTGCTTCGGGGAGTTGGTTCAGGGAAGCAAACGCAGGGTAACATGTGTCTCTTTGGACTGGTTAGACACCACAGGGAGGTAAGCTGAGTGTGCGCGTGGAAACGGGAGCGTGCTGGAACTATCCTTGCTTTCCCACTTGGAAGGCTGCATTCATGCTGCCTTGAAGCTGCCTGACGTCCCCTGCTGTTGACAGGCCTGGAAACCCGGTCGAAAGGCTTCTGGGAAGAAAATGAGTTTGCTCCGTCTCAACCCGGTGCTTCCATGGCCGCGGTGGTGGTTAGCCTGACAAGCTCCAGAGCGAAAGGGAAACTCAACGTGAGAATTTGCCTCCAGTTTAGGTCCTGCGTAGCCGGGTAGGAAGGGCGGCATGCAGCAGTTTCCATGAGTTCGTAGTCCCCGTTCGGGTTTATTTTAACGAAATTACCCATTTGAGGACTCCTAGGCCCCTCGGGCGTGCATCCATTTCCCTCCAAGGTCACTGAGGACCTCCAGACACCCCCCACGCCGTGGTCCCGCTGAGCAACATCGAGGCCCATTGCTCTGCCCCTCGGAGGCCCTGTGTGCGTGCCGAGTGATGGGCAACACTCTGCACGTTCCTTGAGGAGAGCTACATTTCCAGAGCCCTCAAACAGCCTCAGGACCAGATTTCTGGTGAGTCCGAAGCTCCCAGGAAATATTTGTCGTCGCCCTTGTGAGAGCTGCCGTGAGAAAACACTCTGCTTTGCCTCCTTCGCGGGCCTCGTACCTGAAGGCACTCTGCTCGAGGAGAACGTCAGCATCTCGCAATGCTGAGTCGCTAACGGGACAGCCAGATTGAGCACAGGCCTGGAGGGAAGGCCCTGACGTGAGGTGCAGAAGCGGAGCCGCGCAGCAGTTTCCATGAGGCCGTAGCCTCTGCTCTGCGTGTCTTTAACGGCAGTAGAGTTTCCTGGACACCTGGGAGGCTCGCGGGGGCACCCTCTTCCAGGCTGGAACACGGAGTACTCCCAGGCACCCCTGGGTCTGCTGAGCAACGTCCAGGCACGGAGCCCTTTGGAGCCGCTCTCTATACGCCGAGTGTAGGGAAACGCCCTGCACTCTCTCCTGGAGCAGATTCGATTCCCCACCAAACCCACACTTTCACGAACAGACTTCTGGCACGTCTCACATGCCTTTGAGGTCTTACGCCCTGCCCTAGCCTGAGCTGCCCTGAGAGACCCCTCGGCCTCGCATTGCATCTAGGACCTCCTGCCTGAAATCACCCTGCCTCCAAGCGAAAGTCGGCTTGCGTTCTTACTGCGATTTAAGCCCTGTGCTTCCTGTGGCCCTGCAGGCTTTGGAATAGCCACAGGCCCCAGAGGCGTAACTAGGCAGGGCATTCCTTGGTTGAGGCAGTTCACTTAACCCAGAACACCCTGCTTCGGGGAGTTGGTTCAGGGAAGCAAACGCAGGGTAACATGTGTCTCTTTGGACTGGTTAGAAACCACAGGGAGGTAAGCTGAGTGTGCGCGAGGAAACGGGAGCCTGCTGGAACTATCCTTGCTTTCCCACTTGGAAGGCTGCATTCATGCTGCCTTGAAGCTGCCTGACGTCCCCTGCTGTTGACAGGCCTGGAAACCCGGTCGAAATGCTTCTGGGAAGAAAATGAGTTTGCTCCGTCTCAACCCGGTGCTTCCATGGCCGCGGTGGTGGTTAGCCTGACAAGCTCCAGAGCGAAAGGGAAACTCAACGTGAGAATTTGCCTCCAGTTTAGGTCCTGCGTAGCCGGGCAGGAAGGGCGGCATGCAGCAGTTTCCATGAGTTCGTAGTCCCCGTTCGGGTTTATTTTAACGAAATTACCCATTTGAGGACTCCTAGGCCCCTCGGGCGTGCATCCATTTCCCTCCAAGGTCACTGAGGACCTCCAGACACCCCCCACGCCGTGGTCCCGCTGAGCAACATCGAGGCCCATTGCTCTGCCCCTCGGAGGCCCTGTGTGCGTGCCGAGTGATGGGCAACACTCTGCACGTTCCTTGAGGAGAGCTACATTTCCAGAGCCCTCAAACAGCCTCAGGACCAGATTTCTGGTGAGTCCGAAGCTCCCAGGAAATATTTGTCGTCGCCCTTGTGAGAGCTGCCGTGAGAAAACACTCTGCTTTGCCTCCTTCGCGGGCCTCGTACCTGAAGGCACTCTGCTCGAGGAGAACGTCAGCATCTCGCAATGCTGAGTCGCTAACGGGACAGCCAGATTGAGCACAGGCCTGGAGGGAAGGCCCTGACGTGAGGTGCAGAAGCGGAGCCGCGCAGCAGTTTCCATGAGGCCGTAGCCTCTGCTCTGCGTGTCTTTAACGGCAGTAGAGTTTCCTGGACACCTGGGAGGCTCGCGGGGGCACCCTGTTCCAGGCTGGAACACGGAGTACTCCCAGGCACCCCTGGGTCTGCTGAGCAACGTCCAGGCACGGAGCCCTTTGGAGCCGCTCTCTATACGCCGAGTGTAGGGAAACGCCCTGCACTCTCTCCTGGAGCAGATTCGATTCCCCACCAAACCCACACTTTCACGAACAGACTTCTGGCACGTCTCACATGCCTTTGAGGTCTTACGCCTTGCCCTAGCCTGAGCTGCCCTGAGAGACCCCTCGGCCTCGCATTGCATCTAGGACCTCCTGCCTGAAATCACCCTGCCTCCAAGCGAAAGTCGGCTTGCGTTCTTACTGCGATTTAAGCCCTGTGCTTCCTGTGGCCCTGCAGGCTTTGGAATAGCCACAGGCCCCAGAGGCGTAACTAGGCAGGGCATTCCTTGGTTGAGGCAGTTCACTTAACCCAGAACACCCTGCTTCGGGGAGTTGGTTCAGGGAAGCAAACGCAGGGTAACATGTGTCTCTTTGGACTGGTTAGAAACCACAGGGAGGTAAGCTGAGTGTGCGCGTGGAAACGGGAGCCTGCTGGAACTATCCTTGCTTTCCCACTTGGAAGGCTGCATTCATGCTGCCTTGAAGCTGCCTGACGTCCCCTGCTGTTGACAGGCCTGGAAACCCGGTCGAAATGCTTCTGGGAAGAAAATGAGTTTGCTCCGTCTCAACCCGGTGCTTCCATGGCCGCGGTGGTGGTTAGCCTGACAAGCTCCAGAGCGAAAGGGAAACTCAACGTGAGAATTTGCCTCCAGTTTAGGTCCTGCGTAGCCGGGTAGGAAGGGCGGCATGCAGCAGTTTCCATGAGTTCGTAGTCCCCGTTCGGGTTTATTTTAACGAAATTACCCATTTGAGGACTCCTAGGCCCCTCGGGCGTGCATCCATTTCCCTCCAAGGTCACTGAGGACCTCCAGACACCCCCCACGCCGTGGTCCCGCTGAGCAACATCGAGGCCCATTGCTCTGCCCCTCGGAGGCCCTGTGTGCGTGCCGAGTGATGGGCAACACTCTGCACGTTCCTTGAGGAGAGCTACATTTCCAGAGCCCTCAAACAGCCTCAGGACCAGATTTCTGGTGAGTCCGAAGCTCCCAGGAAATATTTGTCGTCGCCCTTGTGAGAGCTGCCGTGAGAAAACACTCTGCTTTGCCTCCTTCGCGGGCCTCGTACCTGAAGGCACTCTGCTCGAGGAGAACGTCAGCATCTCGCAATGCTGAGTCGCTAACGGGACAGCCAGATTGAGCACAGGCCTGGAGGGAAGGCCCTGACGTGAGGTGCAGAAGCGGAGCCGCGCAGCAGTTTCCATGAGGCCGTAGCCTCTGCTCTGCGTGTCTTTAACGGCAGTAGAGTTTCCTGGACACCTGGGAGGCTCGCGGGGGCACCCTGTTCCAGGCTGGAACACGGAGTACTCCCAGGCACCCCTGGGTCTGCTGAGCAACGTCCAGGCCCGGAGCCCTTTGGAGCCGCTCTCTATACGCCGAGTGTAGGGAAACGCCCTGCACTCTCTCCTGGAGCAGATTCGATTCCCCACCAAACCCACACTTTCACGAACAGACTTCTGGCACGTCTCACATGCCTTTGAGGTCTTACGCCCTGCCCTAGCCTGAGCTGCCCTGAGAGACCCCTCGGCCTCGCATTGCATCTAGGACCTCCTGCCTGAAATCACCCTGCCTCCAAGCGAAAGTCGGCTTGCGTTCTTACTGCGATTTAAGCCCTGTGCTTCCTGTGGCCCTGCAGGCTTTGGAATAGCCACAGGCCCCAGAGGCGTAACTAGGCAGGGCATTCCTTGGTTGAGGCAGTTCACTTAACCCAGAACACCCTGCTTCGGGGAGTTGGTTCAGGGAAGCAAACGCAGGGTAACATGTGTCTCTTTGGACTGGTTAGAAACCACAGGGAGGTAAGCTGAGTGTGCGCGAGGAAACGGGAGCCTGCTGGAACTATCCTTGCTTTCCCACTTGGAAGGCTGCATTCATGCTGCCTTGAAGCTGCCTGACGTCCCCTGCTGTTGACAGGCCTGGAAACCCGGTCGAAATGCTTCTGGGAAGAAAATGAGTTTGCTCCGTCTCAACCCGGTGCTTCCATGGCCGCGGTGGTGGTTAGCCTGACAAGCTCCAGAGCGAAAGGGAAACTCAACGTGAGAATTTGCCTCCAGTTTAGGTCCTGCGTAGCCGGGCAGGAAGGGCGGCATGCAGCAGTTTCCATGAGTTCGTAGTCCCCGTTCGGGTTTATTTTAACGAAATTACCCATTTGAGGACTCCTAGGCCCCTCGGGCGTGCATCCATTTCCCTCCAAGGTCACTGAGGACCTCCAGACACCCCCCACGCCGTGGTCCCGCTGAGCAACATCGAGGCCCATTGCTCTGCCCCTCGGAGGCCCTGTGTGCGTGCCGAGTGATGGGCAACACTCTGCACGTTCCTTGAGGAGAGCTACATTTCCAGAGCCCTCAAACAGCCTCAGGACCAGATTTCTGGTGAGTCCGAAGCTCCCAGGAAATATTTGTCGTCGCCCTTGTGAGAGCTGCCGTGAGAAAACACTCTGCTTTGCCTCCTTCGCGGGCCTCGTACCTGAAGGCACTCTGCTCGAGGAGAACGTCAGCATCTCGCAATGCTGAGTCGCTAACGGGACAGCCAGATTGAGCACAGGCCTGGAGGGAAGACCCTGACGTGAGGTGCAGAAGCGGAGCCGCGCAGCAGTTTCCATGAGGCCGTAGCCTCTGCTCTGCGTGTCTTTAACGGCAGTAGAGTTTCCTGGACACCTGGGAGGCTCGCGGGGGCACCCTGTTCCAGGCTGGAACACGGAGTACTCCCAGGCACCCCTGGGTCTGCTGAGCAACGTCCAGGCCCGGAGCCCTTTGGAGCCGCTCTCTATACGCCGAGTGTAGGGAAACGCCCTGCACTCTCTCCTGGAGCAGATTCGATTCCCCACCAAACCCACACTTTCACGAACAGACTTCTGGCACGTCTCACATGCCTTTGAGGTCTTACGCCTTGCCCTAGCCTGAGCTGCCCTGAGAGACCCCTCGGCCTCGCATTGCATCTAGGACCTCCTGCCTGAAATCACCCTGCCTCCAAGCGAAAGTCGCCTTGCGTTCTTACTGCGATTTAAGCCCTGTGCTTCCTGTGGCCCTGCAGGCTTTGGAATAGCCACAGGCCCCAGAGGCGTAACTAGGCAGGGCATTCCTTGGTTGAGGCAGTTCACTTGACCCAGAACACCCTACTTCGGGGAGTTGGTTCAGGGAAGCAAACGCAGGGTAACATGTGTCTCTTTGGACTGGTTAGAAACCACAGGGAGGTAAGCTGAGTGTGCGCGTGGAAACGGGAGCCTGCTGGAACTATCCTTGCTTTCCCACTTGGAAGGCTGCATTCATGCTGCCTTGAAGCTGCCTGACGTCCCCTGCTGTTGACAGGCCTGGAAACCCGGTCGAAATGCTTCTGGGAAGAAGATGAGTTTGCTCCGTCTCAACCCGGTGCTTCCATGGCCGCGGTGGTGGTTAGCCTGACAAGCTCCAGAGCGAAAGGGAAACTCAACGTGAGAATTTGCCCCCAGTTTAGGCCCTGCGTAGCCGGGCAGGAAGGGCGGCATGCAGCAGTTTCCATGAGTTCGTAGTCCCCGTTCGGGTTTATTTTAACGAAATTACCCATTTGAGGACTCCTAGGCCCCTCGGGCGTGCATCCATTTCCCTCCAAGGTCACTGAGGACCTCCAGACACCCCCCCACGCCGTGGTCCCGCTGAGCAACATCGAGGCCCATTGCTCTGCCCCTCGGAGGCCCTGTGTGCGTGCCGAGTGATGGGCAACACTCTGCACGTTCCTTGAGGAGAGCTACATTTCCAGAGCCCTCAAACAGCCTCAGGACCAGATTTCTGGTGAGTCCGAAGCTCCCAGGAAATATTTGTCGTCGCCCTTGTGAGAGCTGCCGTGAGAAAACACTCTGCTTTGCCTCCTTCGCGGGCCTCGTACCTGAAGGCACTCTGCTCGAGGAGAACGTCAGCATCTCGCAATGCTGAGTCGCTAACGGGACAGCCAGATTGAGCACAGGCCTGGAGGGAAGGCCCTGACGTGAGGTGCAGAAGCGGAGCCGCGCAGCAGTTTCCATGAGGCCGTAGCCTCTGCTCTGCGTGTCTTTAACGGCAGTAGAGTTTCCTGGACACCTGGGAGGCTCGCGGGGGCACCCTGTTCCAGGCTGGAACACGGAGTACTCCCAGGCACCCCTGGGTCTGCTGAGCAACGTCCAGGCCCGGAGCCCTTTGGAGCCGCTCTCTATACGCCGAGTGTAGGGAAACGCCCTGCACTCTCTCCTGGAGCAGATTCAATTCCCCACCAAACCCACACTTTCACGAACAGACTTCTGGCACGTCTCACATGCCTTTGAGGTCTTACGCCTTGCCCTAGCCTGAGCCGCCCTGAGAGACCCCTCGGCCTCGCATTGCATCTAGGACCTCCTGCCTGAAATCACCCTGCCTCCAAGCGAAAGTCGCCTTGCGTTCTTACTGCGATTTAAGCCCTGTGCTTCCTGTGGCCCTGCAGGCTTTGGAATAGCCACAGGCCCCAGAGGCGTAACTAGGCAGGGCATTCCTTGGTTGAGGCAGTTCACTTGACCCAGAACACCCTGCTTCGGGGAGTTGGTTCAGGGAAGCAAACGCAGGGTAACATGTGTCTCTTTGGACTGGTTAGAAACCACAGGGAGGTAAGCTGAGTGTGCGCGTGGAAACGGGAGCCTGCTGCAACTATCCTTGCTTTCCCACTTGGAAGGCTGCATTCATGCTGCCTTGAAGCTGCCTGACGTCCCCTGCTGTTGACAGGACTGGAAACCCGGTCGAAATGCTTCTGGGAAGAAGATGAGTTTGCTCCGTCTCAACCCGGTGCTTCCATGGCCGCGGTGGTGGTTAGCCTGACAAGCTCCAGAGCGAAAGGGAAACTCAACGTGAGAATTTGCCCCCAGTTTAGGCCCTGCGTAGCCGGGCAGGAAGGGCGGCATGCAGCAGTTTCCATGAGTTCGTAGTCCCCGTTCGGGTTTATTTTAACGAAATTACCCATTTGAGGACTCCTAGGCCCCTCGGGCGTGCATCCATTTCCCACCAAGGTCACTGAGGACCTCCAGACACCCCCCACGCCGTGGTCCCGCTGAGCAACATCGAGGCCCATTGCTCTGCCCCTCGGAGGCCCTGTGTGCGTGCCGAGTGATGGGCAACACTCTGCACGTTCCTTGAGGAGAGCTACATTTCCAGAGCCCTCAAACAGCCTCAGGACCAGATTTCTGGTGAGTCCGAAGCTCCCAGGAAATATTTGTCGTCGCCCTTGTGAGAGCTGCCGTGAGAAAACACTCTGCTTTGCCTCCTTCGCGGGCCTCGTACCTGAAGGCACTCTGCTCGAGGAGAACGTCAGCATCTCGCAATGCTGAGTCGCTAACGGGACAGCCAGATTGAGCACAGGCCTGGAGGGAAGGCCCTGACGTGAGGTGCAGAAGCGGAGCCGCGCAGCAGTTTCCATGAGGCCGTAGCCTCTGCTCTGCGTGTCTTTAACGGCAGTAGAGTTTCCTGGACACCTGGGAGGCTCGCGGGGGCACCCTGTTCCAGGCTGGAACACGGAGTACTCCCAGGCACCCCTGGGTCTGCTGAGCAACGTCCAGGCCCGGAGCCCTTTGGAGCCGCTCTCTATACGCCGAGTGTAGGGAAACGCCCTGCACTCTCTCCTGGAGCAGATTCGATTCCCCACCAAACCCACACTTTCACGAACAGACTTCTGGCACGTCTCACATGCCTTTGAGGTCTTACGCCTTGCCCTAGCCTGAGCTGCCCTGAGAGACCCCTCGGCCTCGCATTGCATCTAGGACCTCCTGCCTGAAATCACCCTGCCTCCAAGCGAAAGTCGCCTTGCGTTCTTACTGCGATTTAAGCCCTGTGCTTCCTGTGGCCCTGCAGGCTTTGGAATAGCCACAGGCCCCAGAGGCGTAACTAGGCAGGGCATTCCTTGGTTGAGGCAGTTCACTTGACCCAGAACACCCTGCTTCGGGGAGTTGGTTCAGGGAAGCAAACGCAGGGTAACATGTGTCTCTTTGGACTGGTTAGAAACCACAGGGAGGTAAGCTGAGTGTGCGCGTGGAAACGGGAGCGTGCTGGAACTATCCTTGCTTTCCCACTTGGAAGGCTGCATTCATGCTGCCTTGAAGCTGCCTGACGTCCCCTGCTGTTGACAGGCCTGGAAACCCGGTCGAAATGCTTCTGGGAAGAAAATGAGTTTGCTCCGTCTCAACCCGGTGCTTCCATGGCCGCGGTGGTGGTTAGCCTGACAAGCTCCAGAGCGAAAGGGAAACTCAACGTGAGAATTTGCCTCCAGTTTAGGTCCTGCGTAGCCGGGTAGGAAGGGCGGCATGCAGCAGTTTCCATGAGTTCGTAGTCCCCGTTCGGGTTTATTTTAACGAAATTACCCATTTGAGGACTCCTAGGCCCCTCGGGCGTGCATCCATTTCCCTCCAAGGTCACTGAGGACCTCCAGACACCCCCCACGCCGTGGTCCCCCTGAGCAACATCGAGGCCCATTGCTCTGCCCCTCGGAGGCCCTGTGTGCGTGCCGAGTGATGGGCAACACTCTGCACGTTCCTTGAGGAGAGCTACATTTCCAGAGCCCTCAAACAGCCTCAGGACCAGATTTCTGGTGAGTCCGAAGCTCCCAGGAAATATTTGTCGTCGCCCTTGTGAGAGCTGCCGTGAGAAAACACTCTGCTTTGCCTCCTTCGCGGGCCTCGTACCTGAAGGCACTCTGCTCGAGGAGAACGTCAGCATCTCGCAATGCTGAGTCGCTAACGGGACAGCCAGATTGAGCACAGGCCTGGAGGGAAGACCCTGACGTGAGGTGCAGAAGCGGAGCCGCGCAGCAGTTTCCATGAGGCCGTAGCCTCTGCTCTGCGTGTCTTTAACGGCAGTAGAGTTTCCTGGACACCTGGGAGGCTCGCGGGGGCACCCTGTTCCAGGCTGGAACACGGAGTACTCCCAGGCACCCCTGGGTCTGCTGAGCAACGTCCAGGCCCGGAGCCCTTTGGAGCCGCTCTCTATACGCCGAGTGTAGGGAAACGCCCTGCACTCTCTCCTGGAGCAGATTCGATTCCCCACCAAACCCACACTTTCACGAACAGACTTCTGGCACGTCTCACATGCCTTTGAGGTCTTACGCCTTGCCCTAGCCTGAGCTGCCCTGAGAGACCCCTCGGCCTCGCATTGCATCTAGGACCTCCTGCCTGAAATCACCCTGCCTCCAAGCGAAAGTCGCCTTGCGTTCTTACTGCGATTTAAGCCCTGTGCTTCCTGTGGCCCTGCAGGCTTTGGAATAGCCACAGGCCCCAGAGGCGTAACTAGGCAGGGCATTCCTTGGTTGAGGCAGTTCACTTGACCCAGAACACCCTGCTTCGGGGAGTTGGTTCAGGGAAGCAAACGCAGGGTAACATGTGTCTCTTTGGACTGGTTAGAAACCACAGGGAGGTAAGCTGAGTGTGCGCGTGGAAACGGGAGCGTGCTGGAACTATCCTTGCTTTCCCACTTGGAAGGCTGCATTCATGCTGCCTTGAAGCTGCCTGACGTCCCCTGCTGTTGACAGGCCTGGAAACCCGGTCGAAATGCTTCTGGGAAGAAAATGAGTTTGCTCCGTCTCAACCCGGTGCTTCCATGGCCGCGGTGGTGGTTAGCCTGACAAGCTCCAGAGCGAAAGGGAAACTCAACGTGAGAATTTGCCTCCAGTTTAGGTCCTGCGTAGCCGGGTAGGAAGGGCGGCATGCAGCAGTTTCCATGAGTTCGTAGTCCCCGTTCGGGTTTATTTTAACGAAATTACCCATTTGAGGACTCCTAGGCCCCTCGGGCGTGCATCCATTTCCCTCCAAGGTCACTGAGGACCTCCAGACACCCCCCACGCCGTGGTCCCGCTGAGCAACATCGAGGCCCATTGCTCTGCCCCTCGGAGGCCCTGTGTGCGTGCCGAGTGATGGGCAACACTCTGCACGTTCCTTGAGGAGAGCTACATTTCCAGAGCCCTCAAACAGCCTCAGGACCAGATTTCTGGTGAGTCCGAAGCTCCCAGGAAATATTTGTCGTCGCCCTTGTGAGAGCTGCCGTGAGAAAACACTCTGCTTTGCCTACTTCGCGGGCCTCGTACCTGAAGGCACTCTGCTCGAGGAGAACGTCAGCATCTCGCAATGCTGAGTCGCTAACGGGACAGCCAGATTGAGCACAGGCCTGGAGGGAAGGCCCTGACGTGAGGTGCAGAAGCGGAGCCGCGCAGCAGTTTCCATGAGGCCGTAGCCTCTGCTCTGCGTGTCTTTAACGGCAGTAGAGTTTCCTGGACACCTGGGAGGCTCGCGGGGGCACCCTGTTCCAGGCTGGAACACGGAGTACTCCCAGGCACCCCTGGGTCTGCTGAGCAACGTCCAGGCCCGGAGCCCTTTGGAGCCGCTCTCTATACGCCGAGTGTAGGGAAACGCCCTGCACTCTCTCCTGGAGCAGATTCGATTCCCCACCAAACCCACACTTTCACGAACAGACTTCTGGCACGTCTCACATGCCTTTGAGGTCTTACGCCTTGCCCTAGCCTGAGCTGCCCTGAGAGACCCCTCGGCCTCGCATTGCATCTAGGACCTCCTGCCTGAAATCACCCTGCCTCCAAGCGAAAGTCGCCTTGCGTTCTTACTGCGATTTAAGCCCTGTGCTTCCTGTGGCCCTGCAGGCTTTGGAATAGCCACAGGCCCCAGAGGCGTAACTAGGCAGGGCATTCCTTGGTTGAGGCAGTTCACTTGACCCAGAACACCCTGCTTCGGGGAGTTGGTTCAGGGAAGCAAACGCAGGGTAACATGTGTCTCTTTGGACTGGTTAGGAACCACAGGGAGGTAAGCTGAGTGTGCGCGTGGAAACGGGAGCCTGCTGGAACTATCCTTGCTTTCCCACTTGGAAGGCTGCATTCATGCTGCCTTGAAGCTGCCTGACGTCCCCTGCTGTTGACAGGCCTGGAAACCCGGTCGAAATGCTTCTGGGAAGAAAATGAGTTTGGTTCATCTCAACCCGGTGCTTCCATGGCCGCGGTGGTGGTTAGCCTGACAAGCTCCAGAGCGAAAGGGAAACTCAACGTGAGAATTTGCCTCCAGTTTAGGTCCTGCGTAGCCGGGTAGGAAGGGCGGCATGCAGCAGTTTCCATGAGTTCGTAGTCCCCGTTCGGGTTTATTTTAACGAAATTACCCATTTGAGGACTCCTAGGCCCCTCGGGCGTGCATCCATTTCCCTCCAAGGTCACTGAGGACCTCCAGACACCCCCCACGCCGTGGTCCCGCTGAGCAACATCGAGGCCCATTGCTCTGCCCCTCGGAGGCCCTGTGTGCGTGCCGAGTGATGGGCAACACTCTGCACGTTCCTTGAGGAGAGCTACATTTCCAGAGCCCTCAAACAGCCTCAGGACCAGATTTCTGGTGAGTCCGAAGCTCCCAGGAAATATTTGTCGTCGCCCTTGTGAGAGCTGCCGTGAGAAAACACTCTGCTTTGCCTCCTTCGCGGGCCTCGTACCTGAAGGCACTCTGCTCGAGGAGAACGTCAGCATCTCGCAATGCTGAGTCGCTAACGGGACAGCCAGATTGAGCACAGGCCTGGAGGGAAGGCCCTGACGTGAGGTGCAGAAGCGGAGCCGCGCAGCAGTTTCCATGAGGCCGTAGCCTCTGCTCTGCGTGTCTTTAACGGCAGTAGAGTTTCCTGGACACCTGGGAGGCTCGCGGGGGCACCCTGTTCCAGGCTGGAACACGGAGTACTCCCAGGCACCCCTGGGTCTGCTGAGCAACGTCCAGGCCCGGAGCCCTTTGGAGCCGCTCTCTATACGCCGAGTGTAGGGAAACGCCCTGCACTCTCTCCTGGAGCAGATTCGATTCCCCACCAAACCCACACTTTCACGAACAGACTTCTGGCACGTCTCACATGCCTTTGAGGTCTTACGCCTTGCCCTAGCCTGAGCTGCCCTGAGAGACCCCTCGGCCTCGCATTGCATCTAGGACCTCCTGCCTGAAATCACCCTGCCTCCAAGCGAAAGTCGCCTTGCGTTCTTACTGCGATTTAAGCCCTGTGCTTCCTGTGGCCCTGCAGGCTTTGGAATAGCCACAGGCCCCAGAGGCGTAACTAGGCAGGGCATTCCTTGGTTGAGGCAGTTCACTTGACCCAGAACACCCTGCTTCGGGGAGTTGGTTCAGGGAAGCAAACGCAGGGTAACATGTGTCTCTTTGGACTGGTTAGAAACCACAGGGAGGTAAGCTGAGTGTGCGCGTGGAAACGGGAGCGTGCTGGAACTATCCTTGCTTTCCCACTTGGAAGGCTGCATTCATGCTGCCTTGAAGCTGCCTGACGTCCCCTGCTGTTGACAGGCCTGGAAACCCGGTCGAAATGCTTCTGGGAAGAAAATGAGTTTGCTCCGTCTCAACCCGGTGCTTCCATGGCCGCGGTGGTCGTTAGCCTGACAAGCTCCAGAGCGAAAGGGAAACTCAACGTGAGAATTTGCCTCCAGTTTAGGTCCTGCGTAGCCGGGTAGGAAGGGCGGCATGCAGCAGTTTCCATGAGTTCGTAGTCACCGTTCGGGTTTATTTTAACGAAATTACCCATTTGAGGACTCCTAGGCCCCTCGGGCGTGCATCCATTTCCCTCCAAGGTCACTGAGGACCTCCAGACACCCCCCACGCCGTGGTCCCCCTGAGCAACATCGAGGCCCATTGCTCTGCCCCTCGGAGGCCCTGTGTGCGTGCCGAGTGATGGGCAACACTCTGCACGTTCCTTGAGGAGAGCTACATTTCCAGAGCCCTCAAACAGCCTCAGGACCAGATTTCTGGTGAGTCCGAAGCTCCCAGGAAATATTTGTCGTCGCCCTTGTGAGAGCTGCCGTGAGAAAACACTCTGCTTTGCCTCCTTCGCGGGCCTCGTACCTGAAGGCACTCTGCTCGAGGAGAACGTCAGCATCTCGCAATGCTGAGTCGCTAACGGGACAGCCAGATTGAGCACAGGCCTGGAGGGAAGACCCTGACGTGAGGTGCAGAAGCGGAGCCGCGCAGCAGTTTCCATGAGGCCGTAGCCTCTGCTCTGCGTGTCTTTAACGGCAGTAGAGTTTCCTGGACACCTGGGAGGCTCGCGGGGGCACCCTGTTCCAGGCTGGAACATGGAGTACTCCCAGGCACCCCTGGGTCTGCTGAGCAACGTCCAGGCCCGGAGCCCTTTGGAGCCGCTCTCTATACGCCGAGTGTAGGGAAACGCCCTGCACTCTCTCCTGGAGCAGATTCGATTCCCCACCAAACCCACACTTTCACGAACAGACTTCTGGCACGTCTCACATGCCTTTGAGGTCTTACGCCTTGCCCTAGCCTGAGCTGCCCTGAGAGACCCCTCGGCCTCGCATTGCATCTAGGACCTCCTGCCTGAAATCACCCTGCCTCCAAGCGAAAGTCGCCTTGCGTTCTTACTGCGATTTAAGCCCTGTGCTTCCTGTGGCCCTGCAGGCTTTGGAATAGCCACAGGCCCCAGAGGCGTAACTAGGCAGGGCATTCCTTGGTTGAGGCAGTTCACTTGACCCAGAACACCCTGCTTCGGGGAGTTGGTTCAGGGAAGCAAACGCAGGGTAACATGTGTCTCTTTGGACTGGTTAGAAACCACAGGGAGGTAAGCTGAGTGTGCGCGTGGAAACGGGAGCGTGCTGGAACTATCCTTGCTTTCCCACTTGGAAGGCTGCATTCATGCTGCCTTGAAGCTGCCTGACGTCCCCTGCTGTTGACAGGCCTGGAAACCCGGTCGAAATGCTTCTGGGAAGAAAATGAGTTTGCTCCGTCTCAACCCGGTGCTTCCATGGCCGCGGTGGTGGTTAGCCTGACAAGCTCCAGAGCGAAAGGGAAACTCAACGTGAGAATTTGCCTCCAGTTTAGGTCCTGCGTAGCCGGGTAGGAAGGGCGGCATGCAGCAGTTTCCATGAGTTCGTAGTCCCCGTTCGGGTTTATTTTAACGAAATTACCCATTTGAGGACTCCTAGGCCCCTCGGGCGTGCATCCATTTCCCTCCAAGGTCACTGAGGACCTCCAGACACCCCCCACGCCGTGGTCCCGCTGAGCAACATCGAGGCCCATTGCTCTGCCCCTCGGAGGCCCTGTGTGCGTGCCGAGTGATGGGCAACACTCTGCACGTTCCTTGAGGAGAGCTACATTTCCAGAGCCCTCAAACAGCCTCAGGACCAGATTTCTGGTGAGTCCGAAGCTCCCAGGAAATATTTGTCGTCGCCCTTGTGAGAGCTGCCGTGAGAAAACACTCTGCTTTGCCTACTTCGCGGGCCTCGTACCTGAAGGCACTCTGCTCGAGGAGAACGTCAGCATCTCGCAATGCTGAGTCGCTAACGGGACAGCCAGATTGAGCACAGGCCTGGAGGGAAGGCCCTGACGTGAGGTGCAGAAGCGGAGCCGCGCAGCAGTTTCCATGAGGCCGTAGCCTCTGCTCTGCGTGTCTTTAACGGCAGTAGAGTTTCCTGGACACCTGGGAGGCTCGCGGGGGCACCCTGTTCCAGGCTGGAACACGGAGTACTCCCAGGCACCCCTGGGTCTGCTGAGCAACGTCCAGGCCCGGAGCCCTTTGGAGCCGCTCTCTATACGCCGAGTGTAGGGAAACGCCCTGCACTCTCTCCTGGAGCAGATTCGATTCCCCACCAAACCCACACTTTCACGAACAGACTTCTGGCACGTCTCACATGCCTTTGAGGTCTTACGCCTTGCCCTAGCCTGAGCTGCCCTGAGAGACCCCTCGGCCTCGCATTGCATCTAGGACCTCCTGCCTGAAATCACCCTGCCTCCAAGCGAAAGTCGGCTTGCGTTCTTACTGCGATTTAAGCCCTGTGCTTCCTGTGGCCCTGCAGGCTTTGGAATAGCCACAGGCCCCAGAGGCGTAACTAGGCAGGGCATTCCTTGGTTGAGGCAGTTCACTTGACCCAGAACACCCTGCTTCGGGGAGTTGGTTCAGGGAAGCAAACGCAGGGTAACATGTGTCTCTTTGGACTGGTTAGGAACCACAGGGAGGTAAGCTGAGTGTGCGCGTGGAAACGGGAGCCTGCTGGAACTATCCTTGCTTTCCCACTTGGAAGGCTGCATTCATGCTGCCTTGAAGCTGCCTGACGTCCCCTGCTGTTGACAGGCCTGGAAACCCGGTCGAAAGGCTTCTGGGAAGAAAATGAGTTTGCTCCGTCTCAACCCGGTGCTTCCATGGCCGCGGTGGTGGTTAGCCTGACAAGCTCCAGAGCGAAAGGGAAACTCAACGTGAGAATTTGCCTCCAGTTTAGGTCCTGCATAGCCGGGTAGGAAGGGCGGCATGCAGCAGTTTCCATGAGTTCGTAGTCCCCGTTCGGGTTTATTTTAACGAAATTACCCATTTGAGGACTCCTAGGCCCCTCGGGCGTGCATCCATTTCCCTCCAAGGTCACTGAGGACCTCCAGACACCCCCCACGCCGTGGTCCCGCTGAGCAACATCGAGGCCCATTGCTCTGCCCCTCGGAGGCCCTGTGTGCGTGCCGAGTGATGGGCAACACTCTGCACGTTCCTTGAGGAGAGCTACATTTCCAGAGCCCTCAAACAGCCTCAGGACCAGATTTCTGGTGAGTCCGAAGCTCCCAGGAAATATTTGTCGTCGCCCTTGTGAGAGCTGCCGTGAGAAAACACTCTGCTTTGCCTCCTTCGCGGGCCTCGTACCTGAAGGCACTCTGCTCGAGGAGAACGTCAGCATCTCGCAATGCTGAGTCGCTAACGGGACAGCCAGATTGAGCACAGGCCTGGAGGGAAGGCCCTGACGTGAGGTGCAGAAGCGGAGCCGCGCAGCAGTTTCCATGAGGCCGTAGCCTCTGCTCTGCGTGTCTTTAACGGCAGTAGAGTTTCCTGGACACCTGGGAGGCTCGCGGGGGCACCCTGTTCCAGGCTGGAACACGGAGTACTCCCAGGCACCCCTGGGTCTGCTGAGCAACGTCCAGGCCCGGAGCCCTTTGGAGCCGCTCTCTATACGCCGAGTGTAGGGAAACGCCCTGCACTCTCTCCTGGAGCAGATTCGATTCCCCACCAAACCCACACTTTCACGAACAGACTTCTGGCACGTCTCACATGCCTTTGAGGTCTTACGCCTTGCCCTAGCCTGAGCTGCCCTGAGAGACCCCTCGGCCTCGCATTGCATCTAGGACCTCCTGCCTGAAATCACCCTGCCTCCAAGCGAAAGTCGCCTTGCGTTCTTACTGCGATTTAAGCCCTGTGCTTCCTGTGGCCCTGCAGGCTTTGGAATAGCCACAGGCCCCAGAGGCGTAACTAGGCAGGGCATTCCTTGGTTGAGGCAGTTCACTTGACCCAGAACACCCTGCTTCGGGGAGTTGGTTCAGGGAAGCAAACGCAGGGTAACATGTGTCTCTTTGGACTGGTTAGAAACCACAGGGAGGTAAGCTGAGTGTGCGCGTGGAAACGGGAGCGTGCTTGAACTATCCTTGCTTTCCCACTTGGAAGGCTGCATTCATGCTGCCTTGAAGCTGCCTGACGTCCCCTGCTGTTGACAGGCCTGGAAACCCGGTCGAAATGCTTCTGGGAAGAAAATGAGTTTGCTCCGTCTCAACCCGGTGCTTCCATGGCCGCGGTGGTGGTTAGCCTGACAAGCTCCAGAGCGAAAGGGAAACTCAACGTGAGAATTTGCCTCCAGTTTAGGTCCTGCGTA
The DNA here is from genome assembly GCF_937001465.1 of Orcinus orca. NCBI lineage: Eukaryota > Metazoa > Chordata > Mammalia > Artiodactyla > Delphinidae > Orcinus > Orcinus orca. The sequence continues at coordinate 498,804 of NW_026044069.1, read as the reverse complement.
GCCGGGTAGGAAGGGCGGCATGCAGCAGTTTCCATGAGTTCGTAGTCACCGTTCGGGTTTATTTTAACGAAATTACCCATTTGAGGACTCCTAGGCCCCTCGGGCGTGCATCCATTTCCCTCCAAGGTCACTGAGGACCTCCAGACACCCCCCACGCCGTGGTCCCCCTGAGCAACATCGAGGCCCATTGCTCTGCCCCTCGGAGGCCCTGTGTGCGTGCCGAGTGATGGGCAACACTCTGCACGTTCCTTGAGGAGAGCTACATTTCCAGAGCCCTCAAACAGCCTCAGGACCAGATTTCTGGTGAGTCCGAAGCTCCCAGGAAATATTTGTCGTCGCCCTTGTGAGAGCTGCCGTGAGAAAACACTCTGCTTTGCCTCCTTCGCGGGCCTCGTACCTGAAGGCACTCTGCTCGAGGAGAACGTCAGCATCTCGCAATGCTGAGTCGCTAACGGGACAGCCAGATTGAGCACAGGCCTGGAGGGAAGACCCTGACGTGAGGTGCAGAAGCGGAGCCGCGCAGCAGTTTCCATGAGGCCGTAGCCTCTGCTCTGCGTGTCTTTAACGGCAGTAGAGTTTCCTGGACACCTGGGAGGCTCGCGGGGGCACCCTGTTCCAGGCTGGAACACGGAGTACTCCCAGGCACCCCTGGGTCTGCTGAGCAACGTCCAGGCCCGGAGCCCTTTGGAGCCGCTCTCTATACGCCGAGTGTAGGGAAACGCCCTGCACTCTCTCCTGGAGCAGATTCGATTCCCCACCAAACCCACACTTTCACGAACAGACTTCTGGCACGTCTCACATGCCTTTGAGGTCTTACGCCTTGCCCTAGCCTGAGCTGCCCTGAGAGACCCCTCGGCCTCGCATTGCATCTAGGACCTCCTGCCTGAAATCACCCTGCCTCCAAGCGAAAGTCGCCTTGCGTTCTTACTGCGATTTAAGCCCTGTGCTTCCTGTGGCCCTGCAGGCTTTGGAATAGCCACAGGCCCCAGAGGCGTAACTAGGCAGGGCATTCCTTGGTTGAGGCAGTTCACTTGACCCAGAACACCCTGCTTCGGGGAGTTGGTTCAGGGAAGCAAACGCAGGGTAACATGTGTCTCTTTGGACTGGTTAGAAACCACAGGGAGGTAAGCTGAGTGTGCGCGTGGAAACGGGAGCGTGCTGGAACTATCCTTGCTTTCCCACTTGGAAGGCTGCATTCATGCTGCCTTGAAGCTGCCTGACGTCCCCTGCTGTTGACAGGCCTGGAAACCCGGTCGAAATGCTTCTGGGAAGAAAATGAGTTTGCTCCGTCTCAACCCGGTGCTTCCATGGCCGCGGTGGTGGTTAGCCTGACAAGCTCCAGAGCGAAAGGGAAACTCAACGTGAGAATTTGCCTCCAGTTTAGGTCCTGCGTAGCCGGGTAGGAAGGGCGGCATGCAGCAGTTTCCATGAGTTCGTAGTCCCCGTTCGGGTTTATTTTAACGAAATTACCCATTTGAGGACTCCTAGGCCCCTCGGGCGTGCATCCATTTCCCTCCAAGGTCACTGAGGACCTCCAGACACCCCCCACGCCGTGGTCCCGCTGAGCAACATCGAGGCCCATTGCTCTGCCCCTCGGAGGCCCTGTGTGCGTGCCGAGTGATGGGCAACACTCTGCACGTTCCTTGAGGAGAGCTACATTTCCAGAGCCCTCAAACAGCCTCAGGACCAGATTTCTGGTGAGTCCGAAGCTCCCAGGAAATATTTGTCGTCGCCCTTGTGAGAGCTGCCGTGAGAAAACACTCTGCTTTGCCTACTTCGCGGGCCTCGTACCTGAAGGCACTCTGCTCGAGGAGAACGTCAGCATCTCGCAATGCTGAGTCGCTAACGGGACAGCCAGATTGAGCACAGGCCTGGAGGGAAGGCCCTGACGTGAGGTGCAGAAGCGGAGCCGCGCAGCAGTTTCCATGAGGCCGTAGCCTCTGCTCTGCGTGTCTTTAACGGCAGTAGAGTTTCCTGGACACCTGGGAGGCTCGCGGGGGCACCCTGTTCCAGGCTGGAACACGGAGTACTCCCAGGCACCCCTGGGTCTGCTGAGCAACGTCCAGGCCCGGAGCCCTTTGGAGCCGCTCTCTATACGCCGAGTGTAGGGAAACGCCCTGCACTCTCTCCTGGAGCAGATTCGATTCCCCACCAAACCCACACTTTCACGAACAGACTTCTGGCACGTCTCACATGCCTTTGAGGTCTTACGCCTTGCCCTAGCCTGAGCTGCCCTGAGAGACCCCTCGGCCTCGCATTGCATCTAGGACCTCCTGCCTGAAATCACCCTGCCTCCAAGCGAAAGTCGCCTTGCGTTCTTACTGCGATTTAAGCCCTGTGCTTCCTGTGGCCCTGCAGGCTTTGGAATAGCCACAGGCCCCAGAGGCGTAACTAGGCAGGGCATTCCTTGGTTGAGGCAGTTCACTTGACCCAGAACACCCTGCTTCGGGGAGTTGGTTCAGGGAAGCAAACGCAGGGTAACATGTGTCTCTTTGGACTGGTTAGGAACCACAGGGAGGTAAGCTGAGTGTGCGCGTGGAAACGGGAGCCTGCTGGAACTATCCTTGCTTTCCCACTTGGAAGGCTGCATTCATGCTGCCTTGAAGCTGCCTGACGTCCCCTGCTGTTGACAGGCCTGGAAACCCGGTCGAAATGCTTCTGGGAAGAAAATGAGTTTGGTTCATCTCAACCCGGTGCTTCCATGGCCGCGGTGGTGGTTAGCCTGACAAGCTCCAGAGCGAAAGGGAAACTCAACGTGAGAATTTGCCTCCAGTTTAGGTCCTGCGTAGCCGGGTAGGAAGGGCGGCATGCAGCAGTTTCCATGAGTTCGTAGTCCCCGTTCGGGTTTATTTTAACGAAATTACCCATTTGAGGACTCCTAGGCCCCTCGGGCGTGCATCCATTTCCCTCCAAGGTCACTGAGGACCTCCAGACACCCCCCACGCCGTGGTCCCGCTGAGCAACATCGAGGCCCATTGCTCTGCCCCTCGGAGGCCCTGTGTGCGTGCCGAGTGATGGGCAACACTCTGCACGTTCCTTGAGGAGAGCTACATTTCCAGAGCCCTCAAACAGCCTCAGGACCAGATTTCTGGTGAGTCCGAAGCTCCCAGGAAATATTTGTCGTCGCCCTTGTGAGAGCTGCCGTGAGAAAACACTCTGCTTTGCCTCCTTCGCGGGCCTCGTACCTGAAGGCACTCTGCTCGAGGAGAACGTCAGCATCTCGCAATGCTGAGTCGCTAACGGGACAGCCAGATTGAGCACAGGCCTGGAGGGAAGGCCCTGACGTGAGGTGCAGAAGCGGAGCCGCGCAGCAGTTTCCATGAGGCCGTAGCCTCTGCTCTGCGTGTCTTTAACGGCAGTAGAGTTTCCTGGACACCTGGGAGGCTCGCGGGGGCACCCTCTTCCAGGCTGGAACACGGAGTACTCCCAGGCACCCCTGGGTCTGCTGAGCAACGTCCAGGCACGGAGCCCTTTGGAGCCGCTCTCTATACGCCGAGTGTAGGGAAACGCCCTGCACTCTCTCCTGGAGCAGATTCGATTCCCCACCAAACCCACACTTTCACGAACAGACTTCTGGCACGTCTCACATGCCTTTGAGGTCTTACGCCCTGCCCTAGCCTGAGCTGCCCTGAGAGACCCCTCGGCCTCGCATTGCATCTAGGACCTCCTGCCTGAAATCACCCTGCCTCCAAGCGAAAGTCGGCTTGCGTTCTTACTGCGATTTAAGCCCTGTGCTTCCTGTGGCCCTGCAGGCTTTGGAATAGCCACAGGCCCCAGAGGCGTAACTAGGCAGGGCATTCCTTGGTTGAGGCAGTTCACTTAACCCAGAACACCCTGCTTCGGGGAGTTGGTTCAGGGAAGCAAACGCAGGGTAACATGTGTCTCTTTGGACTGGTTAGAAACCACAGGGAGGTAAGCTGAGTGTGCGCGAGGAAACGGGAGCCTGCTGGAACTATCCTTGCTTTCCCACTTGGAAGGCTGCATTCATGCTGCCTTGAAGCTGCCTGACGTCCCCTGCTGTTGACAGGCCTGGAAACCCGGTCGAAATGCTTCTGGGAAGAAAATGAGTTTGCTCCGTCTCAACCCGGTGCTTCCATGGCCGCGGTGGTGGTTAGCCTGACAAGCTCCAGAGCGAAAGGGAAACTCAACGTGAGAATTTGCCTCCAGTTTAGGTCCTGCGTAGCCGGGCAGGAAGGGCGGCATGCAGCAGTTTCCATGAGTTCGTAGTCCCCGTTCGGGTTTATTTTAACGAAATTACCCATTTGAGGACTCCTAGGCCCCTCGGGCGTGCATCCATTTCCCTCCAAGGTCACTGAGGACCTCCAGACACCCCCCACGCCGTGGTCCCGCTGAGCAACATCGAGGCCCATTGCTCTGCCCCTCGGAGGCCCTGTGTGCGTGCCGAGTGATGGGCAACACTCTGCACGTTCCTTGAGGAGAGCTACATTTCCAGAGCCCTCAAACAGCCTCAGGACCAGATTTCTGGTGAGTCCGAAGCTCCCAGGAAATATTTGTCGTCGCCCTTGTGAGAGCTGCCGTGAGAAAACACTCTGCTTTGCCTCCTTCGCGGGCCTCGTACCTGAAGGCACTCTGCTCGAGGAGAACGTCAGCATCTCGCAATGCTGAGTCGCTAACGGGACAGCCAGATTGAGCACAGGCCTGGAGGGAAGACCCTGACGTGAGGTGCAGAAGCGGAGCCGCGCAGCAGTTTCCATGAGGCCGTAGCCTCTGCTCTGCGTGTCTTTAACGGCAGTAGAGTTTCCTGGACACCTGGGAGGCTCGCGGGGGCACCCTGTTCCAGGCTGGAACACGGAGTACTCCCAGGCACCCCTGGGTCTGCTGAGCAACGTCCAGGCCCGGAGCCCTTTGGAGCCGCTCTCTATACGCCGAGTGTAGGGAAACGCCCTGCACTCTCTCCTGGAGCAGATTCGATTCCCCACCAAACCCACACTTTCACGAACAGACTTCTGGCACGTCTCACATGCCTTTGAGGTCTTACGCCTTGCCCTAGCCTGAGCTGCCCTGAGAGACCCCTCGGCCTCGCATTGCATCTAGGACCTCCTGCCTGAAATCACCCTGCCTCCAAGCGAAAGTCGCCTTGCGTTCTTACTGCGATTTAAGCCCTGTGCTTCCTGTGGCCCTGCAGGCTTTGGAATAGCCACAGGCCCCAGAGGCGTAACTAGGCAGGGCATTCCTTGGTTGAGGCAGTTCACTTGACCCAGAACACCCTACTTCGGGGAGTTGGTTCAGGGAAGCAAACGCAGGGTAACATGTGTCTCTTTGGACTGGTTAGAAACCACAGGGAGGTAAGCTGAGTGTGCGCGTGGAAACGGGAGCCTGCTGGAACTATCCTTGCTTTCCCACTTGGAAGGCTGCATTCATGCTGCCTTGAAGCTGCCTGACGTCCCCTGCTGTTGACAGGCCTGGAAACCCGGTCGAAATGCTTCTGGGAAGAAGATGAGTTTGCTCCGTCTCAACCCGGTGCTTCCATGGCCGCGGTGGTGGTTAGCCTGACAAGCTCCAGAGCGAAAGGGAAACTCAACGTGAGAATTTGCCCCCAGTTTAGGCCCTGCGTAGCCGGGCAGGAAGGGCGGCATGCAGCAGTTTCCATGAGTTCGTAGTCCCCGTTCGGGTTTATTTTAACGAAATTACCCATTTGAGGACTCCTAGGCCCCTCGGGCGTGCATCCATTTCCCACCAAGGTCACTGAGGACCTTCAGACACCCCCCACGCCGTGGTCCCGCTGAGCAACATCGAGGCCCATTGCTCTGCCCCTCGGAGGCCCTGTGTGCGTGCCGAGTGATGGGCAACACTCTGCACGTTCCTTGAGGAGAGCTACATTTCCAGAGCCCTCAAACAGCCTCAGGACCAGATTTCTGGTGAGTCCGAAGCTCCCAGGAAATATTTGTCGTCGCCCTTGTGAGAGCTGCCGTGAGAAAACACTCTGCTTTGCCTCCTTCGCGGGCCTCGTACCTGAAGGCACTCTGCTCGAGGAGAACGTCAGCATCTCGCAATGCTGAGTCGCTAACGGGACAGCCAGATTGAGCACAGGCCTGGAGGGAAGGCCCTGACGTGAGGTGCAGAAGCGGAGCCGCGCAGCAGTTTCCATGAGGCCGTAGCCTCTGCTCTGCGTGTCTTTAACGGCAGTAGAGTTTCCTGGACACCTGGGAGGCTCGCGGGGGCACCCTGTTCCAGGCTGGAACACGGAGTACTCCCAGGCACCCCTGGGTCTGCTGAGCAACGTCCAGGCCCGGAGCCCTTTGGAGCCGCTCTCTATACGCCGAGTGTAGGGAAACGCCCTGCACTCTCTCCTGGAGCAGATTCGATTCCCCACCAAACCCACACTTTCACGAACAGACTTCTGGCACGTCTCACATGCCTTTGAGGTCTTACGCCTTGCCCTAGCCTGAGCTGCCCTGAGAGACCCCTCGGCCTCGCATTGCATCTAGGACCTCCTGCCTGAAATCACCCTGCCTCCAAGCGAAAGTCGCCTTGCGTTCTTACTGCGATTTAAGCCCTGTGCTTCCTGTGGCCCTGCAGGCTTTGGAATAGCCACAGGCCCCAGAGGCGTAACTAGGCAGGGCATTCCTTGGTTGAGGCAGTTCACTTGACCCAGAACACCCTGCTTCGGGGAGTTGGTTCAGGGAAGCAAACGCAGGGTAACATGTGTCTCTTTGGACTGGTTAGAAACCACAGGGAGGTAAGCTGAGTGTGCGCGTGGAAACGGGAGCGTGCTGGAACTATCCTTGCTTTCCCACTTGGAAGGCTGCATTCATGCTGCCTTGAAGCTGCCTGACGTCCCCTGCTGTTGACAGGCCTGGAAACCCGGTCGAAATGCTTCTGGGAAGAAAATGAGTTTGCTCCGTCTCAACCCGGTGCTTCCATGGCCGCGGTGGTGGTTAGCCTGACAAGCTCCAGAGCGAAAGGGAAACTCAACGTGAGAATTTGCCTCCAGTTTAGGTCCTGCGTAGCCGGGTAGGAAGGGCGGCATGCAGCAGTTTCCATGAGTTCGTAGTCACCGTTCGGGTTTATTTTAACGAAATTACCCATTTGAGGACTCCTAGGCCCCTCGGGCGTGCATCCATTTCCCTCCAAGGTCACTGAGGACCTCCAGACACCCCCCACGCCGTGGTCCCCCTGAGCAACATCGAGGCCCATTGCTCTGCCCCTCGGAGGCCCTGTGTGCGTGCCGAGTGATGGGCAACACTCTGCACGTTCCTTGAGGAGAGCTACATTTCCAGAGCCCTCAAACAGCCTCAGGACCAGATTTCTGGTGAGTCCGAAGCTCCCAGGAAATATTTGTCGTCGCCCTTGTGAGAGCTGCCGTGAGAAAACACTCTGCTTTGCCTCCTTCGCGGGCCTCGTACCTGAAGGCACTCTGCTCGAGGAGAACGTCAGCATCTCGCAATGCTGAGTCGCTAACGGGACAGCCAGATTGAGCACAGGCCTGGAGGGAAGACCCTGACGTGAGGTGCAGAAGCGGAGCCGCGCAGCAGTTTCCATGAGGCCGTAGCCTCTGCTCTGCGTGTCTTTAACGGCAGTAGAGTTTCCTGGACACCTGGGAGGCTCGCGGGGGCACCCTGTTCCAGGCTGGAACACGGAGTACTCCCAGGCACCCCTGGGTCTGCTGAGCAACGTCCAGGCCCGGAGCCCTTTGGAGCCGCTCTCTATACGCCGAGTGTAGGGAAACGCCCTGCACTCTCTCCTGGAGCAGATTCGATTCCCCACCAAACCCACACTTTCACGAACAGACTTCTGGCACGTCTCACATGCCTTTGAGGTCTTACGCCTTGCCCTAGCCTGAGCTGCCCTGAGAGACCCCTCGGCCTCGCATTGCATCTAGGACCTCCTGCCTGAAATCACCCTGCCTCCAAGCGAAAGTCGCCTTGCGTTCTTACTGCGATTTAAGCCCTGTGCTTCCTGTGGCCCTGCAGGCTTTGGAATAGCCACAGGCCCCAGAGGCGTAACTAGGCAGGGCATTCCTTGGTTGAGGCAGTTCACTTGACCCAGAACACCCTGCTTCGGGGAGTTGGTTCAGGGAAGCAAACGCAGGGTAACATGTGTCTCTTTGGACTGGTTAGAAACCACAGGGAGGTAAGCTGAGTGTGCGCGTGGAAACGGGAGCGTGCTGGAACTATCCTTGCTTTCCCACTTGGAAGGCTGCATTCATGCTGCCTTGAAGCTGCCTGACGTCCCCTGCTGTTGACAGGCCTGGAAACCCGGTCGAAATGCTTCTGGGAAGAAAATGAGTTTGCTCCGTCTCAACCCGGTGCTTCCATGGCCGCGGTGGTGGTTAGCCTGACAAGCTCCAGAGCGAAAGGGAAACTCAACGTGAGAATTTGCCTCCAGTTTAGGTCCTGCGTAGCCGGGTAGGAAGGGCGGCATGCAGCAGTTTCCATGAGTTCGTAGTCCCCGTTCGGGTTTATTTTAACGAAATTACCCATTTGAGGACTCCTAGGCCCCTCGGGCGTGCATCCATTTCCCTCCAAGGTCACTGAGGACCTCCAGACACCCCCCACGCCGTGGTCCCGCTGAGCAACATCGAGGCCCATTGCTCTGCCCCTCGGAGGCCCTGTGTGCGTGCCGAGTGATGGGCAACACTCTGCACGTTCCTTGAGGAGAGCTACATTTCCAGAGCCCTCAAACAGCCTCAGGACCAGATTTCTGGTGAGTCCGAAGCTCCCAGGAAATATTTGTCGTCGCCCTTGTGAGAGCTGCCGTGAGAAAACACTCTGCTTTGCCTCCTTCGCGGGCCTCGTACCTGAAGGCACTCTGCTCGAGGAGAACGTCAGCATCTCGCAATGCTGAGTCGCTAACGGGACAGCCAGATTGAGCACAGGCCTGGAGGGAAGGCCCTGACGTGAGGTGCAGAAGCGGAGCCGCGCAGCAGTTTCCATGAGGCCGTAGCCTCTGCTCTGCGTGTCTTTAACGGCAGTAGAGTTTCCTGGACACCTGGGAGGCTCGCGGGGGCACCCTGTTCCAGGCTGGAACACGGAGTACTCCCAGGCACCCCTGGGTCTGCTGAGCAACGTCCAGGCCCGGAGCCCTTTGGAGCCGCTCTCTATACGCCGAGTGTAGGGAAACGCCCTGCACTCTCTCCTGGAGCAGATTCGATTCCCCACCAAACCCACACTTTCACGAACAGACTTCTGGCACGTCTCACATGCCTTTGAGGTCTTACGCCTTGCCCTAGCCTGAGCTGCCCTGAGAGACCCCTCGGCCTCGCATTGCATCTAGGACCTCCTGCCTGAAATCACCCTGCCTCCAAGCGAAAGTCGCCTTGCGTTCTTACTGCGATTTAAGCCCTGTGCTTCCTGTGGCCCTGCAGGCTTTGGAATAGCCACAGGCCCCAGAGGCGTAACTAGGCAGGGCATTCCTTGGTTGAGGCAGTTCACTTGACCCAGAACACCCTGCTTCGGGGAGTTGGTTCAGGGAAGCAAACGCAGGGTAACATGTGTCTCTTTGGACTGGTTAGAAACCACAGGGAGGTAAGCTGAGTGTGCGCGTGGAAACGGGAGCGTGCTGGAACTATCCTTGCTTTCCCACTTGGAAGGCTGCATTCATGCTGCCTTGAAGCTGCCTGACGTCCCCTGCTGTTGACAGGCCTGGAAACCCGGTCGAAATGCTTCTGGGAAGAAAATGAGTTTGCTCCGTCTCAACCCGGTGCTTCCATGGCCGCGGTGGTGGTTAGCCTGACAAGCTCCAGAGCGAAAGGGAAACTCAACGTGAGAATTTGCCTCCAGTTTAGGTCCTGCGTAGCCGGGTAGGAAGGGCGGCATGCAGCAGTTTCCATGAGTTCGTAGTCACCGTTCGGGTTTATTTTAACGAAATTACCCATTTGAGGACTCCTAGGCCCCTCGGGCGTGCATCCATTTCCCTCCAAGGTCACTGAGGACCTCCAGACACCCCCCACGCCGTGGTCCCCCTGAGCAACATCGAGGCCCATTGCTCTGCCCCTCGGAGGCCCTGTGTGCGTGCCGAGTGATGGGCAACACTCTGCACGTTCCTTGAGGAGAGCTACATTTCCAGAGCCCTCAAACAGCCTCAGGACCAGATTTCTGGTGAGTCCGAAGCTCCCAGGAAATATTTGTCGTCGCCCTTGTGAGAGCTGCCGTGAGAAAACACTCTGCTTTGCCTCCTTCGCGGGCCTCGTACCTGAAGGCACTCTGCTCGAGGAGAACGTCAGCATCTCGCAATGCTGAGTCGCTAACGGGACAGCCAGATTGAGCACAGGCCTGGAGGGAAGACCCTGACGTGAGGTGCAGAAGCGGAGCCGCGCAGCAGTTTCCATGAGGCCGTAGCCTCTGCTCTGCGTGTCTTTAACGGCAGTAGAGTTTCCTGGACACCTGGGAGGCTCGCGGGGGCACCCTGTTCCAGGCTGGAACACGGAGTACTCCCAGGCACCCCTGGGTCTGCTGAGCAACGTCCAGGCCCGGAGCCCTTTGGAGCCGCTCTCTATACGCCGAGTGTAGGGAAACGCCCTGCACTCTCTCCTGGAGCAGATTCGATTCCCCACCAAACCCACACTTTCACGAACAGACTTCTGGCACGTCTCACATGCCTTTGAGGTCTTACGCCTTGCCCTAGCCTGAGCTGCCCTGAGAGACCCCTCGGCCTCGCATTGCATCTAGGACCTCCTGCCTGAAATCACCCTGCCTCCAAGCGAAAGTCGCCTTGCGTTCTTACTGCGATTTAAGCCCTGTGCTTCCTGTGGCCCTGCAGGCTTTGGAATAGCCACAGGCCCCAGAGGCGTAACTAGGCAGGGCATTCCTTGGTTGAGGCAGTTCACTTGACCCAGAACACCCTGCTTCGGGGAGTTGGTTCAGGGAAGCAAACGCAGGGTAACATGTGTCTCTTTGGACTGGTTAGAAACCACAGGGAGGTAAGCTGAGTGTGCGCGTGGAAACGGGAGCGTGCTGGAACTATCCTTGCTTTCCCACTTGGAAGGCTGCATTCATGCTGCCTTGAAGCTGCCTGACGTCCCCTGCTGTTGACAGGCCTGGAAACCCGGTCGAAATGCTTCTGGGAAGAAAATGAGTTTGCTCCGTCTCAACCCGGTGCTTCCATGGCCGCGGTGGTGGTTAGCCTGACAAGCTCCAGAGCGAAAGGGAAACTCAACGTGAGAATTTGCCTCCAGTTTAGGTCCTGCGTAGCCGGGTAGGAAGGGCGGCATGCAGCAGTTTCCATGAGTTCGTAGTCCCCGTTCGGGTTTATTTTAACGAAATTACCCATTTGAGGACTCCTAGGCCCCTCGGGCGTGCATCCATTTCCCTCCAAGGTCACTGAGGACCTCCAGACACCCCCCACGCCGTGGTCCCGCTGAGCAACATCGAGGCCCATTGCTCTGCCCCTCGGAGGCCCTGTGTGCGTGCCGAGTGATGGGCAACACTCTGCACGTTCCTTGAGGAGAGCTACATTTCCAGAGCCCTCAAACAGCCTCAGGACCAGATTTCTGGTGAGTCCGAAGCTCCCAGGAAATATTTGTCGTCGCCCTTGTGAGAGCTGCCGTGAGAAAACACTCTGCTTTGCCTACTTCGCGGGCCTCGTACCTGAAGGCACTCTGCTCGAGGAGAACGTCAGCATCTCGCAATGCTGAGTCGCTAACGGGACAGCCAGATTGAGCACAGGCCTGGAGGGAAGGCCCTGACGTGAGGTGCAGAAGCGGAGCCGCGCAGCAGTTTCCATGAGGCCGTAGCCTCTGCTCTGCGTGTCTTTAACGGCAGTAGAGTTTCCTGGACACCTGGGAGGCTCGCGGGGGCACCCTGTTCCAGGCTGGAACACGGAGTACTCCCAGGCACCCCTGGGTCTGCTGAGCAACGTCCAGGCCCGGAGCCCTTTGGAGCCGCTCTCTATACGCCGAGTGTAGGGAAACGCCCTGCACTCTCTCCTGGAGCAGATTCGATTCCCCACCAAACCCACACTTTCACGAACAGACTTCTGGCACGTCTCACATGCCTTTGAGGTCTTACGCCTTGCCCTAGCCTGAGCTGCCCTGAGAGACCCCTCGGCCTCGCATTGCATCTAGGACCTCCTGCCTGAAATCACCCTGCCTCCAAGCGAAAGTCGCCTTGCGTTCTTACTGCGATTTAAGCCCTGTGCTTCCTGTGGCCCTGCAGGCTTTGGAATAGCCACAGGCCCCAGAGGCGTAACTAGGCAGGGCATTCCTTGGTTGAGGCAGTTCACTTGACCCAGAACACCCTGCTTCGGGGAGTTGGTTCAGGGAAGCAAACGCAGGGTAACATGTGTCTCTTTGGACTGGTTAGGAACCACAGGGAGGTAAGCTGAGTGTGCGCGTGGAAACGGGAGCCTGCTGGAACTATCCTTGCTTTCCCACTTGGAAGGCTGCATTCATGCTGCCTTGAAGCTGCCTGACGTCCCCTGCTGTTGACAGGCCTGGAAACCCGGTCGAAATGCTTCTGGGAAGAAAATGAGTTTGGTTCATCTCAACCCGGTGCTTCCATGGCCGCGGTGGTGGTTAGCCTGACAAGCTCCAGAGCGAAAGGGAAACTCAACGTGAGAATTTGCCTCCAGTTTAGGTCCTGCGTAGCCGGGTAGGAAGGGCGGCATGCAGCAGTTTCCATGAGTTCGTAGTCCCCGTTCGGGTTTATTTTAACGAAATTACCCATTTGAGGACTCCTAGGCCCCTCGGGCGTGCATCCATTTCCCTCCAAGGTCACTGAGGACCTCCAGACACCCCCCACGCCGTGGTCCCGCTGAGCAACATCGAGGCCCATTGCTCTGCCCCTCGGAGGCCCTGTGTGCGTGCCGAGTGATGGGCAACACTCTGCACGTTCCTTGAGGAGAGCTACATTTCCAGAGCCCTCAAACAGCCTCAGGACCAGATTTCTGGTGAGTCCGAAGCTCCCAGGAAATATTTGTCGTCGCCCTTGTGAGAGCTGCCGTGAGAAAACACTCTGCTTTGCCTCCTTCGCGGGCCTCGTACCTGAAGGCACTCTGCTCGAGGAGAACGTCAGCATCTCGCAATGCTGAGTCGCTAACGGGACAGCCAGATTGAGCACAGGCCTGGAGGGAAGGCCCTGACGTGAGGTGCAGAAGCGGAGCCGCGCAGCAGTTTCCATGAGGCCGTAGCCTCTGCTCTGCGTGTCTTTAACGGCAGTAGAGTTTCCTGGACACCTGGGAGGCTCGCGGGGGCACCCTGTTCCAGGCTGGAACACGGAGTACTCCCAGGCACCCCTGGGTCTGCTGAGCAACGTCCAGGCCCGGAGCCCTTTGGAGCCGCTCTCTATACGCCGAGTGTAGGGAAACGCCCTGCACTCTCTCCTGGAGCAGATTCGATTCCCCACCAAACCCACACTTTCACGAACAGACTTCTGGCACGTCTCACATGCCTTTGAGGTCTTACGCCTTGCCCTAGCCTGAGCTGCCCTGAGAGACCCCTCGGCCTCGCATTGCATCTAGGACCTCCTGCCTGAAATCACCCTGCCTCCAAGCGAAAGTCGCCTTGCGTTCTTACTGCGATTTAAGCCCTGTGCTTCCTGTGGCCCTGCAGGCTTTGGAATAGCCACAGGCCCCAGAGGCGTAACTAGGCAGGGCATTCCTTGGTTGAGGCAGTTCACTTGACCCAGAACACCCTGCTTCGGGGAGTTGGTTCAGGGAAGCAAACGCAGGGTAACATGTGTCTCTTTGGACTGGTTAGAAACCACAGGGAGGTAAGCTGAGTGTGCGCGTGGAAACGGGAGCGTGCTGGAACTATCCTTGCTTTCCCACTTGGAAGGCTGCATTCATGCTGCCTTGAAGCTGCCTGACGTCCCCTGCTGTTGACAGGCCTGGAAACCCGGTCGAAATGCTTCTGGGAAGAAAATGAGTTTGCTCCGTCTCAACCCGGTGCTTCCATGGCCGCGGTGGTGGTTAGCCTGACAAGCTCCAGAGCGAAAGGGAAACTCAACGTGAGAATTTGCCTCCAGTTTAGGTCCTGCGTAGCCGGGTAGGAAGGGCGGCATGCAGCAGTTTCCATGAGTTCGTAGTCACCGTTCGGGTTTATTTTAACGAAATTACCCATTTGAGGACTCCTAGGCCCCTCGGGCGTGCATCCATTTCCCTCCAAGGTCACTGAGGACCTCCAGACACCCCCCACGCCGTGGTCCCCCTGAGCAACATCGAGGCCCATTGCTCTGCCCCTCGGAGGCCCTGTGTGCGTGCCGAGTGATGGGCAACACTCTGCACGTTCCTTGAGGAGAGCTACATTTCCAGAGCCCTCAAACAGCCTCAGGACCAGATTTCTGGTGAGTCCGAAGCTCCCAGGAAATATTTGTCGTCGCCCTTGTGAGAGCTGCCGTGAGAAAACACTCTGCTTTGCCTCCTTCGCGGGCCTCGTACCTGAAGGCACTCTGCTCGAGGAGAACGTCAGCATCTCGCAATGCTGAGTCGCTAACGGGACAGCCAGATTGAGCACAGGCCTGGAGGGAAGACCCTGACGTGAGGTGCAGAAGCGGAGCCGCGCAGCAGTTTCCATGAGGCCGTAGCCTCTGCTCTGCGTGTCTTTAACGGCAGTAGAGTTTCCTGGACACCTGGGAGGCTCGCGGGGGCACCCTGTTCCAGGCTGGAACACGGAGTACTCCCAGGCACCCCTGGGTCTGCTGAGCAACGTCCAGGCCCGGAGCCCTTTGGAGCCGCTCTCTATACGCCGAGTGTAGGGAAACGCCCTGCACTCTCTCCTGGAGCAGATTCGATTCCCCACCAAACCCACACTTTCACGAACAGACTTCTGGCACGTCTCACATGCCTTTGAGGTCTTACGCCTTGCCCTAGCCTGAGCTGCCCTGAGAGACCCCTCGGCCTCGCATTGCATCTAGGACCTCCTGCCTGAAATCACCCTGCCTCCAAGCGAAAGTCGCCTTGCGTTCTTACTGCGATTTAAGCCCTGTGCTTCCTGTGGCCCTGCAGGCTTTGGAATAGCCACAGGCCCCAGAGGCGTAACTAGGCAGGGCATTCCTTGGTTGAGGCAGTTCACTTGACCCAGAACACCCTGCTTCGGGGAGTTGGTTCAGGGAAGCAAACGCAGGGTAACATGTGTCTCTTTGGACTGGTTAGAAACCACAGGGAGGTAAGCTGAGTGTGCGCGTGGAAACGGGAGCGTGCTGGAACTATCCTTGCTTTCCCACTTGGAAGGCTGCATTCATGCTGCCTTGAAGCTGCCTGACGTCCCCTGCTGTTGACAGGCCTGGAAACCCGGTCGAAATGCTTCTGGGAAGAAAATGAGTTTGCTCCGTCTCAACCCGGTGCTTCCATGGCCGCGGTGGTGGTTAGCCTGACAAGCTCCAGAGCGAAAGGGAAACTCAACGTGAGAATTTGCCTCCAGTTTAGGTCCTGCGTAGCCGGGTAGGAAGGGCGGCATGCAGCAGTTTCCATGAGTTCGTAGTCCCCGTTCGGGTTTATTTTAACGAAATTACCCATTTGAGGACTCCTAGGCCCCTCGGGCGTGCATCCATTTCCCTCCAAGGTCACTGAGGACCTCCAGACACCCCCCACGCCGTGGTCCCGCTGAGCAACATCGAGGCCCATTGCTCTGCCCCTCGGAGGCCCTGTGTGCGTGCCGAGTGATGGGCAACACTCTGCACGTTCCTTGAGGAGAGCTACATTTCCAGAGCCCTCAAACAGCCTCAGGACCAGATTTCTGGTGAGTCCGAAGCTCCCAGGAAATATTTGTCGTCGCCCTTGTGAGAGCTGCCGTGAGAAAACACTCTGCTTTGCCTACTTCGCGGGCCTCGTACCTGAAGGCACTCTGCTCGAGGAGAACGTCAGCATCTCGCAATGCTGAGTCGCTAACGGGACAGCCAGATTGAGCACAGGCCTGGAGGGAAGGCCCTGACGTGAGGTGCAGAAGCGGAGCCGCGCAGCAGTTTCCATGAGGCCGTAGCCTCTGCTCTGCGTGTCTTTAACGGCAGTAGAGTTTCCTGGACACCTGGGAGGCTCGCGGGGGCACCCTGTTCCAGGCTGGAACACGGAGTACTCCCAGGCACCCCTGGGTCTGCTGAGCAACGTCCAGGCCCGGAGCCCTTTGGAGCCGCTCTCTATACGCCGAGTGTAGGGAAACGCCCTGCACTCTCTCCTGGAGCAGATTCGATTCCCCACCAAACCCACACTTTCACGAACAGACTTCTGGCACGTCTCACATGCCTTTGAGGTCTTACGCCTTGCCCTAGCCTGAGCTGCCCTGAGAGACCCCTCGGCCTCGCATTGCATCTAGGACCTCCTGCCTGAAATCACCCTGCCTCCAAGCGAAAGTCGCCTTGCGTTCTTACTGCGATTTAAGCCCTGTGCTTCCTGTGGCCCTGCAGGCTTTGGAATAGCCACAGGCCCCAGAGGCGTAACTAGGCAGGGCATTCCTTGGTTGACGCAGTTCACTTGACCCAGAACACCCTGCTTCGGGGAGTTGGTTCAGGGAAGCAAACGCAGGGTAACATGTGTCTCTTTGGACTGGTTAGGAACCACAGGGAGGTAAGCTGAGTGTGCGCGTGGAAACGGGAGCCTGCTGGAACTATCCTTGCTTTCCCACTTGGAAGGCTGCATTCATGCTGCCTTGAAGCTGCCTGACGTCCCCTGCTGTTGACAGGCCTGGAAACCCGGTCGAAATGCTTCTGGGAAGAAAATGAGTTTGGTTCATCTCAACCCGGTGCTTCCATGGCCGCGGTGGTGGTTAGCCTGACAAGCTCCAGAGCGAAAGGGAAACTCAACGTGAGAATTTGCCTCCAGTTTAGGTCCTGCGTAGCCGGGTAGGAAGGGCGGCATGCAGCAGTTTCCATGAGTTCGTAGTCCCCGTTCGGGTTTATTTTAACGAAATTACCCATTTGAGGACTCCTAGGCCCCTCGGGCGTGCATCCATTTCCCTCCAAGGTCACTGAGGACCTCCAGACACCCCCCACGCCGTGGTCCCGCTGAGCAACATCGAGGCCCATTGCTCTGCCCCTCGGAGGCCCTGTGTGCGTGCCGAGTGATGGGCAACACTCTGCACGTTCCTTGAGGAGAGCTACATTTCCAGAGCCCTCAAACAGCCTCAGGACCAGATTTCTGGTGAGTCCGAAGCTCCCAGGAAATATTTGTCGTCGCCCTTGTGAGAGCTGCCGTGAGAAAACACTCTGCTTTGCCTCCTTCGCGGGCCTCGTACCTGAAGGCACTCTGCTCGAGGAGAACGTCAGCATCTCGCAATGCTGAGTCGCTAACGGGACAGCCAGATTGAGCACAGGCCTGGAGGGAAGGCCCTGACGTGAGGTGCAGAAGCGGAGCCGCGCAGCAGTTTCCATGAGGCCGTAGCCTCTGCTCTGCGTGTCTTTAACGGCAGTAGAGTTTCCTGGACACCTGGGAGGCTCGCGGGGGCACCCTGTTCCAGGCTGGAACACGGAGTACTCCCAGGCACCCCTGGGTCTGCTGAGCAACGTCCAGGCCCGGAGCCCTTTGGAGCCGCTCTCTATACGCCGAGTGTAGGGAAACGCCCTGCACTCTCTCCTGGAGCAGATTCGATTCCCCACCAAACCCACACTTTCACGAACAGACTTCTGGCACGTCTCACATGCCTTTGAGGTCTTACGCCTTGCCCTAGCCTGAGCTGCCCTGAGAGACCCCTCGGCCTCGCATTGCATCTAGGACCTCCTGCCTGAAATCACCCTGCCTCCAAGCGAAAGTCGCCTTGCGTTCTTACTGCGATTTAAGCCCTGTGCTTCCTGTGGCCCTGCAGGCTTTGGAATAGCCACAGGCCCCAGAGGCGTAACTAGGCAGGGCATTCCTTGGTTGAGGCAGTTCACTTGACCCAGAACACCCTGCTTCGGGGAGTTGGTTCAGGGAAGCAAACGCAGGGTAACATGTGTCTCTTTGGACTGGTTAGAAACCACAGGGAGGTAAGCTGAGTGTGCGCGTGGAAACGGGAGCGTGCTGGAACTATCCTTGCTTTCCCACTTGGAAGGCTGCATTCATGCTGCCTTGAAGCTGCCTGACGTCCCCTGCTGTTGACAGGCCTGGAAACCCGGTCGAAATGCTTCTGGGAAGAAAATGAGTTTGCTCCGTCTCAACCCGGTGCTTCCAT
Organism: Orcinus orca; assembly: GCF_937001465.1. Lineage (NCBI taxonomy): Eukaryota > Metazoa > Chordata > Mammalia > Artiodactyla > Delphinidae > Orcinus > Orcinus orca. Next base: position 480,767 of record NW_026044069.1, on the reverse strand, counting down.
GGCCGCGGTGGTGGTTAGCCTGACAAGCTCCAGAGCGAAAGGGAAACTCAACGTGAGAATTTGCCTCCAGTTTAGGTCCTGCGTAGCCGGGTAGGAAGGGCGGCATGCAGCAGTTTCCATGAGTTCGTAGTCACCGTTCGGGTTTATTTTAACGAAATTACCCATTTGAGGACTCCTAGGCCCCTCGGGCGTGCATCCATTTCCCTCCAAGGTCACTGAGGACCTCCAGACACCCCCCACGCCGTGGTCCCCCTGAGCAACATCGAGGCCCATTGCTCTGCCCCTCGGAGGCCCTGTGTGCGTGCCGAGTGATGGGCAACACTCTGCACGTTCCTTGAGGAGAGCTACATTTCCAGAGCCCTCAAACAGCCTCAGGACCAGATTTCTGGTGAGTCCGAAGCTCCCAGGAAATATTTGTCGTCGCCCTTGTGAGAGCTGCCGTGAGAAAACACTCTGCTTTGCCTCCTTCGCGGGCCTCGTACCTGAAGGCACTCTGCTCGAGGAGAACGTCAGCATCTCGCAATGCTGAGTCGCTAACGGGACAGCCAGATTGAGCACAGGCCTGGAGGGAAGACCCTGACGTGAGGTGCAGAAGCGGAGCCGCGCAGCAGTTTCCATGAGGCCGTAGCCTCTGCTCTGCGTGTCTTTAACGGCAGTAGAGTTTCCTGGACACCTGGGAGGCTCGCGGGGGCACCCTGTTCCAGGCTGGAACACGGAGTACTCCCAGGCACCCCTGGGTCTGCTGAGCAACGTCCAGGCCCGGAGCCCTTTGGAGCCGCTCTCTATACGCCGAGTGTAGGGAAACGCCCTGCACTCTCTCCTGGAGCAGATTCGATTCCCCACCAAACCCACACTTTCACGAACAGACTTCTGGCACGTCTCACATGCCTTTGAGGTCTTACGCCTTGCCCTAGCCTGAGCTGCCCTGAGAGACCCCTCGGCCTCGCATTGCATCTAGGACCTCCTGCCTGAAATCACCCTGCCTCCAAGCGAAAGTCGCCTTGCGTTCTTACTGCGATTTAAGCCCTGTGCTTCCTGTGGCCCTGCAGGCTTTGGAATAGCCACAGGCCCCAGAGGCGTAACTAGGCAGGGCATTCCTTGGTTGAGGCAGTTCACTTGACCCAGAACACCCTGCTTCGGGGAGTTGGTTCAGGGAAGCAAACGCAGGGTAACATGTGTCTCTTTGGACTGGTTAGAAACCACAGGGAGGTAAGCTGAGTGTGCGCGTGGAAACGGGAGCGTGCTGGAACTATCCTTGCTTTCCCACTTGGAAGGCTGCATTCATGCTGCCTTGAAGCTGCCTGACGTCCCCTGCTGTTGACAGGCCTGGAAACCCGGTCGAAATGCTTCTGGGAAGAAAATGAGTTTGCTCCGTCTCAACCCGGTGCTTCCATGGCCGCGGTGGTGGTTAGCCTGACAAGCTCCAGAGCGAAAGGGAAACTCAACGTGAGAATTTGCCTCCAGTTTAGGTCCTGCGTAGCCGGGTAGGAAGGGCGGCATGCAGCAGTTTCCATGAGTTCGTAGTCCCCGTTCGGGTTTATTTTAACGAAATTACCCATTTGAGGACTCCTAGGCCCCTCGGGCGTGCATCCATTTCCCTCCAAGGTCACTGAGGACCTCCAGACACCCCCCACGCCGTGGTCCCGCTGAGCAACATCGAGGCCCATTGCTCTGCCCCTCGGAGGCCCTGTGTGCGTGCCGAGTGATGGGCAACACTCTGCACGTTCCTTGAGGAGAGCTACATTTCCAGAGCCCTCAAACAGCCTCAGGACCAGATTTCTGGTGAGTCCGAAGCTCCCAGGAAATATTTGTCGTCGCCCTTGTGAGAGCTGCCGTGAGAAAACACTCTGCTTTGCCTACTTCGCGGGCCTCGTACCTGAAGGCACTCTGCTCGAGGAGAACGTCAGCATCTCGCAATGCTGAGTCGCTAACGGGACAGCCAGATTGAGCACAGGCCTGGAGGGAAGGCCCTGACGTGAGGTGCAGAAGCGGAGCCGCGCAGCAGTTTCCATGAGGCCGTAGCCTCTGCTCTGCGTGTCTTTAACGGCAGTAGAGTTTCCTGGACACCTGGGAGGCTCGCGGGGGCACCCTGTTCCAGGCTGGAACACGGAGTACTCCCAGGCACCCCTGGGTCTGCTGAGCAACGTCCAGGCCCGGAGCCCTTTGGAGCCGCTCTCTATACGCCGAGTGTAGGGAAACGCCCTGCACTCTCTCCTGGAGCAGATTCGATTCCCCACCAAACCCACACTTTCACGAACAGACTTCTGGCACGTCTCACATGCCTTTGAGGTCTTACGCCTTGCCCTAGCCTGAGCTGCCCTGAGAGACCCCTCGGCCTCGCATTGCATCTAGGACCTCCTGCCTGAAATCACCCTGCCTCCAAGCGAAAGTCGCCTTGCGTTCTTACTGCGATTTAAGCCCTGTGCTTCCTGTGGCCCTGCAGGCTTTGGAATAGCCACAGGCCCCAGAGGCGTAACTAGGCAGGGCATTCCTTGGTTGAGGCAGTTCACTTGACCCAGAACACCCTGCTTCGGGGAGTTGGTTCAGGGAAGCAAACGCAGGGTAACATGTGTCTCTTTGGACTGGTTAGGAACCACAGGGAGGTAAGCTGAGTGTGCGCGTGGAAACGGGAGCCTGCTGGAACTATCCTTGCTTTCCCACTTGGAAGGCTGCATTCATGCTGCCTTGAAGCTGCCTGACGTCCCCTGCTGTTGACAGGCCTGGAAACCCGGTCGAAATGCTTCTGGGAAGAAAATGAGTTTGGTTCATCTCAACCCGGTGCTTCCATGGCCGCGGTGGTGGTTAGCCTGACAAGCTCCAGAGCGAAAGGGAAACTCAACGTGAGAATTTGCCTCCAGTTTAGGTCCTGCGTAGCCGGGTAGGAAGGGCGGCATGCAGCAGTTTCCATGAGTTCGTAGTCCCCGTTCGGGTTTATTTTAACGAAATTACCCATTTGAGGACTCCTAGGCCCCTCGGGCGTGCATCCATTTCCCTCCAAGGTCACTGAGGACCTCCAGACACCCCCCACGCCGTGGTCCCGCTGAGCAACATCGAGGCCCATTGCTCTGCCCCTCGGAGGCCCTGTGTGCGTGCCGAGTGATGGGCAACACTCTGCACGTTCCTTGAGGAGAGCTACATTTCCAGAGCCCTCAAACAGCCTCAGGACCAGATTTCTGGTGAGTCCGAAGCTCCCAGGAAATATTTGTCGTCGCCCTTGTGAGAGCTGCCGTGAGAAAACACTCTGCTTTGCCTCCTTCGCGGGCCTCGTACCTGAAGGCACTCTGCTCGAGGAGAACGTCAGCATCTCGCAATGCTGAGTCGCTAACGGGACAGCCAGATTGAGCACAGGCCTGGAGGGAAGGCCCTGACGTGAGGTGCAGAAGCGGAGCCGCGCAGCAGTTTCCATGAGGCCGTAGCCTCTGCTCTGCGTGTCTTTAACGGCAGTAGAGTTTCCTGGACACCTGGGAGGCTCGCGGGGGCACCCTGTTCCAGGCTGGAACACGGAGTACTCCCAGGCACCCCTGGGTCTGCTGAGCAACGTCCAGGCCCGGAGCCCTTTGGAGCCGCTCTCTATACGCCGAGTGTAGGGAAACGCCCTGCACTCTCTCCTGGAGCAGATTCGATTCCCCACCAAACCCACACTTTCACGAACAGACTTCTGGCACGTCTCACATGCCTTTGAGGTCTTACGCCTTGCCCTAGCCTGAGCTGCCCTGAGAGACCCCTCGGCCTCGCATTGCATCTAGGACCTCCTGCCTGAAATCACCCTGCCTCCAAGCGAAAGTCGCCTTGCGTTCTTACTGCGATTTAAGCCCTGTGCTTCCTGTGGCCCTGCAGGCTTTGGAATAGCCACAGGCCCCAGAGGCGTAACTAGGCAGGGCATTCCTTGGTTGAGGCAGTTCACTTGACCCAGAACACCCTGCTTCGGGGAGTTGGTTCAGGGAAGCAAACGCAGGGTAACATGTGTCTCTTTGGACTGGTTAGAAACCACAGGGAGGTAAGCTGAGTGTGCGCGTGGAAACGGGAGCGTGCTGGAACTATCCTTGCTTTCCCACTTGGAAGGCTGCATTCATGCTGCCTTGAAGCTGCCTGACGTCCCCTGCTGTTGACAGGCCTGGAAACCCGGTCGAAATGCTTCTGGGAAGAAAATGAGTTTGCTCCGTCTCAACCCGGTGCTTCCATGGCCGCGGTGGTGGTTAGCCTGACAAGCTCCAGAGCGAAAGGGAAACTCAACGTGAGAATTTGCCTCCAGTTTAGGTCCTGCGTAGCCGGGTAGGAAGGGCGGCATGCAGCAGTTTCCATGAGTTCGTAGTCACCGTTCGGGTTTATTTTAACGAAATTACCCATTTGAGGACTCCTAGGCCCCTCGGGCGTGCATCCATTTCCCTCCAAGGTCACTGAGGACCTCCAGACACCCCCCACGCCGTGGTCCCCCTGAGCAACATCGAGGCCCATTGCTCTGCCCCTCGGAGGCCCTGTGTGCGTGCCGAGTGATGGGCAACACTCTGCACGTTCCTTGAGGAGAGCTACATTTCCAGAGCCCTCAAACAGCCTCAGGACCAGATTTCTGGTGAGTCCGAAGCTCCCAGGAAATATTTGTCGTCGCCCTTGTGAGAGCTGCCGTGAGAAAACACTCTGCTTTGCCTCCTTCGCGGGCCTCGTACCTGAAGGCACTCTGCTCGAGGAGAACGTCAGCATCTCGCAATGCTGAGTCGCTAACGGGACAGCCAGATTGAGCACAGGCCTGGAGGGAAGACCCTGACGTGAGGTGCAGAAGCGGAGCCGCGCAGCAGTTTCCATGAGGCCGTAGCCTCTGCTCTGCGTGTCTTTAACGGCAGTAGAGTTTCCTGGACACCTGGGAGGCTCGCGGGGGCACCCTGTTCCAGGCTGGAACACGGAGTACTCCCAGGCACCCCTGGGTCTGCTGAGCAACGTCCAGGCCCGGAGCCCTTTGGAGCCGCTCTCTATACGCCGAGTGTAGGGAAACGCCCTGCACTCTCTCCTGGAGCAGATTCGATTCCCCACCAAACCCACACTTTCACGAACAGACTTCTGGCACGTCTCACATGCCTTTGAGGTCTTACGCCTTGCCCTAGCCTGAGCTGCCCTGAGAGACCCCTCGGCCTCGCATTGCATCTAGGACCTCCTGCCTGAAATCACCCTGCCTCCAAGCGAAAGTCGCCTTGCGTTCTTACTGCGATTTAAGCCCTGTGCTTCCTGTGGCCCTGCAGGCTTTGGAATAGCCACAGGCCCCAGAGGCGTAACTAGGCAGGGCATTCCTTGGTTGAGGCAGTTCACTTGACCCAGAACACCCTGCTTCGGGGAGTTGGTTCAGGGAAGCAAACGCAGGGTAACATGTGTCTCTTTGGACTGGTTAGAAACCACAGGGAGGTAAGCTGAGTGTGCGCGTGGAAACGGGAGCGTGCTGGAACTATCCTTGCTTTCCCACTTGGAAGGCTGCATTCATGCTGCCTTGAAGCTGCCTGACGTCCCCTGCTGTTGACAGGCCTGGAAACCCGGTCGAAATGCTTCTGGGAAGAAAATGAGTTTGCTCCGTCTCAACCCGGTGCTTCCATGGCCGCGGTGGTGGTTAGCCTGACAAGCTCCAGAGCGAAAGGGAAACTCAACGTGAGAATTTGCCTCCAGTTTAGGTCCTGCGTAGCCGGGTAGGAAGGGCGGCATGCAGCAGTTTCCATGAGTTCGTAGTCCCCGTTCGGGTTTATTTTAACGAAATTACCCATTTGAGGACTCCTAGGCCCCTCGGGCGTGCATCCATTTCCCTCCAAGGTCACTGAGGACCTCCAGACACCCCCCACGCCGTGGTCCCGCTGAGCAACATCGAGGCCCATTGCTCTGCCCCTCGGAGGCCCTGTGTGCGTGCCGAGTGATGGGCAACACTCTGCACGTTCCTTGAGGAGAGCTACATTTCCAGAGCCCTCAAACAGCCTCAGGACCAGATTTCTGGTGAGTCCGAAGCTCCCAGGAAATATTTGTCGTCGCCCTTGTGAGAGCTGCCGTGAGAAAACACTCTGCTTTGCCTACTTCGCGGGCCTCGTACCTGAAGGCACTCTGCTCGAGGAGAACGTCAGCATCTCGCAATGCTGAGTCGCTAACGGGACAGCCAGATTGAGCACAGGCCTGGAGGGAAGGCCCTGACGTGAGGTGCAGAAGCGGAGCCGCGCAGCAGTTTCCATGAGGCCGTAGCCTCTGCTCTGCGTGTCTTTAACGGCAGTAGAGTTTCCTGGACACCTGGGAGGCTCGCGGGGGCACCCTGTTCCAGGCTGGAACACGGAGTACTCCCAGGCACCCCTGGGTCTGCTGAGCAACGTCCAGGCCCGGAGCCCTTTGGAGCCGCTCTCTATACGCCGAGTGTAGGGAAACGCCCTGCACTCTCTCCTGGAGCAGATTCGATTCCCCACCAAACCCACACTTTCACGAACAGACTTCTGGCACGTCTCACATGCCTTTGAGGTCTTACGCCTTGCCCTAGCCTGAGCTGCCCTGAGAGACCCCTCGGCCTCGCATTGCATCTAGGACCTCCTGCCTGAAATCACCCTGCCTCCAAGCGAAAGTCGGCTTGCGTTCTTACTGCGATTTAAGCCCTGTGCTTCCTGTGGCCCTGCAGGCTTTGGAATAGCCACAGGCCCCAGAGGCGTAACTAGGCAGGGCATTCCTTGGTTGAGGCAGTTCACTTGACCCAGAACACCCTGCTTCGGGGAGTTGGTTCAGGGAAGCAAACGCAGGGTAACATGTGTCTCTTTGGACTGGTTAGGAACCACAGGGAGGTAAGCTGAGTGTGCGCGTGGAAACGGGAGCCTGCTGGAACTATCCTTGCTTTCCCACTTGGAAGGCTGCATTCATGCTGCCTTGAAGCTGCCTGACGTCCCCTGCTGTTGACAGGCCTGGAAACCCGGTCGAAATGCTTCTGGGAAGAAAATGAGTTTGCTCCGTCTCAACCCGGTGCTTCCATGGCCGCGGTGGTGGTTAGCCTGACAAGCTCCAGAGCGAAAGGGAAACTCAACGTGAGAATTTGCCTCCAGTTTAGGTCCTGCGTAGCCGGGTAGGAAGGGCGGCATGCAGCAGTTTCCATGAGTTCGTAGTCCCCGTTCGGGTTTATTTTAACGAAATTACCCATTTGAGGACTCCTAGGCCCCTCGGGCGTGCATCCATTTCCCTCCAAGGTCACTGAGGACCTCCAGACACCCCCCACGCCGTGGTCCCGCTGAGCAACATCGAGGCCCATTGCTCTGCCCCTCGGAGGCCCTGTGTGCGTGCCGAGTGATGGGCAACACTCTGCACGTTCCTTGAGGAGAGCTACATTTCCAGAGCCCTCAAACAGCCTCAGGACCAGATTTCTGGTGAGTCCGAAGCTCCCAGGAAATATTTGTCGTCGCCCTTGTGAGAGCTGCCGTGAGAAAACACTCTGCTTTGCCTCCTTCGCGGGCCTCGTACCTGAAGGCACTCTGCTCGAGGAGAACGTCAGCATCTCGCAATGCTGAGTCGCTAACGGGACAGCCAGATTGAGCACAGGCCTGGAGGGAAGGCCCTGACGTGAGGTGCAGAAGCGGAGCCGCGCAGCAGTTTCCATGAGGCCGTAGCCTCTGCTCTGCGTGTCTTTAACGGCAGTAGAGTTTCCTGGACACCTGGGAGGCTCGCGGGGGCACCCTGTTCCAGGCTGGAACACGGAGTACTCCCAGGCACCCCTGGGTCTGCTGAGCAACGTCCAGGCACGGAGCCCTTTGGAGCCGCTCTCTATACGCCGAGTGTAGGGAAACGCCCTGCACTCTCTCCTGGAGCAGATTCGATTCCCCACCAAACCCACACTTTCACGAACAGACTTCTGGCACGTCTCACATGCCTTTGAGGTCTTACGCCCTGCCCTAGCCTGAGCTGCCCTGAGAGACCCCTCGGCCTCACATTGCATCTAGGACCTCCTGCCTGAAATCACCCTGCCTCCAAGCGAAAGTCGCCTTGCGTTCTTACTGCGATTTAAGCCCTGTGCTTCCTGTGGCCCTGCAGGCTTTGGAATAGCCACAGGCCCCAGAGGCGTAACTAGGCAGGGCATTCCTTGGTTGAGGCAGTTCACTTGACCCAGAACACCCTGCTTCGGGGAGTTGGTTCAGGGAAGCAAACGCAGGGTAACATGTGTCTCTTTGGACTGGTTAGACACCACAGGGAGGTAAGCTGAGTGTGCGCGTGGAAACGGGAGCGTGCTGGAACTATCCTTGCTTTCCCACTTGGAAGGCTGCATTCATGCTGCCTTGAAGCTGCCTGACGTCCCCTGCTGTTGACAGGCCTGGAAACCCGGTCGAAAGGCTTCTGGGAAGAAAATGAGTTTGCTCCGTCTCAACCCGGTGCTTCCATGGCCGCGGTGGTGGTTAGCCTGACAAGCTCCAGAGCGAAAGGGAAACTCAACGTGAGAATTTGCCTCCAGTTTAGGTCCTGCGTAGCCGGGTAGGAAGGGCGGCATGCAGCAGTTTCCATGAGTTCGTAGTCCCCGTTCGGGTTTATTTTAACGAAATTACCCATTTGAGGACTCCTAGGCCCCTCGGGCGTGCATCCATTTCCCTCCAAGGTCACTGAGGACCTCCAGACACCCCCCACGCCGTGGTCCCGCTGAGCAACATCGAGGCCCATTGCTCTGCCCCTCGGAGGCCCTGTGTGCGTGCCGAGTGATGGGCAACACTCTGCACGTTCCTTGAGGAGAGCTACATTTCCAGAGCCCTCAAACAGCCTCAGGACCAGATTTCTGGTGAGTCCGAAGCTCCCAGGAAATATTTGTCGTCGCCCTTGTGAGAGCTGCCGTGAGAAAACACTCTGCTTTGCCTCCTTCGCGGGCCTCGTACCTGAAGGCACTCTGCTCGAGGAGAACGTCAGCATCTCGCAATGCTGAGTCGCTAACGGGACAGCCAGATTGAGCACAGGCCTGGAGGGAAGGCCCTGACGTGAGGTGCAGAAGCGGAGCCGCGCAGCAGTTTCCATGAGGCCGTAGCCTCTGCTCTGCGTGTCTTTAACGGCAGTAGAGTTTCCTGGACACCTGGGAGGCTCGCGGGGGCACCCTCTTCCAGGCTGGAACACGGAGTACTCCCAGGCACCCCTGGGTCTGCTGAGCAACGTCCAGGCACGGAGCCCTTTGGAGCCGCTCTCTATACGCCGAGTGTAGGGAAACGCCCTGCACTCTCTCCTGGAGCAGATTCGATTCCCCACCAAACCCACACTTTCACGAACAGACTTCTGGCACGTCTCACATGCCTTTGAGGTCTTACGCCCTGCCCTAGCCTGAGCTGCCCTGAGAGACCCCTCGGCCTCGCATTGCATCTAGGACCTCCTGCCTGAAATCACCCTGCCTCCAAGCGAAAGTCGCCTTGCGTTCTTACTGCGATTTAAGCCCTGTGCTTCCTGTGGCCCTGCAGGCTTTGGAATAGCCACAGGCCCCAGAGGCGTAACTAGGCAGGGCATTCCTTGGTTGAGGCAGTTCACTTAACCCAGAACACCCTGCTTCGGGGAGTTGGTTCAGGGAAGCAAACGCAGGGTAACATGTGTCTCTTTGGACTGGTTAGAAACCACAGGGAGGTAAGCTGAGTGTGCGCGAGGAAACGGGAGCCTGCTGGAACTATCCTTGCTTTCCCACTTGGAAGGCTGCATTCATGCTGCCTTGAAGCTGCCTGACGTCCCCTGCTGTTGACAGGCCTGGAAACCCGGTCGAAAGGCTTCTGGGAAGAAAATGAGTTTGCTCCGTCTCAACCCGGTGCTTCCATGGCCGCGGTGGTGGTTAGCCTGACAAGCTCCAGAGCGAAAGGGAAACTCAACGTGAGAATTTGCCTCCAGTTTAGGTCCTGCGTAGCCGGGTAGGAAGGGCGGCATGCAGCAGTTTCCATGAGTTCGTAGTCACCGTTCGGGTTTATTTTAACGAAATTACCCATTTGAGGACTCCTAGGCCCCTCGGGCGTGCATCCATTTCCCTCCAAGGTCACTGAGGACCTCCAGACACCCCCCACGCCGTGGTCCCCCTGAGCAACATCGAGGCCCATTGCTCTGCCCCTCGGAGGCCCTGTGTGCGTGCCGAGTGATGGGCAACACTCTGCACGTTCCTTGAGGAGAGCTACATTTCCAGAGCCCTCAAACAGCCTCAGGACCAGATTTCTGGTGAGTCCGAAGCTCCCAGGAAATATTTGTCGTCGCCCTTGTGAGAGCTGCCGTGAGAAAACACTCTGCTTTGCCTCCTTCGCGGGCCTCGTACCTGAAGGCACTCTGCTCGAGGAGAACGTCAGCATCTCGCAATGCTGAGTCGCTAACGGGACAGCCAGATTGAGCACAGGCCTGGAGGGAAGACCCTGACGTGAGGTGCAGAAGCGGAGCCGCGCAGCAGTTTCCATGAGGCCGTAGCCTCTGCTCTGCGTGTCTTTAACGGCAGTAGAGTTTCCTGGACACCTGGGAGGCTCGCGGGGGCACCCTGTTCCAGGCTGGAACACGGAGTACTCCCAGGCACCCCTGGGTCTGCTGAGCAACGTCCAGGCCCGGAGCCCTTTGGAGCCGCTCTCTATACGCCGAGTGTAGGGAAACGCCCTGCACTCTCTCCTGGAGCAGATTCGATTCCCCACCAAACCCACACTTTCACGAACAGACTTCTGGCACGTCTCACATGCCTTTGAGGTCTTACGCCTTGCCCTAGCCTGAGCTGCCCTGAGAGACCCCTCGGCCTCGCATTGCATCTAGGACCTCCTGCCTGAAATCACCCTGTCTCCAAGCGAAAGTCGCCTTGCGTTCTTACTGCGATTTAAGCCCTGTGCTTCCTGTGGCCCTGCAGGCTTTGGAATAGCCACAGGCCCCAGAGGCGTAACTAGGCAGGGCATTCCTTGGTTGAGGCAGTTCACTTGACCCAGAACACCCTGCTTCGGGGAGTTGGTTCAGGGAAGCAAACGCAGGGTAACATGTGTCTCTTTGGACTGGTTAGAAACCACAGGGAGGTAAGCTGAGTGTGCGCGTGGAAACGGGAGCGTGCTGGAACTATCCTTGCTTTCCCACTTGGAAGGCTGCATTCATGCTGCCTTGAAGCTGCCTGACGTCCCCTGCTGTTGACAGGCCTGGAAACCCGGTCGAAATGCTTCTGGGAAGAAAATGAGTTTGCTCCGTCTCAACCCGGTGCTTCCATGGCCGCGGTGGTGGTTAGCCTGACAAGCTCCAGAGCGAAAGGGAAACTCAACGTGAGAATTTGCCTCCAGTTTAGGTCCTGCGTAGCCGGGTAGGAAGGGCGGCATGCAGCAGTTTCCATGAGTTCGTAGTCCCCGTTCGGGTTTATTTTAACGAAATTACCCATTTGAGGACTCCTAGGCCCCTCGGGCGTGCATCCATTTCCCTCCAAGGTCACTGAGGACCTCCAGACACCCCCCACGCCGTGGTCCCGCTGAGCAACATCGAGGCCCATTGCTCTGCCCCTCGGAGGCCCTGTGTGCGTGCCGAGTGATGGGCAACACTCTGCACGTTCCTTGAGGAGAGCTACATTTCCAGAGCCCTCAAACAGCCTCAGGACCAGATTTCTGGTGAGTCCGAAGCTCCCAGGAAATATTTGTCGTCGCCCTTGTGAGAGCTGCCGTGAGAAAACACTCTGCTTTGCCTACTTCGCGGGCCTCGTACCTGAAGGCACTCTGCTCGAGGAGAACGTCAGCATCTCGCAATGCTGAGTCGCTAACGGGACAGCCAGATTGAGCACAGGCCTGGAGGGAAGGCCCTGACGTGAGGTGCAGAAGCGGAGCCGCGCAGCAGTTTCCATGAGGCCGTAGCCTCTGCTCTGCGTGTCTTTAACGGCAGTAGAGTTTCCTGGACACCTGGGAGGCTCGCGGGGGCACCCTGTTCCAGGCTGGAACACGGAGTACTCCCAGGCACCCCTGGGTCTGCTGAGCAACGTCCAGGCCCGGAGCCCTTTGGAGCCGCTCTCTATACGCCGAGTGTAGGGAAACGCCCTGCACTCTCTCCTGGAGCAGATTCGATTCCCCACCAAACCCACACTTTCACGAACAGACTTCTGGCACGTCTCACATGCCTTTGAGGTCTTACGCCTTGCCCTAGCCTGAGCTGCCCTGAGAGACCCCTCGGCCTCGCATTGCATCTAGGACCTCCTGCCTGAAATCACCCTGCCTCCAAGCGAAAGTCGCCTTGCGTTCTTACTGCGATTTAAGCCCTGTGCTTCCTGTGGCCCTGCAGGCTTTGGAATAGCCACAGGCCCCAGAGGCGTAACTAGGCAGGGCATTCCTTGGTTGAGGCAGTTCACTTGACCCAGAACACCCTGCTTCGGGGAGTTGGTTCAGGGAAGCAAACGCAGGGTAACATGTGTCTCTTTGGACTGGTTAGGAACCACAGGGAGGTAAGCTGAGTGTGCGCGTGGAAACGGGAGCCTGCTGGAACTATCCTTGCTTTCCCACTTGGAAGGCTGCATTCATGCTGCCTTGAAGCTGCCTGACGTCCCCTGCTGTTGACAGGCCTGGAAACCCGGTCGAAATGCTTCTGGGAAGAAAATGAGTTTGGTTCATCTCAACCCGGTGCTTCCATGGCCGCGGTGGTGGTTAGCCTGACAAGCTCCAGAGCGAAAGGGAAACTCAACGTGAGAATTTGCCTCCAGTTTAGGTCCTGCGTAGCCGGGTAGGAAGGGCGGCATGCAGCAGTTTCCATGAGTTCGTAGTCCCCGTTCGGGTTTATTTTAACGAAATTACCCATTTGAGGACTCCTAGGCCCCTCGGGCGTGCATCCATTTCCCTCCAAGGTCACTGAGGACCTCCAGACACCCCCCACGCCGTGGTCCCGCTGAGCAACATCGAGGCCCATTGCTCTGCCCCTCGGAGGCCCTGTGTGCGTGCCGAGTGATGGGCAACACTCTGCACGTTCCTTGAGGAGAGCTACATTTCCAGAGCCCTCAAACAGCCTCAGGACCAGATTTCTGGTGAGTCCGAAGCTCCCAGGAAATATTTGTCGTCGCCCTTGTGAGAGCTGCCGTGAGAAAACACTCTGCTTTGCCTCCTTCGCGGGCCTCGTACCTGAAGGCACTCTGCTCGAGGAGAACGTCAGCATCTCGCAATGCTGAGTCGCTAACGGGACAGCCAGATTGAGCACAGGCCTGGAGGGAAGGCCCTGACGTGAGGTGCAGAAGCGGAGCCGCGCAGCAGTTTCCATGAGGCCGTAGCCTCTGCTCTGCGTGTCTTTAACGGCAGTAGAGTTTCCTGGACACCTGGGAGGCTCGCGGGGGCACCCTGTTCCAGGCTGGAACACGGAGTACTCCCAGGCACCCCTGGATCTGCTGAGCAACGTCCAGGCACGGAGCCCTTTGGAGCCGCTCTCTATACGCCGAGTGTAGGGAAACGCCCTGCACTCTCTCCTGGAGCAGATTCGATTCCCCACCAAACCCACACTTTCACGAACAGACTTCTGGCACGTCTCACATGCCTTTGAGGTCTTACGCCCTGCCCTAGCCTGAGCTGCCCTGAGAGACCCCTCGGCCTCACATTGCATCTAGGACCTCCTGCCTGAAATCACCCTGCCTCCAAGCGAAAGTCGCCTTGCGTTCTTACTGCGATTTAAGCCCTGTGCTTCCTGTGGCCCTGCAGGCTTTGGAATAGCCACAGGCCCCAGAGGCGTAACTAGGCAGGGCATTCCTTGGTTGAGGCAGTTCACTTGACCCAGAACACCCTGCTTCGGGGAGTTGGTTCAGGGAAGCAAACGCAGGGTAACATGTGTCTCTTTGGACTGGTTAGACACCACAGGGAGGTAAGCTGAGTGTGCGCGTGGAAACGGGAGCGTGCTGGAACTATCCTTGCTTTCCCACTTGGAAGGCTGCATTCATGCTGCCTTGAAGCTGCCTGACGTCCCCTGCTGTTGACAGGCCTGGAAACCCGGTCGAAAGGCTTCTGGGAAGAAAATGAGTTTGCTCCGTCTCAACCCGGTGCTTCCATGGCCGCGGTGGTGGTTAGCCTGACAAGCTCCAGAGCGAAAGGGAAACTCAACGTGAGAATTTGCCTCCAGTTTAGGTCCTGCGTAGCCGGGTAGGAAGGGCGGCATGCAGCAGTTTCCATGAGTTCGTAGTCCCCGTTCGGGTTTATTTTAACGAAATTACCCATTTGAGGACTCCTAGGCCCCTCGGGCGTGCATCCATTTCCCTCCAAGGTCACTGAGGACCTCCAGACACCCCCCACGCCGTGGTCCCGCTGAGCAACATCGAGGCCCATTGCTCTGCCCCTCGGAGGCCCTGTGTGCGTGCCGAGTGATGGGCAACACTCTGCACGTTCCTTGAGGAGAGCTACATTTCCAGAGCCCTCAAACAGCCTCAGGACCAGATTTCTGGTGAGTCCGAAGCTCCCAGGAAATATTTGTCGTCGCCCTTGTGAGAGCTGCCGTGAGAAAACACTCTGCTTTGCCTCCTTCGCGGGCCTCGTACCTGAAGGCACTCTGCTCGAGGAGAACGTCAGCATCTCGCAATGCTGAGTCGCTAACGGGACAGCCAGATTGAGCACAGGCCTGGAGGGAAGGCCCTGACGTGAGGTGCAGAAGCGGAGCCGCGCAGCAGTTTCCATGAGGCCGTAGCCTCTGCTCTGCGTGTCTTTAACGGCAGTAGAGTTTCCTGGACACCTGGGAGGCTCGCGGGGGCACCCTCTTCCAGGCTGGAACACGGAGTACTCCCAGGCACCCCTGGGTCTGCTGAGCAACGTCCAGGCACGGAGCCCTTTGGAGCCGCTCTCTATACGCCGAGTGTAGGGAAACGCCCTGCACTCTCTCCTGGAGCAGATTCGATTCCCCACCAAACCCACACTTTCACGAACAGACTTCTGGCACGTCTCACATGCCTTTGAGGTCTTACGCCCTGCCCTAGCCTGAGCTGCCCTGAGAGACCCCTCGGCCTCGCATCGCATCTAGGACCTCCTGCCTGAAATCACCCTGCCTCCAAGCGAAAGTCGCCTTGCGTTCTTACTGCGATTTAAGCCCTGTGCTTCCTGTGGCCCTGCAGGCTTTGGAATAGCCACAGGCCCCAGAGGCGTAACTAGGCAGGGCATTCCTTGGTTGAGGCAGTTCACTTAACCCAGAACACCCTGCTTCGGGGAGTTGGTTCAGGGAAGCAAACGCAGGGTAACATGTGTCTCTTTGGACTGGTTAGAAACCACAGGGAGGTAAGCTGAGTGTGCGCGAGGAAACGGGAGCCTGCTGGAACTATCCTTGCTTTCCCACTTGGAAGGCTGCATTCATGCTGCCTTGAAGCTGCCTGACGTCCCCTGCTGTTGACAGGCCTGGAAACCCGGTCGAAATGCTTCTGGGAAGAAAATGAGTTTGCTCCGTCTCAACCCGGTGCTTCCATGGCCGCGGTGGTGGTTAGCCTGACAAGCTCCAGAGCGAAAGGGAAACTCAACGTGAGAATTTGCCTCCAGTTTAGGTCCTGCGTAGCCGGGCAGGAAGGGCGGCATGCAGCAGTTTCCATGAGTTCGTAGTCCCCGTTCGGGTTTATTTTAACGAAATTACCCATTTGAGGACTCCTAGGCCCCTCGGGCGTGCATCCATTTCCCTCCAAGGTCACTGAGGACCTCCAGACACCCCCCACGCCGTGGTCCCGCTGAGCAACATCGAGGCCCATTGCTCTGCCCCTCGGAGGCCCTGTGTGCGTGCCGAGTGATGGGCAACACTCTGCACGTTCCTTGAGGAGAGCTACATTTCCAGAGCCCTCAAACAGCCTCAGGACCAGATTTCTGGTGAGTCCGAAGCTCCCAGGAAATATTTGTCGTCGCCCTTGTGAGAGCTGCCGTGAGAAAACACTCTGCTTTGCCTCCTTCGCGGGCCTCGTACCTGAAGGCACTCTGCTCGAGGAGAACGTCAGCATCTCGCAATGCTGAGTCGCTAACGGGACAGCCAGATTGAGCACAGGCCTGGAGGGAAGGCCCTGACGTGAGGTGCAGAAGCGGAGCCGCGCAGCAGTTTCCATGAGGCCGTAGCCTCTGCTCTGCGTGTCTTTAACGGCAGTAGAGTTTCCTGGACACCTGGGAGGCTCGCGGGGGCACCCTCTTCCAGGCTGGAACACGGAGTACTCCCAGGCACCCCTGGGTCTGCTGAGCAACGTCCAGGCACGGAGCCCTTTGGAGCCGCTCTCTATACGCCGAGTGTAGGGAAACGCCCTGCACTCTCTCCTGGAGCAGATTCGATTCCCCACCAAACCCACACTTTCACGAACAGACTTCTGGCACGTATCACATGCCTTTGAGGTCTTACGCCTCGCCCTAGCCTGAGCTGCCCTGAGAGACCCCTCGGCCTCGCATTGCATCTAGGACCTCCTGCCTGAAATCACCCTGCCTCCAAGCGAAAGTCGGCTTGCGTTCTTACTGCGATTTAAGCCCTGTGCTTCCTGTGGCCCTGCAGGCTTTGGAATAGCCACAGGCCCCAGAGGCGTAACTAGGCAGGGCATTCCTTGGTTGAGGCAGTTCACTTAACCCAGAACACCCTGCTTCGGGGAGTTGGTTCAGGGAAGCAAACGCAGGGTAACATGTGTCTCTTTGGACTGGTTAGAAACCACAGGGAGGTAAGCTGAGTGTGCGCGTGGAAACGGGAGCCTGCTGGAACTATCCTTGCTTTCCCACTTGGAAGGCTGCATTCATGCTGCCTTGAAGCTGCCTGACGTCCCCTGCTGTTGACAGGCCTGGAAACCCGGTCGAAATGCTTCTGGGAAGAAAATGAGTTTGCTCCGTCTCAACCCGGTGCTTCCATGGCCGCGGTGGTGGTTAGCCTGACAAGCTCCAGAGCGAAAGGGAAACTCAACGTGAGAATTTGCCTCCAGTTTAGGTCCTGCGTAGCCGGGTAGGAAGGGCGGCATGCAGCAGTTTCCATGAGTTCGTAGTCCCCGTTCGGGTTTATTTTAACGAAATTACCCATTTGAGGACTCCTAGGCCCCTCGGGCGTGCATCCATTTCCCTCCAAGGTCACTGAGGACCTCCAGACACCCCCCACGCCGTGGTCCCGCTGAGCAACATCGAGGCCCATTGCTCTGCCCCTCGGAGGCCCTGTGTGCGTGCCGAGTGATGGGCAACACTCTGCACGTTCCTTGAGGAGAGCTACATTTCCAGAGCCCTCAAACAGCCTCAGGACCAGATTTCTGGTGAGTCCGAAGCTCCCAGGAAATATTTGTCGTCGCCCTTGTGAGAGCTGCCGTGAGAAAACACTCTGCTTTGCCTCCTTCGCGGGCCTCGTACCTGAAGGCACTCTGCTCGAGGAGAACGTCAGCATCTCGCAATGCTGAGTCGCTAACGGGACAGCCAGATTGAGCACAGGCCTGGAGGGAAGGCCCTGACGTGAGGTGCAGAAGCGGAGCCGCGCAGCAGTTTCCATGAGGCCGTAGCCTCTGCTCTGCGTGTCTTTAACGGCAGTAGAGTTTCCTGGACACCTGGGAGGCTCGCGGGGGCACCCTCTTCCAGGCTGGAACACGGAGTACTCCCAGGCACCCCTGGGTCTGCTGAGCAACGTCCAGGCACGGAGCCCTTTGGAGCCGCTCTCTATACGCCGAGTGTAGGGAAACGCCCTGCACTCTCTCCTGGAGCAGATTCGATTCCCCACCAAACCCACACTTTCACGAACAGACTTCTGGCACGTCTCACATGCCTTTGAGGTCTTACGCCCTGCCCTAGCCTGAGCTGCCCTGAGAGACCCCTCGGCCTCGCATTGCATCTAGGACCTCCTGCCTGAAATCACCCTGCCTCCAAGCGAAAGTCGGCTTGCGTTCTTACTGCGATTTAAGCCCTGTGCTTCCTGTGGCCCTGCAGGCTTTGGAATAGCCACAGGCCCCAGAGGCGTAACTAGGCAGGGCATTCCTTGGTTGAGGCAGTTCACTTAACCCAGAACACCCTGCTTCGGGGAGTTGGTTCAGGGAAGCAAACGCAGGGTAACATGTGTCTCTTTGGACTGGTTAGAAACCACAGGGAGGTAAGCTGAGTGTGCGCGAGGAAACGGGAGCCTGCTGGAACTATCCTTGCTTTCCCACTTGGAAGGCTGCATTCATGCTGCCTTGAAGCTGCCTGACGTCCCCTGCTGTTGACAGGCCTGGAAACCCGGTCGAAATGCTTCTGGGAAGAAAATGAGTTTGCTCCGTCTCAACCCGGTGCTTCCATGGCCGCGGTGGTGGTTAGCCTGACAAGCTCCAGAGCGAAAGGGAAACTCAACGTGAGAATTTGCCTCCAGTTTAGGTCCTGCGTAGCCGGGCAGGAAGGGCGGCATGCAGCAGTTTCCATGAGTTCGTAGTCCCCGTTCGGGTTTATTTTAACGAAATTACCCATTTGAGGACTCCTAGGCCCCTCGGGCGTGCATCCATTTCCCTCCAAGGTCACTGAGGACCTCCAGACACCCCCCACGCCGTGGTCCCGCTGAGCAACATCGAGGCCCATTGCTCTGCCCCTCGGAGGCCCTGTGTGCGTGCCGAGTGATGGGCAACACTCTGCACGTTCCTTGAGGAGAGCTACATTTCCAGAGCCCTCAAACAGCCTCAGGACCAGATTTCTGGTGAGTCCGAAGCTCCCAGGAAATATTTGTCGTCGCCCTTGTGAGAGCTGCCGTGAGAAAACACTCTGCTTTGCCTCCTTCGCGGGCCTCGTACCTGAAGGCACTCTGCTCGAGGAGAACGTCAGCATCTCGCAATGCTGAGTCGCTAACGGGACAGCCAGATTGAGCACAGGCCTGGAGGGAAGACCCTGACGTGAGGTGCAGAAGCGGAGCCGCGCAGCAGTTTCCATGAGGCCGTAGCCTCTGCTCTGCGTGTCTTTAACGGCAGTAGAGTTTCCTGGACACCTGGGAGGCTCGCGGGGGCACCCTGTTCCAGGCTGGAACACGGAGTACTCCCAGGCACCCCTGGGTCTGCTGAGCAACGTCCAGGCCCGGAGCCCTTTGGAGCCGCTCTCTATACGCCGAGTGTAGGGAAACGCCCTGCACTCTCTCCTGGAGCAGATTCGATTCCCCACCAAACCCACACTTTCACGAACAGACTTCTGGCACGTCTCACATGCCTTTGAGGTCTTACGCCTCGCCCTAGCCTGAGCTGCCCTGAGAGACCCCTCGGCCTCGCATTGCATCTAGGACCTCCTGCCTGAAATCACCCTGCCTCCAAGCGAAAGTCGCCTTGCGTTCTTACTGCGATTTAAGCCCTGTGCTTCCTGTGGCCCTGCAGGCTTTGGAATAGCCACAGGCCCCAGAGGCGTAACTAGGCAGGGCATTCCTTGGTTGAGGCAGTTCACTTAACCCAGAACACCCTGCTTCGGGGAGTTGGTTCAGGGAAGCAAACTCAGGGTAACATGTGTCTCTTTGGACTGGTTAGAAACCACAGGGAGGTAAGCTGAGTGTGCGCGTGGAAACGGGAGCCTGCTGGAACTATCCTTGCTTTCCCACTTGGAAGGCTGCATTCATGCTGCCTTGAAGCTGCCTGACGTCCCCTGCTGTTGACAGGCCTGGAAACCCGGTCGAAATGCTTCTGGGAAGAAAATGAGTTTGCTCCGTCTCAACCCGGTGCTTCCATGGCCGCGGTGGTGGTTAGCCTGACAAGCTCCAGAGCGAAAGGGAAACTCAACGTGAGAATTTGCCTCCAGTTTAGGTCCTGCGTAGCCGGGTAGGAAGGGCGGCATGCAGCAGTTTCCATGAGTTCGTAGTCCCCGTTCGGGTTTATTTTAACGAAATTACCCATTTGAGGACTCCTAGGCCCCTCGGCTGTGCATCCATTTCCCTCCAAGGTCACTGAGGACCTCCAGACACCCCCCACGCCGTGGTCCCGCTGAGCAACATCGAGGCCCATTGCTCTGCCCCTCGGAGGCCCTGTGTGCGTGCCGAGTGATGGGCAACACTCTGCACGTTCCTTGAGGAGAGCTACATTTCCAGAGCCCTCAAACAGCCTCAGGACCAGATTTCTGGTGAGTCCGAAGCTCCCAGGAAATATTTGTCGTCGCCCTTGTGAGAGCTGCCGTGAGAAAACACTCTGCTTTGCCTCCTTCGTGGGCCTCGTACCTGAAGGCACTCTGCTCGAGGAGAACGTCAGCATCTCGCAATGCTGAGTCGCTAACGGGACAGCCAGATTGAGCACAGGCCTGGAGGGAAGGCCCTGACGTGAGGTGCAGAAGCGGAGCCGCGCAGCAGTTTCCATGAGGCCGTAGCCTCTGCTCTGCGTGTCTTTAACGGCAGTAGAGTTTCCTGGACACCTGGGAGGCTCGCGGGGGCACCCTGTTCCAGGCTGGAACACGGAGTACTCCCAGGCACCCCTGGGTCTGCTGAGCAACGTCCAGGCCCGGAGCCCTTTGGAGCCGCTCTCTATACGCCGAGTGTAGGGAAACGCCCTGCACTCTCTCCTGGAGCAGATTCGATTCCCCACCAAACCCACACTTTCACGAACAGACTTCTGGCACGTCTCACATGCCTTTGAGGTCTTACGCCCTGCCCTAGCCTGAGCTGCCCTGAGAGACCCCTCGGCCTCACATTGCATCTAGGACCTCCTGCCTGAAATCACCCTGCCTCCAAGCGAAAGTCGCCTTGCGTTCTTACTGCGATTTAAGCCCTGTGCTTCCTGTGGCCCTGCAGGCTTTGGAATAGCCACAGGCCCCAGAGGCGTAACTAGGCAGGGCATTCCTTGGTTGAGGCAGTTCACTTGACCCAGAACACCCTGCTTCGGGGAGTTGGTTCAGGGAAGCAAACGCAGGGTAACATGTGTCTCTTTGGACTGGTTAGAAACCACAGGGAGGTAAGCTGAGTGTGCGCGTGGAAACGGGAGCGTGCTGGAACTATCCTTGCTTTCCCACTTGGAAGGCTGCATTCATGCTGCCTTGAAGCTGCCTGACGTCCCCTGCTGTTGACAGGCCTGGAAACCCGGTCGAAATGCTTCTGGGAAGAAAATGAGTTTGCTCCGTCTCAACCCGGTGCTTCCATGGCCGCGGTGGTGGTTAGCCTGACAAGCTCCAGAGCGAAAGGGAAACTCAACGTGAGAATTTGCCTCCAGTTTAGGTCCTGCGTAGCCGGGTAGGAAGGGCGGCATGCAGCAGTTTCCATGAGTTCGTAGTCCCCGTTCGGGTTTATTTTAACGAAATTACCCATTTGAGGACTCCTAGGCCCCTCGGGCGTGCATCCATTTCCCTCCAAGGTCACTGAGGACCTCCAGACACCCCCCACGCCGTGGTCCCGCTGAGCAACATCGAGGCCCATTGCTCTGCCCCTCGGAGGCCCTGTGTGCGTGCCGAGTGATGGGCAACACTCTGCACGTTCCTTGAGGAGAGCTACATTTCCAGAGCCCTCAAACAGCCTCAGGACCAGATTTCTGGTGAGTCCGAAGCTCCCAGGAAATATTTGTCGTCGCCCTTGTGAGAGCTGCCGTGAGAAAACACTCTGCTTTGCCTCCTTCGCGGGCCTCGTACCTGAAGGCACTCTGCTCGAGGAGAACGTCAGCATCTCGCAATGCTGAGTCGCTAACGGGACAGCCAGATTGAGCACAGGCCTGGAGGGAAGGCCCTGACGTGAGGTGCAGAAGCGGAGCCGCGCAGCAGTTTCCATGAGGCCGTAGCCTCTGCTCTGCGTGTCTTTAACGGCAGTAGAGTTTCCTGGACACCTGGGAGGCTCGCGGGGGCACCCTGTTCCAGGCTGGAACACGGAGTACTCCCAGGCACCCCTGGGTCTGCTGAGCAACGTCCAGGCCCGGAGCCCTTTGGAGCCGCTCTCTATACGCCGAGTGTAGGGAAACGCCCTGCACTCTCTCCTGGAGCAGATTCGATTCCCCACCAAACCCACACTTTCACGAACAGACTTCTGGCACGTCTCACATGCCTTTGAGGTCTTACGCCTTGCCCTAGCCTGAGCTGCCCTGAGAGACCCCTCGGCCTCGCATTGCATCTAGGACCTCCTGCCTGAAATCACCCTGCCTCCAAGCGAAAGTCGGCTTGCGTTCTTACTGCGATTTAAGCCCTGTGCTTCCTGTGGCCCTGCAGGCTTTGGAATAGCCACAGGCCCCAGAGGCGTAACTAGGCAGGGCATTCCTTGGTTGAGGCAGTTCACTTGACCCAGAACACCCTGCTTCGGGGAGTTGGTTCAGGGAAGCAAACGCAGGGTAACATGTGTCTCTTTGGACTGGTTAGGAACCACAGGGAGGTAAGCTGAGTGTGCGCGTGGAAACGGGAGCCTGCTGGAACTATCCTTGCTTTCCCACTTGGAAGGCTGCATTCATGCTGCCTTGAAGCTGCCTGACGTCCCCTGCTGTTGACAGGCCTGGAAACCCGGTCGAAATGCTTCTGGGAAGAAAATGAGTTTGGTCCATCTCAACCCGGTGCTTCCATGGCCGCGGTGGTGGTTAGCCTGACAAGCTCCAGAGCGAAAGGGAAACTCAACGTGAGAATTTGCCTCCAGTTTAGGTCCTGCGTAGCCGGGTAGGAAGGGCGGCATGCAGCAGTTTCCATGAGTTCGTAGTCCCCGTTCGGGTTTATTTTAACGAAATTACCCATTTGAGGACTCCTAGGCCCCTCGGGCGTGCATCCATTTCCCTCCAAGGTCACTGAGGACCTCCAGACACCCCCCACGCCGTGGTCCCGCTGAGCAACATCGAGGCCCATTGCTCTGCCCCTCGGAGGCCCTGTGTGCGTGCCGAGTGATGGGCAACACTCTGCACGTTCCTTGAGGAGAGCTACATTTCCAGAGCCCTCAAACAGCCTCAGGACCAGATTTCTGGTGAGTCCGAAGCTCCCAGGAAATATTTGTCGTCGCCCTTGTGAGAGCTGCCGTGAGAAAACACTCTGCTTTGCCTCCTTCGCGGGCCTCGTACCTGAAGGCACTCTGCTCGAGGAGAACGTCAGCATCTCGCAATGCTGAGTCGCTAACGGGACAGCCAGATTGAGCACAGGCCTGGAGGGAAGGCCCTGACGTGAGGTGCAGAAGCGGAGCCGCGCAGCAGTTTCCATGAGGCCGTAGCCTCTGCTCTGCGTGTCTTTAACGGCAGTAGAGTTTCCTGGACACCTGGGAGGCTCGCGGGGGCACCCTCTTCCAGGCTGGAACACGGAGTACTCCCAGGCACCCCTGGGTCTGCTGAGCAACGTCCAGGCACGGAGCCCTTTGGAGCCGCTCTCTATACGCCGAGTGTAGGGAAACGCCCTGCACTCTCTCCTGGAGCAGATTCGATTCCCCACCAAACCCACACTTTCACGAACAGACTTCTGGCACGTCTCACATGCCTTTGAGGTCTTACGCCCTGCCCTAGCCTGAGCTGCCCTGAGAGACCCCTCGGCCTCACATTGCATCTAGGACCTCCTGCCTGAAATCACCCTGCCTCCAAGCGAAAGTCGCCTTGCGTTCTTACTGCGATTTAAGCCCTGTGCTTCCTGTGGCCCTGCAGGCTTTGGAATAGCCACAGGCCCCAGAGGCGTAACTAGGCAGGGCATTCCTTGGTTGAGGCAGTTCACTTGACCCAGAACACCCTGCTTCGGGGAGTTGGTTCAGGGAAGCAAACGCAGGGTAACATGTGTCTCTTTGGACTGGTTAGACACCACAGGGAGGTAAGCTGAGTGTGCGCGTGGAAACGGGAGCCTGCTGGAACTATCCTTGCTTTCCCACTTGGAAGGCTGCATTCATGCTGCCTTGAAGCTGCCTGACGTCCCCTGCTGTTGACAGGCCTGGAAACCCGGTCGAAAGGCTTCTGGGAAGAAAATGAGTTTGCTCCGTCTCAACCCGGTGCTTCCATGGCCGCGGTGGTGGTTAGCCTGACAAGCTCCAGAGCGAAAGGGAAACTCAACGTGAGAATTTGCCTCCAGTTTAGGTCCTGCGTAGCCGGGTAGGAAGGGCGGCATGCAGCAGTTTCCATGAGTTCGTAGTCCCCGTTCGGGTTTATTTTAACGAAATTACCCATTTGAGGACTCCTAGGCCCCTCGGGCGTGCATCCATTTCCCTCCAAGGTCACTGAGGACCTCCAGACACCCCCCACGCCGTGGTCCCGCTGAGCAACATCGAGGCCCATTGCTCTGCCCCTCGGAGGCCCTGTGTGCGTGCCGAGTGATGGGCAACACTCTGCACGTTCCTTGAGGAGAGCTACATTTCCAGAGCCCTCAAACAGCCTCAGGACCAGATTTCTGGTGAGTCCGAAGCTCCCAGGAAATATTTGTCGTCGCCCTTGTGAGAGCTGCCGTGAGAAAACACTCTGCTTTGCCTCCTTCGCGGGCCTCGTACCTGAAGGCACTCTGCTCGAGGAGAACGTCAGCATCTCGCAATGCTGAGTCGCTAACGGGACAGCCAGATTGAGCACAGGCCTGGAGGGAAGGCCCTGACGTGAGGTGCAGAAGCGGAGCCGCGCAGCAGTTTCCATGAGGCCGTAGCCTCTGCTCTGCGTGTCTTTAACGGCAGTAGAGTTTCCTGGACACCTGGGAGGCTCGCGGGGGCACCCTGTTCCAGGCTGGAACACGGAGTACTCCCAGGCACCCCTGGGTCTGCTGAGCAACGTCCAGGCACGGAGCCCTTTGGAGCCGCTCTCTATACGCCGAGTGTAGGGAAACGCCCTGCACTCTCTCCTGGAGCAGATTCGATTCCCCACCAAACCCACACTTTCACGAACAGACTTCTGGCACGTCTCACATGCCTTTGAGGTCTTACGCCCTGCCCTAGCCTGAGCTGCCCTGAGAGACCCCTCGGCCTCGCATTGCATCTAGGACCTCCTGCCTGAAATCACCCTGCCTCCAAGCGAAAGTCGGCTTGCGTTCTTACTGCGATTTAAGCCCTGTGCTTCCTGTGGCCCTGCAGGCTTTGGAATAGCCACAGGCCCCAGAGGCGTAACTAGGCAGGGCATTCCTTGGTTGAGGCAGTTCACTTAACCCAGAACACCCTGCTTCGGGGAGTTGGTTCAGGGAAGCAAACGCAGGGTAACATGTGTCTCTTTGGACTGGTTAGAAACCACAGGGAGGTAAGCTGAGTGTGCGCGAGGAAACGGGAGCCTGCTGGAACTATCCTTGCTTTCCCACTTGGAAGGCTGCATTCATGCTGCCTTGAAGCTGCCTGACGTCCCCTGCTGTTGACAGGCCTGGAAACCCGGTCGAAATGCTTCTGGGAAGAAAATGAGTTTGCTCCGTCTCAACCCGGTGCTTCCATGGCCGCGGTGGTGGTTAGCCTGACAAGCTCCAGAGCGAAAGGGAAACTCAACGTGAGAATTTGCCTCCAGTTTAGGTCCTGCGTAGCCGGGCAGGAAGGGCGGCATGCAGCAGTTTCCATGAGTTCGTAGTCCCCGTTCGGGTTTATTTTAACGAAATTACCCATTTGAGGACTCCTAGGCCCCTCGGGCGTGCATCCATTTCCCTCCAAGGTCACTGAGGACCTCCAGACACCCCCCACGCCGTGGTCCCGCTGAGCAACATCGAGGCCCATTGCTCTGCCCCTCGGAGGCCCTGTGTGCGTGCCGAGTGATGGGCAACACTCTGCACGTTCCTTGAGGAGAGCTACATTTCCAGAGCCCTCAAACAGCCTCAGGACCAGATTTCTGGTGAGTCCGAAGCTCCCAGGAAATATTTGTCGTCGCCCTTGTGAGAGCTGCCGTGAGAAAACACTCTGCTTTGCCTCCTTCGCGGGCCTCGTACCTGAAGGCACTCTGCTCGAGGAGAACGTCAGCATCTCGCAATGCTGAGTCGCTAACGGGACAGCCAGATTGAGCACAGGCCTGGAGGGAAGGCCCTGACGTGAGGTGCAGAAGCGGAGCCGCGCAGCAGTTTCCATGAGGCCGTAGCCTCTGCTCTGCGTGTCTTTAACGGCAGTAGAGTTTCCTGGACACCTGGGAGGCTCGCGGGGGCACCCTGTTCCAGGCTGGAACACGGAGTACTCCCAGGCACCCCTGGGTCTGCTGAGCAACGTCCAGGCACGGAGCCCTTTGGAGCCGCTCTCTATACGCCGAGTGTAGGGAAACGCCCTGCACTCTCTCCTGGAGCAGATTCGATTCCCCACCAAACCCACACTTTCACGAACAGACTTCTGGCACGTCTCACATGCCTTTGAGGTCTTACGCCTCGCCCTAGCCTGAGCTGCCCTGAGAGACCCCTCGGCCTCGCATTGCATCTAGGACCTCCTGCCTGAAATCACCCTGCCTCCAAGCGAAAGTCGGCTTGCGTTCTTACTGCGATTTAAGCCCTGTGCTTCCTGTGGCCCTGCAGGCTTTGGAATAGCCACAGGCCCCAGAGGCGTAACTAGGCAGGGCATTCCTTGGTTGAGGCAGTTCACTTAACCCAGAACACCCTGCTTCGGGGAGTTGGTTCAGGGAAGCAAACGCAGGGTAACATGTGTCTCTTTGGACTGGTTAGAAACCACAGGGAGGTAAGCTGAGTGTGCGCGTGGAAACGGGAGCCTGCTGGAACTATCCTTGCTTTCCCACTTGGAAGGCTGCATTCATGCTGCCTTGAAGCTGCCTGACGTCCCCTGCTGTTGACAGGCCTGGAAACCCGGTCGAAATGCTTCTGGGAAGAAAATGAGTTTGCTCCGTCTCAACCCGGTGCTTCCATGGCCGCGGTGGTGGTTAGCCTGACAAGCTCCAGAGCGAAAGGGAAACTCAACGTGAGAATTTGCCTCCAGTTTAGGTCCTGCGTAGCCGGGTAGGAAGGGCGGCATGCAGCAGTTTCCATGAGTTCGTAGTCCCCGTTCGGGTTTATTTTAACGAAATTACCCATTTGAGGACTCCTAGGCCCCTCGGGCGTGCATCCATTTCCCTCCAAGGTCACTGAGGACCTCCAGACACCCCCCACGCCGTGGTCCCGCTGAGCAACATCGAGGCCCATTGCTCTGCCCCTCGGAGGCCCTGTGTGCGTGCCGAGTGATGGGCAACACTCTGCACGTTCCTTGAGGAGAGCTACATTTCCAGAGCCCTCAAACAGCCTCAGGACCAGATTTCTGGTGAGTCCGAAGCTCCCAGGAAATATTTGTCGTCGCCCTTGTGAGAGCTGCCGTGAGAAAACACTCTGCTTTGCCTCCTTCGCGGGCCTCGTACCTGAAGGCACTCTGCTCGAGGAGAACGTCAGCATCTCGCAATGCTGAGTCGCTAACGGGACAGCCAGATTGAGCACAGGCCTGGAGGGAAGGCCCTGACGTGAGGTGCAGAAGCGGAGCCGCGCAGCAGTTTCCATGAGGCCGTAGCCTCTGCTCTGCGTGTCTTTAACGGCAGTAGAGTTTCCTGGACACCTGGGAGGCTCGCGGGGGCACCCTGTTCCAGGCTGGAACACGGAGTACTCCCAGGCACCCCTGGGTCTGCTGAGCAACGTCCAGGCACGGAGCCCTTTGGAGCCGCTCTCTATACGCCGAGTGTAGGGAAACGCCCTGCACTCTCTCCTGGAGCAGATTCGATTCCCCACCAAACCCACACTTTCACGAACAGACTTCTGGCACGTCTCACATGCCTTTGAGGTCTTACGCCCTGCCCTAGCCTGAGCTGCCCTGAGAGACCCCTCGGCCTCACATTGCATCTAGGACCTCCTGCCTGAAATCACCCTGCCTCCAAGCGAAAGTCGCCTTGCGTTCTTACTGCGATTTAAGCCCTGTGCTTCCTGTGGCCCTGCAGGCTTTGGAATAGCCACAGGCCCCAGAGGCGTAACTAGGCAGGGCATTCCTTGGTTGAGGCAGTTCACTTGACCCAGAACACCCTGCTTCGGGGAGTTGGTTCAGGGAAGCAAACGCAGGGTAACATGTGTCTCTTTGGACTGGTTAGACACCACAGGGAGGTAAGCTGAGTGTGCGCGTGGAAACGGGAGCCTGCTGGAACTATCCTTGCTTTCCCACTTGGAAGGCTGCATTCATGCTGCCTTGAAGCTGCCTGACGTCCCCTGCTGTTGACAGGCCTGGAAACCCGGTCGAAAGGCTTCTGGGAAGAAAATGAGTTTGCTCCGTCTCAACCCGGTGCTTCCATGGCCGCGGTGGTGGTTAGCCTGACAAGCTCCAGAGCGAAAGGGAAACTCAACGTGAGAATTTGCCTCCAGTTTAGGTCCTGCGTAGCCGGGTAGGAAGGGCGGCATGCAGCAGTTTCCATGAGTTCGTAGTCCCCGTTCGGGTTTATTTTAACGAAATTACCCATTTGAGGACTCCTAGGCCCCTCGGGCGTGCATCCATTTCCCTCCAAGGTCACTGAGGACCTCCAGACACCCCCCACGCCGTGGTCCCGCTGAGCAACATCGAGGCCCATTGCTCTGCCCCTCGGAGGCCCTGTGTGCGTGCCGAGTGATGGGCAACACTCTGCACGTTCCTTGAGGAGAGCTACATTTCCAGAGCCCTCAAACAGCCTCAGGACCAGATTTCTGGTGAGTCCGAAGCTCCCAGGAAATATTTGTCGTCGCCCTTGTGAGAGCTGCCGTGAGAAAACACTCTGCTTTGCCTCCTTCGCGGGCCTCGTACCTGAAGGCACTCTGCTCGAGGAGAACGTCAGCATCTCGCAATGCTGAGTCGCTAACGGGACAGCCAGATTGAGCACAGGCCTGGAGGGAAGGCCCTGACGTGAGGTGCAGAAGCGGAGCCGCGCAGCAGTTTCCATGAGGCCGTAGCCTCTGCTCTGCGTGTCTTTAACGGCAGTAGAGTTTCCTGGACACCTGGGAGGCTCGCGGGGGCACCCTGTTCCAGGCTGGAACACGGAGTACTCCCAGGCACCCCTGGGTCTGCTGAGCAACGTCCAGGCCCGGAGCCCTTTGGAGCCGCTCTCTATACGCCGAGTGTAGGGAAACGCCCTGCACTCTCTCCTGGAGCAGATTCGATTCCCCACCAAACCCACACTTTCACGAACAGACTTCTGGCACGTCTCACATGCCTTTGAGGTCTTACGCCCTGCCCTAGCCTGAGCTGCCCTGAGAGACCCCTCGGCCTCGCATTGCATCTAGGACCTCCTGCCTGAAATCACCCTGCCTCCAAGCGAAAGTCGGCTTGCGTTCTTACTGCGATTTAAGCCCTGTGCTTCCTGTGGCCCTGCAGGCTTTGGAATAGCCACAGGCCCCAGAGGCGTAACTAGGCAGGGCATTCCTTGGTTGAGGCAGTTCACTTAACCCAGAACACCCTGCTTCGGGGAGTTGGTTCAGGGAAGCAAACGCAGGGTAACATGTGTCTCTTTGGACTGGTTAGAAACCACAGGGAGGTAAGCTGAGTGTGCGCGAGGAAACGGGAGCCTGCTGGAACTATCCTTGCTTTCCCACTTGGAAGGCTGCATTCATGCTGCCTTGAAGCTGCCTGACGTCCCCTGCTGTTGACAGGCCTGGAAACCCGGTCGAAATGCTTCTGGGAAGAAAATGAGTTTGCTCCGTCTCAACCCGGTGCTTCCATGGCCGCGGTGGTGGTTAGCCTGACAAGCTCCAGAGCGAAAGGGAAACTCAACGTGAGAATTTGCCTCCAGTTTAGGTCCTGCGTAGCCGGGCAGGAAGGGCGGCATGCAGCAGTTTCCATGAGTTCGTAGTCCCCGTTCGGGTTTATTTTAACGAAATTACCCATTTGAGGACTCCTAGGCCCCTCGGGCGTGCATCCATTTCCCTCCAAGGTCACTGAGGACCTCCAGACACCCCCCACGCCGTGGTCCCGCTGAGCAACATCGAGGCCCATTGCTCTGCCCCTCGGAGGCCCTGTGTGCGTGCCGAGTGATGGGCAACACTCTGCACGTTCCTTGAGGAGAGCTACATTTCCAGAGCCCTCAAACAGCCTCAGGACCAGATTTCTGGTGAGTCCGAAGCTCCCAGGAAATATTTGTCGTCGCCCTTGTGAGAGCTGCCGTGAGAAAACACTCTGCTTTGCCTCCTTCGCGGGCCTCGTACCTGAAGGCACTCTGCTCGAGGAGAACGTCAGCATCTCGCAATGCTGAGTCGCTAACGGGACAGCCAGATTGAGCACAGGCCTGGAGGGAAGGCCCTGACGTGAGGTGCAGAAGCGGAGCCGCGCAGCAGTTTCCATGAGGCCGTAGCCTCTGCTCTGCGTGTCTTTAACGGCAGTAGAGTTTCCTGGACACCTGGGAGGCTCGCGGGGGCACCCTCTTCCAGGCTGGAACACGGAGTACTCCCAGGCACCCCTGGGTCTGCTGAGCAACGTCCAGGCACGGAGCCCTTTGGAGCCGCTCTCTATACGCCGAGTGTAGGGAAACGCCCTGCACTCTCTCCTGGAGCAGATTCGATTCCCCACCAAACCCACACTTTCACGAACAGACTTCTGGCACGTCTCACATGCCTTTGAGGTCTTACGCCTTGCCCTAGCCTGAGCTGCCCTGAGAGACCCCTCGGCCTCGCATTGCATCTAGGACCTCCTGCCTGAAATCACCCTGCCTCCAAGCGAAAGTCGCCTTGCGTTCTTACTGCGATTTAAGCCCTGTGCTTCCTGTGGCCCTGCAGGCTTTGGAATAGCCACAGGCCCCAGAGGCGTAACTAGGCAGGGCATTCCTTGGTTGAGGCAGTTCACTTGACCCAGAACACCCTGCTTCGGGGAGTTGGTTCAGGGAAGCAAACGCAGGGTAACATGTGTCTCTTTGGACTGGTTAGAAACCACAGGGAGGTAAGCTGAGTGTGCGCGTGGAAACGGGAGCCTGCTGGAACTATCCTTGCTTTCCCACTTGGAAGGCTGCATTCATGCTGCCTTGAAGCTGCCTGACGTCCCCTGCTGTTGACAGGCCTGGAAACCCGGTCGAAATGCTTCTGGGAAGAAAATGAGTTTGCTCCGTCTCAACCCGGTGCTTCCATGGCCGCGGTGGTGGTTAGCCTGACAAGCTCCAGAGCGAAAGGGAAACTCAACGTGAGAATTTGCCTCCAGTTTAGGTCCTGCGTAGCCGGGTAGGAAGGGCGGCATGCAGCAGTTTCCATGAGTTCGTAGTCCCCGTTCGGGTTTATTTTAACGAAATTACCCATTTGAGGACTCCTAGGCCCCTCGGGCGTGCATCCATTTCCCTCCAAGGTCACTGAGGACCTCCAGACACCCCCCACGCCGTGGTCCCGCTGAGCAACATCGAGGCCCATTGCTCTGCCCCTCGGAGGCCCTGTGTGCGTGCCGAGTGATGGGCAACACTCTGCACGTTCCTTGAGGAGAGCTACATTTCCAGAGCCCTCAAACAGCCTCAGGACCAGATTTCTGGTGAGTCCGAAGCTCCCAGGAAATATTTGTCGTCGCCCTTGTGAGAGCTGCCGTGAGAAAACACTCTGCTTTGCCTCCTTCGCGGGCCTCGTACCTGAAGGCACTCTGCTCGAGGAGAACGTCAGCATCTCGCAATGCTGAGTCGCTAACGGGACAGCCAGATTGAGCACAGGCCTGGAGGGAAGGCCCTGACGTGAGGTGCAGAAGCGGAGCCGCGCAGCAGTTTCCATGAGGCCGTAGCCTCTGCTCTGCGTGTCTTTAACGGCAGTAGAGTTTCCTGGACACCTGGGAGGCTCGCGGGGGCACCCTCTTCCAGGCTGGAACACGGAGTACTCCCAGGCACCCCTGGGTCTGCTGAGCAACGTCCAGGCACGGAGCCCTTTGGAGCCGCTCTCTATACGCCGAGTGTAGGGAAACGCCCTGCACTCTCTCCTGGAGCAGATTCGATTCCCCACCAAACCCACACTTTCACGAACAGACTTCTGGCACGTCTCACATGCCTTTGAGGTCTTACGCCCTGCCCTAGCCTGAGCTGCCCTGAGAGACCCCTCGGCCTCGCATTGCATCTAGGACCTCCTGCCTGAAATCACCCTGCCTCCAAGCGAAAGTCGGCTTGCGTTCTTACTGCGATTTAAGCCCTGTGCTTCCTGTGGCCCTGCAGGCTTTGGAATAGCCACAGGCCCCAGAGGCGTAACTAGGCAGGGCATTCCTTGGTTGAGGCAGTTCACTTAACCCAGAACACCCTGCTTCGGGGAGTTGGTTCAGGGAAGCAAACGCAGGGTAACATGTGTCTCTTTGGACTGGTTAGAAACCACAGGGAGGTAAGCTGAGTGTGCGCGAGGAAACGGGAGCCTGCTGGAACTATCCTTGCTTTCCCACTTGGAAGGCTGCATTCATGCTGCCTTGAAGCTGCCTGACGTCCCCTGCTGTTGACAGGCCTGGAAACCCGGTCGAAATGCTTCTGGGAAGAAAATGAGTTTGCTCCGTCTCAACCCGGTGCTTCCATGGCCGCGGTGGTGGTTAGCCTGACAAGCTCCAGAGCGAAAGGGAAACTCAACGTGAGAATTTGCCTCCAGTTTAGGTCCTGCGTAGCCGGGTAGGAAGGGCGGCATGCAGCAGTTTCCATGAGTTCGTAGTCCCCGTTCGGGTTTATTTTAACGAAATTACCCATTTGAGGACTCCTAGGCCCCTCGGGCGTGCATCCATTTCCCTCCAAGGTCACTGAGGACCTCCAGACACCCCCCACGCCGTGGTCCCGCTGAGCAACATCGAGGCCCATTGCTCTGCCCCTCGGAGGCCCTGTGTGCGTGCCGAGTGATGGGCAACACTCTGCACGTTCCTTGAGGAGAGCTACATTTCCAGAGCCCTCAAACAGCCTCAGGACCAGATTTCTGGTGAGTCCGAAGCTCCCAGGAAATATTTGTCGTCGCCCTTGTGAGAGCTGCCGTGAGAAAACACTCTGCTTTGCCTCCTTCGCGGGCCTCGTACCTGAAGGCACTCTGCTCGAGGAGAACGTCAGCATCTCGCAATGCTGAGTCGCTAACGGGACAGCCAGATTGAGCACAGGCCTGGAGGGAAGACCCTGACGTGAGGTGCAGAAGCGGAGCCGCGCAGCAGTTTCCATGAGGCCGTAGCCTCTGCTCTGCGTGTCTTTAACGGCAGTAGAGTTTCCTGGACACCTGGGAGGCTCGCGGGGGCACCCTGTTCCAGGCTGGAACACGGAGTACTCCCAGGCACCCCTGGGTCTGCTGAGCAACGTCCAGGCCCGGAGCCCTTTGGAGCCGCTCTCTATACGCCGAGTGTAGGGAAACGCCCTGCACTCTCTCCTGGAGCAGATTCGATTCCCCACCAAACCCACACTTTCACGAACAGACTTCTGGCACGTCTCACATGCCTTTGAGGTCTTACGCCTCGCCCTAGCCTGAGCTGCCCTGAGAGACCCCTCGGCCTCGCATTGCATCTAGGACCTCCTGCCTGAAATCACCCTGCCTCCAAGCGAAAGTCGCCTTGCGTTCTTACTGCGATTTAAGCCCTGTGCTTCCTGTGGCCCTGCAGGCTTTGGAATAGCCACAGGCCCCAGAGGCGTAACTAGGCAGGGCATTCCTTGGTTGAGGCAGTTCACTTAACCCAGAACACCCTGCTTCGGGGAGTTGGTTCAGGGAAGCAAACTCAGGGTAACATGTGTCTCTTTGGACTGGTTAGAAACCACAGGGAGGTAAGCTGAGTGTGCGCGTGGAAACGGGAGCCTGCTGGAACTATCCTTGCTTTCCCACTTGGAAGGCTGCATTCATGCTGCCTTGAAGCTGCCTGACGTCCCCTGCTGTTGACAGGCCTGGAAACCCGGTCGAAATGCTTCTGGGAAGAAAATGAGTTTGCTCCGTCTCAACCCGGTGCTTCCATGGCCGCGGTGGTGGTTAGCCTGACAAGCTCCAGAGCGAAAGGGAAACTCAACGTGAGAATTTGCCTCCAGTTTAGGTCCTGCGTAGCCGGGTAGGAAGGGCGGCATGCAGCAGTTTCCATGAGTTCGTAGTCCCCGTTCGGGTTTATTTTAACGAAATTACCCATTTGAGGACTCCTAGGCCCCTCGGGCGTGCATCCATTTCCCTCCAAGGTCACTGAGGACCTCCAGACACCCCCCACGCCGTGGTCCCGCTGAGCAACATCGAGGCCCATTGCTCTGCCCCTCGGAGGCCCTGTGTGCGTGCCGAGTGATGGGCAACACTCTGCACGTTCCTTGAGGAGAGCTACATTTCCAGAGCCCTCAAACAGCCTCAGGACCAGATTTCTGGTGAGTCCGAAGCTCCCAGGAAATATTTGTCGTCGCCCTTGTGAGAGCTGCCGTGAGAAAACACTCTGCTTTGCCTCCTTCGCGGGCCTCGTACCTGAAGGCACTCTGCTCGAGGAGAACGTCAGCATCTCGCAATGCTGAGTCGCTAACGGGACAGCCAGATTGAGCACAGGCCTGGAGGGAAGGCCCTGCCGTGAGGTGCAGAAGCGGAGCCGCGCAGCAGTTTCCATGAGGCCGTAGCCTCTGCTCTGCGTGTCTTTAACGGCAGTAGAGTTTCCTGGACACCTGGGAGGCTCGCGGGGGCACCCTGTTCCAGGCTGGAACACGGAGTACTCCCAGGCACCCCTGGGTCTGCTGAGCAACGTCCAGGCCCGGAGCCCTTTGGAGCCGCTCTCTATACGCCGAGTGTAGGGAAACGCCCTGCACTCTCTCCTGGAGCAGATTCGATTCCCCACCAAACCCACACTTTCACGAACAGACTTCTGGCACGTCTCACATGCCTTTGAGGTCTTACGCCTTGCCCTAGCCTGAGCTGCCCTGAGAGACCCCTCGGCCTCGCATTCCATCTAGGACCTCCTGCCTGAAATCACCCTGCCTCCAAGCGAAAGTCGCCTTGCGTTCTTACTGCGATTTAAGCCCTGTGCTTCCTGTGGCCCTGCAGGCTTTGGAATAGCCACAGGCCCCAGAGGCGTAACTAGGCAGGGCATTCCTTGGTTGAGGCAGTTCACTTGACCCAGAACACCCTGCTTCGGGGAGTTGGTTCAGGGAAGCAAACGCAGGGTAACATGTGTCTCTTTGGACTGGTTAGACACCACAGGGAGGTAAGCTGAGTGTGCGCGTGGAAACGGGAGCCTGCTGGAACTATCCTTGCTTTCCCACTTGGAAGGCTGCATTCATGCTGCCTTGAAGCTGCCTGACGTCCCCTGCTGTTGACAGGCCTGGAAACCCGGTCGAAAGGCTTCTGGGAAGAAAATGAGTTTGCTCCGTCTCAACCCGGTGCTTCCATGGCCGCGGTGGTGGTTAGCCTGACAAGCTCCAGAGCGAAAGGGAAACTCAACGTGAGAATTTGCCTCCAGTTTAGGTCCTGCGTAGCCGGGTAGGAAGGGCGGCATGCAGCAGTTTCCATGAGTTCGTAGTCCCCGTTCGGGTTTATTTTAACGAAATTACCCATTTGAGGACTCCTAGGCCCCTCGGGCGTGCATCCATTTCCCTCCAAGGTCACTGAGGACCTCCAGACACCCCCCACGCCGTGGTCCCGCTGAGCAACATCGAGGCCCATTGCTCTGCCCCTCGGAGGCCCTGTGTGCGTGCCGAGTGATGGGCAACACTCTGCACGTTCCTTGAGGAGAGCTACATTTCCAGAGCCCTCAAACAGCCTCAGGACCAGATTTCTGGTGAGTCCGAAGCTCCCAGGAAATATTTGTCGTCGCCCTTGTGAGAGCTGCCGTGAGAAAACACTCTGCTTTGCCTCCTTCGCGGGCCTCGTACCTGAAGGCACTCTGCTCGAGGAGAACGTCAGCATCTCGCAATGCTGAGTCGCTAACGGGACAGCCAGATTGAGCACAGGCCTGGAGGGAAGGCCCTGACGTGAGGTGCAGAAGCGGAGCCGCGCAGCAGTTTCCATGAGGCCGTAGCCTCTGCTCTGCGTGTCTTTAACGGCAGTAGAGTTTCCTGGACACCTGGGAGGCTCGCGGGGGCACCCTGTTCCAGGCTGGAACACGGAGTACTCCCAGGCACCCCTGGGTCTGCTGAGCAACGTCCAGGCACGGAGCCCTTTGGAGCCGCTCTCTATACGCCGAGTGTAGGGAAACGCCCTGCACTCTCTCCTGGAGCAGATTCGATTCCCCACCAAACCCACACTTTCACGAACAGACTTCTGGCACGTCTCACATGCCTTTGAGGTCTTACGCCCTGCCCTAGCCTGAGCTGCCCTGAGAGACCCCTCGGCCTCACATTGCATCTAGGACCTCCTGCCTGAAATCACCCTGCCTCCAAGCGAAAGTCGCCTTGCGTTCTTACTGCGATTTAAGCCCTGTGCTTCCTGTGGCCCTGCAGGCTTTGGAATAGCCACAGGCCCCAGAGGCGTAACTAGGCAGGGCATTCCTTGGTTGAGGCAGTTCACTTGACCCAGAACACCCTGCTTCGGGGAGTTGGTTCAGGGAAGCAAACGCAGGGTAACATGTGTCTCTTTGGACTGGTTAGAAACCACAGGGAGGTAAGCTGAGTGTGCGCGTGGAAACGGGAGCCTGCTGGAACTATCCTTGCTTTCCCACTTGGAAGGCTGCATTCATGCTGCCTTGAGCTGCCTGACGTCCCCTGCTGTTGACAGGCCTGGAAACCCGGTCGAAATGCTTCTGGGAAGAAAATGAGTTTGCTCCGTCTCAACCCGGTGCTTCCGTGGCCGCGGTGGTGGTTAGCCTGACAAGCTCCAGAGCGAAAGGGAAACTCAACGTGAGAATTTGCCTCCAGTTTAGGTCCTGCGTAGCCGGGTAGGAAGGGCGGCATGCAGCAGTTTCCATGAGTTCGTAGTCCCCGTTCGGGTTTATTTTAACGAAATTACCCATTTGAGGACTCCTAGGCCCCTCGGGCGTGCATCCATTTCCCTCCAAGGTCACTGAGGACCTCCAGACACCCCCCACGCCGTGGTCCCGCTGAGCAACATCGAGGCCCATTGCTCTGCCCCTCGGAGGCCCTGTGTGCGTGCCGAGTGATGGGCAACACTCTGCACGTTCCTTGAGGAGAGCTACATTTCCAGAGCCCTCAAACAGCCTCAGGACCAGATTTCTGGTGAGTCCGAAGCTCCCAGGAAATATTTGTCGTCGCCCTTGTGAGAGCTGCCGTGAGAAAACACTCTGCTTTGCCTCCTTCGCGGGCCTCGTACCTGAAGGCACTCTGCTCGAGGAGAACGTCAGCATCTCGCAATGCTGAGTCGCTAACGGGACAGCCAGATTGAGCACAGGCCTGGAGGGAAGGCCCTGACGTGAGGTGCAGAAGCGGAGCCGCGCAGCAGTTTCCATGAGGCCGTAGCCTCTGCTCTGCGTGTCTTTAACGGCAGTAGAGTTTCCTGGACACCTGGGAGGCTCGCGGGGGCACCCTGTTCCAGGCTGGAACACGGAGTACTCCCAGGCACCCCTGGGTCTGCTGAGCAACGTCCAGGCACGGAGCCCTTTGGAGCCGCTCTCTATACGCCGAGTGTAGGGAAACGCCCTGCACTCTCTCCTGGAGCAGATTCGATTCCCCACCAAACCCACACTTTCACGAACAGACTTCTGGCACGTCTCACATGCCTTTGAGGTCTTACGCCCTGCCCTAGCCTGAGCTGCCCTGAGAGACCCCTCGGCCTCGCATTGCATCTAGGACCTCCTGCCTGAAATCACCCTGCCTCCAAGCGAAAGTCGGCTTGCGTTCTTACTGCGATTTAAGCCCTGTGCTTCCTGTGGCCCTGCAGGCTTTGGAATAGCCACAGGCCCCAGAGGCGTAACTAGGCAGGGCATTCCTTGGTTGAGGCAGTTCACTTAACCCAGAACACCCTGCTTCGGGGAGTTGGTTCAGGGAAGCAAACGCAGGGTAACATGTGTCTCTTTGGACTGGTTAGAAACCACAGGGAGGTAAGCTGAGTGTGCGCGAGGAAACGGGAGCCTGCTGGAACTATCCTTGCTTTCCCACTTGGAAGGCTGCATTCATGCTGCCTTGAAGCTGCCTGACGTCCCCTGCTGTTGACAGGCCTGGAAACCCGGTCGAAATGCTTCTGGGAAGAAAATGAGTTTGCTCCGTCTCAACCCGGTGCTTCCATGGCCGCGGTGGTGGTTAGCCTGACAAGCTCCAGAGCGAAAGGGAAACTCAACGTGAGAATTTGCCTCCAGTTTAGGTCCTGCGTAGCCGGGCAGGAAGGGCGGCATGCAGCAGTTTCCATGAGTTCGTAGTCCCCGTTCGGGTTTATTTTAACGAAATTACCCATTTGAGGACTCCTAGGCCCCTCGGGCGTGCATCCATTTCCCTCCAAGGTCACTGAGGACCTCCAGACACCCCCCACGCCGTGGTCCCGCTGAGCAACATCGAGGCCCATTGCTCTGCCCCTCGGAGGCCCTGTGTGCGTGCCGAGTGATGGGCAACACTCTGCACGTTCCTTGAGGAGAGCTACATTTCCAGAGCCCTCAAACAGCCTCAGGACCAGATTTCTGGTGAGTCCGAAGCTCCCAGGAAATATTTGTCGTCGCCCTTGTGAGAGCTGCCGTGAGAAAACACTCTGCTTTGCCTCCTTCGCGGGCCTCGTACCTGAAGGCACTCTGCTCGAGGAGAACGTCAGCATCTCGCAATGCTGAGTCGCTAACGGGACAGCCAGATTGAGCACAGGCCTGGAGGGAAGGCCCTGACGTGAGGTGCAGAAGCGGAGCCGCGCAGCAGTTTCCATGAGGCCGTAGCCTCTGCTCTGCGTGTCTTTAACGGCAGTAGAGTTTCCTGGACACCTGGGAGGCTCGCGGGGGCACCCTGTTCCAGGCTGGAACACGGAGTACTCCCAGGCACCCCTGGGTCTGCTGAGCAACGTCCAGGCCCGGAGCCCTTTGGAGCCGCTCTCTATACGCCGAGTGTAGGGAAACGCCCTGCACTCTCTCCTGGAGCAGATTCGATTCCCCACCAAACCCACACTTTCACGAACAGACTTCTGGCACGTCTCACATGCCTTTGAGGTCTTACGCCTTGCCCTAGCCTGAGCTGCCCTGAGAGACCCCTCGGCCTCGCATTGCATCTAGGACCTCCTGCCTGAAATCACCCTGCCTCCAAGCGAAAGTCGCCTTGCGTTCTTACTGCGATTTAAGCCCTGTGCTTCCTGTGGCCCTGCAGGCTTTGGAATAGCCACAGGCCCCAGAGGCGTAACTAGGCAGGGCATTCCTTGGTTGAGGCAGTTCACTTGACCCAGAACACCCTGCTTCGGGGAGTTGGTTCAGGGAAGCAAACGCAGGGTAACATGTGTCTCTTTGGACTGGTTAGAAACCACAGGGAGGTAAGCTGAGTGTGCGCGAGGAAACGGGAGCCTGCTGGAACTATCCTTGCTTTCCCACTTGGAAGGCTGCATTCATGCTGCCTTGAAGCTGCCTGACGTCCCCTGCTGTTGACAGGCCTGGAAACCCGGTCGAAATGCTTCTGGGAAGAAGATGAGTTTGCTCCGTCTCAACCCGGTGCTTCCATGGCCGCGGTGGTGGTTAGCCTGACAAGCTCCAGAGCGAAAGGGAAACTCAACGTGAGAATTTGCCTCCAGTTTAGGTCCTGCGTAGCCGGGTAGGAAGGGCGGCATGCAGCAGTTTCCATGAGTTCGTAGTCCCCGTTCGGGTTTATTTTAACGAAATTACCCATTTGAGGACTCCTAGGCCCCTCGGGCGTGCATCCATTTCCCTCCAAGGTCACTGAGGACCTCCAGACACCCCCCACGCCGTGGTCCCGCTGAGCAACATCGAGGCCCATTGCTCTGCCCCTCGGAGGCCCTGTGTGCGTGCCGAGTGATGGGCAACACTCTGCACGTTCCTTGAGGAGAGCTACATTTCCAGAGCCCTCAAACAGCCTCAGGACCAGATTTCTGGTGAGTCCGAAGCTCCCAGGAAATATTTGTCGTCGCCCTTGTGAGAGCTGCCGTGAGAAAACACTCTGCTTTGCCTCCTTCGCGGGCCTCGTACCTGAAGGCACTCTGCTCGAGGAGAACGTCAGCATCTCGCAATGCTGAGTCGCTAACGGGACAGCCAGATTGAGCACAGGCCTGGAGGGAAGGCCCTGACGTGAGGTGCAGAAGCGGAGCCGCGCAGCAGTTTCCATGAGGCCGTAGCCTCTGCTCTGCGTGTCTTTAACGGCAGTAGAGTTTCCTGGACACCTGGGAGGCTCGCGGGGGCACCCTGTTCCAGGCTGGAACACGGAGTACTCCCAGGCACCCCTGGGTCTGCTGAGCAACGTCCAGGCACGGAGCCCTTTGGAGCCGCTCTCTATACGCCGAGTGTAGGGAAACGCCCTGCACTCTCTCCTGGAGCAGATTCGATTCCCCACCAAACCCACACTTTCACGAACAGACTTCTGGCACGTCTCACATGCCTTTGAGGTCTTACGCCCTGCCCTAGCCTGAGCTGCCCTGAGAGACCCCTCGGCCTCGCATTGCATCTAGGACCTCCTGCCTGAAATCACCCTGCCTCCAAGCGAAAGTCGCCTTGCGTTCTTACTGCGATTTAAGCCCTGTGCTTCCTGTGGCCCTGCAGGCTTTGGAATAGCCACAGGCCCCAGAGGCGTAACTAGGCAGGGCATTCCTTGGTTGAGGCAGTTCACTTGACCCAGAACACCCTGCTTCGGGGAGTTGGTTCAGGGAAGCAAACGCAGGGTAACATGTGTCTCTTTGGACTGGTTAGAAACCACAGGGAGGTAAGCTGAGTGTGCGCGTGGAAACGGGAGCCTGCTGGAACTATCCTTGCTTTCCCACTTGGAAGGCTGCATTCATGCTGCCTTGAAGCTGCCTGACGTCCCCTGCTGTTGACAGGCCTGGAAACCCGGTCGAAATGCTTCTGGGAAGAAAATGAGTTTGCTCCGTCTCAACCCGGTGCTTCCGTGGCCGCGGTGGTCGTTAGCCTGACAAGCTCCAGAGCGAAAGGGAAACTCAACGTGAGAATTTGCCTCCAGTTTAGGTCCTGCGTAGCCGGGTAGGAAGGGCGGCATGCAGCAGTTTCCATGAGTTCGTAGTCCCCGTTCGGGTTTATTTTAACGAAATTACCCATTTGAGGACTCCTAGGCCCCTCGGGCGTGCATCCATTTCCCTCCAAGGTCACTGAGGACCTCCAGACACCCCCCACGCCGTGGTCCCGCTGAGCAACATCGAGGCCCATTGCTCTGCCCCTCGGAGGCCCTGTGTGCGTGCCGAGTGATGGGCAACACTCTGCACGTTCCTTGAGGAGAGCTACATTTCCAGAGCCCTCAAACAGCCTCAGGACCAGATTTCTGGTGAGTCCGAAGCTCCCAGGAAATATTTGTCGTCGCCCTTGTGAGAGCTGCCGTGAGAAAACACTCTGCTTTGCCTCCTTCGCGGGCCTCGTACCTGAAGGCACTCTGCTCGAGGAGAACGTCAGCATCTCGCAATGCTGAGTCGCTAACGGGACAGCCAGATTGAGCACAGGCCTGGAGGGAAGGCCCTGACGTGAGGTGCAGAAGCGGAGCCGCGCAGCAGTTTCCATGAGGCCGTAGCCTCTGCTCTGCGTGTCTTTAACGGCAGTAGAGTTTCCTGGACACCTGGGAGGCTCGCGGGGGCACCCTGTTCCAGGCTGGAACACGGAGTACTCCCAGGCACCCCTGGGTCTGCTGAGCAACGTCCAGGCCCGGAGCCCTTTGGAGCCGCTCTCTATACGCCGAGTGTAGGGAAACGCCCTGCACTCTCTCCTGGAGCAGATTCGATTCCCCACCAAACCCACACTTTCACGAACAGACTTCTGGCACGTCTCA
Source organism: Orcinus orca (assembly GCF_937001465.1). Lineage (NCBI taxonomy): Eukaryota > Metazoa > Chordata > Mammalia > Artiodactyla > Delphinidae > Orcinus > Orcinus orca. Next base: position 439,459 of record NW_026044069.1, on the reverse strand, counting down.
CATGCCTTTGAGGTCTTACGCCTTGCCCTAGCCTGAGCTGCCCTGAGAGACCCCTCGGCCTCGCATTGCATCTAGGACCTCCTGCCTGAAATCACCCTGCCTCCAAGCGAAAGTCGCCTTGCGTTCTTACTGCGATTTAAGCCCTGTGCTTCCTGTGGCCCTGCAGGCTTTGGAATAGCCACAGGCCCCAGAGGCGTAACTAGGCAGGGCATTCCTTGGTTGAGGCAGTTCACTTGACCCAGAACACCCTGCTTCGGGGAGTTGGTTCAGGGAAGCAAACGCAGGGTAACATGTGTCTCTTTGGACTGGTTAGAAACCACAGGGAGGTAAGCTGAGTGTGCGCGAGGAAACGGGAGCCTGCTGGAACTATCCTTGCTTTCCCACTTGGAAGGCTGCATTCATGCTGCCTTGAAGCTGCCTGACGTCCCCTGCTGTTGACAGGCCTGGAAACCCGGTCGAAATGCTTCTGGGAAGAAAATGAGTTTGCTCCGTCTCAACCCGGTGCTTCCATGGCCGCGGTGGTGGTTAGCCTGACAAGCTCCAGAGCGAAAGGGAAACTCAACGTGAGAATTTGCCTCCAGTTTAGGTCCTGCGTAGCCGGGCAGGAAGGGCGGCATGCAGCAGTTTCCATGAGTTCGTAGTCCCCGTTCGGGTTTATTTTAACGAAATTACCCATTTGAGGACTCCTAGGCCCCTCGGGCGTGCATCCATTTCCCTCCAAGGTCACTGAGGACCTCCAGACACCCCCCACGCCGTGGTCCCGCTGAGCAACATCGAGGCCCATTGCTCTGCCCCTCGGAGGCCCTGTGTGCGTGCCGAGTGATGGGCAACACTCTGCACGTTCCTTGAGGAGAGCTACATTTCCAGAGCCCTCAAACAGCCTCAGGACCAGATTTCTGGTGAGTCCGAAGCTCCCAGGAAATATTTGTCGTCGCCCTTGTGAGAGCTGCCGTGAGAAAACACTCTGCTTTGCCTCCTTCGCGGGCCTCGTACCTGAAGGCACTCTGCTCGAGGAGAACGTCAGCATCTCGCAATGCTGAGTCGCTAACGGGACAGCCAGATTGAGCACAGGCCTGGAGGGAAGGCCCTGCCGTGAGGTGCAGAAGCGGAGCCGCGCAGCAGTTTCCATGAGGCCGTAGCCTCTGCTCTGCGTGTCTTTAACGGCAGTAGAGTTTCCTGGACACCTGGGAGGCTCGCGGGGGCACCCTGTTCCAGGCTGGAACACGGAGTACTCCCAGGCACCCCTGGGTCTGCTGAGCAACGTCCAGGCACGGAGCCCTTTGGAGCCGCTCTCTATACGCCGAGTGTAGGGAAACGCCCTGCACTCTCTCCTGGAGCAGATTCGATTCCCCACCAAACCCACACTTTCACGAACAGACTTCTGGCACGTCTCACATGCCTTTGAGGTCTTACGCCCTGCCCTAGCCTGAGCTGCCCTGAGAGACCCCTCGGCCTCGCATTGCATCTAGGACCTCCTGCCTGAAATCACCCTGCCTCCAAGCGAAAGTCGGCTTGCGTTCTTACTGCGATTTAAGCCCTGTGCTTCCTGTGGCCCTGCAGGCTTTGGAATAGCCACAGGCCCCAGAGGCGTAACTAGGCAGGGCATTCCTTGGTTGAGGCAGTTCACTTAACCCAGAACACCCTGCTTCGGGGAGTTGGTTCAGGGAAGCAAACGCAGGGTAACATGTGTCTCTTTGGACTGGTTAGAAACCACAGGGAGGTAAGCTGAGTGTGCGCGAGGAAACGGGAGCCTGCTGGAACTATCCTTGCTTTCCCACTTGGAAGGCTGCATTCATGCTGCCTTGAAGCTGCCTGACGTCCCCTGCTGTTGACAGGCCTGGAAACCCGGTCGAAATGCTTCTGGGAAGAAAATGAGTTTGCTCCGTCTCAACCCGGTGCTTCCATGGCCGCGGTGGTGGTTAGCCTGACAAGCTCCAGAGCGAAAGGGAAACTCAACGTGAGAATTTGCCTCCAGTTTAGGTCCTGCGTAGCCGGGCAGGAAGGGCGGCATGCAGCAGTTTCCATGAGTTCGTAGTCCCCGTTCGGGTTTATTTTAACGAAATTACCCATTTGAGGACTCCTAGGCCCCTCGGGCGTGCATCCATTTCCCTCCAAGGTCACTGAGGACCTCCAGACACCCCCCACGCCGTGGTCCCGCTGAGCAACATCGAGGCCCATTGCTCTGCCCCTCGGAGGCCCTGTGTGCGTGCCGAGTGATGGGCAACACTCTGCACGTTCCTTGAGGAGAGCTACATTTCCAGAGCCCTCAAACAGCCTCAGGACCAGATTTCTGGTGAGTCCGAAGCTCCCAGGAAATATTTGTCGTCGCCCTTGTGAGAGCTGCCGTGAGAAAACACTCTGCTTTGCCTCCTTCGCGGGCCTCGTACCTGAAGGCACTCTGCTCGAGGAGAACGTCAGCATCTCGCAATGCTGAGTCGCTAACGGGACAGCCAGATTGAGCACAGGCCTGGAGGGAAGGCCCTGCCGTGAGGTGCAGAAGCGGAGCCGCGCAGCAGTTTCCATGAGGCCGTAGCCTCTGCTCTGCGTGTCTTTAACGACAGTAGAGTTTCCTGGACACCTGGGAGGCTCGCGGGGGCACCCTGTTCCAGGCTGGAACACGGAGTACTCCCAGGCACCCCTGGGTCTGCTGAGCAACGTCCAGGCCCGGAGCCCTTTGGAGCCGCTCTCTATACGCCGAGTGTAGGGAAACGCCCTGCACTCTCTCCTGGAGCAGATTCGATTCCCCACCAAACCCACACTTTCACGAACAGACTTCTGGCACGTCTCACATGCCTTTGAGGTCTTACGCCTCGCCCTAGCCTGAGCTGCCCTGAGAGACCCCTCGGCCTCGCATTGCATCTAGGACCTCCTGCCTGAAATCACCCTGCCTCCAAGCGAAAGTCGGCTTGCGTTCTTACTGCGATTTAAGCCCTGTGCTTCCTGTGGCCCTGCAGGCTTTGGAATAGCCACAGGCCCCAGAGGCGTAACTAGGCAGGGCATTCCTTGGTTGAGGCAGTTCACTTAACCCAGAACACCCTGCTTCGGGGAGTTGGTTCAGGGAAGCAAACGCAGGGTAACATGTGTCTCTTTGGACTGGTTAGAAACCACAGGGAGGTAAGCTGAGTGTGCGCGTGGAAACGGGAGCCTGCTGGAACTATCCTTGCTTTCCCACTTGGAAGGCTGCATTCATGCTGCCTTGAAGCTGCCTGACGTCCCCTGCTGTTGACAGGCCTGGAAACCCGGTCGAAATGCTTCTGGGAAGAAAATGAGTTTGCTCCGTCTCAACCCGGTGCTTCCATGGCCGCGGTGGTGGTTAGCCTGACAAGCTCCAGAGCGAAAGGGAAACTCAACGTGAGAATTTGCCTCCAGTTTAGGTCCTGCGTAGCCGGGTAGGAAGGGCGGCATGCAGCAGTTTCCATGAGTTCGTAGTCCCCGTTCGGGTTTATTTTAACGAAATTACCCATTTGAGGACTCCTAGGCCCCTCGGGCGTGCATCCATTTCCCTCCAAGGTCACTGAGGACCTCCAGACACCCCCCACGCCGTGGTCCCGCTGAGCAACATCGAGGCCCATTGCTCTGCCCCTCGGAGGCCCTGTGTGCGTGCCGAGTGATGGGCAACACTCTGCACGTTCCTTGAGGAGAGCTACATTTCCAGAGCCCTCAAACAGCCTCAGGACCAGATTTCTGGTGAGTCCGAAGCTCCCAGGAAATATTTGTCGTCGCCCTTGTGAGAGCTGCCGTGAGAAAACACTCTGCTTTGCCTCCTTCGCGGGCCTCGTACCTGAAGGCACTCTGCTCGAGGAGAACGTCAGCATCTCGCAATGCTGAGTCGCTAACGGGACAGCCAGATTGAGCACAGGCCTGGAGGGAAGGCCCTGCCGTGAGGTGCAGAAGCGGAGCCGCGCAGCAGTTTCCATGAGGCCGTAGCCTCTGCTCTGCGTGTCTTTAACGACAGTAGAGTTTCCTGGACACCTGGGAGGCTCGCGGGGGCACCCTGTTCCAGGCTGGAACACGGAGTACTCCCAGGCACCCCTGGGTCTGCTGAGCAACGTCCAGGCCCGGAGCCCTTTGGAGCCGCTCTCTATACGCCGAGTGTAGGGAAACGCCCTGCACTCTCTCCTGGAGCAGATTCGATTCCCCACCAAACCCACACTTTCACGAACAGACTTCTGGCACGTCTCACATGCCTTTGAGGTCTTACGCCTCGCCCTAGCCTGAGCTGCCCTGAGAGACCCCTCGGCCTCGCATTGCATCTAGGACCTCCTGCCTGAAATCACCCTGCCTCCAAGCGAAAGTCGGCTTGCGTTCTTACTGCGATTTAAGCCCTGTGCTTCCTGTGGCCCTGCAGGCTTTGGAATAGCCACAGGCCCCAGAGGCGTAACTAGGCAGGGCATTCCTTGGTTGAGGCAGTTCACTTAACCCAGAACACCCTGCTTCGGGGAGTTGGTTCAGGGAAGCAAACGCAGGGTAACATGTGTCTCTTTTGACTGGTTAGAAACCACAGGGAGGTAAGCTGAGTGTGCGCGTGGAAACGGGAGCCTGCTGGAACTATCCTTGCTTTCCCACTTGGAAGGCTGCATTCATGCTGCCTTGAAGCTGCCTGACGTCCCCTGCTGTTGACAGGCCTGGAAACCCGGTCGAAATGCTTCTGGGAAGAAAATGAGTTTGCTCCGTCTCAACCCGGTGCTTCCATGGCCGCGGTGGTGGTTAGCCTGACAAGCTCCAGAGCGAAAGGGAAACTCAACGTGAGAATTTGCCTCCAGTTTAGGTCCTGCGTAGCCGGGTAGGAAGGGCGGCATGCAGCAGTTTCCATGAGTTCGTAGTCCCCGTTCGGGTTTATTTTAACGAAATTACCCATTTGAGGACTCCTAGGCCCCTCGGGCGTGCATCCATTTCCCTCCAAGGTCACTGAGGACCTCCAGACACCCCCCACGCCGTGGTCCCGCTGAGCAACATCGAGGCCCATTGCTCTGCCCCTCGGAGGCCCTGTGTGCGTGCCGAGTGATGGGCAACACTCTGCACGTTCCTTGAGGAGAGCTACATTTCCAGAGCCCTCAAACAGCCTCAGGACCAGATTTCTGGTGAGTCCGAAGCTCCCAGGAAATATTTGTCGTCGCCCTTGTGAGAGCTGCCGTGAGAAAACACTCTGCTTTGCCTCCTTCGCGGGCCTCGTACCTGAAGGCACTCTGCTCGAGGAGAACGTCAGCATCTCGCAATGCTGAGTCGCTAACGGGACAGCCAGATTGAGCACAGGCCTGGAGGGAAGGCCCTGCCGTGAGGTGCAGAAGCGGAGCCGCGCAGCAGTTTCCATGAGGCCGTAGCCTCTGCTCTGCGTGTCTTTAACGGCAGTAGAGTTTCCTGGACACCTGGGAGGCTCGCGGGGGCACCCTGTTCCAGGCTGGAACACGGAGTACTCCCAGGCACCCCTGGGTCTGCTGAGCAACGTCCAGGCCCGGAGCCCTTTGGAGCCGCTCTCTATACGCCGAGTGTAGGGAAACGCCCTGCACTCTCTCCTGGAGCAGATTCGATTCCCCACCAAACCCACACTTTCACGAACAGACTTCTGGCACGTCTCACATGCCTTTGAGGTCTTACGCCTTGCCCTAGCCTGAGCTGCCCTGAGAGACCCCTCGGCCTCGCATTGCATCTAGGACCTCCTGCCTGAAATCACCCTGCCTCCAAGCGAAAGTCGCCTTGCGTTCTTACTGCGATTTAAGCCCTGTGCTTCCTGTGGCCCTGCAGGCTTTGGAATAGCCACAGGCCCCAGAGGCGTAACTAGGCAGGGCATTCCTTGGTTGAGGCAGTTCAGTTGACCCAGAACACCCTGCTTCGGGGAGTTGGTTCAGGGAAGCAAACGCAGGGTAACATGTGTCTCTTTGGACTGGTTAGAAACCACAGGGAGGTAAGCTGAGTGTGCGCGAGGAAACGGGAGCCTGCTGGAACTATCCTTGCTTTCCCACTTGGAAGGCTGCATTCATGCTGCCTTGAAGCTGCCTGACGTCCCCTGCTGTTGACAGGCCTGGAAACCCGGTCGAAATGCTTCTGGGAAGAAGATGAGTTTGCTCCGTCTCAACCCGGTGCTTCCATGGCCGCGGTGGTGGTTAGCCTGACAAGCTCCAGAGCGAAAGGGAAACTCAACGTGAGAATTTGCCTCCAGTTTAGGTCCTGCGTAGCCGGGTAGGAAGGGCGGCATGCAGCAGTTTCCATGAGTTCGTAGTCCCCGTTCGGGTTTATTTTAACGAAATTACCCATTTGAGGACTCCTAGGCCCCTCGGGCGTGCATCCATTTCCCTCCAAGGTCACTGAGGACCTCCAGACACCCCCCACGCCGTGGTCCCGCTGAGCAACATCGAGGCCCATTGCTCTGCCCCTCGGAGGCCCTGTGTGCGTGCCGAGTGATGGGCAACACTCTGCACGTTCCTTGAGGAGAGCTACATTTCCAGAGCCCTCAAACAGCCTCAGGACCAGATTTCTGGTGAGTCCGAAGCTCCCAGGAAATATTTGTCGTCGCCCTTGTGAGAGCTGCCGTGAGAAAACACTCTGCTTTGCCTCCTTCGCGGGCCTCGTACCTGAAGGCACTCTGCTCGAGGAGAACGTCAGCATCTCGCAATGCTGAGTCGCTAACGGGACAGCCAGATTGAGCACAGGCCTGGAGGGAAGGCCCTGACGTGAGGTGCAGAAGCGGAGCCGCGCAGCAGTTTCCATGAGGCCGTAGCCTCTGCTCTGCGTGTCTTTAACGGCAGTAGAGTTTCCTGGACACCTGGGAGGCTCGCGGGGGCACCCTGTTCCAGGCTGGAACACGGAGTACTCCCAGGCACCCCTGGGTCTGCTGAGCAACGTCCAGGCCCGGAGCCCTTTGGAGCCGCTCTCTATACGCCGAGTGTAGGGAAACGCCCTGCACTCTCTCCTGGAGCAGATTCGATTCCCCACCAAACCCACACTTTCACGAACAGACTTCTGGCACGTCTCACATGCCTTTGAGGTCTTACGCCCTGCCCTAGCCTGAGCTGCCCTGAGAGACCCCTCGGCCTCGCATTGCATCTAGGACCTCCTGCCTGAAATCACCCTGCCTCCAAGCGAAAGTCGCCTTGCGTTCTTACTGCGATTTAAGCCCTGTGCTTCCTGTGGCCCTGCAGGCTTTGGAATAGCCACAGGCCCCAGAGGCGTAACTAGGCAGGGCATTCCTTGGTTGAGGCAGTTCACTTGACCCAGAACACCCTGCTTCGGGGAGTTGGTTCAGGGAAGCAAACGCAGGGTAACATGTGTCTCTTTGGACTGGTTAGAAACCACAGGGAGGTAAGCTGAGTGTGCGCGTGGAAACGGGAGCCTGCTGGAACTATCCTTGCTTTCCCACTTGGAAGGCTGCATTCATGCTGCCTTGAAGCTGCCTGACGTCCCCTGCTGTTGACAGGCCTGGAAACTCGGTCGAAATGCTTCTGGGAAGAAAATGAGTTTGCTCCGTCTCAACCCGGTGCTTCCGTGGCCGCGGTGGTGGTTAGCCTGACAAGCTCCAGAGCGAAAGGGAAACTCAACGTGAGAATTTGCCTCCAGTTTAGGTCCTGCGTAGCCGGGTAGGAAGGGCGGCATGCAGCAGTTTCCATGAGTTCGTAGTCCCCGTTCGGGTTTATTTTAACGAAATTACCCATTTGAGGACTCCTAGGCCCCTCGGGCGTGCATCCATTTCCCTCCAAGGTCACTGAGGACCTCCAGACACCCCCCACGCCGTGGTCCCGCTGAGCAACATCGAGGCCCATTGCTCTGCCCCTCGGAGGCCCTGTGTGCGTGCCGAGTGATGGGCAACACTCTGCACGTTCCTTGAGGAGAGCTACATTTCCAGAGCCCTCAAACAGCCTCAGGACCAGATTTCTGGTGAGTCCGAAGCTCCCAGGAAATATTTGTCGTCGCCCTTGTGAGAGCTGCCGTGAGAAAACACTCTGCTTTGCCTCCTTCGCGGGCCTCGTACCTGAAGGCACTCTGCTCGAGGAGAACGTCAGCATCTCGCAATGCTGAGTCGCTAACGGGACAGCCAGATTGAGCACAGGCCTGGAGGGAAGGCCCTGACGTGAGGTGCAGAAGCGGAGCCGCGCAGCAGTTTCCATGAGGCCGTAGCCTCTGCTCTGCGTGTCTTTAACGGCAGTAGAGTTTCCTGGACACCTGGGAGGCTCGCGGGGGCACCCTGTTCCAGGCTGGAACACGGAGTACTCCCAGGCACCCCTGGGTCTGCTGAGCAACGTCCAGGCCCGGAGCCCTTTGGAGCCGCTCTCTATACGCCGAGTGTAGGGAAACGCCCTGCACTCTCTCCTGGAGCAGATTCGATTCCCCACCAAACCCACACTTTCACGAACAGACTTCTGGCACGTCTCACATGCCTTTGAGGTCTTACGCCTTGCCCTAGCCTGAGCTGCCCTGAGAGACCCCTCGGCCTCGCATTGCATCTAGGACCTCCTGCCTGAAATCACCCTGCCTCCAAGCGAAAGTCGCCTTGCGTTCTTACTGCGATTTAAGCCCTGTGCTTCCTGTGGCCCTGCAGGCTTTGGAATAGCCACAGGCCCCAGAGGCGTAACTAGGCAGGGCATTCCTTGGTTGAGGCAGTTCACTTGACCCAGAACACCCTGCTTCGGGGAGTTGGTTCAGGGAAGCAAACGCAGGGTAACATGTGTCTCTTTGGACTGGTTAGAAACCACAGGGAGGTAAGCTGAGTGTGCGCGTGGAAACGGGAGCCTGCTGGAACTATCCTTGCTTTCCCACTTGGAAGGCTGCATTCATGCTGCCTTGAAGCTGCCTGACGTCCCCTGCTGTTGACAGGCCTGGAAACCCGGTCGAAATGCTTCTGGGAAGAAAATGAGTTTGGTCCATCTCAACCCGGTGCTTCCATGGCCGCGGTGGTGGTTAGCCTGACAAGCTCCAGAGCGAAAGGGAAACTCAACGTGAGAATTTGCCTCCAGTTTAGGTCCTGCGTAGCCGGGTAGGAAGGGCGGCATGCAGCAGTTTCCATGAGTTCGTAGTCCCCGTTCGGGTTTATTTTAACGAAATTACCCATTTGAGGACTCCTAGGCCCCTCGGGCGTGCATCCATTTCCCTCCAAGGTCACTGAGGACCTCCAGACACCCCCCACGCCGTGGTCCCGCTGAGCAACATCGAGGCCCATTGCTCTGCCCCTCGGAGGCCCTGTGTGCGTGCCGAGTGATGGGCAACACTCTGCACGTTCCTTGAGGAGAGCTACATTTCCAGAGCCCTCAAACAGCCTCAGGACCAGATTTCTGGTGAGTCCGAAGCTCCCAGGAAATATTTGTCGTCGCCCTTGTGAGAGCTGCCGTGAGAAAACACTCTGCTTTGCCTCCTTCGCGGGCCTCGTACCTGAAGGCACTCTGCTCGAGGAGAACGTCAGCATCTCGCAATGCTGAGTCGCTAACGGGACAGCCAGATTGAGCACAGGCCTGGAGGGAAGGCCCTGACGTGAGGTGCAGAAGCGGAGCCGCGCAGCAGTTTCCATGAGGCCGTAGCCTCTGCTCTGCGTGTCTTTAACGGCAGTAGAGTTTCCTGGACACCTGGGAGGCTCGCGGGGGCACCCTGTTCCAGGCTGGAACACGGAGTACTCCCAGGCACCCCTGGGTCTGCTGAGCAACGTCCAGGCACGGAGCCCTTTGGAGCCGCTCTCTATACGCCGAGTGTAGGGAAACGCCCTGCACTCTCTCCTGGAGCAGATTCGATTCCCCACCAAACCCACACTTTCACGAACAGACTTCTGGCACGTCTCACATGCCTTTGAGGTCTTACGCCTTGCCCTAGCCTGAGCTGCCCTGAGAGACCCCTCGGCCTCACATTGCATCTAGGACCTCCTGCCTGAAATCACCCTGCCTCCAAGCGAAAGTCGCCTTGCGTTCTTACTGCGATTTAAGCCCTGTGCTTCCTGTGGCCCTGCAGGCTTTGGAATAGCCACAGGCCCCAGAGGCGTAACTAGGCAGGGCATTCCTTGGTTGAGGCAGTTCACTTGACCCAGAACACCCTGCTTCGGGGAGTTGGTTCAGGGAAGCAAACGCAGGGTAACATGTGTCTCTTTGGACTGGTTAGAAACCACAGGGAGGTAAGCTGAGTGTGCGCGTGGAAACGGGAGCCTGCTGGAACTATCCTTGCTTTCCCACTTGGAAGGCTGCATTCATGCTGCCTTGAAGCTGCCTGACGTCCCCTGCTGTTGACAGGCCTGGAAACCCGGTCGAAATGCTTCTGGGAAGAAAATGAGTTTGCTCCGTCTCAACCCGGTGCTTCCATGGCCGCGGTGGTGGTTAGCCTGACAAGCTCCAGAGCGAAAGGGAAACTCAACGTGAGAATTTGCCTCCAGTTTAGGTCCTGCGTAGCCGGGTAGGAAGGGCGGCATGCAGCAGTTTCCATGAGTTCGTAGTCCCCGTTCGGGTTTATTTTAACGAAATTACCCATTTGAGGACTCCTAGGCCCCTCGGGCGTGCATCCATTTCCCTCCAAGGTCACTGAGGACCTCCAGACACCCCCCACGCCGTGGTCCCGCTGAGCAACATCGAGGCCCATTGCTCTGCCCCTCGGAGGCCCTGTGTGCGTGCCGAGTGATGGGCAACACTCTGCACGTTCCTTGAGGAGAGCTACATTTCCAGAGCCCTCAAACAGCCTCAGGACCAGATTTCTGGTGAGTCCGAAGCTCCCAGGAAATATTTGTCGTCGCCCTTGTGAGAGCTGCCGTGAGAAAACACTCTGCTTTGCCTCCTTCGCGGGCCTCGTACCTGAAGGCACTCTGCTCGAGGAGAACGTCAGCATCTCGCAATGCTGAGTCGCTAACGGGACAGCCAGATTGAGCACAGGCCTGGAGGGAAGGCCCTGCCGTGAGGTGCAGAAGCGGAGCCGCGCAGCAGTTTCCATGAGGCCGTAGCCTCTGCTCTGCGTGTCTTTAACGGCAGTAGAGTTTCCTGGACACCTGGGAGGCTCGCGGGGGCACCCTGTTCCAGGCTGGAACACGGAGTACTCCCAGGCACCCCTGGGTCTGCTGAGCAACGTCCAGGCCCGGAGCCCTTTGGAGCCGCTCTCTATACGCCGAGTGTAGGGAAACGCCCTGCACTCTCTCCTGGAGCAGATTCGATTCCCCACCAAACCCACACTTTCACGAACAGACTTCTGGCACGTCTCACATGCCTTTGAGGTCTTACGCCTTGCCCTAGCCTGAGCTGCCCTGAGAGACCCCTCGGCCTCGCATTGCACCTAGGACCTCCTGCCTGAAATCACCCTGCCTCCAAGCGAAAGTCGGCTTGCGTTCTTACTGCGATTTAAGCCCTGTGCTTCCTGTGGCCCTGCAGGCTTTGGAATAGCCACAGGCCCCAGAGGCGTAACTAGGCAGGGCATTCCTTGGTTGAGGCAGTTCACTTGACCCAGAACACCCTGCTTCGGGGAGTTGGTTCAGGGAAGCAAACGCAGGGTAACATGTGTCTCTTTGGACTGGTTAGAAACCACAGGGAGGTAAGCTGAGTGTGCGCGAGGAAACGGGAGCCTGCTGGAACTATCCTTGCTTTCCCACTTGGAAGGCTGCATTCATGCTGCCTTGAAGCTGCCTGACGTCCCCTGCTGTTGACAGGCCTGGAAACCCGGTCGAAATGCTTCTGGGAAGAAGATGAGTTTGCTCCGTCTCAACCCGGTGCTTCCATGGCCGCGGTGGTGGTTAGCCTGACAAGCTCCAGAGCGAAAGGGAAACTCAACGTGAGAATTTGCCTCCAGTTTAGGTCCTGCGTAGCCGGGTAGGAAGGGCGGCATGCAGCAGTTTCCATGAGTTCGTAGTCCCCGTTCGGGTTTATTTTAACGAAATTACCCATTTGAGGACTCCTAGGCCCCTCGGGCGTGCATCCATTTCCCTCCAAGGTCACTGAGGACCTCCAGACACCCCCCACGCCGTGGTCCCGCTGAGCAACATCGAGGCCCATTGCTCTGCCCCTCGGAGGCCCTGTGTGCGTGCCGAGTGATGGGCAACACTCTGCACGTTCCTTGAGGAGAGCTACATTTCCAGAGCCCTCAAACAGCCTCAGGACCAGATTTCTGGTGAGTCCGAAGCTCCCAGGAAATATTTGTCGTCGCCCTTGTGAGAGCTGCCGTGAGAAAACACTCTGCTTTGCCTCCTTCGCGGGCCTCGTACCTGAAGGCACTCTGCTCGAGGAGAACGTCAGCATCTCGCAATGCTGAGTCGCTAACGGGACAGCCAGATTGAGCACAGGCCTGGAGGGAAGGCCCTGACGTGAGGTGCAGAAGCGGAGCCGCGCAGCAGTTTCCATGAGGCCGTAGCCTCTGCTCTGCGTGTCTTTAACGACAGTAGAGTTTCCTGGACACCTGGGAGGCTCGCGGGGGCACCCTGTTCCAGGCTGGAACACGGAGTACTCCCAGGCACCCCTGGGTCTGCTGAGCAACGTCCAGGCCCGGAGCCCTTTGGAGCCGCTCTCTATACGCCGAGTGTAGGGAAACGCCCTGCACTCTCTCCTGGAGCAGATTCGATTCCCCACCAAACCCACACTTTCACGAACAGACTTCTGGCACGTCTCACATGCCTTTGAGGTCTTACGCCTCGCCCTAGCCTGAGCTGCCCTGAGAGACCCCTCGGCCTCGCATTGCATCTAGGACCTCCTGCCTGAAATCACCCTGCCTCCAAGCGAAAGTCGGCTTGCGTTCTTACTGCGATTTAAGCCCTGTGCTTCCTGTGGCCCTGCAGGCTTTGGAATAGCCACAGGCCCCAGAGGCGTAACTAGGCAGGGCATTCCTTGGTTGAGGCAGTTCACTTAACCCAGAACACCCTGCTTCGGGGAGTTGGTTCAGGGAAGCAAACTCAGGGTAACATGTGTCTCTTTGGACTGGTTAGAAACCACAGGGAGGTAAGCTGAGTGTGCGCGTGGAAACGGGAGCCTGCTGGAACTATCCTTGCTTTCCCACTTGGAAGGCTGCATTCATGCTGCCTTGAAGCTGCCTGACGTCCCCTGCTGTTGACAGGCCTGGAAACCCGGTCGAAATGCTTCTGGGAAGAAAATGAGTTTGCTCCGTCTCAACCCGGTGCTTCCATGGCCGCGGTGGTGGTTAGCCTGACAAGCTCCAGAGCGAAAGGGAAACTCAACGTGAGAATTTGCCTCCAGTTTAGTTCCTGCGTAGCCGGGTAGGAAGGGCGGCATGCAGCAGTTTCCATGAGTTCGTAGTCCCCGTTCGGGTTTATTTTAACGAAATTACCCATTTGAGGACTCCTAGGCCCCTCGGGCGTGCATCCATTTCCCTCCAAGGTCACTGAGGACCTCCAGACACCCCCCACGCCGTGGTCCCGCTGAGCAACATCGAGGCCCATTGCTCTGCCCCTCGGAGGCCCTGTGTGCGTGCCGAGTGATGGGCAACACTCTGCACGTTCCTTGAGGAGAGCTACATTTCCAGAGCCCTCAAACAGCCTCAGGACCAGATTTCTGGTGAGTCCGAAGCTCCCAGGAAATATTTGTCGTCGCCCTTGTGAGAGCTGCCGTGAGAAAACACTCTGCTTTGCCTCCTTCGCGGGCCTCGTACCTGAAGGCACTCTGCTCGAGGAGAACGTCAGCATCTCGCAATGCTGAGTCGCTAACGGGACAGCCAGATTGAGCACAGGCCTGGAGGGAAGGCCCTGCCGTGAGGTGCAGAAGCGGAGCCGCGCAGCAGTTTCCATGAGGCCGTAGCCTCTGCTCTGCGTGTCTTTAACGGCAGTAGAGTTTCCTGGACACCTGGGAGGCTCGCGGGGGCACCCTGTTCCAGGCTGGAACACGGAGTACTCCCAGGCACCCCTGGGTCTGCTGAGCAACGTCCAGGCCCGGAGCCCTTTGGAGCCGCTCTCTATACGCCGAGTGTAGGGAAACGCCCTGCACTCTCTCCTGGAGCAGATTCGATTCCCCACCAAACCCACACTTTCACGAACAGACTTCTGGCACGTCTCACATGCCTTTGAGGTCTTACGCCTTGCCCTAGCCTGAGCTGCCCTGAGAGACCCCTCGGCCTCGCATTGCATCTAGGACCTCCTGCCTGAAATCACCCTGCCTCCAAGCGAAAGTCGCCTTGCGTTCTTACTGCGATTTAAGCCCTGTGCTTCCTGTGGCCCTGCAGGCTTTGGAATAGCCACAGGCCCCAGAGGCGTAACTAGGCAGGGCATTCCTTGGTTGAGGCAGTTCACTTGACCCAGAACACCCTGCTTCGGGGAGTTGGTTCAGGGAAGCAAACGCAGGGTAACATGTGTCTCTTTGGACTGGTTAGAAACCACAGGGAGGTAAGCTGAGTGTGCGCGAGGAAACGGGAGCCTGCTGGAACTATCCTTGCTTTCCCACTTGGAAGGCTGCATTCATGCTGCCTTGAAGCTGCCTGACGTCCCCTGCTGTTGACAGGCCTGGAAACCCGGTCGAAATGCTTCTGGGAAGAAAATGAGTTTGCTCCGTCTCAACCCGGTGCTTCCATGGCCGCGGTGGTGGTTAGCCTGACAAGCTCCAGAGCGAAAGGGAAACTCAACGTGAGAATTTGCCTCCAGTTTAGGTCCTGCGTAGCCGGGTAGGAAGGGCGGCATGCAGCAGTTTCCATGAGTTCGTAGTCCCCGTTCGGGTTTATTTTAACGAAATTACCCATTTGAGGACTCCTAGGCCCCTCGGGCGTGCATCCATTTCCCTCCAAGGTCACTGAGGACCTCCAGACACCCCCCACGCCGTGGTCCCGCTGAGCAACATCGAGGCCCATTGCTCTGCCCCTCGGAGGCCCTGTGTGCGTGCCGAGTGATGGGCAACACTCTGCACGTTCCTTGAGGAGAGCTACATTTCCAGAGCCCTCAAACAGCCTCAGGACCAGATTTCTGGTGAGTCCGAAGCTCCCAGGAAATATTTGTCGTCGCCCTTGTGAGAGCTGCCGTGAGAAAACACTCTGCTTTGCCTCCTTCGCGGGCCTCGTACCTGAAGGCACTCTGCTCGAGGAGAACGTCAGCATCTCGCAATGCTGAGTCGCTAACGGGACAGCCAGATTGAGCACAGGCCTGGAGGGAAGGCCCTGACGTGAGGTGCAGAAGCGGAGCCGCGCAGCAGTTTCCATGAGGCCGTAGCCTCTGCTCTGCGTGTCTTTAACGGCAGTAGAGTTTCCTGGACACCTGGGAGGCTCGCGGGGGCACCCTGTTCCAGGCTGGAACACGGAGTACTCCCAGGCACCCCTGGGTCTGCTGAGCAACGTCCAGGCCCGGAGCCCTTTGGAGCCGCTCTCTATACGCCGAGTGTAGGGAAACGCCCTGCACTCTCTCCTGGAGCAGATTCGATTCCCCACCAAACCCACACTTTCACGAACAGACTTCTGGCACGTCTCACATGCCTTTGAGGTCTTACGCCCTGCCCTAGCCTGAGCTGCCCTGAGAGACCCCTCGGCCTCGCATTGCATCTAGGACCTCCTGCCTGAAATCACCCTGCCTCCAAGCGAAAGTCGCCTTGCGTTCTTACTGCGATTTAAGCCCTGTGCTTCCTGTGGCCCTGCAGGCTTTGGAATAGCCACAGGCCCCAGAGGCGTAACTAGGCAGGGCATTCCTTGGTTGAGGCAGTTCACTTGACCCAGAACACCCTGCTTCGGGGAGTTGGTTCAGGGAAGCAAACGCAGGGTAACATGTGTCTCTTTGGACTGGTTAGAAACCACAGGGAGGTAAGCTGAGTGTGCGCGTGGAAACGGGAGCCTGCTGGAACTATCCTTGCTTTCCCACTTGGAAGGCTGCATTCATGCTGCCTTGAAGCTGCCTGACGTCCCCTGCTGTTGACAGGCCTGGAAACCCGGTCGAAATGCTTCTGGGAAGAAAATGAGTTTGCTCCGTCTCAACCCGGTGCTTCCGTGGCCGCGGTGGTGGTTAGCCTGACAAGCTCCAGAGCGAAAGGGAAACTCAACGTGAGAATTTGCCTCCAGTTTAGGTCCTGCGTAGCCGGGTAGGAAGGGCGGCATGCAGCAGTTTCCATGAGTTCGTAGTCCCCGTTCGGGTTTATTTTAACGAAATTACCCATTTGAGGACTCCTAGGCCCCTCGGGCGTGCATCCATTTCCCTCCAAGGTCACTGAGGACCTCCAGACACCCCCCACGCCGTGGTCCCGCTGAGCAACATCGAGGCCCATTGCTCTGCCCCTCGGAGGCCCTGTGTGCGTGCCGAGTGATGGGCAACACTCTGCACGTTCCTTGAGGAGAGCTACATTTCCAGAGCCCTCAAACAGCCTCAGGACCAGATTTCTGGTGAGTCCGAAGCTCCCAGGAAATATTTGTCGTCGCCCTTGTGAGAGCTGCCGTGAGAAAACACTCTGCTTTGCCTCCTTCGCGGGCCTCGTACCTGAAGGCACTCTGCTCGAGGAGAACGTCAGCATCTCGCAATGCTGAGTCGCTAACGGGACAGCCAGATTGAGCACAGGCCTGGAGGGAAGGCCCTGACGTGAGGTGCAGAAGCGGAGCCGCGCAGCAGTTTCCATGAGGCCGTAGCCTCTGCTCTGCGTGTCTTTAACGGCAGTAGAGTTTCCTGGACACCTGGGAGGCTCGCGGGGGCACCCTGTTCCAGGCTGGAACACGGAGTACTCCCAGGCACCCCTGGGTCTGCTGAGCAACGTCCAGGCCCGGAGCCCTTTGGAGCCGCTCTCTATACGCCGAGTGTAGGGAAACGCCCTGCACTCTCTCCTGGAGCAGATTCGATTCCCCACCAAACCCACACTTTCACGAACAGACTTCTGGCACGTCTCACATGCCTTTGAGGTCTTACGCCTTGCCCTAGCCTGAGCTGCCCTGAGAGACCCCTCGGCCTCGCATTGCATCTAGGACCTCCTGCCTGAAATCACCCTGCCTCCAAGCGAAAGTCGCCTTGCGTTCTTACTGCGATTTAAGCCCTGTGCTTCCTGTGGCCCTGCAGGCTTTGGAATAGCCACAGGCCCCAGAGGCGTAACTAGGCAGGGCATTCCTTGGTTGAGGCAGTTCACTTGACCCAGAACACCCTGCTTCGGGGAGTTGGTTCAGGGAAGCAAACGCAGGGTAACATGTGTCTCTTTGGACTGGTTAGAAACCACAGGGAGGTAAGCTGAGTGTGCGCGAGGAAACGGGAGCCTGCTGGAACTATCCTTGCTTTCCCACTTGGAAGGCTGCATTCATGCTGCCTTGAAGCTGCCTGACGTCCCCTGCTGTTGACAGGCCTGGAAACCCGGTCGAAATGCTTCTGGGAAGAAGATGAGTTTGCTCCGTCTCAACCCGGTGCTTCCATGGCCGCGGTGGTGGTTAGCCTGACAAGCTCCAGAGCGAAAGGGAAACTCAACGTGAGAATTTGCCTCCAGTTTAGGTCCTGCGTAGCCGGGTAGGAAGGGCGGCATGCAGCAGTTTCCATGAGTTCGTAGTCCCCGTTCGGGTTTATTTTAACGAAATTACCCATTTGAGGACTCCTAGGCCCCTCGGGCGTGCATCCATTTCCCTCCAAGGTCACTGAGGACCTCCAGACACCCCCCACGCCGTGGTCCCGCTGAGCAACATCGAGGCCCATTGCTCTGCCCCTCGGAGGCCCTGTGTGCGTGCCGAGTGATGGGCAACACTCTGCACGTTCCTTGAGGAGAGCTACATTTCCAGAGCCCTCAAACAGCCTCAGGACCAGATTTCTGGTGAGTCCGAAGCTCCCAGGAAATATTTGTCGTCGCCCTTGTGAGAGCTGCCGTGAGAAAACACTCTGCTTTGCCTCCTTCGCGGGCCTCGTACCTGAAGGCACTCTGCTCGAGGAGAACGTCAGCATCTCGCAATGCTGAGTCGCTAACGGGACAGCCAGATTGAGCACAGGCCTGGAGGGAAGGCCCTGCCGTGAGGTGCAGAAGCGGAGCCGCGCAGCAGTTTCCATGAGGCCGTAGCCTCTGCTCTGCGTGTCTTTAACGGCAGTAGAGTTTCCTGGACACCTGGGAGGCTCGCGGGGGCACCCTGTTCCAGGCTGGAACACGGAGTACTCCCAGGCACCCCTGGGTCTGCTGAGCAACGTCCAGGCACGGAGCCCTTTGGAGCCGCTCTCTATACGCCGAGTGTAGGGAAACGCCCTGCACTCTCTCCTGGAGCAGATTCGATTCCCCACCAAACCCACACTTTCACGAACAGACTTCTGGCACGTCTCACATGCCTATGAGGTCTTACGCCTTGCCCTAGCCTGAGCTGCCCTGAGAGACCCCTCGGCCTCGCATTGCATCTAGGACCTCCTGCCTGAAATCACCCTGCCTCCAAGCGAAAGTCGCCTTGCGTTCTTACTGCGATTTAAGCCCTGTGCTTCCTGTGGCCCTGCAGGCTTTGGAATAGCCACAGGCCCCAGAGGCGTAACTAGGCAGGGCATTCCTTGGTTGAGGCAGTTCACTTGACCCAGAACACCCTGCTTCGGGGAGTTGGTTCAGGGAAGCAAACGCAGGGTAACATGTGTCTCTTTGGACTGGTTAGAAACCACAGGGAGGTAAGCTGAGTGTGCGCGTGGAAACGGGAGCGTGCTGGAACTATCCTTGCTTTCCCACTTGGAAGGCTGCATTCATGCTGCCTTGAAGCTGCCTGACGTCCCCTGCTGTTGACAGGCCTGGAAACCCGGTCGAAATGCTTCTGGGAAGAAAATGAGTTTGCTCCGTCTCAACCCGGTGCTTCCATGGCCGCGGTGGTGGTTAGCCTGACAAGCTCCAGAGCGAAAGGGAAACTCAACGTGAGAATTTGCCTCCAGTTTAGGTCCTGCGTAGCCGGGTAGGAAGGGCGGCATGCAGCAGTTTCCATGAGTTCGTAGTCCCCGTTCGGGTTTATTTTAACGAAATTACCCATTTGAGGACTCCTAGGCCCCTCGGGCGTGCATCCATTTCCCTCCAAGGTCACTGAGGACCTCCAGACACCCCCCACGCCGTGGTCCCGCTGAGCAACATCGAGGCCCATTGCTCTGCCCCTCGGAGGCCCTGTGTGCGTGCCGAGTGATGGGCAACACTCTGCACGTTCCTTGAGGAGAGCTACATTTCCAGAGCCCTCAAACAGCCTCAGGACCAGATTTCTGGTGAGTCCGAAGCTCCCAGGAAATATTTGTCGTCGCCCTTGTGAGAGCTGCCGTGAGAAAACACTCTGCTTTGCCTACTTCGCGGGCCTCGTACCTGAAGGCACTCTGCTCGAGGAGAACGTCAGCATCTCGCAATGCTGAGTCGCTAACGGGACAGCCAGATTGAGCACAGGCCTGGAGGGAAGGCCCTGACGTGAGGTGCAGAAGCGGAGCCGCGCAGCAGTTTCCATGAGGCCGTAGCCTCTGCTCTGCGTGTCTTTAACGGCAGTAGAGTTTCCTGGACACCTGGGAGGCTCGCGGGGGCACCCTGTTCCAGGCTGGAACACGGAGTACTCCCAGGCACCCCTGGGTCTGCTGAGCAACGTCCAGGCCCGGAGCCCTTTGGAGCCGCTCTCTATACGCCGAGTGTAGGGAAACGCCCTGCACTCTCTCCTGGAGCAGATTCGATTCCCCACCAAACCCACACTTTCACGAACAGACTTCTGGCACGTCTCACATGCCTTTGAGGTCTTACGCCTTGCCCTAGCCTGAGCTGCCCTGAGAGACCCCTCGGCCTCGCATTGCATCTAGGACCTCCTGCCTGAAATCACCCTGCCTCCAAGCGAAAGTCGCCTTGCGTTCTTACTGCGATTTAAGCCCTGTGCTTCCTGTGGCCCTGCAGGCTTTGGAATAGCCACAGGCCCCAGAGGCGTAACTAGGCAGGGCATTCCTTGGTTGAGGCAGTTCACTTGACCCAGAACACCCTGCTTCGGGGAGTTGGTTCAGGGAAGCAAACGCAGGGTAACATGTGTCTCTTTGGACTGGTTAGGAACCACAGGGAGGTAAGCTGAGTGTGCGCGTGGAAACGGGAGCCTGCTGGAACTATCCTTGCTTTCCCACTTGGAAGGCTGCATTCATGCTGCCTTGAAGCTGCCTGACGTCCCCTGCTGTTGACAGGCCTGGAAACCCGGTCGAAATGCTTCTGGGAAGAAAATGAGTTTGGTCCATCTCAACCCGGTGCTTCCATGGCCGCGGTGGTGGTTAGCCTGACAAGCTCCAGAGCGAAAGGGAAACTCAACGTGAGAATTTGCCTCCAGTTTAGGTCCTGCGTAGCCGGGTAGGAAGGGCGGCATGCAGCAGTTTCCATGAGTTCGTAGTCCCCGTTCGGGTTTATTTTAACGAAATTACCCATTTGAGGACTCCTAGGCCCCTCGGGCGTGCATCCATTTCCCTCCAAGGTCACTGAGGACCTCCAGACACCCCCCACGCCGTGGTCCCGCTGAGCAACATCGAGGCCCATTGCTCTGCCCCTCGGAGGCCCTGTGTGCGTGCCGAGTGATGGGCAACACTCTGCACGTTCCTTGAGGAGAGCTACATTTCCAGAGCCCTCAAACAGCCTCAGGACCAGATTTCTGGTGAGTCCGAAGCTCCCAGGAAATATTTGTCGTCGCCCTTGTGAGAGCTGCCGTGAGAAAACACTCTGCTTTGCCTCCTTCGCGGGCCTCGTACCTGAAGGCACTCTGCTCGAGGAGAACGTCAGCATCTCGCAATGCTGAGTCGCTAACGGGACAGCCAGATTGAGCACAGGCCTGGAGGGAAGGCCCTGACGTGAGGTGCAGAAGCGGAGCCGCGCAGCAGTTTCCATGAGGCCGTAGCCTCTGCTCTGCGTGTCTTTAACGACAGTAGAGTTTCCTGGACACCTGGGAGGCTCGCGGGGGCACCCTGTTCCAGGCTGGAACACGGAGTACTCCCAGGCACCCCTGGGTCTGCTGAGCAACGTCCAGGCACGGAGCCCTTTGGAGCCGCTCTCTATACGCCGAGTGTAGGGAAACGCCCTGCACTCTCTCCTGGAGCAGATTCGATTCCCCACCAAACCCACACTTTCACGAACAGACTTCTGGCACGTCTCACATGCCTTTGAGGTCTTACGCCCTGCCCTAGCCTGAGCTGCCCTGAGAGACCCCTCGGCCTCGCATTGCATCTAGGACCTCCTGCCTGAAATCACCCTGCCTCCAAGCGAAAGTCGGCTTGCGTTCTTACTGCGATTTAAGCCCTGTGCTTCCTGTGGCCCTGCAGGCTTTGGAATAGCCACAGGCCCCAGAGGCGTAACTAGGCAGGGCATTCCTTGGTTGAGGCAGTTCACTTAACCCAGAACACCCTGCTTCGGGGAGTTGGTTCAGGGAAGCAAACGCAGGGTAACATGTGTCTCTTTGGACTGGTTAGAAACCACAGGGAGGTAAGCTGAGTGTGCGCGAGGAAACGGGAGCCTGCTGGAACTATCCTTGCTTTCCCACTTGGAAGGCTGCATTCATGCTGCCTTGAAGCTGCCTGACGTCCCCTGCTGTTGACAGGCCTGGAAACCCGGTCGAAATGCTTCTGGGAAGAAAATGAGTTTGCTCCGTCTCAACCCGGTGCTTCCATGGCCGCGGTGGTGGTTAGCCTGACAAGCTCCAGAGCGAAAGGGAAACTCAACGTGAGAATTTGCCTCCAGTTTAGGTCCTGCGTAGCCGGGTAGGAAGGGCGGCATGCAGCAGTTTCCATGAGTTCGTAGTCCCCGTTCGGGTTTATTTTAACGAAATTACCCATTTGAGGACTCCTAGGCCCCTCGGGCGTGCATCCATTTCCCTCCAAGGTCACTGAGGACCTCCAGACACCCCCCACGCCGTGGTCCCGCTGAGCAACATCGAGGCCCATTGCTCTGCCCCTCGGAGGCCCTGTGTGCGTGCCGAGTGATGGGCAACACTCTGCACGTTCCTTGAGGAGAGCTACATTTCCAGAGCCCTCAAACAGCCTCAGGACCAGATTTCTGGTGAGTCCGAAGCTCCCAGGAAATATTTGTCGTCGCCCTTGTGAGAGCTGCCGTGAGAAAACACTCTGCTTTGCCTCCTTCGCGGGCCTCGTACCTGAAGGCACTCTGCTCGAGGAGAACGTCAGCATCTCGCAATGCTGAGTCGCTAACGGGACAGCCAGATTGAGCACAGGCCTGGAGGGAAGGCCCTGACGTGAGGTGCAGAAGCGGAGCCGCGCAGCAGTTTCCATGAGGCCGTAGCCTCTGCTCTGCGTGTCTTTAACGGCAGTAGAGTTTCCTGGACACCTGGGAGGCTCGCGGGGGCACCCTGTTCCAGGCTGGAACACGGAGTACTCCCAGGCACCCCTGGGTCTGCTGAGCAACGTCCAGGCACGGAGCCCTTTGGAGCCGCTCTCTATACGCCGAGTGTAGGGAAACGCCCTGCACTCTCTCCTGGAGCAGATTCGATTCCCCACCAAACCCACACTTTCACGAACAGACTTCTGGCACGTCTCACATGCCTTTGAGGTCTTACGCCCTGCCCTAGCCTGAGCTGCCCT
Organism: Orcinus orca; assembly: GCF_937001465.1. Classification (NCBI taxonomy): domain Eukaryota; kingdom Metazoa; phylum Chordata; class Mammalia; order Artiodactyla; family Delphinidae; genus Orcinus; species Orcinus orca. Next base: position 417,111 of record NW_026044069.1, on the reverse strand, counting down.
GAGAGACCCCTCGGCCTCGCATTGCATCTAGGACCTCCTGCCTGAAATCACCCTGCCTCCAAGCGAAAGTCGCCTTGCGTTCTTACTGCGATTTAAGCCCTGTGCTTCCTGTGGCCCTGCAGGCTTTGGAATAGCCACAGGCCCCAGAGGCGTAACTAGGCAGGGCATTCCTTGGTTGAGGCAGTTCACTTGACCCAGAACACCCTGCTTCGGGGAGTTGGTTCAGGGAAGCAAACGCAGGGTAACATGTGTCTCTTTGGACTGGTTAGAAACCACAGGGAGGTAAGCTGAGTGTGCGCGTGGAAACGGGAGCCTGCTGGAACTATCCTTGCTTTCCCACTTGGAAGGCTGCATTCATGCTGCCTTGAAGCTGCCTGACGTCCCCTGCTGTTGACAGGCCTGGAAACCCGGTCGAAATGCTTCTGGGAAGAAAATGAGTTTGCTCCGTCTCAACCCGGTGCTTCCATGGCCGCGGTGGTGGTTAGCCTGACAAGCTCCAGAGCGAAAGGGAAACTCAACGTGAGAATTTGCCTCCAGTTTAGGTCCTGCGTAGCCGGGTAGGAAGGGCGGCATGCAGCAGTTTCCATGAGTTCGTAGTCCCCGTTCGGGTTTATTTTAACGAAATTACCCATTTGAGGACTCCTAGGCCCCTCGGGCGTGCATCCATTTCCCTCCAAGGTCACTGAGGACCTCCAGACACCCCCCACGCCGTGGTCCCGCTGAGCAACATCGAGGCCCATTGCTCTGCCCCTCGGAGGCCCTGTGTGCGTGCCGAGTGATGGGCAACACTCTGCACGTTCCTTGAGGAGAGCTACATTTCCAGAGCCCTCAAACAGCCTCAGGACCAGATTTCTGGTGAGTCCGAAGCTCCCAGGAAATATTTGTCGTCGCCCTTGTGAGAGCTGCCGTGAGAAAACACTCTGCTTTGCCTCCTTCGCGGGCCTCGTACCTGAAGGCACTCTGCTCGAGGAGAACGTCAGCATCTCGCAATGCTGAGTCGCTAACGGGACAGCCAGATTGAGCACAGGCCTGGAGGGAAGGCCCTGACGTGAGGTGCAGAAGCGGAGCCGCGCAGCAGTTTCCATGAGGCCGTAGCCTCTGCTCTGCGTGTCTTTAACGGCAGTAGAGTTTCCTGGACACCTGGGAGGCTCGCGGGGGCACCCTCTTCCAGGCTGGAACACGGAGTACTCCCAGGCACCCCTGGGTCTGCTGAGCAACGTCCAGGCCCGGAGCCCTTTGGAGCCGCTCTCTATACGCCGAGTGTAGGGAAACGCCCTGCACTCTCTCCTGGAGCAGATTCGATTCCCCACCAAACCCACACTTTCACGAACAGACTTCTGGCACGTCTCACATGCCTTTGAGGTCTTACGCCCTGCCCTAGCCTGAGCTGCCCTGAGAGACCCCTCGGCCTCGCATTGCATCTAGGACCTCCTGCCTGAAATCACCCTGCCTCCAAGCGAAAGTCGCCTTGCGTTCTTACTGCGATTTAAGCCCTGTGCTTCCTGTGGCCCTGCAGGCTTTGGAATAGCCACAGGCCCCAGAGGCGTAACTAGGCAGGGCATTCCTTGGTTGAGGCAGTTCACTTAACCCAGAACACCCTGCTTCGGGGAGTTGGTTCAGGGAAGCAAACGCAGGGTAACATGTGTCTCTTTGGACTGGTTAGAAACCACAGGGAGGTAAGCTGAGTGTGCGCGAGGAAACGGGAGCCTGCTGGAACTATCCTTGCTTTCCCACTTGGAAGGCTGCATTCATGCTGCCTTGAAGCTGCCTGACGTCCCCTGCTGTTGACAGGCCTGGAAACCCGGTCGAAATGCTTCTGGGAAGAAAATGAGTTTGCTCCGTCTCAACCCGGTGCTTCCATGGCCGCGGTGGTGGTTAGCCTGACAAGCTCCAGAGCGAAAGGGAAACTCAACGTGAGAATTTGCCTCCAGTTTAGGTCCTGCGTAGCCGGGTAGGAAGGGCGGCATGCAGCAGTTTCCATGAGTTCGTAGTCCCCGTTCGGGTTTATTTTAACGAAATTACCCATTTGAGGACTCCTAGGCCCCTCGGGCGTGCATCCATTTCCCTCCAAGGTCACTGAGGACCTCCAGACACCCCCCACGCCGTGGTCCCGCTGAGCAACATCGAGGCCCATTGCTCTGCCCCTCGGAGGCCCTGTGTGCGTGCCGAGTGATGGGCAACACTCTGCACGTTCCTTGAGGAGAGCTACATTTCCAGAGCCCTCAAACAGCCTCAGGACCAGATTTCTGGTGAGTCCGAAGCTCCCAGGAAATATTTGTCGTCGCCCTTGTGAGAGCTGCCGTGAGAAAACACTCTGCTTTGCCTCCTTCGCGGGCCTCGTACCTGAAGGCACTCTGCTCGAGGAGAACGTCAGCATCTCGCAATGCTGAGTCGCTAACGGGACAGCCAGATTGAGCACAGGCCTGGAGGGAAGGCCCTGACGTGAGGTGCAGAAGCGGAGCCGCGCAGCAGTTTCCATGAGGCCGTAGCCTCTGCTCTGCGTGTCTTTAACGGCAGTAGAGTTTCCTGGACACCTGGGAGGCTCGCGGGGGCACCCTGTTCCAGGCTGGAACACGGAGTACTCCCAGGCACCCCTGGGTCTGCTGAGCAACGTCCAGGCACGGAGCCCTTTGGAGCCGCTCTCTATACGCCGAGTGTAGGGAAACGCCCTGCACTCTCTCCTGGAGCAGATTCGATTCCCCACCAAACCCACACTTTCACGAACAGACTTCTGGCACGTCTCACATGCCTTTGAGGTCTTACGCCCTGCCCTAGCCTGAGCTGCCCTGAGAGACCCCTCGGCCTCGCATTGCATCTAGGACCTCCTGCCTGAAATCACCCTGCCTCCAAGCGAAAGTCGCCTTGCGTTCTTACTGCGATTTAAGCCCTGTGCTTCCTGTGGCCCTGCAGGCTTTGGAATAGCCACAGGCCCCAGAGGCGTAACTAGGCAGGGCATTCCTTGGTTGAGGCAGTTCACTTGACCCAGAACACCCTGCTTCGGGGAGTTGGTTCAGGGAAGCAAACGCAGGGTAACATGTGTCTCTTTGGACTGGTTAGAAACCACAGGGAGGTAAGCTGAGTGTGCGCGAGGAAACGGGAGCCTGCTGGAACTATCCTTGCTTTCCCACTTGGAAGGCTGCATTCATGCTGCCTTGAAGCTGCCTGACGTCCCCTGCTGTTGACAGGCCTGGAAACCCGGTCGAAATGCTTCTGGGAAGAAAATGAGTTTGCTCCGTCTCAACCCGGTGCTTCCATGGCCGCGGTGGTGGTTAGCCTGACAAGCTCCAGAGCGAAAGGGAAACTCAACGTGAGAATTTGCCTCCAGTTTAGGTCCTGCGTAGCCGGGTAGGAAGGGCGGCATGCAGCAGTTTCCATGAGTTCGTAGTCCCCGTTCGGGTTTATTTTAACGAAATTACCCATTTGAGGACTCCTAGGCCCCTCGGGCGTGCATCCATTTCCCTCCAAGGTCACTGAGGACCTCCAGACACCCCCCACGCCGTGGTCCCGCTGAGCAACATCGAGGCCCATTGCTCTGCCCCTCGGAGGCCCTGTGTGCGTGCCGAGTGATGGGCAACACTCTGCACGTTCCTTGAGGAGAGCTACATTTCCAGAGCCCTCAAACAGCCTCAGGACCAGATTTCTGGTGAGTCCGAAGCTCCCAGGAAATATTTGTCGTCGCCCTTGTGAGAGCTGCCGTGAGAAAACACTCTGCTTTGCCTCCTTCGCGGGCCTCGTACCTGAAGGCACTCTGCTCGAGGAGAACGTCAGCATCTCGCAATGCTGAGTCGCTAACGGGACAGCCAGATTGAGCACAGGCCTGGAGGGAAGGCCCTGACGTGAGGTGCAGAAGCGGAGCCGCGCAGCAGTTTCCATGAGGCCGTAGCCTCTGCTCTGCGTGTCTTTAACGGCAGTAGAGTTTCCTGGACACCTGGGAGGCTCGCGGGGGCACCCTGTTCCAGGCTGGAACACGGAGTACTCCCAGGCACCCCTGGGTCTGCTGAGCAACGTCCAGGCCCGGAGCCCTTTGGAGCCGCTCTCTATACGCCGAGTGTAGGGAAACGCCCTGCACTCTCTCCTGGAGAAGATTCGATTCCCCACCAAACCCACACTTTCACGAACAGACTTCTGGCACGTCTCACATGCCTTTGAGGTCTTACGCCTCGCCCTAGCCTGAGCTGCCCTGAGAGACCCCTCGGCCTCGCATTGCATCTAGGACCTCCTGCCTGAAATCACCCTGCCTCCAAGCGAAAGTCGCCTTGCGTTCTTACTGCGATTTAAGCCCTGTGCTTCCTGTGGCCCTGCAGGCTTTGGAATAGCCACAGGCCCCAGAGGCGTAACTAGGCAGGGCATTCCTTGGTTGAGGCAGTTCACTTAACCCAGAACACCCTGCTTCGGGGAGTTGGTTCAGGGAAGCAAACGCAGGGTAACATGTGTCTCTTTGGACTGGTTAGAAACCACAGGGAGGTAAGCTGAGTGTGCGCGTGGAAACGGGAGCCTGCTGGAACTATCCTTGCTTTCCCACTTGGAAGGCTGCATTCATGCTGCCTTGAAGCTGCCTGACGTCCCCTGCTGTTGACAGGCCTGGAAACCCGGTAGAAATGCTTCTGGGAAGAAAATGAGTTTGCTCCGTCTCAACCCGGTGCTTCCATGGCCGCGGTGGTGGTTAGCCTGACAAGCTCCAGAGCGAAAGGGAAACTCAACGTGAGAATTTGCCTCCAGTTTAGGTCCTGCGTAGCCGGGTAGGAAGGGCGGCATGCAGCAGTTTCCATGAGTTCGTAGTCCCCGTTCGGGTTTATTTTAACGAAATTACCCATTTGAGGACTCCTAGGCCCCTCGGGCGTGCATCCATTTCCCTCCAAGGTCACTGAGGACCTCCAGACACCCCCCACGCCGTGGTCCCGCTGAGCAACATCGAGGCCCATTGCTCTGCCCCTCGGAGGCCCTGTGTGCGTGCCGAGTGATGGGCAACACTCTGCACGTTCCTTGAGGAGAGCTACATTTCCAGAGCCCTCAAACAGCCTCAGGACCAGATTTCTGGTGAGTCCGAAGCTCCCAGGAAATATTTGTCGTCGCCCTTGTGAGAGCTGCCGTGAGAAAACACTCTGCTTTGCCTCCTTCGCGGGCCTCGTACCTGAAGGCACTCTGCTCGAGGAGAACGTCAGCATCTCGCAATGCTGAGTCGCTAACGGGACAGCCAGATTGAGCACAGGCCTGGAGGGAAGGCCCTGCCGTGAGGTGCAGAAGCGGAGCCGCGCAGCAGTTTCCATGAGGCCGTAGCCTCTGCTCTGCGTGTCTTTAACGGCAGTAGAGTTTCCTGGACACCTGGGAGGCTCGCGGGGGCACCCTGTTCCAGGCTGGAACACGGAGTACTCCCAGGCACCCCTGGGTCTGCTGAGCAACGTCCAGGCCCGGAGCCCTTTGGAGCCGCTCTCTATACGCCGAGTGTAGGGAAACGCCCTGCACTCTCTCCTGGAGCAGATTCGATTCCCCACCAAACCCACACTTTCACGAACAGACTTCTGGCACGTCTCACATGCCTTTGAGGTCTTACGCCTTGCCCTAGCCTGAGCTGCCCTGAGAGACCCCTCGGCCTCGCATTGCATCTAGGACCTCCTGCCTGAAATCACCCTGCCTCCAAGCGAAAGTCGCCTTGCGTTCTTACTGCGATTTAAGCCCTGTGCTTCCTGTGGCCCTGCAGGCTTTGGAATAGCCACAGGCCCCAGAGGCGTAACTAGGCAGGGCATTCCTTGGTTGAGGCAGTTCACTTGACCCAGAACACCCTACTTCGGGGAGTTGGTTCAGGGAAGCAAACGCAGGGTAACATGTGTCTCTTTGGACTGGTTAGAAACCACAGGGAGGTAAGCTGAGTGTGCGCGTGGAAACGGGAGCCTGCTGGAACTATCCTTGCTTTCCCACTTGGAAGGCTGCATTCATGCTGCCTTGAAGCTGCCTGACGTCCCCTGCTGTTGACAGGCCTGGAAACCCGGTCGAAATGCTTCTGGGAAGAAGATGAGTTTGCTCCGTCTCAACCCGGTGCTTCCATGGCCGCGGTGGTGGTTAGCCTGACAAGCTCCAGAGCGAAAGGGAAACTCAACGTGAGAATTTGCCCCCAGTTTAGGCCCTGCGTAGCCGGGCAGGAAGGGCGGCATGCAGCAGTTTCCATGAGTTCGTAGTCCCCGTTCGGGTTTATTTTAACGAAATTACCCATTTGAGGACTCCTAGGCCCCTCGGGCGTGCATCCATTTCCCTCCAAGGTCACTGAGGACCTCCAGACACCCCCCCACGCCGTGGTCCCGCTGAGCAACATCGAGGCCCATTGCTCTGCCCCTCGGAGGCCCTGTGTGCGTGCCGAGTGATGGGCAACACTCTGCACGTTCCTTGAGGAGAGCTACATTTCCAGAGCCCTCAAACAGCCTCAGGACCAGATTTCTGGTGAGTCCGAAGCTCCCAGGAAATATTTGTCGTCGCCCTTGTGAGAGCTGCCGTGAGAAAACACTCTGCTTTGCCTCCTTCGCGGGCCTCGTACCTGAAGGCACTCTGCTCGAGGAGAACGTCAGCATCTCGCAATGCTGAGTCGCTAACGGGACAGCCAGATTGAGCACAGGCCTGGAGGGAAGGCCCTGCCGTGAGGTGCAGAAGCGGAGCCGCGCAGCAGTTTCCATGAGGCCGTAGCCTCTGCTCTGCGTGTCTTTAACGGCAGTAGAGTTTCCTGGACACCTGGGAGGCTCGCGGGGGCACCCTGTTCCAGGCTGGAACACGGAGTACTCCCAGGCACCCCTGGGTCTGCTGAGCAACGTCCAGGCCCGGAGCCCTTTGGAGCCGCTCTCTATACGCCGAGTGTAGGGAAACGCCCTGCACTCTCTCCTGGAGCAGATTCGATTCCCCACCAAACCCACACTTTCACGAACAGACTTCTGGCACGTCTCACATGCCTTTGAGGTCTTACGCCTTGCCCTAGCCTGAGCTGCCCTGAGAGACCCCTCGGCCTCGCATTGCATCTAGGACCTCCTGCCTGAAATCACCCTGCCTCCAAGCGAAAGTCGCCTTGCGTTCTTACTGCGATTTAAGCCCTGTGCTTCCTGTGGCCCTGCAGGCTTTGGAATAGCCACAGGCCCCAGAGGCGTAACTAGGCAGGGCATTCCTTGGTTGAGGCAGTTCACTTGACCCAGAACACCCTGCTTCGGGGAGTTGGTTCAGGGAAGCAAACGCAGGGTAACATGTGTCTCTTTGGACTGGTTAGAAACCACAGGGAGGTAAGCTGAGTGTGCGCGAGGAAACGGGAGCCTGCTGGAACTATCCTTGCTTTCCCACTTGGAAGGCTGCATTCATGCTGCCTTGAAGCTGCCTGACGTCCCCTGCTGTTGACAGGCCTGGAAACCCGGTCGAAATGCTTCTGGGAAGAAGATGAGTTTGCTCCGTCTCAACCCGGTGCTTCCATGGCCGCGGTGGTGGTTAGCCTGACAAGCTCCAGAGCGAAAGGGAAACTCAACGTGAGAATTTGCCTCCAGTTTAGGTCCTGCGTAGCCGGGTAGGAAGGGCGGCATGCAGCAGTTTCCATGAGTTCGTAGTCCCCGTTCGGGTTTATTTTAACGAAATTACCCATTTGAGGACTCCTAGGCCCCTCGGGCGTGCATCCATTTCCCTCCAAGGTCACTGAGGACCTCCAGACACCCCCCACGCCGTGGTCCCGCTGAGCAACATCGAGGCCCATTGCTCTGCCCCTCGGAGGCCCTGTGTGCGTGCCGAGTGATGGGCAACACTCTGCACGTTCCTTGAGGAGAGCTACATTTCCAGAGCCCTCAAACAGCCTCAGGACCAGATTTCTGGTGAGTCCGAAGCTCCCAGGAAATATTTGTCGTCGCCCTTGTGAGAGCTGCCGTGAGAAAACACTCTGCTTTGCCTCCTTCGCGGGCCTCGTACCTGAAGGCACTCTGCTCGAGGAGAACGTCAGCATCTCGCAATGCTGAGTCGCTAACGGGACAGCCAGATTGAGCACAGGCCTGGAGGGAAGGCCCTGACGTGAGGTGCAGAAGCGGAGCCGCGCAGCAGTTTCCATGAGGCCGTAGCCTCTGCTCTGCGTGTCTTTAACGGCAGTAGAGTTTCCTGGACACCTGGGAGGCTCGCGGGGGCACCCTGTTCCAGGCTGGAACACGGAGTACTCCCAGGCACCCCTGGGTCTGCTGAGCAACGTCCAGGCCCGGAGCCCTTTGGAGCCGCTCTCTATACGCCGAGTGTAGGGAAACGCCCTGCACTCTCTCCTGGAGCAGATTCGATTCCCCACCAAACCCACACTTTCACGAACAGACTTCTGGCACGTCTCACATGCCTTTGAGGTCTTACGCCCTGCCCTAGCCTGAGCTGCCCTGAGAGACCCCTCGGCCTCGCATTGCATCTAGGACCTCCTGCCTGAAATCACCCTGCCTCCAAGCGAAAGTCGCCTTGCGTTCTTACTGCGATTTAAGCCCTGTGCTTCCTGTGGCCCTGCAGGCTTTGGAATAGCCACAGGCCCCAGAGGCGTAACTAGGCAGGGCATTCCTTGGTTGAGGCAGTTCACTTGACCCAGAACACCCTACTTCGGGGAGTTGGTTCAGGGAAGCAAACGCAGGGTAACATGTGTCTCTTTGGACTGGTTAGAAACCACAGGGAGGTAAGCTGAGTGTGCGCGTGGAAACGGGAGCCTGCTGGAACTATCCTTGCTTTCCCACTTGGAAGGCTGCATTCATGCTGCCTTGAAGCTGCCTGACGTCCCCTGCTGTTGACAGGCCTGGAAACCCGGTCGAAATGCTTCTGGGAAGAAGATGAGTTTGCTCCGTCTCAACCCGGTGCTTCCATGGCCGCGGTGGTGGTTAGCCTGACAAGCTCCAGAGCGAAAGGGAAACTCAACGTGAGAATTTGCCCCCAGTTTAGGCCCTGCGTAGCCGGGCAGGAAGGGCGGCATGCAGCAGTTTCCATGAGTTCGTAGTCCCCGTTCGGGTTTATTTTAACGAAATTACCCATTTGAGGACTCCTAGGCCCCTCGGGCGTGCATCCATTTCCCTCCAAGGTCACTGAGGACCTCCAGACACCCCCCCACGCCGTGGTCCCGCTGAGCAACATCGAGGCCCATTGCTCTGCCCCTCGGAGGCCCTGTGTGCGTGCCGAGTGATGGGCAACACTCTGCACGTTCCTTGAGGAGAGCTACATTTCCAGAGCCCTCAAACAGCCTCAGGACCAGATTTCTGGTGAGTCCGAAGCTCCCAGGAAATATTTGTCGTCGCCCTTGTGAGAGCTGCCGTGAGAAAACACTCTGCTTTGCCTCCTTCGCGGGCCTCGTACCTGAAGGCACTCTGCTCGAGGAGAACGTCAGCATCTCGCAATGCTGAGTCGCTAACGGGACAGCCAGATTGAGCACAGGCCTGGAGGGAAGGCCCTGCCGTGAGGTGCAGAAGCGGAGCCGCGCAGCAGTTTCCATGAGGCCGTAGCCTCTGCTCTGCGTGTCTTTAACGGCAGTAGAGTTTCCTGGACACCTGGGAGGCTCGCGGGGGCACCCTGTTCCAGGCTGGAACACGGAGTACTCCCAGGCACCCCTGGGTCTGCTGAGCAACGTCCAGGCCCGGAGCCCTTTGGAGCCGCTCTCTATACGCCGAGTGTAGGGAAACGCCCTGCACTCTCTCCTGGAGCAGATTCGATTCCCCACCAAACCCACACTTTCACGAACAGACTTCTGGCACGTCTCACATGCCTTTGAGGTCTTACGCCTTGCCCTAGCCTGAGCTGCCCTGAGAGACCCCTCGGCCTCGCATTGCATCTAGGACCTCCTGCCTGAAATCACCCTGCCTCCAAGCGAAAGTCGCCTTGCGTTCTTACTGCGATTTAAGCCCTGTGCTTCCTGTGGCCCTGCAGGCTTTGGAATAGCCACAGGCCCCAGAGGCGTAACTAGGCAGGGCATTCCTTGGTTGAGGCAGTTCACTTGACCCAGAACACCCTGCTTCGGGGAGTTGGTTCAGGGAAGCAAACGCAGGGTAACATGTGTCTCTTTGGACTGGTTAGAAACCACAGGGAGGTAAGCTGAGTGTGCGCGAGGAAACGGGAGCCTGCTGGAACTATCCTTGCTTTCCCACTTGGAAGGCTGCATTCATGCTGCCTTGAAGCTGCCTGACGTCCCCTGCTGTTGACAGGCCTGGAAACCCGGTCGAAATGCTTCTGGGAAGAAGATGAGTTTGCTCCGTCTCAACCCGGTGCTTCCATGGCCGCGGTGGTGGTTAGCCTGACAAGCTCCAGAGCGAAAGGGAAACTCAACGTGAGAATTTGCCTCCAGTTTAGGTCCTGCGTAGCCGGGTAGGAAGGGCGGCATGCAGCAGTTTCCATGAGTTCGTAGTCCCCGTTCGGGTTTATTTTAACGAAATTACCCATTTGAGGACTCCTAGGCCCCTCGGGCGTGCATCCATTTCCCTCCAAGGTCACTGAGGACCTCCAGACACCCCCCACGCCGTGGTCCCGCTGAGCAACATCGAGGCCCATTGCTCTGCCCCTCGGAGGCCCTGTGTGCGTGCCGAGTGATGGGCAACACTCTGCACGTTCCTTGAGGAGAGCTACATTTCCAGAGCCCTCAAACAGCCTCAGGACCAGATTTCTGGTGAGTCCGAAGCTCCCAGGAAATATTTGTCGTCGCCCTTGTGAGAGCTGCCGTGAGAAAACACTCTGCTTTGCCTCCTTCGCGGGCCTCGTACCTGAAGGCACTCTGCTCGAGGAGAACGTCAGCATCTCGCAATGCTGAGTCGCTAACGGGACAGCCAGATTGAGCACAGGCCTGGAGGGAAGGCCCTGCCGTGAGGTGCAGAAGCGGAGCCGCGCAGCAGTTTCCATGAGGCCGTAGCCTCTGCTCTGCGTGTCTTTAACGGCAGTAGAGTTTCCTGGACACCTGGGAGGCTCGCGGGGGCACCCTGTTCCAGGCTGGAACACGGAGTACTCCCAGGCACCCCTGGGTCTGCTGAGCAACGTCCAGGCACGGAGCCCTTTGGAGCCGCTCTCTATACGCCGAGTGTAGGGAAACGCCCTGCACTCTCTCCTGGAGCAGATTCGATTCCCCACCAAACCCACACTTTCACGAACAGACTTCTGGCACGTCTCACATGCCTATGAGGTCTTACGCCTTGCCCTAGCCTGAGCTGCCCTGAGAGACCCCTCGGCCTCGCATTGCATCTAGGACCTCCTGCCTGAAATCACCCTGCCTCCAAGCGAAAGTCGCCTTGCGTTCTTACTGCGATTTAAGCCCTGTGCTTCCTGTGGCCCTGCAGGCTTTGGAATAGCCACAGGCCCCAGAGGCGTAACTAGGCAGGGCATTCCTTGGTTGAGGCAGTTCACTTAACCCAGAACACCCTGCTTCGGGGAGTTGGTTCAGGGAAGCAAACGCAGGGTAACATGTGTCTCTTTGGAGTGGTTAGAAACAACAGGGAGGTAAGCTGAGTGTGCGCGTGGAAACGGGAGCCTGCTGGAACTATCCTTGCTTTCCCACTTGGAAGGCTGCATTCATGCTGCCTTGAAGCTGCCTGACGTCCCCTGCTGTTGACAGGCCTGGAAACCCGGTAGAAATGCTTCTGGGAAGAAAATGAGTTTGCTCCGTCTCAACCCGGTGCTTCCGTGGCCGTGGTGGTGGTTAGCCTGACAAGCTCCAGAGCGAAAGGGAAACTCAACGTGAGAATTTGCCTCCAGTTTAGGTCCTGCGTAGCCGGGTAGGAAGGGCGGCATGCAGCAGTTTCCATGAGTTCGTAGTCCCCGTTCGGGTTTATTTTAACGAAATTACCCATTTGAGGACTCCTAGGCCCCTCGGGCGTGCATCCATTTCCCTCCAAGGTCACTGAGGACCTCCAGACACCCCCCACGCCGTGGTCCCGCTGAGCAACATCGAGGCCCATTGCTCTGCCCCTCGGAGGCCCTGTGTGCGTGCCGAGTGATGGGCAACACTCTGCACGTTCCTTGAGGAGAGCTACATTTCCAGAGCCCTCAAACAGCCTCAGGACCAGATTTCTGGTGAGTCCGAAGCTCCCAGGAAATATTTGTCGTCGCCCTTGTGAGAGCTGCCGTGAGAAAACACTCTGCTTTGCCTCCTTCGCGGGCCTCGTACCTGAAGGCACTCTGCTCGAGGAGAACGTCAGCATCTCGCAATGCTGAGTCGCTAACGGGACAGCCAGATTGAGCACAGGCCTGGAGGGAAGGCCCTGACGTGAGGTGCAGAAGCGGAGCCGCGCAGCAGTTTCCATGAGGCCGTAGCCTCTGCTCTGCGTGTCTTTAACGGCAGTAGAGTTTCCTGGACACCTGGGAGGCTCGCGGGGGCACCCTGTTCCAGGCTGGAACACGGAGTACTCCCAGGCACCCCTGGGTCTGCTGAGCAACGTCCAGGCACGGAGCCCTTTGGAGCCGCTCTCTATACGCCGAGTGTAGGGAAACGCCCTGCACTCTCTCCTGGAGCAGATTCGATTCCCCACCAAACCCACACTTTCACGAACAGACTTCTGGCACGTCTCACATGCCTTTGAGGTCTTACGCCCTGCCCTAGCCTGAGCTGCCCTGAGAGACCCCTCGGCCTCGCATTGCATCTAGGACCTCCTGCCTGAAATCACCCTGCCTCCAAGCGAAAGTCGGCTTGCGTTCTTACTGCGATTTAAGCCCTGTGCTTCCTGTGGCCCTGCAGGCTTTGGAATAGCCACAGGCCCCAGAGGCGTAACTAGGCAGGGCATTCCTTGGTTGAGGCAGTTCACTTGACCCAGAACACCCTGCTTCGGGGAGTTGGTTCAGGGAAGCAAACGCAGGGTAACATGTGTCTCTTTGGACTGGTTAGAAACCACAGGGAGGTAAGCTGAGTGTGCGCGTGGAAACGGGAGCCTGCTGGAACTATCCTTGCTTTCCCACTTGGAAGGCTGCATTCATGCTGCCTTGAAGCTGCCTGACGTCCCCTGCTGTTGACAGGCCTGGAAACCCGGTCGAAATGCTTCTGGGAAGAAAATGAGTTTGCTCCGTCTCAACCCGGTGCTTCCATGGCCGCGGTGGTGGTTAGCCTGACAAGCTCCAGAGCGAAAGGGAAACTCAACGTGAGAATTTGCCTCCAGTTTAGGTCCTGCGTAGCCGGGTAGGAAGGGCGGCATGCAGCAGTTTCCATGAGTTCGTAGTCCCCGTTCGGGTTTATTTTAACGAAATTACCCATTTGAGGACTCCTAGGCCCCTCGGGCGTGCATCCATTTCCCTCCAAGGTCACTGAGGACCTCCAGACACCCCCCACGCCGTGGTCCCGCTGAGCAACATCGAGGCCCATTGCTCTGCCCCTCGGAGGCCCTGTGTGCGTGCCGAGTGATGGGCAACACTCTGCACGTTCCTTGAGGAGAGCTACATTTCCAGAGCCCTCAAACAGCCTCAGGACCAGATTTCTGGTGAGTCCGAAGCTCCCAGGAAATATTTGTCGTCGCCCTTGTGAGAGCTGCCGTGAGAAAACACTCTGCTTTGCCTCCTTCGCGGGCCTCGTACCTGAAGGCACTCTGCTCGAGGAGAACGTCAGCATCTCGCAATGCTGAGTCGCTAACGGGACAGCCAGATTGAGCACAGGCCTGGAGGGAAGGCCCTGACGTGAGGTGCAGAAGCGGAGCCGCGCAGCAGTTTCCATGAGGCCGTAGCCTCTGCTCTGCGTGTCTTTAACGGCAGTAGAGTTTCCTGGACACCTGGGAGGCTCGCGGGGGCACCCTCTTCCAGGCTGGAACACGGAGTACTCCCAGGCACCCCTGGGTCTGCTGAGCAACGTCCAGGCACGGAGCCCTTTGGAGCCGCTCTCTATACGCCGAGTGTAGGGAAACGCCCTGCACTCTCTCCTGGAGCAGATTCGATTCCCCACCAAACCCACACTTTCACGAACAGACTTCTGGCACGTCTCACATGCCTTTGAGGTCTTACGCCCTGCCCTAGCCTGAGCTGCCCTGAGAGACCCCTCGGCCTCGCATTGCATCTAGGACCTCCTGCCTGAAATCACCCTGCCTCCAAGCGAAAGTCGCCTTGCGTTCTTACTGCGATTTAAGCCCTGTGCTTCCTGTGGCCCTGCAGGCTTTGGAATAGCCACAGGCCCCAGAGGCGTAACTAGGCAGGGCATTCCTTGGTTGAGGCAGTTCACTTAACCCAGAACACCCTGCTTCGGGGAGTTGGTTCAGGGAAGCAAACGCAGGGTAACATGTGTCTCTTTGGACTGGTTAGAAACCACAGGGAGGTAAGCTGAGTGTGCGCGAGGAAACGGGAGCCTGCTGGAACTATCCTTGCTTTCCCACTTGGAAGGCTGCATTCATGCTGCCTTGAAGCTGCCTGACGTCCCCTGCTGTTGACAGGCCTGGAAACCCGGTCGAAATGCTTCTGGGAAGAAAATGAGTTTGCTCCGTCTCAACCCGGTGCTTCCATGGCCGCGGTGGTGGTTAGCCTGACAAGCTCCAGAGCGAAAGGGAAACTCAACGTGAGAATTTGCCTCCAGTTTAGGTCCTGCGTAGCCGGGCAGGAAGGGCGGCATGCAGCAGTTTCCATGAGTTCGTAGTCCCCGTTCGGGTTTATTTTAACGAAATTACCCATTTGAGGACTCCTAGGCCCCTCGGGCGTGCATCCATTTCCCTCCAAGGTCACTGAGGACCTCCAGACACCCCCCACGCCGTGGTCCCGCTGAGCAACATCGAGGCCCATTGCTCTGCCCCTCGGAGGCCCTGTGTGCGTGCCGAGTGATGGGCAACACTCTGCACGTTCCTTGAGGAGAGCTACATTTCCAGAGCCCTCAAACAGCCTCAGGACCAGATTTCTGGTGAGTCCGAAGCTCCCAGGAAATATTTGTCGTCGCCCTTGTGAGAGCTGCCGTGAGAAAACACTCTGCTTTGCCTCCTTCGCGGGCCTCGTACCTGAAGGCACTCTGCTCGAGGAGAACGTCAGCATCTCGCAATGCTGAGTCGCTAACGGGACAGCCAGATTGAGCACAGGCCTGGAGGGAAGGCCCTGACGTGAGGTGCAGAAGCGGAGCCGCGCAGCAGTTTCCATGAGGCCGTAGCCTCTGCTCTGCGTGTCTTTAACGGCAGTAGAGTTTCCTGGACACCTGGGAGGCTCGCGGGGGCACCCTGTTCCAGGCTGGAACACGGAGTACTCCCAGGCACCCCTGGGTCTGCTGAGCAACGTCCAGGCACGGAGCCCTTTGGAGCCGCTCTCTATACGCCGAGTGTAGGGAAACGCCCTGCACTCTCTCCTGGAGCAGATTCGATTCCCCACCAAACCCACACTTTCACGAACAGACTTCTGGCACGTCTCACATGCCTTTGAGGTCTTACGCCTCGCCCTAGCCTGAGCTGCCCTGAGAGACCCCTCGGCCTCGCATTGCATCTAGGACCTCCTGCCTGAAATCACCCTGCCTCCAAGCGAAAGTCGGCTTGCGTTCTTACTGCGATTTAAGCCCTGTGCTTCCTGTGGCCCTGCAGGCTTTGGAATAGCCACAGGCCCCAGAGGCGTAACTAGGCAGGGCATTCCTTGGTTGAGGCAGTTCACTTAACCCAGAACACCCTGCTTCGGGGAGTTGGTTCAGGGAAGCAAACTCAGGGTAACATGTGTCTCTTTGGACTGGTTAGAAACCACAGGGAGGTAAGCTGAGTGTGCGCGTGGAAACGGGAGCCTGCTGGAACTATCCTTGCTTTCCCACTTGGAAGGCTGCATTCATGCTGCCTTGAAGCTGCCTGACGTCCCCTGCTGTTGACAGGCCTGGAAACCCGGTCGAAATGCTTCTGGGAAGAAAATGAGTTTGCTCCGTCTCAACCCGGTGCTTCCATGGCCGCGGTGGTGGTTAGCCTGACAAGCTCCAGAGCGAAAGGGAAACTCAACGTGAGAATTTGCCTCCAGTTTAGGTCCTGCGTAGCCGGGTAGGAAGGGCGGCATGCAGCAGTTTCCATGAGTTCGTAGTCCCCGTTCGGGTTTATTTTAACGAAATTACCCATTTGAGGACTCCTAGGCCCCTCGGGCGTGCATCCATTTCCCTCCAAGGTCACTGAGGACCTCCAGACACCCCCCACGCCGTGGTCCCGCTGAGCAACATCGAGGCCCATTGCTCTGCCCCTCGGAGGCCCTGTGTGCGTGCCGAGTGATGGGCAACACTCTGCACGTTCCTTGAGGAGAGCTACATTTCCAGAGCCCTCAAACAGCCTCAGGACCAGATTTCTGGTGAGTCCGAAGCTCCCAGGAAATATTTGTCGTCGCCCTTGTGAGAGCTGCCGTGAGAAAACACTCTGCTTTGCCTCCTTCGCGGGCTTCGTACCTGAAGGCACTCTGCTCGAGGAGAACGTCAGCATCTCGCAATGCTGAGTCGCTAACGGGACAGCCAGATTGAGCACAGGCCTGGAGGGAAGGCCCTGACGTGAGGTGCAGAAGCGGAGCCGCGCAGCAGTTTCCATGAGGCCGTAGCCTCTGCTCTGCGTGTCTTTAACGGCAGTAGAGTTTCCTGGACACCTGGGAGGCTCGCGGGGGCACCCTGTTCCAGGCTGGAACACGGAGTACTCCCAGGCACCCCTGGGTCTGCTGAGCAACGTCCAGGCACGGAGCCCTTTGGAGCCGCTCTCTATACGCCGAGTGTAGGGAAACGCCCTGCACTCTCTCCTGGAGCAGATTCGATTCCCCACCAAACCCACACTTTCACGAACAGACTTCTGGCACGTCTCACATGCCTTTGAGGTCTTACGCCTTGCCCTAGCCTGAGCTGCCCTGAGAGACCCCTCGGCCTCGCATTCCATCTAGGACCTCCTGCCTGAAATCACCCTGCCTCCAAGCGAAAGTCGGCTTGCGTTCTTACTGCGATTTAAGCCCTGTGCTTCCTGTGGCCCTGCAGGCTTTGGAATAGCCACAGGCCCCAGAGGCGTAACTAGGCAGGGCATTCCTTGGTTGAGGCAGTTCACTTGACCCAGAACACCCTGCTTCGGGGAGTTGGTTCAGGGAAGCAAACGCAGGGTAACATGTGTCTCTTTGGACTGGTTAGAAACCACAGGGAGGTAAGCTGAGTGTGCGCGTGGAAACGGGAGCCTGCTGGAACTATCCTTGCTTTCCCACTTGGAAGGCTGCATTCATGCTGCCTTGAAGCTGCCTGACGTCCCCTGCTGTTGACAGGCCTGGAAACCCGGTAGAAATGCTTCTGGGAAGAAAATGAGTTTGCTCCGTCTCAACCCGGTGCTTCCATGGCCGCGGTGGTGGTTAGCCTGACAAGCTCCAGAGCGAAAGGGAAACTCAACGTGAGAATTTGCCTCCAGTTTAGGTCCTGCGTAGCCGGGTAGGAAGGGCGGCATGCAGCAGTTTCCATGAGTTCGTAGTCCCCGTTCGGGTTTATTTTAACGAAATTACCCATTTGAGGACTCCTAGGCCCCTCGGGCGTGCATCCATTTCCCTCCAAGGTCACTGAGGACCTCCAGACACCCCCCACGCCGTGGTCCCCCTGAGCAACATCGAGGCCCATTGCTCTGCCCCTCGGAGGCCCTGTGTGCGTGCCGAGTGATGGGCAACACTCTGCACGTTCCTTGAGGAGAGCTACATTTCCAGAGCCCTCAAACAGCCTCAGGACCAGATTTCTGGTGAGTCCGAAGCTCCCAGGAAATATTTGTCGTCGCCCTTGTGAGAGCTGCCGTGAGAAAACACTCTGCTTTGCCTCCTTCGCGGGCCTCGTACCTGAAGGCACTCTGCTCGAGGAGAACGTCAGCATCTCGCAATGCTGAGTCGCTAACGGGACAGCCAGATTGAGCACAGGCCTGGAGGGAAGACCCTGACGTGAGGTGCAGAAGCGGAGCCGCGCAGCAGTTTCCATGAGGCCGTAGCCTCTGCTCTGCGTGTCTTTAACGGCAGTAGAGTTTCCTGGACACCTGGGAGGCTCGCGGGGGCACCCTGTTCCAGGCTGGAACACGGAGTACTCCCAGGCACCCCTGGGTCTGCTGAGCAACGTCCAGGCCCGGAGCCCTTTGGAGCCGCTCTCTATACGCCGAGTGTAGGGAAACGCCCTGCACTCTCTCCTGGAGCAGATTCGATTCCCCACCAAACCCACACTTTCACGAACAGACTTCTGGCACGTCTCACATGCCTTTGAGGTCTTACGCCTTGCCCTAGCCTGAGCTGCCCTGAGAGACCCCTCGGCCTCGCATTGCATCTAGGACCTCCTGCCTGAAATCACCCTGCCTCCAAGCGAAAGTCGCCTTGCGTTCTTACTGCGATTTAAGCCCTGTGCTTCCTGTGGCCCTGCAGGCTTTGGAATAGCCACAGGCCCCAGAGGCGTAACTAGGCAGGGCATTCCTTGGTTGAGGCAGTTCACTTGACCCAGAACACCCTGCTTCGGGGAGTTGGTTCAGGGAAGCAAACGCAGGGTAACATGTGTCTCTTTGGACTGGTTAGAAACCACAGGGAGGTAAGCTGAGTGTGCGCGTGGAAACGGGAGCCTGCTGGAACTATCCTTGCTTTCCCACTTGGAAGGCTGCATTCATGCTGCCTTGAAGCTGCCTGACGTCCCCTGCTGTTGACAGGCCTGGAAACCCGGTCGAAATGCTTCTGGGAAGAAAATGAGTTTGCTCCGTCTCAACCCGGTGCTTCCATGGCCGCGGTGGTGCTTAGCCTGACAAGCTCCAGAGCGAAAGGGAAACTCAACGTGAGAATTTGCCTCCAGTTTAGGTCCTGCGTAGCCGGGTAGGAAGGGCGGCATGCAGCAGTTTCCATGAGTTCGTAGTCCCCGTTCGGGTTTATTTTAACGAAATTACCCATTTGAGGACTCCTAGGCCCCTCGGGCGTGCATCCATTTCCCTCCAAGGTCACTGAGGACCTCCAGACACCCCCCACGCCGTGGTCCCGCTGAGCAACATCGAGGCCCATTGCTCTGCCCCTCGGAGGCCCTGTGTGCGTGCCGAGTGATGGGCAACACTCTGCACGTTCCTTGAGGAGAGCTACATTTCCAGAGCCCTCAAACAGCCTCAGGACCAGATTTCTGGTGAGTCCGAAGCTCCCAGGAAATATTTGTCGTCGCCCTTGTGAGAGCTGCCGTGAGAAAACACTCTGCTTTGCCTCCTTCGCGGGCCTCGTACCTGAAGGCACTCTGCTCGAGGAGAACGTCAGCATCTCGCAATGCTGAGTCGCTAACGGGACAGCCAGATTGAGCACAGGCCTGGAGGGAAGGCCCTGACGTGAGGTGCAGAAGCGGAGCCGCGCAGCAGTTTCCATGAGGCCGTAGCCTCTGCTCTGCGTGTCTTTAACGGCAGTAGAGTTTCCTGGACACCTGGGAGGCTCGCGGGGGCACCCTGTTCCAGGCTGGAACACGGAGTACTCCCAGGCACCCCTGGGTCTGCTGAGCAACGTCCAGGCACGGAGCCCTTTGGAGCCGCTCTCTATACGCCGAGTGTAGGGAAACGCCCTGCACTCTCTCCTGGAGCAGATTCGATTCCCCACCAAACCCACACTTTCACGAACAGACTTCTGGCACGTCTCACATGCCTTTGAGGTCTTACGCCCTGCCCTAGCCTGAGCTGCCCTGAGAGACCCCTCGGCCTCACATTGCATCTAGGACCTCCTGCCTGAAATCACCCTGCCTCCAAGCGAAAGTCGCCTTGCGTTCTTACTGCGATTTAAGCCCTGTGCTTCCTGTGGCCCTGCAGGCTTTGGAATAGCCACAGGCCCCAGAGGCGTAACTAGGCAGGGCATTCCTTGGTTGAGGCAGTTCACTTGACCCAGAACACCCTGCTTCGGGGAGTTGGTTCAGGGAAGCAAACGCAGGGTAACATGTGTCTCTTTGGACTGGTTAGAAACCACAGGGAGGTAAGCTGAGTGTGCGCGTGGAAACGGGAGCCTGCTGGAACTATCCTTGCTTTCCCACTTGGAAGGCTGCATTCATGCTGCCTTGAAGCTGCCTGACGTCCCCTGCTGTTGACAGGCCTGGAAACCCGGTCGAAATGCTTCTGGGAAGAAAATGAGTTTGCTCCGTCTCAACCCGGTGCTTCCATGGCCGCGGTGGTGGTTAGCCTGACAAGCTCCAGAGCGAAAGGGAAACTCAACGTGAGAATTTGCCTCCAGTTTAGGTCCTGCGTAGCCGGGTAGGAAGGGCGGCATGCAGCAGTTTCCATGAGTTCGTAGTCCCCGTTCGGGTTTATTTTAACGAAATTACCCATTTGAGGACTCCTAGGCCCCTCGGGCGTGCATCCATTTCCCTCCAAGGTCACTGAGGACCTCCAGACACCCCCCCACGCCGTGGTCCCGCTGAGCAACATCGAGGCCCATTGCTCTGCCCCTCGGAGGCCCTGTGTGCGTGCCGAGTGATGGGCAACACTCTGCACGTTCCTTGAGGAGAGCTACATTTCCAGAGCCCTCAAACAGCCTCAGGACCAGATTTCTGGTGAGTCCGAAGCTCCCAGGAAATATTTGTCGTCGCCCTTGTGAGAGCTGCCGTGAGAAAACACTCTGCTTTGCCTCCTTCGCGGGCCTCGTACCTGAAGGCACTCTGCTCGAGGAGAACGTCAGCATCTCGCAATGCTGAGTCGCTAACGGGACAGCCAGATTGAGCACAGGCCTGGAGGGAAGGCCCTGACGTGAGGTGCAGAAGCGGAGCCGCGCAGCAGTTTCCATGAGGCCGTAGCCTCTGCTCTGCGTGTCTTTAACGGCAGTAGAGTTTCCTGGACACCTGGGAGGCTCGCGGGGGCACCCTGTTCCAGGCTGGAACACGGAGTACTCCCAGGCACCCCTGGGTCTGCTGAGCAACGTCCAGGCCCGGAGCCCTTTGGAGCCGCTCTCTATACGCCGAGTGTAGGGAAACGCCCTGCACTCTCTCCTGGAGCAGATTCGATTCCCCACCAAACCCACACTTTCACGAACAGACTTCTGGCACGTCTCACATGCCTTTGAGGTCTTACGCCTTGCCCTAGCCTGAGCTGCCCTGAGAGACCCCTCGGCCTCGCATTGCATCTAGGACCTCCTGCCTGAAATCACCCTGCCTCCAAGCGAAAGTCGCCTTGCGTTCTTACTGCGATTTAAGCCCTGTGCTTCCTGTGGCCCTGCAGGCTTTGGAATAGCCACAGGCCCCAGAGGCGTAACTAGGCAGGGCATTCCTTGGTTGAGGCAGTTCACTTGACCCAGAACACCCTGCTTCGGGGAGTTGGTTCAGGGAAGCAAACGCAGGGTAACATGTGTCTCTTTGGACTGGTTAGAAACCACAGGGAGGTAAGCTGAGTGTGCGCGAGGAAACGGGAGCCTGCTGGAACTATCCTTGCTTTCCCACTTGGAAGGCTGCATTCATGCTGCCTTGAAGCTGCCTGACGTCCCCTGCTGTTGACAGGCCTGGAAACCCGGTCGAAATGCTTCTGGGAAGAAGATGAGTTTGCTCCGTCTCAACCCGGTGCTTCCATGGCCGCGGTGGTGGTTAGCCTGACAAGCTCCAGAGCGAAAGGGAAACTCAACGTGAGAATTTGCCTCCAGTTTAGGTCCTGCGTAGCCGGGTAGGAAGGGCGGCATGCAGCAGTTTCCATGAGTTCGTAGTCCCCGTTCGGGTTTATTTTAACGAAATTACCCATTTGAGGACTCCTAGGCCCCTCGGGCGTGCATCCATTTCCCTCCAAGGTCACTGAGGACCTCCAGACACCCCCCACGCCGTGGTCCCGCTGAGCAACATCGAGGCCCATTGCTCTGCCCCTCGGAGGCCCTGTGTGCGTGCCGAGTGATGGGCAACACTCTGCACGTTCCTTGAGGAGAGCTACATTTCCAGAGCCCTCAAACAGCCTCAGGACCAGATTTCTGGTGAGTCCGAAGCTCCCAGGAAATATTTGTCGTCGCCCTTGTGAGAGCTGCCGTGAGAAAACACTCTGCTTTGCCTCCTTCGCGGGCCTCGTACCTGAAGGCACTCTGCTCGAGGAGAACGTCAGCATCTCGCAATGCTGAGTCGCTAACGGGACAGCCAGATTGAGCACAGGCCTGGAGGGAAGGCCCTGACGTGAGGTGCAGAAGCGGAGCCGCGCAGCAGTTTCCATGAGGCCGTAGCCTCTGCTCTGCGTGTCTTTAACGGCAGTAGAGTTTCCTGGACACCTGGGAGGCTCGCGGGGGCACCCTGTTCCAGGCTGGAACACGGAGTACTCCCAGGCACCCCTGGGTCTGCTGAGCAACGTCCAGGCACGGAGCCCTTTGGAGCCGCTCTCTATACGCCGAGTGTAGGGAAACGCCCTGCACTCTCTCCTGGAGCAGATTCGATTCCCCACCAAACCCACACTTTCACGAACAGACTTCTGGCACGTCTCACATGCCTTTGAGGTCTTACGCCCTGCCCTAGCCTGAGCTGCCCTGAGAGACCCCTCGGCCTCGCATTGCATCTAGGACCTCCTGCCTGAAATCACCCTGCCTCCAAGCGAAAGTCGCCTTGCGTTCTTACTGCGATTTAAGCCCTGTGCTTCCTGTGGCCCTGCAGGCTTTGGAATAGCCACAGGCCCCAGAGGCGTAACTAGGCAGGGCATTCCTTGGTTGAGGCAGTTCACTTGACCCAGAACACCCTGCTTCGGGGAGTTGGTTCAGGGAAGCAAACGCAGGGTAACATGTGTCTCTTTGGACTGGTTAGAAACCACAGGGAGGTAAGCTGAGTGTGCGCGTGGAAACGGGAGCCTGCTGGAACTATCCTTGCTTTCCCACTTGGAAGGCTGCATTCATGCTGCCTTGAAGCTGCCTGACGTCCCCTGCTGTTGACAGGCCTGGAAACCCGGTAGAAATGCTTCTGGGAAGAAAATGAGTTTGCTCCGTCTCAACCCGGTGCTTCCGTGGCCGCGGTGGTGGTTAGCCTGACAAGCTCCAGAGCGAAAGGGAAACTCAACGTGAGAATTTGCCTCCAGTTTAGGTCCTGCGTAGCCGGGTAGGAAGGGCGGCATGCAGCAGTTTCCATGAGTTCGTAGTCCCCGTTCGGGTTTATTTTAACGAAATTACCCATTTGAGGACTCCTAGGCCCCTCGGGCGTGCATCCATTTCCCTCCAAGGTCACTGAGGACCTCCAGACACCCCCCACGCCGTGGTCCCGCTGAGCAACATCGAGGCCCATTGCTCTGCCCCTCGGAGGCCCTGTGTGCGTGCCGAGTGATGGGCAACACTCTGCACGTTCCTTGAGGAGAGCTACATTTCCAGAGCCCTCAAACAGCCTCAGGACCAGATTTCTGGTGAGTCCGAAGCTCCCAGGAAATATTTGTCGTCGCCCTTGTGAGAGCTGCCGTGAGAAAACACTCTGCTTTGCCTCCTTCGCGGGCCTCGTACCTGAAGGCACTCTGCTCGAGGAGAACGTCAGCATCTCGCAATGCTGAGTCGCTAACGGGACAGCCAGATTGAGCACAGGCCTGGAGGGAAGGCCCTGACGTGAGGTGCAGAAGCGGAGCCGCGCAGCAGTTTCCATGAGGCCGTAGCCTCTGCTCTGCGTGTCTTTAACGGCAGTAGAGTTTCCTGGACACCTGGGAGGCTCGCGGGGGCACCCTGTTCCAGGCTGGAACACGGAGTACTCCCAGGCACCCCTGGGTCTGCTGAGCAACGTCCAGGCACGGAGCCCTTTGGAGCCGCTCTCTATACGCCGAGTGTAGGGAAACGCCCTGCACTCTCTCCTGGAGCAGATTCGATTCCCCACCAAACCCACACTTTCACGAACAGACTTCTGGCACGTCTCACATGCCTTTGAGGTCTTACGCCCTGCCCTAGCCTGAGCTGCCCTGAGAGACCCCTCGGCCTCGCATTGCATCTAGGACCTCCTGCCTGAAATCACCCTGCCTCCAAGCGAAAGTCGCCTTGCGTTCTTACTGCGATTTAAGCCCTGTGCTTCCTGTGGCCCTGCAGGCTTTGGAATAGCCACAGGCCCCAGAGGCGTAACTAGGCAGGGCATTCCTTGGTTGAGGCAGTTCACTTGACCCAGAACACCCTGCTTCGGGGAGTTGGTTCAGGGAAGCAAACGCAGGGTAACATGTGTCTCTTTGGACTGGTTAGAAACCACAGGGAGGTAAGCTGAGTGTGCGCGTGGAAACGGGAGCCTGCTGGAACTATCCTTGCTTTCCCACTTGGAAGGCTGCATTCATGCTGCCTTGAAGCTGCCTGACGTCCCCTGCTGTTGACAGGCCTGGAAACCCGGTCGAAATGCTTCTGGGAAGAAAATGAGTTTGCTCCGTCTCAACCCGGTGCTTCCGTGGCCGCGGTGGTGGTTAGCCTGACAAGCTCCAGAGCGAAAGGGAAACTCAACGTGAGAATTTGCCTCCAGTTTAGGTCCTGCGTAGCCGGGTAGGAAGGGCGGCATGCAGCAGTTTCCATGAGTTCGTAGTCCCCGTTCGGGTTTATTTTAACGAAATTACCCATTTGAGGACTCCTAGGCCCCTCGGGCGTGCATCCATTTCCCTCCAAGGTCACTGAGGACCTCCAGACACCCCCCACGCCGTGGTCCCGCTGAGCAACATCGAGGCCCATTGCTCTGCCCCTCGGAGGCCCTGTGTGCGTGCCGAGTGATGGGCAACACTCTGCACGTTCCTTGAGGAGAGCTACATTTCCAGAGCCCTCAAACAGCCTCAGGACCAGATTTCTGGTGAGTCCGAAGCTCCCAGGAAATATTTGTCGTCGCCCTTGTGAGAGCTGCCGTGAGAAAACACTCTGCTTTGCCTCCTTCGCGGGCCTCGTACCTGAAGGCACTCTGCTCGAGGAGAACGTCAGCATCTCGCAATGCTGAGTCGCTAACGGGACAGCCAGATTGAGCACAGGCCTGGAGGGAAGGCCCTGACGTGAGGTGCAGAAGCGGAGCCGCGCAGCAGTTTCCATGAGGCCGTAGCCTCTGCTCTGCGTGTCTTTAACGGCAGTAGAGTTTCCTGGACACCTGGGAGGCTCGCGGGGGCACCCTGTTCCAGGCTGGAACACGGAGTACTCCCAGGCACCCCTGGGTCTGCTGAGCAACGTCCAGGCACGGAGCCCTTTGGAGCCGCTCTCTATACGCCGAGTGTAGGGAAACGCCCTGCACTCTCTCCTGGAGCAGATTCGATTCCCCACCAAACCCACACTTTCACGAACAGACTTCTGGCACGTCTCACATGCCTTTGAGGTCTTACGCCTTGCCCTAGCCTGAGCTGCCCTGAGAGACCCCTCGGCCTCGCATTGCATCTAGGACCTCCTGCCTGAAATCACCCTGCCTCCAAGCGAAAGTCGGCTTGCGTTCTTACTGCGATTTAAGCCCTGTGCTTCCTGTGGCCCTGCAGGCTTTGGAATAGCCACAGGCCCCAGAGGCGTAACTAGGCAGGGCATTCCTTGGTTGAGGCAGTTCACTTGACCCAGAACACCCTGCTTCGGGGAGTTGGTTCAGGGAAGCAAACGCAGGGTAACATGTGTCTCTTTGGACTGGTTAGAAACCACAGGGAGGTAAGCTGAGTGTGCGCGTGGAAACGGGAGCCTGCTGGAACTATCCTTGCTTTCCCACTTGGAAGGCTGCATTCATGCTGCCTTGAAGCTGCCTGACGTCCCCTGCTGTTGACAGGCCTGGAAACCCGGTAGAAATGCTTCTGGGAAGAAAATGAGTTTGCTCCGTCTCAACCCGGTGCTTCCATGGCCGCGGTGGTGGTTAGCCTGACAAGCTCCAGAGCGAAAGGGAAACTCAACGTGAGAATTTGCCTCCAGTTTAGGTCCTGCGTAGCCGGGTAGGAAGGGCGGCATGCAGCAGTTTCCATGAGTTCGTAGTCCCCGTTCGGGTTTATTTTAACGAAATTACCCATTTGAGGACTCCTAGGCCCCTCGGGCGTGCATCCATTTCCCTCCAAGGTCACTGAGGACCTCCAGACACCCCCCACGCCGTGGTCCCCCTGAGCAACATCGAGGCCCATTGCTCTGCCCCTCGGAGGCCCTGTGTGCGTGCCGAGTGATGGGCAACACTCTGCACGTTCCTTGAGGAGAGCTACATTTCCAGAGCCCTCAAACAGCCTCAGGACCAGATTTCTGGTGAGTCCGAAGCTCCCAGGAAATATTTGTCGTCGCCCTTGTGAGAGCTGCCGTGAGAAAACACTCTGCTTTGCCTCCTTCGCGGGCCTCGTACCTGAAGGCACTCTGCTCGAGGAGAACGTCAGCATCTCGCAATGCTGAGTCGCTAACGGGACAGCCAGATTGAGCACAGGCCTGGAGGGAAGACCCTGACGTGAGGTGCAGAAGCGGAGCCGCGCAGCAGTTTCCATGAGGCCGTAGCCTCTGCTCTGCGTGTCTTTAACGGCAGTAGAGTTTCCTGGACACCTGGGAGGCTCGCGGGGGCACCCTGTTCCAGGCTGGAACACGGAGTACTCCCAGGCACCCCTGGGTCTGCTGAGCAACGTCCAGGCACGGAGCCCTTTGGAGCCGCTCTCTATACGCCGAGTGTAGGGAAACGCCCTGCACTCTCTCCTGGAGCAGATTCGATTCCCCACCAAACCCACACTTTCACGAACAGACTTCTGGCACGTCTCACATGCCTTTGAGGTCTTACGCCTCGCCCTAGCCTGAGCTGCCCTGAGAGACCCCTCGGCCTCGCATTGCATCTAGGACCTCCTGCCTGAAATCACCCTGCCTCCAAGCGAAAGTCGCCTTGCGTTCTTACTGCGATTTAAGCCCTGTGCTTCCTGTGGCCCTGCAGGCTTTGGAATAGCCACAGGCCCCAGAGGCGTAACTAGGCAGGGCATTCCTTGGTTGAGGCAGTTCACTTGACCCAGAACACCCTGCTTCGGGGAGTTGGTTCAGGGAAGCAAACGCAGGGTAACATGTGTCTCTTTGGACTGGTTAGAAACCACAGGGAGGTAAGCTGAGTGTGCGCGAGGAAACGGGAGCCTGCTGGAACTATCCTTGCTTTCCCACTTGGAAGGCTGCATTCATGCTGCCTTGAAGCTGCCTGACGTCCCCTGCTGTTGACAGGCCTGGAAACCCGGTCGAAATGCTTCTGGGAAGAAGATGAGTTTGCTCCGTCTCAACCCGGTGCTTCCATGGCCGCGGTGGTGGTTAGCCTGACAAGCTCCAGAGCGAAAGGGAAACTCAACGTGAGAATTTGCCTCCAGTTTAGGTCCTGCGTAGCCGGGTAGGAAGGGCGGCATGCAGCAGTTTCCATGAGTTCGTAGTCCCCGTTCGGGTTTATTTTAACGAAATTACCCATTTGAGGACTCCTAGGCCCCTCGGGCGTGCATCCATTTCCCTCCAAGGTCACTGAGGACCTCCAGACACCCCCCACGCCGTGGTCCCGCTGAGCAACATCGAGGCCCATTGCTCTGCCCCTCGGAGGCCCTGTGTGCGTGCCGAGTGATGGGCAACACTCTGCACGTTCCTTGAGGAGAGCTACATTTCCAGAGCCCTCAAACAGCCTCAGGACCAGATTTCTGGTGAGTCCGAAGCTCCCAGGAAATATTTGTCATCGCCCTTGTGAGAGCTGCCGTGAGAAAACACTCTGCTTTGCCTCCTTCGCGGGCCTCGTACCTGAAGGCACTCTGCTCGAGGAGAACGTCAGCATCTCGCAATGCTGAGTCGCTAACGGGACAGCCAGATTGAGCACAGGCCTGGAGGGAAGGCCCTGACGTGAGGTGCAGAAGCGGAGCCGCGCAGCAGTTTCCATGAGGCCGTAGCCTCTGCTCTGCGTGTCTTTAACGGCAGTAGAGTTTCCTGGACACCTGGGAGGCTCGCGGGGGCACCCTGTTCCAGGCTGGAACACGGAGTACTCCCAGGCACCCCTGGGTCTGCTGAGCAACGTCCAGGCACGGAGCCCTTTGGAGCCGCTCTCTATACGCCGAGTGTAGGGAAACGCCCTGCACTCTCTCCTGGAGCAGATTCGATTCCCCACCAAACCCACACTTTCACGAACAGACTTCTGGCACGTCTCACATGCCTTTGAGGTCTTACGCCCTGCCCTAGCCTGAGCTGCCCTGAGAGACCCCTCGGCCTCGCATTGCATCTAGGACCTCCTGCCTGAAATCACCCTGCCTCCAAGCGAAAGTCGCCTTGCGTTCTTACTGCGATTTAAGCCCTGTGCTTCCTGTGGCCCTGCAGGCTTTGGAATAGCCACAGGCCCCAGAGGCGTAACTAGGCAGGGCATTCCTTGGTTGAGGCAGTTCACTTGACCCAGAACACCCTGCTTCGGGGAGTTGGTTCAGGGAAGCAAACGCAGGGTAACATGTGTCTCTTTGGACTGGTTAGAAACCACAGGGAGGTAAGCTGAGTGTGCGCGAGGAAACGGGAGCCTGCTGGAACTATCCTTGCTTTCCCACTTGGAAGGCTGCATTCATGCTGCCTTGAAGCTGCCTGACGTCCCCTGCTGTTGACAGGCCTGGAAACCCGGTCGAAATGCTTCTGGGAAGAAAATGAGTTTGCTCCGTCTCAACCCGGTGCTTCCATGGCCGCGGTGGTGGTTAGCCTGACAAGCTCCAGAGCGAAAGGGAAACTCAACGTGAGAATTTGCCTCCAGTTTAGGTCCTGCGTAGCCGGGTAGGAAGGGCGGCATGCAGCAGTTTCCATGAGTTCGTAGTCCCCGTTCGGGTTTATTTTAACGAAATTACCCATTTGAGGACTCCTAGGCCCCTCGGGCGTGCATCCATTTCCCTCCAAGGTCACTGAGGACCTCCAGACACCCCCCACGCCGTGGTCCCGCTGAGCAACATCGAGGCCCATTGCTCTGCCCCTCGGAGGCCCTGTGTGCGTGCCGAGTGATGGGCAACACTCTGCACGTTCCTTGAGGAGAGCTACATTTCCAGAGCCCTCAAACAGCCTCAGGACCAGATTTCTGGTGAGTCCGAAGCTCCCAGGAAATATTTGTCATCGCCCTTGTGAGAGCTGCCGTGAGAAAACACTCTGCTTTGCCTCCTTCGCGGGCCTCGTACCTGAAGGCACTCTGCTCGAGGAGAACGTCAGCATCTCGCAATGCTGAGTCGCTAACGGGACAGCCAGATTGAGCACAGGCCTGGAGGGAAGGCCCTGACGTGAGGTGCAGAAGCGGAGCCGCGCAGCAGTTTCCATGAGGCCGTAGCCTCTGCTCTGCGTGTCTTTAACGGCAGTAGAGTTTCCTGGACACCTGGGAGGCTCGCGGGGGCACCCTGTTCCAGGCTGGAACACGGAGTACTCCCAGGCACCCCTGGGTCTGCTGAGCAACGTCCAGGCACGGAGCCCTTTGGAGCCGCTCTCTATACGCCGAGTGTAGGGAAACGCCCTGCACTCTCTCCTGGAGCAGATTCGATTCCCCACCAAACCCACACTTTCACGAACAGACTTCTGGCACGTCTCACATGCCTTTGAGGTCTTACGCCCTGCCCTAGCCTGAGCTGCCCTGAGAGACCCCTCGGCCTCGCATTGCATCTAGGACCTCCTGCCTGAAATCACCCTGCCTCCAAGCGAAAGTCGCCTTGCGTTCTTACTGCGATTTAAGCCCTGTGCTTCCTGTGGCCCTGCAGGCTTTGGAATAGCCACAGGCCCCAGAGGCGTAACTAGGCAGGGCATTCCTTGGTTGAGGCAGTTCACTTGACCCAGAACACCCTGCTTCGGGGAGTTGGTTCAGGGAAGCAAACGCAGGGTAACATGTGTCTCTTTGGACTGGTTAGAAACCACAGGGAGGTAAGCTGAGTGTGCGCGTGGAAACGGGAGCCTGCTGGAACTATCCTTGCTTTCCCACTTGGAAGGCTGCATTCATGCTGCCTTGAAGCTGCCTGACGTCCCCTGCTGTTGACAGGCCTGGAAACCCGGTCGAAATGCTTCTGGGAAGAAAATGAGTTTGCTCCGTCTCAACCCGGTGCTTCCGTGGCCGCGGTGGTGGTTAGCCTGACAAGCTCCAGAGCGAAAGGGAAACTCAACGTGAGAATTTGCCTCCAGTTTAGGTCCTGCGTAGCCGGGTAGGAAGGGCGGCATGCAGCAGTTTCCATGAGTTCGTAGTCCCCGTTCGGGTTTATTTTAACGAAATTACCCATTTGAGGACTCCTAGGCCCCTCGGGCGTGCATCCATTTCCCTCCAAGGTCACTGAGGACCTCCAGACACCCCCCACGCCGTGGTCCCGCTGAGCAACATCGAGGCCCATTGCTCTGCCCCTCGGAGGCCCTGTGTGCGTGCCGAGTG
This sequence comes from Orcinus orca, assembly GCF_937001465.1. Taxonomy (NCBI): domain Eukaryota; kingdom Metazoa; phylum Chordata; class Mammalia; order Artiodactyla; family Delphinidae; genus Orcinus; species Orcinus orca. The sequence continues at coordinate 387,056 of NW_026044069.1, read as the reverse complement.
ATGGGCAACACTCTGCACGTTCCTTGAGGAGAGCTACATTTCCAGAGCCCTCAAACAGCCTCAGGACCAGATTTCTGGTGAGTCCGAAGCTCCCAGGAAATATTTGTCGTCGCCCTTGTGAGAGCTGCCGTGAGAAAACACTCTGCTTTGCCTCCTTCGCGGGCCTCGTACCTGAAGGCACTCTGCTCGAGGAGAACGTCAGCATCTCGCAATGCTGAGTCGCTAACGGGACAGCCAGATTGAGCACAGGCCTGGAGGGAAGGCCCTGACGTGAGGTGCAGAAGCGGAGCCGCGCAGCAGTTTCCATGAGGCCGTAGCCTCTGCTCTGCGTGTCTTTAACGGCAGTAGAGTTTCCTGGACACCTGGGAGGCTCGCGGGGGCACCCTGTTCCAGGCTGGAACACGGAGTACTCCCAGGCACCCCTGGGTCTGCTGAGCAACGTCCAGGCACGGAGCCCTTTGGAGCCGCTCTCTATACGCCGAGTGTAGGGAAACGCCCTGCACTCTCTCCTGGAGCAGATTCGATTCCCCACCAAACCCACACTTTCACGAACAGACTTCTGGCACGTCTCACATGCCTTTGAGGTCTTACGCCCTGCCCTAGCCTGAGCTGCCCTGAGAGACCCCTCGGCCTCGCATTGCATCTAGGACCTCCTGCCTGAAATCACCCTGCCTCCAAGCGAAAGTCGCCTTGCGTTCTTACTGCGATTTAAGCCCTGTGCTTCCTGTGGCCCTGCAGGCTTTGGAATAGCCACAGGCCCCAGAGGCGTAACTAGGCAGGGCATTCCTTGGTTGAGGCAGTTCACTTGACCCAGAACACCCTGCTTCGGGGAGTTGGTTCAGGGAAGCAAACGCAGGGTAACATGTGTCTCTTTGGACTGGTTAGAAACCACAGGGAGGTAAGCTGAGTGTGCGCGTGGAAACGGGAGCCTGCTGGAACTATCCTTGCTTTCCCACTTGGAAGGCTGCATTCATGCTGCCTTGAAGCTGCCTGACGTCCCCTGCTGTTGACAGGCCTGGAAACCCGGTCGAAATGCTTCTGGGAAGAAAATGAGTTTGCTCCGTCTCAACCCGGTGCTTCCGTGGCCGCGGTGGTGGTTAGCCTGACAAGCTCCAGAGCGAAAGGGAAACTCAACGTGAGAATTTGCCTCCAGTTTAGGTCCTGCGTAGCCGGGTAGGAAGGGCGGCATGCAGCAGTTTCCATGAGTTCGTAGTCCCCGTTCGGGTTTATTTTAACGAAATTACCCATTTGAGGACTCCTAGGCCCCTCGGGCGTGCATCCATTTCCCTCCAAGGTCACTGAGGACCTCCAGACACCCCCCACGCCGTGGTCCCGCTGAGCAACATCGAGGCCCATTGCTCTGCCCCTCGGAGGCCCTGTGTGCGTGCCGAGTGATGGGCAACACTCTGCACGTTCCTTGAGGAGAGCTACATTTCCAGAGCCCTCAAACAGCCTCAGGACCAGATTTCTGGTGAGTCCGAAGCTCCCAGGAAATATTTGTCGTCGCCCTTGTGAGAGCTGCCGTGAGAAAACACTCTGCTTTGCCTCCTTCGCGGGCCTCGTACCTGAAGGCACTCTGCTCGAGGAGAACGTCAGCATCTCGCAATGCTGAGTCGCTAACGGGACAGCCAGATTGAGCACAGGCCTGGAGGGAAGGCCCTGACGTGAGGTGCAGAAGCGGAGCCGCGCAGCAGTTTCCATGAGGCCGTAGCCTCTGCTCTGCGTGTCTTTAACGGCAGTAGAGTTTCCTGGACACCTGGGAGGCTCGCGGGGGCACCCTGTTCCAGGCTGGAACACGGAGTACTCCCAGGCACCCCTGGGTCTGCTGAGCAACGTCCAGGCACGGAGCCCTTTGGAGCCGCTCTCTATACGCCGAGTGTAGGGAAACGCCCTGCACTCTCTCCTGGAGCAGATTCGATTCCCCACCAAACCCACACTTTCACGAACAGACTTCTGGCACGTCTCACATGCCTTTGAGGTCTTACGCCTTGCCCTAGCCTGAGCTGCCCTGAGAGACCCCTCGGCCTCGCATTGCATCTAGGACCTCCTGCCTGAAATCACCCTGCCTCCAAGCGAAAGTCGGCTTGCGTTCTTACTGCGATTTAAGCCCTGTGCTTCCTGTGGCCCTGCAGGCTTTGGAATAGCCACAGGCCCCAGAGGCGTAACTAGGCAGGGCATTCCTTGGTTGAGGCAGTTCACTTGACCCAGAACACCCTGCTTCGGGGAGTTGGTTCAGGGAAGCAAACGCAGGGTAACATGTGTCTCTTTGGACTGGTTAGAAACCACAGGGAGGTAAGCTGAGTGTGCGCGTGGAAACGGGAGCCTGCTGGAACTATCCTTGCTTTCCCACTTGGAAGGCTGCATTCATGCTGCCTTGAAGCTGCCTGACGTCCCCTGCTGTTGACAGGCCTGGAAACCCGGTCGAAATGCTTCTGGGAAGAAAATGAGTTTGCTCCGTCTCAACCCGGTGCTTCCATGGCCGCGGTGGTGGTTAGCCTGACAAGCTCCAGAGCGAAAGGGAAACTCAACGTGAGAATTTGCCTCCAGTTTAGGTCCTGCGTAGCCGGGTAGGAAGGGCGGCATGCAGCAGTTTCCATGAGTTCGTAGTCCCCGTTCGGGTTTATTTTAACGAAATTACCCATTTGAGGACTCCTAGGCCCCTCGGGCGTGCATCCATTTCCCTCCAAGGTCACTGAGGACCTCCAGACACCCCCCACGCCGTGGTCCCCCTGAGCAACATCGAGGCCCATTGCTCTGCCCCTCGGAGGCCCTGTGTGCGTGCCGAGTGATGGGCAACACTCTGCACGTTCCTTGAGGAGAGCTACATTTCCAGAGCCCTCAAACAGCCTCAGGACCAGATTTCTGGTGAGTCCGAAGCTCCCAGGAAATATTTGTCGTCGCCCTTGTGAGAGCTGCCGTGAGAAAACACTCTGCTTTGCCTCCTTCGCGGGCCTCGTACCTGAAGGCACTCTGCTCGAGGAGAACGTCAGCATCTCGCAATGCTGAGTCGCTAACGGGACAGCCAGATTGAGCACAGGCCTGGAGGGAAGACCCTGACGTGAGGTGCAGAAGCGGAGCCGCGCAGCAGTTTCCATGAGGCCGTAGCCTCTGCTCTGCGTGTCTTTAACGGCAGTAGAGTTTCCTGGACACCTGGGAGGCTCGCGGGGGCACCCTGTTCCAGGCTGGAACACGGAGTACTCCCAGGCACCCCTGGGTCTGCTGAGCAACGTCCAGGCCCGGAGCCCTTTGGAGCCGCTCTCTATACGCCGAGTGTAGGGAAACGCCCTGCACTCTCTCCTGGAGCAGATTCGATTCCCCACCAAACCCACACTTTCACGAACAGACTTCTGGCACGTCTCACATGCCTTTGAGGTCTTACGCCTCGCCCTAGCCTGAGCTGCCCTGAGAGACCCCTCGGCCTCGCATTGCATCTAGGACCTCCTGCCTGAAATCACCCTGCCTCCAAGCGAAAGTCGCCTTGCGTTCTTACTGCGATTTAAGCCCTGTGCTTCCTGTGGCCCTGCAGGCTTTGGAATAGCCACAGGCCCCAGAGGCGTAACTAGGCAGGGCATTCCTTGGTTGAGGCAGTTCACTTGACCCAGAACACCCTGCTTCGGGGAGTTGGTTCAGGGAAGCAAACGCAGGGTAACATGTGTCTCTTTGGACTGGTTAGAAACCACAGGGAGGTAAGCTGAGTGTGCGCGAGGAAACGGGAGCCTGCTGGAACTATCCTTGCTTTCCCACTTGGAAGGCTGCATTCATGCTGCCTTGAAGCTGCCTGACGTCCCCTGCTGTTGACAGGCCTGGAAACCCGGTCGAAATGCTTCTGGGAAGAAGATGAGTTTGCTCCGTCTCAACCCGGTGCTTCCATGGCCGCGGTGGTGGTTAGCCTGACAAGCTCCAGAGCGAAAGGGAAACTCAACGTGAGAATTTGCCTCCAGTTTAGGTCCTGCGTAGCCGGGTAGGAAGGGCGGCATGCAGCAGTTTCCATGAGTTCGTAGTCCCCGTTCGGGTTTATTTTAACGAAATTACCCATTTGAGGACTCCTAGGCCCCTCGGGCGTGCATCCATTTCCCTCCAAGGTCACTGAGGACCTCCAGACACCCCCCACGCCGTGGTCCCGCTGAGCAACATCGAGGCCCATTGCTCTGCCCCTCGGAGGCCCTGTGTGCGTGCCGAGTGATGGGCAACACTCTGCACGTTCCTTGAGGAGAGCTACATTTCCAGAGCCCTCAAACAGCCTCAGGACCAGATTTCTGGTGAGTCCGAAGCTCCCAGGAAATATTTGTCGTCGCCCTTGTGAGAGCTGCCGTGAGAAAACACTCTGCTTTGCCTCCTTCGCGGGCCTCGTACCTGAAGGCACTCTGCTCGAGGAGAACGTCAGCATCTCGCAATGCTGAGTCGCTAACGGGACAGCCAGATTGAGCACAGGCCTGGAGGGAAGGCCCTGACGTGAGGTGCAGAAGCGGAGCCGCGCAGCAGTTTCCATGAGGCCGTAGCCTCTGCTCTGCGTGTCTTTAACGGCAGTAGAGTTTCCTGGACACCTGGGAGGCTCGCGGGGGCACCCTGTTCCAGGCTGGAACACGGAGTACTCCCAGGCACCCCTGGGTCTGCTGAGCAACGTCCAGGCACGGAGCCCTTTGGAGCCGCTCTCTATACGCCGAGTGTAGGGAAACGCCCTGCACTCTCTCCTGGAGCAGATTCGATTCCCCACCAAACCCACACTTTCACGAACAGACTTCTGGCACGTCTCACATGCCTTTGAGGTCTTACGCCTTGCCCTAGCCTGAGCTGCCCTGAGAGACCCCTCGGCCTCGCATTGCATCTAGGACCTCCTGCCTGAAATCACCCTGCCTCCAAGCGAAAGTCGCCTTGCGTTCTTACTGCGATTTAAGCCCTGTGCTTCCTGTGGCCCTGCAGGCTTTGGAATAGCCACAGGCCCCAGAGGCGTAACTAGGCAGGGCATTCCTTGGTTGAGGCAGTTCACTTGACCCAGAACACCCTACTTCGGGGAGTTGGTTCAGGGAAGCAAACGCAGGGTAACATGTGTCTCTTTGGACTGGTTAGAAACCACAGGGAGGTAAGCTGAGTGTGCGCGTGGAAACGGGAGCCTGCTGGAACTATCCTTGCTTTCCCACTTGGAAGGCTGCATTCATGCTGCCTTGAAGCTGCCTGACGTCCCCTGCTGTTGACAGGCCTGGAAACCCGGTCGAAATGCTTCTGGGAAGAAAATGAGTTTGCTCCGTCTCAACCCGGTGCTTCCATGGCCGCGGTGGTGGTTAGCCTGACAAGCTCCAGAGCGAAAGGGAAACTCAACGTGAGAATTTGCCTCCAGTTTAGGTCCTGCGTAGCCGGGTAGGAAGGGCGGCATGCAGCAGTTTCCATGAGTTCGTAGTCCCCGTTCGGGTTTATTTTAACGAAATTACCCATTTGAGGACTCCTAGGCCCCTCGGGCGTGCATCCATTTCCCTCCAAGGTCACTGAGGACCTCCAGACACCCCCCACGCCGTGGTCCCGCTGAGCAACATCGAGGCCCATTGCTCTGCCCCTCGGAGGCCCTGTGTGCGTGCCGAGTGATGGGCAACACTCTGCACGTTCCTTGAGGAGAGCTACATTTCCAGAGCCCTCAAACAGCCTCAGGACCAGATTTCTGGTGAGTCCGAAGCTCCCAGGAAATATTTGTCGTCGCCCTTGTGAGAGCTGCCGTGAGAAAACACTCTGCTTTGCCTCCTTCGCGGGCCTCGTACCTGAAGGCACTCTGCTCGAGGAGAACGTCAGCATCTCGCAATGCTGAGTCGCTAACGGGACAGCCAGATTGAGCACAGGCCTGGAGGGAAGGCCCTGCCGTGAGGTGCAGAAGCGGAGCCGCGCAGCAGTTTCCATGAGGCCGTAGCCTCTGCTCTGCGTGTCTTTAACGGCAGTAGAGTTTCCTGGACACCTGGGAGGCTCGCGGGGGCACCCTGTTCCAGGCTGGAACACGGAGTACTCCCAGGCACCCCTGGGTCTGCTGAGCAACGTCCAGGCACGGAGCCCTTTGGAGCCGCTCTCTATACGCCGAGTGTAGGGAAACGCCCTGCACTCTCTCCTGGAGCAGATTCGATTCCCCACCAAACCCACACTTTCACGAACAGACTTCTGGCACGTCTCACATGCCTTTGAGGTCTTACGCCTTGCCCTAGCCTGAGCTGCCCTGAGAGACCCCTCGGCCTCGCATTCCATCTAGGACCTCCTGCCTGAAATCACCCTGCCTCCAAGCGAAAGTCGGCTTGCGTTCTTACTGCGATTTAAGCCCTGTGCTTCCTGTGGCCCTGCAGGCTTTGGAATAGCCACAGGCCCCAGAGGCGTAACTAGGCAGGGCATTCCTTGGTTGAGGCAGTTCACTTGACCCAGAACACCCTGCTTCGGGGAGTTGGTTCAGGGAAGCAAACGCAGGGTAACATGTGTCTCTTTGGACTGGTTAGAAACCACAGGGAGGTAAGCTGAGTGTGCGCGTGGAAACGGGAGCCTGCTGGAACTATCCTTGCTTTCCCACTTGGAAGGCTGCATTCATGCTGCCTTGAAGCTGCCTGACGTCCCCTGCTGTTGACAGGCCTGGAAACCCGGTCGAAATGCTTCTGGGAAGAAAATGAGTTTGCTCCGTCTCAACCCGGTGCTTCCATGGCCACGGTGGTGGTTAGCCTGACAAGCTCCAGAGCGAAAGGGAAACTCAACGTGAGAATTTGCCTCCAGTTTAGGTCCTGCGTAGCCGGGTAGGAAGGGCGGCATGCAGTAGTTTCCATGAGTTCGTAGTCCCCGTTCGGGTTTATTTTAACGAAATTACCCATTTGAGGACTCCTAGGCCCCTCGGGCGTGCATCCATTTCCCTCCAAGGTCACTGAGGACCTCCAGACACCCCCCACGCCGTGGTCCCGCTGAGCAACATCGAGGCCCATTGCTCTGCCCCTCGGAGGCCCTGTGTGCGTGCCGAGTGATGGGCAACACTCTGCACGTTCCTTGAGGAGAGCTACATTTCCAGAGCCCTCAAACAGCCTCAGGACCAGATTTCTGGTGAGTCCGAAGCTCCCAGGAAATATTTGTCGTCGCCCTTGTGAGAGCTGCCGTGAGAAAACACTCTGCTTTGCCTCCTTCGCGGGCCTCGTACCTGAAGGCACTCTGCTCGAGGAGAACGTCAGCATCTCGCAATGCTGAGTCGCTAACGGGACAGCCAGATTGAGCACAGGCCTGGAGGGAAGGCCCTGACGTGAGGTGCAGAAGCGGAGCCGCGCAGCAGTTTCCATGAGGCCGTAGCCTCTGCTCTGCGTGTCTTTAACGGCAGTAGAGTTTCCTGGACACCTGGGAGGCTCGCGGGGGCACCCTGTTCCAGGCTGGAACACGGAGTACTCCCAGGCACCCCTGGGTCTGCTGAGCAACGTCCAGGCACGGAGCCCTTTGGAGCCGCTCTCTATACGCCGAGTGTAGGGAAACGCCCTGCACTCTCTCCTGGAGCAGATTCGATTCCCCACCAAACCCACACTTTCACGAACAGACTTCTGGCACGTCTCACATGCCTTTGAGGTCTTACGCCCTGCCCTAGCCTGAGCTGCCCTGAGAGACCCCTCGGCCTCGCATTGCATCTAGGACCTCCTGCCTGAAATCACCCTGCCTCCAAGCGAAAGTCGCCTTGCGTTCTTACTGCGATTTAAGCCCTGTGCTTCCTGTGGCCCTGCAGGCTTTGGAATAGCCACAGGCCCCAGAGGCGTAACTAGGCAGGGCATTCCTTGGTTGAGGCAGTTCACTTAACCTAGAACACCCTGCTTCGGGGAGTTGGTTCAGGGAAGCAAACGCAGGGTAACATGTGTCTCTTTGGACTGGTTAGAAACCACAGGGAGGTAAGCTGAGTGTGCGCGAGGAAACGGGAGCCTGCTGGAACTATCCTTGCTTTCCCACTTGGAAGGCTGCATTCATGCTGCCTTGAAGCTGCCTGACGTCCCCTGCTGTTGACAGGCCTGGAAACCCGGTCGAAATGCTTCTGGGAAGAAAATGAGTTTGCTCCGTCTCAACCCGGTGCTTCCATGGCCGCGGTGGTGGTTAGCCTGACAAGCTCCAGAGCGAAAGGGAAACTCAACGTGAGAATTTGCCTCCAGTTTAGGTCCTGCGTAGCCGGGCAGGAAGGGCGGCATGCAGCAGTTTCCATGAGTTCGTAGTCCCCGTTCGGGTTTATTTTAACGAAATTACCCATTTGAGGACTCCTAGGCCCCTCGGGCGTGCATCCATTTCCCTCCAAGGTCACTGAGGACCTCCAGACACCCCCCACGCCGTGGTCCCGCTGAGCAACATCGAGGCCCATTGCTCTGCCCCTCGGAGGCCCTGTGTGCGTGCCGAGTGATGGGCAACACTCTGCACGTTCCTTGAGGAGAGCTACATTTCCAGAGCCCTCAAACAGCCTCAGGACCAGATTTCTGGTGAGTCCGAAGCTCCCAGGAAATATTTGTCGTCGCCCTTGTGAGAGCTGCCGTGAGAAAACACTCTGCTTTGCCTCCTTCGCGGGCCTCGTACCTGAAGGCACTCTGCTCGAGGAGAACGTCAGCATCTCGCAATGCTGAGTCGCTAACGGGACAGCCAGATTGAGCACAGGCCTGGAGGGAAGGCCCTGACGTGAGGTGCAGAAGCGGAGCCGCGCAGCAGTTTCCATGAGGCCGTAGCCTCTGCTCTGCGTGTCTTTAACGGCAGTAGAGTTTCCTGGACACCTGGGAGGCTCGCGGGGGCACCCTGTTCCAGGCTGGAACACGGAGTACTCCCAGGCACCCCTGGGTCTGCTGAGCAACGTCCAGGCACGGAGCCCTTTGGAGCCGCTCTCTATACGCCGAGTGTAGGGAAACGCCCTGCACTCTCTCCTGGAGCAGATTCGATTCCCCACCAAACCCACACTTTCACGAACAGACTTCTGGCACGTCTCACATGCCTTTGAGGTCTTACGCCCTGCCCTAGCCTGAGCTGCCCTGAGAGACCCCTCGGCCTCGCATTGCATCTAGGACCTCCTGCCTGAAATCACCCTGCCTCCAAGCGAAAGTCGCCTTGCGTTCTTACTGCGATTTAAGCCCTGTGCTTCCTGTGGCCCTGCAGGCTTTGGAATAGCCACAGGCCCCAGAGGCGTAACTAGGCAGGGCATTCCTTGGTTGAGGCAGTTCACTTGACCCAGAACACCCTGCTTCGGGGAGTTGGTTCAGGGAAGCAAACGCAGGGTAACATGTGTCTCTTTGGACTGGTTAGAAACCACAGGGAGGTAAGCTGAGTGTGCGCGTGGAAACGGGAGCCTGCTGGAACTATCCTTGCTTTCCCACTTGGAAGGCTGCATTCATGCTGCCTTGAAGCTGCCTGACGTCCCCTGCTGTTGACAGGCCTGGAAACCCGGTCGAAATGCTTCTGGGAAGAAAATGAGTTTGCTCCGTCTCAACCCGGTGCTTCCATGGCCGCGGTGGTGGTTAGCCTGACAAGCTCCAGAGCGAAAGGGAAACTCAACGTGAGAATTTGCCTCCAGTTTAGGTCCTGCGTAGCCGGGTAGGAAGGGCGGCATGCAGCAGTTTCCATGAGTTCGTAGTCCCCGTTCGGGTTTATTTTAACGAAATTACCCATTTGAGGACTCCTAGGCCCCTCGGGCGTGCATCCATTTCCCTCCAAGGTCACTGAGGACCTCCAGACACCCCCCACGCCGTGGTCCCGCTGAGCAACATCGAGGCCCATTGCTCTGCCCCTCGGAGGCCCTGTGTGCGTGCCGAGTGATGGGCAACACTCTGCACGTTCCTTGAGGAGAGCTACATTTCCAGAGCCCTCAAACAGCCTCAGGACCAGATTTCTGGTGAGTCCGAAGCTCCCAGGAAATATTTGTCGTCGCCCTTGTGAGAGCTGCCGTGAGAAAACACTCTGCTTTGCCTCCTTCGCGGGCCTCGTACCTGAAGGCACTCTGCTCGAGGAGAACGTCAGCATCTCGCAATGCTGAGTCGCTAACGGGACAGCCAGATTGAGCACAGGCCTGGAGGGAAGGCCCTGACGTGAGGTGCAGAAGCGGAGCCGCGCAGCAGTTTCCATGAGGCCGTAGCCTCTGCTCTGCGTGTCTTTAACGGCAGTAGAGTTTCCTGGACACCTGGGAGGCTCGCGGGGGCACCCTGTTCCAGGCTGGAACACGGAGTACTCCCAGGCACCCCTGGGTCTGCTGAGCAACGTCCAGGCACGGAGCCCTTTGGAGCCGCTCTCTATACGCCGAGTGTAGGGAAACGCCCTGCACTCTCTCCTGGAGCAGATTCGATTCCCCACCAAACCCACACTTTCACGAACAGACTTCTGGCACGTCTCACATGCCTTTGAGGTCTTACGCCCTGCCCTAGCCTGAGCTGCCCTGAGAGACCCCTCGGCCTCGCATTGCATCTAGGACCTCCTGCCTGAAATCACCCTGCCTCCAAGCGAAAGTCGCCTTGCGTTCTTACTGCGATTTAAGCCCTGTGCTTCCTGTGGCCCTGCAGGCTTTGGAATAGCCACAGGCCCCAGAGGCGTAACTAGGCAGGGCATTCCTTGGTTGAGGCAGTTCACTTAACCCAGAACACCCTGCTTCGGGGAGTTGGTTCAGGGAAGCAAACGCAGGGTAACATGTGTCTCTTTGGACTGGTTAGAAACCACAGGGAGGTAAGCTGAGTGTGCGCGAGGAAACGGGAGCCTGCTGGAACTATCCTTGCTTTCCCACTTGGAAGGCTGCATTCATGCTGCCTTGAAGCTGCCTGACGTCCCCTGCTGTTGACAGGCCTGGAAACCCGGTCGAAATGCTTCTGGGAAGAAAATGAGTTTGCTCCGTCTCAACCCGGTGCTTCCATGGCCGCGGTGGTGGTTAGCCTGACAAGCTCCAGAGCGAAAGGGAAACTCAACGTGAGAATTTGCCTCCAGTTTAGGTCCTGCGTAGCCGGGCAGGAAGGGCGGCATGCAGCAGTTTCCATGAGTTCGTAGTCCCCGTTCGGGTTTATTTTAACGAAATTACCCATTTGAGGACTCCTAGGCCCCTCGGGCGTGCATCCATTTCCCTCCAAGGTCACTGAGGACCTCCAGACACCCCCCACGCCGTGGTCCCGCTGAGCAACATCGAGGCCCATTGCTCTGCCCCTCGGAGGCCCTGTGTGCGTGCCGAGTGATGGGCAACACTCTGCACGTTCCTTGAGGAGAGCTACATTTCCAGAGCCCTCAAACAGCCTCAGGACCAGATTTCTGGTGAGTCCGAAGCTCCCAGGAAATATTTGTCGTCGCCCTTGTGAGAGCTGCCGTGAGAAAACACTCTGCTTTGCCTCCTTCGCGGGCCTCGTACCTGAAGGCACTCTGCTCGAGGAGAACGTCAGCATCTCGCAATGCTGAGTCGCTAACGGGACAGCCAGATTGAGCACAGGCCTGGAGGGAAGACCCTGACGTGAGGTGCAGAAGCGGAGCCGCGCAGCAGTTTCCATGAGGCCGTAGCCTCTGCTCTGCGTGTCTTTAACGGCAGTAGAGTTTCCTGGACACCTGGGAGGCTCGCGGGGGCACCCTGTTCCAGGCTGGAACACGGAGTACTCCCAGGCACCCCTGGGTCTGCTGAGCAACGTCCAGGCACGGAGCCCTTTGGAGCCGCTCTCTATACGCCGAGTGTAGGGAAACGCCCTGCACTCTCTCCTGGAGCAGATTCGATTCCCCACCAAACCCACACTTTCACGAACAGACTTCTGGCACGTCTCACATGCCTTTGAGGTCTTACGCCTCGCCCTAGCCTGAGCTGCCCTGAGAGACCCCTCGGCCTCGCATTGCATCTAGGACCTCCTGCCTGAAATCACCCTGCCTCCAAGCGAAAGTCGCCTTGCGTTCTTACTGCGATTTAAGCCCTGTGCTTCCTGTGGCCCTGCAGGCTTTGGAATAGCCACAGGCCCCAGAGGCGTAACTAGGCAGGGCATTCCTTGGTTGAGGCAGTTCACTTGACCCAGAACACCCTGCTTCGGGGAGTTGGTTCAGGGAAGCAAACGCAGGGTAACATGTGTCTCTTTGGACTGGTTAGAAACCACAGGGAGGTAAGCTGAGTGTGCGCGTGGAAACGGGAGCCTGCTGGAACTATCCTTGCTTTCCCACTTGGAAGGCTGCATTCATGCTGCCTTGAAGCTGCCTGACGTCCCCTGCTGTTGACAGGCCTGGAAACCCGGTCGAAATGCTTCTGGGAAGAAAATGAGTTTGCTCCGTCTCAACCCGGTGCTTCCATGGCCGCGGTGGTGGTTAGCCTGACAAGCTCCAGAGCGAAAGGGAAACTCAACGTGAGAATTTGCCTCCAGTTTAGGTCCTGCGTAGCCGGGTAGGAAGGGCGGCATGCAGCAGTTTCCATGAGTTCGTAGTCCCCGTTCGGGTTTATTTTAACGAAATTACCCATTTGAGGACTCCTAGGCCCCTCGGGCGTGCATCCATTTCCCTCCAAGGTCACTGAGGACCTCCAGACACCCCCCACGCCGTGGTCCCGCTGAGCAACATCGAGGCCCATTGCTCTGCCCCTCGGAGGCCCTGTGTGCGTGCCGAGTGATGGGCAACACTCTGCACGTTCCTTGAGGAGAGCTACATTTCCAGAGCCCTCAAACAGCCTCAGGACCAGATTTCTGGTGAGTCCGAAGCTCCCAGGAAATATTTGTCGTCGCCCTTGTGAGAGCTGCCGTGAGAAAACACTCTGCTTTGCCTCCTTCGCGGGCCTCGTACCTGAAGGCACTCTGCTCGAGGAGAACGTCAGCATCTCGCAATGCTGAGTCGCTAACGGGACAGCCAGATTGAGCACAGGCCTGGAGGGAAGGCCCTGACGTGAGGTGCAGAAGCGGAGCCGCGCAGCAGTTTCCATGAGGCCGTAGCCTCTGCTCTGCGTGTCTTTAACGGCAGTAGAGTTTCCTGGACACCTGGGAGGCTCGCGGGGGCACCCTGTTCCAGGCTGGAACACGGAGTACTCCCAGGCACCCCTGGGTCTGCTGAGCAACGTCCAGGCACGGAGCCCTTTGGAGCCGCTCTCTATACGCCGAGTGTAGGGAAACGCCCTGCACTCTCTCCTGGAGCAGATTCGATTCCCCACCAAACCCACACTTTCACGAACAGACTTCTGGCACGTCTCACATGCCTTTGAGGTCTTACGCCCTGCCCTAGCCTGAGCTGCCCTGAGAGACCCCTCGGCCTCGCATTGCATCTAGGACCTCCTGCCTGAAATCACCCTGCCTCCAAGCGAAAGTCGCCTTGCGTTCTTACTGCGATTTAAGCCCTGTGCTTCCTGTGGCCCTGCAGGCTTTGGAATAGCCACAGGCCCCAGAGGCGTAACTAGGCAGGGCATTCCTTGGTTGAGGCAGTTCACTTAACCCAGAACACCCTGCTTCGGGGAGTTGGTTCAGGGAAGCAAACGCAGGGTAACATGTGTCTCTTTGGACTGGTTAGAAACCACAGGGAGGTAAGCTGAGTGTGCGCGAGGAAACGGGAGCCTGCTGGAACTATCCTTGCTTTCCCACTTGGAAGGCTGCATTCATGCTGCCTTGAAGCTGCCTGACGTCCCCTGCTGTTGACAGGCCTGGAAACCCGGTCGAAATGCTTCTGGGAAGAAAATGAGTTTGCTCCGTCTCAACCCGGTGCTTCCATGGCCGCGGTGGTGGTTAGCCTGACAAGCTCCAGAGCGAAAGGGAAACTCAACGTGAGAATTTGCCTCCAGTTTAGGTCCTGCGTAGCCGGGCAGGAAGGGCGGCATGCAGCAGTTTCCATGAGTTCGTAGTCCCCGTTCGGGTTTATTTTAACGAAATTACCCATTTGAGGACTCCTAGGCCCCTCGGGCGTGCATCCATTTCCCTCCAAGGTCACTGAGGACCTCCAGACACCCCCCACGCCGTGGTCCCGCTGAGCAACATCGAGGCCCATTGCTCTGCCCCTCGGAGGCCCTGTGTGCGTGCCGAGTGATGGGCAACACTCTGCACGTTCCTTGAGGAGAGCTACATTTCCAGAGCCCTCAAACAGCCTCAGGACCAGATTTCTGGTGAGTCCGAAGCTCCCAGGAAATATTTGTCGTCGCCCTTGTGAGAGCTGCCGTGAGAAAACACTCTGCTTTGCCTCCTTCGCGGGCCTCGTACCTGAAGGCACTCTGCTCGAGGAGAACGTCAGCATCTCGCAATGCTGAGTCGCTAACGGGACAGCCAGATTGAGCACAGGCCTGGAGGGAAGGCCCTGACGTGAGGTGCAGAAGCGGAGCCGCGCAGCAGTTTCCATGAGGCCGTAGCCTCTGCTCTGCGTGTCTTTAACGGCAGTAGAGTTTCCTGGACACCTGGGAGGCTCGCGGGGGCACCCTGTTCCAGGCTGGAACACGGAGTACTCCCAGGCACCCCTGGGTCTGCTGAGCAACGTCCAGGCCCGGAGCCCTTTGGAGCCGCTCTCTATACGCCGAGTGTAGGGAAACGCCCTGCACTCTCTCCTGGAGCAGATTCGATTCCCCACCAAACCCACACTTTCACGAACAGACTTCTGGCACGTCTCACATGCCTTTGAGGTCTTACGCCTTGCCCTAGCCTGAGCTGCCCTGAGAGACCCCTCGGCCTCGCATTGCATCTAGGACCTCCTGCCTGAAATCACCCTGCCTCCAAGCGAAAGTCGCCTTGCGTTCTTACTGCGATTTAAGCCCTGTGCTTCCTGTGGCCCTGCAGGCTTTGGAATAGCCACAGGCCCCAGAGGCGTAACTAGGCAGGGCATTCCTTGGTTGAGGCAGTTCACTTGACCCAGAACACCCTGCTTCGGGGAGTTGGTTCAGGGAAGCAAACGCAGGGTAACATGTGTCTCTTTGGACTGGTTAGAAACCACAGGGAGGTAAGCTGAGTGTGCGCGTGGAAACGGGAGCCTGCTGGAACTATCCTTGCTTTCCCACTTGGAAGGCTGCATTCATGCTGCCTTGAAGCTGCCTGACGTCCCCTGCTGTTGACAGGCCTGGAAACCCGGTCGAAATGCTTCTGGGAAGAAAATGAGTTTGCTCCGTCTCAACCCGGTGCTTCCATGGCCGCGGTGGTGGTTAGCCTGACAAGCTCCAGAGCGAAAGGGAAACTCAACGTGAGAATTTGCCTCCAGTTTAGGTCCTGCGTAGCCGGGTAGGAAGGGCGGCATGCAGCAGTTTCCATGAGTTCGTAGTCCCCGTTCGGGTTTATTTTAACGAAATTACCCATTTGAGGACTCCTAGGCCCCTCGGGCGTGCATCCATTTCCCTCCAAGGTCACTGAGGACCTCCAGACACCCCCCACGCCGTGGTCCCGCTGAGCAACATCGAGGCCCATTGCTCTGCCCCTCGGAGGCCCTGTGTGCGTGCCGAGTGATGGGCAACACTCTGCACGTTCCTTGAGGAGAGCTACATTTCCAGAGCCCTCAAACAGCCTCAGGACCAGATTTCTGGTGAGTCCGAAGCTCCCAGGAAATATTTGTCGTCGCCCTTGTGAGAGCTGCCGTGAGAAAACACTCTGCTTTGCCTCCTTCGCGGGCCTCGTACCTGAAGGCACTCTGCTCGAGGAGAACGTCAGCATCTCGCAATGCTGAGTCGCTAACGGGACAGCCAGATTGAGCACAGGCCTGGAGGGAAGACCCTGACGTGAGGTGCAGAAGCGGAGCCGCGCAGCAGTTTCCATGAGGCCGTAGCCTCTGCTCTGCGTGTCTTTAACGGCAGTAGAGTTTCCTGGACACCTGGGAGGCTCGCGGGGGCACCCTGTTCCAGGCTGGAACACGGAGTACTCCCAGGCACCCCTGGGTCTGCTGAGCAACGTCCAGGCCCGGAGCCCTTTGGAGCCGCTCTCTATACGCCGAGTGTAGGGAAACGCCCTGCACTCTCTCCTGGAGCAGATTCGATTCCCCACCAAACCCACACTTTCACGAACAGACTTCTGGCACGTCTCACATGCCTTTGAGGTCTTACGCCTTGCCCTAGCCTGAGCTGCCCTGAGAGACCCCTCGGCCTCGCATTGCATCTAGGACCTCCTGCCTGAAATCACCCTGCCTCCAAGCGAAAGTCGCCTTGCGTTCTTACTGCGATTTAAGCCCTGTGCTTCCTGTGGCCCTGCAGGCTTTGGAATAGCCACAGGCCCCAGAGGCGTAACTAGGCAGGGCATTCCTTGGTTGAGGCAGTTCACTTGACCCAGAACACCCTGCTTCGGGGAGTTGGTTCAGGGAAGCAAACGCAGGGTAACATGTGTCTCTTTGGACTGGTTAGAAACCACAGGGAGGTAAGCTGAGTGTGCGCGAGGAAACGGGAGCCTGCTGGAACTATCCTTGCTTTCCCACTTGGAAGGCTGCATTCATGCTGCCTTGAAGCTGCCTGACGTCCCCTGCTGTTGACAGGCCTGGAAACCCGGTCGAAATGCTTCTGGGAAGAAGATGAGTTTGCTCCGTCTCAACCCGGTGCTTCCATGGCCGCGGTGGTGGTTAGCCTGACAAGCTCCAGAGCGAAAGGGAAACTCAACGTGAGAATTTGCCTCCAGTTTAGGTCCTGCGTAGCCGGGTAGGAAGGGCGGCATGCAGCAGTTTCCATGAGTTCGTAGTCCCCGTTCGGGTTTATTTTAACGAAATTACCCATTTGAGGACTCCTAGGCCCCTCGGGCGTGCATCCATTTCCCTCCAAGGTCACTGAGGACCTCCAGACACCCCCCACGCCGTGGTCCCGCTGAGCAACATCGAGGCCCATTGCTCTGCCCCTCGGAGGCCCTGTGTGCGTGCCGAGTGATGGGCAACACTCTGCACGTTCCTTGAGGAGAGCTACATTTCCAGAGCCCTCAAACAGCCTCAGGACCAGATTTCTGGTGAGTCCGAAGCTCCCAGGAAATATTTGTCGTCGCCCTTGTGAGAGCTGCCGTGAGAAAACACTCTGCTTTGCCTCCTTCGCGGGCCTCGTACCTGAAGGCACTCTGCTCGAGGAGAACGTCAGCATCTCGCAATGCTGAGTCGCTAACGGGACAGCCAGATTGAGCACAGGCCTGGAGGGAAGGCCCTGACGTGAGGTGCAGAAGCGGAGCCGCGCAGCAGTTTCCATGAGGCCGTAGCCTCTGCTCTGCGTGTCTTTAACGGCAGTAGAGTTTCCTGGACACCTGGGAGGCTCGCGGGGGCACCCTGTTCCAGGCTGGAACACGGAGTACTCCCAGGCACCCCTGGGTCTGCTGAGCAACGTCCAGGCACGGAGCCCTTTGGAGCCGCTCTCTATACGCCGAGTGTAGGGAAACGCCCTGCACTCTCTCCTGGAGCAGATTCGATTCCCCACCAAACCCACACTTTCACGAACAGACTTCTGGCACGTCTCACATGCCTTTGAGGTCTTACGCCCTGCCCTAGCCTGAGCTGCCCTGAGAGACCCCTCGGCCTCGCAT
This sequence comes from Orcinus orca, assembly GCF_937001465.1. Classification (NCBI taxonomy): domain Eukaryota; kingdom Metazoa; phylum Chordata; class Mammalia; order Artiodactyla; family Delphinidae; genus Orcinus; species Orcinus orca. The sequence goes on along the minus strand of NW_026044069.1, from coordinate 369,690 downwards.
TGCATCTAGGACCTCCTGCCTGAAATCACCCTGCCTCCAAGCGAAAGTCGCCTTGCGTTCTTACTGCGATTTAAGCCCTGTGCTTCCTGTGGCCCTGCAGGCTTTGGAATAGCCACAGGCCCCAGAGGCGTAACTAGGCAGGGCATTCCTTGGTTGAGGCAGTTCACTTGACCCAGAACACCCTGCTTCGGGGAGTTGGTTCAGGGAAGCAAACGCAGGGTAACATGTGTCTCTTTGGACTGGTTAGAAACCACAGGGAGGTAAGCTGAGTGTGCGCGTGGAAACGGGAGCCTGCTGGAACTATCCTTGCTTTCCCACTTGGAAGGCTGCATTCATGCTGCCTTGAAGCTGCCTGACGTCCCCTGCTGTTGACAGGCCTGGAAACCCGGTCGAAATGCTTCTGGGAAGAAAATGAGTTTGCTCCGTCTCAACCCGGTGCTTCCGTGGCCGCGGTGGTGGTTAGCCTGACAAGCTCCAGAGCGAAAGGGAAACTCAACGTGAGAATTTGCCTCCAGTTTAGGTCCTGCGTAGCCGGGTAGGAAGGGCGGCATGCAGCAGTTTCCATGAGTTCGTAGTCCCCGTTCGGGTTTATTTTAACGAAATTACCCATTTGAGGACTCCTAGGCCCCTCGGGCGTGCATCCATTTCCCTCCAAGGTCACTGAGGACCTCCAGACACCCCCCACGCCGTGGTCCCGCTGAGCAACATCGAGGCCCATTGCTCTGCCCCTCGGAGGCCCTGTGTGCGTGCCGAGTGATGGGCAACACTCTGCACGTTCCTTGAGGAGAGCTACATTTCCAGAGCCCTCAAACAGCCTCAGGACCAGATTTCTGGTGAGTCCGAAGCTCCCAGGAAATATTTGTCGTCGCCCTTGTGAGAGCTGCCGTGAGAAAACACTCTGCTTTGCCTCCTTCGCGGGCCTCGTACCTGAAGGCACTCTGCTCGAGGAGAACGTCAGCATCTCGCAATGCTGAGTCGCTAACGGGACAGCCAGATTGAGCACAGGCCTGGAGGGAAGGCCCTGACGTGAGGTGCAGAAGCGGAGCCGCGCAGCAGTTTCCATGAGGCCGTAGCCTCTGCTCTGCGTGTCTTTAACGGCAGTAGAGTTTCCTGGACACCTGGGAGGCTCGCGGGGGCACCCTCTTCCAGGCTGGAACACGGAGTACTCCCAGGCACCCCTGGGTCTGCTGAGCAACGTCCAGGCACGGAGCCCTTTGGAGCCGCTCTCTATACGCCGAGTGTAGGGAAACGCCCTGCACTCTCTCCTGGAGCAGATTCGATTCCCCACCAAACCCACACTTTCACGAACAGACTTCTGGCACGTCTCACATGCCTTTGAGGTCTTACGCCTCGCCCTAGCCTGAGCTGCCCTGAGAGACCCCTCGGCCTCGCATTCCATCTAGGACCTCCTGCCTGAAATCACCCTGCCTCCAAGCGAAAGTCGGCTTGCGTTCTTACTGCGATTTAAGCCCTGTGCTTCCTGTGGCCCTGCAGGCTTTGGAATAGCCACAGGCCCCAGAGGCGTAACTAGGCAGGGCATTCCTTGGTTGAGGCAGTTCACTTGACCCAGAACACCCTGCTTCGGGGAGTTGGTTCAGGGAAGCAAACGCAGGGTAACATGTGTCTCTTTGGACTGGTTAGAAACCACAGGGAGGTAAGCTGAGTGTGCGCGTGGAAACGGGAGCCTGCTGGAACTATCCTTGCTTTCCCACTTGGAAGGCTGCATTCATGCTGCCTTGAAGCTGCCTGACGTCCCCTGCTGTTGACAGGCCTGGAAACCCGGTCGAAATGCTTCTGGGAAGAAAATGAGTTTGCTCCGTCTCAACCCGGTGCTTCCATGGCCGCGGTGGTGGTTAGCCTGACAAGCTCCAGAGCGAAAGGGAAACTCAACGTGAGAATTTGCCCCCAGTTTAGGCCCTGCGTAGCCGGGCAGGAAGGGCGGCATGCAGCAGTTTCCATGAGTTCGTAGTCCCCGTTCGGGTTTATTTTAACGAAATTACCCATTTGAGGACTCCTAGGCCCCTCGGGCGTGCATCCATTTCCCTCCAAGGTCACTGAGGACCTCCAGACACCCCCCACGCCGTGGTCCCGCTGAGCAACATCGAGGCCCATTGCTCTGCCCCTCGGAGGCCCTGTGTGCGTGCCGAGTGATGGGCAACACTCTGCACGTTCCTTGAGGAGAGCTACATTTCCAGAGCCCTCAAACAGCCTCAGGACCAGATTTCTGGTGAGTCCGAAGCTCCCAGGAAATATTTGTCGTCGCCCTTGTGAGAGCTGCCGTGAGAAAACACTCTGCTTTGCCTCCTTCGCGGGCCTCGTACCTGAAGGCACTCTGCTCGAGGAGAACGTCAGCATCTCGCAATGCTGAGTCGCTAACGGGACAGCCAGATTGAGCACAGGCCTGGAGGGAAGGCCCTGACGTGAGGTGCAGAAGCGGAGCCGCGCAGCAGTTTCCATGAGGCCGTAGCCTCTGCTCTGCGTGTCTTTAACGGCAGTAGAGTTTCCTGGACACCTGGGAGGCTCGCGGGGGCACCCTCTTCCAGGCTGGAACACGGAGTACTCCCAGGCACCCCTGGGTCTGCTGAGCAACGTCCAGGCACGGAGCCCTTTGGAGCCGCTCTCTATACGCCGAGTGTAGGGAAACGCCCTGCACTCTCTCCTGGAGCAGATTCGATTCCCCACCAAACCCACACTTTCACGAACAGACTTCTGGCACGTCTCACATGCCTTTGAGGTCTTACGCCCTGCCCTAGCCTGAGCTGCCCTGAGAGACCCCTCGGCCTCGCATTGCATCTAGGACCTCCTGCCTGAAATCACCCTGCCTCCAAGCGAAAGTCGCCTTGCGTTCTTACTGCGATTTAAGCCCTGTGCTTCCTGTGGCCCTGCAGGCTTTGGAATAGCCACAGGCCCCAGAGGCGTAACTAGGCAGGGCATTCCTTGGTTGAGGCAGTTCACTTAACCCAGAACACCCTGCTTCGGGGAGTTGGTTCAGGGAAGCAAACGCAGGGTAACATGTGTCTCTTTGGACTGGTTAGAAACCACAGGGAGGTAAGCTGAGTGTGCGCGAGGAAACGGGAGCCTGCTGGAACTATCCTTGCTTTCCCACTTGGAAGGCTGCATTCATGCTGCCTTGAAGCTGCCTGACGTCCCCTGCTGTTGACAGGCCTGGAAACCCGGTCGAAATGCTTCTGGGAAGAAAATGAGTTTGCTCCGTCTCAACCCGGTGCTTCCATGGCCGCGGTGGTGGTTAGCCTGACAAGCTCCAGAGCGAAAGGGAAACTCAACGTGAGAATTTGCCTCCAGTTTAGGTCCTGCGTAGCCGGGTAGGAAGGGCGGCATGCAGCAGTTTCCATGAGTTCGTAGTCCCCGTTCGGGTTTATTTTAACGAAATTACCCATTTGAGGACTCCTAGGCCCCTCGGGCGTGCATCCATTTCCCTCCAAGGTCACTGAGGACCTCCAGACACCCCCCACGCCGTGGTCCCGCTGAGCAACATCGAGGCCCATTGCTCTGCCCCTCGGAGGCCCTGTGTGCGTGCCGAGTGATGGGCAACACTCTGCACGTTCCTTGAGGAGAGCTACATTTCCAGAGCCCTCAAACAGCCTCAGGACCAGATTTCTGGTGAGTCCGAAGCTCCCAGGAAATATTTGTCGTCGCCCTTGTGAGAGCTGCCGTGAGAAAACACTCTGCTTTGCCTCCTTCGCGGGCCTCGTACCTGAAGGCACTCTGCTCGAGGAGAACGTCAGCATCTCGCAATGCTGAGTCGCTAACGGGACAGCCAGATTGAGCACAGGCCTGGAGGGAAGGCCCTGACGTGAGGTGCAGAAGCGGAGCCGCGCAGCAGTTTCCATGAGGCCGTAGCCTCTGCTCTGCGTGTCTTTAACGGCAGTAGAGTTTCCTGGACACCTGGGAGGCTCGCGGGGGCACCCTGTTCCAGGCTGGAACACGGAGTACTCCCAGGCACCCCTGGGTCTGCTGAGCAACGTCCAGGCACGGAGCCCTTTGGAGCCGCTCTCTATACGCCGAGTGTAGGGAAACGCCCTGCACTCTCTCCTGGAGCAGATTCGATTCCCCACCAAACCCACACTTTCACGAACAGACTTCTGGCACGTCTCACATGCCTTTGAGGTCTTACGCCTCGCCCTAGCCTGAGCTGCCCTGAGAGACCCCTCGGCCTCGCATTGCATCTAGGACCTCCTGCCTGAAATCACCCTGCCTCCAAGCGAAAGTCGGCTTGCGTTCTTACTGCGATTTAAGCCCTGTGCTTCCTGTGGCCCTGCAGGCTTTGGAATAGCCACAGGCCCCAGAGGCGTAACTAGGCAGGGCATTCCTTGGTTGAGGCAGTTCACTTGACCCAGAACACCCTGCTTCGGGGAGTTGGTTCAGGGAAGCAAACGCAGGGTAACATGTGTCTCTTTGGACTGGTTAGAAACCACAGGGAGGTAAGCTGAGTGTGCGCGTGGAAACGGGAGCCTGCTGGAACTATCCTTGCTTTCCCACTTGGAAGGCTGCATTCATGCTGCCTTGAAGCTGCCTGACGTCCCCTGCTGTTGACAGGCCTGGAAACCCGGTCGAAATGCTTCTGGGAAGAAAATGAGTTTGCTCCGTCTCAACCCGGTGCTTCCATGGCCGCGGTGGTGGTTAGCCTGACAAGCTCCAGAGCGAAAGGGAAACTCAACGTGAGAATTTGCCTCCAGTTTAGGTCCTGCGTAGCCGGGTAGGAAGGGCGGCATGCAGCAGTTTCCATGAGTTCGTAGTCCCCGTTCGGGTTTATTTTAACGAAATTACCCATTTGAGGACTCCTAGGCCCCTCGGGCGTGCATCCATTTCCCTCCAAGGTCACTGAGGACCTCCAGACACCCCCCACGCCGTGGTCCCGCTGAGCAACATCGAGGCCCAGTGCTCTGCCCCTCGGAGGCCCTGTGTGCGTGCCGAGTGATGGGCAACACTCTGCACGTTCCTTGAGGAGAGCTACATTTCCAGAGCCCTCAAACAGCCTCAGGACCAGATTTCTGGTGAGTCCGAAGCTCCCAGGAAATATTTGTCGTCGCCCTTGTGAGAGCTGCCGTGAGAAAACACTCTGCTTTGCCTCCTTCGCGGGCCTCGTACCTGAAGGCACTCTGCTCGAGGAGAACGTCAGCATCTCGCAATGCTGAGTCGCTAACGGGACAGCCAGATTGAGCACAGGCCTGGAGGGAAGGCCCTGACGTGAGGTGCAGAAGCGGAGCCGCGCAGCAGTTTCCATGAGGCCGTAGCCTCTGCTCTGCGTGTCTTTAACGGCAGTAGAGTTTCCTGGACACCTGGGAGGCTCGCGGGGGCACCCTCTTCCAGGCTGGAACACGGAGTACTCCCAGGCACCCCTGGGTCTGCTGAGCAACGTCCAGGCACGGAGCCCTTTGGAGCCGCTCTCTATACGCCGAGTGTAGGGAAACGCCCTGCACTCTCTCCTGGAGCAGATTCGATTCCCCACCAAACCCACACTTTCACGAACAGACTTCTGGCACGTCTCACATGCCTTTGAGGTCTTACGCCCTGCCCTAGCCTGAGCTGCCCTGAGAGACCCCTCGGCCTCGCATTCCATCTAGGACCTCCTGCCTGAAATCACCCTGCCTCCAAGCGAAAGTCGCCTTGCGTTCTTACTGCGATTTAAGCCCTGTGCTTCCTGTGGCCCTGCAGGCTTTGGAATAGCCACAGGCCCCAGAGGCGTAACTAGGCAGGGCATTCCTTGGTTGAGGCAGTTCACTTAACCCAGAACACCCTGCTTCGGGGAGTTGGTTCAGGGAAGCAAACGCAGGGTAACATGTGTCTCTTTGGACTGGTTAGAAACCACAGGGAGGTAAGCTGAGTGTGCGCGAGGAAACGGGAGCCTGCTGGAACTATCCTTGCTTTCCCACTTGGAAGGCTGCATTCATGCTGCCTTGAAGCTGCCTGACGTCCCCTGCTGTTGACAGGCCTGGAAACCCGGTCGAAATGCTTCTGGGAAGAAAATGAGTTTGCTCCGTCTCAACCCGGTGCTTCCATGGCCGCGGTGGTGGTTAGCCTGACAAGCTCCAGAGCGAAAGGGAAACTCAACGTGAGAATTTGCCTCCAGTTTAGGTCCTGCGTAGCCGGGCAGGAAGGGCGGCATGCAGCAGTTTCCATGAGTTCGTAGTCCCCGTTCGGGTTTATTTTAACGAAATTACCCATTTGAGGACTCCTAGGCCCCTCGGGCGTGCATCCATTTCCCTCCAAGGTCACTGAGGACCTCCAGACACCCCCCACGCCGTGGTCCCGCTGAGCAACATCGAGGCCCATTGCTCTGCCCCTCGGAGGCCCTGTGTGCGTGCCGAGTGATGGGCAACACTCTGCACGTTCCTTGAGGAGAGCTACATTTCCAGAGCCCTCAAACAGCCTCAGGACCAGATTTCTGGTGAGCCCGAAGCTCCCAGGAAATATTTGTCGTCGCCCTTGTGAGAGCTGCCGTGAGAAAACACTCTGCTTTGCCTCCTTCGCGGGCCTCGTACCTGAAGGCACTCTGCTCGAGGAGAACGTCAGCATCTCGCAATGCTGAGTCGCTAACGGGACAGCCAGATTGAGCACAGGCCTGGAGGGAAGGCCCTGACGTGAGGTGCAGAAGCGGAGCCGCGCAGCAGTTTCCATGAGGCCGTAGCCTCTGCTCTGCGTGTCTTTAACGGCAGTAGAGTTTCCTGGACACCTGGGAGGCTCGCGGGGGCACCCTCTTCCAGGCTGGAACACGGAGTACTCCCAGGCACCCCTGGGTCTGCTGAGCAACGTCCAGGCACGGAGCCCTTTGGAGCCGCTCTCTATACGCCGAGTGTAGGGAAACGCCCTGCACTCTCTCCTGGAGCAGATTCGATTCCCCACCAAACCCACACTTTCACGAACAGACTTCTGGCACGTCTCACATGCCTTTGAGGTCTTACGCCTTGCCCTAGCCTGAGCTGCCCTGAGAGACCCCTCGGCCTCGCATTGCATCTAGGACCTCCTGCCTGAAATCACCCTGCCTCCAAGCGAAAGTCGCCTTGCGTTCTTACTGCGATTTAAGCCCTGTGCTTCCTGTGGCCCTGCAGGCTTTGGAATAGCCACAGGCCCCAGAGGCGTAACTAGGCAGGGCATTCCTTGGTTGAGGCAGTTCACTTAACCCAGAACACCCTGCTTCGGGGAGTTGGTTCAGGGAAGCAAACGCAGGGTAACATGTGTCTCTTTGGAGTGGTTAGAAACAACAGGGAGGTAAGCTGAGTGTGCGCGTGGAAACGGGAGCCTGCTGGAACTATCCTTGCTTTCCCACTTGGAAGGCTGCATTCATGCTGCCTTGAAGCTGCCTGACGTCCCCTGCTGTTGACAGGCCTGGAAACCCGGTCGAAATGCTTCTGGGAAGAAAATGAGTTTGCTCCGTCTCAACCCGGTGCTTCCATGGCCGCGGTGGTGGTTAGCCTGACAAGCTCCAGAGCGAAAGGGAAACTCAACGTGAGAATTTGCCTCCAGTTTAGGTCCTGCGTAGCCGGGTAGGAAGGGCGGCATGCAGCAGTTTCCATGAGTTCGTAGTCCCCGTTCGGGTTTATTTTAACGAAATTACCCATTTGAGGACTCCTAGGCCCCTCGGCTGTGCATCCATTTCCCTCCAAGGTCACTGAGGACCTCCAGACACCCCCCACGCCGTGGTCCCGCTGAGCAACATCGAGGCCCAGTGCTCTGCCCCTCGGAGGCCCTGTGTGCGTGCCGAGTGATGGGCAACACTCTGCACGTTCCTTGAGGAGAGCTACATTTCCAGAGCCCTCAAACAGCCTCAGGACCAGATTTCTGGTGAGTCCGAAGCTCCCAGGAAATATTTGTCGTCGCCCTTGTGAGAGCTGCCGTGAGAAAACACTCTGCTTTGCCTCCTTCGCGGGCCTCGTACCTGAAGGCACTCTGCTCGAGGAGAACGTCAGCATCTCGCAATGCTGAGTCGCTAACGGGACAGCCAGATTGAGCACAGGCCTGGAGGGAAGGCCCTGACGTGAGGTGCAGAAGCGGAGCCGCGCAGCAGTTTCCATGAGGCCGTAGCCTCTGCTCTGCGTGTCTTTAACGGCAGTAGAGTTTCCTGGACACCTGGGAGGCTCGCGGGGGCACCCTCTTCCAGGCTGGAACACGGAGTACTCCCAGGCACCCCTGGGTCTGCTGAGCAACGTCCAGGCACGGAGCCCTTTGGAGCCGCTCTCTATACGCCGAGTGTAGGGAAACGCCCTGCACTCTCTCCTGGAGCAGATTCGATTCCCCACCAAACCCACACTTTCACGAACAGACTTCTGGCACGTCTCACATGCCTTTGAGGTCTTACGCCCTGCCCTAGCCTGAGCTGCCCTGAGAGACCCCTCGGCCTCGCATTCCATCTAGGACCTCCTGCCTGAAATCACCCTGCCTCCAAGCGAAAGTCGCCTTGCGTTCTTACTGCGATTTAAGCCCTGTGCTTCCTGTGGCCCTGCAGGCTTTGGAATAGCCACAGGCCCCAGAGGCGTAACTAGGCAGGGCATTCCTTGGTTGAGGCAGTTCACTTAACCCAGAACACCCTGCTTCGGGGAGTTGGTTCAGGGAAGCAAACGCAGGGTAACATGTGTCTCTTTGGAGTGGTTAGAAACCACAGGGAGGTAAGCTGAGTGTGCGCGTGGAAACGGGAGCCTGCTGGAACTATCCTTGCTTTCCCACTTGGAAGGCTGCATTCATGCTGCCTTGAAGCTGCCTGACGTCCCCTGCTGTTGACAGGCCTGGAAACCCGGTCGAAATGCTTCTGGGAAGAAAATGAGTTTGCTCCGTCTCAACCCGGTGCTTCCATGGCCGCGGTGGTGGTTAGCCTGACAAGCTCCAGAGCGAAAGGGAAACTCAACGTGAGAATTTGCCTCCAGTTTAGGTCCTGCGTAGCCGGGCAGGAAGGGCGGCATGCAGCAGTTTCCATGAGTTCGTAGTCCCCGTTCGGGTTTATTTTAACGAAATTACCCATTTGAGGACTCCTAGGCCCCTCGGGCGTGCATCCATTTCCCTCCAAGGTCACTGAGGACCTCCAGACACCCCCCACGCCGTGGTCCCGCTGAGCAACATCGAGGCCCATTGCTCTGCCCCTCGGAGGCCCTGTGTGCGTGCCGAGTGATGGGCAACACTCTGCACGTTCCTTGAGGAGAGCTACATTTCCAGAGCCCTCAAACAGCCTCAGGACCAGATTTCTGGTGAGCCCGAAGCTCCCAGGAAATATTTGTCGTCGCCCTTGTGAGAGCTGCCGTGAGAAAACACTCTGCTTTGCCTCCTTCGCGGGCCTCGTACCTGAAGGCACTCTGCTCGAGGAGAACGTCAGCATCTCGCAATGCTGAGTCGCTAACGGGACAGCCAGATTGAGCACAGGCCTGGAGGGAAGGCCCTGACGTGAGGTGCAGAAGCGGAGCCGCGCAGCAGTTTCCATGAGGCCGTAGCCTCTGCTCTGCGTGTCTTTAACGGCAGTAGAGTTTCCTGGACACCTGGGAGGCTCGCGGGGGCACCCTGTTCCAGGCTGGAACACGGAGTACTCCCAGGCACCCCTGGGTCTGCTGAGCAACGTCCAGGCACGGAGCCCTTTGGAGCCGCTCTCTATACGCCGAGTGTAGGGAAACGCCCTGCACTCTCTCCTGGAGCAGATTCGATTCCCCACCAAACCCACACTTTCACGAACAGACTTCTGGCACGTCTCACATGCCTTTGAGGTCTTACGCCTTGCCCTAGCCTGAGCTGCCCTGAGAGACCCCTCGGCCTCGCATTGCATCTAGGACCTCCTGCCTGAAATCACCCTGCCTCCAAGCGAAAGTCGCCTTGCGTTCTTACTGCGATTTAAGCCCTGTGCTTCCTGTGGCCCTGCAGGCTTTGGAATAGCCACAGGCCCCAGAGGCGTAACTAGGCAGGGCATTCCTTGGTTGAGGCAGTTCACTTAACCCAGAACACCCTGCTTCGGGGAGTTGGTTCAGGGAAGCAAACGCAGGGTAACATGTGTCTCTTTGGAGTGGTTAGAAACCACAGGGAGGTAAGCTGAGTGTGCGCGTGGAAACGGGAGCCTGCTGGAACTATCCTTGCTTTCCCACTTGGAAGGCTGCATTCATGCTGCCTTGAAGCTGCCTGACGTCCCCTGCTGTTGACAGGCCTGGAAACCCGGTCGAAATGCTTCTGGGAAGAAAATGAGTTTGCTCCGTCTCAACCCGGTGCTTCCATGGCCGCGGTGGTGGTTAGCCTGACAAGCTCCAGAGCGAAAGGGAAACTCAACGTGAGAATTTGCCTCCAGTTTAGGTCCTGCGTAGCCGGGTAGGAAGGGCGGCATGCAGCAGTTTCCATGAGTTCGTAGTCCCCGTTCGGGTTTATTTTAACGAAATTACCCATTTGAGGACTCCTAGGCCCCTCGGCTGTGCATCCATTTCCCTCCAAGGTCACTGAGGACCTCCAGACACCCCCCACGCCGTGGTCCCGCTGAGCAACATCGAGGCCCAGTGCTCTGCCCCTCGGAGGCCCTGTGTGCGTGCCGAGTGATGGGCAACACTCTGCACGTTCCTTGAGGAGAGCTACATTTCCAGAGCCCTCAAACAGCCTCAGGACCAGATTTCTGGTGAGTCCGAAGCTCCCAGGAAATATTTGTCGTCGCCCTTGTGAGAGCTGCCGTGAGAAAACACTCTGCTTTGCCTCCTTCGCGGGCCTCGTACCTGAAGGCACTCTGCTCGAGGAGAACGTCAGCATCTCGCAATGCTGAGTCGCTAACGGGACAGCCAGATTGAGCACAGGCCTGGAGGGAAGGCCCTGACGTGAGGTGCAGAAGCGGAGCCGCGCAGCAGTTTCCATGAGGCCGTAGCCTCTGCTCTGCGTGTCTTTAACGGCAGTAGAGTTTCCTGGACACCTGGGAGGCTCGCGGGGGCACCCTCTTCCAGGCTGGAACACGGAGTACTCCCAGGCACCCCTGGGTCTGCTGAGCAACGTCCAGGCACGGAGCCCTTTGGAGCCGCTCTCTATACGCCGAGTGTAGGGAAACGCCCTGCACTCTCTCCTGGAGCAGATTCGATTCCCCACCAAACCCACACTTTCACGAACAGACTTCTGGCACGTCTCACATGCCTTTGAGGTCTTACGCCCTGCCCTAGCCTGAGCTGCCCTGAGAGACCCCTCGGCCTCGCATTCCATCTAGGACCTCCTGCCTGAAATCACCCTGCCTCCAAGCGAAAGTCGGCTTGCGTTCTTACTGCGATTTAAGCCCTGTGCTTCCTGTGGCCCTGCAGGCTTTGGAATAGCCACAGGCCCCAGAGGCGTAACTAGGCAGGGCATTCCTTGGTTGAGGCAGTTCACTTAACCCAGAACACCCTGCTTCGGGGAGTTGGTTCAGGGAAGCAAACGCAGGGTAACATGTGTCTCTTTGGACTGGTTAGAAACCACAGGGAGGTAAGCTGAGTGTGCGCGAGGAAACGGGAGCCTGCTGGAACTATCCTTGCTTTCCCACTTGGAAGGCTGCATTCATGCTGCCTTGAAGCTGCCTGACGTCCCCTGCTGTTGACAGGCCTGGAAACCCGGTCGAAATGCTTCTGGGAAGAAAATGAGTTTGCTCCGTCTCAACCCGGTGCTTCCATGGCCGCGGTGGTGGTTAGCCTGACAAGCTCCAGAGCGAAAGGGAAACTCAACGTGAGAATTTGCCTCCAGTTTAGGTCCTGCGTAGCCGGGCAGGAAGGGCGGCATGCAGCAGTATCCATGAGTTCGTAGTCCCCGTTCGGGTTTATTTTAACGAAATTACCCATTTGAGGACTCCTAGGCCCCTCGGGCGTGCATCCATTTCCCTCCAAGGTCACTGAGGACCTCCAGACACCCCCCACGCCGTGGTCCCGCTGAGCAACATCGAGGCCCATTGCTCTGCCCCTCGGAGGCCCTGTGTGCGTGCCGAGTGATGGGCAACACTCTGCACGTTCCTTGAGGAGAGCTACATTTCCAGAGCCCTCAAACAGCCTCAGGACCAGATTTCTGGTGAGCCCGAAGCTCCCAGGAAATATTTGTCGTCGCCCTTGTGAGAGCTGCCGTGAGAAAACACTCTGCTTTGCCTCCTTCGCGGGCCTCGTACCTGAAGGCACTCTGCTCGAGGAGAACGTCAGCATCTCGCAATGCTGAGTCGCTAACGGGACAGCCAGATTGAGCACAGGCCTGGAGGGAAGGCCCTGACGTGAGGTGCAGAAGCGGAGCCGCGCAGCAGTTTCCATGAGGCCGTAGCCTCTGCTCTGCGTGTCTTTAACGGCAGTAGAGTTTCCTGGACACCTGGGAGGCTCGCGGGGGCACCCTCTTCCAGGCTGGAACACGGAGTACTCCCAGGCACCCCTGGGTCTGCTGAGCAACGTCCAGGCACGGAGCCCTTTGGAGCCGCTCTCTATACGCCGAGTGTAGGGAAACGCCCTGCACTCTCTCCTGGAGCAGATTCGATTCCCCACCAAACCCACACTTTCACGAACAGACTTCTGGCACGTCTCACATGCCTTTGAGGTCTTACGCCCTGCCCTAGCCTGAGCTGCCCTGAGAGACCCCTCGGCCTCGCATTCCATCTAGGACCTCCTGCCTGAAATCACCCTGCCTCCAAGCGAAAGTCGGCTTGCGTTCTTACTGCGATTTAAGCCCTGTGCTTCCTGTGGCCCTGCAGGCTTTGGAATAGCCACAGGCCCCAGAGGCGTAACTAGGCAGGGCATTCCTTGGTTGAGGCAGTTCACTTAACCCAGAACACCCTGCTTCGGGGAGTTGGTTCAGGGAAGCAAACGCAGGGTAACATGTGTCTCTTTGGACTGGTTAGAAACCACAGGGAGGTAAGCTGAGTGTGCGCGAGGAAACGGGAGCCTGCTGGAACTATCCTTGCTTTCCCACTTGGAAGGCTGCATTCATGCTGCCTTGAAGCTGCCTGACGTCCCCTGCTGTTGACAGGCCTGGAAACCCGGTCGAAATGCTTCTGGGAAGAAAATGAGTTTGCTCCGTCTCAACCCGGTGCTTCCGTGGCCGCGGTGGTGGTTAGCCTGACAAGCTCCAGAGCGAAAGGGAAACTCAACGTGAGAATTTGCCTCCAGTTTAGGTCCTGCGTAGCCGGGCAGGAAGGGCGGCATGCAGCAGTTTCCATGAGTTCGTAGTCCCCGTTCGGGTTTATTTTAACGAAATTACCCATTTGAGGACTCCTAGGCCCCTCGGGCGTGCATCCATTTCCCTCCAAGGTCACTGAGGACCTCCAGACACCCCCCACGCCGTGGTCCCGCTGAGCAACATCGAGGCCCATTGCTCTGCCCCTCGGAGGCCCTGTGTGCGTGCCGAGTGATGGGCAACACTCTGCACGTTCCTTGAGGAGAGCTACATTTCCAGAGCCCTCAAACAGCCTCAGGACCAGATTTCTGGTGAGTCCGAAGCTCCCAGGAAATATTTGTCGTCGCCCTTGTGAGAGCTGCCGTGAGAAAACACTCTGCTTTGCCTCCTTCGCGGGCCTCGTACCTGAAGGCACTCTGCTCGAGGAGAACGTCAGCATCTCGCAATGCTGAGTCGCTAACGGGACAGCCAGATTGAGCACAGGCCTGGAGGGAAGGCCCTGACGTGAGGTGCAGAAGCGGAGCCGCGCAGCAGTTTCCATGAGGCCGTAGCCTCTGCTCTGCGTGTCTTTAACGGCAGTAGAGTTTCCTGGACACCTGGGAGGCTCGCGGGGGCACCCTGTTCCAGGCTGGAACACGGAGTACTCCCAGGCACCCCTGGGTCTGCTGAGCAACGTCCAGGCACGGAGCCCTTTGGAGCCGCTCTCTATACGCCGAGTGTAGGGAAACGCCCTGCACTCTCTCCTGGAGCAGATTCGATTCCCCACCAAACCCACACTTTCACGAACAGACTTCTGGCACGTCTCACATGCCTTTGAGGTCTTACGCCCTGCCCTAGCCTTAGCTGCCCTGAGAGACCCCTCGGCCTCGCATTGCATCTAGGACCTCCTGCCTGAAATCACCCTGCCTCCAAGCGAAAGTCGCCTTGCGTTCTTACTGCGATTTAAGCCCTGTGCTTCCTGTGGCCCTGCAGGCTTTGGAATAGCCACAGGCCCCAGAGGCGTAACTAGGCAGGGCATTCCTTGGTTGAGGCAGTTCACTTGACCCAGAACACCCTGCTTCGGGGAGTTGGTTCAGGGAAGCAAACGCAGGGTAACATGTGTCTCTTTGGACTGGTTAGAAACCACAGGGAGGTAAGCTGAGTGTGCGCGTGGAAACGGGAGCCTGCTGGAACTATCCTTGCTTTCCCACTTGGAAGGCTGCATTCATGCTGCCTTGAAGCTGCCTGACGTCCCCTGCTGTTGACAGGCCTGGAAACCCGGTCGAAATGCTTCTGGGAAGAAAATGAGTTTGCTCCGTCTCAACCCGGTGCTTCCATGGCCGCGGTGGTGGTTAGCCTGACAAGCTCCAGAGCGAAAGGGAAACTCAACGTGAGAATTTGCCCCCAGTTTAGGCCCTGCGTAGCCGGGCAGGAAGGGCGGCATGCAGCAGTTTCCATGAGTTCGTAGTCCCCGTTCGGGTTTATTTTAACGAAATTACCCATTTGAGGACTCCTAGGCCCCTCGGGCGTGCATCCATTTCCCTCCAAGGTCACTGAGGACCTCCAGACACCCCCCACGCCGTGGTCCCGCTGAGCAACATCGAGGCCCATTGCTCTGCCCCTCGGAGGCCCTGTGTGCGTGCCGAGTGATGGGCAACACTCTGCACGTTCCTTGAGGAGAGCTACATTTCCAGAGCCCTCAAACAGCCTCAGGACCAGATTTCTGGTGAGTCCGAAGCTCCCAGGAAATATTTGTCGTCGCCCTTGTGAGAGCTGCCGTGAGAAAACACTCTGCTTTGCCTCCTTCGCGGGCCTCGTACCTGAAGGCACTCTGCTCGAGGAGAACGTCAGCATCTCGCAATGCTGAGTCGCTAACGGGACAGCCAGATTGAGCACAGGCCTGGAGGGAAGGCCCTGACGTGAGGTGCAGAAGCGGAGCCGCGCAGCAGTTTCCATGAGGCCGTAGCCTCTGCTCTGCGTGTCTTTAACGGCAGTAGAGTTTCCTGGACACCTGGGAGGCTCGCGGGGGCACCCTGTTCCAGGCTGGAACACGGAGTACTCCCAGGCACCCCTGGGTCTGCTGAGCAACGTCCAGGCACGGAGCCCTTTGGAGCCGCTCTCTATACGCCGAGTGTAGGGAAACGCCCTGCACTCTCTCCTGGAGCAGATTCGATTCCCCACCAAACCCACACTTTCACGAACAGACTTCTGGCACGTCTCACATGCCTTTGAGGTCTTACGCCCTGCCCTAGCCTGAGCTGCCCTGAGAGACCCCTCGGCCTCGCATTGCATCTAGGACCTCCTGCCTGAAATCACCCTGCCTCCAAGCGAAAGTCGCCTTGCGTTCTTACTGCGATTTAAGCCCTGTGCTTCCTGTGGCCCTGCAGGCTTTGGAATAGCCACAGGCCCCAGAGGCGTAACTAGGCAGGGCATTCCTTGGTTGAGGCAGTTCACTTAACCCAGAACACCCTGCTTCGGGGAGTTGGTTCAGGGAAGCAAACGCAGGGTAACATGTGTCTCTTTGGACTGGTTAGAAACCACAGGGAGGTAAGCTGAGTGTGCGCGAGGAAACGGGAGCCTGCTGGAACTATCCTTGCTTTCCCACTTGGAAGGCTGCATTCATGCTGCCTTGAAGCTGCCTGACGTCCCCTGCTGTTGACAGGCCTGGAAACCCGGTCGAAATGCTTCTGGGAAGAAAATGAGTTTGCTCCGTCTCAACCCGGTGCTTCCATGGCCGCGGTGGTGGTTAGCCTGACAAGCTCCAGAGCGAAAGGGAAACTCAACGTGAGAATTTGCCTCCAGTTTAGGTCCTGCGTAGCCGGGCAGGAAGGGCGGCATGCAGCAGTTTCCATGAGTTCGTAGTCCCCGTTCGGGTTTATTTTAACGAAATTACCCATTTGAGGACTCCTAGGCCCCTCGGGCGTGCATCCATTTCCCTCCAAGGTCACTGAGGACCTCCAGACACCCCCCACGCCGTGGTCCCGCTGAGCAACATCGAGGCCCATTGCTCTGCCCCTCGGAGGCCCTGTGTGCGTGCCGAGTGATGGGCAACACTCTGCACGTTCCTTGAGGAGAGCTACATTTCCAGAGCCCTCAAACAGCCTCAGGACCAGATTTCTGGTGAGTCCGAAGCTCCCAGGAAATATTTGTCGTCGCCCTTGTGAGAGCTGCCGTGAGAAAACACTCTGCTTTGCCTCCTTCGCGGGCCTCGTACCTGAAGGCACTCTGCTCGAGGAGAACGTCAGCATCTCGCAATGCTGAGTCGCTAACGGGACAGCCAGATTGAGCACAGGCCTGGAGGGAAGGCCCTGACGTGAGGTGCAGAAGCGGAGCCGCGCAGCAGTTTCCATGAGGCCGTAGCCTCTGCTCTGCGTGTCTTTAACGGCAGTAGAGTTTCCTGGACACCTGGGAGGCTCGCGGGGGCACCCTCTTCCAGGCTGGAACACGGAGTACTCCCAGGCACCCCTGGGTCTGCTGAGCAACGTCCAGGCACGGAGCCCTTTGGAGCCGCTCTCTATACGCCGAGTGTAGGGAAACGCCCTGCACTCTCTCCTGGAGCAGATTCGATTCCCCACCAAACCCACACTTTCACGAACAGACTTCTGGCACGTCTCACATGCCTTTGAGGTCTTACGCCTTGCCCTAGCCTGAGCTGCCCTGAGAGACCCCTCGGCCTCGCATTGCATCTAGGACCTCCTGCCTGAAATCACCCTGCCTCCAAGCGAAAGTCGGCTTGCGTTCTTACTGCGATTTAAGCCCTGTGCTTCCTGTGGCCCTGCAGGCTTTGGAATAGCCACAGGCCCCAGAGGCGTAACTAGGCAGGGCATTCCTTGGTTGAGGCAGTTCACTTGACCCAGAACACCCTGCTTCGGGGAGTTGGTTCAGGGAAGCAAACGCAGGGTAACATGTGTCTCTTTGGACTGGTTAGAAACCACAGGGAGGTAAGCTGAGTGTGCGCGTGGAAACGGGAGCCTGCTGGAACTATCCTTGCTTTCCCACTTGGAAGGCTGCATTCATGCTGCCTTGAAGCTGCCTGACGTCCCCTGCTGTTGACAGGCCTGGAAACCCGGTCGAAATGCTTCTGGGAAGAAAATGAGTTTGCTCCGTCTCAACCCGGTGCTTCCATGGCCGCGGTGGTGGTTAGCCTGACAAGCTCCAGAGCGAAAGGGAAACTCAACGTGAGAATTTGCCTCCAGTTTAGGTCCTGCGTAGCCGGGCAGGAAGGGCGGCATGCAGCAGTTTCCATGAGTTCGTAGTCCCCGTTCGGGTTTATTTTAACGAAATTACCCATTTGAGGACTCCTAGGCCCCTCGGGCGTGCATCCATTTCCCTCCAAGGTCACTGAGGACCTCCAGACACCCCCCACGCCGTGGTCCCCCTGAGCAACATCGAGGCCCATTGCTCTGCCCCTCGGAGGCCCTGTGTGCGTGCCGAGTGATGGGCAACACTCTGCACGTTCCTTGAGGAGAGCTACATTTCCAGAGCCCTCAAACAGCCTCAGGACCAGATTTCTGGTGAGTCCGAAGCTCCCAGGAAATATTTGTCGTCGCCCTTGTGAGAGCTGCCGTGAGAAAACACTCTGCTTTGCCTCCTTCGCGGGCCTCGTACCTGAAGGCACTCTGCTCGAGGAGAACGTCAGCATCTCGCAATGCTGAGTCGCTAACGGGACAGCCAGATTGAGCACAGGCCTGGAGGGAAGGCCCTGACGTGAGGTGCAGAAGCGGAGCCGCGCAGCAGTTTCCATGAGGCCGTAGCCTCTGCTCTGCGTGTCTTTAACGGCAGTAGAGTTTCCTGGACACCTGGGAGGCTCGCGGGGGCACCCTGTTCCAGGCTGGAACACGGAGTACTCCCAGGCACCCCTGGGTCTGCTGAGCAACGTCCAGGCACGGAGCCCTTTGGAGCCGCTCTCTATACGCCGAGTGTAGGGAAACGCCCTGCACTCTCTCCTGGAGCAGATTCGATTCCCCACCAAACCCACACTTTCACGAACAGACTTCTGGCACGTCTCACATGCCTTTGAGGTCTTACGCCTTGCCCTAGCCTGAGCTGCCCTGAGAGACCCCTCGGCCTCGCATTGCATCTAGGACCTCCTGCCTGAAATCACCCTGCCTCCAAGCGAAAGTCGCCTTGCGTTCTTACTGCGATTTAAGCCCTGTGCTTCCTGTGGCCCTGCAGGCTTTGGAATAGCCACAGGCCCCAGAGGCGTAACTAGGCAGGGCATTCCTTGGTTGAGGCAGTTCACTTGACCCAGAACACCCTGCTTCGGGGAGTTGGTTCAGGGAAGCAAACGCAGGGTAACATGTGTCTCTTTGGACTGGTTAGAAACCACAGGGAGGTAAGCTGAGTGTGCGCGTGGAAACGGGAGCCTGCTGGAACTATCCTTGCTTTCCCACTTGGAAGGCTGCATTCATGCTGCCTTGAAGCTGCCTGACGTCCCCTGCTGTTGACAGGCCTGGAAACCCGGTCGAAATGCTTCTGGGAAGAAAATGAGTTTGCTCCGTCTCAACCCGGTGCTTCCATGGCCGCGGTGGTGGTTAGCCTGACAAGCTCCAGAGCGAAAGGGAAACTCAACGTGAGAATTTGCCTCCAGTTTAGGTCCTGCGTAGCCGGGCAGGAAGGGCGGCATGCAGCAGTTTCCATGAGTTCGTAGTCCCCGTTCGGGTTTATTTTAACGAAATTACCCATTTGAGGACTCCTAGGCCCCTCGGGCGTGCATCCATTTCCCTCCAAGGTCACTGAGGACCTCCAGACACCCCCCACGCCGTGGTCCCCCTGAGCAACATCGAGGCCCATTGCTCTGCCCCTCGGAGGCCCTGTGTGCGTGCCGAGTGATGGGCAACACTCTGCACGTTCCTTGAGGAGAGCTACATTTCCAGAGCCCTCAAACAGCCTCAGGACCAGATTTTTGGTGAGTCCGAAGCTCCCAGGAAATATTTGTCGTCGCCCTTGTGAGAGGTGCCGTGAGAAAACACTCTGCTTTGCCTCCTTCGCGGGCCTCGTACCTGAAGGCACTCTGCTCGAGGAGAACGTCAGCATCTCGCAATGCTGAGTCGCTAACGGGACAGCCAGATTGAGCACAGGCCTGGAGGGAAGGCCCTGACGTGAGGTGCAGAAGCGGAGCCGCGCAGCAGTTTCCATGAGGCCGTAGCCTCTGCTCTGCGTGTCTTTAACGGCAGTAGAGTTTCCTGGACACCTGGGAGGCTCGCGGGGGCACCCTGTTCCAGGCTGGAACACGGAGTACTCCCAGGCACCCCTGGGTCTGCTGAGCAACGTCCAGGCCCGGAGCCCTTTGGAGCCGCTCTCTATACGCCGAGTGTAGGGAAACGCCCTGCACTCTCTCCTGGAGCAGATTCGATTCCCCACCAAACCCACACTTTCACGAACAGACTTCTGGCACGTCTCACATGCCTTTGAGGTCTTACGCCCTGCCCTAGCCTGAGCTGCCCTGAGAGACCCCTCGGCCTCGCATTGCATCTAGGACCTCCTGCCTGAAATCACCCTGCCTCCAAGCGAAAGTCGCCTTGCGTTCTTACTGCGATTTAAGCCCTGTGCTTCCTGTGGCCCTGCAGGCTTTGGAATAGCCACAGGCCCCAGAGGCGTAACTAGGCAGGGCATTCCTTGGTTGAGGCAGTTCACTTGACCCAGAACACCCTGCTTCGGGGAGTTGGTTCAGGGAAGCAAACGCAGGGTAACATGTGTCTCTTTGGACTGGTTAGAAACCACAGGGAGGTAAGCTGAGTGTGCGCGTGGAAACGGGAGCCTGCTGGAACTATCCTTGCTTTCCCACTTGGAAGGCTGCATTCATGCTGCCTTGAAGCTGCCTGACGTCCCCTGCTGTTGACAGGCCTGGAAACCCGGTCGAAATGCTTCTGGGAAGAAAATGAGTTTGCTCCGTCTCAACCCGGTGCTTCCATGGCCGCGGTGGTGGTTAGCCTGACAAGCTCCAGAGCGAAAGGGAAACTCAACGTGAGAATTTGCCTCCAGTTTAGGTCCTGCGTAGCCGGGTAGGAAGGGCGGCATGCAGCAGTTTCCATGAGTTCGTAGTCCCCGTTCGGGTTTATTTTAACGAAATTACCCATTTGAGGACTCCTAGGCCCCTCGGGCGTGCATCCATTTCCCTCCAAGGTCACTGAGGACCTCCAGACACCCCCCACGCCGTGGTCCCGCTGAGCAACATCGAGGCCCAGTGCTCTGCCCCTCGGAGGCCCTGTGTGCGTGCCGAGTGATGGGCAACACTCTGCACGTTCCTTGAGGAGAGCTACATTTCCAGAGCCCTCAAACAGCCTCAGGACCAGATTTCTGGTGAGTCCGAAGCTCCCAGGAAATATTTGTCGTCGCCCTTGTGAGAGCTGCCGTGAGAAAACACTCTGCTTTGCCTCCTTCGCGGGCCTCGTACCTGAAGGCACTCTGCTCGAGGAGAACGTCAGCATCTCGCAATGCTGAGTCGCTAACGGGACAGCCAGATTGAGCACAGGCCTGGAGGGAAGGCCCTGACGTGAGGTGCAGAAGCGGAGCCGCGCAGCAGTTTCCATGAGGCCGTAGCCTCTGCTCTGCGTGTCTTTAACGGCAGTAGAGTTTCCTGGACACCTGGGAGGCTCGCGGGGGCACCCTCTTCCAGGCTGGAACACGGAGTACTCCCAGGCACCCCTGGGTCTGCTGAGCAACGTCCAGGCACGGAGCCCTTTGGAGCCGCTCTCTATACGCCGAGTGTAGGGAAACGCCCTGCACTCTCTCCTGGAGCAGATTCGATTCCCCACCAAACCCACACTTTCACGAACAGACTTCTGGCACGTCTCACATGCCTTTGAGGTCTTACGCCCTGCCCTAGCCTGAGCTGCCCTGAGAGACCCCTCGGCCTCGCATTCCATCTAGGACCTCCTGCCTGAAATCACCCTGCCTCCAAGCGAAAGTCGCCTTGCGTTCTTACTGCGATTTAAGCCCTGTGCTTCCTGTGGCCCTGCAGGCTTTGGAATAGCCACAGGCCCCAGAGGCGTAACTAGGCAGGGCATTCCTTGGTTGAGGCAGTTCACTTGACCCAGAACACCCTGCTTCGGGGAGTTGGTTCAGGGAAGCAAACGCAGGGTAACATGTGTCTCTTTGGACTGGTTAGAAACCACAGGGAGGTAAGCTGAGTGTGCGCGAGGAAACGGGAGCCTGCTGGAACTATCCTTGCTTTCCCACTTGGAAGGCTGCATTCATGCTGCCTTGAAGCTGCCTGACGTCCCCTGCTGTTGACAGGCCTGGAAACCCGGTCGAAATGCTTCTGGGAAGAAAATGAGTTTGCTCCGTCTCAACCCGGTGCTTCCATGGCCGCGGTGGTGGTTAGCCTGACAAGCTCCAGAGCGAAAGGGAAACTCAACGTGAGAATTTGCCTCCAGTTTAGGTCCTGCGTAGCCGGGCAGGAAGGGCGGCATGCAGCAGTTTCCATGAGTTCGTAGTCCCCGTTCGGGTTTATTTTAACGAAATTACCCATTTGAGGACTCCTAGGCCCCTCGGGCGTGCATCCATTTCCCTCCAAGGTCACTGAGGACCTCCAGACACCCCCCACGCCGTGGTCCCGCTGAGCAACATCGAGGCCCATTGCTCTGCCCCTCGGAGGCCCTGTGTGCGTGCCGAGTGATGGGCAACACTCTGCACGTTCCTTGAGGAGAGCTACATTTCCAGAGCCCTCAAACAGCCTCAGGACCAGATTTCTGGTGAGCCCGAAGCTCCCAGGAAATATTTGTCGTCGCCCTTGTGAGAGCTGCCGTGAGAAAACACTCTGCTTTGCCTCCTTCGCGGGCCTCGTACCTGAAGGCACTCTGCTCGAGGAGAACGTCAGCATCTCGCAATGCTGAGTCGCTAACGGGACAGCCAGATTGAGCACAGGCCTGGAGGGAAGGCCCTGACGTGAGGTGCAGAAGCGGAGCCGCGCAGCAGTTTCCATGAGGCCGTAGCCTCTGCTCTGCGTGTCTTTAACGGCAGTAGAGTTTCCTGGACACCTGGGAGGCTCGCGGGGGCACCCTCTTCCAGGCTGGAACACGGAGTACTCCCAGGCACCCCTGGGTCTGCTGAGCAACGTCCAGGCACGGAGCCCTTTGGAGCCGCTCTCTATACGCCGAGTGTAGGGAAACGCCCTGCACTCTCTCCTGGAGCAGATTCGATTCCCCACCAAACCCACACTTTCACGAACAGACTTCTGGCACGTCTCACATGCCTTTGAGGTCTTACGCCTTGCCCTAGCCTGAGCTGCCCTGAGAGACCCCTCGGCCTCGCATTGCATCTAGGACCTCCTGCCTGAAATCACCCTGCCTCCAAGCGAAAGTCGCCTTGCGTTCTTACTGCGATTTAAGCCCTGTGCTTCCTGTGGCCCTGCAGGCTTTGGAATAGCCACAGGCCCCAGAGGCGTAACTAGGCAGGGCATTCCTTGGTTGAGGCAGTTCACTTAACCCAGAACACCCTGCTTCGGGGAGTTGGTTCAGGGAAGCAAACGCAGGGTAACATGTGTCTCTTTGGAGTGGTTAGAAACAACAGGGAGGTAAGCTGAGTGTGCGCGTGGAAACGGGAGCCTGCTGGAACTATCCTTGCTTTCCCACTTGGAAGGCTGCATTCATGCTGCCTTGAAGCTGCCTGACGTCCCCTGCTGTTGACAGGCCTGGAAACCCGGTCGAAATGCTTCTGGGAAGAAAATGAGTTTGCTCCGTCTCAACCCGGTGCTTCCATGGCCGCGGTGGTGGTTAGCCTGACAAGCTCCAGAGCGAAAGGGAAACTCAACGTGAGAATTTGCCTCCAGTTTAGGTCCTGCGTAGCCGGGTAGGAAGGGCGGCATGCAGCAGTTTCCATGAGTTCGTAGTCCCCGTTCGGGTTTATTTTAACGAAATTACCCATTTGAGGACTCCTAGGCCCCTCGGCTGTGCATCCATTTCCCTCCAAGGTCACTGAGGACCTCCAGACACCCCCCACGCCGTGGTCCCGCTGAGCAACATCGAGGCCCAGTGCTCTGCCCCTCGGAGGCCCTGTGTGCGTGCCGAGTGATGGGCAACACTCTGCACGTTCCTTGAGGAGAGCTACATTTCCAGAGCCCTCAAACAGCCTCAGGACCAGATTTCTGGTGAGTCCGAAGCTCCCAGGAAATATTTGTCGTCGCCCTTGTGAGAGCTGCCGTGAGAAAACACTCTGCTTTGCCTCCTTCGCGGGCCTCGTACCTGAAGGCACTCTGCTCGAGGAGAACGTCAGCATCTCGCAATGCTGAGTCGCTAACGGGACAGCCAGATTGAGCACAGGCCTGGAGGGAAGGCCCTGACGTGAGGTGCAGAAGCGGAGCCGCGCAGCAGTTTCCATGAGGCCGTAGCCTCTGCTCTGCGTGTCTTTAACGGCAGTAGAGTTTCCTGGACACCTGGGAGGCTCGCGGGGGCACCCTCTTCCAGGCTGGAACACGGAGTACTCCCAGGCACCCCTGGGTCTGCTGAGCAACGTCCAGGCACGGAGCCCTTTGGAGCCGCTCTCTATACGCCGAGTGTAGGGAAACGCCCTGCACTCTCTCCTGGAG
Source organism: Orcinus orca (assembly GCF_937001465.1). Classification (NCBI taxonomy): domain Eukaryota; kingdom Metazoa; phylum Chordata; class Mammalia; order Artiodactyla; family Delphinidae; genus Orcinus; species Orcinus orca. The sequence continues at coordinate 346,115 of NW_026044069.1, read as the reverse complement.
CAGATTCGATTCCCCACCAAACCCACACTTTCACGAACAGACTTCTGGCACGTCTCACATGCCTTTGAGGTCTTACGCCCTGCCCTAGCCTGAGCTGCCCTGAGAGACCCCTCGGCCTCGCATTCCATCTAGGACCTCCTGCCTGAAATCACCCTGCCTCCAAGCGAAAGTCGGCTTGCGTTCTTACTGCGATTTAAGCCCTGTGCTTCCTGTGGCCCTGCAGGCTTTGGAATAGCCACAGGCCCCAGAGGCGTAACTAGGCAGGGCATTCCTTGGTTGAGGCAGTTCACTTAACCCAGAACACCCTGCTTCGGGGAGTTGGTTCAGGGAAGCAAACGCAGGGTAACATGTGTCTCTTTGGACTGGTTAGAAACCACAGGGAGGTAAGCTGAGTGTGCGCGAGGAAACGGGAGCCTGCTGGAACTATCCTTGCTTTCCCACTTGGAAGGCTGCATTCATGCTGCCTTGAAGCTGCCTGACGTCCCCTGCTGTTGACAGGCCTGGAAACCCGGTCGAAATGCTTCTGGGAAGAAAATGAGTTTGCTCCGTCTCAACCCGGTGCTTCCATGGCCGCGGTGGTGGTTAGCCTGACAAGCTCCAGAGCGAAAGGGAAACTCAACGTGAGAATTTGCCTCCAGTTTAGGTCCTGCGTAGCCGGGCAGGAAGGGCGGCATGCAGCAGTTTCCATGAGTTCGTAGTCCCCGTTCGGGTTTATTTTAACGAAATTACCCATTTGAGGACTCCTAGGCCCCTCGGGCGTGCATCCATTTCCCTCCAAGGTCACTGAGGACCTCCAGACACCCCCCACGCCGTGGTCCCGCTGAGCAACATCGAGGCCCATTGCTCTGCCCCTCGGAGGCCCTGTGTGCGTGCCGAGTGATGGGCAACACTCTGCACGTTCCTTGAGGAGAGCTACATTTCCAGAGCCCTCAAACAGCCTCAGGACCAGATTTCTGGTGAGCCCGAAGCTCCCAGGAAATATTTGTCGTCGCCCTTGTGAGAGCTGCCGTGAGAAAACACTCTGCTTTGCCTCCTTCGCGGGCCTCGTACCTGAAGGCACTCTGCTCGAGGAGAACGTCAGCATCTCGCAATGCTGAGTCGCTAACGGGACAGCCAGATTGAGCACAGGCCTGGAGGGAAGGCCCTGACGTGAGGTGCAGAAGCGGAGCCGCGCAGCAGTTTCCATGAGGCCGTAGCCTCTGCTCTGCGTGTCTTTAACGGCAGTAGAGTTTCCTGGACACCTGGGAGGCTCGCGGGGGCACCCTCTTCCAGGCTGGAACACGGAGTACTCCCAGGCACCCCTGGGTCTGCTGAGCAACGTCCAGGCACGGAGCCCTTTGGAGCCGCTCTCTATACGCCGAGTGTAGGGAAACGCCCTGCACTCTCTCCTGGAGCAGATTCGATTCCCCACCAAACCCACACTTTCACGAACAGACTTCTGGCACGTCTCACATGCCTTTGAGGTCTTACGCCCTGCCCTAGCCTGAGCTGCCCTGAGAGACCCCTCGGCCTCGCATTCCATCTAGGACCTCCTGCCTGAAATCACCCTGCCTCCAAGCGAAAGTCGGCTTGCGTTCTTACTGCGATTTAAGCCCTGTGCTTCCTGTGGCCCTGCAGGCTTTGGAATAGCCACAGGCCCCAGAGGCGTAACTAGGCAGGGCATTCCTTGGTTGAGGCAGTTCACTTAACCCAGAACACCCTGCTTCGGGGAGTTGGTTCAGGGAAGCAAACGCAGGGTAACATGTGTCTCTTTGGACTGGTTAGAAACCACAGGGAGGTAAGCTGAGTGTGCGCGAGGAAACGGGAGCCTGCTGGAACTATCCTTGCTTTCCCACTTGGAAGGCTGCATTCATGCTGCCTTGAAGCTGCCTGACGTCCCCTGCTGTTGACAGGCCTGGAAACCCGGTCGAAATGCTTCTGGGAAGAAAATGAGTTTGCTCCGTCTCAACCCGGTGCTTCCGTGGCCGCGGTGGTGGTTAGCCTGACAAGCTCCAGAGCGAAAGGGAAACTCAACGTGAGAATTTGCCTCCAGTTTAGGTCCTGCGTAGCCGGGCAGGAAGGGCGGCATGCAGCAGTTTCCATGAGTTCGTAGTCCCCGTTCGGGTTTATTTTAACGAAATTACCCATTTGAGGACTCCTAGGCCCCTCGGGCGTGCATCCATTTCCCTCCAAGGTCACTGAGGACCTCCAGACACCCCCCACGCCGTGGTCCCGCTGAGCAACATCGAGGCCCAGTGCTCTGCCCCTCGGAGGCCCTGTGTGCGTGCCGAGTGATGGGCAACACTCTGCACGTTCCTTGAGGAGAGCTACATTTCCAGAGCCCTCAAACAGCCTCAGGACCAGATTTCTGGTGAGTCCGAAGCTCCCAGGAAATATTTGTCGTCGCCCTTGTGAGAGCTGCCGTGAGAAAACACTCTGCTTTGCCTCCTTCGCGGGCCTCGTACCTGAAGGCACTCTGCTCGAGGAGAACGTCAGCATCTCGCAATGCTGAGTCGCTAACGGGACAGCCAGATTGAGCACAGGCCTGGAGGGAAGGCCCTGACGTGAGGTGCAGAAGCGGAGCCGCGCAGCAGTTTCCATGAGGCCGTAGCCTCTGCTCTGCGTGTCTTTAACGGCAGTAGAGTTTCCTGGACACCTGGGAGGCTCGCGGGGGCACCCTCTTCCAGGCTGGAACACGGAGTACTCCCAGGCACCCCTGGGTCTGCTGAGCAACGTCCAGGCACGGAGCCCTTTGGAGCCGCTCTCTATACGCCGAGTGTAGGGAAACGCCCTGCACTCTCTCCTGGAGCAGATTCGATTCCCCACCAAACCCACACTTTCACGAACAGACTTCTGGCACGTCTCACATGCCTTTGAGGTCTTACGCCTCGCCCTAGCCTGAGCTGCCCTGAGAGACCCCTCGGCCTCGCATTGCATCTAGGACCTCCTGCCTGAAATCACCCTGCCTCCAAGCGAAAGTCGGCTTGCGTTCTTACTGCGATTTAAGCCCTGTGCTTCCTGTGGCCCTGCAGGCTTTGGAATAGCCACAGGCCCCAGAGGCGTAACTAGGCAGGGCATTCCTTGGTTGAGGCAGTTCACTTGACCCAGAACACCCTGCTTCGGGGAGTTGGTTCAGGGAAGCAAACGCAGGGTAACATGTGTCTCTTTGGACTGGTTAGAAACCACAGGGAGGTAAGCTGAGTGTGCGCGTGGAAACGGGAGCCTGCTGGAACTATCCTTGCTTTCCCACTTGGAAGGCTGCATTCATGCTGCCTTGAAGCTGCCTGACGTCCCCTGCTGTTGACAGGCCTGGAAACCCGGTCGAAATGCTTCTGGGAAGAAAATGAGTTTGCTCCGTCTCAACCCGGTGCTTCCATGGCCGCGGTGGTGGTTAGCCTGACAAGCTCCAGAGCGAAAGGGAAACTCAACGTGAGAATTTGCCTCCAGTTTAGGTCCTGCGTAGCCGGGTAGGAAGGGCGGCATGCAGCAGTTTCCATGAGTTCGTAGTCCCCGTTCGGGTTTATTTTAACGAAATTACCCATTTGAGGACTCCTAGGCCCCTCGGGCGTGCATCCATTTCCCTCCAAGGTCACTGAGGACCTCCAGACACCCCCCACGCCGTGGTCCCGCTGAGCAACATCGAGGCCCATTGCTCTGCCCCTCGGAGGCCCTGTGTGCGTGCCGAGTGATGGGCAACACTCTGCACGTTCCTTGAGGAGAGCTACATTTCCAGAGCCCTCAAACAGCCTCAGGACCAGATTTCTGGTGAGTCCGAAGCTCCCAGGAAATATTTGTCGTCGCCCTTGTGAGAGCTGCCGTGAGAAAACACTCTGCTTTGCCTCCTTCGCGGGCCTCGTACCTGAAGGCACTCTGCTCGAGGAGAACGTCAGCATCTCGCAATGCTGAGTCGCTAACGGGACAGCCAGATTGAGCACAGGCCTGGAGGGAAGGCCCTGACGTGAGGTGCAGAAGCGGAGCCGCGCAGCAGTTTCCATGAGGCCGTAGCCTCTGCTCTGCGTGTCTTTAACGGCAGTAGAGTTTCCTGGACACCTGGGAGGCTCGCGGGGGCACCCTCTTCCAGGCTGGAACACGGAGTACTCCCAGGCACCCCTGGGTCTGCTGAGCAACGTCCAGGCACGGAGCCCTTTGGAGCCGCTCTCTATACGCCGAGTGTAGGGAAACGCCCTGCACTCTCTCCTGGAGCAGATTCGATTCCCCACCAAACCCACACTTTCACGAACAGACTTCTGGCACGTCTCACATGCCTTTGAGGTCTTACGCCTTGCCCTAGCCTGAGCTGCCCTGAGAGACCCCTCGGCCTCGCATTGCATCTAGGACCTCCTGCCTGAAATCACCCTGCCTCCAAGCGAAAGTCGGCTTGCGTTCTTACTGCGATTTAAGCCCTGTGCTTCCTGTGGCCCTGCAGGCTTTGGAATAGCCACAGGCCCCAGAGGCGTAACTAGGCAGGGCATTCCTTGGTTGAGGCAGTTCACTTGACCCAGAACACCCTGCTTCGGGGAGTTGGTTCAGGGAAGCAAACGCAGGGTAACATGTGTCTCTTTGGACTGGTTAGAAACCACAGGGAGGTAAGCTGAGTGTGCGCGTGGAAACGGGAGCCTGCTGGAACTATCCTTGCTTTCCCACTTGGAAGGCTGCATTCATGCTGCCTTGAAGCTGCCTGACGTCCCCTGCTGTTGACAGGCCTGGAAACCCGGTCGAAATGCTTCTGGGAAGAAAATGAGTTTGCTCCGTCTCAACCCGGTGCTTCCATGGCCGCGGTGGTGGTTAGCCTGACAAGCTCCAGAGCGAAAGGGAAACTCAACGTGAGAATTTGCCTCCAGTTTAGGTCCTGCGTAGCCGGGCAGGAAGGGCGGCATGCAGCAGTTTCCATGAGTTCGTAGTCCCCGTTCGGGTTTATTTTAACGAAATTACCCATTTGAGGACTCCTAGGCCCCTCGGGCGTGCATCCATTTCCCTCCAAGGTCACTGAGGACCTCCAGACACCCCCCACGCCGTGGTCCCCCTGAGCAACATCGAGGCCCATTGCTCTGCCCCTCGGAGGCCCTGTGTGCGTGCCGAGTGATGGGCAACACTCTGCACGTTCCTTGAGGAGAGCTACATTTCCAGAGCCCTCAAACAGCCTCAGGACCAGATTTCTGGTGAGTCCGAAGCTCCCAGGAAATATTTGTCGTCGCCCTTGTGAGAGCTGCCGTGAGAAAACACTCTGCTTTGCCTCCTTCGCGGGCCTCGTACCTGAAGGCACTCTGCTCGAGGAGAACGTCAGCATCTCGCAATGCTGAGTCGCTAACGGGACAGCCAGATTGAGCACAGGCCTGGAGGGAAGGCCCTGACGTGAGGTGCAGAAGCGGAGCCGCGCAGCAGTTTCCATGAGGCCGTAGCCTCTGCTCTGCGTGTCTTTAACGGCAGTAGAGTTTCCTGGACACCTGGGAGGCTCGCGGGGGCACCCTGTTCCAGGCTGGAACACGGAGTACTCCCAGGCACCCCTGGGTCTGCTGAGCAACGTCCAGGCACGGAGCCCTTTGGAGCCGCTCTCTATACGCCGAGTGTAGGGAAACGCCCTGCACTCTCTCCTGGAGCAGATTCGATTCCCCACCAAACCCACACTTTCACGAACAGACTTCTGGCACGTCTCACATGCCTTTGAGGTCTTACGCCTTGCCCTAGCCTGAGCTGCCCTGAGAGACCCCTCGGCCTCGCATTGCATCTAGGACCTCCTGCCTGAAATCACCCTGCCTCCAAGCGAAAGTCGGCTTGCGTTCTTACTGCGATTTAAGCCCTGTGCTTCCTGTGGCCCTGCAGGCTTTGGAATAGCCACAGGCCCCAGATGCGTAACTAGGCAGGGCATTCCTTGGTTGAGGCAGTTCACTTGACCCAGAACACCCTGCTTCGGGGAGTTGGTTCAGGGAAGCAAACGCAGGGTAACATGTGTCTCTTTGGACTGGTTAGAAACCACAGGGAGGTAAGCTGAGTGTGCGCGTGGAAACGGGAGCCTGCTGGAACTATCCTTGCTTTCCCACTTGGAAGGCTGCATTCATGCTGCCTTGAAGCTGCCTGACGTCCCCTGCTGTTGACAGGCCTGGAAACCCGGTCGAAATGCTTCTGGGAAGAAAATGAGTTTGCTCCGTCTCAACCCGGTGCTTCCATGGCCGCGGTGGTGGTTAGCCTGACAAGCTCCAGAGCGAAAGGGAAACTCAACGTGAGAATTTGCCTCCAGTTTAGGTCCTGCGTAGCCGGGCAGGAAGGGCGGCATGCAGCAGTTTCCATGAGTTCGTAGTCCCCGTTCGGGTTTATTTTAACGAAATTACCCATTTGAGGACTCCTAGGCCCCTCGGGCGTGCATCCATTTCCCTCCAAGGTCACTGAGGACCTCCAGACACCCCCCACGCCGTGGTCCCCCTGAGCAACATCGAGGCCCATTGCTCTGCCCCTCGGAGGCCCTGTGTGCGTGCCGAGTGATGGGCAACACTCTGCACGTTCCTTGAGGAGAGCTACATTTCCAGAGCCCTCAAACAGCCTCAGGACCAGATTTCTGGTGAGTCCGAAGCTCCCAGGAAATATTTGTCGTCGCCCTTGTGAGAGCTGCCGTGAGAAAACACTCTGCTTTGCCTCCTTCGCGGGCCTCGTACCTGAAGGCACTCTGCTCGAGGAGAACGTCAGCATCTCGCAATGCTGAGTCGCTAACGGGACAGCCAGATTGAGCACAGGCCTGGAGGGAAGGCCCTGACGTGAGGTGCAGAAGCGGAGCCGCGCAGCAGTTTCCATGAGGCCGTAGCCTCTGCTCTGCGTGTCTTTAACGGCAGTAGAGTTTCCTGGACACCTGGGAGGCTCGCGGGGGCACCCTGTTCCAGGCTGGAACACGGAGTACTCCCAGGCACCCCTGGGTCTGCTGAGCAACGTCCAGGCACGGAGCCCTTTGGAGCCGCTCTCTATACGCCGAGTGTAGGGAAACGCCCTGCACTCTCTCCTGGAGCAGATTCGATTCCCCACCAAACCCACACTTTCACGAACAGACTTCTGGCACGTCTCACATGCCTTTGAGGTCTTACGCCTTGCCCTAGCCTGAGCTGCCCTGAGAGACCCCTCGGCCTCGCATTGCATCTAGGACCTCCTGCCTGAAATCACCCTGCCTCCAAGCGAAAGTCGGCTTGCGTTCTTACTGCGATTTAAGCCCTGTGCTTCCTGTGGCCCTGCAGGCTTTGGAATAGCCACAGGCCCCAGAGGCGTAACTAGGCAGGGCATTCCTTGGTTGAGGCAGTTCACTTGACCCAGAACACCCTGCTTCGGGGAGTTGGTTCAGGGAAGCAAACGCAGGGTAACATGTGTCTCTTTGGACTGGTTAGAAACCACAGGGAGGTAAGCTGAGTGTGCGCGTGGAAACGGGAGCCTGCTGGAACTATCCTTGCTTTCCCACTTGGAAGGCTGCATTCATGCTGCCTTGAAGCTGCCTGACGTCCCCTGCTGTTGACAGGCCTGGAAACCCGGTCGAAATGCTTCTGGGAAGAAAATGAGTTTGCTCCGTCTCAACCCGGTGCTTCCATGGCCGCGGTGGTGGTTAGCCTGACAAGCTCCAGAGCGAAAGGGAAACTCAACGTGAGAATTTGCCTCCAGTTTAGGTCCTGCGTAGCCGGGTAGGAAGGGCGGCATGCAGCAGTTTCCATGAGTTCGTAGTCCCCGTTCGGGTTTATTTTAACGAAATTACCCATTTGAGGACTCCTAGGCCCCTCGGGCGTGCATCCATTTCCCTCCAAGGTCACTGAGGACCTCCAGACACCCCCCACGCCGTGGTCCCCCTGAGCAACATCGAGGCCCATTGCTCTGCCCCTCGGAGGCCCTGTGTGCGTGCCGAGTGATGGGCAACACTCTGCACGTTCCTTGAGGAGAGCTACATTTCCAGAGCCCTCAAACAGCCTCAGGACCAGATTTTTGGTGAGTCCGAAGCTCCCAGGAAATATTTGTCGTCGCCCTTGTGAGAGGTGCCGTGAGAAAACACTCTGCTTTGCCTCCTTCGCGGGCCTCGTACCTGAAGGCACTCTGCTCGAGGAGAACGTCAGCATCTCGCAATGCTGAGTCGCTAACGGGACAGCCAGATTGAGCACAGGCCTGGAGGGAAGGCCCTGACGTGAGGTGCAGAAGCGGAGCCGCGCAGCAGTTTCCATGAGGCCGTAGCCTCTGCTCTGCGTGTCTTTAACGGCAGTAGAGTTTCCTGGACACCTGGGAGGCTCGCGGGGGCACCCTGTTCCAGGCTGGAACACGGAGTACTCCCAGGCACCCCTGGGTCTGCTGAGCAACGTCCAGGCCCGGAGCCCTTTGGAGCCGCTCTCTATACGCCGAGTGTAGGGAAACGCCCTGCACTCTCTCCTGGAGCAGATTCGATTCCCCACCAAACCCACACTTTCACGAACAGACTTCTGGCACGTCTCACATGCCTTTGAGGTCTTACGCCTTGCCCTAGCCTGAGCTGCCCTGAGAGACCCCTCGGCCTCGCATTGCATCTAGGACCTCCTGCCTGAAATCACCCTGCCTCCAAGCGAAAGTCGCCTTGCGTTCTTACTGCGATTTAAGCCCTGTGCTTCCTGTGGCCCTGCAGGCTTTGGAATAGCCACAGGCCCCAGAGGCGTAACTAGGCAGGGCATTCCTTGGTTGAGGCAGTTCACTTGACCCAGAACACCCTGCTTCGGGGAGTTGGTTCAGGGAAGCAAACGCAGGGTAACATGTGTCTCTTTGGACTGGTTAGAAACCACAGGGAGGTAAGCTGAGTGTGCGCGTGGAAACGGGAGCCTGCTGGAACTATCCTTGCTTTCCCACTTGGAAGGCTGCATTCATGCTGCCTTGAAGCTGCCTGACGTCCCCTGCTGTTGACAGGCCTGGAAACCCGGTCGAAATGCTTCTGGGAAGAAAATGAGTTTGCTCCGTCTCAACCCGGTGCTTCCATGGCCGCGGTGGTGGTTAGCCTGACAAGCTCCAGAGCGAAAGGGAAACTCAACGTGAGAATTTGCCTCCAGTTTAGGTCCTGCGTAGCCGGGTAGGAAGGGCGGCATGCAGCAGTTTCCATGAGTTCGTAGTCCCCGTTCGGGTTTATTTTAACGAAATTACCCATTTGAGGACTCCTAGGCCCCTCGGGCGTGCATCCATTTCCCTCCAAGGTCACTGAGGACCTCCAGACACCCCCCACGCCGTGGTCCCGCTGAGCAACATCGAGGCCCATTGCTCTGCCCCTCGGAGGCCCTGTGTGCGTGCCGAGTGATGGGCAACACTCTGCACGTTCCTTGAGGAGAGCTACATTTCCAGAGCCCTCAAACAGCCTCAGGACCAGATTTCTGGTGAGTCCGAAGCTCCCAGGAAATATTTGTCGTCGCCCTTGTGAGAGCTGCCGTGAGAAAACACTCTGCTTTGCCTCCTTCGCGGGCCTCGTACCTGAAGGCACTCTGCTCGAGGAGAACGTCAGCATCTCGCAATGCTGAGTCGCTAACGGGACAGCCAGATTGAGCACAGGCCTGGAGGGAAGGCCCTGCCGTGAGGTGCAGAAGCGGAGCCGCGCAGCAGTTTCCATGAGGCCGTAGCCTCTGCTCTGCGTGTCTTTAACGGCAGTAGAGTTTCCTGGACACCTGGGAGGCTCGCGGGGGCACCCTGTTCCAGGCTGGAACACGGAGTACTCCCAGGCACCCCTGGGTCTGCTGAGCAACGTCCAGGCACGGAGCCCTTTGGAGCCGCTCTCTATACGCCGAGTGTAGGGAAACGCCCTGCACTCTCTCCTGGAGCAGATTCGATTCCCCACCAAACCCACACTTTCACGAACAGACTTCTGGCACGTCTCACATGCCTTTGAGGTCTTACGCCTTGCCCTAGCCTGAGCTGCCCTGAGAGACCCCTCGGCCTCGCATTGCATCTAGGACCTCCTGCCTGAAATCACCCTGCCTCCAAGCGAAAGTCGCCTTGCGTTCTTACTGCGATTTAAGCCCTGTGCTTCCTGTGGCCCTGCAGGCTTTGGAATAGCCACAGGCCCCAGAGGCGTAACTAGGCAGGGCATTCCTTGGTTGAGGCAGTTCACTTAACCCAGAACACCCTGCTTCGGGGAGTTGGTTCAGGGAAGCAAACGCAGGGTAACATGTGTCTCTTTGGAGTGGTTAGAAACCACAGGGAGGTAAGCTGAGTGTGCGCGAGGAAACGGGAGCCTGCTGGAACTATCCTTGCTTTCCCACTTGGAAGGCTGCATTCATGCTGCCTTGAAGCTGCCTGACGTCCCCTGCTGTTGACAGGCCTGGAAACCCGGTAGAAATGCTTCTGGGAAGAAGATGAGTTTGCTCCGTCTCAACCCGGTGCTTCCATGGCCGCGGTGGTGGTTAGCCTGACAAGCTCCAGAGCGAAAGGGAAACTCAACGTGAGAATTTGCCTCCAGTTTAGGTCCTGCGTAGCCGGGTAGGAAGGGCGGCATGCAGCAGTTTCCATGAGTTCGTAGTCCCCGTTCGGGTTTATTTTAACGAAATTACCCATTTGAGGACTCCTAGGCCCCTCGGGCGTGCATCCATTTCCCTCCAAGGTCACTGAGGACCTCCAGACACCCCCCACGCCGTGGTCCCGCTGAGCAACATCGAGGCCCATTGCTCTGCCCCTCGGAGGCCCTGTGTGCGTGCCGAGTGATGGGCAACACTCTGCACGTTCCTTGAGGAGAGCTACATTTCCAGAGCCCTCAAACAGCCTCAGGACCAGATTTCTGGTGAGTCCGAAGCTCCCAGGAAATATTTGTCGTCGCCCTTGTGAGAGCTGCCGTGAGAAAACACTCTGCTTTGCCTCCTTCGCGGGCCTCGTACCTGAAGGCACTCTGCTCGAGGAGAACGTCAGCATCTCGCAATGCTGAGTCGCTAACGGGACAGCCAGATTGAGCACAGGCCTGGAGGGAAGGCCCTGACGTGAGGTGCAGAAGCGGAGCCGCGCAGCAGTTTCCATGAGGCCGTAGCCTCTGCTCTGCGTGTCTTTAACGGCAGTAGAGTTTCCTGGACACCTGGGAGGCTCGCGGGGGCACCCTGTTCCAGGCTGGAACACGGAGTACTCCCAGGCACCCCTGGGTCTGCTGAGCAACGTCCAGGCACGGAGCCCTTTGGAGCCGCTCTCTATACGCCGAGTGTAGGGAAACGCCCTGCACTCTCTCCTGGAGCAGATTCGATTCCCCACCAAACCCACACTTTCACGAACAGACTTCTGGCACGTCTCACATGCCTTTGAGGTCTTACGCCTCGCCCTAGCCTGAGCTGCCCTGAGAGACCCCTCGGCCTCGCATTGCATCTAGGACCTCCTGCCTGAAATCACCCTGCCTCCAAGCGAAAGTCGCCTTGCGTTCTTACTGCGATTTAAGCCCTGTGCTTCCTGTGGCCCTGCAGGCTTTGGAATAGCCACAGGCCCCAGAGGCGTAACTAGGCAGGGCATTCCTTGGTTGAGGCAGTTCACTTAACCCAGAACACCCTGCTTCGGGGAGTTGGTTCAGGGAAGCAAACTCAGGGTAACATGTGTCTCTTTGGACTGGTTAGAAACCACAGGGAGGTAAGCTGAGTGTGCGCGTGGAAACGGGAGCCTGCTGGAACTATCCTTGCTTTCCCACTTGGAAGGCTGCATTCATGCTGCCTTGAAGCTGCCTGACGTCCCCTGCTGTTGACAGGCCTGGAAACCCGGTCGAAATGCTTCTGGGAAGAAAATGAGTTTGCTCCGTCTCAACCCGGTGCTTCCATGGCCGCGGTGGTGGTTAGCCTGACAAGCTCCAGAGCGAAAGGGAAACTCAACGTGAGAATTTGCCTCCAGTTTAGGTCCTGCGTAGCCGGGTAGGAAGGGCGGCATGCAGCAGTTTCCATGAGTTCGTAGTCCCCGTTCGGGTTTATTTTAACGAAATTACCCATTTGAGGACTCCTAGGCCCCTCGGGCGTGCATCCATTTCCCTCCAAGGTCACTGAGGACCTCCAGACACCCCCCACGCCGTGGTCCCGCTGAGCAACATCGAGGCCCATTGCTCTGCCCCTCGGAGGCCCTGTGTGCGTGCCGAGTGATGGGCAACACTCTGCACGTTCCTTGAGGAGAGCTACATTTCCAGAGCCCTCAAACAGCCTCAGGACCAGATTTCTGGTGAGTCCGAAGCTCCCAGGAAATATTTGTCGTCGCCCTTGTGAGAGCTGCCGTGAGAAAACACTCTGCTTTGCCTCCTTCGCGGGCCTCGTACCTGAAGGCACTCTGCTCGAGGAGAACGTCAGCATCTCGCAATGCTGAGTCGCTAACGGGACAGCCAGATTGAGCACAGGCCTGGAGGGAAGGCCCTGACGTGAGGTGCAGAAGCGGAGCCGCGCAGCAGTTTCCATGAGGCCGTAGCCTCTGCTCTGCGTGTCTTTAACGGCAGTAGAGTTTCCTGGACACCTGGGAGGCTCGCGGGGGCACCCTCTTCCAGGCTGGAACACGGAGTACTCCCAGGCACCCCTGGGTCTGCTGAGCAACGTCCAGGCACGGAGCCCTTTGGAGCCGCTCTCTATACGCCGAGTGTAGGGAAACGCCCTGCACTCTCTCCTGGAGCAGATTCGATTCCCCACCAAACCCACACTTTCACGAACAGACTTCTGGCACGTCTCACATGCCTTTGAGGTCTTACGCCTCGCCCTAGCCTGAGCTGCCCTGAGAGACCCCTCGGCCTCGCATTCCATCTAGGACCTCCTGCCTGAAATCACCCTGCCTCCAAGCGAAAGTCGCCTTGCGTTCTTACTGCGATTTAAGCCCTGTGCTTCCTGTGGCCCTGCAGGCTTTGGAATAGCCACAGGCCCCAGAGGCGTAACTAGGCAGGGCATTCCTTGGTTGAGGCAGTTCACTTGACCCAGAACACCCTGCTTCGGGGAGTTGGTTCAGGGAAGCAAACGCAGGGTAACATGTGTCTCTTTGGACTGGTTAGAAACCACAGGGAGGTAAGCTGAGTGTGCGCGTGGAAACGGGAGCCTGCTGGAACTATCCTTGCTTTCCCACTTGGAAGGCTGCATTCATGCTGCCTTGAAGCTGCCTGACGTCCCCTGCTGTTGACAGGCCTGGAAACCCGGTCGAAATGCTTCTGGGAAGAAAATGAGTTTGCTCCGTCTCAACCCGGTGCTTCCATGGCCGCGGTGGTGGTTAGCCTGACAAGCTCCAGAGCGAAAGGGAAACTCAACGTGAGAATTTGCCTCCAGTTTAGGTCCTGCGTAGCCGGGTAGGAAGGGCGGCATGCAGCAGTTTCCATGAGTTCGTAGTCCCCGTTCGGGTTTATTTTAACGAAATTACCCATTTGAGGACTCCTAGGCCCCTCGGCTGTGCATCCATTTCCCTCCAAGGTCACTGAGGACCTCCAGACACCCCCCACGCCGTGGTCCCGCTGAGCAACATCGAGGCCCAGTGCTCTGCCCCTCGGAGGCCCTGTGTGCGTGCCGAGTGATGGGCAACACTCTGCACGTTCCTTGAGGAGAGCTACATTTCCAGAGCCCTCAAACAGCCTCAGGACCAGATTTCTGGTGAGTCCGAAGCTCCCAGGAAATATTTGTCGTCGCCCTTGTGAGAGCTGCCGTGAGAAAACACTCTGCTTTGCCTCCTTCGCGGGCCTCGTACCTGAAGGCACTCTGCTCGAGGAGAACGTCAGCATCTCGCAATGCTGAGTCGCTAACGGGACAGCCAGATTGAGCACAGGCCTGGAGGGAAGGCCCTGACGTGAGGTGCAGAAGCGGAGCCGCGCAGCAGTTTCCATGAGGCCGTAGCCTCTGCTCTGCGTGTCTTTAACGGCAGTAGAGTTTCCTGGACACCTGGGAGGCTCGCGGGGGCACCCTCTTCCAGGCTGGAACACGGAGTACTCCCAGGCACCCCTGGGTCTGCTGAGCAACGTCCAGGCACGGAGCCCTTTGGAGCCGCTCTCTATACGCCGAGTGTAGGGAAACGCCCTGCACTCTCTCCTGGAGCAGATTCGATTCCCCACCAAACCCACACTTTCACGAACAGACTTCTGGCACGTCTCACATGCCTTTGAGGTCTTACGCCCTGCCCTAGCCTGAGCTGCCCTGAGAGACCCCTCGGCCTCGCATTCCATCTAGGACCTCCTGCCTGAAATCACCCTGCCTCCAAGCGAAAGTCGCCTTGCGTTCTTACTGCGATTTAAGCCCTGTGCTTCCTGTGGCCCTGCAGGCTTTGGAATAGCCACAGGCCCCAGAGGCGTAACTAGGCAGGGCATTCCTTGGTTGAGGCAGTTCACTTAACCCAGAACACCCTGCTTCGGGGAGTTGGTTCAGGGAAGCAAACGCAGGGTAACATGTGTCTCTTTGGACTGGTTAGAAACCACAGGGAGGTAAGCTGAGTGTGCGCGAGGAAACGGGAGCCTGCTGGAACTATCCTTGCTTTCCCACTTGGAAGGCTGCATTCATGCTGCCTTGAAGCTGCCTGACGTCCCCTGCTGTTGACAGGCCTGGAAACCCGGTCGAAATGCTTCTGGGAAGAAAATGAGTTTGCTCCGTCTCAACCCGGTGCTTCCATGGCCGCGGTGGTGGTTAGCCTGACAAGCTCCAGAGCGAAAGGGAAACTCAACGTGAGAATTTGCCTCCAGTTTAGGTCCTGCGTAGCCGGGCAGGAAGGGCGGCATGCAGCAGTTTCCATGAGTTCGTAGTCCCCGTTCGGGTTTATTTTAACGAAATTACCCATTTGAGGACTCCTAGGCCCCTCGGGCGTGCATCCATTTCCCTCCAAGGTCACTGAGGACCTCCAGACACCCCCCACGCCGTGGTCCCGCTGAGCAACATCGAGGCCCATTGCTCTGCCCCTCGGAGGCCCTGTGTGCGTGCCGAGTGATGGGCAACACTCTGCACGTTCCTTGAGGAGAGCTACATTTCCAGAGCCCTCAAACAGCCTCAGGACCAGATTTCTGGTGAGCCCGAAGCTCCCAGGAAATATTTGTCGTCGCCCTTGTGAGAGCTGCCGTGAGAAAACACTCTGCTTTGCCTCCTTCGCGGGCCTCGTACCTGAAGGCACTCTGCTCGAGGAGAACGTCAGCATCTCGCAATGCTGAGTCGCTAACGGGACAGCCAGATTGAGCACAGGCCTGGAGGGAAGGCCCTGACGTGAGGTGCAGAAGCGGAGCCGCGCAGCAGTTTCCATGAGGCCGTAGCCTCTGCTCTGCGTGTCTTTAACGGCAGTAGAGTTTCCTGGACACCTGGGAGGCTCGCGGGGGCACCCTCTTCCAGGCTGGAACACGGAGTACTCCCAGGCACCCCTGGGTCTGCTGAGCAACGTCCAGGCACGGAGCCCTTTGGAGCCGCTCTCTATACGCCGAGTGTAGGGAAACGCCCTGCACTCTCTCCTGGAGCAGATTCGATTCCCCACCAAACCCACACTTTCACGAACAGACTTCTGGCACGTCTCACATGCCTTTGAGGTCTTACGCCTTGCCCTAGCCTGAGCTGCCCTGAGAGACCCCTCGGCCTCGCATTGCATCTAGGACCTCCTGCCTGAAATCACCCTGCCTCCAAGCGAAAGTCGCCTTGCGTTCTTACTGCGATTTAAGCCCTGTGCTTCCTGTGGCCCTGCAGGCTTTGGAATAGCCACAGGCCCCAGAGGCGTAACTAGGCAGGGCATTCCTTGGTTGAGGCAGTTCACTTAACCCAGAACACCCTGCTTCGGGGAGTTGGTTCAGGGAAGCAAACTCAGGGTAACATGTGTCTCTTTGGACTGGTTAGAAACCACAGGGAGGTAAGCTGAGTGTGCGCGTGGAAACGGGAGCCTGCTGGAACTATCCTTGCTTTCCCACTTGGAAGGCTGCATTCATGCTGCCTTGAAGCTGCCTGACGTCCCCTGCTGTTGACAGGCCTGGAAACCCGGTCGAAATGCTTCTGGGAAGAAAATGAGTTTGCTCCGTCTCAACCCGGTGCTTCCATGGCCGCGGTGGTGGTTAGCCTGACAAGCTCCAGAGCGAAAGGGAAACTCAACGTGAGAATTTGCCTCCAGTTTAGGTCCTGCGTAGCCGGGTAGGAAGGGCGGCATGCAGCAGTTTCCATGAGTTCGTAGTCCCCGTTCGGGTTTATTTTAACGAAATTACCCATTTGAGGACTCCTAGGCCCCTCGGGCGTGCATCCATTTCCCTCCAAGGTCACTGAGGACCTCCAGACACCCCCCACGCCGTGGTCCCGCTGAGCAACATCGAGGCCCATTGCTCTGCCCCTCGGAGGCCCTGTGTGCGTGCCGAGTGATGGGCAACACTCTGCACGTTCCTTGAGGAGAGCTACATTTCCAGAGCCCTCAAACAGCCTCAGGACCAGATTTCTGGTGAGTCCGAAGCTCCCAGGAAATATTTGTCGTCGCCCTTGTGAGAGCTGCCGTGAGAAAACACTCTGCTTTGCCTCCTTCGCGGGCCTCGTACCTGAAGGCACTCTGCTCGAGGAGAACGTCAGCATCTCGCAATGCTGAGTCGCTAACGGGACAGCCAGATTGAGCACAGGCCTGGAGGGAAGGCCCTGACGTGAGGTGCAGAAGCGGAGCCGCGCAGCAGTTTCCATGAGGCCGTAGCCTCTGCTCTGCGTGTCTTTAACGGCAGTAGAGTTTCCTGGACACCTGGGAGGCTCGCGGGGGCACCCTCTTCCAGGCTGGAACACGGAGTACTCCCAGGCACCCCTGGGTCTGCTGAGCAACGTCCAGGCACGGAGCCCTTTGGAGCCGCTCTCTATACGCCGAGTGTAGGGAAACGCCCTGCACTCTCTCCTGGAGCAGATTCGATTCCCCACCAAACCCACACTTTCACGAACAGACTTCTGGCACGTCTCACATGCCTTTGAGGTCTTACGCCTTGCCCTAGCCTGAGCTGCCCTGAGAGACCCCTCGGCCTCGCATTCCATCTAGGACCTCCTGCCTGAAATCACCCTGCCTCCAAGCGAAAGTCGCCTTGCGTTCTTACTGCGATTTAAGCCCTGTGCTTCCTGTGGCCCTGCAGGCTTTGGAATAGCCACAGGCCCCAGAGGCGTAACTAGGCAGGGCATTCCTTGGTTGAGGCAGTTCACTTGACCCAGAACACCCTGCTTCGGGGAGTTGGTTCAGGGAAGCAAACGCAGGGTAACATGTGTCTCTTTGGACTGGTTAGAAACCACAGGGAGGTAAGCTGAGTGTGCGCGTGGAAACGGGAGCCTGCTGGAACTATCCTTGCTTTCCCACTTGGAAGGCTGCATTCATGCTGCCTTGAAGCTGCCTGACGTCCCCTGCTGTTGACAGGCCTGGAAACCCGGTCGAAATGCTTCTGGGAAGAAAATGAGTTTGCTCCGTCTCAACCCGGTGCTTCCATGGCCGCGGTGGTGGTTAGCCTGACAAGCTCCAGAGCGAAAGGGAAACTCAACGTGAGAATTTGCCTCCAGTTTAGGTCCTGCGTAGCCGGGTAGGAAGGGCGGCATGCAGCAGTTTCCATGAGTTCGTAGTCCCCGTTCGGGTTTATTTTAACGAAATTACCCATTTGAGGACTCCTAGGCCCCTCGGCTGTGCATCCATTTCCCTCCAAGGTCACTGAGGACCTCCAGACACCCCCCACGCCGTGGTCCCGCTGAGCAACATCGAGGCCCAGTGCTCTGCCCCTCGGAGGCCCTGTGTGCGTGCCGAGTGATGGGCAACACTCTGCACGTTCCTTGAGGAGAGCTACATTTCCAGAGCCCTCAAACAGCCTCAGGACCAGATTTCTGGTGAGTCCGAAGCTCCCAGGAAATATTTGTCGTCGCCCTTGTGAGAGCTGCCGTGAGAAAACACTCTGCTTTGCCTCCTTCGCGGGCCTCGTACCTGAAGGCACTCTGCTCGAGGAGAACGTCAGCATCTCGCAATGCTGAGTCGCTAACGGGACAGCCAGATTGAGCACAGGCCTGGAGGGAAGGCCCTGACGTGAGGTGCAGAAGCGGAGCCGCGCAGCAGTTTCCATGAGGCCGTAGCCTCTGCTCTGCGTGTCTTTAACGGCAGTAGAGTTTCCTGGACACCTGGGAGGCTCGCGGGGGCACCCTCTTCCAGGCTGGAACACGGAGTACTCCCAGGCACCCCTGGGTCTGCTGAGCAACGTCCAGGCACGGAGCCCTTTGGAGCCGCTCTCTATACGCCGAGTGTAGGGAAACGCCCTGCACTCTCTCCTGGAGCAGATTCGATTCCCCACCAAACCCACACTTTCACGAACAGACTTCTGGCACGTCTCACATGCCTTTGAGGTCTTACGCCCTGCCCTAGCCTGAGCTGCCCTGAGAGACCCCTCGGCCTCGCATTCCATCTAGGACCTCCTGCCTGAAATCACCCTGCCTCCAAGCGAAAGTCGCCTTGCGTTCTTACTGCGATTTAAGCCCTGTGCTTCCTGTGGCCCTGCAGGCTTTGGAATAGCCACAGGCCCCAGAGGCGTAACTAGGCAGGGCATTCCTTGGTTGAGGCAGTTCACTTAACCCAGAACACCCTGCTTCGGGGAGTTGGTTCAGGGAAGCAAACGCAGGGTAACATGTGTCTCTTTGGACTGGTTAGAAACCACAGGGAGGTAAGCTGAGTGTGCGCGAGGAAACGGGAGCCTGCTGGAACTATCCTTGCTTTCCCACTTGGAAGGCTGCATTCATGCTGCCTTGAAGCTGCCTGACGTCCCCTGCTGTTGACAGGCCTGGAAACCCGGTCGAAATGCTTCTGGGAAGAAAATGAGTTTGCTCCGTCTCAACCCGGTGCTTCCATGGCCGCGGTGGTGGTTAGCCTGACAAGCTCCAGAGCGAAAGGGAAACTCAACGTGAGAATTTGCCTCCAGTTTAGGTCCTGCGTAGCCGGGCAGGAAGGGCGGCATGCAGCAGTTTCCATGAGTTCGTAGTCCCCGTTCGGGTTTATTTTAACGAAATTACCCATTTGAGGACTCCTAGGCCCCTCGGGCGTGCATCCATTTCCCTCCAAGGTCACTGAGGACCTCCAGACACCCCCCACGCCGTGGTCCCGCTGAGCAACATCGAGGCCCATTGCTCTGCCCCTCGGAGGCCCTGTGTGCGTGCCGAGTGATGGGCAACACTCTGCACGTTCCTTGAGGAGAGCTACATTTCCAGAGCCCTCAAACAGCCTCAGGACCAGATTTCTGGTGAGTCCGAAGCTCCCAGGAAATATTTGTCGTCGCCCTTGTGAGAGCTGCCGTGAGAAAACACTCTGCTTTGCCTCCTTCGCGGGCCTCGTACCTGAAGGCACTCTGCTCGAGGAGAACGTCAGCATCTCGCAATGCTGAGTCGCTAACGGGACAGCCAGATTGAGCACAGGCCTGGAGGGAAGGCCCTGACGTGAGGTGCAGAAGCGGAGCCGCGCAGCAGTTTCCATGAGGCCGTAGCCTCTGCTCTGCGTGTCTTTAACGGCAGTAGAGTTTCCTGGACACCTGGGAGGCTCGCGGGGGCACCCTCTTCCAGGCTGGAACACGGAGTACTCCCAGGCACCCCTGGGTCTGCTGAGCAACGTCCAGGCACGGAGCCCTTTGGAGCCGCTCTCTATACGCCGAGTGTAGGGAAACGCCCTGCACTCTCTCCTGGAGCAGATTCGATTCCCCACCAAACCCACACTTTCACGAACAGACTTCTGGCACGTCTCACATGCCTTTGAGGTCTTACGCCCTGCCCTAGCCTGAGCTGCCCTGAGAGACCCCTCGGCCTCGCATTGCATCTAGGACCTCCTGCCTGAAATCACCCTGCCTCCAAGCGAAAGTCGGCTTGCGTTCTTACTGCGATTTAAGCCCTGTGCTTCCTGTGGCCCTGCAGGCTTTGGAATAGCCACAGGCCCCAGAGGCGTAACTAGGCAGGGCATTCCTTGGTTGAGGCAGTTCACTTGACCCAGAACACCCTGCTTCGGGGAGTTGGTTCAGGGAAGCAAACGCAGGGTAACATGTGTCTCTTTGGACTGGTTAGAAACCACAGGGAGGTAAGCTGAGTGTGCGCGTGGAAACGGGAGCCTGCTGGAACTATCCTTGCTTTCCCACTTGGAAGGCTGCATTCATGCTGCCTTGAAGCTGCCTGACGTCCCCTGCTGTTGACAGGCCTGGAAACCCGGTCGAAATGCTTCTGGGAAGAAAATGAGTTTGCTCCGTCTCAACCCGGTGCTTCCATGGCCGCGGTGGTGGTTAGCCTGACAAGCTCCAGAGCGAAAGGGAAACTCAACGTGAGAATTTGCCTCCAGTTTAGGTCCTGCGTAGCCGGGTAGGAAGGGCGGCATGCAGCAGTTTCCATGAGTTCGTAGTCCCCGTTCGGGTTTATTTTAACGAAATTACCCATTTGAGGACTCCTAGGCCCCTCGGGCGTGCATCCATTTCCCTCCAAGGTCACTGAGGACCTCCAGACACCCCCCACGCCGTGGTCCCGCTGAGCAACATCGAGGCCCATTGCTCTGCCCCTCGGAGGCCCTGTGTGCGTGCCGAGTGATGGGCAACACTCTGCACGTTCCTTGAGGAGAGCTACATTTCCAGAGCCCTCAAACAGCCTCAGGACCAGATTTCTGGTGAGTCCGAAGCTCCCAGGAAATATTTGTCGTCGCCCTTGTGAGAGCTGCCGTGAGAAAACACTCTGCTTTGCCTCCTTCGCGGGCCTCGTACCTGAAGGCACTCTGCTCGAGGAGAACGTCAGCATCTCGCAATGCTGAGTCGCTAACGGGACAGCCAGATTGAGCACAGGCCTGGAGGGAAGGCCCTGACGTGAGGTGCAGAAGCGGAGCCGCGCAGCAGTTTCCATGAGGCCGTAGCCTCTGCTCTGCGTGTCTTTAACGGCAGTAGAGTTTCCTGGACACCTGGGAGGCTCGCGGGGGCACCCTCTTCCAGGCTGGAACACGGAGTACTCCCAGGCACCCCTGGGTCTGCTGAGCAACGTCCAGGCACGGAGCCCTTTGGAGCCGCTCTCTATACGCCGAGTGTAGGGAAACGCCCTGCACTCTCTCCTGGAGCAGATTCGATTCCCCACCAAACCCACACTTTCACGAACAGACTTCTGGCACGTCTCACATGCCTTTGAGGTCTTACGCCCTGCCCTAGCCTGAGCTGCCCTGAGAGACCCCTGGGCCTCGCATTGCATCTAGGACCTCCTGCCTGAAATCACCCTGCCTCCAAGCGAAAGTCGGCTTGCGTTCTTACTGCGATTTAAGCCCTGTGCTTCCTGTGGCCCTGCAGGCTTTGGAATAGCCACAGGCCCCAGAGGCGTAACTAGGCAGGGCATTCCTTGGTTGAGGCAGTTCACTTAACCCAGAACACCCTGCTTCGGGGAGTTGGTTCAGGGAAGCAAACGCAGGGTAACATGTGTCTCTTTGGACTGGTTAGAAACCACAGGGAGGTAAGCTGAGTGTGCGCGAGGAAACGGGAGCCTGCTGGAACTATCCTTGCTTTCCCACTTGGAAGGCTGCATTCATGCTGCCTTGAAGCTGCCTGACGTCCCCTGCTGTTGACAGGCCTGGAAACCCGGTCGAAATGCTTCTGGGAAGAAAATGAGTTTGCTCCGTCTCAACCCGGTGCTTCCATGGCCGCGGTGGTGGTTAGCCTGACAAGCTCCAGAGCGAAAGGGAAACTCAACGTGAGAATTTGCCTCCAGTTTAGGTCCTGCGTAGCCGGGCAGGAAGGGCGGCATGCAGCAGTTTCCATGAGTTCGTAGTCCCCGTTCGGGTTTATTTTAACGAAATTACCCATTTGAGGACTCCTAGGCCCCTCGGGCGTGCATCCATTTCCCTCCAAGGTCACTGAGGACCTCCAGACACCCCCCACGCCGTGGTCCCGCTGAGCAACATCGAGGCCCATTGCTCTGCCCCTCGGAGGCCCTGTGTGCGTGCCGAGTGATGGGCAACACTCTGCACGTTCCTTGAGGAGAGCTACATTTCCAGAGCCCTCAAACAGCCTCAGGACCAGATTTCTGGTGAGTCCGAAGCTCCCAGGAAATATTTGTCGTCGCCCTTGTGAGAGCTGCCGTGAGAAAACACTCTGCTTTGCCTCCTTCGCGGGCCTCGTACCTGAAGGCACTCTGCTCGAGGAGAACGTCAGCATCTCGCAATGCTGAGTCGCTAACGGGACAGCCAGATTGAGCACAGGCCTGGAGGGAAGGCCCTGACGTGAGGTGCAGAAGCGGAGCCGCGCAGCAGTTTCCATGAGGCCGTAGCCTCTGCTCTGCGTGTCTTTAACGGCAGTAGAGTTTCCTGGACACCTGGGAGGCTCGCGGGGGCACCCTCTTCCAGGCTGGAACACGGAGTACTCCCAGGCACCCCTGGGTCTGCTGAGCAACGTCCAGGCACGGAGCCCTTTGGAGCCGCTCTCTATACGCCGAGTGTAGGGAAACGCCCTGCACTCTCTCCTGGAGCAGATTCGATTCCCCACCAAACCCACACTTTCACGAACAGACTTCTGGCACGTCTCACATGCCTTTGAGGTCTTACGCCCTGCCCTAGCCTGAGCTGCCCTGAGAGACCCCTCGGCCTCGCATTCCATCTAGGACCTCCTGCCTGAAATCACCCTGCCTCCAAGCGAAAGTCGCCTTGCGTTCTTACTGCGATTTAAGCCCTGTGCTTCCTGTGGCCCTGCAGGCTTTGGAATAGCCACAGGCCCCAGAGGCGTAACTAGGCAGGGCATTCCTTGGTTGAGGCAGTTCACTTAACCCAGAACACCCTGCTTCGGGGAGTTGGTTCAGGGAAGCAAACGCAGGGTAACATGTGTCTCTTTGGACTGGTTAGAAACCACAGGGAGGTAAGCTGAGTGTGCGCGAGGAAACGGGAGCCTGCTGGAACTATCCTTGCTTTCCCACTTGGAAGGCTGCATTCATGCTGCCTTGAAGCTGCCTGACGTCCCCTGCTGTTGACAGGCCTGGAAACCCGGTCGAAATGCTTCTGGGAAGAAAATGAGTTTGCTCCGTCTCAACCCGGTGCTTCCATGGCCGCGGTGGTGGTTAGCCTGACAAGCTCCAGAGCGAAAGGGAAACTCAACGTGAGAATTTGCCTCCAGTTTAGGTCCTGCGTAGCCGGGCAGGAAGGGCGGCATGCAGCAGTTTCCATGAGTTCGTAGTCCCCGTTCGGGTTTATTTTAACGAAATTACCCATTTGAGGACTCCTAGGCCCCTCGGGCGTGCATCCATTTCCCTCCAAGGTCACTGAGGACCTCCAGACACCCCCCACGCCGTGGTCCCGCTGAGCAACATCGAGGCCCATTGCTCTGCCCCTCGGAGGCCCTGTGTGCGTGCCGAGTGATGGGCAACACTCTGCACGTTCCTTGAGGAGAGCTACATTTCCAGAGCCCTCAAACAGCCTCAGGACCAGATTTCTGGTGAGTCCGAAGCTCCCAGGAAATATTTGTCGTCGCCCTTGTGAGAGCTGCCGTGAGAAAACACTCTGCTTTGCCTCCTTCGCGGGCCTCGTACCTGAAGGCACTCTGCTCGAGGAGAACGTCAGCATCTCGCAATGCTGAGTCGCTAACGGGACAGCCAGATTGAGCACAGGCCTGGAGGGAAGGCCCTGACGTGAGGTGCAGAAGCGGAGCCGCGCAGCAGTTTCCATGAGGCCGTAGCCTCTGCTCTGCGTGTCTTTAACGGCAGTAGAGTTTCCTGGACACCTGGGAGGCTCGCGGGGGCACCCTCTTCCAGGCTGGAACACGGAGTACTCCCAGGCACCCCTGGGTCTGCTGAGCAACGTCCAGGCACGGAGCCCTTTGGAGCCGCTCTCTATACGCCGAGTGTAGGGAAACGCCCTGCACTCTCTCCTGGAGCAGATTCGATTCCCCACCAAACCCACACTTTCACGAACAGACTTCTGGCACGTCTCACATGCCTTTGAGGTCTTACGCCTCGCCCTAGCCTGAGCCGCCCTGAGAGACCCCTCGGCCTCGCATTCCATCTAGGACCTCCTGCCTGAAATCACCCTGCCTCCAAGCGAAAGTCGCCTTGCGTTCTTACTGCGATTTAAGCCCTGTGCTTCCTGTGGCCCTGCAGGCTTTGGAATAGCCACAGGCCCCAGAGGCGTAACTAGGCAGGGCATTCCTTGGTTGAGGCAGTTCACTTGACCCAGAACACCCTGCTTCGGGGAGTTGGTTCAGGGAAGCAAACGCAGGGTAACATGTGTCTCTTTGGACTGGTTAGAAACCACAGGGAGGTAAGCTGAGTGTGCGCGTGGAAACGGGAGCCTGCTGGAACTATCCTTGCTTTCCCACTTGGAAGGCTGCATTCATGCTGCCTTGAAGCTGCCTGACGTCCCCTGCTGTTGACAGGCCTGGAAACCCGGTCGAAATGCTTCTGGGAAGAAAATGAGTTTGCTCCGTCTCAACCCGGTGCTTCCGTGGCCGCGGTGGTGGTTAGCCTGACAAGCTCCAGAGCGAAAGGGAAACTCAACGTGAGAATTTGCCTCCAGTTTAGGTCCTGCGTAGCCGGGCAGGAAGGGCGGCATGCAGCAGTTTCCATGAGTTCGTAGTCCCCGTTCGGGTTTATTTTAACGAAATTACCCATTTGAGGACTCCTAGGCCCCTCGGGCGTGCATCCATTTCCCTCCAAGGTCACTGAGGACCTCCAGACACCCCCCACGCCGTGGTCCCGCTGAGCAACATCGAGGCCCAGTGCTCTGCCCCTCGGAGGCCCTGTGTGCGTGCCGAGTGATGGGCAACACTCTGCACGTTCCTTGAGGAGAGCTACATTTCCAGAGCCCTCAAACAGCCTCAGGACCAGATTTCTGGTGAGTCCGAAGCTCCCAGGAAATATTTGTCGTCGCCCTTGTGAGAGCTGCCGTGAGAAAACACTCTGCTTTGCCTCCTTCGCGGGCCTCGTACCTGAAGGCACTCTGCTCGAGGAGAACGTCAGCATCTCGCAATGCTGAGTCGCTAACGGGACAGCCAGATTGAGCACAGGCCTGGAGGGAAGGCCCTGACGTGAGGTGCAGAAGCGGAGCCGCGCAGCAGTTTCCATGAGGCCGTAGCCTCTGCTCTGCGTGTCTTTAACGGCAGTAGAGTTTCCTGGACACCTGGGAGGCTCGCGGGGGCACCCTCTTCCAGGCTGGAACACGGAGTACTCCCAGGCACCCCTGGGTCTGCTGAGCAACGTCCAGGCACGGAGCCCTTTGGAGCCGCTCTCTATACGCCGAGTGTAGGGAAACGCCCTGCACTCTCTCCTGGAGCAGATTCGATTCCCCACCAAACCCACACTTTCACGAACAGACTTCTGGCACGTCTCACATGCCTTTGAGGTCTTACGCCCTGCCCTAGCCTGAGCTGCCCTGAGAGACCCCTCGGCCTCGCATTGCATCTAGGACCTCCTGCCTGAAATCACCCTGCCTCCAAGCGAAAGTCGGCTTGCGTTCTTACTGCGATTTAAGCCCTGTGCTTCCTGTGGCCCTGCAGGCTTTGGAATAGCCACAGGCCCCAGAGGCGTAACTAGGCAGGGCATTCCTTGGTTGAGGCAGTTCACTTGACCCAGAACACCCTGCTTCGGGGAGTTGGTTCAGGGAAGCAAACGCAGGGTAACATGTGTCTCTTTGGACTGGTTAGAAACCACAGGGAGGTAAGCTGAGTGTGCGCGTGGAAACGGGAGCCTGCTGGAACTATCCTTGCTTTCCCACTTGGAAGGCTGCATTCATGCTGCCTTGAAGCTGCCTGACGTCCCCTGCTGTTGACAGGCCTGGAAACCCGGTCGAAATGCTTCTGGGAAGAAAATGAGTTTGCTCCGTCTCAACCCGGTGCTTCCATGGCCGCGGTGGTGGTTAGCCTGACAAGCTCCAGAGCGAAAGGGAAACTCAACGTGAGAATTTGCCTCCAGTTTAGGTCCTGCGTAGCCGGGTAGGAAGGGCGGCATGCAGCAGTTTCCATGAGTTCGTAGTCCCCGTTCGGGTTTATTTTAACGAAATTACCCATTTGAGGACTCCTAGGCCCCTCGGGCGTGCATCCATTTCCCTCCAAGGTCACTGAGGACCTCCAGACACCCCCCACGCCGTGGTCCCGCTGAGCAACATCGAGGCCCATTGCTCTGCCCCTCGGAGGCCCTGTGTGCGTGCCGAGTGATGGGCAACACTCTGCACGTTCCTTGAGGAGAGCTACATTTCCAGAGCCCTCAAACAGCCTCAGGACCAGATTTCTGGTGAGTCCGAAGCTCCCAGGAAATATTTGTCGTCGCCCTTGTGAGAGCTGCCGTGAGAAAACACTCTGCTTTGCCTCCTTCGCGGGCCTCGTACCTGAAGGCACTCTGCTCGAGGAGAACGTCAGCATCTCGCAATGCTGAGTCGCTAACGGGACAGCCAGATTGAGCACAGGCCTGGAGGGAAGGCCCTGCCGTGAGGTGCAGAAGCGGAGCCGCGCAGCAGTTTCCATGAGGCCGTAGCCTCTGCTCTGCGTGTCTTTAACGGCAGTAGAGTTTCCTGGACACCTGGGAGGCTCGCGGGGGCACCCTCTTCCAGGCTGGAACACGGAGTACTTCCAGGCACCCCTGGGTCTGCTGAGCAACGTCCAGGCACGGAGCCCTTTGGAGCCGCTCTCTATACGCCGAGTGTAGGGAAACGCCCTGCACTCTCTCCTGGAGCAGATTCGATTCCCCACCAAACCCACACTTTCACGAACAGACTTCTGGCACGTCTCACATGCCTTTGAGGTCTTACGCCCTGCCCTAGCCTGAGCTGCCCTGAGAGACCCCTGGGCCTCGCATTGCATCTAGGACCTCCTGCCTGAAATCACCCTGCCTCCAAGCGAAAGTCGGCTTGCGTTCTTACTGCGATTTAAGCCCTGTGCTTCCTGTGGCCCTGCAGGCTTTGGAATAGCCACAGGCCCCAGAGGCGTAACTAGGCAGGGCATTCCTTGGTTGAGGCAGTTCACTTAACCCAGAACACCCTGCTTCGGGGAGTTGGTTCAGGGAAGCAAACGCAGGGTAACATGTGTCTCTTTGGACTGGTTAGAAACCACAGGGAGGTAAGCTGAGTGTGCGCGAGGAAACGGGAGCCTGCTGGAACTATCCTTGCTTTCCCACTTGGAAGGCTGCATTCATGCTGCCTTGAAGCTGCCTGACGTCCCCTGCTGTTGACAGGCCTGGAAACCCGGTCGAAATGCTTCTGGGAAGAAAATGAGTTTGCTCCGTCTCAACCCGGTGCTTCCATGGCCGCGGTGGTGGTTAGCCTGACAAGCTCCAGAGCGAAAGGGAAACTCAACGTGAGAATTTGCCTCCAGTTTAGGTCCTGCGTAGCCGGGCAGGAAGGGCGGCATGCAGCAGTTTCCATGAGTTCGTAGTCCCCGTTCGGGTTTATTTTAACGAAATTACCCATTTGAGGACTCCTAGGCCCCTCGGGCGTGCATCCATTTCCCTCCAAGGTCACTGAGGACCTCCAGACACCCCCCACGCCGTGGTCCCGCTGAGCAACATCGAGGCCCATTGCTCTGCCCCTCGGAGGCCCTGTGTGCGTGCCGAGTGATGGGCAACACTCTGCACGTTCCTTGAGGAGAGCTACATTTCCAGAGCCCTCAAACAGCCTCAGGACCAGATTTCTGGTGAGTCCGAAGCTCCCAGGAAATATTTGTCGTCGCCCTTGTGAGAGCTGCCGTGAGAAAACACTCTGCTTTGCCTCCTTCGCGGGCCTCGTACCTGAAGGCACTCTGCTCGAGGAGAACGTCAGCATCTCGCAATGCTGAGTCGCTAACGGGACAGCCAGATTGAGCACAGGCCTGGAGGGAAGGCCCTGACGTGAGGTGCAGAAGCGGAGCCGCGCAGCAGTTTCCATGAGGCCGTAGCCTCTGCTCTGCGTGTCTTTAACGGCAGTAGAGTTTCCTGGACACCTGGGAGGCTCGCGGGGGCACCCTGTTCCAGGCTGGAACACGGAGTACTCCCAGGCACCCCTGGGTCTGCTGAGCAACGTCCAGGCACGGAGCCCTTTGGAGCCGCTCTCTATACGCCGAGTGTAGGGAAACGCCCTGCACTCTCTCCTGGAGCAGATTCGATTCCCCACCAAACCCACACTTTCACGAACAGACTTCTGGCACGTCTCACATGCCTTTGAGGTCTTACGCCTCGCCCTAGCCTGAGCTGCCCTGAGAGACCCCTCGGCCTCGCATTGCATCTAGGACCTCCTGCCTGAAATCACCCTGCCTCCAAGCGAAAGTCGGCTTGCGTTCTTACTGCGATTTAAGCCCTGTGCTTCCTGTGGCCCTGCAGGCTTTGGAATAGCCACAGGCCCCAGAGGCGTAACTAGGCAGGGCATTCCTTGGTTGAGGCAGTTCACTTGACCCAGAACACCCTGCTTCGGGGAGTTGGTTCAGGGAAGCAAACGCAGGGTAACATGTGTCTCTTTGGACTGGTTAGAAACCACAGGGAGGTAAGCTGAGTGTGCGCGTGGAAACGGGAGCCTGCTGGAACTATCCTTGCTTTCCCACTTGGAAGGCTGCATTCATGCTGCCTTGAAGCTGCCTGACGTCCCCTGCTGTTGACAGGCCTGGAAACCCGGTCGAAATGCTTCTGGGAAGAAAATGAGTTTGCTCCGTCTCAACCCGGTGCTTCCATGGCCGCGGTGGTGGTTAGCCTGACAAGCTCCAGAGCGAAAGGGAAACTCAACGTGAGAATTTGCCTCCAGTTTAGGTCCTGCGTAGCCGGGTAGGAAGGGCGGCATGCAGCAGTTTCCATGAGTTCGTAGTCCCCGTTCGGGTTTATTTTAACGAAATTACCCATTTGAGGACTCCTAGGCCCCTCGGGCGTGCATCCATTTCCCTCCAAGGTCACTGAGGACCTCCAGACACCCCCCACGCCGTGGTCCCGCTGAGCAACATCGAGGCCCATTGCTCTGCCCCTCGGAGGCCCTGTGTGCGTGCCGAGTGATGGGCAACACTCTGCACGTTCCTTGAGGAGAGCTACATTTCCAGAGCCCTCAAACAGCCTCAGGACCAGATTTCTGGTGAGTCCGAAGCTCCCAGGAAATATTTGTCGTCGCCCTTGTGAGAGCTGCCGTGAGAAAACACTCTGCTTTGCCTCCTTCGCGGGCCTCGTACCTGAAGGCACTCTGCTCGAGGAGAACGTCAGCATCTCGCAATGCTGAGTCGCTAACGGGACAGCCAGATTGAGCACAGGCCTGGAGGGAAGGCCCTGACGTGAGGTGCAGAAGCGGAGCCGCGCAGCAGTTTCCATGAGGCCGTAGCCTCTGCTCTGCGTGTCTTTAACGGCAGTAGAGTTTCCTGGACACCTGGGAGGCTCGCGGGGGCACCCTCTTCCAGGCTGGAACACGGAGTACTCCCAGGCACCCCTGGGTCTGCTGAGCAACGTCCAGGCACGGAGCCCTTTGGAGCCGCTCTCTATACGCCGAGTGTAGGGAAACGCCCTGCACTCTCTCCTGGAGCAGATTCGATTCCCCACCAAACCCACACTTTCACGAACAGACTTCTGGCACGTCTCACATGCCTTTGAGGTCTTACGCCCTGCCCTAGCCTGAGCTGCCCTGAGAGACCCCTGGGCCTCGCATTGCATCTAGGACCTCCTGCCTGAAATCACCCTGCCTCCAAGCGAAAGTCGGCTTGCGTTCTTACTGCGATTTAAGCCCTGTGCTTCCTGTGGCCCTGCAGGCTTTGGAATAGCCACAGGCCCCAGAGGCGTAACTAGGCAGGGCATTCCTTGGTTGAGGCAGTTCACTTAACCCAGAACACCCTGCTTCGGGGAGTTGGTTCAGGGAAGCAAACGCAGGGTAACATGTGTCTCTTTGGACTGGTTAGAAACCACAGGGAGGTAAGCTGAGTGTGCGCGAGGAAACGGGAGCCTGCTGGAACTATCCTTGCTTTCCCACTTGGAAGGCTGCATTCATGCTGCCTTGAAGCTGCCTGACGTCCCCTGCTGTTGACAGGCCTGGAAACCCGGTCGAAATGCTTCTGGGAAGAAAATGAGTTTGCTCCGTCTCAACCCGGTGCTTCCATGGCCGCGGTGGTGGTTAGCCTGACAAGCTCCAGAGCGAAAGGGAAACTCAACGTGAGAATTTGCCTCCAGTTTAGGTCCTGCGTAGCCGGGCAGGAAGGGCGGCATGCAGCAGTTTCCATGAGTTCGTAGTCCCCGTTCGGGTTTATTTTAACGAAATTACCCATTTGAGGACTCCTAGGCCCCTCGGGCGTGCATCCATTTCCCTCCAAGGTCACTGAGGACCTCCAGACACCCCCCACGCCGTGGTCCCGCTGAGCAACATCGAGGCCCATTGCTCTGCCCCTCGGAGGCCCTGTGTGCGTGCCGAGTGATGGGCAACACTCTGCACGTTCCTTGAGGAGAGCTACATTTCCAGAGCCCTCAAACAGCCTCAGGACCAGATTTCTGGTGAGTCCGAAGCTCCCAGGAAATATTTGTCGTCGCCCTTGTGAGAGCTGTCGTGAGAAAACACTCTGCTTTGCCTCCTTCGCGGGCCTCGTACCTGAAGGCACTCTGCTCGAGGAGAACGTCAGCATCTCGCAATGCTGAGTCGCTAACGGGACAGCCAGATTGAGCACAGGCCTGGAGGGAAGGCCCTGACGTGAGGTGCAGAAGCGGAGCCGCGCAGCAGTTTCCATGAGGCCGTAGCCTCTGCTCTGCGTGTCTTTAACGGCAGTAGAGTTTCCTGGACACCTGGGAGGCTCGCGGGGGCACCCTGTTCCAGGCTGGAACACGGAGTACTCCCAGGCACCCCTGGGTCTGCTGAGCAACGTCCAGGCACGGAGCCCTTTGGAGCCGCTCTCTATACGCCGAGTGTAGGGAAACGCCCTGCACTCTCTCCTGGAGCAGATTCGATTCCCCACCAAACCCACACTTTCACGAACAGACTTCTGGCACGTCTCACATGCCTTTGAGGTCTTACGCCTCGCCCTAGCCTGAGCTGCCCTGAGAGACCCCTCGGCCTCGCATTGCATCTAGGACCTCCTGCCTGAAATCACCCTGCCTCCAAGCGAAAGTCGCCTTGCGTTCTTACTGCGATTTAAGCCCTGTGCTTCCTGTGGCCCTGCAGGCTTTGGAATAGCCACAGGCCCCAGAGGCGTAACTAGGCAGGGCATTCCTTGGTTGAGGCAGTTCACTTGACCCAGAACACCCTGCTTCGGGGAGTTGGTTCAGGGAAGCAAACGCAGGGTAACATGTGTCTCTTTGGACTGGTTAGAAACCACAGGGAGGTAAGCTGAGTGTGCGCGTGGAAACGGGAGCCTGCTGGAACTATCCTTGCTTTCCCACTTGGAAGGCTGCATTCATGCTGCCTTGAAGCTGCCTGACGTCCCCTGCTGTTGACAGGCCTGGAAACCCGGTCGAAATGCTTCTGGGAAGAAAATGAGTTTGCTCCGTCTCAACCCGGTGCTTCCATGGCCGCGGTGGTGGTTAGCCTGACAAGCTCCAGAGCGAAAGGGAAACTCAACGTGAGAATTTGCCTCCAGTTTAGGTCCTGCGTAGCCGGGTAGGAAGGGCGGCATGCAGCAGTTTCCATGAGTTCGTAGTCCCCGTTCGGGTTTATTTTAACGAAATTACCCATTTGAGGACTCCTAGGCCCCTCGGGCGTGCATCCATTTCCCTCCAAGGTCACTGAGGACCTCCAGACACCCCCCACGCCGTGGTCCCGCTGAGCAACATCGAGGCCCATTGCTCTGCCCCTCGGAGGCCCTGTGTGCGTGCCGAGTGATGGGCAACACTCTGCACGTTCCTTGAGGAGAGCTACATTTCCAGAGCCCTCAAACAGCCTCAGGACCAGATTTCTGGTGAGTCCGAAGCTCCCAGGAAATATTTGTCGTCGCCCTTGTGAGAGCTGCCGTGAGAAAACACTCTGCTTTGCCTCCTTCGCGGGCCTCGTACCTGAAGGCACTCTGCTCGAGGAGAACGTCAGCATCTCGCAATGCTGAGTCGCTAACGGGACAGCCAGATTGAGCACAGGCCTGGAGGGAAGGCCCTGACGTGAGGTGCAGAAGCGGAGCCGCGCAGCAGTTTCCATGAGGCCGTAGCCTCTGCTCTGCGTGTCTTTAACGGCAGTAGAGTTTCCTGGACACCTGGGAGGCTCGCGGGGGCACCCTCTTCCAGGCTGGAACACGGAGTACTCCCAGGCACCCCTGGGTCTGCTGAGCAACGTCCAGGCACGGAGCCCTTTGGAGCCGCTCTCTATACGCCGAGTGTAGGGAAACGCCCTGCACTCTCTCCTGGAGCAGATTCGATTCCCCACCAAACCCACACTTTCACGAACAGACTTCTGGCACGTCTCACATGCCTTTGAGGTCTTACGCCCTGCCCTAGCCTGAGCTGCCCTGAGAGACCCCTCGGCCTCGCATTCCATCTAGGACCTCCTGCCTGAAATCACCCTGCCTCCAAGCGAAAGTCGCCTTGCGTTCTTACTGCGATTTAAGCCCTGTGCTTCCTGTGGCCCTGCAGGCTTTGGAATAGCCACAGGCCCCAGAGGCGTAACTAGGCAGGGCATTCCTTGGTTGAGGCAGTTCACTTAACCCAGAACACCCTGCTTCGGGGAGTTGGTTCAGGGAAGCAAACGCAGGGTAACATGTGTCTCTTTGGACTGGTTAGAAACCACAGGGAGGTAAGCTGAGTGTGCGCGAGGAAACGGGAGCCTGCTGGAACTATCCTTGCTTTCCCACTTGGAAGGCTGCATTCATGCTGCCTTGAAGCTGCCTGACGTCCCCTGCTGTTGACAGGCCTGGAAACCCGGTCGAAATGCTTCTGGGAAGAAAATGAGTTTGCTCCGTCTCAACCCGGTGCTTCCATGGCCGCGGTGGTGGTTAGCCTGACAAGCTCCAGAGCGAAAGGGAAACTCAACGTGAGAATTTGCCTCCAGTTTAGGTCCTGCGTAGCCGGGCAGGAAGGGCGGCATGCAGCAGTTTCCATGAGTTCGTAGTCCCCGTTCGGGTTTATTTTAACGAAATTACCCATTTGAGGACTCCTAGGCCCCTCGGGCGTGCATCCATTTCCCTCCAAGGTCACTGAGGACCTCCAGACACCCCCCACGCCGTGGTCCCGCTGAGCAACATCGAGGCCCAGTGCTCTGCCCCTCGGAGGCCCTGTGTGCGTGCCGAGTGATGGGCAACACTCTGCACGTTCCTTGAGGAGAGCTACATTTCCAGAGCCCTCAAACAGCCTCAGGACCAGATTTCTGGTGAGTCCGAAGCTCCCAGGAAATATTTGTCGTCGCCCTTGTGAGAGCTGCCGTGAGAAAACACTCTGCTTTGCCTCCTTCGCGGGCCTCGTACCTGAAGGCACTCTGCTCGAGGAGAACGTCAGCATCTCGCAATGCTGAGTCGCTAACGGGACAGCCAGATTGAGCACAGGCCTGGAGGGAAGGCCCTGACGTGAGGTGCAGAAGCGGAGCCGCGCAGCAGTTTCCATGAGGCCGTAGCCTCTGCTCTGCGTGTCTTTAACGGCAGTAGAGTTTCCTGGACACCTGGGAGGCTCGCGGGGGCACCCTCTTCCAGGCTGGAACACGGAGTACTCCCAGGCACCCCTGGGTCTGCTGAGCAACGTCCAGGCACGGAGCCCTTTGGAGCCGCTCTCTATACGCCGAGTGTAGGGAAACGCCCTGCACTCTCTCCTGGAGCAGATTCGATTCCCCACCAAACCCACACTTTCACGAACAGACTTCTGGCACGTCTCACATGCCTTTGAGGTCTTACGCCCTGCCCTAGCCTGAGCTGCCCTGAGAGACCCCTCGGCCTCGCATTCCATCTAGGACCTCCTGCCTGAAATCACCCTGCCTCCAAGCGAAAGTCGCCTTGCGTTCTTACTGCGATTTAAGCCCTGTGCTTCCTGTGGCCCTGCAGGCTTTGGAATAGCCACAGGCCCCAGAGGCGTAACTAGGCAGGGCATTCCTTGGTTGAGGCAGTTCACTTAACCCAGAACACCCTGCTTCGGGGAGTTGGTTCAGGGAAGCAAACGCAGGGTAACATGTGTCTCTTTGGACTGGTTAGAAACCACAGGGAGGTAAGCTGAGTGTGCGCGAGGAAACGGGAGCCTGCTGGAACTATCCTTGCTTTCCCACTTGGAAGGCTGCATTCATGCTGCCTTGAAGCTGCCTGACGTCCCCTGCTGTTGACAGGCCTGGAAACCCGGTCGAAATGCTTCTGGGAAGAAAATGAGTTTGCTCCGTCTCAACCCGGTGCTTCCATGGCCGCGGTGGTGGTTAGCCTGACAAGCTCCAGAGCGAAAGGGAAACTCAACGTGAGAATTTGCCTCCAGTTTAGGTCCTGCGTAGCCGGGCAGGAAGGGCGGCATGCAGCAGTTTCCATGAGTTCGTAGTCCCCGTTCGGGTTTATTTTAACGAAATTACCCATTTGAGGACTCCTAGGCCCCTCGGGCGTGCATCCATTTCCCTCCAAGGTCACTGAGGACCTCCAGACACCCCCCACGCCGTGGTCCCGCTGAGCAACATCGAGGCCCAGTGCTCTGCCCCTCGGAGGCCCTGTGTGCGTGCCGAGTGATGGGCAACACTCTGCACGTTCCTTGAGGAGAGCTACATTTCCAGAGCCCTCAAACAGCCTCAGGACCAGATTTCTGGTGAGTCCGAAGCTCCCAGGAAATATTTGTCGTCGCCCTTGTGAGAGCTGCCGTGAGAAAACACTCTGCTTTGCCTCCTTCGCGGGCCTCGTACCTGAAGGCACTCTGCTCGAGGAGAACGTCAGCATCTCGCAATGCTGAGTCGCTAACGGGACAGCCAGATTGAGCACAGGCCTGGAGGGAAGGCCCTGACGTGAGGTGCAGAAGCGGAGCCGCGCAGCAGTTTCCATGAGGCCGTAGCCTCTGCTCTGCGTGTCTTTAACGGCAGTAGAGTTTCCTGGACACCTGGGAGGCTCGCGGGGGCACCCTCTTCCAGGCTGGAACACGGAGTACTCCCAGGCACCCCTGGGTCTGCTGAGCAACGTCCAGGCACGGAGCCCTTTGGAGCCGCTCTCTATACGCCGAGTGTAGGGAAACGCCCTGCACTCTCTCCTGGAGCAGATTCGATTCCCCACCAAACCCACACTTTCACGAACAGACTTCTGGCACGTCTCACATGCCTTTGAGGTCTTACGCCCTGCCCTAGCCTGAGCTGCCCTGAGAGACCCCTCGGCCTCGCATTCCATCTAGGACCTCCTGCCTGAAATCACCCTGCCTCCAAGCGAAAGTCGCCTTGCGTTCTTACTGCGATTTAAGCCCTGTGCTTCCTGTGGCCCTGCAGGCTTTGGAATAGCCACAGGCCCCAGAGGCGTAACTAGGCAGGGCATTCCTTGGTTGAGGCAGTTCACTTAACCCAGAACACCCTGCTTCGGGGAGTTGGTTCAGGGAAGCAAACGCAGGGTAACATGTGTCTCTTTGGACTGGTTAGAAACCACAGGGAGGTAAGCTGAGTGTGCGCGAGGAAACGGGAGCCTGCTGGAACTATCCTTGCTTTCCCACTTGGAAGGCTGCATTCATGCTGCCTTGAAGCTGCCTGACGTCCCCTGCTGTTGACAGGCCTGGAAACCCGGTCGAAATGCTTCTGGGAAGAAAATGAGTTTGCTCCGTCTCAACCCGGTGCTTCCATGGCCGCGGTGGTGGTTAGCCTGACAAGCTCCAGAGCGAAAGGGAAACTCAACGTGAGAATTTGCCTCCAGTTTCGGCCCTGCGTAGCCGGGCAGGAAGGGCGGCATGCAGCAGTTTCCATGAGTTCGTAGTCCCCGTTCGGGTTTATTTTAACGAAATTACCCATTTGAGGACTCCTAGGCCCCTCGGGCGTGCATCCATTTCCCTCCAAGGTCACTGAGGACCTCCAGACACCCCCCACGCCGTGGTCCCGCTGAGCAACATCGAGGCCCATTGCTCTGCCCCTCGGAGGCCCTGTGTGCGTGCCGAGTGATGGGCAACACTCTGCACGTTCCTTGAGGAGAGCTACATTTCCAGAGCCCTCAAACAGCCTCAGGACCAGATTTCTGGTGAGTCCGAAGCTCCCAGGAAATATTTGTCGTCGCCCTTGTGAGAGCTGCCGTGAGAAAACACTCTGCTTTGCCTCCTTCGCGGGCCTCGTACCTGAAGGCACTCTGCTCGAGGAGAACGTCAGCATCTCGCAATGCTGAGTCGCTAACGGGACAGCCAGATTGAGCACAGGCCTGGAGGGAAGGCCCTGACGTGAGGTGCAGAAGCGGAGCCGCGCAGCAGTTTCCATGAGGCCGTAGCCTCTGCTCTGCGTGTCTTTAACGGCAGTAGAGTTTCCTGGACACCTGGGAGGCTCGCGGGGGCACCCTGTTCCAGGCTGGAACACGGAGTACTCCCAGGCACCCCTGGGTCTGCTGAGCAACGTCCAGGCACGGAGCCCTTTGGAGCCGCTCTCTATACGCCGAGTGTAGGGAAACGCCCTGCACTCTCTCCTGGAGCAGATTCGATTCCCCACCAAACCCACACTTTCACGAACAGACTTCTGGCACGTCTCACATGCCTTTGAGGTCTTACGCCTCGCCCTAGCCTGAGCTGCCCTGAGAGACCCCTCGGCCTCGCATTCCATCTAGGACCTCCCGCCTGAAATCACCCTGCCTCCAAGCGAAAGTCGCCTTGCGTTCTTACTGCGATTTAAGCCCTGTGCTTCCTGTGGCCCTGCAGGCTTTGGAATAGCCACAGGCCCCAGAGGCGTAACTAGGCAGGGCATTCCTTGGTTGAGGCAGTTCACTTAACCCAGAACACCCTGCTTCGGGGAGTTGGTTCAGGGAAGCAAACGCAGGGTAACATGTGTCTCTTTGGACTGGTTAGAAACCACAGGGAGGTAAGCTGAGTGTGCGCGAGGAAACGGGAGCCTGCTGGAACTATCCTTGCTTTCCCACTTGGAAGGCTGCATTCATGCTGCCTTGAAGCTGCCTGACGTCCCCTGCTGTTGACAGGCCTGGAAACCCGGTCGAAATGCTTCTGGGAAGAAAATGAGTTTGCTCCGTCTCAACCCGGTGCTTCCATGGCCGCGGTGGTGGTTAGCCTGACAAGCTCCAGAGCGAAAGGGAAACTCAACGTGAGAATTTGCCTCCAGTTTAGGTCCTGCGTAGCCGGGTAGGAAGGGCGGCATGCAGCAGTTTCCATGAGTTCGTAGTCCCCGTTCGGGTTTATTTTAACGAAATTACCCATTTGAGGACTCCTAGGCCCCTCGGGCGTGCATCCATTTCCCTCCAAGGTCACTGAGGACCTCCAGACACCCCCCACGCCGTGGTCCCGCTGAGCAACATCGAGGCCCATTGCTCTGCCCCTCGGAGGCCCTGTGTGCGTGCCGAGTGATGGGCAACACTCTGCACGTTCCTTGAGGAGAGCTACATTTCCAGAGCCCTCAAACAGCCTCAGGACCAGATTTCTGGTGAGTCCGAAGCTCCCAGGAAATATTTGTCGTCGCCCTTGTGAGAGCTGCCGTGAGAAAACACTCTGCTTTGCCTCCTTCGCGGGCCTCGTACCTGAAGGCACTCTGCTCGAGGAGAACGTCAGCATCTCGCAATGCTGAGTCGCTAACGGGACAGCCAGATTGAGCACAGGCCTGGAGGGAAGGCCCTGACGTGAGGTGCAGAAGCGGAGCCGCGCAGCAGTTTCCATGAGGCCGTAGCCTCTGCTCTGCGTGTCTTTAACGGCAGTAGAGTTTCCTGGACACCTGGGAGGCTCGCGGGGGCACCCTCTTCCAGGCTGGAACACGGAGTACTCCCAGGCACCCCTGGGTCTGCTGAGCAACGTCCAGGCACGGAGCCCTTTGGAGCCGCTCTCTATACGCCGAGTGTAGGGAAACGCCCTGCACTCTCTCCTGGAGCAGATTCGATTCCCCACCAAACCCACACTTTCACGAACAGACTTCTGGCACGTCTCACATGCCTTTGAGGTCTTACGCCTTGCCCTAGCCTGAGCTGCCCTGAGAGACCCCTCGGCCTCGCATTCCATCTAGGACCTCCCGCCTGAAATCACCCTGCCTCCAAGCGAAAGTCGCCTTGCGTTCTTACTGCGATTTAAGCCCTGTGGTTCCTGTGGCCCTGCAGGCTTTGGAATAGCCACAGGCCCCAGAGGCGTAACTAGGCAGGGCATTCCTTGGTTGAGGCAGTTCACTTAACCCAGAACACCCTGCTTCGGGGAGTTGGTTCAGGGAAGCAAACGCAGGGTAACATGTGTCTCTTTGGACTGGTTAGAAACCACAGGGAGGTAAGCTGAGTGTGCGCGAGGAAACGGGAGCCTGCTGGAACTATCCTTGCTTTCCCACTTGGAAGGCTGCATTCATGCTGCCTTGAAGCTGCCTGACGTCCCCTGCTGTTGACAGGCCTGGAAACCCGGTAGAAATGCTTCTGGGAAGAAAATGAGTTTGCTCCGTCTCAACCCGGTGCTTCCATGGCCGCGGTGGTGGTTAGCCTGACAAGCTCCAGAGCGAAAGGGAAACTCAACGTGAGAATTTGCCTCCAGTTTAGGTCCTGCGTAGCCGGGTAGGAAGGGCGGCATGCAGCAGTTTCCATGAGTTCGTAGTCCCCGTTCGGGTTTATTTTAACGAAATTACCCATTTGAGGACTCCTAGGCCCCTCGGGCGTGCATCCATTTCCCTCCAAGGTCACTGAGGACCTCCAGACACCCCCCACGCCGTGGTCCCGCTGAGCAACATCGAGGCCCAGTGCTCTGCCCCTCGGAGGCCCTGTGTGCGTGCCGAGTGATGGGCAACACTCTGCACGTTCCTTGAGGAGAGCTACATTTCCAGAGCCCTCAAACAGCCTCAGGACCAGATTTCTGGTGAGTCCGAAGCTCCCAGGAAATATTTGTCGTCGCCCTTGTGAGAGCTGCCGTGAGAAAACACTCTTCTTTGCCTCCTTCGCGGGCCTCGTACCTGAAGGCACTCTGCTCGAGGAGAACGTCAGCATCTCGCAATGCTGAGTCGCTAACGGGACAGCCAGATTGAGCACAGGCCTGGAGGGAAGGCCCTGACGTGAGGTGCAGAAGCGGAGCCGCGCAGCAGTTTCCATGAGGCCGTAGCCTCTGCTCTGCGTGTCTTTAACGGCAGTAGAGTTTCCTGGACACCTGGGAGGCTCGCGGGGGCACCCTCTTCCAGGCTGGAACACGGAGTACTCCCAGGCACCCCTGGGTCTGCTGAGCAACGTCCAGGCACGGAGCCCTTTGGAGCCGCTCTCTATACGCCGAGTGTAGGGAAACGCCCTGCACTCTCTCCTGGAGCAGATTCGATTCCCCACCAAACCCACACTTTCACGAACAGACTTCTGGCACGTCTCACATGCCTTTGAGGTCTTACGCCTTGCCCTAGCCTGAGCTGCCCTGAGAGACCCCTCGGCCTCGCATTGCATCTAGGACCTCCTGCCTGAAATCACCCTGCCTCCAAGCGAAAGTCGCCTTGCGTTCTTACTGCGATTTAAGCCCTGTGCTTCCTGTGGCCCTGCAGGCTTTGGAATAGCCACAGGCCCCAGAGGCGTAACTAGGCAGGGCATTCCTTGGTTGAGGCAGTTCACTTAACCCAGAACACCCTGCTTCGGGGAGTTGGTTCAGGGAAGCAAACGCAGGGTAACATGTGTCTCTTTGGACTGGTTAGAAACCACAGGGAGGTAAGCTGAGTGTGCGCGTGGAAACGGGAGCCTGCTGGAACTATCCTTGCTTTCCCACTTGGAAGGCTGCATTCATGCTGCCTTGAAGCTGCCTGACGTCCCCTGCTGTTGACAGGCCTGGAAACCCGGTCGAAATGCTTCTGGGAAGAAAATGAGTTTGCTCCGTCTCAACCCGGTGCTTCCATGGCCGCGGTGGTGGTTAGCCTGACAAGCTCCAGAGCGAAAGGGAAACTCAACGTGAGAATTTGCCTCCAGTTTAGGTCCTGCGTAGCCGGGTAGGAAGGGCGGCATGCAGCAGTTTCCATGAGTTCGTAGTCCCCGTTCGGGTTTATTTTAACGAAATTACCCATTTGAGGACTCCTAGGCCCCTCGGCTGTGCATCCATTTCCCTCCAAGGTCACTGAGGACCTCCAGACACCCCCCACGCCGTGGTCCCGCTGAGCAACATCGAGGCCCATTGCTCTGCCCCTCGGAGGCCCTGTGTGCGTGCCGAGTGATGGGCAACACTCTGCACGTTCCTTGAGGAGAGCTACATTTCCAGAGCCCTCAAACAGCCTCAGGACCAGATTTCTGGTGAGTCCGAAGCTCCCAGGAAATATTTGTCGTCGCCCTTGTGAGAGCTGCCGTGAGAAAACACTCTGCTTTGCCTCCTTCGCGGGCCTCGTACCTGAAGGCACTCTGCTCGAGGAGAACGTCAGCATCTCGCAATGCTGAGTCGCTAACGGGACAGCCAGATTGAGCACAGGCCTGGAGGGAAGGCCCTGACGTGAGGTGCAGAAGCGGAGCCGCGCAGCAGTTTCCATGAGGCCGTAGCCTCTGCTCTGCGTGTCTTTAACGGCAGTAGAGTTTCCTGGACACCTGGGAGGCTCGCGGGGGCACCCTCTTCCAGGCTGGAACACGGAGTACTCCCAGGCACCCCTGGGTCTGCTGAGCAACGTCCAGGCACGGAGCCCTTTGGAGCCGCTCTCTATACGCCGAGTGTAGGGAAACGCCCTGCACTCTCTCCTGGAGCAGATTCGATTCCCCACCAAACCCACACTTTCACGAACAGACTTCTGGCACGTCTCACATGCCTTTGAGGTCTTACGCCTCGCCCTAGCCTGAGCTGCCCTGAGAGACCCCTCGGCCTCGCATTCCATCTAGGACCTCCCGCCTGAAATCACCCTGCCTCCAAGCGAAAGTCGCCTTGCGTTCTTACTGCGATTTAAGCCCTGTGCTTCCTGTGGCCCTGCAGGCTTTGGAATAGCCACAGGCCCCAGAGGCGTAACTAGGCAGGGCATTCCTTGGTTGAGGCAGTTCACTTAACCCAGAACACCCTGCTTCGGGGAGTTGGTTCAGGGAAGCAAACGCAGGGTAACATGTGTCTCTTTGGACTGGTTAGAAACCACAGGGAGGTAAGCTGAGTGTGCGCGTGGAAACGGGAGCCTGCTGGAACTATCCTTGCTTTCCCACTTGGAAGGCTGCATTCATGCTGCCTTGAAGCTGCCTGACGTCCCCTGCTGTTGACAGGCCTGGAAACCCGGTCGAAATGCTTCTGGGAAGAAAATGAGTTTGCTCCGTCTCAACCCGGTGCTTCCATGGCCGCGGTGGTGGTTAGCCTGACAAGCTCCAGAGCGAAAGGGAAACTCAACGTGAGAATTTGCCTCCAGTTTCGGCCCTGCGTAGCCGGGCAGGAAGGGCGGCATGCAGCAGTTTCCATGAGTTCGTAGTCCCCGTTCGGGTTTATTTTAACGAAATTACCCATTTGAGGACTCCTAGGCCCCTCGGGCGTGCATCCATTTCCCTCCAAGGTCACTGAGGACCTCCAGACACCCCCCACGCCGTGGTCCCGCTGAGCAACATCGAGGCCCATTGCTCTGCCCCTCGGAGGCCCTGTGTGCGTGCCGAGTGATGGGCAACACTCTGCACGTTCCTTGAGGAGAGCTACATTTCCAGAGCCCTCAAACAGCCTCAGGACCAGATTTCTGGTGAGTCCGAAGCTCCCAGGAAATATTTGTCGTCGCCCTTGTGAGAGCTGCCGTGAGAAAACACTCTGCTTTGCCTCCTTCGCGGGCCTCGTACCTGAAGGCACTCTGCTCGAGGAGAACGTCAGCATCTCGCAATGCTGAGTCGCTAACGGGACAGCCAGATTGAGCACAGGCCTGGAGGGAAGGCCCTGACGTGAGGTGCAGAAGCGGAGCCGCGCAGCAGTTTCCATGAGGCCGTAGCCTCTGCTCTGCGTGTCTTTAACGGCAGTAGAGTTTCCTGGACACCTGGGAGGCTCGCGGGGGCACCCTCTTCCAGGCTGGAACACGGAGTACTCCCAGGCACCCCTGGGTCTGCTGAGCAACGTCCAGGCACGGAGCCCTTTGGAGCCGCTCTCTATACGCCGAGTGTAGGGAAACGCCCTGCACTCTCTCCTGGAGCAGATTCGATTCCCCACCAAACCCACACTTTCACGAACAGACTTCTGGCACGTCTCACATGCCTTTGAGGTCTTACGCCTTGCCCTAGCCTGAGCTGCCCTGAGAGACCCCTCGGCCTCGCATTCCATCTAGGACCTCCCGCCTGAAATCACCCTGCCTCCAAGCGAAAGTCGCCTTGCGTTCTTACTGCGATTTAAGCCCTGTGCTTCCTGTGGCCCTGCAGGCTTTGGAATAGCCACAGGCCCCAGAGGCGTAACTAGGCAGGGCATTCCTTGGTTGAGGCAGTTCACTTAACCCAGAACACCCTGCTTCGGGGAGTTGGTTCAGGGAAGCAAACGCAGGGTAACATGTGTCTCTTTGGACTGGTTAGAAACCACAGGGAGGTAAGCTGAGTGTGCGCGAGGAAACGGGAGCCTGCTGGAACTATCCTTGCTTTCCCACTTGGAAGGCTGCATTCATGCTGCCTTGAAGCTGCCTGACGTCCCCTGCTGTTGACAGGCCTGGAAACCCGGTAGAAATGCTTCTGGGAAGAAAATGAGTTTGCTCCGTCTCAACCCGGTGCTTCCATGGCCGCGGTGGTGGTTAGCCTGACAAGCTCCAGAGCGAAAGGGAAACTCAACGTGAGAATTTGCCTCCAGTTTAGGTCCTGCGTAGCCGGGTAGGAAGGGCGGCATGCAGCAGTTTCCATGA
This sequence comes from Orcinus orca, assembly GCF_937001465.1. Classification (NCBI taxonomy): domain Eukaryota; kingdom Metazoa; phylum Chordata; class Mammalia; order Artiodactyla; family Delphinidae; genus Orcinus; species Orcinus orca. Next base: position 303,605 of record NW_026044069.1, on the reverse strand, counting down.
GTTCGTAGTCCCCGTTCGGGTTTATTTTAACGAAATTACCCATTTGAGGACTCCTAGGCCCCTCGGGCGTGCATCCATTTCCCTCCAAGGTCACTGAGGACCTCCAGACACCCCCCACGCCGTGGTCCCGCTGAGCAACATCGAGGCCCAGTGCTCTGCCCCTCGGAGGCCCTGTGTGCGTGCCGAGTGATGGGCAACACTCTGCACGTTCCTTGAGGAGAGCTACATTTCCAGAGCCCTCAAACAGCCTCAGGACCAGATTTCTGGTGAGTCCGAAGCTCCCAGGAAATATTTGTCGTCGCCCTTGTGAGAGCTGCCGTGAGAAAACACTCTTCTTTGCCTCCTTCGCGGGCCTCGTACCTGAAGGCACTCTGCTCGAGGAGAACGTCAGCATCTCGCAATGCTGAGTCGCTAACGGGACAGCCAGATTGAGCACAGGCCTGGAGGGAAGGCCCTGACGTGAGGTGCAGAAGCGGAGCCGCGCAGCAGTTTCCATGAGGCCGTAGCCTCTGCTCTGCGTGTCTTTAACGGCAGTAGAGTTTCCTGGACACCTGGGAGGCTCGCGGGGGCACCCTCTTCCAGGCTGGAACACGGAGTACTCCCAGGCACCCCTGGGTCTGCTGAGCAACGTCCAGGCACGGAGCCCTTTGGAGCCGCTCTCTATACGCCGAGTGTAGGGAAACGCCCTGCACTCTCTCCTGGAGCAGATTCGATTCCCCACCAAACCCACACTTTCACGAACAGACTTCTGGCACGTCTCACATGCCTTTGAGGTCTTACGCCTTGCCCTAGCCTGAGCTGCCCTGAGAGACCCCTCGGCCTCGCATTCCATCTAGGACCTCCTGCCTGAAATCACCCTGCCTCCAAGCGAAAGTCGCCTTGCGTTCTTACTGCGATTTAAGCCCTGTGCTTCCTGTGGCCCTGCAGGCTTTGGAATAGCCACAGGCCCCAGAGGCGTAACTAGGCAGGGCATTCCTTGGTTGAGGCAGTTCACTTAACCCAGAACACCCTGCTTCGGGGAGTTGGTTCAGGGAAGCAAACGCAGGGTAACATGTGTCTCTTTGGACTGGTTAGAAACCACAGGGAGGTAAGCTGAGTGTGCGCGAGGAAACGGGAGCCTGCTGGAACTATCCTTGCTTTCCCACTTGGAAGGCTGCATTCATGCTGCCTTGAAGCTGCCTGACGTCCCCTGCTGTTGACAGGCCTGGAAACCCGGTCGAAATGCTTCTGGGAAGAAAATGAGTTTGCTCCGTCTCAACCCGGTGCTTCCATGGCCGCGGTGGTGGTTAGCCTGACAAGCTCCAGAGCGAAAGGGAAACTCAACGTGAGAATTTGCCTCCAGTTTAGGTCCTGCGTAGCCGGGTAGGAAGGGCGGCATGCAGCAGTTTCCATGAGTTCGTAGTCCCCGTTCGGGTTTATTTTAACGAAATTACCCATTTGAGGACTCCTAGGCCCCTCGGGCGTGCATCCATTTCCCTCCAAGGTCACTGAGGACCTCCAGACACCCCCCACGCCGTGGTCCCGCTGAGCAACATCGAGGCCCATTGCTCTGCCCCTCGGAGGCCCTGTGTGCGTGCCGAGTGATGGGCAACACTCTGCACGTTCCTTGAGGAGAGCTACATTTCCAGAGCCCTCAAACAGCCTCAGGACCAGATTTCTGGTGAGTCCGAAGCTCCCAGGAAATATTTGTCGTCGCCCTTGTGAGAGCTGCCGTGAGAAAACACTCTGCTTTGCCTCCTTCGCGGGCCTCGTACCTGAAGGCACTCTGCTCGAGGAGAACGTCAGCATCTCGCAATGCTGAGTCGCTAACGGGACAGCCAGATTGAGCACAGGCCTGGAGGGAAGGCCCTGACGTGAGGTGCAGAAGCGGAGCCGCGCAGCAGTTTCCATGAGGCCGTAGCCTCTGCTCTGCGTGTCTTTAACGGCAGTAGAGTTTCCTGGACACCTGGGAGGCTCGCGGGGGCACCCTGTTCCAGGCTGGAACACGGAGTACTCCCAGGCACCCCTGGGTCTGCTGAGCAACGTCCAGGCACGGAGCCCTTTGGAGCCGCTCTCTATACGCCGAGTGTAGGGAAACGCCCTGCACTCTCTCCTGGAGCAGATTCGATTCCCCACCAAACCCACACTTTCACGAACAGACTTCTGGCACGTCTCACATGCCTTTGAGGTCTTACGCCTTGCCCTAGCCTGAGCTGCCCTGAGAGACCCCTCGGCCTCGCATTCCATCTAGGACCTCCCGCCTGAAATCACCCTGCCTCCAAGCGAAAGTCGCCTTGCGTTCTTACTGCGATTTAAGCCCTGTGCTTCCTGTGGCCCTGCAGGCTTTGGAATAGCCACAGGCCCCAGAGGCGTAACTAGGCAGGGCATTCCTTGGTTGAGGCAGTTCACTTAACCCAGAACACCCTGCTTCGGGGAGTTGGTTCAGGGAAGCAAACGCAGGGTAACATGTGTCTCTTTGGACTGGTTAGAAACCACAGGGAGGTAAGCTGAGTGTGCGCGAGGAAACGGGAGCCTGCTGGAACTATCCTTGCTTTCCCACTTGGAAGGCTGCATTCATGCTGCCTTGAAGCTGCCTGACGTCCCCTGCTGTTGACAGGCCTGGAAACCCGGTAGAAATGCTTCTGGGAAGAAAATGAGTTTGCTCCGTCTCAACCCGGTGCTTCCATGGCCGCGGTGGTGGTTAGCCTGACAAGCTCCAGAGCGAAAGGGAAACTCAACGTGAGAATTTGCCTCCAGTTTAGGTCCTGCGTAGCCGGGTAGGAAGGGCGGCATGCAGCAGTTTCCATGAGTTCGTAGTCCCCGTTCGGGTTTATTTTAACGAAATTACCCATTTGAGGACTCCTAGGCCCCTCGGGCGTGCATCCATTTCCCTCCAAGGTCACTGAGGACCTCCAGACACCCCCCACGCCGTGGTCCCGCTGAGCAACATCGAGGCCCAGTGCTCTGCCCCTCGGAGGCCCTGTGTGCGTGCCGAGTGATGGGCAACACTCTGCACGTTCCTTGAGGAGAGCTACATTTCCAGAGCCCTCAAACAGCCTCAGGACCAGATTTCTGGTGAGTCCGAAGCTCCCAGGAAATATTTGTCGTCGCCCTTGTGAGAGCTGCCGTGAGAAAACACTCTTCTTTGCCTCCTTCGCGGGCCTCGTACCTGAAGGCACTCTGCTCGAGGAGAACGTCAGCATCTCGCAATGCTGAGTCGCTAACGGGACAGCCAGATTGAGCACAGGCCTGGAGGGAAGGCCCTGACGTGAGGTGCAGAAGCGGAGCCGCGCAGCAGTTTCCATGAGGCCGTAGCCTCTGCTCTGCGTGTCTTTAACGGCAGTAGAGTTTCCTGGACACCTGGGAGGCTCGCGGGGGCACCCTCTTCCAGGCTGGAACACGGAGTACTCCCAGGCACCCCTGGGTCTGCTGAGCAACGTCCAGGCACGGAGCCCTTTGGAGCCGCTCTCTATACGCCGAGTGTAGGGAAACGCCCTGCACTCTCTCCTGGAGCAGATTCGATTCCCCACCAAACCCACACTTTCACGAACAGACTTCTGGCACGTCTCACATGCCTTTGAGGTCTTACGCCTTGCCCTAGCCTGAGCTGCCCTGAGAGACCCCTCGGCCTCGCATTCCATCTAGGACCTCCTGCCTGAAATCACCCTGCCTCCAAGCGAAAGTCGCCTTGCGTTCTTACTGCGATTTAAGCCCTGTGCTTCCTGTGGCCCTGCAGGCTTTGGAATAGCCACAGGCCCCAGAGGCGTAACTAGGCAGGGCATTCCTTGGTTGAGGCAGTTCACTTAACCCAGAACACCCTGCTTCGGGGAGTTGGTTCAGGGAAGCAAACGCAGGGTAACATGTGTCTCTTTGGACTGGTTAGAAACCACAGGGAGGTAAGCTGAGTGTGCGCGTGGAAACGGGAGCCTGCTGGAACTATCCTTGCTTTCCCACTTGGAAGGCTGCATTCATGCTGCCTTGAAGCTGCCTGACGTCCCCTGCTGTTGACAGGCCTGGAAACCCGGTAGAAATGCTTCTGGGAAGAAAATGAGTTTGCTCCGTCTCAACCCGGTGCTTCCATGGCCGCGGTGGTGGTTAGCCTGACAAGCTCCAGAGCGAAAGGGAAACTCAACGTGAGAATTTGCCTCCAGTTTAGGTCCTGCGTAGCCGGGTAGGAAGGGCGGCATGCAGCAGTTTCCATGAGTTCGTAGTCCCCGTTCGGGTTTATTTTAACGAAATTACCCATTTGAGGACTCCTAGGCCCCTCGGCTGTGCATCCATTTCCCTCCAAGGTCACTGAGGACCTCCAGACACCCCCCACGCCGTGGTCCCGCTGAGCAACATCGAGGCCCATTGCTCTGCCCCTCGGAGGCCCTGTGTGCGTGCCGAGTGATGGGCAACACTCTGCACGTTCCTTGAGGAGAGCTACATTTCCAGAGCCCTCAAACAGCCTCAGGACCAGATTTCTGGTGAGTCCGAAGCTCCCAGGAAATATTTGTCGTCGCCCTTGTGAGAGCTGCCGTGAGAAAACACTCTGCTTTGCCTCCTTCGCGGGCCTCGTACCTGAAGGCACTCTGCTCGAGGAGAACGTCAGCATCTCGCAATGCTGAGTCGCTAACGGGACAGCCAGATTGAGCACAGGCCTGGAGGGAAGGCCCTGACGTGAGGTGCAGAAGCGGAGCCGCGCAGCAGTTTCCATGAGGCCGTAGCCTCTGCTCTGCGTGTCTTTAACGGCAGTAGAGTTTCCTGGACACCTGGGAGGCTCGCGGGGGCACCCTGTTCCAGGCTGGAACACGGAGTACTCCCAGGCACCCCTGGGTCTGCTGAGCAACGTCCAGGCACGGAGCCCTTTGGAGCCGCTCTCTATACGCCGAGTGTAGGGAAACGCCCTGCACTCTCTCCTGGAGCAGATTCGATTCCCCACCAAACCCACACTTTCACGAACAGACTTCTGGCACGTCTCACATGCCTTTGAGGTCTTACGCCTCGCCCTAGCCTGAGCTGCCCTGAGAGACCCCTCGGCCTCGCATTGCATCTAGGACCTCCTGCCTGAAATCACCCTGCCTCCAAGCGAAAGTCGCCTTGCGTTCTTACTGCGATTTAAGCCCTGTGCTTCCTGTGGCCCTGCAGGCTTTGGAATAGCCACAGGCCCCAGAGGCGTAACTAGGCAGGGCATTCCTTGGTTGAGGCAGTTCACTTAACCCAGAACACCCTGCTTCGGGGAGTTGGTTCAGGGAAGCAAACGCAGGGTAACATGTGTCTCTTTGGACTGGTTAGAAACCACAGGGAGGTAAGCTGAGTGTGCGCGAGGAAACGGGAGCCTGCTGGAACTATCCTTGCTTTCCCACTTGGAAGGCTGCATTCATGCTGCCTTGAAGCTGCCTGACGTCCCCTGCTGTTGACAGGCCTGGAAACCCGGTCGAAATGCTTCTGGGAAGAAAATGAGTTTGCTCCGTCTCAACCCGGTGCTTCCATGGCCGCGGTGGTGGTTAGCCTGACAAGCTCCAGAGCGAAAGGGAAACTCAACGTGAGAATTTGCCTCCAGTTTAGGTCCTGCGTAGCCGGGTAGGAAGGGCGGCATGCAGCAGTTTCCATGAGTTCGTAGTCCCCGTTCGGGTTTATTTTAACGAAATTACCCATTTGAGGACTCCTAGGCCCCTCGGGCGTGCATCCATTTCCCTCCAAGGTCACTGAGGACCTCCAGACACCCCCCACGCCGTGGTCCCGCTGAGCAACATCGAGGCCCATTGCTCTGCCCCTCGGAGGCCCTGTGTGCGTGCCGAGTGATGGGCAACACTCTGCACGTTCCTTGAGGAGAGCTACATTTCCAGAGCCCTCAAACAGCCTCAGGACCAGATTTCTGGTGAGTCCGAAGCTCCCAGGAAATATTTGTCGTCGCCCTTGTGAGAGCTGCCGTGAGAAAACACTCTGCTTTGCCTCCTTCGCGGGCCTCGTACCTGAAGGCACTCTGCTCGAGGAGAACGTCAGCATCTCGCAATGCTGAGTCGCTAACGGGACAGCCAGATTGAGCACAGGCCTGGAGGGAAGGCCCTGACGTGAGGTGCAGAAGCGGAGCCGCGCAGCAGTTTCCATGAGGCCGTAGCCTCTGCTCTGCGTGTCTTTAACGGCAGTAGAGTTTCCTGGACACCTGGGAGGCTCGCGGGGGCACCCTCTTCCAGGCTGGAACACGGAGTACTCCCAGGCACCCCTGGGTCTGCTGAGCAACGTCCAGGCACGGAGCCCTTTGGAGCCGCTCTCTATACGCCGAGTGTAGGGAAACGCCCTGCACTCTCTCCTGGAGCAGATTCGATTCCCCACCAAACCCACACTTTCACGAACAGACTTCTGGCACGTCTCACATGCCTTTGAGGTCTTACGCCTTGCCCTAGCCTGAGCTGCCCTGAGAGACCCCTCGGCCTCGCATTCCATCTAGGACCTCCCGCCTGAAATCACCCTGCCTCCAAGCGAAAGTCGCCTTGCGTTCTTACTGCGATTTAAGCCCTGTGCTTCCTGTGGCCCTGCAGGCTTTGGAATAGCCACAGGCCCCAGAGGCGTAACTAGGCAGGGCATTCCTTGGTTGAGGCAGTTCACTTAACCCAGAACACCCTGCTTCGGGGAGTTGGTTCAGGGAAGCAAACGCAGGGTAACATGTGTCTCTTTGGACTGGTTAGAAACCACAGGGAGGTAAGCTGAGTGTGCGCGAGGAAACGGGAGCCTGCTGGAACTATCCTTGCTTTCCCACTTGGAAGGCTGCATTCATGCTGCCTTGAAGCTGCCTGACGTCCCCTGCTGTTGACAGGCCTGGAAACCCGGTAGAAATGCTTCTGGGAAGAAAATGAGTTTGCTCCGTCTCAACCCGGTGCTTCCATGGCCGCGGTGGTGGTTAGCCTGACAAGCTCCAGAGCGAAAGGGAAACTCAACGTGAGAATTTGCCTCCAGTTTAGGTCCTGCGTAGCCGGGTAGGAAGGGCGGCATGCAGCAGTTTCCATGAGTTCGTAGTCCCCGTTCGGGTTTATTTTAACGAAATTACCCATTTGAGGACTCCTAGGCCCCTCGGGCGTGCATCCATTTCCCTCCAAGGTCACTGAGGACCTCCAGACACCCCCCACGCCGTGGTCCCGCTGAGCAACATCGAGGCCCAGTGCTCTGCCCCTCGGAGGCCCTGTGTGCGTGCCGAGTGATGGGCAACACTCTGCACGTTCCTTGAGGAGAGCTACATTTCCAGAGCCCTCAAACAGCCTCAGGACCAGATTTCTGGTGAGTCCGAAGCTCCCAGGAAATATTTGTCGTCGCCCTTGTGAGAGCTGCCGTGAGAAAACACTCTTCTTTGCCTCCTTCGCGGGCCTCGTACCTGAAGGCACTCTGCTCGAGGAGAACGTCAGCATCTCGCAATGCTGAGTCGCTAACGGGACAGCCAGATTGAGCACAGGCCTGGAGGGAAGGCCCTGACGTGAGGTGCAGAAGCGGAGCCGCGCAGCAGTTTCCATGAGGCCGTAGCCTCTGCTCTGCGTGTCTTTAACGGCAGTAGAGTTTCCTGGACACCTGGGAGGCTCGCGGGGGCACCCTCTTCCAGGCTGGAACACGGAGTACTCCCAGGCACCCCTGGGTCTGCTGAGCAACGTCCAGGCACGGAGCCCTTTGGAGCCGCTCTCTATACGCCGAGTGTAGGGAAACGCCCTGCACTCTCTCCTGGAGCAGATTCGATTCCCCACCAAACCCACACTTTCACGAACAGACTTCTGGCACGTCTCACATGCCTTTGAGGTCTTACGCCTTGCCCTAGCCTGAGCTGCCCTGAGAGACCCCTCGGCCTCGCATTCCATCTAGGACCTCCTGCCTGAAATCACCCTGCCTCCAAGCGAAAGTCGCCTTGCGTTCTTACTGCGATTTAAGCCCTGTGCTTCCTGTGGCCCTGCAGGCTTTGGAATAGCCACAGGCCCCAGAGGCGTAACTAGGCAGGGCATTCCTTGGTTGAGGCAGTTCACTTAACCCAGAACACCCTGCTTCGGGGAGTTGGTTCAGGGAAGCAAACGCAGGGTAACATGTGTCTCTTTGGACTGGTTAGAAACCACAGGGAGGTAAGCTGAGTGTGCGCGTGGAAACGGGAGCCTGCTGGAACTATCCTTGCTTTCCCACTTGGAAGGCTGCATTCATGCTGCCTTGAAGCTGCCTGACGTCCCCTGCTGTTGACAGGCCTGGAAACCCGGTCGAAATGCTTCTGGGAAGAAAATGAGTTTGCTCCGTCTCAACCCGGTGCTTCCATGGCCGCGGTGGTGGTTAGCCTGACAAGCTCCAGAGCGAAAGGGAAACTCAACGTGAGAATTTGCCTCCAGTTTAGGTCCTGCGTAGCCGGGTAGGAAGGGCGGCATGCAGCAGTTTCCATGAGTTCGTAGTCCCCGTTCGGGTTTATTTTAACGAAATTACCCATTTGAGGACTCCTAGGCCCCTCGGCTGTGCATCCATTTCCCTCCAAGGTCACTGAGGACCTCCAGACACCCCCCACGCCGTGGTCCCGCTGAGCAACATCGAGGCCCATTGCTCTGCCCCTCGGAGGCCCTGTGTGCGTGCCGAGTGATGGGCAACACTCTGCACGTTCCTTGAGGAGAGCTACATTTCCAGAGCCCTCAAACAGCCTCAGGACCAGATTTCTGGTGAGTCCGAAGCTCCCAGGAAATATTTGTCGTCGCCCTTGTGAGAGCTGCCGTGAGAAAACACTCTGCTTTGCCTCCTTCGCGGGCCTCGTACCTGAAGGCACTCTGCTCGAGGAGAACGTCAGCATCTCGCAATGCTGAGTCGCTAACGGGACAGCCAGATTGAGCACAGGCCTGGAGGGAAGGCCCTGACGTGAGGTGCAGAAGCGGAGCCGCGCAGCAGTTTCCATGAGGCCGTAGCCTCTGCTCTGCGTGTCTTTAACGGCAGTAGAGTTTCCTGGACACCTGGGAGGCTCGCGGGGGCACCCTCTTCCAGGCTGGAACACGGAGTACTCCCAGGCACCCCTGGGTCTGCTGAGCAACGTCCAGGCACGGAGCCCTTTGGAGCCGCTCTCTATACGCCGAGTGTAGGGAAACGCCCTGCACTCTCTCCTGGAGCAGATTCGATTCCCCACCAAACCCACACTTTCACGAACAGACTTCTGGCACGTCTCACATGCCTTTGAGGTCTTACGCCTCGCCCTAGCCTGAGCTGCCCTGAGAGACCCCTCGGCCTCGCATTCCATCTAGGACCTCCCGCCTGAAATCACCCTGCCTCCAAGCGAAAGTCGCCTTGCGTTCTTACTGCGATTTAAGCCCTGTGCTTCCTGTGGCCCTGCAGGCTTTGGAATAGCCACAGGCCCCAGAGGCGTAACTAGGCAGGGCATTCCTTGGTTGAGGCAGTTCACTTAACCCAGAACACCCTGCTTCGGGGAGTTGGTTCAGGGAAGCAAACGCAGGGTAACATGTGTCTCTTTGGACTGGTTAGAAACCACAGGGAGGTAAGCTGAGTGTGCGCGTGGAAACGGGAGCCTGCTGGAACTATCCTTGCTTTCCCACTTGGAAGGCTGCATTCATGCTGCCTTGAAGCTGCCTGACGTCCCCTGCTGTTGACAAGCCTGGAAACCCGGTCGAAATGCTTCTGGGAAGAAAATGAGTTTGCTCCGTCTCAACCCGGTGCTTCCATGGCCGCGGTGGTGGTTAGCCTGACAAGCTCCAGAGCGAAAGGGAAACTCAACGTGAGAATTTGCCTCCAGTTTCGGCCCTGCGTAGCCGGGCAGGAAGGGCGGCATGCAGCAGTTTCCATGAGTTCGTAGTCCCCGTTCGGGTTTATTTTAACGAAATTACCCATTTGAGGACTCCTAGGCCCCTCGGGCGTGCATCCATTTCCCTCCAAGGTCACTGAGGACCTCCAGACACCCCCCACGCCGTGGTCCCGCTGAGCAACATCGAGGCCCATTGCTCTGCCCCTCGGAGGCCCTGTGTGCGTGCCGAGTGATGGGCAACACTCTGCACGTTCCTTGAGGAGAGCTACATTTCCAGAGCCCTCAAACAGCCTCAGGACCAGATTTCTGGTGAGTCCGAAGCTCCCAGGAAATATTTGTCGTCGCCCTTGTGAGAGCTGCCGTGAGAAAACACTCTGCTTTGCCTCCTTCGCGGGCCTCGTACCTGAAGGCACTCTGCTCGAGGAGAACGTCAGCATCTCGCAATGCTGAGTCGCTAACGGGACAGCCAGATTGAGCACAGGCCTGGAGGGAAGGCCCTGACGTGAGGTGCAGAAGCGGAGCCGCGCAGCAGTTTCCATGAGGCCGTAGCCTCTGCTCTGCGTGTCTTTAACGGCAGTAGAGTTTCCTGGACACCTGGGAGGCTCGCGGGGGCACCCTCTTCCAGGCTGGAACACGGAGTACTCCCAGGCACCCCTGGGTCTGCTGAGCAACGTCCAGGCACGGAGCCCTTTGGAGCCGCTCTCTATACGCCGAGTGTAGGGAAACGCCCTGCACTCTCTCCTGGAGCAGATTCGATTCCCCACCAAACCCACACTTTCACGAACAGACTTCTGGCACGTCTCACATGCCTTTGAGGTCTTACGCCTTGCCCTAGCCTGAGCTGCCCTGAGAGACCCCTCGGCCTCGCATTCCATCTAGGACCTCCCGCCTGAAATCACCCTGCCTCCAAGCGAAAGTCGCCTTGCGTTCTTACTGCGATTTAAGCCCTGTGCTTCCTGTGGCCCTGCAGGCTTTGGAATAGCCACAGGCCCCAGAGGCGTAACTAGGCAGGGCATTCCTTGGTTGAGGCAGTTCACTTAACCCAGAACACCCTGCTTCGGGGAGTTGGTTCAGGGAAGCAAACGCAGGGTAACATGTGTCTCTTTGGACTGGTTAGAAACCACAGGGAGGTAAGCTGAGTGTGCGCGAGGAAACGGGAGCCTGCTGGAACTATCCTTGCTTTCCCACTTGGAAGGCTGCATTCATGCTGCCTTGAAGCTGCCTGACGTCCCCTGCTGTTGACAGGCCTGGAAACCCGGTAGAAATGCTTCTGGGAAGAAAATGAGTTTGCTCCGTCTCAACCCGGTGCTTCCATGGCCGCGGTGGTGGTTAGCCTGACAAGCTCCAGAGCGAAAGGGAAACTCAACGTGAGAATTTGCCTCCAGTTTAGGTCCTGCGTAGCCGGGTAGGAAGGGCGGCATGCAGCAGTTTCCATGAGTTCGTAGTCCCCGTTCGGGTTTATTTTAACGAAATTACCCATTTGAGGACTCCTAGGCCCCTCGGGCGTGCATCCATTTCCCTCCAAGGTCACTGAGGACCTCCAGACACCCCCCACGCCGTGGTCCCGCTGAGCAACATCGAGGCCCAGTGCTCTGCCCCTCGGAGGCCCTGTGTGCGTGCCGAGTGATGGGCAACACTCTGCACGTTCCTTGAGGAGAGCTACATTTCCAGAGCCCTCAAACAGCCTCAGGACCAGATTTCTGGTGAGTCCGAAGCTCCCAGGAAATATTTGTCGTCGCCCTTGTGAGAGCTGCCGTGAGAAAACACTCTTCTTTGCCTCCTTCGCGGGCCTCGTACCTGAAGGCACTCTGCTCGAGGAGAACGTCAGCATCTCGCAATGCTGAGTCGCTAACGGGACAGCCAGATTGAGCACAGGCCTGGAGGGAAGGCCCTGACGTGAGGTGCAGAAGCGGAGCCGCGCAGCAGTTTCCATGAGGCCGTAGCCTCTGCTCTGCGTGTCTTTAACGGCAGTAGAGTTTCCTGGACACCTGGGAGGCTCGCGGGGGCACCCTCTTCCAGGCTGGAACACGGAGTACTCCCAGGCACCCCTGGGTCTGCTGAGCAACGTCCAGGCACGGAGCCCTTTGGAGCCGCTCTCTATACGCCGAGTGTAGGGAAACGCCCTGCACTCTCTCCTGGAGCAGATTCGATTCCCCACCAAACCCACACTTTCACGAACAGACTTCTGGCACGTCTCACATGCCTTTGAGGTCTTACGCCTTGCCCTAGCCTGAGCTGCCCTGAGAGACCCCTCGGCCTCGCATTCCATCTAGGACCTCCTGCCTGAAATCACCCTGCCTCCAAGCGAAAGTCGCCTTGCGTTCTTACTGCGATTTAAGCCCTGTGCTTCCTGTGGCCCTGCAGGCTTTGGAATAGCCACAGGCCCCAGAGGCGTAACTAGGCAGGGCATTCCTTGGTTGAGGCAGTTCACTTAACCCAGAACACCCTGCTTCGGGGAGTTGGTTCAGGGAAGCAAACGCAGGGTAACATGTGTCTCTTTGGACTGGTTAGAAACCACAGGGAGGTAAGCTGAGTGTGCGCGAGGAAACGGGAGCCTGCTGGAACTATCCTTGCTTTCCCACTTGGAAGGCTGCATTCATGCTGCCTTGAAGCTGCCTGACGTCCCCTGCTGTTGACAGGCCTGGAAACCCGGTCGAAATGCTTCTGGGAAGAAAATGAGTTTGCTCCGTCTCAACCCGGTGCTTCCATGGCCGCGGTGGTGGTTAGCCTGACAAGCTCCAGAGCGAAAGGGAAACTCAACGTGAGAATTTGCCTCCAGTTTAGGTCCTGCGTAGCCGGGTAGGAAGGGCGGCATGCAGCAGTTTCCATGAGTTCGTAGTCCCCGTTCGGGTTTATTTTAACGAAATTACCCATTTGAGGACTCCTAGGCCCCTCGGGCGTGCATCCATTTCCCTCCAAGGTCACTGAGGACCTCCAGACACCCCCCACGCCGTGGTCCCGCTGAGCAACATCGAGGCCCATTGCTCTGCCCCTCGGAGGCCCTGTGTGCGTGCCGAGTGATGGGCAACACTCTGCACGTTCCTTGAGGAGAGCTACATTTCCAGAGCCCTCAAACAGCCTCAGGACCAGATTTCTGGTGAGTCCGAAGCTCCCAGGAAATATTTGTCGTCGCCCTTGTGAGAGCTGCCGTGAGAAAACACTCTGCTTTGCCTCCTTCGCGGGCCTCGTACCTGAAGGCACTCTGCTCGAGGAGAACGTCAGCATCTCGCAATGCTGAGTCGCTAACGGGACAGCCAGATTGAGCACAGGCCTGGAGGGAAGGCCCTGACGTGAGGTGCAGAAGCGGAGCCGCGCAGCAGTTTCCATGAGGCCGTAGCCTCTGCTCTGCGTGTCTTTAACGGCAGTAGAGTTTCCTGGACACCTGGGAGGCTCGCGGGGGCACCCTGTTCCAGGCTGGAACACGGAGTACTCCCAGGCACCCCTGGGTCTGCTGAGCAACGTCCAGGCACGGAGCCCTTTGGAGCCGCTCTCTATACGCCGAGTGTAGGGAAACGCCCTGCACTCTCTCCTGGAGCAGATTCGATTCCCCACCAAACCCACACTTTCACGAACAGACTTCTGGCACGTCTCACATGCCTTTGAGGTCTTACGCCTTGCCCTAGCCTGAGCTGCCCTGAGAGACCCCTCGGCCTCGCATTCCATCTAGGACCTCCCGCCTGAAATCACCCTGCCTCCAAGCGAAAGTCGCCTTGCGTTCTTACTGCGATTTAAGCCCTGTGCTTCCTGTGGCCCTGCAGGCTTTGGAATAGCCACAGGCCCCAGAGGCGTAACTAGGCAGGGCATTCCTTGGTTGAGGCAGTTCACTTAACCCAGAACACCCTGCTTCGGGGAGTTGGTTCAGGGAAGCAAACGCAGGGTAACATGTGTCTCTTTGGACTGGTTAGAAACCACAGGGAGGTAAGCTGAGTGTGCGCGAGGAAACGGGAGCCTGCTGGAACTATCCTTGCTTTCCCACTTGGAAGGCTGCATTCATGCTGCCTTGAAGCTGCCTGACGTCCCCTGCTGTTGACAGGCCTGGAAACCCGGTAGAAATGCTTCTGGGAAGAAAATGAGTTTGCTCCGTCTCAACCCGGTGCTTCCATGGCCGCGGTGGTGGTTAGCCTGACAAGCTCCAGAGCGAAAGGGAAACTCAACGTGAGAATTTGCCTCCAGTTTAGGTCCTGCGTAGCCGGGTAGGAAGGGCGGCATGCAGCAGTTTCCATGAGTTCGTAGTCCCCGTTCGGGTTTATTTTAACGAAATTACCCATTTGAGGACTCCTAGGCCCCTCGGGCGTGCATCCATTTCCCTCCAAGGTCACTGAGGACCTCCAGACACCCCCCACGCCGTGGTCCCGCTGAGCAACATCGAGGCCCAGTGCTCTGCCCCTCGGAGGCCCTGTGTGCGTGCCGAGTGATGGGCAACACTCTGCACGTTCCTTGAGGAGAGCTACATTTCCAGAGCCCTCAAACAGCCTCAGGACCAGATTTCTGGTGAGTCCGAAGCTCCCAGGAAATATTTGTCGTCGCCCTTGTGAGAGCTGCCGTGAGAAAACACTCTTCTTTGCCTCCTTCGCGGGCCTCGTACCTGAAGGCACTCTGCTCGAGGAGAACGTCAGCATCTCGCAATGCTGAGTCGCTAACGGGACAGCCAGATTGAGCACAGGCCTGGAGGGAAGGCCCTGACGTGAGGTGCAGAAGCGGAGCCGCGCAGCAGTTTCCATGAGGCCGTAGCCTCTGCTCTGCGTGTCTTTAACGGCAGTAGAGTTTCCTGGACACCTGGGAGGCTCGCGGGGGCACCCTCTTCCAGGCTGGAACACGGAGTACTCCCAGGCACCCCTGGGTCTGCTGAGCAACGTCCAGGCACGGAGCCCTTTGGAGCCGCTCTCTATACGCCGAGTGTAGGGAAACGCCCTGCACTCTCTCCTGGAGCAGATTCGATTCCCCACCAAACCCACACTTTCACGAACAGACTTCTGGCACGTCTCACATGCCTTTGAGGTCTTACGCCTTGCCCTAGCCTGAGCTGCCCTGAGAGACCCCTCGGCCTCGCATTCCATCTAGGACCTCCTGCCTGAAATCACCCTGCCTCCAAGCGAAAGTCGCCTTGCGTTCTTACTGCGATTTAAGCCCTGTGCTTCCTGTGGCCCTGCAGGCTTTGGAATAGCCACAGGCCCCAGAGGCGTAACTAGGCAGGGCATTCCTTGGTTGAGGCAGTTCACTTAACCCAGAACACCCTGCTTCGGGGAGTTGGTTCAGGGAAGCAAACGCAGGGTAACATGTGTCTCTTTGGACTGGTTAGAAACCACAGGGAGGTAAGCTGAGTGTGCGCGTGGAAACGGGAGCCTGCTGGAACTATCCTTGCTTTCCCACTTGGAAGGCTGCATTCATGCTGCCTTGAAGCTGCCTGACGTCCCCTGCTGTTGACAGGCCTGGAAACCCGGTCGAAATGCTTCTGGGAAGAAAATGAGTTTGCTCCGTCTCAACCCGGTGCTTCCATGGCCGCGGTGGTGGTTAGCCTGACAAGCTCCAGAGCGAAAGGGAAACTCAACGTGAGAATTTGCCTCCAGTTTAGGTCCTGCGTAGCCGGGTAGGAAGGGCGGCATGCAGCAGTTTCCATGAGTTCGTAGTCCCCGTTCGGGTTTATTTTAACGAAATTACCCATTTGAGGACTCCTAGGCCCCTCGGCTGTGCATCCATTTCCCTCCAAGGTCACTGAGGACCTCCAGACACCCCCCACGCCGTGGTCCCGCTGAGCAACATCGAGGCCCATTGCTCTGCCCCTCGGAGGCCCTGTGTGCGTGCCGAGTGATGGGCAACACTCTGCACGTTCCTTGAGGAGAGCTACATTTCCAGAGCCCTCAAACAGCCTCAGGACCAGATTTCTGGTGAGTCCGAAGCTCCCAGGAAATATTTGTCGTCGCCCTTGTGAGAGCTGCCGTGAGAAAACACTCTGCTTTGCCTCCTTCGCGGGCCTCGTACCTGAAGGCACTCTGCTCGAGGAGAACGTCAGCATCTCGCAATGCTGAGTCGCTAACGGGACAGCCAGATTGAGCACAGGCCTGGAGGGAAGGCCCTGACGTGAGGTGCAGAAGCGGAGCCGCGCAGCAGTTTCCATGAGGCCGTAGCCTCTGCTCTGCGTGTCTTTAACGGCAGTAGAGTTTCCTGGACACCTGGGAGGCTCGCGGGGGCACCCTGTTCCAGGCTGGAACACGGAGTACTCCCAGGCACCCCTGGGTCTGCTGAGCAACGTCCAGGCACGGAGCCCTTTGGAGCCGCTCTCTATACGCCGAGTGTAGGGAAACGCCCTGCACTCTCTCCTGGAGCAGATTCGATTCCCCACCAAACCCACACTTTCACGAACAGACTTCTGGCACGTCTCACATGCCTTTGAGGTCTTACGCCTCGCCCTAGCCTGAGCTGCCCTGAGAGACCCCTCGGCCTCGCATTCCATCTAGGACCTCCCGCCTGAAATCACCCTGCCTCCAAGCGAAAGTCGGCTTGCGTTCTTACTGCGATTTAAGCCCTGTGCTTCCTGTGGCCCTGCAGGCTTTGGAATAGCCACAGGCCCCAGAGGCGTAACTAGGCAGGGCATTCCTTGGTTGAGGCAGTTCACTTAACCCAGAACACCCTGCTTCGGGGAGTTGGTTCAGGGAAGCAAACGCAGGGTAACATGTGTCTCTTTGGACTGGTTAGAAACCACAGGGAGGTAAGCTGAGTGTGCGCGTGGAAACGGGAGCCTGCTGGAACTATCCTTGCTTTCCCACTTGGAAGGCTGCATTCATGCTGCCTTGAAGCTGCCTGACGTCCCCTGCTGTTGACAGGCCTGGAAACCCGGTCGAAATGCTTCTGGGAAGAAAATGAGTTTGCTCCGTCTCAACCCGGTGCTTCCATGGCCGCGGTGGTGGTTAGCCTGACAAGCTCCAGAGCGAAAGGGAAACTCAACGTGAGAATTTGCCTCCAGTTTCGGCCCTGCGTAGCCGGGCAGGAAGGGCGGCATGCAGCAGTTTCCATGAGTTCGTAGTCCCCGTTCGGGTTTATTTTAACGAAATTACCCATTTGAGGACTCCTAGGCCCCTCGGGCGTGCATCCATTTCCCTCCAAGGTCACTGAGGACCTCCAGACACCCCCCACGCCGTGGTCCCGCTGAGCAACATCGAGGCCCATTGCTCTGCCCCTCGGAGGCCCTGTGTGCGTGCCGAGTGATGGGCAACACTCTGCACGTTCCTTGAGGAGAGCTACATTTCCAGAGCCCTCAAACAGCCTCAGGACCAGATTTCTGGTGAGTCCGAAGCTCCCAGGAAATATTTGTCGTCGCCCTTGTGAGAGCTGCCGTGAGAAAACACTCTGCTTTGCCTCCTTCGCGGGCCTCGTACCTGAAGGCACTCTGCTCGAGGAGAACGTCAGCATCTCGCAATGCTGAGTCGCTAACGGGACAGCCAGATTGAGCACAGGCCTGGAGGGAAGGCCCTGACGTGAGGTGCAGAAGCGGAGCCGCGCAGCAGTTTCCATGAGGCCGTAGCCTCTGCTCTGCGTGTCTTTAACGGCAGTAGAGTTTCCTGGACACCTGGGAGGCTCGCGGGGGCACCCTCTTCCAGGCTGGAACACGGAGTACTCCCAGGCACCCCTGGGTCTGCTGAGCAACGTCCAGGCACGGAGCCCTTTGGAGCCGCTCTCTATACGCCGAGTGTAGGGAAACGCCCTGCACTCTCTCCTGGAGCAGATTCGATTCCCCACCAAACCCACACTTTCACGAACAGACTTCTGGCACGTCTCACATGCCTTTGAGGTCTTACGCCTTGCCCTAGCCTGAGCTGCCCTGAGAGACCCCTCGGCCTCGCATTCCATCTAGGACCTCCCGCCTGAAATCACCCTGCCTCCAAGCGAAAGTCGCCTTGCGTTCTTACTGCGATTTAAGCCCTGTGCTTCCTGTGGCCCTGCAGGCTTTGGAATAGCCACAGGCCCCAGAGGCGTAACTAGGCAGGGCATTCCTTGGTTGAGGCAGTTCACTTAACCCAGAACACCCTGCTTCGGGGAGTTGGTTCAGGGAAGCAAACGCAGGGTAACATGTGTCTCTTTGGACTGGTTAGAAACCACAGGGAGGTAAGCTGAGTGTGCGCGAGGAAACGGGAGCCTGCTGGAACTATCCTTGCTTTCCCACTTGGAAGGCTGCATTCATGCTGCCTTGAAGCTGCCTGACGTCCCCTGCTGTTGACAGGCCTGGAAACCCGGTAGAAATGCTTCTGGGAAGAAAATGAGTTTGCTCCGTCTCAACCCGGTGCTTCCATGGCCGCGGTGGTGGTTAGCCTGACAAGCTCCAGAGCGAAAGGGAAACTCAACGTGAGAATTTGCCTCCAGTTTAGGTCCTGCGTAGCCGGGTAGGAAGGGCGGCATGCAGCAGTTTCCATGAGTTCGTAGTCCCCGTTCGGGTTTATTTTAACGAAATTACCCATTTGAGGACTCCTAGGCCCCTCGGGCGTGCATCCATTTCCCTCCAAGGTCACTGAGGACCTCCAGACACCCCCCACGCCGTGGTCCCGCTGAGCAACATCGAGGCCCAGTGCTCTGCCCCTCGGAGGCCCTGTGTGCGTGCCGAGTGATGGGCAACACTCTGCACGTTCCTTGAGGAGAGCTACATTTCCAGAGCCCTCAAACAGCCTCAGGACCAGATTTCTGGTGAGTCCGAAGCTCCCAGGAAATATTTGTCGTCGCCCTTGTGAGAGCTGCCGTGAGAAAACACTCTTCTTTGCCTCCTTCGCGGGCCTCGTACCTGAAGGCACTCTGCTCGAGGAGAACGTCAGCATCTCGCAATGCTGAGTCGCTAACGGGACAGCCAGATTGAGCACAGGCCTGGAGGGAAGGCCCTGACGTGAGGTGCAGAAGCGGAGCCGCGCAGCAGTTTCCATGAGGCCGTAGCCTCTGCTCTGCGTGTCTTTAACGGCAGTAGAGTTTCCTGGACACCTGGGAGGCTCGCGGGGGCACCCTCTTCCAGGCTGGAACACGGAGTACTCCCAGGCACCCCTGGGTCTGCTGAGCAACGTCCAGGCACGGAGCCCTTTGGAGCCGCTCTCTATACGCCGAGTGTAGGGAAACGCCCTGCACTCTCTCCTGGAGCAGATTCGATTCCCCACCAAACCCACACTTTCACGAACAGACTTCTGGCACGTCTCACATGCCTTTGAGGTCTTACGCCTTGCCCTAGCCTGAGCTGCCCTGAGAGACCCCTCGGCCTCGCATTCCATCTAGGACCTCCTGCCTGAAATCACCCTGCCTCCAAGCGAAAGTCGCCTTGCGTTCTTACTGCGATTTAAGCCCTGTGCTTCCTGTGGCCCTGCAGGCTTTGGAATAGCCACAGGCCCCAGAGGCGTAACTAGGCAGGGCATTCCTTGGTTGAGGCAGTTCACTTAACCCAGAACACCCTGCTTCGGGGAGTTGGTTCAGGGAAGCAAACGCAGGGTAACATGTGTCTCTTTGGACTGGTTAGAAACCACAGGGAGGTAAGCTGAGTGTGCGCGTGGAAACGGGAGCCTGCTGGAACTATCCTTGCTTTCCCACTTGGAAGGCTGCATTCATGCTGCCTTGAAGCTGCCTGACGTCCCCTGCTGTTGACAGGCCTGGAAACCCGGTCGAAATGCTTCTGGGAAGAAAATGAGTTTGCTCCGTCTCAACCCGGTGCTTCCATGGCCGCGGTGGTGGTTAGCCTGACAAGCTCCAGAGCGAAAGGGAAACTCAACGTGAGAATTTGCCTCCAGTTTAGGTCCTGCGTAGCCGGGTAGGAAGGGCGGCATGCAGCAGTTTCCATGAGTTCGTAGTCCCCGTTCGGGTTTATTTTAACGAAATTACCCATTTGAGGACTCCTAGGCCCCTCGGCTGTGCATCCATTTCCCTCCAAGGTCACTGAGGACCTCCAGACACCCCCCACGCCGTGGTCCCGCTGAGCAACATCGAGGCCCATTGCTCTGCCCCTCGGAGGCCCTGTGTGCGTGCCGAGTGATGGGCAACACTCTGCACGTTCCTTGAGGAGAGCTACATTTCCAGAGCCCTCAAACAGCCTCAGGACCAGATTTCTGGTGAGTCCGAAGCTCCCAGGAAATATTTGTCGTCGCCCTTGTGAGAGCTGCCGTGAGAAAACACTCTGCTTTGCCTCCTTCGCGGGCCTCGTACCTGAAGGCACTCTGCTCGAGGAGAACGTCAGCATCTCGCAATGCTGAGTCGCTAACGGGACAGCCAGATTGAGCACAGGCCTGGAGGGAAGGCCCTGACGTGAGGTGCAGAAGCGGAGCCGCGCAGCAGTTTCCATGAGGCCGTAGCCTCTGCTCTGCGTGTCTTTAACGGCAGTAGAGTTTCCTGGACACCTGGGAGGCTCGCGGGGGCACCCTGTTCCAGGCTGGAACACGGAGTACTCCCAGGCACCCCTGGGTCTGCTGAGCAACGTCCAGGCACGGAGCCCTTTGGAGCCGCTCTCTATACGCCGAGTGTAGGGAAACGCCCTGCACTCTCTCCTGGAGCAGATTCGATTCCCCACCAAACCCACACTTTCACGAACAGACTTCTGGCACGTCTCACATGCCTTTGAGGTCTTACGCCTCGCCCTAGCCTGAGCTGCCCTGAGAGACCCCTCGGCCTCGCATTCCATCTAGGACCTCCCGCCTGAAATCACCCTGCCTCCAAGCGAAAGTCGCCTTGCGTTCTTACTGCGATTTAAGCCCTGTGCTTCCTGTGGCCCTGCAGGCTTTGGAATAGCCACAGGCCCCAGAGGCGTAACTAGGCAGGGCATTCCTTGGTTGAGGCAGTTCACTTAACCCAGAACACCCTGCTTCGGGGAGTTGGTTCAGGGAAGCAAACGCAGGGTAACATGTGTCTCTTTGGACTGGTTAGAAACCACAGGGAGGTAAGCTGAGTGTGCGCGTGGAAACGGGAGCCTGCTGGAACTATCCTTGCTTTCCCACTTGGAAGGCTGCATTCATGCTGCCTTGAAGCTGCCTGACGTCCCCTGCTGTTGACAGGCCTGGAAACCCGGTCGAAATGCTTCTGGGAAGAAAATGAGTTTGCTCCGTCTCAACCCGGTGCTTCCATGGCCGCGGTGGTGGTTAGCCTGACAAGCTCCAGAGCGAAAGGGAAACTCAACGTGAGAATTTGCCTCCAGTTTAGGTCCTGCGTAGCCGGGTAGGAAGGGCGGCATGCAGCAGTTTCCATGAGTTCGTAGTCCCCGTTCGGGTTTATTTTAACGAAATTACCCATTTGAGGACTCCTAGGCCCCTCGGGCGTGCATCCATTTCCCTCCAAGGTCACTGAGGACCTCCAGACACCCCCCACGCCGTGGTCCCGCTGAGCAACATCGAGGCCCATTGCTCTGCCCCTCGGAGGCCCTGTGTGCGTGCCGAGTGATGGGCAACACTCTGCACGTTCCTTGAGGAGAGCTACATTTCCAGAGCCCTCAAACAGCCTCAGGACCAGATTTCTGGTGAGTCCGAAGCTCCCAGGAAATATTTGTCGTCGCCCTTGTGAGAGCTGCCGTGAGAAAACACTCTGCTTTGCCTCCTTCGCGGGCCTCGTACCTGAAGGCACTCTGCTCGAGGAGAACGTCAGCATCTCGCAATGCTGAGTCGCTAACGGGACAGCCAGATTGAGCACAGGCCTGGAGGGAAGGCCCTGACGTGAGGTGCAGAAGCGGAGCCGCGCAGCAGTTTCCATGAGGCCGTAGCCTCTGCTCTGCGTGTCTTTAACGGCAGTAGAGTTTCCTGGACACCTGGGAGGCTCGCGGGGGCACCCTGTTCCAGGCTGGAACACGGAGTACTCCCAGGCACCCCTGGGTCTGCTGAGCAACACCCAGGCACGGAGCCCTTTGGAGCCGCTCTCTATACGCCGAGTGTAGGGAAACGCCCTGCACTCTCTCCTGGAGCAGATTCGATTCCCCACCAAACCCACACTTTCACGAACAGACTTCTGGCACGTCTCACATGCCTTTGAGGTCTTACGCCTCGCCCTAGCCTGAGCTGCCCTGAGAGACCCCTCGGCCTCGCATTCCATCTAGGACCTCCCGCCTGAAATCACCCTGCCTCCAAGCGAAAGTCGCCTTGCGTTCTTACTGCGATTTAAGCCCTGTGCTTCCTGTGGCCCTGCAGGCTTTGGAATAGCCACAGGCCCCAGAGGCGTAACTAGGCAGGGCATTCCTTGGTTGAGGCAGTTCACTTGACCCAGAACACCCTGCTTCGGGGAGTTGGTTCAGGGAAGCAAACGCAGGGTAACATGTGTCTCTTTGGACTGGTTAGAAACCACAGGGAGGTAAGCTGAGTGTGCGCGAGGAAACGGGAGCCTGCTGGAACTATCCTTGCTTTCCCACTTGGAAGGCTGCATTCATGCTGCCTTGAAGCTGCCTGACGTCCCCTGCTGTTGACAGGCCTGGAAACCCGGTCGAAATGCTTCTGGGAAGAAAATGAGTTTGCTCCGTCTCAACCCGGTGCTTCCATGGCCGCGGTGGTGGTTAGCCTGACAAGCTCCAGAGCGAAAGGGAAACTCAACGTGAGAATTTGCCTCCAGTTTAGGTCCTGCGTAGCCGGGTAGGAAGGGCGGCATGCAGCAGTTTCCATGAGTTCGTAGTCCCCGTTCGGGTTTATTTTAACGAAATTACCCATTTGAGGACTCCTAGGCCCCTCGGGCGTGCATCCATTTCCCTCCAAGGTCACTGAGGACCTCCAGACACCCCCCACGCCGTGGTCCCGCTGAGCAACATCGAGGCCCATTGCTCTGCCCCTCGGAGGCCCTGTGTGCGTGCCGAGTGATGGGCAACACTCTGCACGTTCCTTGAGGAGAGCTACATTTCCAGAGCCCTCAAACAGCCTCAGGACCAGATTTCTGGTGAGTCCGAAGCTCCCAGGAAATATTTGTCGTCGCCCTTGTGAGAGCTGCCGTGAGAAAACACTCTGCTTTGCCTCCTTCGCGGGCCTCGTACCTGAAGGCACTCTGCTCGAGGAGAACGTCAGCATCTCGCAATGCTGAGTCGCTAACGGGACAGCCAGATTGAGCACAGGCCTGGAGGGAAGGCCCTGACGTGAGGTGCAGAAGCGGAGCCGCGCAGCAGTTTCCATGAGGCCGTAGCCTCTGCTCTGCGTGTCTTTAACGGCAGTAGAGTTTCCTGGACACCTGGGAGGCTCGCGGGGGCACCCTCTTCCAGGCTGGAACACGGAGTACTCCCAGGCACCCCTGGGTCTGCTGAGCAACGTCCAGGCACGGAGCCCTTTGGAGCCGCTCTCTATACGCCGAGTGTAGGGAAACGCCCTGCACTCTCTCCTGGAGCAGATTCGATTCCCCACCAAACCCACACTTTCACGAACAGACTTCTGGCACGTCTCACATGCCTTTGAGGTCTTACGCCTTGCCCTAGCCTGAGCTGCCCTGAGAGACCCCTCGGCCTCGCATTCCATCTAGGACCTCCCGCCTGAAATCACCCTGCCTCCAAGCGAAAGTCGCCTTGCGTTCTTACTGCGATTTAAGCCCTGTGCTTCCTGTGGCCCTGCAGGCTTTGGAATAGCCACAGGCCCCAGAGGCGTAACTAGGCAGGGCATTCCTTGGTTGAGGCAGTTCACTTAACCCAGAACACCCTGCTTCGGGGAGTTGGTTCAGGGAAGCAAACGCAGGGTAACATGTGTCTCTTTGGACTGGTTAGAAACCACAGGGAGGTAAGCTGAGTGTGCGCGAGGAAACGGGAGCCTGCTGGAACTATCCTTGCTTTCCCACTTGGAAGGCTGCATTCATGCTGCCTTGAAGCTGCCTGACGTCCCCTGCTGTTGACAGGCCTGGAAACCCGGTAGAAATGCTTCTGGGAAGAAAATGAGTTTGCTCCGTCTCAACCCGGTGCTTCCATGGCCGCGGTGGTGGTTAGCCTGACAAGCTCCAGAGCGAAAGGGAAACTCAACGTGAGAATTTGCCTCCAGTTTAGGTCCTGCGTAGCCGGGTAGGAAGGGCGGCATGCAGCAGTTTCCATGAGTTCGTAGTCCCCGTTCGGGTTTATTTTAACGAAATTACCCATTTGAGGACTCCTAGGCCCCTCGGGCGTGCATCCATTTCCCTCCAAGGTCACTGAGGACCTCCAGACACCCCCCACGCCGTGGTCCCGCTGAGCAACATCGAGGCCCATTGCTCTGCCCCTCGGAGGCCCTGTGTGCGTGCCGAGTGATGGGCAACACTCTGCACGTTCCTTGAGGAGAGCTACATTTCCAGAGCCCTCAAACAGCCTCAGGACCAGATTTCTGGTGAGTCCGAAGCTCCCAGGAAATATTTGTCGTCGCCCTTGTGAGAGCTGCCGTGAGAAAACACTCTGCTTTGCCTCCTTCGCGGGCCTCGTACCTGAAGGCACTCTGCTCGAGGAGAACGTCAGCATCTCGCAATGCTGAGTCGCTAACGGGACAGCCAGATTGAGCACAGGCCTGGAGGGAAGGCCCTGACGTGAGGTGCAGAAGCGGAGCCGCGCAGCAGTTTCCATGAGGCCGTAGCCTCTGCTCTGCGTGTCTTTAACGGCAGTAGAGTTTCCTGGACACCTGGGAGGCTCGCGGGGGCACCCTGTTCCAGGCTGGAACACGGAGTACTCCCAGGCACCCCTGGGTCTGCTGAGCAACACCCAGGCACGGAGCCCTTTGGAGCCGCTCTCTATACGCCGAGTGTAGGGAAACGCCCTGCACTCTCTCCTGGAGCAGATTCGATTCCCCACCAAACCCACACTTTCACGAACAGACTTCTGGCACGTCTCACATGCCTTTGAGGTCTTACGCCTCGCCCTAGCCTGAGCTGCCCTGAGAGACCCCTCGGCCTCGCATTCCATCTAGGACCTCCCGCCTGAAATCACCCTGCCTCCAAGCGAAAGTCGCCTTGCGTTCTTACTGCGATTTAAGCCCTGTGCTTCCTGTGGCCCTGCAGGCTTTGGAATAGCCACAGGCCCCAGAGGCGTAACTAGGCAGGGCATTCCTTGGTTGAGGCAGTTCACTTGACCCAGAACACCCTGCTTCGGGGAGTTGGTTCAGGGAAGCAAACGCAGGGTAACATGTGTCTCTTTGGACTGGTTAGAAACCACAGGGAGGTAAGCTGAGTGTGCGCGAGGAAACGGGAGCCTGCTGGAACTATCCTTGCTTTCCCACTTGGAAGGCTGCATTCATGCTGCCTTGAAGCTGCCTGACGTCCCCTGCTGTTGACAGGCCTGGAAACCCGGTCGAAATGCTTCTGGGAAGAAAATGAGTTTGCTCCGTCTCAACCCGGTGCTTCCATGGCCGCGGTGGTGGTTAGCCTGACAAGCTCCAGAGCGAAAGGGAAACTCAACGTGAGAATTTGCCTCCAGTTTAGGTCCTGCGTAGCCGGGTAGGAAGGGCGGCATGCAGCAGTTTCCATGAGTTCGTAGTCCCCGTTCGGGTTTATTTTAACGAAATTACCCATTTGAGGACTCCTAGGCCCCTCGGGCGTGCATCCATTTCCCTCCAAGGTCACTGAGGACCTCCAGACACCCCCCACGCCGTGGTCCCGCTGAGCAACATCGAGGCCCATTGCTCTGCCCCTCGGAGGCCCTGTGTGCGTGCCGAGTGATGGGCAACACTCTGCACGTTCCTTGAGGAGAGCTACATTTCCAGAGCCCTCAAACAGCCTCAGGACCAGATTTCTGGTGAGTCCGAAGCTCCCAGGAAATATTTGTCGTCGCCCTTGTGAGAGCTGCCGTGAGAAAACACTCTGCTTTGCCTCCTTCGCGGGCCTCGTACCTGAAGGCACTCTGCTCGAGGAGAACGTCAGCATCTCGCAATGCTGAGTCGCTAACGGGACAGCCAGATTGAGCACAGGCCTGGAGGGAAGGCCCTGACGTGAGGTGCAGAAGCGGAGCCGCGCAGCAGTTTCCATGAGGCCGTAGCCTCTGCTCTGCGTGTCTTTAACGGCAGTAGAGTTTCCTGGACACCTGGGAGGCTCGCGGGGGCACCCTCTTCCAGGCTGGAACACGGAGTACTCCCAGGCACCCCTGGGTCTGCTGAGCAACGTCCAGGCACGGAGCCCTTTGGAGCCGCTCTCTATACGCCGAGTGTAGGGAAACGCCCTGCACTCTCTCCTGGAGCAGATTCGATTCCCCACCAAACCCACACTTTCACGAACAGACTTCTGGCACGTCTCACATGCCTTTGAGGTCTTACGCCTTGCCCTAGCCTGAGCTGCCCTGAGAGACCCCTCGGCCTCGCATTCCATCTAGGACCTCCCGCCTGAAATCACCCTGCCTCCAAGCGAAAGTCGCCTTGCGTTCTTACTGCGATTTAAGCCCTGTGCTTCCTGTGGCCCTGCAGGCTTTGGAATAGCCACAGGCCCCAGAGGCGTAACTAGGCAGGGCATTCCTTGGTTGAGGCAGTTCACTTAACCCAGAACACCCTGCTTCGGGGAGTTGGTTCAGGGAAGCAAACGCAGGGTAACATGTGTCTCTTTGGACTGGTTAGAAACCACAGGGAGGTAAGCTGAGTGTGCGCGAGGAAACGGGAGCCTGCTGGAACTATCCTTGCTTTCCCACTTGGAAGGCTGCATTCATGCTGCCTTGAAGCTGCCTGACGTCCCCTGCTGTTGACAGGCCTGGAAACCCGGTAGAAATGCTTCTGGGAAGAAAATGAGTTTGCTCCGTCTCAACCCGGTGCTTCCATGGCCGCGGTGGTGGTTAGCCTGACAAGCTCCAGAGCGAAAGGGAAACTCAACGTGAGAATTTGCCTCCAGTTTAGGTCCTGCGTAGCCGGGTAGGAAGGGCGGCATGCAGCAGTTTCCATGAGTTCGTAGTCCCCGTTCGGGTTTATTTTAACGAAATTACCCATTTGAGGACTCCTAGGCCCCTCGGGCGTGCATCCATTTCCCTCCAAGGTCACTGAGGACCTCCAGACACCCCCCACGCCGTGGTCCCGCTGAGCAACATCGAGGCCCAGTGCTCTGCCCCTCGGAGGCCCTGTGTGCGTGCCGAGTGATGGGCAACACTCTGCACGTTCCTTGAGGAGAGCTACATTTCCAGAGCCCTCAAACAGCCTCAGGACCAGATTTCTGGTGAGTCCGAAGCTCCCAGGAAATATTTGTCGTCGCCCTTGTGAGAGCTGCCGTGAGAAAACACTCTGCTTTGCCTCCTTCGCGGGCCTCGTACCTGAAGGCACTCTGCTCGAGGAGAACGTCAGCATCTCGCAATGCTGAGTCGCTAACGGGACAGCCAGATTGAGCACAGGCCTGGAGGGAAGGCCCTGACGTGAGGTGCAGAAGCGGAGCCGCGCAGCAGTTTCCATGAGGCCGTAGCCTCTGCTCTGCGTGTCTTTAACGGCAGTAGAGTTTCCTGGACACCTGGGAGGCTCGCGGGGGCACCCTCTTCCAGGCTGGAACACGGAGTACTCCCAGGCACCCCTGGGTCTGCTGAGCAACGTCCAGGCACGGAGCCCTTTGGAGCCGCTCTCTATACGCCGAGTGTAGGGAAACGCCCTGCACTCTCTCCTGGAGCAGATTCGATTCCCCACCAAACCCACACTTTCACGAACAGACTTCTGGCACGTCTCACATGCCTTTGAGGTCTTACGCCTTGCCCTAGCCTGAGCTGCCCTGAGAGACCCCTCGGCCTCGCATTCCATCTAGGACCTCCCGCCTGAAATCACCCTGCCTCCAAGCGAAAGTCGCCTTGCGTTCTTACTGCGATTTAAGCCCTGTGCTTCCTGTGGCCCTGCAGGCTTTGGAATAGCCACAGGCCCCAGAGGCGTAACTAGGCAGGGCATTCCTTGGTTGAGGCAGTTCACTTAACCCAGAACACCCTGCTTCGGGGAGTTGGTTCAGGGAAGCAAACGCAGGGTAACATGTGTCTCTTTGGACTGGTTAGAAACCACAGGGAGGTAAGCTGAGTGTGCGCGAGGAAACGGGAGCCTGCTGGAACTATCCTTGCTTTCCCACTTGGAAGGCTGCATTCATGCTGCCTTGAAGCTGCCTGACGTCCCCTGCTGTTGACAGGCCTGGAAACCCGGTAGAAATGCTTCTGGGAAGAAAATGAGTTTGCTCCGTCTCAACCCGGTGCTTCCATGGCCGCGGTGGTGGTTAGCCTGACAAGCTCCAGAGCGAAAGGGAAACTCAACGTGAGAATTTGCCTCCAGTTTAGGTCCTGCGTAGCCGGGTAGGAAGGGCGGCATGCAGCAGTTTCCATGAGTTCGTAGTCCCCGTTCGGGTTTATTTTAACGAAATTACCCATTTGAGGACTCCTAGGCCCCTCGGGCGTGCATCCATTTCCCTCCAAGGTCACTGAGGACCTCCAGACACCCCCCACGCCGTGGTCCCGCTGAGCAACATCGAGGCCCAGTGCTCTGCCCCTCGGAGGCCCTGTGTGCGTGCCGAGTGATGGGCAACACTCTGCACGTTCCTTGAGGAGAGCTACATTTCCAGAGCCCTCAAACAGCCTCAGGACCAGATTTCTGGTGAGTCCGAAGCTCCCAGGAAATATTTGTCGTCGCCCTTGTGAGAGCTGCCGTGAGAAAACACTCTTCTTTGCCTCCTTCGCGGGCCTCGTACCTGAAGGCACTCTGCTCGAGGAGAACGTCAGCATCTCGCAATGCTGAGTCGCTAACGGGACAGCCAGATTGAGCACAGGCCTGGAGGGAAGGCCCTGACGTGAGGTGCAGAAGCGGAGCCGCGCAGCAGTTTCCATGAGGCCGTAGCCTCTGCTCTGCGTGTCTTTAACGGCAGTAGAGTTTCCTGGACACCTGGGAGGCTCGCGGGGGCACCCTCTTCCAGGCTGGAACACGGAGTACTCCCAGGCACCCCTGGGTCTGCTGAGCAACGTCCAGGCACGGAGCCCTTTGGAGCCGCTCTCTATACGCCGAGTGTAGGGAAACGCCCTGCACTCTCTCCTGGAGCAGATTCGATTCCCCACCAAACCCACACTTTCACGAACAGACTTCTGGCACGTCTCACATGCCTTTGAGGTCTTACGCCTTGCCCTAGCCTGAGCTGCCCTGAGAGACCCCTCGGCCTCGCATTCCATCTAGGACCTCCTGCCTGAAATCACCCTGCCTCCAAGCGAAAGTCGCCTTGCGTTCTTACTGCGATTTAAGCCCTGTGCTTCCTGTGGCCCTGCAGGCTTTGGAATAGCCACAGGCCCCAGAGGCGTAACTAGGCAGGGCATTCCTTGGTTGAGGCAGTTCACTTAACCCAGAACACCCTGCTTCGGGGAGTTGGTTCAGGGAAGCAAACGCAGGGTAACATGTGTCTCTTTGGACTGGTTAGAAACCACAGGGAGGTAAGCTGAGTGTGCGCGTGGAAACGGGAGCCTGCTGGAACTATCCTTGCTTTCCCACTTGGAAGGCTGCATTCATGCTGCCTTGAAGCTGCCTGACGTCCCCTGCTGTTGACAGGCCTGGAAACCCGGTCGAAATGCTTCTGGGAAGAAAATGAGTTTGCTCCGTCTCAACCCGGTGCTTCCATGGCCGCGGTGGTGGTTAGCCTGACAAGCTCCAGAGCGAAAGGGAAACTCAACGTGAGAATTTGCCTCCAGTTTCGGCCCTGCGTAGCCGGGCAGGAAGGGCGGCATGCAGCAGTTTCCATGAGTTCGTAGTCCCCGTTCGGGTTTATTTTAACGAAATTACCCATTTGAGGACTCCTAGGCCCCTCGGGCGTGCATCCATTTCCCTCCAAGGTCACTGAGGACCTCCAGACACCCCCCACGCCGTGGTCCCGCTGAGCAACATCGAGGCCCATTGCTCTGCCCCTCGGAGGCCCTGTGTGCGTGCCGAGTGATGGGCAACACTCTGCACGTTCCTTGAGGAGAGCTACATTTCCAGAGCCCTCAAACAGCCTCAGGACCAGATTTCTGGTGAGTCCGAAGCTCCCAGGAAATATTTGTCGTCGCCCTTGTGAGAGCTGCCGTGAGAAAACACTCTGCTTTGCCTCCTTCGCGGGCCTCGTACCTGAAGGCACTCTGCTCGAGGAGAACGTCAGCATCTCGCAATGCTGAGTCGCTAACGGGACAGCCAGATTGAGCACAGGCCTGGAGGGAAGGCCCTGACGTGAGGTGCAGAAGCGGAGCCGCGCAGCAGTTTCCATGAGGCCGTAGCCTCTGCTCTGCGTGTCTTTAACGGCAGTAGAGTTTCCTGGACACCTGGGAGGCTCGCGGGGGCACCCTCTTCCAGGCTGGAACACGGAGTACTCCCAGGCACCCCTGGGTCTGCTGAGCAACGTCCAGGCACGGAGCCCTTTGGAGCCGCTCTCTATACGCCGAGTGTAGGGAAACGCCCTGCACTCTCTCCTGGAGCAGATTCGATTCCCCACCAAACCCACACTTTCACGAACAGACTTCTGGCACGTCTCACATGCCTTTGAGGTCTTACGCCTCGCCCTAGCCTGAGCTGCCCTGAGAGACCCCTCGGCCTCGCATTCCATCTAGGACCTCCCGCCTGAAATCACCCTGCCTCCAAGCGAAAGTCGCCTTGCGTTCTTACTGCGATTTAAGCCCTGTGCTTCCTGTGGCCCTGCAGGCTTTGGAATAGCCACAGGCCCCAGAGGCGTAACTAGGCAGGGCATTCCTTGGTTGAGGCAGTTCACTTAACCCAGAACACCCTGCTTCGGGGAGTTGGTTCAGGGAAGCAAACGCAGGGTAACATGTGTCTCTTTGGACTGGTTAGAAACCACAGGGAGGTAAGCTGAGTGTGCGCGTGGAAACGGGAGCCTGCTGGAACTATCCTTGCTTTCCCACTTGGAAGGCTGCATTCATGCTGCCTTGAAGCTGCCTGACGTCCCCTGCTGTTGACAGGCCTGGAAACCCGGTCGAAATGCTTCTGGGAAGAAAATGAGTTTGCTCCGTCTCAACCCGGTGCTTCCATGGCCGCGGTGGTGGTTAGCCTGACAAGCTCCAGAGCGAAAGGGAAACTCAACGTGAGAATTTGCCTCCAGTTTCGGCCCTGCGTAGCCGGGCAGGAAGGGCGGCATGCAGCAGTTTCCATGAGTTCGTAGTCCCCGTTCGGGTTTATTTTAACGAAATTACCCATTTGAGGACTCCTAGGCCCCTCGGGCGTGCATCCATTTCCCTCCAAGGTCACTGAGGACCTCCAGACACCCCCCACGCCGTGGTCCCGCTGAGCAACATCGAGGCCCATTGCTCTGCCCCTCGGAGGCCCTGTGTGCGTGCCGAGTGATGGGCAACACTCTGCACGTTCCTTGAGGAGAGCTACATTTCCAGAGCCCTCAAACAGCCTCAGGACCAGATTTCTGGTGAGTCCGAAGCTCCCAGGAAATATTTGTCGTCGCCCTTGTGAGAGCTGCCGTGAGAAAACACTCTGCTTTGCCTCCTTCGCGGGCCTCGTACCTGAAGGCACTCTGCTCGAGGAGAACGTCAGCATCTCGCAATGCTGAGTCGCTAACGGGACAGCCAGATTGAGCACAGGCCTGGAGGGAAGGCCCTGACGTGAGGTGCAGAAGCGGAGCCGCGCAGCAGTTTCCATGAGGCCGTAGCCTCTGCTCTGCGTGTCTTTAACGGCAGTAGAGTTTCCTGGACACCTGGGAGGCTCGCGGGGGCACCCTCTTCCAGGCTGGAACACGGAGTACTCCCAGGCACCCCTGGGTCTGCTGAGCAACGTCCAGGCACGGAGCCCTTTGGAGCCGCTCTCTATACGCCGAGTGTAGGGAAACGCCCTGCACTCTCTCCTGGAGCAGATTCGATTCCCCACCAAACCCACACTTTCACGAACAGACTTCTGGCACGTCTCACATGCCTTTGAGGTCTTACGCCTTGCCCTAGCCTGAGCTGCCCTGAGAGACCCCTCGGCCTCGCATTCCATCTAGGACCTCCCGCCTGAAATCACCCTGCCTCCAAGCGAAAGTCGCCTTGCGTTCTTACTGCGATTTAAGCCCTGTGCTTCCTGTGGCCCTGCAGGCTTTGGAATAGCCACAGGCCCCAGAGGCGTAACTAGGCAGGGCATTCCTTGGTTGAGGCAGTTCACTTAACCCAGAACACCCTGCTTCGGGGAGTTGGTTCAGGGAAGCAAACGCAGGGTAACATGTGTCTCTTTGGACTGGTTAGAAACCACAGGGAGGTAAGCTGAGTGTGCGCGAGGAAACGGGAGCCTGCTGGAACTATCCTTGCTTTCCCACTTGGAAGGCTGCATTCATGCTGCCTTGAAGCTGCCTGACGTCCCCTGCTGTTGACAGGCCTGGAAACCCGGTAGAAATGCTTCTGGGAAGAAAATGAGTTTGCTCCGTCTCAACCCGGTGCTTCCATGGCCGCGGTGGTGGTTAGCCTGACAAGCTCCAGAGCGAAAGGGAAACTCAACGTGAGAATTTGCCTCCAGTTTAGGTCCTGCGTAGCCGGGTAGGAAGGGCGGCATGCAGCAGTTTCCATGAGTTCGTAGTCCCCGTTCGGGTTTATTTTAACGAAATTACCCATTTGAGGACTCCTAGGCCCCTCGGGCGTGCATCCATTTCCCTCCAAGGTCACTGAGGACCTCCAGACACCCCCCACGCCGTGGTCCCGCTGAGCAACATCGAGGCCCAGTGCTCTGCCCCTCGGAGGCCCTGTGTGCGTGCCGAGTGATGGGCAACACTCTGCACGTTCCTTGAGGAGAGCTACATTTCCAGAGCCCTCAAACAGCCTCAGGACCAGATTTCTGGTGAGTCCGAAGCTCCCAGGAAATATTTGTCGTCGCCCTTGTGAGAGCTGCCGTGAGAAAACACTCTTCTTTGCCTCCTTCGCGGGCCTCGTACCTGAAGGCACTCTGCTCGAGGAGAACGTCAGCATCTCGCAATGCTGAGTCGCTAACGGGACAGCCAGATTGAGCACAGGCCTGGAGGGAAGGCCCTGACGTGAGGTGCAGAAGCGGAGCCGCGCAGCAGTTTCCATGAGGCCGTAGCCTCTGCTCTGCGTGTCTTTAACGGCAGTAGAGTTTCCTGGACACCTGGGAGGCTCGCGGGGGCACCCTCTTCCAGGCTGGAACACGGAGTACTCCCAGGCACCCCTGGGTCTGCTGAGCAACGTCCAGGCACGGAGCCCTTTGGAGCCGCTCTCTATACGCCGAGTGTAGGGAAACGCCCTGCACTCTCTCCTGGAGCAGATTCGATTCCCCACCAAACCCACACTTTCACGAACAGACTTCTGGCACGTCTCACATGCCTTTGAGGTCTTACGCCTTGCCCTAGCCTGAGCTGCCCTGAGAGACCCCTCGGCCTCGCATTCCATCTAGGACCTCCTGCCTGAAATCACCCTGCCTCCAAGCGAAAGTCGCCTTGCGTTCTTACTGCGATTTAAGCCCTGTGCTTCCTGTGGCCCTGCAGGCTTTGGAATAGCCACAGGCCCCAGAGGCGTAACTAGGCAGGGCATTCCTTGGTTGAGGCAGTTCACTTAACCCAGAACACCCTGCTTCGGGGAGTTGGTTCAGGGAAGCAAACGCAGGGTAACATGTGTCTCTTTGGACTGGTTAGAAACCACAGGGAGGTAAGCTGAGTGTGCGCGTGGAAACGGGAGCCTGCTGGAACTATCCTTGCTTTCCCACTTGGAAGGCTGCATTCATGCTGCCTTGAAGCTGCCTGACGTCCCCTGCTGTTGACAGGCCTGGAAACCCGGTCGAAATGCTTCTGGGAAGAAAATGAGTTTGCTCCGTCTCAACCCGGTGCTTCCATGGCCGCGGTGGTGGTTAGCCTGACAAGCTCCAGAGCGAAAGGGAAACTCAACGTGAGAATTTGCCTCCAGTTTAGGTCCTGCGTAGCCGGGTAGGAAGGGCGGCATGCAGCAGTTTCCATGAGTTCGTAGTCCCCGTTCGGGTTTATTTTAACGAAATTACCCATTTGAGGACTCCTAGGCCCCTCGGCTGTGCATCCATTTCCCTCCAAGGTCACTGAGGACCTCCAGACACCCCCCACGCCGTGGTCCCGCTGAGCAACATCGAGGCCCATTGCTCTGCCCCTCGGAGGCCCTGTGTGCGTGCCGAGTGATGGGCAACACTCTGCACGTTCCTTGAGGAGAGCTACATTTCCAGAGCCCTCAAACAGCCTCAGGACCAGATTTCTGGTGAGTCCGAAGCTCCCAGGAAATATTTGTCGTCGCCCTTGTGAGAGCTGCCGTGAGAAAACACTCTGCTTTGCCTCCTTCGCGGGCCTCGTACCTGAAGGCACTCTGCTCGAGGAGAACGTCAGCATCTCGCAATGCTGAGTCGCTAACGGGACAGCCAGATTGAGCACAGGCCTGGAGGGAAGGCCCTGACGTGAGGTGCAGAAGCGGAGCCGCGCAGCAGTTTCCATGAGGCCGTAGCCTCTGCTCTGCGTGTCTTTAACGGCAGTAGAGTTTCCTGGACACCTGGGAGGCTCGCGGGGGCACCCTGTTCCAGGCTGGAACACGGAGTACTCCCAGGCACCCCTGGGTCTGCTGAGCAACGTCCAGGCACGGAGCCCTTTGGAGCCGCTCTCTATACGCCGAGTGTAGGGAAACGCCCTGCACTCTCTCCTGGAGCAGATTCGATTCCCCACCAAACCCACACTTTCACGAACAGACTTCTGGCACGTCTCACATGCCTTTGAGGTCTTACGCCTCGCCCTAGCCTGAGCTGCCCTGAGAGACCCCTCGGCCTCGCATTCCATCTAGGACCTCCCGCCTGAAATCACCCTGCCTCCAAGCGAAAGTCGCCTTGCGTTCTTACTGCGATTTAAGCCCTGTGCTTCCTGTGGCCCTGCAGGCTTTGGAATAGCCACAGGCCCCAGAGGCGTAACTAGGCAGGGCATTCCTTGGTTGAGGCAGTTCACTTAACCCAGAACACCCTGCTTCGGGGAGTTGGTTCAGGGAAGCAAACGCAGGGTAACATGTGTCTCTTTGGACTGGTTAGAAACCACAGGGAGGTAAGCTGAGTGTGCGCGTGGAAACGGGAGCCTGCTGGAACTATCCTTGCTTTCCCACTTGGAAGGCTGCATTCATGCTGCCTTGAAGCTGCCTGACGTCCCCTGCTGTTGACAGGCCTGGAAACCCGGTCGAAATGCTTCTGGGAAGAAAATGAGTTTGCTCCGTCTCAACCCGGTGCTTCCATGGCCGCGGTGGTGGTTAGCCTGACAAGCTCCAGAGCGAAAGGGAAACTCAACGTGAGAATTTGCCTCCAGTTTAGGTCCTGCGTAGCCGGGTAGGAAGGGCGGCATGCAGCAGTTTCCATGAGTTCGTAGTCCCCGTTCGGGTTTATTTTAACGAAATTACCCATTTGAGGACTCCTAGGCCCCTCGGGCGTGCATCCATTTCCCTCCAAGGTCACTGAGGACCTCCAGACACCCCCCACGCCGTGGTCCCGCTGAGCAACATCGAGGCCCATTGCTCTGCCCCTCGGAGGCCCTGTGTGCGTGCCGAGTGATGGGCAACACTCTGCACGTTCCTTGAGGAGAGCTACATTTCCAGAGCCCTCAAACAGCCTCAGGACCAGATTTCTGGTGAGTCCGAAGCTCCCAGGAAATATTTGTCGTCGCCCTTGTGAGAGCTGCCGTGAGAAAACACTCTGCTTTGCCTCCTTCGCGGGCCTCGTACCTGAAGGCACTCTGCTCGAGGAGAACGTCAGCATCTCGCAATGCTGAGTCGCTAACGGGACAGCCAGATTGAGCACAGGCCTGGAGGGAAGGCCCTGACGTGAGGTGCAGAAGCGGAGCCGCGCAGCAGTTTCCATGAGGCCGTAGCCTCTGCTCTGCGTGTCTTTAACGGCAGTAGAGTTTCCTGGACACCTGGGAGGCTCGCGGGGGCACCCTGTTCCAGGCTGGAACACGGAGTACTCCCAGGCACCCCTGGGTCTGCTGAGCAACACCCAGGCACGGAGCCCTTTGGAGCCGCTCTCTATACGCCGAGTGTAGGGAAACGCCCTGCACTCTCTCCTGGAGCAGATTCGATTCCCCACCAAACCCACACTTTCACGAACAGACTTCTGGCACGTCTCACATGCCTTTGAGGTCTTACGCCTCGCCCTAGCCTGAGCTGCCCTGAGAGACCCCTCGGCCTCGCATTCCATCTAGGACCTCCCGCCTGAAATCACCCTGCCTCCAAGCGAAAGTCGCCTTGCGTTCTTACTGCGATTTAAGCCCTGTGCTTCCTGTGGCCCTGCAGGCTTTGGAATAGCCACAGGCCCCAGAGGCGTAACTAGGCAGGGCATTCCTTGGTTGAGGCAGTTCACTTGACCCAGAACACCCTGCTTCGGGGAGTTGGTTCAGGGAAGCAAACGCAGGGTAACATGTGTCTCTTTGGACTGGTTAGAAACCACAGGGAGGTAAGCTGAGTGTGCGCGAGGAAACGGGAGCCTGCTGGAACTATCCTTGCTTTCCCACTTGGAAGGCTGCATTCATGCTGCCTTGAAGCTGCCTGACGTCCCCTGCTGTTGACAGGCCTGGAAACCCGGTCGAAATGCTTCTGGGAAGAAAATGAGTTTGCTCCGTCTCAACCCGGTGCTTCCATGGCCGCGGTGGTGGTTAGCCTGACAAGCTCCAGAGCGAAAGGGAAACTCAACGTGAGAATTTGCCTCCAGTTTAGGTCCTGCGTAGCCGGGTAGGAAGGGCGGCATGCAGCAGTTTCCATGAGTTCGTAGTCCCCGTTCGGGTTTATTTTAACGAAATTACCCATTTGAGGACTCCTAGGCCCCTCGGGCGTGCATCCATTTCCCTCCAAGGTCACTGAGGACCTCCAGACACCCCCCACGCCGTGGTCCCGCTGAGCAACATCGAGGCCCATTGCTCTGCCCCTCGGAGGCCCTGTGTGCGTGCCGAGTGATGGGCAACACTCTGCACGTTCCTTGAGGAGAGCTACATTTCCAGAGCCCTCAAACAGCCTCAGGACCAGATTTCTGGTGAGTCCGAAGCTCCCAGGAAATATTTGTCGTCGCCCTTGTGAGAGCTGCCGTGAGAAAACACTCTGCTTTGCCTCCTTCGCGGGCCTCGTACCTGAAGGCACTCTGCTCGAGGAGAACGTCAGCATCTCGCAATGCTGAGTCGCTAACGGGACAGCCAGATTGAGCACAGGCCTGGAGGGAAGGCCCTGACGTGAGGTGCAGAAGCGGAGCCGCGCAGCAGTTTCCATGAGGCCGTAGCCTCTGCTCTGCGTGTCTTTAACGGCAGTAGAGTTTCCTGGACACCTGGGAGGCTCGCGGGGGCACCCTCTTCCAGGCTGGAACACGGAGTACTCCCAGGCACCCCTGGGTCTGCTGAGCAACGTCCAGGCACGGAGCCCTTTGGAGCCGCTCTCTATACGCCGAGTGTAGGGAAACGCCCTGCACTCTCTCCTGGAGCAGATTCGATTCCCCACCAAACCCACACTTTCACGAACAGACTTCTGGCACGTCTCACATGCCTTTGAGGTCTTACGCCTTGCCCTAGCCTGAGCTGCCCTGAGAGACCCCTCGGCCTCGCATTCCATCTAGGACCTCCCGCCTGAAATCACCCTGCCTCCAAGCGAAAGTCGCCTTGCGTTCTTACTGCGATTTAAGCCCTGTGCTTCCTGTGGCCCTGCAGGCTTTGGAATAGCCACAGGCCCCAGAGGCGTAACTAGGCAGGGCATTCCTTGGTTGAGGCAGTTCACTTAACCCAGAACACCCTGCTTCGGGGAGTTGGTTCAGGGAAGCAAACGCAGGGTAACATGTGTCTCTTTGGACTGGTTAGAAACCACAGGGAGGTAAGCTGAGTGTGCGCGAGGAAACGGGAGCCTGCTGGAACTATCCTTGCTTTCCCACTTGGAAGGCTGCATTCATGCTGCCTTGAAGCTGCCTGACGTCCCCTGCTGTTGACAGGCCTGGAAACCCGGTAGAAATGCTTCTGGGAAGAAAATGAGTTTGCTCCGTCTCAACCCGGTGCTTCCATGGCCGCGGTGGTGGTTAGCCTGACAAGCTCCAGAGCGAAAGGGAAACTCAACGTGAGAATTTGCCTCCAGTTTAGGTCCTGCGTAGCCGGGTAGGAAGGGCGGCATGCAGCAGTTTCCATGAGTTCGTAGTCCCCGTTCGGGTTTATTTTAACGAAATTACCCATTTGAGGACTCCTAGGCCCCTCGGGCGTGCATCCATTTCCCTCCAAGGTCACTGAGGACCTCCAGACACCCCCCACGCCGTGGTCCCGCTGAGCAACATCGAGGCCCAGTGCTCTGCCCCTCGGAGGCCCTGTGTGCGTGCCGAGTGATGGGCAACACTCTGCACGTTCCTTGAGGAGAGCTACATTTCCAGAGCCCTCAAACAGCCTCAGGACCAGATTTCTGGTGAGTCCGAAGCTCCCAGGAAATATTTGTCGTCGCCCTTGTGAGAGCTGCCGTGAGAAAACACTCTGCTTTGCCTCCTTCGC
The DNA here is from genome assembly GCF_937001465.1 of Orcinus orca. Lineage (NCBI taxonomy): Eukaryota > Metazoa > Chordata > Mammalia > Artiodactyla > Delphinidae > Orcinus > Orcinus orca. Next base: position 265,618 of record NW_026044069.1, on the reverse strand, counting down.
GGGCCTCGTACCTGAAGGCACTCTGCTCGAGGAGAACGTCAGCATCTCGCAATGCTGAGTCGCTAACGGGACAGCCAGATTGAGCACAGGCCTGGAGGGAAGGCCCTGACGTGAGGTGCAGAAGCGGAGCCGCGCAGCAGTTTCCATGAGGCCGTAGCCTCTGCTCTGCGTGTCTTTAACGGCAGTAGAGTTTCCTGGACACCTGGGAGGCTCGCGGGGGCACCCTCTTCCAGGCTGGAACACGGAGTACTCCCAGGCACCCCTGGGTCTGCTGAGCAACGTCCAGGCACGGAGCCCTTTGGAGCCGCTCTCTATACGCCGAGTGTAGGGAAACGCCCTGCACTCTCTCCTGGAGCAGATTCGATTCCCCACCAAACCCACACTTTCACGAACAGACTTCTGGCACGTCTCACATGCCTTTGAGGTCTTACGCCTCGCCCTAGCCTGAGCTGCCCTGAGAGACCCCTCGGCCTCGCATTCCATCTAGGACCTCCCGCCTGAAATCACCCTGCCTCCAAGCGAAAGTCGCCTTGCGTTCTTACTGCGATTTAAGCCCTGTGCTTCCTGTGGCCCTGCAGGCTTTGGAATAGCCACAGGCCCCAGAGGCGTAACTAGGCCGGGCATTCCTTGGTTGAGGCAGTTCACTTAACCCAGAACACCCTGCTTCGGGGAGTTGGTTCAGGGAAGCAAACGCAGGGTAACATGTGTCTCTTTGGACTGGTTAGAAACCACAGGGAGGTAAGCTGAGTGTGCGCGTGGAAACGGGAGCCTGCTGGAACTATCCTTGCTTTCCCACTTGGAAGGCTGCATTCATGCTGCCTTGAAGCTGCCTGACGTCCCCTGCTGTTGACAGGCCTGGAAACCCGGTCGAAATGCTTCTGGGAAGAAAATGAGTTTGCTCCGTCTCAACCCGGTGCTTCCATGGCCGCGGTGGTGGTTAGCCTGACAAGCTCCAGAGCGAAAGGGAAACTCAACGTGAGAATTTGCCTCCAGTTTAGGTCCTGCGTAGCCGGGCAGGAAGGGCGGCATGCAGCAGTTTCCATGAGTTCGTAGTCCCCGTTCGGGTTTATTTTAACGAAATTACCCATTTGAGGACTCCTAGGCCCCTCGGCTGTGCATCCATTTCCCTCCAAGGTCACTGAGGACCTCCAGACACCCCCCACGCCGTGGTCCCGCTGAGCAACATCGAGGCCCATTGCTCTGCCCCTCGGAGGCCCTGTGTGCGTGCCGAGTGATGGGCAACACTCTGCACGTTCCTTGAGGAGAGCTACATTTCCAGAGCCCTCAAACAGCCTCAGGACCAGATTTCTGGTGAGTCCGAAGCTCCCAGGAAATATTTGTCGTCGCCCTTGTGAGAGCTGCCGTGAGAAAACACTCTGCTTTGCCTCCTTCGCGGGCCTCGTACCTGAAGGCACTCTGCTCGAGGAGAACGTCAGCATCTCGCAATGCTGAGTCGCTAACGGGACAGCCAGATTGAGCACAGGCCTGGAGGGAAGGCCCTGACGTGAGGTGCAGAAGCGGAGCCGCGCAGCAGTTTCCATGAGGCCGTAGCCTCTGCTCTGCGTGTCTTTAACGGCAGTAGAGTTTCCTGGACACCTGGGAGGCTCGCGGGGGCACCCTGTTCCAGGCTGGAACACGGAGTACTCCCAGGCACCCCTGGGTCTGCTGAGCAACGTCCAGGCACGGAGCCCTTTGGAGCCGCTCTCTATACGCCGAGTGTAGGGAAACGCCCTGCACTCTCTCCTGGAGCAGATTCGATTCCCCACCAAACCCACACTTTCACGAACAGACTTCTGGCACGTCTCACATGCCTTTGAGGTCTTACGCCTCGCCCTAGCCTGAGCTGCCCTGAGAGACCCCTCGGCCTCGCATTCCATCTAGGACCTCCCGCCTGAAATCACCCTGCCTCCAAGCGAAAGTCGCCTTGCGTTCTTACTGCGATTTAAGCCCTGTGCTTCCTGTGGCCCTGCAGGCTTTGGAATAGCCACAGGCCCCAGAGGCGTAACTAGGCAGGGCATTCCTTGGTTGAGGCAGTTCACTTAACCCAGAACACCCTGCTTCGGGGAGTTGGTTCAGGGAAGCAAACGCAGGGTAACATGTGTCTCTTTGGACTGGTTAGAAACCACAGGGAGGTAAGCTGAGTGTGCGCGTGGAAACGGGAGCCTGCTGGAACTATCCTTGCTTTCCCACTTGGAAGGCTGCATTCATGCTGCCTTGAAGCTGCCTGACGTCCCCTGCTGTTGACAGGCCTGGAAACCCGGTCGAAATGCTTCTGGGAAGAAAATGAGTTTGCTCCGTCTCAACCCGGTGCTTCCATGGCCGCGGTGGTGGTTAGCCTGACAAGCTCCAGAGCGAAAGGGAAACTCAACGTGAGAATTTGCCTCCAGTTTCGGCCCTGCGTAGCCGGGCAGGAAGGGCGGCATGCAGCAGTTTCCATGAGTTCGTAGTCCCCGTTCGGGTTTATTTTAACGAAATTACCCATTTGAGGACTCCTAGGCCCCTCGGGCGTGCATCCATTTCCCTCCAAGGTCACTGAGGACCTCCAGACACCCCCCACGCCGTGGTCCCGCTGAGCAACATCGAGGCCCATTGCTCTGCCCCTCGGAGGCCCTGTGTGCGTGCCGAGTGATGGGCAACACTCTGCACGTTCCTTGAGGAGAGCTACATTTCCAGAGCCCTCAAACAGCCTCAGGACCAGATTTCTGGTGAGTCCGAAGCTCCCAGGAAATATTTGTCGTCGCCCTTGTGAGAGCTGCCGTGAGAAAACACTCTGCTTTGCCTCCTTCGCGGGCCTCGTACCTGAAGGCACTCTGCTCGAGGAGAACGTCAGCATCTCGCAATGCTGAGTCGCTAACGGGACAGCCAGATTGAGCACAGGCCTGGAGGGAAGGCCCTGACGTGAGGTGCAGAAGCGGAGCCGCGCAGCAGTTTCCATGAGGCCGTAGCCTCTGCTCTGCGTGTCTTTAACGGCAGTAGAGTTTCCTGGACACCTGGGAGGCTCGCGGGGGCACCCTCTTCCAGGCTGGAACACGGAGTACTCCCAGGCACCCCTGGGTCTGCTGAGCAACGTCCAGGCACGGAGCCCTTTGGAGCCGCTCTCTATACGCCGAGTGTAGGGAAACGCCCTGCACTCTCTCCTGGAGCAGATTCGATTCCCCACCAAACCCACACTTTCACGAACAGACTTCTGGCACGTCTCACATGCCTTTGAGGTCTTACGCCTTGCCCTAGCCTGAGCTGCCCTGAGAGACCCCTCGGCCTCGCATTCCATCTAGGACCTCCCGCCTGAAATCACCCTGCCTCCAAGCGAAAGTCGCCTTGCGTTCTTACTGCGATTTAAGCCCTGTGCTTCCTGTGGCCCTGCAGGCTTTGGAATAGCCACAGGCCCCAGAGGCGTAACTAGGCAGGGCATTCCTTGGTTGAGGCAGTTCACTTAACCCAGAACACCCTGCTTCGGGGAGTTGGTTCAGGGAAGCAAACGCAGGGTAACATGTGTCTCTTTGGACTGGTTAGAAACCACAGGGAGGTAAGCTGAGTGTGCGCGAGGAAACGGGAGCCTGCTGGAACTATCCTTGCTTTCCCACTTGGAAGGCTGCATTCATGCTGCCTTGAAGCTGCCTGACGTCCCCTGCTGTTGACAGGCCTGGAAACCCGGTCGAAATGCTTCTGGGAAGAAAATGAGTTTGCTCCGTCTCAACCCGGTGCTTCCATGGCCGCGGTGGTGGTTAGCCTGACAAGCTCCAGAGCGAAAGGGAAACTCAACGTGAGAATTTGCCTCCAGTTTAGGTCCTGCGTAGCCGGGTAGGAAGGGCGGCATGCAGCAGTTTCCATGAGTTCGTAGTCCCCGTTCGGGTTTATTTTAACGAAATTACCCATTTGAGGACTCCTAGGCCCCTCGGGCGTGCATCCATTTCCCTCCAAGGTCACTGAGGACCTCCAGACACCCCCCACGCCGTGGTCCCGCTGAGCAACATCGAGGCCCATTGCTCTGCCCCTCGGAGGCCCTGTGTGCGTGCCGAGTGATGGGCAACACTCTGCACGTTCCTTGAGGAGAGCTACATTTCCAGAGCCCTCAAACAGCCTCAGGACCAGATTTCTGGTGAGTCCGAAGCTCCCAGGAAATATTTGTCGTCGCCCTTGTGAGAGCTGCCGTGAGAAAACACTCTGCTTTGCCTCCTTCGCGGGCCTCGTACCTGAAGGCACTCTGCTCGAGGAGAACGTCAGCATCTCGCAATGCTGAGTCGCTAACGGGACAGCCAGATTGAGCACAGGCCTGGAGGGAAGGCCCTGACGTGAGGTGCAGAAGCGGAGCCGCGCAGCAGTTTCCATGAGGCCGTAGCCTCTGCTCTGCGTGTCTTTAACGGCAGTAGAGTTTCCTGGACACCTGGGAGGCTCGCGGGGGCACCCTGTTCCAGGCTGGAACACGGAGTACTCCCAGGCACCCCTGGGTCTGCTGAGCAACGTCCAGGCACGGAGCCCTTTGGAGCCGCTCTCTATACGCCGAGTGTAGGGAAACGCCCTGCACTCTCTCCTGGAGCAGATTCGATTCCCCACCAAACCCACACTTTCACGAACAGACTTCTGGCACGTCTCACATGCCTTTGAGGTCTTACGCCTCGCCCTAGCCTGAGCTGCCCTGAGAGACCCCTCGGCCTCGCATTCCATCTAGGACCTCCTGCCTGAAATCACCCTGCCTCCAAGCGAAAGTCGCCTTGCGTTCTTACTGCGATTTAAGCCCTGTGCTTCCTGTGGCCCTGCAGGCTTTGGAATAGCCACAGGCCCCAGAGGCGTAACTAGGCAGGGCATTCCTTGGTTGAGGCAGTTCACTTAACCCAGAACACCCTGCTTCGGGGAGTTGGTTCAGGGAAGCAAACGCAAGGTAACATGTGTCTCTTTGGACTGGTTAGAAACCACAGGGAGGTAAGCTGAGTGTGCGCGTGGAAACGGGAGCCTGCTGGAACTATCCTTGCTTTCCCACTTGGAAGGCTGCATTCATGCTGCCTTGAAGCTGCCTGACGTCCCCTGCTGTTGACAGGCCTGGAAACCCGGTCGAAATGCTTCTGGGAAGAAAATGAGTTTGCTCCGTCTCAACCCGGTGCTTCCATGGCCGCGGTGGTGGTTAGCCTGACAAGCTCCAGAGCGAAAGGGAAACTCAACGTGAGAATTTGCCTCCAGTTTAGGTCCTGCGTAGCCGGGCAGGAAGGGCGGCATGCAGCAGTTTCCATGAGTTCGTAGTCCCCGTTCGGGTTTATTTTAACGAAATTACCCATTTGAGGACTCCTAGGCCCCTCGGGCGTGCATCCATTTCCCTCCAAGGTCACTGAGGACCTCCAGACACCCCCCACGCCGTGGTCCCGCTGAGCAACATCGAGGCCCATTGCTCTGCCCCTCGGAGGCCCTGTGTGCGTGCCGAGTGATGGGCAACACTCTGCACGTTCCTTGAGGAGAGCTACATTTCCAGAGCCCTCAAACAGCCTCAGGACCAGATTTCTGGTGAGTCCGAAGCTCCCAGGAAATATTTGTCGTCGCCCTTGTGAGAGCTGCCGTGAGAAAACACTCTGCTTTGCCTCCTTCGCGGGCCTCGTACCTGAAGGCACTCTGCTCGAGGAGAACGTCAGCATCTCGCAATGCTGAGTCGCTAACGGGACAGCCAGATTGAGCACAGGCCTGGAGGGAAGGCCCTGACGTGAGGTGCAGAAGCGGAGCCGCGCAGCAGTTTCCATGAGGCCGTAGCCTCTGCTCTGCGTGTCTTTAACGGCAGTAGAGTTTCCTGGACACCTGGGAGGCTCGCGGGGGCACCCTGTTCCAGGCTGGAACACGGAGTACTCCCAGGCACCCCTGGGTCTGCTGAGCAACGTCCAGGCACGGAGCCCTTTGGAGCCGCTCTCTATACGCCGAGTGTAGGGAAACGCCCTGCACTCTCTCCTGGAGCAGATTCGATTCCCCACCAAACCCACACTTTCACGAACAGACTTCTGGCACGTCTCACATGCCTTTGAGGTCTTACGCCTCGCCCTAGCCTGAGCTGCCCTGAGAGACCCCTCGGCCTCGCATTCCATCTAGGACCTCCTGCCTGAAATCACCCTGCCTCCAAGCGAAAGTCGCCTTGCGTTCTTACTGCGATTTAAGCCCTGTGCTTCCTGTGGCCCTGCAGGCTTTGGAATAGCCACAGGCCCCAGAGGCGTAACTAGGCAGGGCATTCCTTGGTTGAGGCAGTTCACTTAACCCAGAACACCCTGCTTCGGGGAGTTGGTTCAGGGAAGCAAACGCAAGGTAACATGTGTCTCTTTGGACTGGTTAGAAACCACAGGGAGGTAAGCTGAGTGTGCGCGTGGAAACGGGAGCCTGCTGGAACTATCCTTGCTTTCCCACTTGGAAGGCTGCATTCATGCTGCCTTGAAGCTGCCTGACGTCCCCTGCTGTTGACAGGCCTGGAAACCCGGTCGAAATGCTTCTGGGAAGAAAATGAGTTTGCTCCGTCTCAACCCGGTGCTTCCATGGCCGCGGTGGTGGTTAGCCTGACAAGCTCCAGAGCGAAAGGGAAACTCAACGTGAGAATTTGCCTCCAGTTTAGGTCCTGCGTAGCCGGGCAGGAAGGGCGGCATGCAGCAGTTTCCATGAGTTCGTAGTCCCCGTTCGGGTTTATTTTAACGAAATTACCCATTTGAGGACTCCTAGGCCCCTCGGCTGTGCATCCATTTCCCTCCAAGGTCACTGAGGACCTCCAGACACCCCCCACGCCGTGGTCCCGCTGAGCAACATCGAGGCCCATTGCTCTGCCCCTCGGAGGCCCTGTGTGCGTGCCGAGTGATGGGCAACACTCTGCACGTTCCTTGAGGAGAGCTACATTTCCAGAGCCCTCAAACAGCCTCAGGACCAGATTTCTGGTGAGTCCGAAGCTCCCAGGAAATATTTGTCGTCGCCCTTGTGAGAGCTGCCGTGAGAAAACACTCTGCTTTGCCTCCTTCGCGGGCCTCGTACCTGAAGGCACTCTGCTCGAGGAGAACGTCAGCATCTCGCAATGCTGAGTCGCTAACGGGACAGCCAGATTGAGCACAGGCCTGGAGGGAAGGCCCTGACGTGAGGTGCAGAAGCGGAGCCGCGCAGCAGTTTCCATGAGGCCGTAGCCTCTGCTCTGCGTGTCTTTAACGGCAGTAGAGTTTCCTGGACACCTGGGAGGCTCGCGGGGGCACCCTGTTCCAGGCTGGAACACGGAGTACTCCCAGGCACCCCTGGGTCTGCTGAGCAACGTCCAGGCACGGAGCCCTTTGGAGCCGCTCTCTATACGCCGAGTGTAGGGAAACGCCCTGCACTCTCTCCTGGAGCAGATTCGATTCCCCACCAAACCCACACTTTCACGAACAGACTTCTGGCACGTCTCACATGCCTTTGAGGTCTTACGCCTCGCCCTAGCCTGAGCTGCCCTGAGAGACCCCTCGGCCTCGCATTCCATCTAGGACCTCCCGCCTGAAATCACCCTGCCTCCAAGCGAAAGTCGCCTTGCGTTCTTACTGCGATTTAAGCCCTGTGCTTCCTGTGGCCCTGCAGGCTTTGGAATAGCCACAGGCCCCAGAGGCGTAACTAGGCAGGGCATTCCTTGGTTGAGGCAGTTCACTTAACCCAGAACACCCTGCTTCGGGGAGTTGGTTCAGGGAAGCAAACGCAGGGTAACATGTGTCTCTTTGGACTGGTTAGAAACCACAGGGAGGTAAGCTGAGTGTGCGCGTGGAAACGGGAGCCTGCTGGAACTATCCTTGCTTTCCCACTTGGAAGGCTGCATTCATGCTGCCTTGAAGCTGCCTGACGTCCCCTGCTGTTGACAGGCCTGGAAACCCGGTCGAAATGCTTCTGGGAAGAAAATGAGTTTGCTCCGTCTCAACCCGGTGCTTCCATGGCCGCGGTGGTGGTTAGCCTGACAAGCTCCAGAGCGAAAGGGAAACTCAACGTGAGAATTTGCCTCCAGTTTCGGCCCTGCGTAGCCGGGTAGGAAGGGCGGCATGCAGCAGTTTCCATGAGTTCGTAGTCCCCGTTCGGGTTTATTTTAACGAAATTACCCATTTGAGGACTCCTAGGCCCCTCGGGCGTGCATCCATTTCCCTCCAAGGTCACTGAGGACCTCCAGACACCCCCCACGCCGTGGTCCCGCTGAGCAACATCGAGGCCCATTGCTCTGCCCCTCGGAGGCCCTGTGTGCGTGCCGAGTGATGGGCAACACTCTGCACGTTCCTTGAGGAGAGCTACATTTCCAGAGCCCTCAAACAGCCTCAGGACCAGATTTCTGGTGAGTCCGAAGCTCCCAGGAAATATTTGTCGTCGCCCTTGTGAGAGCTGCCGTGAGAAAACACTCTGCTTTGCCTCCTTCGCGGGCCTCGTACCTGAAGGCACTCTGCTCGAGGAGAACGTCAGCATCTCGCAATGCTGAGTCGCTAACGGGACAGCCAGATTGAGCACAGGCCTGGAGGGAAGGCCCTGACGTGAGGTGCAGAAGCGGAGCCGCGCAGCAGTTTCCATGAGGCCGTAGCCTCTGCTCTGCGTGTCTTTAACGGCAGTAGAGTTTCCTGGACACCTGGGAGGCTCGCGGGGGCACCCTCTTCCAGGCTGGAACACGGAGTACTCCCAGGCACCCCTGGGTCTGCTGAGCAACGTCCAGGCACGGAGCCCTTTGGAGCCGCTCTCTATACGCCGAGTGTAGGGAAACGCCCTGCACTCTCTCCTGGAGCAGATTCGATTCCCCACCAAACCCACACTTTCACGAACAGACTTCTGGCACGTCTCACATGCCTTTGAGGTCTTACGCCTCGCCCTAGCCTGAGCTGCCCTGAGAGACCCCTCGGCCTCGCATTCCATCTAGGACCTCCCGCCTGAAATCACCCTGCCTCCAAGCGAAAGTCGCCTTGCGTTCTTACTGCGATTTAAGCCCTGTGCTTCCTGTGGCCCTGCAGGCTTTGGAATAGCCACAGGCCCCAGAGGCGTAACTAGGCAGGGCATTCCTTGGTTGAGGCAGTTCACTTAACCCAGAACACCCTGCTTCGGGGAGTTGGTTCAGGGAAGCAAACGCAAGGTAACATGTGTCTCTTTGGACTGGTTAGAAACCACAGGGAGGTAAGCTGAGTGTGCGCGTGGAAACGGGAGCCTGCTGGAACTATCCTTGCTTTCCCACTTGGAAGGCTGCATTCATGCTGCCTTGAAGCTGCCTGACGTCCCCTGCTGTTGACAGGCCTGGAAACCCGGTCGAAATGCTTCTGGGAAGAAAATGAGTTTGCTCCGTCTCAACCCGGTGCTTCCATGGCCGCGGTGGTGGTTAGCCTGACAAGCTCCAGAGCGAAAGGGAAACTCAACGTGAGAATTTGCCTCCAGTTTAGGTCCTGCGTAGCCGGGTAGGAAGGGCGGCATGCAGCAGTTTCCATGAGTTCGTAGTCCCCGTTCGGGTTTATTTTAACGAAATTACCCATTTGAGGACTCCTAGGCCCCTCGGGCGTGCATCCATTTCCCTCCAAGGTCACTGAGGACCTCCAGACACCCCCCACGCCGTGGTCCCGCTGAGCAACATCGAGGCCCATTGCTCTGCCCCTCGGAGGCCCTGTGTGCGTGCCGAGTGATGGGCAACACTCTGCACGTTCCTTGAGGAGAGCTACATTTCCAGAGCCCTCAAACAGCCTCAGGACCAGATTTCTGGTGAGTCCGAAGCTCCCAGGAAATATTTGTCGTCGCCCTTGTGAGAGCTGCCGTGAGAAAACACTCTGCTTTGCCTCCTTCGCGGGCCTCGTACCTGAAGGCACTCTGCTCGAGGAGAACGTCAGCATCTCGCAATGCTGAGTCGCTAACGGGACAGCCAGATTGAGCACAGGCCTGGAGGGAAGGCCCTGACGTGAGGTGCAGAAGCGGAGCCGCGCAGCAGTTTCCATGAGGCCGTAGCCTCTGCTCTGCGTGTCTTTAACGGCAGTAGAGTTTCCTGGACACCTGGGAGGCTCGCGGGGGCACCCTCTTCCAGGCTGGAACACGGAGTACTCCCAGGCACCCCTGGGTCTGCTGAGCAACGTCCAGGCACGGAGCCCTTTGGAGCCGCTCTCTATACGCCGAGTGTAGGGAAACGCCCTGCACTCTCTCCTGGAGCAGATTCGATTCCCCACCAAACCCACACTTTCACGAACAGACTTCTGGCACGTCTCACATGCCTTTGAGGTCTTACGCCTCGCCCTAGCCTGAGCTGCCCTGAGAGACCCCTCGGCCTCGCATTCCATCTAGGACCTCCTGCCTGAAATCACCCTGCCTCCAAGCGAAAGTCGCCTTGCGTTCTTACTGCGATTTAAGCCCTGTGCTTCCTGTGGCCCTGCAGGCTTTGGAATAGCCACAGGCCCCAGAGGCGTAACTAGGCAGGGCATTCCTTGGTTGAGGCAGTTCACTTAACCCAGAACACCCTGCTTCGGGGAGTTGGTTCAGGGAAGCAAACGCAAGGTAACATGTGTCTCTTTGGACTGGTTAGAAACCACAGGGAGGTAAGCTGAGTGTGCGCGTGGAAACGGGAGCCTGCTGGAACTATCCTTGCTTTCCCACTTGGAAGGCTGCATTCATGCTGCCTTGAAGCTGCCTGACGTCCCCTGCTGTTGACAGGCCTGGAAACCCGGTCGAAATGCTTCTGGGAAGAAAATGAGTTTGCTCCGTCTCAACCCGGTGCTTCCATGGCCGCGGTGGTGGTTAGCCTGACAAGCTCCAGAGCGAAAGGGAAACTCAACGTGAGAATTTGCCTCCAGTTTAGGTCCTGCGTAGCCGGGTAGGAAGGGCGGCATGCAGCAGTTTCCATGAGTTCGTAGTCCCCGTTCGGGTTTATTTTAACGAAATTACCCATTTGAGGACTCCTAGGCCCCTCGGGCGTGCATCCATTTCCCTCCAAGGTCACTGAGGACCTCCAGACACCCCCCACGCCGTGGTCCCGCTGAGCAACATCGAGGCCCATTGCTCTGCCCCTCGGAGGCCCTGTGTGCGTGCCGAGTGATGGGCAACACTCTGCACGTTCCTTGAGGAGAGCTACATTTCCAGAGCCCTCAAACAGCCTCAGGACCAGATTTCTGGTGAGTCCGAAGCTCCCAGGAAATATTTGTCGTCGCCCTTGTGAGAGCTGCCGTGAGAAAACACTCTGCTTTGCCTCCTTCGCGGGCCTCGTACCTGAAGGCACTCTGCTCGAGGAGAACGTCAGCATCTCGCAATGCTGAGTCGCTAACGGGACAGCCAGATTGAGCACAGGCCTGGAGGGAAGGCCCTGACGTGAGGTGCAGAAGCGGAGCCGCGCAGCAGTTTCCATGAGGCCGTAGCCTCTGCTCTGCGTGTCTTTAACGGCAGTAGAGTTTCCTGGACACCTGGGAGGCTCGCGGGGGCACCCTCTTCCAGGCTGGAACACGGAGTACTCCCAGGCACCCCTGGGTCTGCTGAGCAACGTCCAGGCACGGAGCCCTTTGGAGCCGCTCTCTATACGCCGAGTGTAGGGAAACGCCCTGCACTCTCTCCTGGAGCAGATTCGATTCCCCACCAAACCCACACTTTCACGAACAGACTTCTGGCACGTCTCACATGCCTTTGAGGTCTTACGCCTTGCCCTAGCCTGAGCTGCCCTGAGAGACCCCTCGGCCTCGCATTGCATCTAGGACCTCCTGCCTGAAATCACCCTGCCTCCAAGCGAAAGTCGGCTTGCGTTCTTACTGCGATTTAAGCCCTGTGCTTCCTGTGGCCCTGCAGGCTTTGGAATAGCCACAGGCCCCAGAGGCGTAACTAGGCAGGGCATTCCTTGGTTGAGGCAGTTCACTTAACCCAGAACACCCTGCTTCGGGGAGTTGGTTCAGGGAAGCAAACTCAGGGTAACATGTGTCTCTTTGGACTGGTTAGAAACCACAGGGAGGTAAGCTGAGTGTGCGCGTGGAAACGGGAGCCTGCTGGAACTATCCTTGCTTTCCCACTTGGAAGGCTGCATTCATGCTGCCTTGAAGCTGCCTGACGTCCCCTGCTGTTGACAGGCCTGGAAACCCGGTCGAAATGCTTCTGGGAAGAAAATGAGTTTGCTCCGTCTCAACCCGGTGCTTCCATGGCCGCGGTGGTGGTTAGCCTGACAAGCTCCAGAGCGAAAGGGAAACTCAACGTGAGAATTTGCCTCCAGTTTAGGTCCTGCGTAGCCGGGTAGGAAGGGCGGCATGCAGCAGTTTCCATGAGTTCGTAGTCCCCGTTCGGGTTTATTTTAACGAAATTACCCATTTGAGGACTCCTAGGCCCCTCGGGCGTGCATCCATTTCCCTCCAAGGTCACTGAGGACCTCCAGACACCCCCCACACCGTGGTCCCGCTGAGCAACATCGAGGCCCATTGCTCTGCCCCTCGGAGGCCCTGTGTGCGTGCCGAGTGATGGGCAACACTCTGCACGTTCCTTGAGGAGAGCTACATTTCCAGAGCCCTCAAACAGCCTCAGGACCAGATTTCTGGTGAGTCCGAAGCTCCCAGGAAATATTTGTCGTCGCCCTTGTGAGAGCTGCCGTGAGAAAACACTCTGCTTTGCCTCCTTCGCGGGCCTCGTACCTGAAGGCACTCTGCTCGAGGAGAACGTCAGCATCTCGCAATGCTGAGTCGCTAACGGGACAGCCAGATTGAGCACAGGCCTGGAGGGAAGGCCCTGACGTGAGGTGCAGAAGCGGAGCCGCGCAGCAGTTTCCATGAGGCCGTAGCCTCTGCTCTGCGTGTCTTTAACGGCAGTAGAGTTTCCTGGACACCTGGGAGGCTCGCGGGGGCACCCTCTTCCAGGCTGGAACACGGAGTACTCCCAGGCACCCCTGGGTCTGCTGAGCAACGTCCAGGCACGGAGCCCTTTGGAGCCGCTCTCTATACGCCGAGTGTAGGGAAACGCCCTGCACTCTCTCCTGGAGCAGATTCGATTCCCCACCAAACCCACACTTTCACGAACAGACTTCTGGCACGTCTCACATGCCTTTGAGGTCTTACGCCCTGCCCTAGCCTGAGCTGCCCTGAGAGACCCCTCGGCCTCGCATTCCATCTAGAACCTCCTGCCTGAAATCACCCTGCCTCCAAGCGAAAGTCGGCTTGCGTTCTTACTGCGATTTAAGCCCTGTGCTTCCTGTGGCCCTGCAGGCTTTGGAATAGCCACAGGCCCCAGAGGCGTAACTAGGCAGGGCATTCCTTGGTTGAGGCAGTTCACTTAACCCAGAACACCCTGCTTCGGGGAGTTGGTTCAGGGAAGCAAACGCAGGGTAACATGTGTCTCTTTGGACTGGTTAGAAACCACAGGGAGGTAAGCTGAGTGTGCGCGAGGAAACGGGAGCCTGCTGGAACTATCCTTGCTTTCCCACTTGGAAGGCTGCATTCATGCTGCCTTGAAGCTGCCTGACGTCCCCTGCTGTTGACAGGCCTGGAAACCCGGTCGAAATGCTTCTGGGAAGAAAATGAGTTTGCTCCGTCTCAACCCGGTGCTTCCATGGCCGCGGTGGTGGTTAGCCTGACAAGCTCCAGAGCGAAAGGGAAACTCAACGTGAGAATTTGCCTCCAGTTTAGGTCCTGCGTAGCCGGGCAGGAAGGGCGGCATGCAGCAGTTTCCATGAGTTCGTAGTCCCCGTTCGGGTTTATTTTAACGAAATTACCCATTTGAGGACTCCTAGGCCCCTCGGGCGTGCATCCATTTCCCTCCAAGGTCACTGAGGACCTCCAGACACCCCCCACGCCGTGGTCCCGCTGAGCAACATCGAGGCCCATTGCTCTGCCCCTCGGAGGCCCTGTGTGCGTGCCGAGTGATGGGCAACACTCTGCACGTTCCTTGAGGAGAGCTACATTTCCAGAGCCCTCAAACAGCCTCAGGACCAGATTTCTGGTGAGTCCGAAGCTCCCAGGAAATATTTGTCGTCGCCCTTGTGAGAGCTGCCGTGAGAAAACACTCTGCTTTGCCTCCTTCGCGGGCCTCGTACCTGAAGGCACTCTGCTCGAGGAGAACGTCAGCATCTCGCAATGCTGAGTCGCTAACGGGACAGCCAGATTGAGCACAGGCCTGGAGGGAAGGCCCTGACGTGAGGTGCAGAAGCGGAGCCGCGCAGCAGTTTCCATGAGGCCGTAGCCTCTGCTCTGCGTGTCTTTAACGGCAGTAGAGTTTCCTGGACACCTGGGAGGCTCGCGGGGGCACCCTCTTCCAGGCTGGAACACGGAGTACTCCCAGGCACCCCTGGGTCTGCTGAGCAACGTCCAGGCACGGAGCCCTTTGGAGCCGCTCTCTATACGCCGAGTGTAGGGAAACGCCCTGCACTCTCTCCTGGAGCAGATTCGATTCCCCACCAAACCCACACTTTCACGAACAGACTTCTGGCACGTCTCACATGCCTTTGAGGTCTTACGCCTTGCCCTAGCCTGAGCTGCCCTGAGAGACCCCTCGGCCTCGCATTCCATCTAGGACCTCCTGCCTGAAATCACCCTGCCTCCAAGCGAAAGTCGGCTTGCGTTCTTACTGCGATTTAAGCCCTGTGCTTCCTGTGGCCCTGCAGGCTTTGGAATAGCCACAGGCCCCAGAGGCGTAACTAGGCAGGGCATTCCTTGGTTGAGGCAGTTCACTTAACCCAGAACACCCTGCTTCGGGGAGTTGGTTCAGGGAAGCAAACGCAAGGTAACATGTGTCTCTTTGGACTGGTTAGAAACCACAGGGAGGTAAGCTGAGTGTGCGCGTGGAAACGGGAGCCTGCTGGAACTATCCTTGCTTTCCCACTTGGAAGGCTGCATTCATGCTGCCTTGAAGCTGCCTGACGTCCCCTGCTGTTGACAGGCCTGGAAACCCGGTCGAAATGCTTCTGGGAAGAAAATGAGTTTGCTCCGTCTCAACCCGGTGCTTCCATGGCCGCGGTGGTGGTTAGCCTGACAAGCTCCAGAGCGAAAGGGAAACTCAACGTGAGAATTTGCCTCCAGTTTAGGTCCTGCGTAGCCGGGTAGGAAGGGCGGCATGCAGCAGTTTCCATGAGTTCGTAGTCCCCGTTCGGGTTTATTTTAACGAAATTACCCATTTGAGGACTCCTAGGCCCCTCGGGCGTGCATCCATTTCCCTCCAAGGTCACTGAGGACCTCCAGACACCCCCCACGCCGTGGTCCCGCTGAGCAACATCGAGGCCCATTGCTCTGCCCCTCGGAGGCCCTGTGTGCGTGCCGAGTGATGGGCAACACTCTGCACGTTCCTTGAGGAGAGCTACATTTCCAGAGCCCTCAAACAGCCTCAGGACCAGATTTCTGGTGAGTCCGAAGCTCCCAGGAAATATTTGTCGTCGCCCTTGTGAGAGCTGCCGTGAGAAAACACTCTGCTTTGCCTCCTTCGCGGGCCTCGTACCTGAAGGCACTCTGCTCGAGGAGAACGTCAGCATCTCGCAATGCTGAGTCGCTAACGGGACAGCCAGATTGAGCACAGGCCTGGAGGGAAGGCCCTGACGTGAGGTGCAGAAGCGGAGCCGCGCAGCAGTTTCCATGAGGCCGTAGCCTCTGCTCTGCGTGTCTTTAACGGCAGTAGAGTTTCCTGGACACCTGGGAGGCTCGCGGGGGCACCCTGTTCCAGGCTGGAACACGGAGTACTCCCAGGCACCCCTGGGTCTGCTGAGCAACGTCCAGGCACGGAGCCCTTTGGAGCCGCTCTCTATACGCCGAGTGTAGGGAAACGCCCTGCACTCTCTCCTGGAGCAGATTCGATTCCCCACCAAACCCACACTTTCACGAACAGACTTCTGGCACGTCTCACATGCCTTTGAGGTCTTACGCCCTGCCCTAGCCTGAGCTGCCCTGAGAGACCCCTCGGCCTCGCATTCCATCTAGAACCTCCTGCCTGAAATCACCCTGCCTCCAATCGAAAGTCGGCTTGCGTTCTTACTGCGATTTAAGCCCTGTGCTTCCTGTGGCCCTGCAGGCTTTGGAATAGCCACAGGCCCCAGAGGCGTAACTAGGCAGGGCATTCCTTGGTTGAGGCAGTTCACTTAACCCAGAACACCCTGCTTCGGGGAGTTGGTTCAGGGAAGCAAACGCAGGGTAACATGTGTCTCTTTGGACTGGTTAGAAACCACAGGGAGGTAAGCTGAGTGTGCGCGAGGAAACGGGAGCCTGCTGGAACTATCCTTGCTTTCCCACTTGGAAGGCTGCATTCATGCTGCCTTGAAGCTGCCTGACGTCCCCTGCTGTTGACAGGCCTGGAAACCCGGTCGAAATGCTTCTGGGAAGAAAATGAGTTTGCTCCGTCTCAACCCGGTGCTTCCATGGCCGCGGTGGTGGTTAGCCTGACAAGCTCCAGAGCGAAAGGGAAACTCAACGTGAGAATTTGCCTCCAGTTTAGGTCCTGCGTAGCCGGGCAGGAAGGGCGGCATGCAGCAGTTTCCATGAGTTCGTAGTCCCCGTTCGGGTTTATTTTAACGAAATTACCCATTTGAGGACTCCTAGGCCCCTCGGGCGTGCATCCATTTCCCTCCAAGGTCACTGAGGACCTCCAGACACCCCCCACGCCGTGGTCCCGCTGAGCAACATCGAGGCCCATTGCTCTGCCCCTCGGAGGCCCTGTGTGCGTGCCGAGTGATGGGCAACACTCTGCACGTTCCTTGAGGAGAGCTACATTTCCAGAGCCCTCAAACAGCCTCAGGACCAGATTTCTGGTGAGTCCGAAGCTCCCAGGAAATATTTGTCGTCGCCCTTGTGAGAGCTGCCGTGAGAAAACACTCTGCTTTGCCTCCTTCGCGGGCCTCGTACCTGAAGGCACTCTGCTCGAGGAGAACGTCAGCATCTCGCAATGCTGAGTCGCTAACGGGACAGCCAGATTGAGCACAGGCCTGGAGGGAAGGCCCTGACGTGAGGTGCAGAAGCGGAGCCGCGCAGCAGTTTCCATGAGGCCGTAGCCTCTGCTCTGCGTGTCTTTAACGGCAGTAGAGTTTCCTGGACACCTGGGAGGCTCGCGGGGGCACCCTCTTCCAGGCTGGAACACGGAGTACTCCCAGGCACCCCTGGGTCTGCTGAGCAACGTCCAGGCACGGAGCCCTTTGGAGCCGCTCTCTATACGCCGAGTGTAGGGAAACGCCCTGCACTCTCTCCTGGAGCAGATTCGATTCCCCACCAAACCCACACTTTCACGAACAGACTTCTGGCACGTCTCACATGCCTTTGAGGTCTTACGCCTTGCCCTAGCCTGAGCTGCCCTGAGAGACCCCTCGGCCTCGCATTCCATCTAGGACCTCCTGCCTGAAATCACCCTGCCTCCAAGCGAAAGTCGGCTTGCGTTCTTACTGCGATTTAAGCCCTGTGCTTCCTGTGGCCCTGCAGGCTTTGGAATAGCCACAGGCCCCAGAGGCGTAACTAGGCAGGGCATTCCTTGGTTGAGGCAGTTCACTTAACCCAGAACACCCTGCTTCGGGGAGTTGGTTCAGGGAAGCAAACGCAAGGTAACATGTGTCTCTTTGGACTGGTTAGAAACCACAGGGAGGTAAGCTGAGTGTGCGCGTGGAAACGGGAGCCTGCTGGAACTATCCTTGCTTTCCCACTTGGAAGGCTGCATTCATGCTGCCTTGAAGCTGCCTGACGTCCCCTGCTGTTGACAGGCCTGGAAACCCGGTCGAAATGCTTCTGGGAAGAAAATGAGTTTGCTCCGTCTCAACCCGGTGCTTCCATGGCCGCGGTGGTGGTTAGCCTGACAAGCTCCAGAGCGAAAGGGAAACTCAACGTGAGAATTTGCCTCCAGTTTAGGTCCTGCGTAGCCGGGTAGGAAGGGCGGCATGCAGCAGTTTCCATGAGTTCGTAGTCCCCGTTCGGGTTTATTTTAACGAAATTACCCATTTGAGGACTCCTAGGCCCCTCGGGCGTGCATCCATTTCCCTCCAAGGTCACTGAGGACCTCCAGACACCCCCCACGCCGTGGTCCCGCTGAGCAACATCGAGGCCCATTGCTCTGCCCCTCGGAGGCCCTGTGTGCGTGCCGAGTGATGGGCAACACTCTGCACGTTCCTTGAGGAGAGCTACATTTCCAGAGCCCTCAAACAGCCTCAGGACCAGATTTCTGGTGAGTCCGAAGCTCCCAGGAAATATTTGTCGTCGCCCTTGTGAGAGCTGCCGTGAGAAAACACTCTGCTTTGCCTCCTTCGCGGGCCTCGTACCTGAAGGCACTCTGCTCGAGGAGAACGTCAGCATCTCGCAATGCTGAGTCGCTAACGGGACAGCCAGATTGAGCACAGGCCTGGAGGGAAGGCCCTGACGTGAGGTGCAGAAGCGGAGCCGCGCAGCAGTTTCCATGAGGCCGTAGCCTCTGCTCTGCGTGTCTTTAACGGCAGTAGAGTTTCCTGGACACCTGGGAGGCTCGCGGGGGCACCCTCTTCCAGGCTGGAACACGGAGTACTCCCAGGCACCCCTGGGTCTGCTGAGCAACGTCCAGGCACGGAGCCCTTTGGAGCCGCTCTCTATACGCCGAGTGTAGGGAAACGCCCTGCACTCTCTCCTGGAGCAGATTCGATTCCCCACCAAACCCACACTTTCACGAACAGACTTCTGGCACGTCTCACATGCCTTTGAGGTCTTACGCCTTGCCCTAGCCTGAGCTGCCCTGAGAGACCCCTCGGCCTCGCATTCCATCTAGGACCTCCCGCCTGAAATCACCCTGCCTCCAAGCGAAAGTCGGCTTGCGTTCTTACTGCGATTTAAGCCCTGTGCTTCCTGTGGCCCTGCAGGCTTTGGAATAGCCACAGGCCCCAGAGGCGTAACTAGGCAGGGCATTCCTTGGTTGAGGCAGTTCACTTAACCCAGAACACCCTGCTTCGGGGAGTTGGTTCAGGGAAGCAAACTCAGGGTAACATGTGTCTCTTTGGACTGGTTAGAAACCACAGGGAGGTAAGCTGAGTGTGCGCGTGGAAACGGGAGCCTGCTGGAACTATCCTTGCTTTCCCACTTGGAAGGCTGCATTCATGCTGCCTTGAAGCTGCCTGACGTCCCCTGCTGTTGACAGGCCTGGAAACCCGGTCGAAATGCTTCTGGGAAGAAAATGAGTTTGCTCCGTCTCAACCCGGTGCTTCCATGGCCGCGGTGGTGGTTAGCCTGACAAGCTCCAGAGCGAAAGGGAAACTCAACGTGAGAATTTGCCTCCAGTTTAGGTCCTGCGTAGCCGGGTAGGAAGGGCGGCATGCAGCAGTTTCCATGAGTTCGTAGTCCCCGTTCGGGTTTATTTTAACGAAATTACCCATTTGAGGACTCCTAGGCCCCTCGGGCGTGCATCCATTTCCCTCCAAGGTCACTGAGGACCTCCAGACACCCCCCACGCCGTGGTCCCGCTGAGCAACATCGAGGCCCATTGCTCTGCCCCTCGGAGGCCCTGTGTGCGTGCCGAGTGATGGGCAACACTCTGCACGTTCCTTGAGGAGAGCTACATTTCCAGAGCCCTCAAACAGCCTCAGGACCAGATTTCTGGTGAGTCCGAAGCTCCCAGGAAATATTTGTCGTCGCCCTTGTGAGAGCTGCCGTGAGAAAACACTCTGCTTTGCCTCCTTCGCGGGCCTCGTACCTGAAGGCACTCTGCTCGAGGAGAACGTCAGCATCTCGCAATGCTGAGTCGCTAACGGGACAGCCAGATTGAGCACAGGCCTGGAGGGAAGGCCCTGACGTGAGGTGCAGAAGCGGAGCCGCGCAGCAGTTTCCATGAGGCCGTAGCCTCTGCTCTGCGTGTCTTTAACGGCAGTAGAGTTTCCTGGACACCTGGGAGGCTCGCGGGGGCACCCTCTTCCAGGCTGGAACACGGAGTACTCCCAGGCACCCCTGGGTCTGCTGAGCAACGTCCAGGCACGGAGCCCTTTGGAGCCGCTCTCTATACGCCGAGTGTAGGGAAACGCCCTGCACTCTCTCCTGGAGCAGATTCGATTCCCCACCAAACCCACACTTTCACGAACAGACTTCTGGCACGTCTCACATGCCTTTGAGGTCTTACGCCTTGCCCTAGCCTGAGCTGCCCTGAGAGACCCCTCGGCCTCGCATTCCATCTAGGACCTCCCGCCTGAAATCACCCTGCCTCCAAGCGAAAGTCGCCTTGCGTTCTTACTGCGATTTAAGCCCTGTGCTTCCTGTGGCCCTGCAGGCTTTGGAATAGCCACAGGCCCCAGAGGCGTAACTAGGCAGGGCATTCCTTGGTTGAGGCAGTTCACTTAACCCAGAACACCCTGCTTCGGGGAGTTGGTTCAGGGAAGCAAACGCAGGGTAACATGTGTCTCTTTGGACTGGTTAGAAACCACAGGGAGGTAAGCTGAGTGTGCGCGTGGAAACGGGAGCCTGCTGGAACTATCCTTGCTTTCCCACTTGGAAGGCTGCATTCATGCTGCCTTGAAGCTGCCTGACGTCCCCTGCTGTTGACAGGCCTGGAAACCCGGTAGAAATGCTTCTGGGAAGAAAATGAGTTTGCTCCGTCTCAACCCGGTGCTTCCATGGCCGCGGTGGTGGTTAGCCTGACAAGCTCCAGAGCGAAAGGGAAACTCAACGTGAGAATTTGCCTCCAGTTTAGGTCCTGCGTAGCCGGGTAGGAAGGGCGGCATGCAGCAGTTTCCATGAGTTCGTAGTCCCCGTTCGGGTTTATTTTAACGAAATTACCCATTTGAGGACTCCTAGGCCCCTCGGGCGTGCATCCATTTCCCTCCAAGGTCACTGAGGACCTCCAGACACCCCCCACGCCGTGGTCCCGCTGAGCAACATCGAGGCCCATTGCTCTGCCCCTCGGAGGCCCTGTGTGCGTGCCGAGTGATGGGCAACACTCTGCACGTTCCTTGAGGAGAGCTACATTTCCAGAGCCCTCAAACAGCCTCAGGACCAGATTTCTGGTGAGTCCGAAGCTCCCAGGAAATATTTGTCGTCGCCCTTGTGAGAGCTGCCGTGAGAAAACACTCTGCTTTGCCTCCTTCGCGGGCCTCGTACCTGAAGGCACTCTGCTCGAGGAGAACGTCAGCATCTCGCAATGCTGAGTCGCTAACGGGACAGCCAGATTGAGCACAGGCCTGGAGGGAAGGCCCTGACGTGAGGTGCAGAAGCGGAGCCGCGCAGCAGTTTCCATGAGGCCGTAGCCTCTGCTCTGCGTGTCTTTAACGGCAGTAGAGTTTCCTGGACACCTGGGAGGCTCGCGGGGGCACCCTCTTCCAGGCTGGAACACGGAGTACTCCCAGGCACCCCTGGGTCTGCTGAGCAACGTCCAGGCACGGAGCCCTTTGGAGCCGCTCTCTATACGCCGAGTGTAGGGAAACGCCCTGCACTCTCTCCTGGAGCAGATTCGATTCCCCACCAAACCCACACTTTCACGAACAGACTTCTGGCACGTCTCACATGCCTTTGAGGTCTTACGCCTTGCCCTAGCCTGAGCTGCCCTGAGAGACCCCTCGGCCTCGCATTCCATCTAGGACCTCCCGCCTGAAATCACCCTGCCTCCAAGCGAAAGTCGCCTTGCGTTCTTACTGCGATTTAAGCCCTGTGCTTCCTGTGGCCCTGCAGGCTTTGGAATAGCCACAGGCCCCAGAGGCGTAACTAGGCAGGGCATTCCTTGGTTGAGGCAGTTCACTTAACCCAGAACACCCTGCTTCGGGGAGTTGGTTCAGGGAAGCAAACGCAGGGTAACATGTGTCTCTTTGGACTGGTTAGAAACCACAGGGAGGTAAGCTGAGTGTGCGCGTGGAAACGGGAGCCTGCTGGAACTATCCTTGCTTTCCCACTTGGAAGGCTGCATTCATGCTGCCTTGAAGCTGCCTGACGTCCCCTGCTGTTGACAGGCCTGGAAACCCGGTCGAAATGCTTCTGGGAAGAAAATGAGTTTGCTCCGTCTCAACCCGGTGCTTCCATGGCCGCGGTGGTGGTTAGCCTGACAAGCTCCAGAGCGAAAGGGAAACTCAACGTGAGAATTTGCCTCCAGTTTAGGTCCTGCGTAGCCGGGTAGGAAGGGCGGCATGCAGCAGTTTCCATGAGTTCGTAGTCCCCGTTCGGGTTTATTTTAACGAAATTACCCATTTGAGGACTCCTAGGCCCCTCGGGCGTGCATCCATTTCCCTCCAAGGTCACTGAGGACCTCCAGACACCCCCCACGCCGTGGTCCCGCTGAGCAACATCGAGGCCCATTGCTCTGCCCCTCGGAGGCCCTGTGTGCGTGCCGAGTGATGGGCAACACTCTGCACGTTCCTTGAGGAGAGCTACATTTCCAGAGCCCTCAAACAGCCTCAGGACCAGATTTCTGGTGAGTCCGAAGCTCCCAGGAAATATTTGTCGTCGCCCTTGTGAGAGCTGCCGTGAGAAAACACTCTGCTTTGCCTCCTTCGCGGGCCTCGTACCTGAAGGCACTCTGCTCGAGGAGAACGTCAGCATCTCGCAATGCTGAGTCGCTAACGGGACAGCCAGATTGAGCACAGGCCTGGAGGGAAGGCCCTGACGTGAGGTGCAGAAGCGGAGCCGCGCAGCAGTTTCCATGAGGCCGTAGCCTCTGCTCTGCGTGTCTTTAACGGCAGTAGAGTTTCCTGGACACCTGGGAGGCTCGCGGGGGCACCCTCTTCCAGGCTGGAACACGGAGTACTCCCAGGCACCCCTGGGTCTGCTGAGCAACGTCCAGGCACGGAGCCCTTTGGAGCCGCTCTCTATACGCCGAGTGTAGGGAAACGCCCTGCACTCTCTCCTGGAGCAGATTCGATTCCCCACCAAACCCACACTTTCACGAACAGACTTCTGGCACGTCTCACATGCCTTTGAGGTCTTACGCCTTGCCCTAGCCTGAGCTGCCCTGAGAGACCCCTCGGCCTCGCATTCCATCTAGGACCTCCCGCCTGAAATCACCCTGCCTCCAAGCGAAAGTCGCCTTGCGTTCTTACTGCGATTTAAGCCCTGTGCTTCCTGTGGCCCTGCAGGCTTTGGAATAGCCACAGGCCCCAGAGGCGTAACTAGGCAGGGCATTCCTTGGTTGAGGCAGTTCACTTAACCCAGAACACCCTGCTTCGGGGAGTTGGTTCAGGGAAGCAAACTCAGGGTAACATGTGTCTCTTTGGACTGGTTAGAAACCACAGGGAGGTAAGCTGAGTGTGCGCGTGGAAACGGGAGCCTGCTGGAACTATCCTTGCTTTCCCACTTGGAAGGCTGCATTCATGCTGCCTTGAAGCTGCCTGACGTCCCCTGCTGTTGACAGGCCTGGAAACCCGGTCGAAATGCTTCTGGGAAGAAAATGAGTTTGCTCCGTCTCAACCCGGTGCTTCCATGGCCGCGGTGGTGGTTAGCCTGACAAGCTCCAGAGCGAAAGGGAAACTCAACGTGAGAATTTGCCTCCAGTTTAGGTCCTGCGTAGCCGGGTAGGAAGGGCGGCATGCAGCAGTTTCCATGAGTTCGTAGTCCCCGTTCGGGTTTATTTTAACGAAATTACCCATTTGAGGACTCCTAGGCCCCTCGGGCGTGCATCCATTTCCCTCCAAGGTCACTGAGGACCTCCAGACACCCCCCACGCCGTGGTCCCGCTGAGCAACATCGAGGCCCATTGCTCTGCCCCTCGGAGGCCCTGTGTGCGTGCCGAGTGATGGGCAACACTCTGCACGTTCCTTGAGGAGAGCTACATTTCCAGAGCCCTCAAACAGCCTCAGGACCAGATTTCTGGTGAGTCCGAAGCTCCCAGGAAATATTTGTCGTCGCCCTTGTGAGAGCTGCCGTGAGAAAACACTCTGCTTTGCCTCCTTCGCGGGCCTCGTACCTGAAGGCACTCTGCTCGAGGAGAACGTCAGCATCTCGCAATGCTGAGTCGCTAACGGGACAGCCAGATTGAGCACAGGCCTGGAGGGAAGGCCCTGACGTGAGGTGCAGAAGCGGAGCCGCGCAGCAGTTTCCATGAGGCCGTAGCCTCTGCTCTGCGTGTCTTTAACGGCAGTAGAGTTTCCTGGACACCTGGGAGGCTCGCGGGGGCACCCTCTTCCAGGCTGGAACACGGAGTACTCCCAGGCACCCCTGGGTCTGCTGAGCAACGTCCAGGCACGGAGCCCTTTGGAGCCGCTCTCTATACGCCGAGTGTAGGGAAACGCCCTGCACTCTCTCCTGGAGCAGATTCGATTCCCCACCAAACCCACACTTTCACGAACAGACTTCTGGCACGTCTCACATGCCTTTGAGGTCTTACGCCTTGCCCTAGCCTGAGCTGCCCTGAGAGACCCCTCGGCCTCGCATTCCATCTAGGACCTCCCGCCTGAAATCACCCTGCCTCCAAGCGAAAGTCGCCTTGCGTTCTTACTGCGATTTAAGCCCTGTGCTTCCTGTGGCCCTGCAGGCTTTGGAATAGCCACAGGCCCCAGAGGCGTAACTAGGCAGGGCATTCCTTGGTTGAGGCAGTTCACTTAACCCAGAACACCCTGCTTCGGGGAGTTGGTTCAGGGAAGCAAACTCAGGGTAACATGTGTCTCTTTGGACTGGTTAGAAACCACAGGGAGGTAAGCTGAGTGTGCGCGTGGAAACGGGAGCCTGCTGGAACTATCCTTGCTTTCCCACTTGGAAGGCTGCATTCATGCTGCCTTGAAGCTGCCTGACGTCCCCTGCTGTTGACAGGCCTGGAAACCCGGTCGAAATGCTTCTGGGAAGAAAATGAGTTTGCTCCGTCTCAACCCGGTGCTTCCATGGCCGCGGTGGTGGTTAGCCTGACAAGCTCCAGAGCGAAAGGGAAACTCAACGTGAGAATTTGCCTCCAGTTTAGGTCCTGCGTAGCCGGGTAGGAAGGGCGGCATGCAGCAGTTTCCATGAGTTCGTAGTCCCCGTTCGGGTTTATTTTAACGAAATTACCCATTTGAGGACTCCTAGGCCCCTCGGGCGTGCATCCATTTCCCTCCAAGGTCACTGAGGACCTCCAGACACCCCCCACGCCGTGGTCCCGCTGAGCAACATCGAGGCCCATTGCTCTGCCCCTCGGAGGCCCTGTGTGCGTGCCGAGTGATGGGCAACACTCTGCACGTTCCTTGAGGAGAGCTACATTTCCAGAGCCCTCAAACAGCCTCAGGACCAGATTTCTGGTGAGTCCGAAGCTCCCAGGAAATATTTGTCGTCGCCCTTGTGAGAGCTGCCGTGAGAAAACACTCTGCTTTGCCTCCTTCGCGGGCCTCGTACCTGAAGGCACTCTGCTCGAGGAGAACGTCAGCATCTCGCAATGCTGAGTCGCTAACGGGACAGCCAGATTGAGCACAGGCCTGGAGGGAAGGCCCTGACGTGAGGTGCAGAAGCGGAGCCGCGCAGCAGTTTCCATGAGGCCGTAGCCTCTGCTCTGCGTGTCTTTAACGGCAGTAGAGTTTCCTGGACACCTGGGAGGCTCGCGGGGGCACCCTCTTCCAGGCTGGAACACGGAGTACTCCCAGGCACCCCTGGGTCTGCTGAGCAACGTCCAGGCACGGAGCCCTTTGGAGCCGCTCTCTATACGCCGAGTGTAGGGAAACGCCCTGCACTCTCTCCTGGAGCAGATTCGATTCCCCACCAAACCCACACTTTCACGAACAGACTTCTGGCACGTCTCACATGCCTTTGAGGTCTTACGCCTTGCCCTAGCCTGAGCTGCCCTGAGAGACCCCTCGGCCTCGCATTCCATCTAGGACCTCCCGCCTGAAATCACCCTGCCTCCAAGCGAAAGTCGCCTTGCGTTCTTACTGCGATTTAAGCCCTGTGCTTCCTGTGGCCCTGCAGGCTTTGGAATAGCCACAGGCCCCAGAGGCGTAACTAGGCAGGGCATTCCTTGGTTGAGGCAGTTCACTTAACCCAGAACACCCTGCTTCGGGGAGTTGGTTCAGGGAAGCAAACTCAGGGTAACATGTGTCTCTTTGGACTGGTTAGAAACCACAGGGAGGTAAGCTGAGTGTGCGCGTGGAAACGGGAGCCTGCTGGAACTATCCTTGCTTTCCCACTTGGAAGGCTGCATTCATGCTGCCTTGAAGCTGCCTGACGTCCCCTGCTGTTGACAGGCCTGGAAACCCGGTCGAAATGCTTCTGGGAAGAAAATGAGTTTGCTCCGTCTCAACCCGGTGCTTCCATGGCCGCGGTGGTGGTTAGCCTGACAAGCTCCAGAGCGAAAGGGAAACTCAACGTGAGAATTTGCCTCCAGTTTAGGTCCTGCGTAGCCGGGTAGGAAGGGCGGCATGCAGCAGTTTCCATGAGTTCGTAGTCCCCGTTCGGGTTTATTTTAACGAAATTACCCATTTGAGGACTCCTAGGCCCCTCGGGCGTGCATCCATTTCCCTCCAAGGTCACTGAGGACCTCCAGACACCCCCCACGCCGTGGTCCCGCTGAGCAACATCGAGGCCCATTGCTCTGCCCCTCGGAGGCCCTGTGTGCGTGCCGAGTGATGGGCAACACTCTGCACGTTCCTTGAGGAGAGCTACATTTCCAGAGCCCTCAAACAGCCTCAGGACCAGATTTCTGGTGAGTCCGAAGCTCCCAGGAAATATTTGTCGTCGCCCTTGTGAGAGCTGCCGTGAGAAAACACTCTGCTTTGCCTCCTTCGCGGGCCTCGTACCTGAAGGCACTCTGCTCGAGGAGAACGTCAGCATCTCGCAATGCTGAGTCGCTAACGGGACAGCCAGATTGAGCACAGGCCTGGAGGGAAGGCCCTGACGTGAGGTGCAGAAGCGGAGCCGCGCAGCAGTTTCCATGAGGCCGTAGCCTCTGCTCTGCGTGTCTTTAACGGCAGTAGAGTTTCCTGGACACCTGGGAGGCTCGCGGGGGCACCCTCTTCCAGGCTGGAACACGGAGTACTCCCAGGCACCCCTGGGTCTGCTGAGCAACGTCCAGGCACGGAGCCCTTTGGAGCCGCTCTCTATACGCCGAGTGTAGGGAAACGCCCTGCACTCTCTCCTGGAGCAGATTCGATTCCCCACCAAACCCACACTTTCACGAACAGACTTCTGGCACGTCTCACATGCCTTTGAGGTCTTACGCCTTGCCCTAGCCTGAGCTGCCCTGAGAGACCCCTCGGCCTCGCATTCCATCTAGGACCTCCCGCCTGAAATCACCCTGCCTCCAAGCGAAAGTCGCCTTGCGTTCTTACTGCGATTTAAGCCCTGTGCTTCCTGTGGCCCTGCAGGCTTTGGAATAGCCACAGGCCCCAGAGGCGTAACTAGGCAGGGCATTCCTTGGTTGAGGCAGTTCACTTAACCCAGAACACCCTGCTTCGGGGAGTTGGTTCAGGGAAGCAAACGCAGGGTAACATGTGTCTCTTTGGACTGGTTAGAAACCACAGGGAGGTAAGCTGAGTGTGCGCGTGGAAACGGGAGCCTGCTGGAACTATCCTTGCTTTCCCACTTGGAAGGCTGCATTCATGCTGCCTTGAAGCTGCCTGACGTCCCCTGCTGTTGACAGGCCTGGAAACCCGGTCGAAATGCTTCTGGGAAGAAAATGAGTTTGCTCCGTCTCAACCCGGTGCTTCCATGGCCGCGGTGGTGGTTAGCCTGACAAGCTCCAGAGCGAAAGGGAAACTCAACGTGAGAATTTGCCTCCAGTTTAGGTCCTGCGTAGCCGGGTAGGAAGGGCGGCATGCAGCAGTTTCCATGAGTTCGTAGTCCCCGTTCGGGTTTATTTTAACGAAATTACCCATTTGAGGACTCCTAGGCCCCTCGGGCGTGCATCCATTTCCCTCCAAGGTCACTGAGGACCTCCAGACACCCCCCACGCCGTGGTCCCGCTGAGCAACATCGAGGCCCATTGCTCTGCCCCTCGGAGGCCCTGTGTGCGTGCCGAGTGATGGGCAACACTCTGCACGTTCCTTGAGGAGAGCTACATTTCCAGAGCCCTCAAACAGCCTCAGGACCAGATTTCTGGTGAGTCCGAAGCTCCCAGGAAATATTTGTCGTCGCCCTTGTGAGAGCTGCCGTGAGAAAACACTCTGCTTTGCCTCCTTCGCGGGCCTCGTACCTGAAGGCACTCTGCTCGAGGAGAACGTCAGCATCTCGCAATGCTGAGTCGCTAACGGGACAGCCAGATTGAGCACAGGCCTGGAGGGAAGGCCCTGACGTGAGGTGCAGAAGCGGAGCCGCGCAGCAGTTTCCATGAGGCCGTAGCCTCTGCTCTGCGTGTCTTTAACGGCAGTAGAGTTTCCTGGACACCTGGGAGGCTCGCGGGGGCACCCTCTTCCAGGCTGGAACACGGAGTACTCCCAGGCACCCCTGGGTCTGCTGAGCAACGTCCAGGCACGGAGCCCTTTGGAGCCGCTCTCTATACGCCGAGTGTAGGGAAACGCCCTGCACTCTCTCCTGGAGCAGATTCGATTCCCCACCAAACCCACACTTTCACGAACAGACTTCTGGCACGTCTCACATGCCTTTGAGGTCTTACGCCTTGCCCTAGCCTGAGCTGCCCTGAGAGACCCCTCGGCCTCGCATTCCATCTAGGACCTCCCGCCTGAAATCACCCTGCCTCCAAGCGAAAGTCGCCTTGCGTTCTTACTGCGATTTAAGCCCTGTGCTTCCTGTGGCCCTGCAGGCTTTGGAATAGCCACAGGCCCCAGAGGCGTAACTAGGCAGGGCATTCCTTGGTTGAGGCAGTTCACTTAACCCAGAACACCCTGCTTCGGGGAGTTGGTTCAGGGAAGCAAACGCAGGGTAACATGTGTCTCTTTGGACTGGTTAGAAACCACAGGGAGGTAAGCTGAGTGTGCGCGAGGAAACGGGAGCCTGCTGGAACTATCCTTGCTTTCCCACTTGGAAGGCTGCATTCATGCTGCCTTGAAGCTGCCTGACGTCCCCTGCTGTTGACAGGCCTGGAAACCCGGTAGAAATGCTTCTGGGAAGAAAATGAGTTTGCTCCGTCTCAACCCGGTGCTTCCATGGCCGCGGTGGTGGTTAGCCTGACAAGCTCCAGAGCGAAAGGGAAACTCAACGTGAGAATTTGCCTCCAGTTTAGGTCCTGCGTAGCCGGGTAGGAAGGGCGGCATGCAGCAGTTTCCATGAGTTCGTAGTCCCCGTTCGGGTTTATTTTAACGAAATTACCCATTTGAGGACTCCTAGGCCCCTCGGGCGTGCATCCATTTCCCTCCAAGGTCACTGAGGACCTCCAGACACCCCCCACGCCGTGGTCCCGCTGAGCAACATCGAGGCCCAGTGCTCTGCCCCTCGGAGGCCCTGTGTGCGTGCCGAGTGATGGGCAACACTCTGCACGTTCCTTGAGGAGAGCTACATTTCCAGAGCCCTCAAACAGCCTCAGGACCAGATTTCTGGTGAGTCCGAAGCTCCCAGGAAATATTTGTCGTCGCCCTTGTGAGAGCTGCCGTGAGAAAACACTCTTCTTTGCCTCCTTCGCGGGCCTCGTACCTGAAGGCACTCTGCTCGAGGAGAACGTCAGCATCTCGCAATGCTGAGTCGCTAACGGGACAGCCAGATTGAGCACAGGCCTGGAGGGAAGGCCCTGACGTGAGGTGCAGAAGCGGAGCCGCGCAGCAGTTTCCATGAGGCCGTAGCCTCTGCTCTGCGTGTCTTTAACGGCAGTAGAGTTTCCTGGACACCTGGGAGGCTCGCGGGGGCACCCTCTTCCAGGCTGGAACACGGAGTACTCCCAGGCACCCCTGGGTCTGCTGAGCAACGTCCAGGCACGGAGCCCTTTGGAGCCGCTCTCTATACGCCGAGTGTAGGGAAACGCCCTGCACTCTCTCCTGGAGCAGATTCGATTCCCCACCAAACCCACACTTTCACGAACAGACTTCTGGCACGTCTCACATGCCTTTGAGGTCTTACGCCTTGCCCTAGCCTGAGCTGCCCTGAGAGACCCCTCGGCCTCGCATTCCATCTAGGACCTCCTGCCTGAAATCACCCTGCCTCCAAGCGAAAGTCGCCTTGCGTTCTTACTGCGATTTAAGCCCTGTGCTTCCTGTGGCCCTGCAGGCTTTGGAATAGCCACAGGCCCCAGAGGCGTAACTAGGCAGGGCATTCCTTGGTTGAGGCAGTTCACTTAACCCAGAACACCCTGCTTCGGGGAGTTGGTTCAGGGAAGCAAACGCAGGGTAACATGTGTCTCTTTGGACTGGTTAGAAACCACAGGGAGGTAAGCTGAGTGTGCGCGTGGAAACGGGAGCCTGCTGGAACTATCCTTGCTTTCCCACTTGGAAGGCTGCATTCATGCTGCCTTGAAGCTGCCTGACGTCCCCTGCTGTTGACAGGCCTGGAAACCCGGTCGAAATGCTTCTGGGAAGAAAATGAGTTTGCTCCGTCTCAACCCGGTGCTTCCATGGCCGCGGTGGTGGTTAGCCTGACAAGCTCCAGAGCGAAAGGGAAACTCAACGTGAGAATTTGCCTCCAGTTTAGGTCCTGCGTAGCCGGGTAGGAAGGGCGGCATGCAGCAGTTTCCATGAGTTCGTAGTCCCCGTTCGGGTTTATTTTAACGAAATTACCCATTTGAGGACTCCTAGGCCCCTCGGCTGTGCATCCATTTCCCTCCAAGGTCACTGAGGACCTCCAGACACCCCCCACGCCGTGGTCCCGCTGAGCAACATCGAGGCCCATTGCTCTGCCCCTCGGAGGCCCTGTGTGCGTGCCGAGTGATGGGCAACACTCTGCACGTTCCTTGAGGAGAGCTACATTTCCAGAGCCCTCAAACAGCCTCAGGACCAGATTTCTGGTGAGTCCGAAGCTCCCAGGAAATATTTGTCGTCGCCCTTGTGAGAGCTGCCGTGAGAAAACACTCTGCTTTGCCTCCTTCGCGGGCCTCGTACCTGAAGGCACTCTGCTCGAGGAGAACGTCAGCATCTCGCAATGCTGAGTCGCTAACGGGACAGCCAGATTGAGCACAGGCCTGGAGGGAAGGCCCTGACGTGAGGTGCAGAAGCGGAGCCGCGCAGCAGTTTCCATGAGGCCGTAGCCTCTGCTCTGCGTGTCTTTAACGGCAGTAGAGTTTCCTGGACACCTGGGAGGCTCGCGGGGGCACCCTCTTCCAGGCTGGAACACGGAGTACTCCCAGGCACCCCTGGGTCTGCTGAGCAACGTCCAGGCACGGAGCCCTTTGGAGCCGCTCTCTATACGCCGAGTGTAGGGAAACGCCCTGCACTCTCTCCTGGAGCAGATTCGATTCCCCACCAAACCCACACTTTCACGAACAGACTTCTGGCACGTCTCACATGCCTTTGAGGTCTTACGCCTCGCCCTAGCCTGAGCTGCCCTGAGAGACCCCTCGGCCTCGCATTCCATCTAGGACCTCCCGCCTGAAATCACCCTGCCTCCAAGCGAAAGTCGCCTTGCGTTCTTACTGCGATTTAAGCCCTGTGCTTCCTGTGGCCCTGCAGGCTTTGGAATAGCCACAGGCCCCAGAGGCGTAACTAGGCAGGGCATTCCTTGGTTGAGGCAGTTCACTTAACCCAGAACACCCTGCTTCGGGGAGTTGGTTCAGGGAAGCAAACGCAGGGTAACATGTGTCTCTTTGGACTGGTTAGAAACCACAGGGAGGTAAGCTGAGTGTGCGCGTGGAAACGGGAGCCTGCTGGAACTATCCTTGCTTTCCCACTTGGAAGGCTGCATTCATGCTGCCTTGAAGCTGCCTGACGTCCCCTGCTGTTGACAAGCCTGGAAACCCGGTCGAAATGCTTCTGGGAAGAAAATGAGTTTGCTCCGTCTCAACCCGGTGCTTCCATGGCCGCGGTGGTGGTTAGCCTGACAAGCTCCAGAGCGAAAGGGAAACTCAACGTGAGAATTTGCCTCCAGTTTCGGCCCTGCGTAGCCGGGCAGGAAGGGCGGCATGCAGCAGTTTCCATGAGTTCGTAGTCCCCGTTCGGGTTTATTTTAACGAAATTACCCATTTGAGGACTCCTAGGCCCCTCGGGCGTGCATCCATTTCCCTCCAAGGTCACTGAGGACCTCCAGACACCCCCCACGCCGTGGTCCCGCTGAGCAACATCGAGGCCCATTGCTCTGCCCCTCGGAGGCCCTGTGTGCGTGCCGAGTGATGGGCAACACTCTGCACGTTCCTTGAGGAGAGCTACATTTCCAGAGCCCTCAAACAGCCTCAGGACCAGATTTCTGGTGAGTCCGAAGCTCCCAGGAAATATTTGTCGTCGCCCTTGTGAGAGCTGCCGTGAGAAAACACTCTGCTTTGCCTCCTTCGCGGGCCTCGTACCTGAAGGCACTCTGCTCGAGGAGAACGTCAGCATCTCGCAATGCTGAGTCGCTAACGGGACAGCCAGATTGAGCACAGGCCTGGAGGGAAGGCCCTGACGTGAGGTGCAGAAGCGGAGCCGCGCAGCAGTTTCCATGAGGCCGTAGCCTCTGCTCTGCGTGTCTTTAACGGCAGTAGAGTTTCCTGGACACCTGGGAGGCTCGCGGGGGCACCCTCTTCCAGGCTGGAACACGGAGTACTCCCAGGCACCCCTGGGTCTGCTGAGCAACGTCCAGGCACGGAGCCCTTTGGAGCCGCTCTCTATACGCCGAGTGTAGGGAAACGCCCTGCACTCTCTCCTGGAGCAGATTCGATTCCCCACCAAACCCACACTTTCACGAACAGACTTCTGGCACGTCTCACATGCCTTTGAGGTCTTACGCCTTGCCCTAGCCTGAGCTGCCCTGAGAGACCCCTCGGCCTCGCATTCCATCTAGGACCTCCCGCCTGAAATCACCCTGCCTCCAAGCGAAAGTCGCCTTGCGTTCTTACTGCGATTTAAGCCCTGTGCTTCCTGTGGCCCTGCAGGCTTTGGAATAGCCACAGGCCCCAGAGGCGTAACTAGGCAGGGCATTCCTTGGTTGAGGCAGTTCACTTAACCCAGAACACCCTGCTTCGGGGAGTTGGTTCAGGGAAGCAAACGCAGGGTAACATGTGTCTCTTTGGACTGGTTAGAAACCACAGGGAGGTAAGCTGAGTGTGCGCGAGGAAACGGGAGCCTGCTGGAACTATCCTTGCTTTCCCACTTGGAAGGCTGCATTCATGCTGCCTTGAAGCTGCCTGACGTCCCCTGCTGTTGACAGGCCTGGAAACCCGGTAGAAATGCTTCTGGGAAGAAAATGAGTTTGCTCCGTCTCAACCCGGTGCTTCCATGGCCGCGGTGGTGGTTAGCCTGACAAGCTCCAGAGCGAAAGGGAAACTCAACGTGAGAATTTGCCTCCAGTTTAGGTCCTGCGTAGCCGGGTAGGAAGGGCGGCATGCAGCAGTTTCCATGAGTTCGTAGTCCCCGTTCGGGTTTATTTTAACGAAATTACCCATTTGAGGACTCCTAGGCCCCTCGGGCGTGCATCCATTTCCCTCCAAGGTCACTGAGGACCTCCAGACACCCCCCACGCCGTGGTCCCGCTGAGCAACATCGAGGCCCAGTGCTCTGCCCCTCGGAGGCCCTGTGTGCGTGCCGAGTGATGGGCAACACTCTGCACGTTCCTTGAGGAGAGCTACATTTCCAGAGCCCTCAAACAGCCTCAGGACCAGATTTCTGGTGAGTCCGAAGCTCCCAGGAAATATTTGTCGTCGCCCTTGTGAGAGCTGCCGTGAGAAAACACTCTTCTTTGCCTCCTTCGCGGGCCTCGTACCTGAAGGCACTCTGCTCGAGGAGAACGTCAGCATCTCGCAATGCTGAGTCGCTAACGGGACAGCCAGATTGAGCACAGGCCTGGAGGGAAGGCCCTGACGTGAGGTGCAGAAGCGGAGCCGCGCAGCAGTTTCCATGAGGCCGTAGCCTCTGCTCTGCGTGTCTTTAACGGCAGTAGAGTTTCCTGGACACCTGGGAGGCTCGCGGGGGCACCCTCTTCCAGGCTGGAACACGGAGTACTCCCAGGCACCCCTGGGTCTGCTGAGCAACGTCCAGGCACGGAGCCCTTTGGAGCCGCTCTCTATACGCCGAGTGTAGGGAAACGCCCTGCACTCTCTCCTGGAGCAGATTCGATTCCCCACCAAACCCACACTTTCACGAACAGACTTCTGGCACGTCTCACATGCCTTTGAGGTCTTACGCCTTGCCCTAGCCTGAGCTGCCCTGAGAGACCCCTCGGCCTCGCATTCCATCTAGGACCTCCCGCCTGAAATCACCCTGCCTCCAAGCGAAAGTCGCCTTGCGTTCTTACTGCGATTTAAGCCCTGTGCTTCCTGTGGCCCTGCAGGCTTTGGAATAGCCACAGGCCCCAGAGGCGTAACTAGGCAGGGCATTCCTTGGTTGAGGCAGTTCACTTAACCCAGAACACCCTGCTTCGGGGAGTTGGTTCAGGGAAGCAAACGCAGGGTAACATGTGTCTCTTTGGACTGGTTAGAAACCACAGGGAGGTAAGCTGAGTGTGCGCGAGGAAACGGGAGCCTGCTGGAACTATCCTTGCTTTCCCACTTGGAAGGCTGCATTCATGCTGCCTTGAAGCTGCCTGACGTCCCCTGCTGTTGACAGGCCTGGAAACCCGGTCGAAATGCTTCTGGGAAGAAAATGAGTTTGCTCCGTCTCAACCCGGTGCTTCCATGGCCGCGGTGGTGGTTAGCCTGACAAGCTCCAGAGCGAAAGGGAAACTCAACGTGAGAATTTGCCTCCAGTTTAGGTCCTGCGTAGCCGGGTAGGAAGGGCGGCATGCAGCAGTTTCCATGAGTTCGTAGTCCCCGTTCGGGTTTATTTTAACGAAATTACCCATTTGAGGACTCCTAGGCCCCTCGGGCGTGCATCCATTTCCCTCCAAGGTCACTGAGGACCTCCAGACACCCCCCACGCCGTGGTCCCGCTGAGCAACATCGAGGCCCATTGCTCTGCCCCTCGGAGGCCCTGTGTGCGTGCCGAGTGATGGGCAACACTCTGCACGTTCCTTGAGGAGAGCTACATTTCCAGAGCCCTCAAACAGCCTCAGGACCAGATTTCTGGTGAGTCCGAAGCTCCCAGGAAATATTTGTCGTCGCCCTTGTGAGAGCTGCCGTGAGAAAACACTCTGCTTTGCCTCCTTCGCGGGCCTCGTACCTGAAGGCACTCTGCTCGAGGAGAACGTCAGCATCTCGCAATGCTGAGTCGCTAACGGGACAGCCAGATTGAGCACAGGCCTGGAGGGAAGGCCCTGACGTGAGGTGCAGAAGCGGAGCCGCGCAGCAGTTTCCATGAGGCCGTAGCCTCTGCTCTGCGTGTCTTTAACGGCAGTAGAGTTTCCTGGACACCTGGGAGGCTCGCGGGGGCACCCTGTTCCAGGCTGGAACACGGAATACTCCCAGGCACCCCTGGGTCTGCTGAGCAACGTCCAGGCACGGAGCCCTTTGGAGCCGCTCTCTATACGCCGAGTGTAGGGAAACGCCCTGCACTCTCTCCTGGAGCAGATTCGATTCCCCACCAAACCCACACTTTCACGAACAGACTTCTGGCACGTCTCACATGCCTTTGAGGTCTTACGCCTTGCCCTAGCCTGAGCTGCCCTGAGAGACCCCTCGGCCTCGCATTCCATCTAGGACCTCCCGCCTGAAATCACCCTGCCTCCAAGCGAAAGTCGCCTTGCGTTCTTACTGCGATTTAAGCCCTGTGCTTCCTGTGGCCCTGCAGGCTTTGGAATAGCCACAGGCCCCAGAGGCGTAACTAGGCAGGGCATTCCTTGGTTGAGGCAGTTCACTTAACCCAGAACACCCTGCTTCGGGGAGTTGGTTCAGGGAAGCAAACGCAGGGTAACATGTGTCTCTTTGGACTGGTTAGAAACCACAGGGAGGTAAGCTGAGTGTGCGCGAGGAAACGGGAGCCTGCTGGAACTATCCTTGCTTTCCCACTTGGAAGGCTGCATTCATGCTGCCTTGAAGCTGCCTGACGTCCCCTGCTGTTGACAGGCCTGGAAACCCGGTAGAAATGCTTCTGGGAAGAAAATGAGTTTGCTCCGTCTCAACCCGGTGCTTCCATGGCCGCGGTGGTGGTTAGCCTGACAAGCTCCAGAGCGAAAGGGAAACTCAACGTGAGAATTTGCCTCCAGTTTAGGTCCTGCGTAGCCGGGTAGGAAGGGCGGCATGCAGCAGTTTCCATGAGTTCGTAGTCCCCGTTCGGGTTTATTTTAACGAAATTACCCATTTGAGGACTCCTAGGCCCCTCGGGCGTGCATCCATTTCCCTCCAAGGTCACTGAGGACCTCCAGACACCCCCCACGCCGTGGTCCCGCTGAGCAACATCGAGGCCCAGTGCTCTGCCCCTCGGAGGCCCTGTGTGCGTGCCGAGTGATGGGCAACACTCTGCACGTTCCTTGAGGAGAGCTACATTTCCAGAGCCCTCAAACAGCCTCAGGACCAGATTTCTGGTGAGTCCGAAGCTCCCAGGAAATATTTGTCGTCGCCCTTGTGAGAGCTGCCGTGAGAAAACACTCTTCTTTGCCTCCTTCGCGGGCCTCGTACCTGAAGGCACTCTGCTCGAGGAGAACGTCAGCATCTCGCAATGCTGAGTCGCTAACGGGACAGCCAGATTGAGCACAGGCCTGGAGGGAAGGCCCTGACGTGAGGTGCAGAAGCGGAGCCGCGCAGCAGTTTCCATGAGGCCGTAGCCTCTGCTCTGCGTGTCTTTAACGGCAGTAGAGTTTCCTGGACACCTGGGAGGCTCGCGGGGGCACCCTCTTCCAGGCTGGAACACGGAGTACTCCCAGGCACCCCTGGGTCTGCTGAGCAACGTCCAGGCACGGAGCCCTTTGGAGCCGCTCTCTATACGCCGAGTGTAGGGAAACGCCCTGCACTCTCTCCTGGAGCAGATTCGATTCCCCACCAAACCCACACTTTCACGAACAGACTTCTGGCACGTCTCACATGCCTTTGAGGTCTTACGCCTTGCCCTAGCCTGAGCTGCCCTGAGAGACCCCTCGGCCTCGCATTCCATCTAGGACCTCCTGCCTGAAATCACCCTGCCTCCAAGCGAAAGTCGCCTTGCGTTCTTACTGCGATTTAAGCCCTGTGCTTCCTGTGGCCCTGCAGGCTTTGGAATAGCCACAGGCCCCAGAGGCGTAACTAGGCAGGGCATTCCTTGGTTGAGGCAGTTCACTTAACCCAGAACACCCTGCTTCGGGGAGTTGGTTCAGGGAAGCAAACGCAGGGTAACATGTGTCTCTTTGGACTGGTTAGAAACCACAGGGAGGTAAGCTGAGTGTGCGCGTGGAAACGGGAGCCTGCTGGAACTATCCTTGCTTTCCCACTTGGAAGGCTGCATTCATGCTGCCTTGAAGCTGCCTGACGTCCCCTGCTGTTGACAGGCCTGGAAACCCGGTCGAAATGCTTCTGGGAAGAAAATGAGTTTGCTCCGTCTCAACCCGGTGCTTCCATGGCCGCGGTGGTGGTTAGCCTGACAAGCTCCAGAGCGAAAGGGAAACTCAACGTGAGAATTTGCCTCCAGTTTAGGTCCTGCGTAGCCGGGTAGGAAGGGCGGCATGCAGCAGTTTCCATGAGTTCGTAGTCCCCGTTCGGGTTTATTTTAACGAAATTACCCATTTGAGGACTCCTAGGCCCCTCGGCTGTGCATCCATTTCCCTCCAAGGTCACTGAGGACCTCCAGACACCCCCCACGCCGTGGTCCCGCTGAGCAACATCGAGGCCCATTGCTCTGCCCCTCGGAGGCCCTGTGTGCGTGCCGAGTGATGGGCAACACTCTGCACGTTCCTTGAGGAGAGCTACATTTCCAGAGCCCTCAAACAGCCTCAGGACCAGATTTCTGGTGAGTCCGAAGCTCCCAGGAAATATTTGTCGTCGCCCTTGTGAGAGCTGCCGTGAGAAAACACTCTTCTTTGCCTCCTTCGCGGGCCTCGTACCTGAAGGCACTCTGCTCGAGGAGAACGTCAGCATCTCGCAATGCTGAGTCGCTAACGGGACAGCCAGATTGAGCACAGGCCTGGAGGGAAGGCCCTGACGTGAGGTGCAGAAGCGGAGCCGCGCAGCAGTTTCCATGAGGCCGTAGCCTCTGCTCTGCGTGTCTTTAACGGCAGTAGAGTTTCCTGGACACCTGGGAGGCTCGCGGGGGCACCCTGTTCCAGGCTGGAACACGGAGTACTCCCAGGCACCCCTGGGTCTGCTGAGCAACGTCCAGGCACGGAGCCCTTTGGAGCCGCTCTCTATACGCCGAGTGTAGGGAAACGCCCTGCACTCTCTCCTGGAGCAGATTCGATTCCCCACCAAACCCACACTTTCACGAACAGACTTCTGGCACGTCTCACATGCCTTTGAGGTCTTACGCCTCGCCCTAGCCTGAGCTGCCCTGAGAGACCCCTCGGCCTCGCATTCCATCTAGGACCTCCCGCCTGAAATCACCCTGCCTCCAAGCGAAAGTCGGCTTGCGTTCTTACTGCGATTTAAGCCCTGTGCTTCCTGTGGCCCTGCAGGCTTTGGAATAGCCACAGGCCCCAGAGGCGTAACTAGGCAGGGCATTCCTTGGTTGAGGCAGTTCACTTAACCCAGAACACCCTGCTTCGGGGAGTTGGTTCAGGGAAGCAAACGCAGGGTAACATGTGTCTCTTTGGACTGGTTAGAAACCACAGGGAGGTAAGCTGAGTGTGCGCGTGGAAACGGGAGCCTGCTGGAACTATCCTTGCTTTCCCACTTGGAAGGCTGCATTCATGCTGCCTTGAAGCTGCCTGACGTCCCCTGCTGTTGACAGGCCTGGAAACCCGGTCGAAATGCTTCTGGGAAGAAAATGAGTTTGCTCCGTCTCAACCCGGTGCTTCCATGGCCGCGGTGGTGGTTAGCCTGACAAGCTCCAGAGCGAAAGGGAAACTCAACGTGAGAATTTGCCTCCAGTTTCGGCCCTGCGTAGCCGGGCAGGAAGGGCGGCATGCAGCAGTTTCCATGAGTTCGTAGTCCCCGTTCGGGTTTATTTTAACGAAATTACCCATTTGAGGACTCCTAGGCCCCTCGGGCGTGCATCCATTTCCCTCCAAGGTCACTGAGGACCTCCAGACACCCCCCACGCCGTGGTCCCGCTGAGCAACATCGAGGCCCATTGCTCTGCCCCTCGGAGGCCCTGTGTGCGTGCCGAGTGATGGGCAACACTCTGCACGTTCCTTGAGGAGAGCTACATTTCCAGAGCCCTCAAACAGCCTCAGGACCAGATTTCTGGTGAGTCCGAAGCTCCCAGGAAATATTTGTCGTCGCCCTTGTGAGAGCTGCCGTGAGAAAACACTCTGCTTTGCCTCCTTCGCGGGCCTCGTACCTGAAGGCACTCTGCTCGAGGAGAACGTCAGCATCTCGCAATGCTGAGTCGCTAACGGGACAGCCAGATTGAGCACAGGCCTGGAGGGAAGGCCCTGACGTGAGGTGCAGAAGCGGAGCCGCGCAGCAGTTTCCATGAGGCCGTAGCCTCTGCTCTGCGTGTCTTTAACGGCAGTAGAGTTTCCTGGACACCTGGGAGGCTCGCGGGGGCACCCTCTTCCAGGCTGGAACACGGAGTACTCCCAGGCACCCCTGGGTCTGCTGAGCAACGTCCAGGCACGGAGCCCTTTGGAGCCGCTCTCTATACGCCGAGTGTAGGGAAACGCCCTGCACTCTCTCCTGGAGCAGATTCGATTCCCCACCAAACCCACACTTTCACGAACAGACTTCTGGCACGTCTCACATGCCTTTGAGGTCTTACGCCTTGCCCTAGCCTGAGCTGCCCTGAGAGACCCCTCGGCCTCGCATTCCATCTAGGACCTCCCGCCTGAAATCACCCTGCCTCCAAGCGAAAGTCGCCTTGCGTTCTTACTGCGATTTAAGCCCTGTGCTTCCTGTGGCCCTGCAGGCTTTGGAATAGCCACAGGCCCCAGAGGCGTAACTAGGCAGGGCATTCCTTGGTTGAGGCAGTTCACTTAACCCAGAACACCCTGCTTCGGGGAGTTGGTTCAGGGAAGCAAACGCAGGGTAACATGTGTCTCTTTGGACTGGTTAGAAACCACAGGGAGGTAAGCTGAGTGTGCGCGAGGAAACGGGAGCCTGCTGGAACTATCCTTGCTTTCCCACTTGGAAGGCTGCATTCATGCTGCCTTGAAGCTGCCTGACGTCCCCTGCTGTTGACAGGCCTGGAAACCCGGTAGAAATGCTTCTGGGAAGAAAATGAGTTTGCTCCGTCTCAACCCGGTGCTTCCATGGCCGCGGTGGTGGTTAGCCTGACAAGCTCCAGAGCGAAAGGGAAACTCAACGTGAGAATTTGCCTCCAGTTTAGGTCCTGCGTAGCCGGGTAGGAAGGGCGGCATGCAGCAGTTTCCATGAGTTCGTAGTCCCCGTTCGGGTTTATTTTAACGAAATTACCCATTTGAGGACTCCTAGGCCCCTCGGGCGTGCATCCATTTCCCTCCAAGGTCACTGAGGACCTCCAGACACCCCCCACGCCGTGGTCCCGCTGAGCAACATCGAGGCCCAGTGCTCTGCCCCTCGGAGGCCCTGTGTGCGTGCCGAGTGATGGGCAACACTCTGCACGTTCCTTGAGGAGAGCTACATTTCCAGAGCCCTCAAACAGCCTCAGGACCAGATTTCTGGTGAGTCCGAAGCTCCCAGGAAATATTTGTCGTCGCCCTTGTGAGAGCTGCCGTGAGAAAACACTCTTCTTTGCCTCCTTCGCGGGCCTCGTACCTGAAGGCACTCTGCTCGAGGAGAACGTCAGCATCTCGCAATGCTGAGTCGCTAACGGGACAGCCAGATTGAGCACAGGCCTGGAGGGAAGGCCCTGACGTGAGGTGCAGAAGCGGAGCCGCGCAGCAGTTTCCATGAGGCCGTAGCCTCTGCTCTGCGTGTCTTTAACGGCAGTAGAGTTTCCTGGACACCTGGGAGGCTCGCGGGGGCACCCTCTTCCAGGCTGGAACACGGAGTACTCCCAGGCACCCCTGGGTCTGCTGAGCAACGTCCAGGCACGGAGCCCTTTGGAGCCGCTCTCTATACGCCGAGTGTAGGGAAACGCCCTGCACTCTCTCCTGGAGCAGATTCGATTCCCCACCAAACCCACACTTTCACGAACAGACTTCTGGCACGTCTCACATGCCTTTGAGGTCTTACGCCTTGCCCTAGCCTGAGCTGCCCTGAGAGACCCCTCGGCCTCGCATTCCATCTAGGACCTCCTGCCTGAAATCACCCTGCCTCCAAGCGAAAGTCGCCTTGCGTTCTTACTGCGATTTAAGCCCTGTGCTTCCTGTGGCCCTGCAGGCTTTGGAATAGCCACAGGCCCCAGAGGCGTAACTAGGCAGGGCATTCCTTGGTTGAGGCAGTTCACTTAACCCAGAACACCCTGCTTCGGGGAGTTGGTTCAGGGAAGCAAACGCAGGGTAACATGTGTCTCTTTGGACTGGTTAGAAACCACAGGGAGGTAAGCTGAGTGTGCGCGTGGAAACGGGAGCCTGCTGGAACTATCCTTGCTTTCCCACTTGGAAGGCTGCATTCATGCTGCCTTGAAGCTGCCTGACGTCCCCTGCTGTTGACAGGCCTGGAAACCCGGTCGAAATGCTTCTGGGAAGAAAATGAGTTTGCTCCGTCTCAACCCGGTGCTTCCATGGCCGCGGTGGTGGTTAGCCTGACAAGCTCCAGAGCGAAAGGGAAACTCAACGTGAGAATTTGCCTCCAGTTTAGGTCCTGCGTAGCCGGGTAGGAAGGGCGGCATGCAGCAGTTTCCATGAGTTCGTAGTCCCCGTTCGGGTTTATTTTAACGAAATTACCCATTTGAGGACTCCTAGGCCCCTCGGCTGTGCATCCATTTCCCTCCAAGGTCACTGAGGACCTCCAGACACCCCCCACGCCGTGGTCCCGCTGAGCAACATCGAGGCCCATTGCTCTGCCCCTCGGAGGCCCTGTGTGCGTGCCGAGTGATGGGCAACACTCTGCACGTTCCTTGAGGAGAGCTACATTTCCAGAGCCCTCAAACAGCCTCAGGACCAGATTTCTGGTGAGTCCGAAGCTCCCAGGAAATATTTGTCGTCGCCCTTGTGAGAGCTGCCGTGAGAAAACACTCTGCTTTGCCTCCTTCGCGGGCCTCGTACCTGAAGGCACTCTGCTCGAGGAGAACGTCAGCATCTCGCAATGCTGAGTCGCTAACGGGACAGCCAGATTGAGCACAGGCCTGGAGGGAAGGCCCTGACGTGAGGTGCAGAAGCGGAGCCGCGCAGCAGTTTCCATGAGGCCGTAGCCTCTGCTCTGCGTGTCTTTAACGGCAGTAGAGTTTCCTGGACACCTGGGAGGCTCGCGGGGGCACCCTCTTCCAGGCTGGAACACGGAGTACTCCCAGGCACCCCTGGGTCTGCTGAGCAACGTCCAGGCACGGAGCCCTTTGGAGCCGCTCTCTATACGCCGAGTGTAGGGAAACGCCCTGCACTCTCTCCTGGAGCAGATTCGATTCCCCACCAAACCCACACTTTCACGAACAGACTTCTGGCACGTCTCACATGCCTTTGAGGTCTTACGCCTCGCCCTAGCCTGAGCTGCCCTGAGAGACCCCTCGGCCTCGCATTCCATCTAGGACCTCCCGCCTGAAATCACCCTGCCTCCAAGCGAAAGTCGCCTTGCGTTCTTACTGCGATTTAAGCCCTGTGCTTCCTGTGGCCCTGCAGGCTTTGGAATAGCCACAGGCCCCAGAGGCGTAACTAGGCAGGGCATTCCTTGGTTGAGGCAGTTCACTTAACCCAGAACACCCTGCTTCGGGGAGTTGGTTCAGGGAAGCAAACGCAGGGTAACATGTGTCTCTTTGGACTGGTTAGAAACCACAGGGAGGTAAGCTGAGTGTGCGCGTGGAAACGGGAGCCTGCTGGAACTATCCTTGCTTTCCCACTTGGAAGGCTGCATTCATGCTGCCTTGAAGCTGCCTGACGTCCCCTGCTGTTGACAGGCCTGGAAACCCGGTCGAAATGCTTCTGGGAAGAAAATGAGTTTGCTCCGTCTCAACCCGGTGCTTCCATGGCCGCGGTGGTGGTTAGCCTGACAAGCTCCAGAGCGAAAGGGAAACTCAACGTGAGAATTTGCCTCCAGTTTAGGTCCTGCGTAGCCGGGTAGGAAGGGCGGCATGCAGCAGTTTCCATGAGTTCGTAGTCCCCGTTCGGGTTTATTTTAACGAAATTACCCATTTGAGGACTCCTAGGCCCCTCGGGCGTGCATCCATTTCCCTCCAAGGTCACTGAGGACCTCCAGACACCCCCCACGCCGTGGTCCCGCTGAGCAACATCGAGGCCCATTGCTCTGCCCCTCGGAGGCCCTGTGTGCGTGCCGAGTGATGGGCAACACTCTGCACGTTCCTTGAGGAGAGCTACATTTCCAGAGCCCTCAAACAGCCTCAGGACCAGATTTCTGGTGAGTCCGAAGCTCCCAGGAAATATTTGTCGTCGCCCTTGTGAGAGCTGCCGTGAGAAAACACTCTGCTTTGCCTCCTTCGCGGGCCTCGTACCTGAAGGCACTCTGCTCGAGGAGAACGTCAGCATCTCGCAATGCTGAGTCGCTAACGGGACAGCCAGATTGAGCACAGGCCTGGAGGGAAGGCCCTGACGTGAGGTGCAGAAGCGGAGCCGCGCAGCAGTTTCCATGAGGCCGTAGCCTCTGCTCTGCGTGTCTTTAACGGCAGTAGAGTTTCCTGGACACCTGGGAGGCTCGCGGGGGCACCCTGTTCCAGGCTGGAACACGGAGTACTCCCAGGCACCCCTGGGTCTGCTGAGCAACACCCAGGCACGGAGCCCTTTGGAGCCGCTCTCTATACGCCGAGTGTAGGGAAACGCCCTGCACTCTCTCCTGGAGCAGATTCGATTCCCCACCAAACCCACACTTTCACGAACAGACTTCTGGCACGTCTCACATGCCTTTGAGGTCTTACGCCTCGCCCTAGCCTGAGCTGCCCTGAGAGACCCCTCGGCCTCGCATTCCATCTAGGACCTCCCGCCTGAAATCACCCTGCCTCCAAGCGAAAGTCGCCTTGCGTTCTTACTGCGATTTAAGCCCTGTGCTTCCTGTGGCCCTGCAGGCTTTGGAATAGCCACAGGCCCCAGAGGCGTAACTAGGCAGGGCATTCCTTGGTTGAGGCAGTTCACTTGACCCAGAACACCCTGCTTCGGGGAGTTGGTTCAGGGAAGCAAACGCAGGGTAACATGTGTCTCTTTGGACTGGTTAGAAACCACAGGGAGGTAAGCTGAGTGTGCGCGAGGAAACGGGAGCCTGCTGGAACTATCCTTGCTTTCCCACTTGGAAGGCTGCATTCATGCTGCCTTGAAGCTGCCTGACGTCCCCTGCTGTTGACAGGCCTGGAAACCCGGTCGAAATGCTTCTGGGAAGAAAATGAGTTTGCTCCGTCTCAACCCGGTGCTTCCATGGCCGCGGTGGTGGTTAGCCTGACAAGCTCCAGAGCGAAAGGGAAACTCAACGTGAGAATTTGCCTCCAGTTTAGGTCCTGCGTAGCCGGGTAGGAAGGGCGGCATGCAGCAGTTTCCATGAGTTCGTAGTCCCCGTTCGGGTTTATTTTAACGAAATTACCCATTTGAGGACTCCTAGGCCCCTCGGGCGTGCATCCATTTCCCTCCAAGGTCACTGAGGACCTCCAGACACCCCCCACGCCGTGGTCCCGCTGAGCAACATCGAGGCCCATTGCTCTGCCCCTCGGAGGCCCTGTGTGCGTGCCGAGTGATGGGCAACACTCTGCACGTTCCTTGAGGAGAGCTACATTTCCAGAGCCCTCAAACAGCCTCAGGACCAGATTTCTGGTGAGTCCGAAGCTCCCAGGAAATATTTGTCGTCGCCCTTGTGAGAGCTGCCGTGAGAAAACACTCTGCTTTGCCTCCTTCGCGGGCCTCGTACCTGAAGGCACTCTGCTCGAGGAGAACGTCAGCATCTCGCAATGCTGAGTCGCTAACGGGACAGCCAGATTGAGCACAGGCCTGGAGGGAAGGCCCTGACGTGAGGTGCAGAAGCGGAGCCGCGCAGCAGTTTCCATGAGGCCGTAGCCTCTGCTCTGCGTGTCTTTAACGGCAGTAGAGTTTCCTGGACACCTGGGAGGCTCGCGGGGGCACCCTCTTCCAGGCTGGAACACGGAGTACTCCCAGGCACCCCTGGGTCTGCTGAGCAACGTCCAGGCACGGAGCCCTTTGGAGCCGCTCTCTATACGCCGAGTGTAGGGAAAC
The DNA here is from genome assembly GCF_937001465.1 of Orcinus orca. Classification (NCBI taxonomy): domain Eukaryota; kingdom Metazoa; phylum Chordata; class Mammalia; order Artiodactyla; family Delphinidae; genus Orcinus; species Orcinus orca. The sequence continues at coordinate 220,676 of NW_026044069.1, read as the reverse complement.
GCCCTGCACTCTCTCCTGGAGCAGATTCGATTCCCCACCAAACCCACACTTTCACGAACAGACTTCTGGCACGTCTCACATGCCTTTGAGGTCTTACGCCTTGCCCTAGCCTGAGCTGCCCTGAGAGACCCCTCGGCCTCGCATTCCATCTAGGACCTCCCGCCTGAAATCACCCTGCCTCCAAGCGAAAGTCGCCTTGCGTTCTTACTGCGATTTAAGCCCTGTGCTTCCTGTGGCCCTGCAGGCTTTGGAATAGCCACAGGCCCCAGAGGCGTAACTAGGCAGGGCATTCCTTGGTTGAGGCAGTTCACTTAACCCAGAACACCCTGCTTCGGGGAGTTGGTTCAGGGAAGCAAACGCAGGGTAACATGTGTCTCTTTGGACTGGTTAGAAACCACAGGGAGGTAAGCTGAGTGTGCGCGAGGAAACGGGAGCCTGCTGGAACTATCCTTGCTTTCCCACTTGGAAGGCTGCATTCATGCTGCCTTGAAGCTGCCTGACGTCCCCTGCTGTTGACAGGCCTGGAAACCCGGTAGAAATGCTTCTGGGAAGAAAATGAGTTTGCTCCGTCTCAACCCGGTGCTTCCATGGCCGCGGTGGTGGTTAGCCTGACAAGCTCCAGAGCGAAAGGGAAACTCAACGTGAGAATTTGCCTCCAGTTTAGGTCCTGCGTAGCCGGGTAGGAAGGGCGGCATGCAGCAGTTTCCATGAGTTCGTAGTCCCCGTTCGGGTTTATTTTAACGAAATTACCCATTTGAGGACTCCTAGGCCCCTCGGGCGTGCATCCATTTCCCTCCAAGGTCACTGAGGACCTCCAGACACCCCCCACGCCGTGGTCCCGCTGAGCAACATCGAGGCCCAGTGCTCTGCCCCTCGGAGGCCCTGTGTGCGTGCCGAGTGATGGGCAACACTCTGCACGTTCCTTGAGGAGAGCTACATTTCCAGAGCCCTCAAACAGCCTCAGGACCAGATTTCTGGTGAGTCCGAAGCTCCCAGGAAATATTTGTCGTCGCCCTTGTGAGAGCTGCCGTGAGAAAACACTCTGCTTTGCCTCCTTCGCGGGCCTCGTACCTGAAGGCACTCTGCTCGAGGAGAACGTCAGCATCTCGCAATGCTGAGTCGCTAACGGGACAGCCAGATTGAGCACAGGCCTGGAGGGAAGGCCCTGACGTGAGGTGCAGAAGCGGAGCCGCGCAGCAGTTTCCATGAGGCCGTAGCCTCTGCTCTGCGTGTCTTTAACGGCAGTAGAGTTTCCTGGACACCTGGGAGGCTCGCGGGGGCACCCTCTTCCAGGCTGGAACACGGAGTACTCCCAGGCACCCCTGGGTCTGCTGAGCAACGTCCAGGCACGGAGCCCTTTGGAGCCGCTCTCTATACGCCGAGTGTAGGGAAACGCCCTGCACTCTCTCCTGGAGCAGATTCGATTCCCCACCAAACCCACACTTTCACGAACAGACTTCTGGCACGTCTCACATGCCTTTGAGGTCTTACGCCTCGCCCTAGCCTGAGCTGCCCTGAGAGACCCCTCGGCCTCGCATTCCATCTAGGACCTCCCGCCTGAAATCACCCTGCCTCCAAGCGAAAGTCGCCTTGCGTTCTTACTGCGATTTAAGCCCTGTGCTTCCTGTGGCCCTGCAGGCTTTGGAATAGCCACAGGCCCCAGAGGCGTAACTAGGCCGGGCATTCCTTGGTTGAGGCAGTTCACTTAACCCAGAACACCCTGCTTCGGGGAGTTGGTTCAGGGAAGCAAACGCAGGGTAACATGTGTCTCTTTGGACTGGTTAGAAACCACAGGGAGGTAAGCTGAGTGTGCGCGTGGAAACGGGAGCCTGCTGGAACTATCCTTGCTTTCCCACTTGGAAGGCTGCATTCATGCTGCCTTGAAGCTGCCTGACGTCCCCTGCTGTTGACAGGCCTGGAAACCCGGTCGAAATGCTTCTGGGAAGAAAATGAGTTTGCTCCGTCTCAACCCGGTGCTTCCATGGCCGCGGTGGTGGTTAGCCTGACAAGCTCCAGAGCGAAAGGGAAACTCAACGTGAGAATTTGCCTCCAGTTTAGGTCCTGCGTAGCCGGGCAGGAAGGGCGGCATGCAGCAGTTTCCATGAGTTCGTAGTCCCCGTTCGGGTTTATTTTAACGAAATTACCCATTTGAGGACTCCTAGGCCCCTCGGCTGTGCATCCATTTCCCTCCAAGGTCACTGAGGACCTCCAGACACCCCCCACGCCGTGGTCCCGCTGAGCAACATCGAGGCCCATTGCTCTGCCCCTCGGAGGCCCTGTGTGCGTGCCGAGTGATGGGCAACACTCTGCACGTTCCTTGAGGAGAGCTACATTTCCAGAGCCCTCAAACAGCCTCAGGACCAGATTTCTGGTGAGTCCGAAGCTCCCAGGAAATATTTGTCGTCGCCCTTGTGAGAGCTGCCGTGAGAAAACACTCTGCTTTGCCTCCTTCGCGGGCCTCGTACCTGAAGGCACTCTGCTCGAGGAGAACGTCAGCATCTCGCAATGCTGAGTCGCTAACGGGACAGCCAGATTGAGCACAGGCCTGGAGGGAAGGCCCTGACGTGAGGTGCAGAAGCGGAGCCGCGCAGCAGTTTCCATGAGGCCGTAGCCTCTGCTCTGCGTGTCTTTAACGGCAGTAGAGTTTCCTGGACACCTGGGAGGCTCGCGGGGGCACCCTGTTCCAGGCTGGAACACGGAGTACTCCCAGGCACCCCTGGGTCTGCTGAGCAACGTCCAGGCACGGAGCCCTTTGGAGCCGCTCTCTATACGCCGAGTGTAGGGAAACGCCCTGCACTCTCTCCTGGAGCAGATTCGATTCCCCACCAAACCCACACTTTCACGAACAGACTTCTGGCACGTCTCACATGCCTTTGAGGTCTTACGCCTCGCCCTAGCCTGAGCTGCCCTGAGAGACCCCTCGGCCTCGCATTCCATCTAGGACCTCCCGCCTGAAATCACCCTGCCTCCAAGCGAAAGTCGCCTTGCGTTCTTACTGCGATTTAAGCCCTGTGCTTCCTGTGGCCCTGCAGGCTTTGGAATAGCCACAGGCCCCAGAGGCGTAACTAGGCAGGGCATTCCTTGGTTGAGGCAGTTCACTTAACCCAGAACACCCTGCTTCGGGGAGTTGGTTCAGGGAAGCAAACGCAGGGTAACATGTGTCTCTTTGGACTGGTTAGAAACCACAGGGAGGTAAGCTGAGTGTGCGCGTGGAAACGGGAGCCTGCTGGAACTATCCTTGCTTTCCCACTTGGAAGGCTGCATTCATGCTGCCTTGAAGCTGCCTGACGTCCCCTGCTGTTGACAGGCCTGGAAACCCGGTCGAAATGCTTCTGGGAAGAAAATGAGTTTGCTCCGTCTCAACCCGGTGCTTCCATGGCCGCGGTGGTGGTTAGCCTGACAAGCTCCAGAGCGAAAGGGAAACTCAACGTGAGAATTTGCCTCCAGTTTCGGCCCTGCGTAGCCGGGCAGGAAGGGCGGCATGCAGCAGTTTCCATGAGTTCGTAGTCCCCGTTCGGGTTTATTTTAACGAAATTACCCATTTGAGGACTCCTAGGCCCCTCGGGCGTGCATCCATTTCCCTCCAAGGTCACTGAGGACCTCCAGACACCCCCCACGCCGTGGTCCCGCTGAGCAACATCGAGGCCCATTGCTCTGCCCCTCGGAGGCCCTGTGTGCGTGCCGAGTGATGGGCAACACTCTGCACGTTCCTTGAGGAGAGCTACATTTCCAGAGCCCTCAAACAGCCTCAGGACCAGATTTCTGGTGAGTCCGAAGCTCCCAGGAAATATTTGTCGTCGCCCTTGTGAGAGCTGCCGTGAGAAAACACTCTGCTTTGCCTCCTTCGCGGGCCTCGTACCTGAAGGCACTCTGCTCGAGGAGAACGTCAGCATCTCGCAATGCTGAGTCGCTAACGGGACAGCCAGATTGAGCACAGGCCTGGAGGGAAGGCCCTGACGTGAGGTGCAGAAGCGGAGCCGCGCAGCAGTTTCCATGAGGCCGTAGCCTCTGCTCTGCGTGTCTTTAACGGCAGTAGAGTTTCCTGGACACCTGGGAGGCTCGCGGGGGCACCCTCTTCCAGGCTGGAACACGGAGTACTCCCAGGCACCCCTGGGTCTGCTGAGCAACGTCCAGGCACGGAGCCCTTTGGAGCCGCTCTCTATACGCCGAGTGTAGGGAAACGCCCTGCACTCTCTCCTGGAGCAGATTCGATTCCCCACCAAACCCACACTTTCACGAACAGACTTCTGGCACGTCTCACATGCCTTTGAGGTCTTACGCCTTGCCCTAGCCTGAGCTGCCCTGAGAGACCCCTCGGCCTCGCATTCCATCTAGGACCTCCCGCCTGAAATCACCCTGCCTCCAAGCGAAAGTCGCCTTGCGTTCTTACTGCGATTTAAGCCCTGTGCTTCCTGTGGCCCTGCAGGCTTTGGAATAGCCACAGGCCCCAGAGGCGTAACTAGGCAGGGCATTCCTTGGTTGAGGCAGTTCACTTAACCCAGAACACCCTGCTTCGGGGAGTTGGTTCAGGGAAGCAAACGCAGGGTAACATGTGTCTCTTTGGACTGGTTAGAAACCACAGGGAGGTAAGCTGAGTGTGCGCGAGGAAACGGGAGCCTGCTGGAACTATCCTTGCTTTCCCACTTGGAAGGCTGCATTCATGCTGCCTTGAAGCTGCCTGACGTCCCCTGCTGTTGACAGGCCTGGAAACCCGGTCGAAATGCTTCTGGGAAGAAAATGAGTTTGCTCCGTCTCAACCCGGTGCTTCCATGGCCGCGGTGGTGGTTAGCCTGACAAGCTCCAGAGCGAAAGGGAAACTCAACGTGAGAATTTGCCTCCAGTTTAGGTCCTGCGTAGCCGGGCAGGAAGGGCGGCATGCAGCAGTTTCCATGAGTTCGTAGTCCCCGTTCGGGTTTATTTTAACGAAATTACCCATTTGAGGACTCCTAGGCCCCTCGGGCGTGCATCCATTTCCCTCCAAGGTCACTGAGGACCTCCAGACACCCCCCACGCCGTGGTCCCGCTGAGCAACATCGAGGCCCATTGCTCTGCCCCTCGGAGGCCCTGTGTGCGTGCCGAGTGATGGGCAACACTCTGCACGTTCCTTGAGGAGAGCTACATTTCCAGAGCCCTCAAACAGCCTCAGGACCAGATTTCTGGTGAGTCCGAAGCTCCCAGGAAATATTTGTCGTCGCCCTTGTGAGAGCTGCCGTGAGAAAACACTCTGCTTTGCCTCCTTCGCGGGCCTCGTACCTGAAGGCACTCTGCTCGAGGAGAACGTCAGCATCTCGCAATGCTGAGTCGCTAACGGGACAGCCAGATTGAGCACAGGCCTGGAGGGAAGGCCCTGACGTGAGGTGCAGAAGCGGAGCCGCGCAGCAGTTTCCATGAGGCCGTAGCCTCTGCTCTGCGTGTCTTTAACGGCAGTAGAGTTTCCTGGACACCTGGGAGGCTCGCGGGGGCACCCTCTTCCAGGCTGGAACACGGAGTACTCCCAGGCACCCCTGGGTCTGCTGAGCAACGTCCAGGCACGGAGCCCTTTGGAGCCGCTCTCTATACGCCGAGTGTAGGGAAACGCCCTGCACTCTCTCCTGGAGCAGATTCGATTCCCCACCAAACCCACACTTTCACGAACAGACTTCTGGCACGTCTCACATGCCTTTGAGGTCTTACGCCTCGCCCTAGCCTGAGCTGCCCTGAGAGACCCCTCGGCCTCGCATTCCATCTAGGACCTCCTGCCTGAAATCACCCTGCCTCCAAGCGAAAGTCGCCTTGCGTTCTTACTGCGATTTAAGCCCTGTGCTTCCTGTGGCCCTGCAGGCTTTGGAATAGCCACAGGCCCCAGAGGCGTAACTAGGCAGGGCATTCCTTGGTTGAGGCAGTTCACTTAACCCAGAACACCCTGCTTCGGGGAGTTGGTTCAGGGAAGCAAACGCAAGGTAACATGTGTCTCTTTGGACTGGTTAGAAACCACAGGGAGGTAAGCTGAGTGTGCGCGTGGAAACGGGAGCCTGCTGGAACTATCCTTGCTTTCCCACTTGGAAGGCTGCATTCATGCTGCCTTGAAGCTGCCTGACGTCCCCTGCTGTTGACAGGCCTGGAAACCCGGTCGAAATGCTTCTGGGAAGAAAATGAGTTTGCTCCGTCTCAACCCGGTGCTTCCATGGCCGCGGTGGTGGTTAGCCTGACAAGCTCCAGAGCGAAAGGGAAACTCAACGTGAGAATTTGCCTCCAGTTTAGGTCCTGCGTAGCCGGGTAGGAAGGGCGGCATGCAGCAGTTTCCATGAGTTCGTAGTCCCCGTTCGGGTTTATTTTAACGAAATTACCCATTTGAGGACTCCTAGGCCCCTCGGGCGTGCATCCATTTCCCTCCAAGGTCACTGAGGACCTCCAGACACCCCCCACGCCGTGGTCCCGCTGAGCAACATCGAGGCCCATTGCTCTGCCCCTCGGAGGCCCTGTGTGCGTGCCGAGTGATGGGCAACACTCTGCACGTTCCTTGAGGAGAGCTACATTTCCAGAGCCCTCAAACAGCCTCAGGACCAGATTTCTGGTGAGTCCGAAGCTCCCAGGAAATATTTGTCGTCGCCCTTGTGAGAGCTGCCGTGAGAAAACACTCTGCTTTGCCTCCTTCGCGGGCCTCGTACCTGAAGGCACTCTGCTCGAGGAGAACGTCAGCATCTCGCAATGCTGAGTCGCTAACGGGACAGCCAGATTGAGCACAGGCCTGGAGGGAAGGCCCTGACGTGAGGTGCAGAAGCGGAGCCGCGCAGCAGTTTCCATGAGGCCGTAGCCTCTGCTCTGCGTGTCTTTAACGGCAGTAGAGTTTCCTGGACACCTGGGAGGCTCGCGGGGGCACCCTGTTCCAGGCTGGAACACGGAGTACTCCCAGGCACCCCTGGGTCTGCTGAGCAACACCCAGGCACGGAGCCCTTTGGAGCCGCTCTCTATACGCCGAGTGTAGGGAAACGCCCTGCACTCTCTCCTGGAGCAGATTCGATTCCCCACCAAACCCACACTTTCACGAACAGACTTCTGGCACGTCTCACATGCCTTTGAGGTCTTACGCCTCGCCCTAGCCTGAGCTGCCCTGAGAGACCCCTCGGCCTCGCATTCCATCTAGGACCTCCCGCCTGAAATCACCCTGCCTCCAAGCGAAAGTCGCCTTGCGTTCTTACTGCGATTTAAGCCCTGTGCTTCCTGTGGCCCTGCAGGCTTTGGAATAGCCACAGGCCCCAGAGGCGTAACTAGGCAGGGCATTCCTTGGTTGAGGCAGTTCACTTGACCCAGAACACCCTGCTTCGGGGAGTTGGTTCAGGGAAGCAAACGCAGGGTAACATGTGTCTCTTTGGACTGGTTAGAAACCACAGGGAGGTAAGCTGAGTGTGCGCGAGGAAACGGGAGCCTGCTGGAACTATCCTTGCTTTCCCACTTGGAAGGCTGCATTCATGCTGCCTTGAAGCTGCCTGACGTCCCCTGCTGTTGACAGGCCTGGAAACCCGGTCGAAATGCTTCTGGGAAGAAAATGAGTTTGCTCCGTCTCAACCCGGTGCTTCCATGGCCGCGGTGGTGGTTAGCCTGACAAGCTCCAGAGCGAAAGGGAAACTCAACGTGAGAATTTGCCTCCAGTTTAGGTCCTGCGTAGCCGGGTAGGAAGGGCGGCATGCAGCAGTTTCCATGAGTTCGTAGTCCCCGTTCGGGTTTATTTTAACGAAATTACCCATTTGAGGACTCCTAGGCCCCTCGGGCGTGCATCCATTTCCCTCCAAGGTCACTGAGGACCTCCAGACACCCCCCACGCCGTGGTCCCGCTGAGCAACATCGAGGCCCATTGCTCTGCCCCTCGGAGGCCCTGTGTGCGTGCCGAGTGATGGGCAACACTCTGCACGTTCCTTGAGGAGAGCTACATTTCCAGAGCCCTCAAACAGCCTCAGGACCAGATTTCTGGTGAGTCCGAAGCTCCCAGGAAATATTTGTCGTCGCCCTTGTGAGAGCTGCCGTGAGAAAACACTCTGCTTTGCCTCCTTCGCGGGCCTCGTACCTGAAGGCACTCTGCTCGAGGAGAACGTCAGCATCTCGCAATGCTGAGTCGCTAACGGGACAGCCAGATTGAGCACAGGCCTGGAGGGAAGGCCCTGACGTGAGGTGCAGAAGCGGAGCCGCGCAGCAGTTTCCATGAGGCCGTAGCCTCTGCTCTGCGTGTCTTTAACGGCAGTAGAGTTTCCTGGACACCTGGGAGGCTCGCGGGGGCACCCTCTTCCAGGCTGGAACACGGAGTACTCCCAGGCACCCCTGGGTCTGCTGAGCAACGTCCAGGCACGGAGCCCTTTGGAGCCGCTCTCTATACGCCGAGTGTAGGGAAACGCCCTGCACTCTCTCCTGGAGCAGATTCGATTCCCCACCAAACCCACACTTTCACGAACAGACTTCTGGCACGTCTCACATGCCTTTGAGGTCTTACGCCTTGCCCTAGCCTGAGCTGCCCTGAGAGACCCCTCGGCCTCGCATTCCATCTAGGACCTCCCGCCTGAAATCACCCTGCCTCCAAGCGAAAGTCGCCTTGCGTTCTTACTGCGATTTAAGCCCTGTGCTTCCTGTGGCCCTGCAGGCTTTGGAATAGCCACAGGCCCCAGAGGCGTAACTAGGCAGGGCATTCCTTGGTTGAGGCAGTTCACTTAACCCAGAACACCCTGCTTCGGGGAGTTGGTTCAGGGAAGCAAACGCAGGGTAACATGTGTCTCTTTGGACTGGTTAGAAACCACAGGGAGGTAAGCTGAGTGTGCGCGAGGAAACGGGAGCCTGCTGGAACTATCCTTGCTTTCCCACTTGGAAGGCTGCATTCATGCTGCCTTGAAGCTGCCTGACGTCCCCTGCTGTTGACAGGCCTGGAAACCCGGTAGAAATGCTTCTGGGAAGAAAATGAGTTTGCTCCGTCTCAACCCGGTGCTTCCATGGCCGCGGTGGTGGTTAGCCTGACAAGCTCCAGAGCGAAAGGGAAACTCAACGTGAGAATTTGCCTCCAGTTTAGGTCCTGCGTAGCCGGGTAGGAAGGGCGGCATGCAGCAGTTTCCATGAGTTCGTAGTCCCCGTTCGGGTTTATTTTAACGAAATTACCCATTTGAGGACTCCTAGGCCCCTCGGGCGTGCATCCATTTCCCTCCAAGGTCACTGAGGACCTCCAGACACCCCCCACGCCGTGGTCCCGCTGAGCAACATCGAGGCCCAGTGCTCTGCCCCTCGGAGGCCCTGTGTGCGTGCCGAGTGATGGGCAACACTCTGCACGTTCCTTGAGGAGAGCTACATTTCCAGAGCCCTCAAACAGCCTCAGGACCAGATTTCTGGTGAGTCCGAAGCTCCCAGGAAATATTTGTCGTCGCCCTTGTGAGAGCTGCCGTGAGAAAACACTCTGCTTTGCCTCCTTCGCGGGCCTCGTACCTGAAGGCACTCTGCTCGAGGAGAACGTCAGCATCTCGCAATGCTGAGTCGCTAACGGGACAGCCAGATTGAGCACAGGCCTGGAGGGAAGGCCCTGACGTGAGGTGCAGAAGCGGAGCCGCGCAGCAGTTTCCATGAGGCCGTAGCCTCTGCTCTGCGTGTCTTTAACGGCAGTAGAGTTTCCTGGACACCTGGGAGGCTCGCGGGGGCACCCTCTTCCAGGCTGGAACACGGAGTACTCCCAGGCACCCCTGGGTCTGCTGAGCAACGTCCAGGCACGGAGCCCTTTGGAGCCGCTCTCTATACGCCGAGTGTAGGGAAACGCCCTGCACTCTCTCCTGGAGCAGATTCGATTCCCCACCAAACCCACACTTTCACGAACAGACTTCTGGCACGTCTCACATGCCTTTGAGGTCTTACGCCTCGCCCTAGCCTGAGCTGCCCTGAGAGACCCCTCGGCCTCGCATTCCATCTAGGACCTCCCGCCTGAAATCACCCTGCCTCCAAGCGAAAGTCGCCTTGCGTTCTTACTGCGATTTAAGCCCTGTGCTTCCTGTGGCCCTGCAGGCTTTGGAATAGCCACAGGCCCCAGAGGCGTAACTAGGCCGGGCATTCCTTGGTTGAGGCAGTTCACTTAACCCAGAACACCCTGCTTCGGGGAGTTGGTTCAGGGAAGCAAACGCAGGGTAACATGTGTCTCTTTGGACTGGTTAGAAACCACAGGGAGGTAAGCTGAGTGTGCGCGTGGAAACGGGAGCCTGCTGGAACTATCCTTGCTTTCCCACTTGGAAGGCTGCATTCATGCTGCCTTGAAGCTGCCTGACGTCCCCTGCTGTTGACAGGCCTGGAAACCCGGTCGAAATGCTTCTGGGAAGAAAATGAGTTTGCTCCGTCTCAACCCGGTGCTTCCATGGCCGCGGTGGTGGTTAGCCTGACAAGCTCCAGAGCGAAAGGGAAACTCAACGTGAGAATTTGCCTCCAGTTTAGGTCCTGCGTAGCCGGGCAGGAAGGGCGGCATGCAGCAGTTTCCATGAGTTCGTAGTCCCCGTTCGGGTTTATTTTAACGAAATTACCCATTTGAGGACTCCTAGGCCCCTCGGCTGTGCATCCATTTCCCTCCAAGGTCACTGAGGACCTCCAGACACCCCCCACGCCGTGGTCCCGCTGAGCAACATCGAGGCCCATTGCTCTGCCCCTCGGAGGCCCTGTGTGCGTGCCGAGTGATGGGCAACACTCTGCACGTTCCTTGAGGAGAGCTACATTTCCAGAGCCCTCAAACAGCCTCAGGACCAGATTTCTGGTGAGTCCGAAGCTCCCAGGAAATATTTGTCGTCGCCCTTGTGAGAGCTGCCGTGAGAAAACACTCTGCTTTGCCTCCTTCGCGGGCCTCGTACCTGAAGGCACTCTGCTCGAGGAGAACGTCAGCATCTCGCAATGCTGAGTCGCTAACGGGACAGCCAGATTGAGCACAGGCCTGGAGGGAAGGCCCTGACGTGAGGTGCAGAAGCGGAGCCGCGCAGCAGTTTCCATGAGGCCGTAGCCTCTGCTCTGCGTGTCTTTAACGGCAGTAGAGTTTCCTGGACACCTGGGAGGCTCGCGGGGGCACCCTGTTCCAGGCTGGAACACGGAGTACTCCCAGGCACCCCTGGGTCTGCTGAGCAACGTCCAGGCACGGAGCCCTTTGGAGCCGCTCTCTATACGCCGAGTGTAGGGAAACGCCCTGCACTCTCTCCTGGAGCAGATTCGATTCCCCACCAAACCCACACTTTCACGAACAGACTTCTGGCACGTCTCACATGCCTTTGAGGTCTTACGCCTCGCCCTAGCCTGAGCTGCCCTGAGAGACCCCTCGGCCTCGCATTCCATCTAGGACCTCCCGCCTGAAATCACCCTGCCTCCAAGCGAAAGTCGCCTTGCGTTCTTACTGCGATTTAAGCCCTGTGCTTCCTGTGGCCCTGCAGGCTTTGGAATAGCCACAGGCCCCAGAGGCGTAACTAGGCAGGGCATTCCTTGGTTGAGGCAGTTCACTTAACCCAGAACACCCTGCTTCGGGGAGTTGGTTCAGGGAAGCAAACGCAGGGTAACATGTGTCTCTTTGGACTGGTTAGAAACCACAGGGAGGTAAGCTGAGTGTGCGCGTGGAAACGGGAGCCTGCTGGAACTATCCTTGCTTTCCCACTTGGAAGGCTGCATTCATGCTGCCTTGAAGCTGCCTGACGTCCCCTGCTGTTGACAGGCCTGGAAACCCGGTCGAAATGCTTCTGGGAAGAAAATGAGTTTGCTCCGTCTCAACCCGGTGCTTCCATGGCCGCGGTGGTGGTTAGCCTGACAAGCTCCAGAGCGAAAGGGAAACTCAACGTGAGAATTTGCCTCCAGTTTCGGCCCTGCGTAGCCGGGCAGGAAGGGCGGCATGCAGCAGTTTCCATGAGTTCGTAGTCCCCGTTCGGGTTTATTTTAACGAAATTACCCATTTGAGGACTCCTAGGCCCCTCGGGCGTGCATCCATTTCCCTCCAAGGTCACTGAGGACCTCCAGACACCCCCCACGCCGTGGTCCCGCTGAGCAACATCGAGGCCCATTGCTCTGCCCCTCGGAGGCCCTGTGTGCGTGCCGAGTGATGGGCAACACTCTGCACGTTCCTTGAGGAGAGCTACATTTCCAGAGCCCTCAAACAGCCTCAGGACCAGATTTCTGGTGAGTCCGAAGCTCCCAGGAAATATTTGTCGTCGCCCTTGTGAGAGCTGCCGTGAGAAAACACTCTGCTTTGCCTCCTTCGCGGGCCTCGTACCTGAAGGCACTCTGCTCGAGGAGAACGTCAGCATCTCGCAATGCTGAGTCGCTAACGGGACAGCCAGATTGAGCACAGGCCTGGAGGGAAGGCCCTGACGTGAGGTGCAGAAGCGGAGCCGCGCAGCAGTTTCCATGAGGCCGTAGCCTCTGCTCTGCGTGTCTTTAACGGCAGTAGAGTTTCCTGGACACCTGGGAGGCTCGCGGGGGCACCCTCTTCCAGGCTGGAACACGGAGTACTCCCAGGCACCCCTGGGTCTGCTGAGCAACGTCCAGGCACGGAGCCCTTTGGAGCCGCTCTCTATACGCCGAGTGTAGGGAAACGCCCTGCACTCTCTCCTGGAGCAGATTCGATTCCCCACCAAACCCACACTTTCACGAACAGACTTCTGGCACGTCTCACATGCCTTTGAGGTCTTACGCCTCGCCCTAGCCTGAGCTGCCCTGAGAGACCCCTCGGCCTCGCATTCCATCTAGGACCTCCCGCCTGAAATCACCCTGCCTCCAAGCGAAAGTCGCCTTGCGTTCTTACTGCGATTTAAGCCCTGTGCTTCCTGTGGCCCTGCAGGCTTTGGAATAGCCACAGGCCCCAGAGGCGTAACTAGGCAGGGCATTCCTTGGTTGAGGCAGTTCACTTAACCCAGAACACCCTGCTTCGGGGAGTTGGTTCAGGGAAGCAAACGCAGGGTAACATGTGTCTCTTTGGACTGGTTAGAAACCACAGGGAGGTAAGCTGAGTGTGCGCGAGGAAACGGGAGCCTGCTGGAACTATCCTTGCTTTCCCACTTGGAAGGCTGCATTCATGCTGCCTTGAAGCTGCCTGACGTCCCCTGCTGTTGACAGGCCTGGAAACCCGGTCGAAATGCTTCTGGGAAGAAAATGAGTTTGCTCCGTCTCAACCCGGTGCTTCCATGGCCGCGGTGGTGGTTAGCCTGACAAGCTCCAGAGCGAAAGGGAAACTCAACGTGAGAATTTGCCTCCAGTTTAGGTCCTGCGTAGCCGGGCAGGAAGGGCGGCATGCAGCAGTTTCCATGAGTTCGTAGTCCCCGTTCGGGTTTATTTTAACGAAATTACCCATTTGAGGACTCCTAGGCCCCTCGGGCGTGCATCCATTTCCCTCCAAGGTCACTGAGGACCTCCAGACACCCCCCACGCCGTGGTCCCGCTGAGCAACATCGAGGCCCATTGCTCTGCCCCTCGGAGGCCCTGTGTGCGTGCCGAGTGATGGGCAACACTCTGCACGTTCCTTGAGGAGAGCTACATTTCCAGAGCCCTCAAACAGCCTCAGGACCAGATTTCTGGTGAGTCCGAAGCTCCCAGGAAATATTTGTCGTCGCCCTTGTGAGAGCTGCCGTGAGAAAACACTCTGCTTTGCCTCCTTCGCGGGCCTCGTACCTGAAGGCACTCTGCTCGAGGAGAACGTCAGCATCTCGCAATGCTGAGTCGCTAACGGGACAGCCAGATTGAGCACAGGCCTGGAGGGAAGGCCCTGACGTGAGGTGCAGAAGCGGAGCCGCGCAGCAGTTTCCATGAGGCCGTAGCCTCTGCTCTGCGTGTCTTTAACGGCAGTAGAGTTTCCTGGACACCTGGGAGGCTCGCGGGGGCACCCTGTTCCAGGCTGGAACACGGAGTACTCCCAGGCACCCCTGGGTCTGCTGAGCAACGTCCAGGCACGGAGCCCTTTGGAGCCGCTCTCTATACGCCGAGTGTAGGGAAACGCCCTGCACTCTCTCCTGGAGCAGATTCGATTCCCCACCAAACCCACACTTTCACGAACAGACTTCTGGCACGTCTCACATGCCTTTGAGGTCTTACGCCTCGCCCTAGCCTGAGCTGCCCTGAGAGACCCCTCGGCCTCGCATTCCATCTAGGACCTCCTGCCTGAAATCACCCTGCCTCCAAGCGAAAGTCGCCTTGCGTTCTTACTGCGATTTAAGCCCTGTGCTTCCTGTGGCCCTGCAGGCTTTGGAATAGCCACAGGCCCCAGAGGCGTAACTAGGCAGGGCATTCCTTGGTTGAGGCAGTTCACTTAACCCAGAACACCCTGCTTCGGGGAGTTGGTTCAGGGAAGCAAACGCAAGGTAACATGTGTCTCTTTGGACTGGTTAGAAACCACAGGGAGGTAAGCTGAGTGTGCGCGTGGAAACGGGAGCCTGCTGGAACTATCCTTGCTTTCCCACTTGGAAGGCTGCATTCATGCTGCCTTGAAGCTGCCTGACGTCCCCTGCTGTTGACAGGCCTGGAAACCCGGTCGAAATGCTTCTGGGAAGAAAATGAGTTTGCTCCGTCTCAACCCGGTGCTTCCATGGCCGCGGTGGTGGTTAGCCTGACAAGCTCCAGAGCGAAAGGGAAACTCAACGTGAGAATTTGCCTCCAGTTTAGGTCCTGCGTAGCCGGGCAGGAAGGGCGGCATGCAGCAGTTTCCATGAGTTCGTAGTCCCCGTTCGGGTTTATTTTAACGAAATTACCCATTTGAGGACTCCTAGGCCCCTCGGCTGTGCATCCATTTCCCTCCAAGGTCACTGAGGACCTCCAGACACCCCCCACGCCGTGGTCCCGCTGAGCAACATCGAGGCCCATTGCTCTGCCCCTCGGAGGCCCTGTGTGCGTGCCGAGTGATGGGCAACACTCTGCACGTTCCTTGAGGAGAGCTACATTTCCAGAGCCCTCAAACAGCCTCAGGACCAGATTTCTGGTGAGTCCGAAGCTCCCAGGAAATATTTGTCGTCGCCCTTGTGAGAGCTGCCGTGAGAAAACACTCTGCTTTGCCTCCTTCGCGGGCCTCGTACCTGAAGGCACTCTGCTCGAGGAGAACGTCAGCATCTCGCAATGCTGAGTCGCTAACGGGACAGCCAGATTGAGCACAGGCCTGGAGGGAAGGCCCTGACGTGAGGTGCAGAAGCGGAGCCGCGCAGCAGTTTCCATGAGGCCGTAGCCTCTGCTCTGCGTGTCTTTAACGGCAGTAGAGTTTCCTGGACACCTGGGAGGCTCGCGGGGGCACCCTCTTCCAGGCTGGAACACGGAGTACTCCCAGGCACCCCTGGGTCTGCTGAGCAACGTCCAGGCACGGAGCCCTTTGGAGCCGCTCTCTATACGCCGAGTGTAGGGAAACGCCCTGCACTCTCTCCTGGAGCAGATTCGATTCCCCACCAAACCCACACTTTCACGAACAGACTTCTGGCACGTCTCACATGCCTTTGAGGTCTTACGCCTTGCCCTAGCCTGAGCTGCCCTGAGAGACCCCTCGGCCTCGCATTCCATCTAGGACCTCCCGCCTGAAATCACCCTGCCTCCAAGCGAAAGTCGCCTTGCGTTCTTACTGCGATTTAAGCCCTGTGCTTCCTGTGGCCCTGCAGGCTTTGGAATAGCCACAGGCCCCAGAGGCGTAACTAGGCAGGGCATTCCTTGGTTGAGGCAGTTCACTTAACCCAGAACACCCTGCTTCGGGGAGTTGGTTCAGGGAAGCAAACGCAGGGTAACATGTGTCTCTTTGGACTGGTTAGAAACCACAGGGAGGTAAGCTGAGTGTGCGCGAGGAAACGGGAGCCTGCTGGAACTATCCTTGCTTTCCCACTTGGAAGGCTGCATTCATGCTGCCTTGAAGCTGCCTGACGTCCCCTGCTGTTGACAGGCCTGGAAACCCGGTCGAAATGCTTCTGGGAAGAAAATGAGTTTGCTCCGTCTCAACCCGGTGCTTCCATGGCCGCGGTGGTGGTTAGCCTGACAAGCTCCAGAGCGAAAGGGAAACTCAACGTGAGAATTTGCCTCCAGTTTAGGTCCTGCGTAGCCGGGTAGGAAGGGCGGCATGCAGCAGTTTCCATGAGTTCGTAGTCCCCGTTCGGGTTTATTTTAACGAAATTACCCATTTGAGGACTCCTAGGCCCCTCGGGCGTGCATCCATTTCCCTCCAAGGTCACTGAGGACCTCCAGACACCCCCCACGCCGTGGTCCCGCTGAGCAACATCGAGGCCCATTGCTCTGCCCCTCGGAGGCCCTGTGTGCGTGCCGAGTGATGGGCAACACTCTGCACGTTCCTTGAGGAGAGCTACATTTCCAGAGCCCTCAAACAGCCTCAGGACCAGATTTCTGGTGAGTCCGAAGCTCCCAGGAAATATTTGTCGTCGCCCTTGTGAGAGCTGCCGTGAGAAAACACTCTGCTTTGCCTCCTTCGCGGGCCTCGTACCTGAAGGCACTCTGCTCGAGGAGAACGTCAGCATCTCGCAATGCTGAGTCGCTAACGGGACAGCCAGATTGAGCACAGGCCTGGAGGGAAGGCCCTGACGTGAGGTGCAGAAGCGGAGCCGCGCAGCAGTTTCCATGAGGCCGTAGCCTCTGCTCTGCGTGTCTTTAACGGCAGTAGAGTTTCCTGGACACCTGGGAGGCTCGCGGGGGCACCCTCTTCCAGGCTGGAACACGGAGTACTCCCAGGCACCCCTGGGTCTGCTGAGCAACGTCCAGGCACGGAGCCCTTTGGAGCCGCTCTCTATACGCCGAGTGTAGGGAAACGCCCTGCACTCTCTCCTGGAGCAGATTCGATTCCCCACCAAACCCACACTTTCACGAACAGACTTCTGGCACGTCTCACATGCCTTTGAGGTCTTACGCCTCGCCCTAGCCTGAGCTGCCCTGAGAGACCCCTCGGCCTCGCATTCCATCTAGGACCTCCTGCCTGAAATCACCCTGCCTCCAAGCGAAAGTCGCCTTGCGTTCTTACTGCGATTTAAGCCCTGTGCTTCCTGTGGCCCTGCAGGCTTTGGAATAGCCACAGGCCCCAGAGGCGTAACTAGGCAGGGCATTCCTTGGTTGAGGCAGTTCACTTAACCCAGAACACCCTGCTTCGGGGAGTTGGTTCAGGGAAGCAAACGCAAGGTAACATGTGTCTCTTTGGACTGGTTAGAAACCACAGGGAGGTAAGCTGAGTGTGCGCGTGGAAACGGGAGCCTGCTGGAACTATCCTTGCTTTCCCACTTGGAAGGCTGCATTCATGCTGCCTTGAAGCTGCCTGACGTCCCCTGCTGTTGACAGGCCTGGAAACCCGGTCGAAATGCTTCTGGGAAGAAAATGAGTTTGCTCCGTCTCAACCCGGTGCTTCCATGGCCGCGGTGGTGGTTAGCCTGACAAGCTCCAGAGCGAAAGGGAAACTCAACGTGAGAATTTGCCTCCAGTTTAGGTCCTGCGTAGCCGGGTAGGAAGGGCGGCATGCAGCAGTTTCCATGAGTTCGTAGTCCCCGTTCGGGTTTATTTTAACGAAATTACCCATTTGAGGACTCCTAGGCCCCTCGGGCGTGCATCCATTTCCCTCCAAGGTCACTGAGGACCTCCAGACACCCCCCACGCCGTGGTCCCGCTGAGCAACATCGAGGCCCATTGCTCTGCCCCTCGGAGGCCCTGTGTGCGTGCCGAGTGATGGGCAACACTCTGCACGTTCCTTGAGGAGAGCTACATTTCCAGAGCCCTCAAACAGCCTCAGGACCAGATTTCTGGTGAGTCCGAAGCTCCCAGGAAATATTTGTCGTCGCCCTTGTGAGAGCTGCCGTGAGAAAACACTCTGCTTTGCCTCCTTCGCGGGCCTCGTACCTGAAGGCACTCTGCTCGAGGAGAACGTCAGCATCTCGCAATGCTGAGTCGCTAACGGGACAGCCAGATTGAGCACAGGCCTGGAGGGAAGGCCCTGACGTGAGGTGCAGAAGCGGAGCCGCGCAGCAGTTTCCATGAGGCCGTAGCCTCTGCTCTGCGTGTCTTTAACGGCAGTAGAGTTTCCTGGACACCTGGGAGGCTCGCGGGGGCACCCTCTTCCAGGCTGGAACACGGAGTACTCCCAGGCACCCCTGGGTCTGCTGAGCAACGTCCAGGCACGGAGCCCTTTGGAGCCGCTCTCTATACGCCGAGTGTAGGGAAACGCCCTGCACTCTCTCCTGGAGCAGATTCGATTCCCCACCAAACCCACACTTTCACGAACAGACTTCTGGCACGTCTCACATGCCTTTGAGGTCTTACGCCTTGCCCTAGCCTGAGCTGCCCTGAGAGACCCCTCGGCCTCGCATTGCATCTAGGACCTCCTGCCTGAAATCACCCTGCCTCCAAGCGAAAGTCGGCTTGCGTTCTTACTGCGATTTAAGCCCTGTGCTTCCTGTGGCCCTGCAGGCTTTGGAATAGCCACAGGCCCCAGAGGCGTAACTAGGCAGGGCATTCCTTGGTTGAGGCAGTTCACTTAACCCAGAACACCCTGCTTCGGGGAGTTGGTTCAGGGAAGCAAACTCAGGGTAACATGTGTCTCTTTGGACTGGTTAGAAACCACAGGGAGGTAAGCTGAGTGTGCGCGTGGAAACGGGAGCCTGCTGGAACTATCCTTGCTTCCTCCCACTTGGAAGGCTGCATTCATGCTGCCTTGAAGCTGCCTGACGTCCCCTGCTGTTGACAGGCCTGGAAACCCGGTCGAACTGCTTCTGGGAAGAAAATGAGTTTGCTCCGTCTCAACCCGGTGCTTCCATGGCCGCGGTGGTGTTAGCCTGACAAGCTCCAGAGCGAAAGGGAAACTCAACGTGAGAATTTGCCTCCAGTTTAGGTCCTGCGTAGCCGGGTAGGAAGGGCGGCATGCAGCAGTTTCCATGAGTTCGTAGTCCCCGTTCGGGTTTATTTTAACGAAATTACCCATTGAGGACTCCTAGGCCCCTCGGGCGTGCATCCCTTTCACTCCAAGGTCACTGAGGACCTCCAGACACCCCCCACACCGTGGTCCGCTGAGCAACATCGAGGCCCATTGCTCTGCCCCTCGGAGGCCCTGTGTGCGTGCCGAGTGATGGGCCAACACTCTGCACGTTCCTTGAGGAGAGCTACATTTCCAGAGCCCTCAAACAGCCTCAGGACCAGATTTCTGGTGAGTCCGAAGCTCCCAGGAAATATTTGTCGTCGCCCTTGTGAGAGCTGCCGTGAGAAAACACTCTGCTTTGCCTCCTTCGCGGGCCTCGTACCTGAAGGCACTCTGCTCGAGGAGAACGTCAGCATCTCGCAATGCTGAGTCGCTAACGGGACAGCCAGATTGAGCACAGGCCTGGAGGGAAGGCCCTGACGTGAGGTGCAGAAGCGGAGCCGCGCAGCAGTTTCCATGAGGCCGTAGCCTCTGCTCTGCGTGTCTTTAACGGCAGTAGAGTTTCCTGGACACCTGGGAGGCTCGCGGGGGCACCCTCTTCCAGGCTGGAACACGGAGTACTCCCAGGCACCCCTGGGTCTGCTGAGCAACGTCCAGGCACGGAGCCCTTTGGAGCCGCTCTCTATACGCCGAGTGTAGGGAAACGCCCTGCACTCTCTCCTGGAGCAGATTCGATTCCCCACCAAACCCACACTTTCACGAACAGACTTCTGGCACGTCTCACATGCCTTTGAGGTCTTACGCCTTGCCCTAGCCTGAGCTGCCCTGAGAGACCCCTCGGCCTCGCATTCCATCTAGGACCTCCTGCCTGAAATCACCCTGCCTCCAAGCGAAAGTCGGCTTGCGTTCTTACTGCGATTTAAGCCCTGTGCTTCCTGTGGCCCTGCAGGCTTTGGAATAGCCACAGGCCCCAGAGGCGTAACTAGGCAGGGCATTCCTTGGTTGAGGCAGTTCACTTAACCCAGAACACCCTGCTTCGGGGAGTTGGTTCAGGGAAGCAAACGCAAGGTAACATGTGTCTCTTTGGACTGGTTAGAAACCACAGGGAGGTAAGCTGAGTGTGCGCGTGGAAACGGGAGCCTGCTGGAACTATCCTTGCTTTCCCACTTGGAAGGCTGCATTCATGCTGCCTTGAAGCTGCCTGACGTCCCCTGCTGTTGACAGGCCTGGAAACCCGGTCGAAATGCTTCTGGGAAGAAAATGAGTTTGCTCCGTCTCAACCCGGTGCTTCCATGGCCGCGGTGGTGGTTAGCCTGACAAGCTCCAGAGCGAAAGGGAAACTCAACGTGAGAATTTGCCTCCAGTTTAGGTCCTGCGTAGCCGGGTAGGAAGGGCGGCATGCAGCAGTTTCCATGAGTTCGTAGTCCCCGTTCGGGTTTATTTTAACGAAATTACCCATTTGAGGACTCCTAGGCCCCTCGGGCGTGCATCCATTTCCCTCCAAGGTCACTGAGGACCTCCAGACACCCCCCACGCCGTGGTCCCGCTGAGCAACATCGAGGCCCATTGCTCTGCCCCTCGGAGGCCCTGTGTGCGTGCCGAGTGATGGGCAACACTCTGCACGTTCCTTGAGGAGAGCTACATTTCCAGAGCCCTCAAACAGCCTCAGGACCAGATTTCTGGTGAGTCCGAAGCTCCCAGGAAATATTTGTCGTCGCCCTTGTGAGAGCTGCCGTGAGAAAACACTCTGCTTTGCCTCCTTCGCGGGCCTCGTACCTGAAGGCACTCTGCTCGAGGAGAACGTCAGCATCTCGCAATGCTGAGTCGCTAACGGGACAGCCAGATTGAGCACAGGCCTGGAGGGAAGGCCCTGACGTGAGGTGCAGAAGCGGAGCCGCGCAGCAGTTTCCATGAGGCCGTAGCCTCTGCTCTGCGTGTCTTTAACGGCAGTAGAGTTTCCTGGACACCTGGGAGGCTCGCGGGGGCACCCTCTTCCAGGCTGGAACACGGAGTACTCCCAGGCACCCCTGGGTCTGCTGAGCAACGTCCAGGCACGGAGCCCTTTGGAGCCGCTCTCTATACGCCGAGTGTAGGGAAACGCCCTGCACTCTCTCCTGGAGCAGATTCGATTCCCCACCAAACCCACACTTTCACGAACAGACTTCTGGCACGTCTCACATGCCTTTGAGGTCTTACGCCTTGCCCTAGCCTGAGCTGCCCTGAGAGACCCCTCGGCCTCGCATTCCATCTAGGACCTCCCGCCTGAAATCACCCTGCCTCCAAGCGAAAGTCGCCTTGCGTTCTTACTGCGATTTAAGCCCTGTGCTTCCTGTGGCCCTGCAGGCTTTGGAATAGCCACAGGCCCCAGAGGCGTAACTAGGCAGGGCATTCCTTGGTTGAGGCAGTTCACTTAACCCAGAACACCCTGCTTCGGGGAGTTGGTTCAGGGAAGCAAACGCAGGGTAACATGTGTCTCTTTGGACTGGTTAGAAACCACAGGGAGGTAAGCTGAGTGTGCGCGTGGAAACGGGAGCCTGCTGGAACTATCCTTGCTTTCCCACTTGGAAGGCTGCATTCATGCTGCCTTGAAGCTGCCTGACGTCCCCTGCTGTTGACAGGCCTGGAAACCCGGTCGAAATGCTTCTGGGAAGAAAATGAGTTTGCTCCGTCTCAACCCGGTGCTTCCATGGCCGCGGTGGTGGTTAGCCTGACAAGCTCCAGAGCGAAAGGGAAACTCAACGTGAGAATTTGCCTCCAGTTTAGGTCCTGCGTAGCCGGGTAGGAAGGGCGGCATGCAGCAGTTTCCATGAGTTCGTAGTCCCCGTTCGGGTTTATTTTAACGAAATTACCCATTTGAGGACTCCTAGGCCCCTCGGGCGTGCATCCATTTCCCTCCAAGGTCACTGAGGACCTCCAGACACCCCCCACGCCGTGGTCCCGCTGAGCAACATCGAGGCCCATTGCTCTGCCCCTCGG
This sequence comes from Orcinus orca, assembly GCF_937001465.1. NCBI lineage: Eukaryota > Metazoa > Chordata > Mammalia > Artiodactyla > Delphinidae > Orcinus > Orcinus orca. The sequence continues at coordinate 198,889 of NW_026044069.1, read as the reverse complement.
AGGCCCTGTGTGCGTGCCGAGTGATGGGCAACACTCTGCACGTTCCTTGAGGAGAGCTACATTTCCAGAGCCCTCAAACAGCCTCAGGACCAGATTTCTGGTGAGTCCGAAGCTCCCAGGAAATATTTGTCGTCGCCCTTGTGAGAGCTGCCGTGAGAAAACACTCTGCTTTGCCTCCTTCGCGGGCCTCGTACCTGAAGGCACTCTGCTCGAGGAGAACGTCAGCATCTCGCAATGCTGAGTCGCTAACGGGACAGCCAGATTGAGCACAGGCCTGGAGGGAAGGCCCTGACGTGAGGTGCAGAAGCGGAGCCGCGCAGCAGTTTCCATGAGGCCGTAGCCTCTGCTCTGCGTGTCTTTAACGGCAGTAGAGTTTCCTGGACACCTGGGAGGCTCGCGGGGGCACCCTCTTCCAGGCTGGAACACGGAGTACTCCCAGGCACCCCTGGGTCTGCTGAGCAACGTCCAGGCACGGAGCCCTTTGGAGCCGCTCTCTATACGCCGAGTGTAGGGAAACGCCCTGCACTCTCTCCTGGAGCAGATTCGATTCCCCACCAAACCCACACTTTCACGAACAGACTTCTGGCACGTCTCACATGCCTTTGAGGTCTTACGCCTTGCCCTAGCCTGAGCTGCCCTGAGAGACCCCTCGGCCTCGCATTCCATCTAGGACCTCCCGCCTGAAATCACCCTGCCTCCAAGCGAAAGTCGGCTTGCGTTCTTACTGCGATTTAAGCCCTGTGCTTCCTGTGGCCCTGCAGGCTTTGGAATAGCCACAGGCCCCAGAGGCGTAACTAGGCAGGGCATTCCTTGGTTGAGGCAGTTCACTTAACCCAGAACACCCTGCTTCGGGGAGTTGGTTCAGGGAAGCAAACTCAGGGTAACATGTGTCTCTTTGGACTGGTTAGAAACCACAGGGAGGTAAGCTGAGTGTGCGCGTGGAAACGGGAGCCTGCTGGAACTATCCTTGCTTTCCCACTTGGAAGGCTGCATTCATGCTGCCTTGAAGCTGCCTGACGTCCCCTGCTGTTGACAGGCCTGGAAACCCGGTAGAAATGCTTCTGGGAAGAAAATGAGTTTGCTCCGTCTCAACCCGGTGCTTCCATGGCCGCGGTGGTGGTTAGCCTGACAAGCTCCAGAGCGAAAGGGAAACTCAACGTGAGAATTTGCCTCCAGTTTAGGTCCTGCGTAGCCGGGTAGGAAGGGCGGCATGCAGCAGTTTCCATGAGTTCGTAGTCCCCGTTCGGGTTTATTTTAACGAAATTACCCATTTGAGGACTCCTAGGCCCCTCGGGCGTGCATCCATTTCCCTCCAAGGTCACTGAGGACCTCCAGACACCCCCCACGCCGTGGTCCCGCTGAGCAACATCGAGGCCCATTGCTCTGCCCCTCGGAGGCCCTGTGTGCGTGCCGAGTGATGGGCAACACTCTGCACGTTCCTTGAGGAGAGCTACATTTCCAGAGCCCTCAAACAGCCTCAGGACCAGATTTCTGGTGAGTCCGAAGCTCCCAGGAAATATTTGTCGTCGCCCTTGTGAGAGCTGCCGTGAGAAAACACTCTGCTTTGCCTCCTTCGCGGGCCTCGTACCTGAAGGCACTCTGCTCGAGGAGAACGTCAGCATCTCGCAATGCTGAGTCGCTAACGGGACAGCCAGATTGAGCACAGGCCTGGAGGGAAGGCCCTGACGTGAGGTGCAGAAGCGGAGCCGCGCAGCAGTTTCCATGAGGCCGTAGCCTCTGCTCTGCGTGTCTTTAACGGCAGTAGAGTTTCCTGGACACCTGGGAGGCTCGCGGGGGCACCCTCTTCCAGGCTGGAACACGGAGTACTCCCAGGCACCCCTGGGTCTGCTGAGCAACGTCCAGGCACGGAGCCCTTTGGAGCCGCTCTCTATACGCCGAGTGTAGGGAAACGCCCTGCACTCTCTCCTGGAGCAGATTCGATTCCCCACCAAACCCACACTTTCACGAACAGACTTCTGGCACGTCTCACATGCCTTTGAGGTCTTACGCCTTGCCCTAGCCTGAGCTGCCCTGAGAGACCCCTCGGCCTCGCATTCCATCTAGGACCTCCCGCCTGAAATCACCCTGCCTCCAAGCGAAAGTCGCCTTGCGTTCTTACTGCGATTTAAGCCCTGTGCTTCCTGTGGCCCTGCAGGCTTTGGAATAGCCACAGGCCCCAGAGGCGTAACTAGGCAGGGCATTCCTTGGTTGAGGCAGTTCACTTAACCCAGAACACCCTGCTTCGGGGAGTTGGTTCAGGGAAGCAAACGCAGGGTAACATGTGTCTCTTTGGACTGGTTAGAAACCACAGGGAGGTAAGCTGAGTGTGCGCGTGGAAACGGGAGCCTGCTGGAACTATCCTTGCTTTCCCACTTGGAAGGCTGCATTCATGCTGCCTTGAAGCTGCCTGACGTCCCCTGCTGTTGACAGGCCTGGAAACCCGGTAGAAATGCTTCTGGGAAGAAAATGAGTTTGCTCCGTCTCAACCCGGTGCTTCCATGGCCGCGGTGGTGGTTAGCCTGACAAGCTCCAGAGCGAAAGGGAAACTCAACGTGAGAATTTGCCTCCAGTTTAGGTCCTGCGTAGCCGGGTAGGAAGGGCGGCATGCAGCAGTTTCCATGAGTTCGTAGTCCCCGTTCGGGTTTATTTTAACGAAATTACCCATTTGAGGACTCCTAGGCCCCTCGGGCGTGCATCCATTTCCCTCCAAGGTCACTGAGGACCTCCAGACACCCCCCACGCCGTGGTCCCGCTGAGCAACATCGAGGCCCATTGCTCTGCCCCTCGGAGGCCCTGTGTGCGTGCCGAGTGATGGGCAACACTCTGCACGTTCCTTGAGGAGAGCTACATTTCCAGAGCCCTCAAACAGCCTCAGGACCAGATTTCTGGTGAGTCCGAAGCTCCCAGGAAATATTTGTCGTCGCCCTTGTGAGAGCTGCCGTGAGAAAACACTCTGCTTTGCCTCCTTCGCGGGCCTCGTACCTGAAGGCACTCTGCTCGAGGAGAACGTCAGCATCTCGCAATGCTGAGTCGCTAACGGGACAGCCAGATTGAGCACAGGCCTGGAGGGAAGGCCCTGACGTGAGGTGCAGAAGCGGAGCCGCGCAGCAGTTTCCATGAGGCCGTAGCCTCTGCTCTGCGTGTCTTTAACGGCAGTAGAGTTTCCTGGACACCTGGGAGGCTCGCGGGGGCACCCTCTTCCAGGCTGGAACACGGAGTACTCCCAGGCACCCCTGGGTCTGCTGAGCAACGTCCAGGCACGGAGCCCTTTGGAGCCGCTCTCTATACGCCGAGTGTAGGGAAACGCCCTGCACTCTCTCCTGGAGCAGATTCGATTCCCCACCAAACCCACACTTTCACGAACAGACTTCTGGCACGTCTCACATGCCTTTGAGGTCTTACGCCTTGCCCTAGCCTGAGCTGCCCTGAGAGACCCCTCGGCCTCGCATTCCATCTAGGACCTCCCGCCTGAAATCACCCTGCCTCCAAGCGAAAGTCGGCTTGCGTTCTTACTGCGATTTAAGCCCTGTGCTTCCTGTGGCCCTGCAGGCTTTGGAATAGCCACAGGCCCCAGAGGCGTAACTAGGCAGGGCATTCCTTGGTTGAGGCAGTTCACTTAACCCAGAACACCCTGCTTCGGGGAGTTGGTTCAGGGAAGCAAACTCAGGGTAACATGTGTCTCTTTGGACTGGTTAGAAACCACAGGGAGGTAAGCTGAGTGTGCGCGTGGAAACGGGAGCCTGCTGGAACTATCCTTGCTTTCCCACTTGGAAGGCTGCATTCATGCTGCCTTGAAGCTGCCTGACGTCCCCTGCTGTTGACAGGCCTGGAAACCCGGTCGAAATGCTTCTGGGAAGAAAATGAGTTTGCTCCGTCTCAACCCGGTGCTTCCATGGCCGCGGTGGTGGTTAGCCTGACAAGCTCCAGAGCGAAAGGGAAACTCAACGTGAGAATTTGCCTCCAGTTTAGGTCCTGCGTAGCCGGGTAGGAAGGGCGGCATGCAGCAGTTTCCATGAGTTCGTAGTCCCCGTTCGGGTTTATTTTAACGAAATTACCCATTTGAGGACTCCTAGGCCCCTCGGGCGTGCATCCATTTCCCTCCAAGGTCACTGAGGACCTCCAGACACCCCCCACGCCGTGGTCCCGCTGAGCAACATCGAGGCCCATTGCTCTGCCCCTCGGAGGCCCTGTGTGCGTGCCGAGTGATGGGCAACACTCTGCACGTTCCTTGAGGAGAGCTACATTTCCAGAGCCCTCAAACAGCCTCAGGACCAGATTTCTGGTGAGTCCGAAGCTCCCAGGAAATATTTGTCGTCGCCCTTGTGAGAGCTGCCGTGAGAAAACACTCTGCTTTGCCTCCTTCGCGGGCCTCGTACCTGAAGGCACTCTGCTCGAGGAGAACGTCAGCATCTCGCAATGCTGAGTCGCTAACGGGACAGCCAGATTGAGCACAGGCCTGGAGGGAAGGCCCTGACGTGAGGTGCAGAAGCGGAGCCGCGCAGCAGTTTCCATGAGGCCGTAGCCTCTGCTCTGCGTGTCTTTAACGGCAGTAGAGTTTCCTGGACACCTGGGAGGCTCGCGGGGGCACCCTCTTCCAGGCTGGAACACGGAGTACTCCCAGGCACCCCTGGGTCTGCTGAGCAACGTCCAGGCACGGAGCCCTTTGGAGCCGCTCTCTATACGCCGAGTGTAGGGAAACGCCCTGCACTCTCTCCTGGAGCAGATTCGATTCCCCACCAAACCCACACTTTCACGAACAGACTTCTGGCACGTCTCACATGCCTTTGAGGTCTTACGCCTTGCCCTAGCCTGAGCTGCCCTGAGAGACCCCTCGGCCTCGCATTCCATCTAGGACCTCCCGCCTGAAATCACCCTGCCTCCAAGCGAAAGTCGCCTTGCGTTCTTACTGCGATTTAAGCCCTGTGCTTCCTGTGGCCCTGCAGGCTTTGGAATAGCCACAGGCCCCAGAGGCGTAACTAGGCAGGGCATTCCTTGGTTGAGGCAGTTCACTTAACCCAGAACACCCTGCTTCGGGGAGTTGGTTCAGGGAAGCAAACTCAGGGTAACATGTGTCTCTTTGGACTGGTTAGAAACCACAGGGAGGTAAGCTGAGTGTGCGCGTGGAAACGGGAGCCTGCTGGAACTATCCTTGCTTTCCCACTTGGAAGGCTGCATTCATGCTGCCTTGAAGCTGCCTGACGTCCCCTGCTGTTGACAGGCCTGGAAACCCGGTCGAAATGCTTCTGGGAAGAAAATGAGTTTGCTCCGTCTCAACCCGGTGCTTCCATGGCCGCGGTGGTGGTTAGCCTGACAAGCTCCAGAGCGAAAGGGAAACTCAACGTGAGAATTTGCCTCCAGTTTAGGTCCTGCGTAGCCGGGTAGGAAGGGCGGCATGCAGCAGTTTCCATGAGTTCGTAGTCCCCGTTCGGGTTTATTTTAACGAAATTACCCATTTGAGGACTCCTAGGCCCCTCGGGCGTGCATCCATTTCCCTCCAAGGTCACTGAGGACCTCCAGACACCCCCCACGCCGTGGTCCCGCTGAGCAACATCGAGGCCCATTGCTCTGCCCCTCGGAGGCCCTGTGTGCGTGCCGAGTGATGGGCAACACTCTGCACGTTCCTTGAGGAGAGCTACATTTCCAGAGCCCTCAAACAGCCTCAGGACCAGATTTCTGGTGAGTCCGAAGCTCCCAGGAAATATTTGTCGTCGCCCTTGTGAGAGCTGCCGTGAGAAAACACTCTGCTTTGCCTCCTTCGCGGGCCTCGTACCTGAAGGCACTCTGCTCGAGGAGAACGTCAGCATCTCGCAATGCTGAGTCGCTAACGGGACAGCCAGATTGAGCACAGGCCTGGAGGGAAGGCCCTGACGTGAGGTGCAGAAGCGGAGCCGCGCAGCAGTTTCCATGAGGCCGTAGCCTCTGCTCTGCGTGTCTTTAACGGCAGTAGAGTTTCCTGGACACCTGGGAGGCTCGCGGGGGCACCCTCTTCCAGGCTGGAACACGGAGTACTCCCAGGCACCCCTGGGTCTGCTGAGCAACGTCCAGGCACGGAGCCCTTTGGAGCCGCTCTCTATACGCCGAGTGTAGGGAAACGCCCTGCACTCTCTCCTGGAGCAGATTCGATTCCCCACCAAACCCACACTTTCACGAACAGACTTCTGGCACGTCTCACATGCCTTTGAGGTCTTACGCCTTGCCCTAGCCTGAGCTGCCCTGAGAGACCCCTCGGCCTCGCATTCCATCTAGGACCTCCCGCCTGAAATCACCCTGCCTCCAAGCGAAAGTCGCCTTGCGTTCTTACTGCGATTTAAGCCCTGTGCTTCCTGTGGCCCTGCAGGCTTTGGAATAGCCACAGGCCCCAGAGGCGTAACTAGGCAGGGCATTCCTTGGTTGAGGCAGTTCACTTAACCCAGAACACCCTGCTTCGGGGAGTTGGTTCAGGGAAGCAAACTCAGGGTAACATGTGTCTCTTTGGACTGGTTAGAAACCACAGGGAGGTAAGCTGAGTGTGCGCGTGGAAACGGGAGCCTGCTGGAACTATCCTTGCTTTCCCACTTGGAAGGCTGCATTCATGCTGCCTTGAAGCTGCCTGACGTCCCCTGCTGTTGACAGGCCTGGAAACCCGGTCGAAATGCTTCTGGGAAGAAAATGAGTTTGCTCCGTCTCAACCCGGTGCTTCCATGGCCGCGGTGGTGGTTAGCCTGACAAGCTCCAGAGCGAAAGGGAAACTCAACGTGAGAATTTGCCTCCAGTTTAGGTCCTGCGTAGCCGGGTAGGAAGGGCGGCATGCAGCAGTTTCCATGAGTTCGTAGTCCCCGTTCGGGTTTATTTTAACGAAATTACCCATTTGAGGACTCCTAGGCCCCTCGGGCGTGCATCCATTTCCCTCCAAGGTCACTGAGGACCTCCAGACACCCCCCACGCCGTGGTCCCGCTGAGCAACATCGAGGCCCATTGCTCTGCCCCTCGGAGGCCCTGTGTGCGTGCCGAGTGATGGGCAACACTCTGCACGTTCCTTGAGGAGAGCTACATTTCCAGAGCCCTCAAACAGCCTCAGGACCAGATTTCTGGTGAGTCCGAAGCTCCCAGGAAATATTTGTCGTCGCCCTTGTGAGAGCTGCCGTGAGAAAACACTCTGCTTTGCCTCCTTCGCGGGCCTCGTACCTGAAGGCACTCTGCTCGAGGAGAACGTCAGCATCTCGCAATGCTGAGTCGCTAACGGGACAGCCAGATTGAGCACAGGCCTGGAGGGAAGGCCCTGACGTGAGGTGCAGAAGCGGAGCCGCGCAGCAGTTTCCATGAGGCCGTAGCCTCTGCTCTGCGTGTCTTTAACGGCAGTAGAGTTTCCTGGACACCTGGGAGGCTCGCGGGGGCACCCTCTTCCAGGCTGGAACACGGAGTACTCCCAGGCACCCCTGGGTCTGCTGAGCAACGTCCAGGCACGGAGCCCTTTGGAGCCGCTCTCTATACGCCGAGTGTAGGGAAACGCCCTGCACTCTCTCCTGGAGCAGATTCGATTCCCCACCAAACCCACACTTTCACGAACAGACTTCTGGCACGTCTCACATGCCTTTGAGGTCTTACGCCTTGCCCTAGCCTGAGCTGCCCTGAGAGACCCCTCGGCCTCGCATTCCATCTAGGACCTCCCGCCTGAAATCACCCTGCCTCCAAGCGAAAGTCGCCTTGCGTTCTTACTGCGATTTAAGCCCTGTGCTTCCTGTGGCCCTGCAGGCTTTGGAATAGCCACAGGCCCCAGAGGCGTAACTAGGCAGGGCATTCCTTGGTTGAGGCAGTTCACTTAACCCAGAACACCCTGCTTCGGGGAGTTGGTTCAGGGAAGCAAACGCAGGGTAACATGTGTCTCTTTGGACTGGTTAGAAACCACAGGGAGGTAAGCTGAGTGTGCGCGTGGAAACGGGAGCCTGCTGGAACTATCCTTGCTTTCCCACTTGGAAGGCTGCATTCATGCTGCCTTGAAGCTGCCTGACGTCCCCTGCTGTTGACAGGCCTGGAAACCCGGTCGAAATGCTTCTGGGAAGAAAATGAGTTTGCTCCGTCTCAACCCGGTGCTTCCATGGCCGCGGTGGTGGTTAGCCTGACAAGCTCCAGAGCGAAAGGGAAACTCAACGTGAGAATTTGCCTCCAGTTTAGGTCCTGCGTAGCCGGGTAGGAAGGGCGGCATGCAGCAGTTTCCATGAGTTCGTAGTCCCCGTTCGGGTTTATTTTAACGAAATTACCCATTTGAGGACTCCTAGGCCCCTCGGGCGTGCATCCATTTCCCTCCAAGGTCACTGAGGACCTCCAGACACCCCCCACGCCGTGGTCCCGCTGAGCAACATCGAGGCCCATTGCTCTGCCCCTCGGAGGCCCTGTGTGCGTGCCGAGTGATGGGCAACACTCTGCACGTTCCTTGAGGAGAGCTACATTTCCAGAGCCCTCAAACAGCCTCAGGACCAGATTTCTGGTGAGTCCGAAGCTCCCAGGAAATATTTGTCGTCGCCCTTGTGAGAGCTGCCGTGAGAAAACACTCTGCTTTGCCTCCTTCGCGGGCCTCGTACCTGAAGGCACTCTGCTCGAGGAGAACGTCAGCATCTCGCAATGCTGAGTCGCTAACGGGACAGCCAGATTGAGCACAGGCCTGGAGGGAAGGCCCTGACGTGAGGTGCAGAAGCGGAGCCGCGCAGCAGTTTCCATGAGGCCGTAGCCTCTGCTCTGCGTGTCTTTAACGGCAGTAGAGTTTCCTGGACACCTGGGAGGCTCGCGGGGGCACCCTGTTCCAGGCTGGAACACGGAGTACTCCCAGGCACCCCTGGGTCTGCTGAGCAACGTCCAGGCACGGAGCCCTTTGGAGCCGCTCTCTATACGCCGAGTGTAGGGAAACGCCCTGCACTCTCTCCTGGAGCAGATTCGATTCCCCACCAAACCCACACTTTCACGAACAGACTTCTGGCACGTCTCACATGCCTTTGAGGTCTTACGCCTTGCCCTAGCCTGAGCTGCCCTGAGAGACCCCTCGGCCTCGCATTCCATCTAGGACCTCCCGCCTGAAATCACCCTGCCTCCAAGCGAAAGTCGCCTTGCGTTCTTACTGCGATTTAAGCCCTGTGCTTCCTGTGGCCCTGCAGGCTTTGGAATAGCCACAGGCCCCAGAGGCGTAACTAGGCAGGGCATTCCTTGGTTGAGGCAGTTCACTTAACCCAGAACACCCTGCTTCGGGGAGTTGGTTCAGGGAAGCAAACGCAGGGTAACATGTGTCTCTTTGGACTGGTTAGAAACCACAGGGAGGTAAGCTGAGTGTGCGCGTGGAAACGGGAGCCTGCTGGAACTATCCTTGCTTTCCCACTTGGAAGGCTGCATTCATGCTGCCTTGAAGCTGCCTGACGTCCCCTGCTGTTGACAGGCCTGGAAACCCGGTCGAAATGCTTCTGGGAAGAAAATGAGTTTGCTCCGTCTCAACCCGGTGCTTCCATGGCCGCGGTGGTGGTTAGCCTGACAAGCTCCAGAGCGAAAGGGAAACTCAACGTGAGAATTTGCCTCCAGTTTAGGTCCTGCGTAGCCGGGTAGGAAGGGCGGCATGCAGCAGTTTCCATGAGTTCGTAGTCCCCGTTCGGGTTTATTTTAACGAAATTACCCATTTGAGGACTCCTAGGCCCCTCGGGCGTGCATCCATTTCCCTCCAAGGTCACTGAGGACCTCCAGACACCCCCCACGCCGTGGTCCCGCTGAGCAACATCGAGGCCCATTGCTCTGCCCCTCGGAGGCCCTGTGTGCGTGCCGAGTGATGGGCAACACTCTGCACGTTCCTTGAGGAGAGCTACATTTCCAGAGCCCTCAAACAGCCTCAGGACCAGATTTCTGGTGAGTCCGAAGCTCCCAGGAAATATTTGTCGTCGCCCTTGTGAGAGCTGCCGTGAGAAAACACTCTGCTTTGCCTCCTTCGCGGGCCTCGTACCTGAAGGCACTCTGCTCGAGGAGAACGTCAGCATCTCGCAATGCTGAGTCGCTAACGGGACAGCCAGATTGAGCACAGGCCTGGAGGGAAGGCCCTGACGTGAGGTGCAGAAGCGGAGCCGCGCAGCAGTTTCCATGAGGCCGTAGCCTCTGCTCTGCGTGTCTTTAACGGCAGTAGAGTTTCCTGGACACCTGGGAGGCTCGCGGGGGCACCCTGTTCCAGGCTGGAACACGGAGTACTCCCAGGCACCCCTGGGTCTGCTGAGCAACGTCCAGGCACGGAGCCCTTTGGAGCCGCTCTCTATACGCCGAGTGTAGGGAAACGCCCTGCACTCTCTCCTGGAGCAGATTCGATTCCCCACCAAACCCACACTTTCACGAACAGACTTCTGGCACGTCTCACATGCCTTTGAGGTCTTACGCCTTGCCCTAGCCTGAGCTGCCCTGAGAGACCCCTCGGCCTCGCATTCCATCTAGGACCTCCCGCCTGAAATCACCCTGCCTCCAAGCGAAAGTCGCCTTGCGTTCTTACTGCGATTTAAGCCCTGTGCTTCCTGTGGCCCTGCAGGCTTTGGAATAGCCACAGGCCCCAGAGGCGTAACTAGGCAGGGCATTCCTTGGTTGAGGCAGTTCACTTAACCCAGAACACCCTGCTTCGGGGAGTTGGTTCAGGGAAGCAAACGCAGGGTAACATGTGTCTCTTTGGACTGGTTAGAAACCACAGGGAGGTAAGCTGAGTGTGCGCGTGGAAACGGGAGCCTGCTGGAACTATCCTTGCTTTCCCACTTGGAAGGCTGCATTCATGCTGCCTTGAAGCTGCCTGACGTCCCCTGCTGTTGACAGGCCTGGAAACCCGGTCGAAATGCTTCTGGGAAGAAAATGAGTTTGCTCCGTCTCAACCCGGTGCTTCCATGGCCGCGGTGGTGGTTAGCCTGACAAGCTCCAGAGCGAAAGGGAAACTCAACGTGAGAATTTGCCTCCAGTTTAGGTCCTGCGTAGCCGGGTAGGAAGGGCGGCATGCAGCAGTTTCCATGAGTTCGTAGTCCCCGTTCGGGTTTATTTTAACGAAATTACCCATTTGAGGACTCCTAGGCCCCTCGGGCGTGCATCCATTTCCCTCCAAGGTCACTGAGGACCTCCAGACACCCCCCACGCCGTGGTCCCGCTGAGCAACATCGAGGCCCATTGCTCTGCCCCTCGGAGGCCCTGTGTGCGTGCCGAGTGATGGGCAACACTCTGCACGTTCCTTGAGGAGAGCTACATTTCCAGAGCCCTCAAACAGCCTCAGGACCAGATTTCTGGTGAGTCCGAAGCTCCCAGGAAATATTTGTCGTCGCCCTTGTGAGAGCTGCCGTGAGAAAACACTCTGCTTTGCCTCCTTCGCGGGCCTCGTACCTGAAGGCACTCTGCTCGAGGAGAACGTCAGCATCTCGCAATGCTGAGTCGCTAACGGGACAGCCAGATTGAGCACAGGCCTGGAGGGAAGGCCCTGACGTGAGGTGCAGAAGCGGAGCCGCGCAGCAGTTTCCATGAGGCCGTAGCCTCTGCTCTGCGTGTCTTTAACGGCAGTAGAGTTTCCTGGACACCTGGGAGGCTCGCGGGGGCACCCTCTTCCAGGCTGGAACACGGAGTACTCCCAGGCACCCCTGGGTCTGCTGAGCAACGTCCAGGCACGGAGCCCTTTGGAGCCGCTCTCTATACGCCGAGTGTAGGGAAACGCCCTGCACTCTCTCCTGGAGCAGATTCGATTCCCCACCAAACCCACACTTTCACGAACAGACTTCTGGCACGTCTCACATGCCTTTGAGGTCTTACGCCTCGCCCTAGCCTGAGCTGCCCTGAGAGACCCCTCGGCCTCGCATTCCATCTAGGACCTCCTGCCTGAAATCACCCTGCCTCCAAGCGAAAGTCGCCTTGCGTTCTTACTGCGATTTAAGCCCTGTGCTTCCTGTGGCCCTGCAGGCTTTGGAATAGCCACAGGCCCCAGAGGCGTAACTAGGCAGGGCATTCCTTGGTTGAGGCAGTTCACTTAACCCAGAACACCCTGCTTCGGGGAGTTGGTTCAGGGAAGCAAACGCAAGGTAACATGTGTCTCTTTGGACTGGTTAGAAACCACAGGGAGGTAAGCTGAGTGTGCGCGTGGAAACGGGAGCCTGCTGGAACTATCCTTGCTTTCCCACTTGGAAGGCTGCATTCATGCTGCCTTGAAGCTGCCTGACGTCCCCTGCTGTTGACAGGCCTGGAAACCCGGTCGAAATGCTTCTGGGAAGAAAATGAGTTTGCTCCGTCTCAACCCGGTGCTTCCATGGCCGCGGTGGTGGTTAGCCTGACAAGCTCCAGAGCGAAAGGGAAACTCAACGTGAGAATTTGCCTCCAGTTTAGGTCCTGCGTAGCCGGGTAGGAAGGGCGGCATGCAGCAGTTTCCATGAGTTCGTAGTCCCCGTTCGGGTTTATTTTAACGAAATTACCCATTTGAGGACTCCTAGGCCCCTCGGGCGTGCATCCATTTCCCTCCAAGGTCACTGAGGACCTCCAGACACCCCCCACGCCGTGGTCCCGCTGAGCAACATCGAGGCCCATTGCTCTGCCCCTCGGAGGCCCTGTGTGCGTGCCGAGTGATGGGCAACACTCTGCACGTTCCTTGAGGAGAGCTACATTTCCAGAGCCCTCAAACAGCCTCAGGACCAGATTTCTGGTGAGTCCGAAGCTCCCAGGAAATATTTGTCGTCGCCCTTGTGAGAGCTGCCGTGAGAAAACACTCTGCTTTGCCTCCTTCGCGGGCCTCGTACCTGAAGGCACTCTGCTCGAGGAGAACGTCAGCATCTCGCAATGCTGAGTCGCTAACGGGACAGCCAGATTGAGCACAGGCCTGGAGGGAAGGCCCTGACGTGAGGTGCAGAAGCGGAGCCGCGCAGCAGTTTCCATGAGGCCGTAGCCTCTGCTCTGCGTGTCTTTAACGGCAGTAGAGTTTCCTGGACACCTGGGAGGCTCGCGGGGGCACCCTCTTCCAGGCTGGAACACGGAGTACTCCCAGGCACCCCTGGGTCTGCTGAGCAACGTCCAGGCACGGAGCCCTTTGGAGCCGCTCTCTATACGCCGAGTGTAGGGAAACGCCCTGCACTCTCTCCTGGAGCAGATTCGATTCCCCACCAAACCCACACTTTCACGAACAGACTTCTGGCACGTCTCACATGCCTTTGAGGTCTTACGCCTCGCCCTAGCCTGAGCTGCCCTGAGAGACCCCTCGGCCTCGCATTGCATCTAGGACCTCCTGCCTGAAATCACCCTGCCTCCAAGCGAAAGTCGGCTTGCGTTCTTACTGCGATTTAAGCCCTGTGCTTCCTGTGGCCCTGCAGGCTTTGGAATAGCCACAGGCCCCAGAGGCGTAACTAGGCAGGGCATTCCTTGGTTGAGGCAGTTCACTTAACCCAGAACACCCTGCTTCGGGGAGTTGGTTCAGGGAAGCAAACTCAGGGTAACATGTGTCTCTTTGGACTGGTTAGAAACCACAGGGAGGTAAGCTGAGTGTGCGCGTGGAAACGGGAGCCTGCTGGAACTATCCTTGCTTTCCCACTTGGAAGGCTGCATTCATGCTGCCTTGAAGCTGCCTGACGTCCCCTGCTGTTGACAGGCCTGGAAACCCGGTCGAAATGCTTCTGGGAAGAAAATGAGTTTGCTCCGTCTCAACCCGGTGCTTCCATGGCCGCGGTGGTGGTTAGCCTGACAAGCTCCAGAGCGAAAGGGAAACTCAACGTGAGAATTTGCCTCCAGTTTAGGTCCTGCGTAGCCGGGTAGGAAGGGCGGCATGCAGCAGTTTCCATGAGTTCGTAGTCCCCGTTCGGGTTTATTTTAACGAAATTACCCATTTGAGGACTCCTAGGCCCCTCGGGCGTGCATCCATTTCCCTCCAAGGTCACTGAGGACCTCCAGACACCCCCCACACCGTGGTCCCGCTGAGCAACATCGAGGCCCATTGCTCTGCCCCTCGGAGGCCCTGTGTGCGTGCCGAGTGATGGGCAACACTCTGCACGTTCCTTGAGGAGAGCTACATTTCCAGAGCCCTCAAACAGCCTCAGGACCAGATTTCTGGTGAGTCCGAAGCTCCCAGGAAATATTTGTCGTCGCCCTTGTGAGAGCTGCCGTGAGAAAACACTCTGCTTTGCCTCCTTCGCGGGCCTCGTACCTGAAGGCACTCTGCTCGAGGAGAACGTCAGCATCTCGCAATGCTGAGTCGCTAACGGGACAGCCAGATTGAGCACAGGCCTGGAGGGAAGGCCCTGACGTGAGGTGCAGAAGCGGAGCCGCGCAGCAGTTTCCATGAGGCCGTAGCCTCTGCTCTGCGTGTCTTTAACGGCAGTAGAGTTTCCTGGACACCTGGGAGGCTCGCGGGGGCACCCTCTTCCAGGCTGGAACACGGAGTACTCCCAGGCACCCCTGGGTCTGCTGAGCAACGTCCAGGCACGGAGCCCTTTGGAGCCGCTCTCTATACGCCGAGTGTAGGGAAACGCCCTGCACTCTCTCCTGGAGCAGATTCGATTCCCCACCAAACCCACACTTTCACGAACAGACTTCTGGCACGTCTCACATGCCTTTGAGGTCTTACGCCCTGCCCTAGCCTGAGCTGCCCTGAGAGACCCCTCGGCCTCGCATTCCATCTAGAACCTCCTGCCTGAAATCACCCTGCCTCCAATCGAAAGTCGGCTTGCGTTCTTACTGCGATTTAAGCCCTGTGCTTCCTGTGGCCCTGCAGGCTTTGGAATAGCCACAGGCCCCAGAGGCGTAACTAGGCAGGGCATTCCTTGGTTGAGGCAGTTCACTTAACCCAGAACACCCTGCTTCGGGGAGTTGGTTCAGGGAAGCAAACGCAGGGTAACATGTGTCTCTTTGGACTGGTTAGAAACCACAGGGAGGTAAGCTGAGTGTGCGCGAGGAAACGGGAGCCTGCTGGAACTATCCTTGCTTTCCCACTTGGAAGGCTGCATTCATGCTGCCTTGAAGCTGCCTGACGTCCCCTGCTGTTGACAGGCCTGGAAACCCGGTCGAAATGCTTCTGGGAAGAAAATGAGTTTGCTCCGTCTCAACCCGGTGCTTCCATGGCCGCGGTGGTGGTTAGCCTGACAAGCTCCAGAGCGAAAGGGAAACTCAACGTGAGAATTTGCCTCCAGTTTAGGTCCTGCGTAGCCGGGCAGGAAGGGCGGCATGCAGCAGTTTCCATGAGTTCGTAGTCCCCGTTCGGGTTTATTTTAACGAAATTACCCATTTGAGGACTCCTAGGCCCCTCGGGCGTGCATCCATTTCCCTCCAAGGTCACTGAGGACCTCCAGACACCCCCCACGCCGTGGTCCCGCTGAGCAACATCGAGGCCCATTGCTCTGCCCCTCGGAGGCCCTGTGTGCGTGCCGAGTGATGGGCAACACTCTGCACGTTCCTTGAGGAGAGCTACATTTCCAGAGCCCTCAAACAGCCTCAGGACCAGATTTCTGGTGAGTCCGAAGCTCCCAGGAAATATTTGTCGTCGCCCTTGTGAGAGCTGCCGTGAGAAAACACTCTGCTTTGCCTCCTTCGCGGGCCTCGTACCTGAAGGCACTCTGCTCGAGGAGAACGTCAGCATCTCGCAATGCTGAGTCGCTAACGGGACAGCCAGATTGAGCACAGGCCTGGAGGGAAGGCCCTGACGTGAGGTGCAGAAGCGGAGCCGCGCAGCAGTTTCCATGAGGCCGTAGCCTCTGCTCTGCGTGTCTTTAACGGCAGTAGAGTTTCCTGGACACCTGGGAGGCTCGCGGGGGCACCCTCTTCCAGGCTGGAACACGGAGTACTCCCAGGCACCCCTGGGTCTGCTGAGCAACGTCCAGGCACGGAGCCCTTTGGAGCCGCTCTCTATACGCCGAGTGTAGGGAAACGCCCTGCACTCTCTCCTGGAGCAGATTCGATTCCCCACCAAACCCACACTTTCACGAACAGACTTCTGGCACGTCTCACATGCCTTTGAGGTCTTACGCCTTGCCCTAGCCTGAGCTGCCCTGAGAGACCCCTCGGCCTCGCATTCCATCTAGGACCTCCTGCCTGAAATCACCCTGCCTCCAAGCGAAAGTCGGCTTGCGTTCTTACTGCGATTTAAGCCCTGTGCTTCCTGTGGCCCTGCAGGCTTTGGAATAGCCACAGGCCCCAGAGGCGTAACTAGGCAGGGCATTCCTTGGTTGAGGCAGTTCACTTAACCCAGAACACCCTGCTTCGGGGAGTTGGTTCAGGGAAGCAAACGCAAGGTAACATGTGTCTCTTTGGACTGGTTAGAAACCACAGGGAGGTAAGCTGAGTGTGCGCGTGGAAACGGGAGCCTGCTGGAACTATCCTTGCTTTCCCACTTGGAAGGCTGCATTCATGCTGCCTTGAAGCTGCCTGACGTCCCCTGCTGTTGACAGGCCTGGAAACCCGGTCGAAATGCTTCTGGGAAGAAAATGAGTTTGCTCCGTCTCAACCCGGTGCTTCCATGGCCGCGGTGGTGGTTAGCCTGACAAGCTCCAGAGCGAAAGGGAAACTCAACGTGAGAATTTGCCTCCAGTTTAGGTCCTGCGTAGCCGGGTAGGAAGGGCGGCATGCAGCAGTTTCCATGAGTTCGTAGTCCCCGTTCGGGTTTATTTTAACGAAATTACCCATTTGAGGACTCCTAGGCCCCTCGGGCGTGCATCCATTTCCCTCCAAGGTCACTGAGGACCTCCAGACACCCCCCACGCCGTGGTCCCGCTGAGCAACATCGAGGCCCATTGCTCTGCCCCTCGGAGGCCCTGTGTGCGTGCCGAGTGATGGGCAACACTCTGCACGTTCCTTGAGGAGAGCTACATTTCCAGAGCCCTCAAACAGCCTCAGGACCAGATTTCTGGTGAGTCCGAAGCTCCCAGGAAATATTTGTCGTCGCCCTTGTGAGAGCTGCCGTGAGAAAACACTCTGCTTTGCCTCCTTCGCGGGCCTCGTACCTGAAGGCACTCTGCTCGAGGAGAACGTCAGCATCTCGCAATGCTGAGTCGCTAACGGGACAGCCAGATTGAGCACAGGCCTGGAGGGAAGGCCCTGACGTGAGGTGCAGAAGCGGAGCCGCGCAGCAGTTTCCATGAGGCCGTAGCCTCTGCTCTGCGTGTCTTTAACGGCAGTAGAGTTTCCTGGACACCTGGGAGGCTCGCGGGGGCACCCTCTTCCAGGCTGGAACACGGAGTACTCCCAGGCACCCCTGGGTCTGCTGAGCAACGTCCAGGCACGGAGCCCTTTGGAGCCGCTCTCTATACGCCGAGTGTAGGGAAACGCCCTGCACTCTCTCCTGGAGCAGATTCGATTCCCCACCAAACCCACACTTTCACGAACAGACTTCTGGCACGTCTCACATGCCTTTGAGGTCTTACGCCTTGCCCTAGCCTGAGCTGCCCTGAGAGACCCCTCGGCCTCGCATTCCATCTAGGACCTCCCGCCTGAAATCACCCTGCCTCCAAGCGAAAGTCGCCTTGCGTTCTTACTGCGATTTAAGCCCTGTGCTTCCTGTGGCCCTGCAGGCTTTGGAATAGCCACAGGCCCCAGAGGCGTAACTAGGCAGGGCATTCCTTGGTTGAGGCAGTTCACTTAACCCAGAACACCCTGCTTCGGGGAGTTGGTTCAGGGAAGCAAACGCAGGGTAACATGTGTCTCTTTGGACTGGTTAGAAACCACAGGGAGGTAAGCTGAGTGTGCGCGTGGAAACGGGAGCCTGCTGGAACTATCCTTGCTTTCCCACTTGGAAGGCTGCATTCATGCTGCCTTGAAGCTGCCTGACGTCCCCTGCTGTTGACAGGCCTGGAAACCCGGTCGAAATGCTTCTGGGAAGAAAATGAGTTTGCTCCGTCTCAACCCGGTGCTTCCATGGCCGCGGTGGTGGTTAGCCTGACAAGCTCCAGAGCGAAAGGGAAACTCAACGTGAGAATTTGCCTCCAGTTTAGGTCCTGCGTAGCCGGGTAGGAAGGGCGGCATGCAGCAGTTTCCATGAGTTCGTAGTCCCCGTTCGGGTTTATTTTAACGAAATTACCCATTTGAGGACTCCTAGGCCCCTCGGGCGTGCATCCATTTCCCTCCAAGGTCACTGAGGACCTCCAGACACCCCCCACGCCGTGGTCCCGCTGAGCAACATCGAGGCCCATTGCTCTGCCCCTCGGAGGCCCTGTGTGCGTGCCGAGTGATGGGCAACACTCTGCACGTTCCTTGAGGAGAGCTACATTTCCAGAGCCCTCAAACAGCCTCAGGACCAGATTTCTGGTGAGTCCGAAGCTCCCAGGAAATATTTGTCGTCGCCCTTGTGAGAGCTGCCGTGAGAAAACACTCTGCTTTGCCTCCTTCGCGGGCCTCGTACCTGAAGGCACTCTGCTCGAGGAGAACGTCAGCATCTCGCAATGCTGAGTCGCTAACGGGACAGCCAGATTGAGCACAGGCCTGGAGGGAAGGCCCTGACGTGAGGTGCAGAAGCGGAGCCGCGCAGCAGTTTCCATGAGGCCGTAGCCTCTGCTCTGCGTGTCTTTAACGGCAGTAGAGTTTCCTGGACACCTGGGAGGCTCGCGGGGGCACCCTGTTCCAGGCTGGAACACGGAGTACTCCCAGGCACCCCTGGGTCTGCTGAGCAACGTCCAGGCACGGAGCCCTTTGGAGCCGCTCTCTATACGCCGAGTGTAGGGAAACGCCCTGCACTCTCTCCTGGAGCAGATTCGATTCCCCACCAAACCCACACTTTCACGAACAGACTTCTGGCACGTCTCACATGCCTTTGAGGTCTTACGCCTTGCCCTAGCCTGAGCTGCCCTGAGAGACCCCTCGGCCTCGCATTCCATCTAGGACCTCCCGCCTGAAATCACCCTGCCTCCAAGCGAAAGTCGGCTTGCGTTCTTACTGCGATTTAAGCCCTGTGCTTCCTGTGGCCCTGCAGGCTTTGGAATAGCCACAGGCCCCAGAGGCGTAACTAGGCAGGGCATTCCTTGGTTGAGGCAGTTCACTTAACCCAGAACACCCTGCTTCGGGGAGTTGGTTCAGGGAAGCAAACTCAGGGTAACATGTGTCTCTTTGGACTGGTTAGAAACCACAGGGAGGTAAGCTGAGTGTGCGCGTGGAAACGGGAGCCTGCTGGAACTATCCTTGCTTTCCCACTTGGAAGGCTGCATTCATGCTGCCTTGAAGCTGCCTGACGTCCCCTGCTGTTGACAGGCCTGGAAACCCGGTAGAAATGCTTCTGGGAAGAAAATGAGTTTGCTCCGTCTCAACCCGGTGCTTCCATGGCCGCGGTGGTGGTTAGCCTGACAAGCTCCAGAGCGAAAGGGAAACTCAACGTGAGAATTTGCCTCCAGTTTAGGTCCTGCGTAGCCGGGTAGGAAGGGCGGCATGCAGCAGTTTCCATGAGTTCGTAGTCCCCGTTCGGGTTTATTTTAACGAAATTACCCATTTGAGGACTCCTAGGCCCCTCGGGCGTGCATCCATTTCCCTCCAAGGTCACTGAGGACCTCCAGACACCCCCCACGCCGTGGTCCCGCTGAGCAACATCGAGGCCCATTGCTCTGCCCCTCGGAGGCCCTGTGTGCGTGCCGAGTGATGGGCAACACTCTGCACGTTCCTTGAGGAGAGCTACATTTCCAGAGCCCTCAAACAGCCTCAGGACCAGATTTCTGGTGAGTCCGAAGCTCCCAGGAAATATTTGTCGTCGCCCTTGTGAGAGCTGCCGTGAGAAAACACTCTGCTTTGCCTCCTTCGCGGGCCTCGTACCTGAAGGCACTCTGCTCGAGGAGAACGTCAGCATCTCGCAATGCTGAGTCGCTAACGGGACAGCCAGATTGAGCACAGGCCTGGAGGGAAGGCCCTGACGTGAGGTGCAGAAGCGGAGCCGCGCAGCAGTTTCCATGAGGCCGTAGCCTCTGCTCTGCGTGTCTTTAACGGCAGTAGAGTTTCCTGGACACCTGGGAGGCTCGCGGGGGCACCCTCTTCCAGGCTGGAACACGGAGTACTCCCAGGCACCCCTGGGTCTGCTGAGCAACGTCCAGGCACGGAGCCCTTTGGAGCCGCTCTCTATACGCCGAGTGTAGGGAAACGCCCTGCACTCTCTCCTGGAGCAGATTCGATTCCCCACCAAACCCACACTTTCACGAACAGACTTCTGGCACGTCTCACATGCCTTTGAGGTCTTACGCCTTGCCCTAGCCTGAGCTGCCCTGAGAGACCCCTCGGCCTCGCATTCCATCTAGGACCTCCCGCCTGAAATCACCCTGCCTCCAAGCGAAAGTCGCCTTGCGTTCTTACTGCGATTTAAGCCCTGTGCTTCCTGTGGCCCTGCAGGCTTTGGAATAGCCACAGGCCCCAGAGGCGTAACTAGGCAGGGCATTCCTTGGTTGAGGCAGTTCACTTAACCCAGAACACCCTGCTTCGGGGAGTTGGTTCAGGGAAGCAAACGCAGGGTAACATGTGTCTCTTTGGACTGGTTAGAAACCACAGGGAGGTAAGCTGAGTGTGCGCGTGGAAACGGGAGCCTGCTGGAACTATCCTTGCTTTCCCACTTGGAAGGCTGCATTCATGCTGCCTTGAAGCTGCCTGACGTCCCCTGCTGTTGACAGGCCTGGAAACCCGGTCGAAATGCTTCTGGGAAGAAAATGAGTTTGCTCCGTCTCAACCCGGTGCTTCCATGGCCGCGGTGGTGGTTAGCCTGACAAGCTCCAGAGCGAAAGGGAAACTCAACGTGAGAATTTGCCTCCAGTTTAGGTCCTGCGTAGCCGGGTAGGAAGGGCGGCATGCAGCAGTTTCCATGAGTTCGTAGTCCCCGTTCGGGTTTATTTTAACGAAATTACCCATTTGAGGACTCCTAGGCCCCTCGGGCGTGCATCCATTTCCCTCCAAGGTCACTGAGGACCTCCAGACACCCCCCACGCCGTGGTCCCGCTGAGCAACATCGAGGCCCATTGCTCTGCCCCTCGGAGGCCCTGTGTGCGTGCCGAGTGATGGGCAACACTCTGCACGTTCCTTGAGGAGAGCTACATTTCCAGAGCCCTCAAACAGCCTCAGGACCAGATTTCTGGTGAGTCCGAAGCTCCCAGGAAATATTTGTCGTCGCCCTTGTGAGAGCTGCCGTGAGAAAACACTCTGCTTTGCCTCCTTCGCGGGCCTCGTACCTGAAGGCACTCTGCTCGAGGAGAACGTCAGCATCTCGCAATGCTGAGTCGCTAACGGGACAGCCAGATTGAGCACAGGCCTGGAGGGAAGGCCCTGACGTGAGGTGCAGAAGCGGAGCCGCGCAGCAGTTTCCATGAGGCCGTAGCCTCTGCTCTGCGTGTCTTTAACGGCAGTAGAGTTTCCTGGACACCTGGGAGGCTCGCGGGGGCACCCTGTTCCAGGCTGGAACACGGAGTACTCCCAGGCACCCCTGGGTCTGCTGAGCAACGTCCAGGCACGGAGCCCTTTGGAGCCGCTCTCTATACGCCGAGTGTAGGGAAACGCCCTGCACTCTCTCCTGGAGCAGATTCGATTCCCCACCAAACCCACACTTTCACGAACAGACTTCTGGCACGTCTCACATGCCTTTGAGGTCTTACGCCTTGCCCTAGCCTGAGCTGCCCTGAGAGACCCCTCGGCCTCGCATTCCATCTAGGACCTCCCGCCTGAAATCACCCTGCCTCCAAGCGAAAGTCGGCTTGCGTTCTTACTGCGATTTAAGCCCTGTGCTTCCTGTGGCCCTGCAGGCTTTGGAATAGCCACAGGCCCCAGAGGCGTAACTAGGCAGGGCATTCCTTGGTTGAGGCAGTTCACTTAACCCAGAACACCCTGCTTCGGGGAGTTGGTTCAGGGAAGCAAACTCAGGGTAACATGTGTCTCTTTGGACTGGTTAGAAACCACAGGGAGGTAAGCTGAGTGTGCGCGTGGAAACGGGAGCCTGCTGGAACTATCCTTGCTTTCCCACTTGGAAGGCTGCATTCATGCTGCCTTGAAGCTGCCTGACGTCCCCTGCTGTTGACAGGCCTGGAAACCCGGTCGAAATGCTTCTGGGAAGAAAATGAGTTTGCTCCGTCTCAACCCGGTGCTTCCATGGCCGCGGTGGTGGTTAGCCTGACAAGCTCCAGAGCGAAAGGGAAACTCAACGTGAGAATTTGCCTCCAGTTTAGGTCCTGCGTAGCCGGGTAGGAAGGGCGGCATGCAGCAGTTTCCATGAGTTCGTAGTCCCCGTTCGGGTTTATTTTAACGAAATTACCCATTTGAGGACTCCTAGGCCCCTCGGGCGTGCATCCATTTCCCTCCAAGGTCACTGAGGACCTCCAGACACCCCCCACGCCGTGGTCCCGCTGAGCAACATCGAGGCCCATTGCTCTGCCCCTCGGAGGCCCTGTGTGCGTGCCGAGTGATGGGCAACACTCTGCACGTTCCTTGAGGAGAGCTACATTTCCAGAGCCCTCAAACAGCCTCAGGACCAGATTTCTGGTGAGTCCGAAGCTCCCAGGAAATATTTGTCGTCGCCCTTGTGAGAGCTGCCGTGAGAAAACACTCTGCTTTGCCTCCTTCGCGGGCCTCGTACCTGAAGGCACTCTGCTCGAGGAGAACGTCAGCATCTCGCAATGCTGAGTCGCTAACGGGACAGCCAGATTGAGCACAGGCCTGGAGGGAAGGCCCTGACGTGAGGTGCAGAAGCGGAGCCGCGCAGCAGTTTCCATGAGGCCGTAGCCTCTGCTCTGCGTGTCTTTAACGGCAGTAGAGTTTCCTGGACACCTGGGAGGCTCGCGGGGGCACCCTCTTCCAGGCTGGAACACGGAGTACTCCCAGGCACCCCTGGGTCTGCTGAGCAACGTCCAGGCACGGAGCCCTTTGGAGCCGCTCTCTATACGCCGAGTGTAGGGAAACGCCCTGCACTCTCTCCTGGAGCAGATTCGATTCCCCACCAAACCCACACTTTCACGAACAGACTTCTGGCACGTCTCACATGCCTTTGAGGTCTTACGCCTTGCCCTAGCCTGAGCTGCCCTGAGAGACCCCTCGGCCTCGCATTCCATCTAGGACCTCCCGCCTGAAATCACCCTGCCTCCAAGCGAAAGTCGCCTTGCGTTCTTACTGCGATTTAAGCCCTGTGCTTCCTGTGGCCCTGCAGGCTTTGGAATAGCCACAGGCCCCAGAGGCGTAACTAGGCAGGGCATTCCTTGGTTGAGGCAGTTCACTTAACCCAGAACACCCTGCTTCGGGGAGTTGGTTCAGGGAAGCAAACTCAGGGTAACATGTGTCTCTTTGGACTGGTTAGAAACCACAGGGAGGTAAGCTGAGTGTGCGCGTGGAAACGGGAGCCTGCTGGAACTATCCTTGCTTTCCCACTTGGAAGGCTGCATTCATGCTGCCTTGAAGCTGCCTGACGTCCCCTGCTGTTGACAGGCCTGGAAACCCGGTCGAAATGCTTCTGGGAAGAAAATGAGTTTGCTCCGTCTCAACCCGGTGCTTCCATGGCCGCGGTGGTGGTTAGCCTGACAAGCTCCAGAGCGAAAGGGAAACTCAACGTGAGAATTTGCCTCCAGTTTAGGTCCTGCGTAGCCGGGTAGGAAGGGCGGCATGCAGCAGTTTCCATGAGTTCGTAGTCCCCGTTCGGGTTTATTTTAACGAAATTACCCATTTGAGGACTCCTAGGCCCCTCGGGCGTGCATCCATTTCCCTCCAAGGTCACTGAGGACCTCCAGACACCCCCCACGCCGTGGTCCCGCTGAGCAACATCGAGGCCCATTGCTCTGCCCCTCGGAGGCCCTGTGTGCGTGCCGAGTGATGGGCAACACTCTGCACGTTCCTTGAGGAGAGCTACATTTCCAGAGCCCTCAAACAGCCTCAGGACCAGATTTCTGGTGAGTCCGAAGCTCCCAGGAAATATTTGTCGTCGCCCTTGTGAGAGCTGCCGTGAGAAAACACTCTGCTTTGCCTCCTTCGCGGGCCTCGTACCTGAAGGCACTCTGCTCGAGGAGAACGTCAGCATCTCGCAATGCTGAGTCGCTAACGGGACAGCCAGATTGAGCACAGGCCTGGAGGGAAGGCCCTGACGTGAGGTGCAGAAGCGGAGCCGCGCAGCAGTTTCCATGAGGCCGTAGCCTCTGCTCTGCGTGTCTTTAACGGCAGTAGAGTTTCCTGGACACCTGGGAGGCTCGCGGGGGCACCCTCTTCCAGGCTGGAACACGGAGTACTCCCAGGCACCCCTGGGTCTGCTGAGCAACGTCCAGGCACGGAGCCCTTTGGAGCCGCTCTCTATACGCCGAGTGTAGGGAAACGCCCTGCACTCTCTCCTGGAGCAGATTCGATTCCCCACCAAACCCACACTTTCACGAACAGACTTCTGGCACGTCTCACATGCCTTTGAGGTCTTACGCCTTGCCCTAGCCTGAGCTGCCCTGAGAGACCCCTCGGCCTCGCATTCCATCTAGGACCTCCCGCCTGAAATCACCCTGCCTCCAAGCGAAAGTCGCCTTGCGTTCTTACTGCGATTTAAGCCCTGTGCTTCCTGTGGCCCTGCAGGCTTTGGAATAGCCACAGGCCCCAGAGGCGTAACTAGGCAGGGCATTCCTTGGTTGAGGCAGTTCACTTAACCCAGAACACCCTGCTTCGGGGAGTTGGTTCAGGGAAGCAAACTCAGGGTAACATGTGTCTCTTTGGACTGGTTAGAAACCACAGGGAGGTAAGCTGAGTGTGCGCGTGGAAACGGGAGCCTGCTGGAACTATCCTTGCTTTCCCACTTGGAAGGCTGCATTCATGCTGCCTTGAAGCTGCCTGACGTCCCCTGCTGTTGACAGGCCTGGAAACCCGGTCGAAATGCTTCTGGGAAGAAAATGAGTTTGCTCCGTCTCAACCCGGTGCTTCCATGGCCGCGGTGGTGGTTAGCCTGACAAGCTCCAGAGCGAAAGGGAAACTCAACGTGAGAATTTGCCTCCAGTTTAGGTCCTGCGTAGCCGGGTAGGAAGGGCGGCATGCAGCAGTTTCCATGAGTTCGTAGTCCCCGTTCGGGTTTATTTTAACGAAATTACCCATTTGAGGACTCCTAGGCCCCTCGGGCGTGCATCCATTTCCCTCCAAGGTCACTGAGGACCTCCAGACACCCCCCACGCCGTGGTCCCGCTGAGCAACATCGAGGCCCATTGCTCTGACCCTCGGAGGCCCTGTGTGCGTGCCGAGTGATGGGCAACACTCTGCACGTTCCTTGAGGAGAGCTACATTTCCAGAGCCCTCAAACAGCCTCAGGACCAGATTTCTGGTGAGTCCGAAGCTCCCAGGAAATATTTGTCGTCGCCCTTGTGAGAGCTGCCGTGAGAAAACACTCTGCTTTGCCTCCTTCGCGGGCCTCGTACCTGAAGGCACTCTGCTCGAGGAGAACGTCAGCATCTCGCAATGCTGAGTCGCTAACGGGACAGCCAGATTGAGCACAGGCCTGGAGGGAAGGCCCTGACGTGAGGTGCAGAAGCGGAGCCGCGCAGCAGTTTCCATGAGGCCGTAGCCTCTGCTCTGCGTGTCTTTAACGGCAGTAGAGTTTCCTGGACACCTGGGAGGCTCGCGGGGGCACCCTCTTCCAGGCTGGAACACGGAGTACTCCCAGGCACCCCTGGGTCTGCTGAGCAACGTCCAGGCACGGAGCCCTTTGGAGCCGCTCTCTATACGCCGAGTGTAGGGAAACGCCCTGCACTCTCTCCTGGAGCAGATTCGATTCCCCACCAAACCCACACTTTCACGAACAGACTTCTGGCACGTCTCACATGCCTTTGAGGTCTTACGCCTTGCCCTAGCCTGAGCTGCCCTGAGAGACCCCTCGGCCTCGCATTCCATCTAGGACCTACCGCCTGAAATCACCCTGCCTCCAAGCGAAAGTCGCCTTGCGTTCTTACTGCGATTTAAGCCCTGTGCTTCCTGTGGCCCTGCAGGCTTTGGAATAGCCACAGGCCCCAGAGGCGTAACTAGGCAGGGCATTCCTTGGTTGAGGCAGTTCACTTAACCCAGAACACCCTGCTTCGGGGAGTTGGTTCAGGGAAGCAAACGCAGGGTAACATGTGTCTCTTTGGACTGGTTAGAAACCACAGGGAGGTAAGCTGAGTGTGCGCGTGGAAACGGGAGCCTGCTGGAACTATCCTTGCTTTCCCACTTGGAAGGCTGCATTCATGCTGCCTTGAAGCTGCCTGACGTCCCCTGCTGTTGACAGGCCTGGAAACCCGGTCGAAATGCTTCTGGGAAGAAAATGAGTTTGCTCCGTCTCAACCCGGTGCTTCCATGGCCGCGGTGGTGGTTAGCCTGACAAGCTCCAGAGCGAAAGGGAAACTCAACGTGAGAATTTGCCTCCAGTTTAGGTCCTGCGTAGCCGGGTAGGAAGGGCGGCATGCAGCAGTTTCCATGAGTTCGTAGTCCCCGTTCGGGTTTATTTTAACGAAATTACCCATTTGAGGACTCCTAGGCCCCTCGGGCGTGCATCCATTTCCCTCCAAGGTCACTGAGGACCTCCAGACACCCCCCACGCCGTGGTCCCGCTGAGCAACATCGAGGCCCATTGCTCTGCCCCTCGGAGGCCCTGTGTGCGTGCCGAGTGATGGGCAACACTCTGCACGTTCCTTGAGGAGAGCTACATTTCCAGAGCCCTCAAACAGCCTCAGGACCAGATTTCTGGTGAGTCCGAAGCTCCCAGGAAATATTTGTCGTCGCCCTTGTGAGAGCTGCCGTGAGAAAACACTCTGCTTTGCCTCCTTCGCGGGCCTCGTACCTGAAGGCACTCTGCTCGAGGAGAACGTCAGCATCTCGCAATGCTGAGTCGCTAACGGGACAGCCAGATTGAGCACAGGCCTGGAGGGAAGGCCCTGACGTGAGGTGCAGAAGCGGAGCCGCGCAGCAGTTTCCATGAGGCCGTAGCCTCTGCTCTGCGTGTCTTTAACGGCAGTAGAGTTTCCTGGACACCTGGGAGGCTCGCGGGGGCACCCTGTTCCAGGCTGGAACACGGAGTACTCCCAGGCACCCCTGGGTCTGCTGAGCAACGTCCAGGCACGGAGCCCTTTGGAGCCGCTCTCTATACGCCGAGTGTAGGGAAACGCCCTGCACTCTCTCCTGGAGCAGATTCGATTCCCCACCAAACCCACACTTTCACGAACAGACTTCTGGCACGTCTCACATGCCTTTGAGGTCTTACGCCTTGCCCTAGCCTGAGCTGCCCTGAGAGACCCCTCGGCCTCGCATTCCATCTAGGACCTCCCGCCTGAAATCACCCTGCCTCCAAGCGAAAGTCGCCTTGCGTTCTTACTGCGATTTAAGCCCTGTGCTTCCTGTGGCCCTGCAGGCTTTGGAATAGCCACAGGCCCCAGAGGCGTAACTAGGCAGGGCATTCCTTGGTTGAGGCAGTTCACTTAACCCAGAACACCCTGCTTCGGGGAGTTGGTTCAGGGAAGCAAACTCAGGGTAACATGTGTCTCTTTGGACTGGTTAGAAACCACAGGGAGGTAAGCTGAGTGTGCGCGTGGAAACGGGAGCCTGCTGGAACTATCCTTGCTTTCCCACTTGGAAGGCTGCATTCATGCTGCCTTGAAGCTGCCTGACGTCCCCTGCTGTTGACAGGCCTGGAAACCCGGTCGAAATGCTTCTGGGAAGAAAATGAGTTTGCTCCGTCTCAACCCGGTGCTTCCATGGCCGCGGTGGTGGTTAGCCTGACAAGCTCCAGAGCGAAAGGGAAACTCAACGTGAGAATTTGCCTCCAGTTTAGGTCCTGCGTAGCCGGGTAGGAAGGGCGGCATGCAGCAGTTTCCATGAGTTCGTAGTCCCCGTTCGGGTTTATTTTAACGAAATTACCCATTTGAGGACTCCTAGGCCCCTCGGGCGTGCATCCATTTCCCTCCAAGGTCACTGAGGACCTCCAGACACCCCCCACGCCGTGGTCCCGCTGAGCAACATCGAGGCCCATTGCTCTGCCCCTCGGAGGCCCTGTGTGCGTGCCGAGTGATGGGCAACACTCTGCACGTTCCTTGAGGAGAGCTACATTTCCAGAGCCCTCAAACAGCCTCAGGACCAGATTTCTGGTGAGTCCGAAGCTCCCAGGAAATATTTGTCGTCGCCCTTGTGAGAGCTGCCGTGAGAAAACACTCTGCTTTGCCTCCTTCGCGGGCCTCGTACCTGAAGGCACTCTGCTCGAGGAGAACGTCAGCATCTCGCAATGCTGAGTCGCTAACGGGACAGCCAGATTGAGCACAGGCCTGGAGGGAAGGCCCTGACGTGAGGTGCAGAAGCGGAGCCGCGCAGCAGTTTCCATGAGGCCGTAGCCTCTGCTCTGCGTGTCTTTAACGGCAGTAGAGTTTCCTGGACACCTGGGAGGCTCGCGGGGGCACCCTCTTCCAGGCTGGAACACGGAGTACTCCCAGGCACCCCTGGGTCTGCTGAGCAACGTCCAGGCACGGAGCCCTTTGGAGCCGCTCTCTATACGCCGAGTGTAGGGAAACGCCCTGCACTCTCTCCTGGAGCAGATTCGATTCCCCACCAAACCCACACTTTCACGAACAGACTTCTGGCACGTCTCACATGCCTTTGAGGTCTTACGCCTTGCCCTAGCCTGAGCTGCCCTGAGAGACCCCTCGGCCTCGCATTCCATCTAGGACCTACCGCCTGAAATCACCCTGCCTCCAAGCGAAAGTCGCCTTGCGTTCTTACTGCGATTTAAGCCCTGTGCTTCCTGTGGCCCTGCAGGCTTTGGAATAGCCACAGGCCCCAGAGGCGTAACTAGGCAGGGCATTCCTTGGTTGAGGCAGTTCACTTAACCCAGAACACCCTGCTTCGGGGAGTTGGTTCAGGGAAGCAAACGCAGGGTAACATGTGTCTCTTTGGACTGGTTAGAAACCACAGGGAGGTAAGCTGAGTGTGCGCGTGGAAACGGGAGCCTGCTGGAACTATCCTTGCTTTCCCACTTGGAAGGCTGCATTCATGCTGCCTTGAAGCTGCCTGACGTCCCCTGCTGTTGACAGGCCTGGAAACCCGGTCGAAATGCTTCTGGGAAGAAAATGAGTTTGCTCCGTCTCAACCCGGTGCTTCCATGGCCGCGGTGGTGGTTAGCCTGACAAGCTCCAGAGCGAAAGGGAAACTCAACGTGAGAATTTGCCTCCAGTTTAGGTCCTGCGTAGCCGGGTAGGAAGGGCGGCATGCAGCAGTTTCCATGAGTTCGTAGTCCCCGTTCGGGTTTATTTTAACGAAATTACCCATTTGAGGACTCCTAGGCCCCTCGGGCGTGCATCCATTTCCCTCCAAGGTCACTGAGGACCTCCAGACACCCCCCACGCCGTGGTCCCGCTGAGCAACATCGAGGCCCATTGCTCTGCCCCTCGGAGGCCCTGTGTGCGTGCCGAGTGATGGGCAACACTCTGCACGTTCCTTGAGGAGAGCTACATTTCCAGAGCCCTCAAACAGCCTCAGGACCAGATTTCTGGTGAGTCCGAAGCTCCCAGGAAATATTTGTCGTCGCCCTTGTGAGAGCTGCCGTGAGAAAACACTCTGCTTTGCCTCCTTCGCGGGCCTCGTACCTGAAGGCACTCTGCTCGAGGAGAACGTCAGCATCTCGCAATGCTGAGTCGCTAACGGGACAGCCAGATTGAGCACAGGCCTGGAGGGAAGGCCCTGACGTGAGGTGCAGAAGCGGAGCCGCGCAGCAGTTTCCATGAGGCCGTAGCCTCTGCTCTGCGTGTCTTTAACGGCAGTAGAGTTTCCTGGACACCTGGGAGGCTCGCGGGGGCACCCTGTTCCAGGCTGGAACACGGAGTACTCCCAGGCACCCCTGGGTCTGCTGAGCAACGTCCAGGCACGGAGCCCTTTGGAGCCGCTCTCTATACGCCGAGTGTAGGGAAACGCCCTGCACTCTCTCCTGGAGCAGATTCGATTCCCCACCAAACCCACACTTTCACGAACAGACTTCTGGCACGTCTCACATGCCTTTGAGGTCTTACGCCTTGCCCTAGCCTGAGCTGCCCTGAGAGACCCCTCGGCCTCGCATTCCATCTAGGACCTCCCGCCTGAAATCACCCTGCCTCCAAGCGAAAGTCGCCTTGCGTTCTTACTGCGATTTAAGCCCTGTGCTTCCTGTGGCCCTGCAGGCTTTGGAATAGCCACAGGCCCCAGAGGCGTAACTAGGCAGGGCATTCCTTGGTTGAGGCAGTTCACTTAACCCAGAACACCCTGCTTCGGGGAGTTGGTTCAGGGAAGCAAACTCAGGGTAACATGTGTCTCTTTGGACTGGTTAGAAACCACAGGGAGGTAAGCTGAGTGTGCGCGTGGAAACGGGAGCCTGCTGGAACTATCCTTGCTTTCCCACTTGGAAGGCTGCATTCATGCTGCCTTGAAGCTGCCTGACGTCCCCTGCTGTTGACAGGCCTGGAAACCCGGTCGAAATGCTTCTGGGAAGAAAATGAGTTTGCTCCGTCTCAACCCGGTGCTTCCATGGCCGCGGTGGTGGTTAGCCTGACAAGCTCCAGAGCGAAAGGGAAACTCAACGTGAGAATTTGCCTCCAGTTTAGGTCCTGCGTAGCCGGGTAGGAAGGGCGGCATGCAGCAGTTTCCATGAGTTCGTAGTCCCCGTTCGGGTTTATTTTAACGAAATTACCCATTTGAGGACCCCTAGGCCCCTCGGGCGTGCATCCATTTCCCTCCAAGGTCACTGAGGACCTCCAGACACCCCCCACGCCGTGGTCCCGCTGAGCAACATCGAGGCCCATTGCTCTGCCCCTCGGAGGCCCTGTGTGCGTGCCGAGTGATGGGCAACACTCTGCACGTTCCTTGAGGAGAGCTACATTTCCAGAGCCCTCAAACAGCCTCAGGACCAGATTTCTGGTGAGTCCGAAGCTCCCAGGAAATATTTGTCGTCGCCCTTGTGAGAGCTGCCGTGAGAAAACACTCTGCTTTGCCTCCTTCGCGGGCCTCGTACCTGAAGGCACTCTGCTCGAGGAGAACGTCAGCATCTCGCAATGCTGAGTCGCTAACGGGACAGCCAGATTGAGCACAGGCCTGGAGGGAAGGCCCTGACGTGAGGTGCAGAAGCGGAGCCGCGCAGCAGTTTCCATGAGGCCGTAGCCTCTGCTCTGCGTGTCTTTAACGGCAGTAGAGTTTCCTGGACACCTGGGAGGCTCGCGGGGGCACCCTCTTCCAGGCTGGAACACGGAGTACTCCCAGGCACCCCTGGGTCTGCTGAGCAACGTCCAGGCACGGAGCCCTTTGGAGCCGCTCTCTATACGCCGAGTGTAGGGAAACGCCCTGCACTCTCTCCTGGAGCAGATTCGATTCCCCACCAAACCCACACTTTCACGAACAGACTTCTGGCACGTCTCACATGCCTTTGAGGTCTTACGCCTTGCCCTAGCCTGAGCTGCCCTGAGAGACCCCTCGGCCTCGCATTCCATCTAGGACCTCCCGCCTGAAATCACCCTGCCTCCAAGCGAAAGTCGCCTTGCGTTCTTACTGCGATTTAAGCCCTGTGCTTCCTGTGGCCCTGCAGGCTTTGGAATAGCCACAGGCCCCAGAGGCGTAACTAGGCAGGGCATTCCTTGGTTGAGGCAGTTCACTTAACCCAGAACACCCTGCTTCGGGGAGTTGGTTCAGGGAAGCAAACGCAGGGTAACATGTGTCTCTTTGGACTGGTTAGAAACCACAGGGAGGTAAGCTGAGTGTGCGCGTGGAAACGGGAGCCTGCTGGAACTATCCTTGCTTTCCCACTTGGAAGGCTGCATTCATGCTGCCTTGAAGCTGCCTGACGTCCCCTGCTGTTGACAGGCCTGGAAACCCTGTCGAAATGCTTCTGGGAAGAAAATGAGTTTGCTCCGTCTCAACCCGGTGCTTCCATGGCCGCGGTGGTGGTTAGCCTGACAAGCTCCAGAGCGAAAGGGAAACTCAACGTGAGAATTTGCCTCCAGTTTAGGTCCTGCGTAGCCGGGTAGGAAGGGCGGTATGCAGCAGTTTCCATGAGTTCGTAGTCCCCGTTCGGGTTTATTTTAACGAAATTACCCATTTGAGGACTCCTAGGCCCCTCGGGCGTGCATCCATTTCCCTCCAAGGTCACTGAGGACCTCCAGACACCCCCCACGCCGTGGTCCCGCTGAGCAACATCGAGGCCCATTGCTCTGCCCCTCGGAGGCCCTGTGTGCGTGCCGAGTGATGGGCAACACTCTGCACGTTCCTTGAGGAGAGCTACATTTCCAGAGCCCTCAAACAGCCTCAGGACCAGATTTCTGGTGAGTCCGAAGCTCCCAGGAAATATTTGTCGTCGCCCTTGTGAGAGCTGCCGTGAGAAAACACTCTGCTTTGCCTCCTTCGCGGGCCTCGTACCTGAAGGCACTCTGCTCGAGGAGAACGTCAGCATCTCGCAATGCTGAGTCGCTAACGGGACAGCCAGATTGAGCACAGGCCTGGAGGGAAGGCCCTGACGTGAGGTGCAGAAGCGGAGCCGCGCAGCAGTTTCCATGAGGCCGTAGCCTCTGCTCTGCGTGTCTTTAACGGCAGTAGAGTTTCCTGGACACCTGGGAGGCTCGCGGGGGCACCCTCTTCCAGGCTGGAACACGGAGTACTCCCAGGCACCCCTGGGTCTGCTGAGCAACGTCCAGGCACGGAGCCCTTTGGAGCCGCTCTCTATACGCCGAGTGTAGGGAAACGCCCTGCACTCTCTCCTGGAGCAGATTCGATTCCCCACCAAACCCACACTTTCACGAACAGACTTCTGGCACGTCTCACATGCCTTTGAGGTCTTACGCCTTGCCCTAGCCTGAGCTGCCCTGAGAGACCCCTCGGCCTCGCATTCCATCTAGGACCTCCCGCCTGAAATCACCCTGCCTCCAAGCGAAAGTCGCCTTGCGTTCTTACTGCGATTTAAGCCCTGTGCTTCCTGTGGCCCTGCAGGCTTTGGAATAGCCACAGGCCCCAGAGGCGTAACTAGGCAGGGCATTCCTTGGTTGAGGCAGTTCACTTAACCCAGAACACCCTGCTTCGGGGAGTTGGTTCAGGGAAGCAAACGCAGGGTAACATGTGTCTCTTTGGACTGGTTAGAAACCACAGGGAGGTAAGCTGAGTGTGCGCGTGGAAACGGGAGCCTGCTGGAACTATCCTTGCTTTCCCACTTGGAAGGCTGCATTCATGCTGCCTTGAAGCTGCCTGACGTCCCCTGCTGTTGACAGGCCTGGAAACCCGGTAGAAATGCTTCTGGGAAGAAAATGAGTTTGCTCCGTCTCAACCCGGTGCTTCCATGGCCGCGGTGGTGGTTAGCCTGACAAGCTCCAGAGCGAAAGGGAAACTCAACGTGAGAATTTGCCTCCAGTTTAGGTCCTGCGTAGCCGGGTAGGAAGGGCGGCATGCAGCAGTTTCCATGAGTTCGTAGTCCCCGTTCGGGTTTATTTTAACGAAATTACCCATTTGAGGACTCCTAGGCCCCTCGGGCGTGCATCCATTTCCCTCCAAGGTCACTGAGGACCTCCAGACACCCCCCACGCCGTGGTCCCGCTGAGCAACATCGAGGCCCATTGCTCTGCCCCTCGGAGGCCCTGTGTGCGTGCCGAGTGATGGGCAACACTCTGCACGTTCCTTGAGGAGAGCTACATTTCCAGAGCCCTCAAACAGCCTCAGGACCAGATTTCTGGTGAGTCCGAAGCTCCCAGGAAATATTTGTCGTCGCCCTTGTGAGAGCTGCCGTGAGAAAACACTCTGCTTTGCCTCCTTCGCGGGCCTCGTACCTGAAGGCACTCTGCTCGAGGAGAACGTCAGCATCTCGCAATGCTGAGTCGCTAACGGGACAGCCAGATTGAGCACAGGCCTGGAGGGAAGGCCCTGACGTGAGGTGCAGAAGCGGAGCCGCGCAGCAGTTTCCATGAGGCCGTAGCCTCTGCTCTGCGTGTCTTTAACGGCAGTAGAGTTTCCTGGACACCTGGGAGGCTCGCGGGGGCACCCTCTTCCAGGCTGGAACACGGAGTACTCCCAGGCACCCCTGGGTCTGCTGAGCAACGTCCAGGCACGGAGCCCTTTGGAGCCGCTCTCTATACGCCGAGTGTAGGGAAACGCCCTGCACTCTCTCCTGGAGCAGATTCGATTCCCCACCAAACCCACACTTTCACGAACAGACTTCTGGCACGTCTCACATGCCTTTGAGGTCTTACGCCTCGCCCTAGCCTGAGCTGCCCTGAGAGACCCCTCGGCCTCGCATTCCATCTAGGACCTCCTGCCTGAAATCACCCTGCCTCCAAGCGAAAGTCGGCTTGAGTTCTTACTGCGATTTAAGCCCTGTGCTTCCTGTGGCCCTGCAGGCTTTGGAATAGCCACAGGCCCCAGAGGCGTAACTAGGCAGGGAATTCCTTGGTTGAGGCAGTTCACTTGACCCAGAACACCCTGCTTCGGGGAGTTGGTTCAGGGAAGCAAACGCAGGGTAACATGTGTCTCTTTGGACTGGTTAGAAACCACAGGGAGGTAAGCTGAGTGTGCGCGAGGAAACGGGAGCCTGCTGGAACTATCCTTGCTTTCCCACTTGGAAGGCTGCATTCATGCTGCCTTGAAGCTGCCTGACGTCCCCTGCTGTTGACAGGCCTGGAAACCCGGTAGAAATGCTTCTGGGAAGAAAATGAGTTTGCTCCGTCTCAACCCGGTGCTTCCATGGCCGCGGTGGTGGTTAGCCTGACAAGCTCCAGAGCGAAAGGGAAACTCAACGTGAGAATTTGCCTCCAGTTTAGGTCCTGCGTAGCCGGGTAGGAAGGGCGGCATGCAGCAGTTTCCATGAGTTCGTAGTCCCCGTTCGGGTTTATTTTAACGAAATTACCCATTTGAGGACTCCTAGGCCCCTCGGGCGTGCATCCATTTCCCTCCAAGGTCACTGAGGACCTCCAGACACCCCCCACGCCGTGGTCCCGCTGAGCAACATCGAGGCCCATTGCTCTGCCCCTCGGAGGCCCTGTGTGCGTGCCGAGTGATGGGCAACACTCTGCACGTTCCTTGAGGAGAGCTACATTTCCAGAGCCCTCAAACAGCCTCAGGACCAGATTTCTGGTGAGTCCGAAGCTCCCAGGAAATATTTGTCGTCGCCCTTGTGAGAGCTGCCGTGAGAAAACACTCTGCTTTGCCTCCTTCGCGGGCCTCGTACCTGAAGGCACTCTGCTCGAGGAGAACGTCAGCATCTCGCAATGCTGAGTCGCTAACGGGACAGCCAGATTGAGCACAGGCCTGGAGGGAAGGCCCTGACGTGAGGTGCAGAAGCGGAGCCGCGCAGCAGTTTCCATGAGGCCGTAGCCTCTGCTCTGCGTGTCTTTAACGGCAGTAGAGTTTCCTGGACACCTGGGAGGCTCGCGGGGGCACCCTCTTCCAGGCTGGAACACGGAGTACTCCCAGGCACCCCTGGGTCTGCTGAGCAACGTCCAGGCACGGAGCCCTTTGGAGCCGCTCTCTATACGCCGAGTGTAGGGAAACGCCCTGCACTCTCTCCTGGAGCAGATTCGATTCCCCACCAAACCCACACTTTCACGAACAGACTTCTGGCACGTCTCACATGCCTTTGAGGTCTTACGCCTTGCCCTAGCCTGAGCTGCCCTGAGAGACCCCTCGGCCTCGCATTCCATCTAGGACCTCCCGCCTGAAATCACCCTACCTCCAAGCGAAAGTCGCCTTGTGTTCTTACTGCGATTTAAGCCCTGTGCTTCCTGTGGCCCTGCAGGCTTTGGAATAGCCACAGGCCCCAGAGGCGTAACTAGGCAGGGCATTCCTTGGTTGAGGCAGTTCACTTGACCCAGAACACCCTGCTTCGGGGAGTTGGTTCAGGGAAGCAAACGCAGGGTAACATGTGTCTCTTTGGACTGGTTAGAAACCACAGGGAGGTAAGCTGAGTGTGCGCGTGGAAACGGGAGCCTGCTGGAACTATCCTTGCTTTCCCACTTGGAAGGCTGCATTCATGCTGCCTTGAAGCTGCCTGACGTCCCCTGCTGTTGACAGGCCTGGAAACCCGGTCGAAATGCTTCTGGGAAGAAAATGAGTTTGCTCCGTCTCAACCCGGTGCTTCCATGGCCGCGGTGGTGGTTAGCCTGACAAGCTCCAGAGCGAAAGGGAAACTCAACGTGAGAATTTGCCTCCAGTTTAGGTCCTGCGTAGCCGGGTAGGAAGGGCGGCATGCAGCAGTTTCCATGAGTTCGTAGTCCCCGTTCGGGTTTATTTTAACGAAATTACCCATTTGAGGACTCCTAGGCCCCTCGGGCGTGCATCCATTTCCCTCCAAGGTCACTGAGGACCTCCAGACACCCCCCACGCCGTGGTCCCGCTGAGCAACATCGAGGCCCATTGCTCTGCCCCTCGGAGGCCCTGTGTGCGTGCCGAGTGATGGGCAACACTCTGCACGTTCCTTGAGGAGAGCTACATTTCCAGAGCCCTCAAACAGCCTCAGGACCAGATTTCTGGTGAGTCCGAAGCTCCCAGGAAATATTTGTCGTCGCCCTTGTGAGAGCTGCCGTGAGAAAACACTCTGCTTTGCCTCCTTCGCGGGCCTCGTACCTGAAGGCACTCTGCTCGAGGAGAACGTCAGCATCTCGCAATGCTGAGTCGCTAACGGGACAGCCAGATTGAGCACAGGCCTGGAGGGAAGGCCCTGACGTGAGGTGCAGAAGCGGAGCCGCGCAGCAGTTTCCATGAGGCCGTAGCCTCTGCTCTGCGTGTCTTTAACGGCAGTAGAGTTTCCTGGACACCTGGGAGGCTCGCGGGGGCACCCTGTTCCAGGCTGGAACACGGAGTACTCCCAGGCACCCCTGGGTCTGCTGAGCAACGTCCAGGCACGGAGCCCTTTGGAGCCGCTCTCTATACGCCGAGTGTAGGGAAACGCCCTGCACTCTCTCCTGGAGCAGATTCGATTCCCCACCAAACCCACACTTTCACGAACAGACTTCTGGCACGTCTCACATGCCTTTGAGGTCTTACGCCTCGCCCTAGCCTGAGCTGCCCTGAGAGACCCCTCGGCCTCGCATTCCATCTAGGACCTCCTGCCTGAAATCACCCTGCCTCCAAGCGAAAGTCGCCTTGCGTTCTTACTGCGATTTAAGCCCTGTGCTTCCTGTGGCCCTGCAGGCTTTGGAATAGCCACAGGCCCCAGCGGCGTAACTAGGCAGGGCATTCCTTGGTTGAGGCAGTTCACTTAACCCAGAACACCCTGCTTCGGGGAGTTGGTTCAGGGAAGCAAACGCAGGGTAACATGTGTCTCTTTGGACTGGTTAGAAACCACAGGGAGGTAAGCTGAGTGTGCGCGAGGAAACGGGAGCCTGCTGGAACTATCCTTGCTTTCCCACTTGGAAGGCTGCATTCATGCTGCCTTGAAGCTGCCTGACGTCCCCTGCTGTTGACAGGCCTGGAAACCCGGTCAAAATGCTTCTGGGAAGAAAATGAGTTTGCTCCGTCTCAACCCGGTGCTTCCATGGCCGCGGTGGTGGTTAGCCTGACAAGCTCCAGAGCGAAAGGGAAACTCAACGTGAGAATTTGCCTCCAGTTTAGGTCCTGCGTAGCCGGGCAGGAAGGGCGGCATGCAGCAGTTTCCATGAGTTCGTAGTCCCCGTTCGGGTTTATTTTAACGAAATTACCCATTTGAGGACTCCTAGGCCCCTCGGCTGTGCATCCATTTCCCTCCAAGGTCACTGAGGACCTCCAGACACCCCCCACGCCGTGGTCCCGCTGAGCAACATCGAGGCCCATTGCTCTGCCCCTCGGAGGCCCTGTGTGCGTGCCGAGTGATGGGCAACACTCTGCACGTTCCTTGAGGAGAGCTACATTTCCAGAGCCCTCAAACAGCCTCAGGACCAGATTTCTGGTGAGTCCGAAGCTCCCAGGAAATATTTGTCGTCGCCCTTGTGAGAGCTGCCGTGAGAAAACACTCTGCTTTGCCTCCTTCGCGGGCCTCGTACCTGAAGGCACTCTGCTCGAGGAGAACGTCAGCATCTCGCAATGCTGAGTCGCTAACGGGACAGCCAGATTGAGCACAGGCCTGGAGGGAAGGCCCTGACGTGAGGTGCAGAAGCGGAGCCGCGCAGCAGTTTCCATGAGGCCGTAGCCTCGGCTCTGCGTGTCTTTAACGGCAGTAGAGTTTCCTGGACACCTGGGAGGCTCGCGGGGGCACCCTGTTCCAGGCTGGAACACGGAGTACTCCCAGGCACCCCTGGGTCTGCTGAGCAACGTCCAGGCACGGAGCCCTTTGGAGCCGCTCTCTATACGCCGAGTGTAGGGAAACGCCCTGCACTCTCTCCTGGAGCAGATTCGATTCCCCACCAAACCCACACTTTCACGAACAGACTTCTGGCACGTCTCACATGCCTTTGAGGTCTTACGCCTTGCCCTAGCCTGAGCTGCCCTGAGAGACCCCTCGGCCTCGCATTCCATCTAGGACCTCCTGCCTGAAATCACCCTGCCTCCAAGCGAAAGTCGCCTTGCGTTCTTACTGCGATTTAAGCCCTGTGCTTCCTGTGGCCCTGCAGGCTTTGGAATAGCCACAGGCCCCAGCGGCGTAACTAGGCAGGGCATTCCTTGGTTGAGGCAGTTCACTTAACCCAGAACACCCTGCTTCGGGGAGTTGGTTCAGGGAAGCAAACGCAGGGTAACATGTGTCTCTTTGGACTGGTTAGAAACCACAGGGAGGTAAGCTGAGTGTGCGCGAGGAAACGGGAGCCTGCTGGAACTATCCTTGCTTTCCCACTTGGAAGGCTGCATTCATGCTGCCTTGAAGCTGCCTGACGTCCCCTGCTGTTGACAGGCCTGGAAACCCGGTAGAAATGCTTCTGGGAAGAAAATGAGTTTGCTCCGTCTCAACCCGGTGCTTCCATGGCCGCGGTGGTGGTTAGCCTGACAAGCTCCAGAGCGAAAGGGAAACTCAACGTGAGAATTTGCCTCCAGTTTAGGTCCTGCGTAGCCGGGTAGGAAGGGCGGCATGCAGCAGTTTCCATGAGTTCGTAGTCCCCGTTCGGGTTTATTTTAACGAAATTACCCATTTGAGGACTCCTAGGCCCCTCGGGCGTGCATCCATTTCCCTCCAAGGTCACTGAGGACCTCCAGACACCCCCCACGCCGTGGTCCCGCTGAGCAACATCGAGGCCCATTGCTCTGCCCCTCGGAGGCCCTGTGTGCGTGCCGAGTGATGGGCAACACTCTGCACGTTCCTTGAGGAGAGCTACATTTCCAGAGCCCTCAAACAGCCTCAGGACCAGATTTCTGGTGAGTCCGAAGCTCCCAGGAAATATTTGTCGTCGCCCTTGTGAGAGCTGCCGTGAGAAAACACTCTGCTTTGCCTCCTTCGCGGGCCTCGTACCTGAAGGCACTCTGCTCGAGGAGAACGTCAGCATCTCGCAATGCTGAGTCGCTAACGGGACAGCCAGATTGAGCACAGGCCTGGAGGGAAGGCCCTGACGTGAGGTGCAGAAGCGGAGCCGCGCAGCAGTTTCCATGAGGCCGTAGCCTCTGCTCTGCGTGTCTTTAACGGCAGTAGAGTTTCCTGGACACCTGGGAGGCTCGCGGGGGCACCCTCTTCCAGGCTGGAACACGGAGTACTCCCAGGCACCCCTGGGTCTGCTGAGCAACGTCCAGGCACGGAGCCCTTTGGAGCCGCTCTCTATACGCCGAGTGTAGGGAAACGCCCTGCACTCTCTCCTGGAGCAGATTCGATTCCCCACCAAACCCACACTTTCACGAACAGACTTCTGGCACGTCTCACATGCCTTTGAGGTCTTACGCCCTGCCCTAGCCTGAGCTGCCCTGAGAGACCCCTCGGCCTCGCATTGCATCTAGGACCTCCTGCCTGAAATCACCCTGCCTCCAAGCGAAAGTCGCCTTGCGTTCTTACTGCGATTTAAGCCCTGTGCTTCCTGTGGCCCTGCAGGCTTTGGAATAGCCACAGGCCCCAGAGGCGTAACTAGGCAGGGCATTCCTTGGTTGAGGCAGTTCACTTAACCCAGAACACCCTGCTTCGGGGAGTTGGTTCAGGGAAGCAAACGCAGGGTAACATGTGTCTCTTTGGAGTGGTTAGAAACCACAGGGAGGTAAGCTGAGTGTGCGCATGGAAACGGGAGCCTGCTGGAACTATCCTTGCTTTCCCACTTGGAAGGCTGCATTCATGCTGCCTTGAAGCTGCCTGACGTCTCCTGCTGTTGACAGGCCTGGAAACCCGGTAGAAATGCTTCTGGGAAGAAAATGAGTTTGCTCCGTCTCAACCCGGTGCTTCCATGGCCGCGGTGGTGGTTAGCCTGACAAGCTCCAGAGCGAAAGGGAAACTCAACGTGAGAATTTGCCTCCAGTTTAGGTCCTGCGTAGCCGGGTAGGAAGGGCGGCATGCAGCAGTTTCCATGAGTTCGTAGTCCCCGTTCGGGTTTATTTTAACGAAATTACCCATTTGAGGACTCCTAGGCCCCTCGGGCGTGCATCCATTTCCCTCCAAGGTCACTGAGGACCTCCAGACACCCCCCACGCCGTGGTCCCGCTGAGCAACATCGAGGCCCATTGCTCTGCCCCTCGGAGGCCCTGTGTGCGTGCCGAGTGATGGGCAACACTCTGCACGTTCCTTGAGGAGAGCTACATTTCCAGAGCCCTCAAACAGCCTCAGGACCAGATTTCTGGTGAGTCCGAAGCTCCCAGGAAATATTTGTCGTCGCCCTTGTGAGAGCTGCCGTGAGAAAACACTCTGCTTTGCCTCCTTCGCGGGCCTCGTACCTGAAGGCACTCTGCTCGAGGAGAACGTCAGCATCTCGCAATGCTGAGTCGCTAACGGGACAGCCAGATTGAGCACAGGCCTGGAGGGAAGGCCCTGACGTGAGGTGCAGAAGCGGAGCCGCGCAGCAGTTTCCATGAGGCCGTAGCCTCTGCTCTGCGTGTCTTTAACGGCAGTAGAGTTTCCTGGACACCTGGGAGGCTCGCGGGGGCACCCTGTTCCAGGCTGGAACACGGAGTACTCCCAGGCACCCCTGGGTCTGCTGAGCAACGTCCAGGCACGGAGCCCTTTGGAGCCGCTCTCTATACGCCGAGTGTAGGGAAACGCCCTGCACTCTCTCCTGGAGCAGATTCGATTCCCCACCAAACCCACACTTTCACGAACAGACTTCTGGCACGTCTCACATGCCTTTGAGGTCTTACGCCTCGCCCTAGCCTGAGCTGCCCTGAGAGACCCCTCGGCCTCGCATTCCATCTAGGACCTCCTGCCTGAAATCACCCTGCCTCCAAGCGAAAGTCGCCTTGCGTTCTTACTGCGATTTAAGCCCTGTGCTTCCTGTGGCCCTGCAGGCTTTGGAATAGCCACAGGCCCCAGCGGCGTAACTAGGCAGGGCATTCCTTGGTTGAGGCAGTTCACTTAACCCAGAACACCCTGCTTCGGGGAGTTGGTTCAGGGAAGCAAACGCAGGGTAACATGTGTCTCTTTGGACTGGTTAGAAACCACAGGGAGGTAAGCTGAGTGTGCGCGAGGAAACGGGAGCCTGCTGGAACTATCCTTGCTTTCCCACTTGGAAGGCTGCATTCATGCTGCCTTGAAGCTGCCTGACGTCCCCTGCTGTTGACAGGCCTGGAAACCCGGTCGAAATGCTTCTGGGAAGAAAATGAGTTTGCTCCGTCTCAACCCGGTGCTTCCATGGCCGCGGTGGTGGTTAGCCTGACAAGCTCCAGAGCGAAAGGGAAACTCAACGTGAGAATTTGCCTCCAGTTTAGGTCCTGCGTAGCCGGGTAGGAAGGGCGGCATGCAGCAGTTTCCATGAGTTCGTAGTCCCCGTTCGGGTTTATTTTAACGAAATTACCCATTTGAGGACTCCTAGGCCCCTCGGGCGTGCATCCATTTCCCTCCAAGGTCACTGAGGACCTCCAGACACCCCCCACGCCGTGGTCCCGCTGAGCAACATCGAGGCCCATTGCTCTGCCCCTCGGAGGCCCTGTGTGCGTGCCGAGTGATGGGCAACACTCTGCACGTTCCTTGAGGAGAGCTACATTTCCAGAGCCCTCAAACAGCCTCAGGACCAGATTTCTGGTGAGTCCGAAGCTCCCAGGAAATATTTGTCGTCGCCCTTGTGAGAGCTGCCGTGAGAAAACACTCTGCTTTGCCTCCTTCGCGGGCCTCGTACCTGAAGGCACTCTGCTCGAGGAGAACGTCAGCATCTCGCAATGCTGAGTCGCTAACGGGACAGCCAGATTGAGCACAGGCCTGGAGGGAAGGCCCTGACGTGAGGTGCAGAAGCGGAGCCGCGCAGCAGTTTCCATGAGGCCGTAGCCTCTGCTCTGCGTGTCTTTAACGGCAGTAGAGTTTCCTGGACACCTGGGAGGCTCGCGGGGGCACCCTCTTCCAGGCTGGAACACGGAGTACTCCCAGGCACCCCTGGGTCTGCTGAGCAACGTCCAGGCACGGAGCCCTTTGGAGCCGCTCTCTATACGCCGAGTGTAGGGAAACGCCCTGCACTCTCTCCTGGAGCAGATTCGATTCCCCACCAAACCCACACTTTCACGAACAGACTTCTGGCACGTCTCACATGCCTTTGAGGTCTTACGCCCTGCCCTAGCCTGAGCTGCCCTGAGAGACCCCTCGGCCTCGCATTGCATCTAGGACCTCCTGCCTGAAATCACCCTGCCTCCAAGCGAAAGTCGCCTTGCGTTCTTACTGCGATTTAAGCCCTGTGCTTCCTGTGGCCCTGCAGGCTTTGGAATAGCCACAGGCCCCAGAGGCGTAACTAGGCAGGGCATTCCTTGGTTGAGGCAGTTCACTTAACCCAGAACACCCTGCTTCGGGGAGTTGGTTCAGGGAAGCAAACGCAGGGTAACATGTGTCTCTTTGGAGTGGTTAGAAACCACAGGGAGGTAAGCTGAGTGTGCGCATGGAAACGGGAGCCTGCTGGAACTATCCTTGCTTTCCCACTTGGAAGGCTGCATTCATGCTGCCTTGAAGCTGCCTGACGTCTCCTGCTGTTGACAGGCCTGGAAACCCGGTAGAAATGCTTCTGGGAAGAAAATGAGTTTGCTCCGTCTCAACCCGGTGCTTCCATGGCCGCGGTGGTGGTTAGCCTGACAAGCTCCAGAGCGAAAGGGAAACTCAACGTGAGAATTTGCCTCCAGTTTAGGTCCTGCGTAGCCGGGTAGGAAGGGCGGCATGCAGCAGTTTCCATGAGTTCGTAGTCCCCGTTCGGGTTTATTTTAACGAAATTACCCATTTGAGGACTCCTAGGCCCCTCGGGCGTGCATCCATTTCCCTCCAAGGTCACTGAGGACCTCCAGACACCCCCCACGCCGTGGTCCCGCTGAGCAACATCGAGGCCCATTGCTCTGCCCCTCGGAGGCCCTGTGTGCGTGCCGAGTGATGGGCAACACTCTGCACGTTCCTTGAGGAGAGCTACATTTCCAGAGCCCTCAAACAGCCTCAGGACCAGATTTCTGGTGAGTCCGAAGCTCCCAGGAAATATTTGTCGTCGCCCTTGTGAGAGCTGCCGTGAGAAAACACTCTGCTTTGCCTCCTTCGCGGGCCTCGTACCTGAAGGCACTCTGCTCGAGGAGAACGTCAGCATCTCGCAATGCTGAGTCGCTAACGGGACAGCCAGATTGAGCACAGGCCTGGAGGGAAGGCCCTGACGTGAGGTGCAGAAGCGGAGCCGCGCAGCAGTTTCCATGAGGCCGTAGCCTCTGCTCTGCGTGTCTTTAACGGCAGTAGAGTTTCCTGGACACCTGGGAGGCTCGCGGGGGCACCCTGTTCCAGGCTGGAACACGGAGTACTCCCAGGCACCCCTGGGTCTGCTGAGCAACGTCCAGGCACGGAGCCCTTTGGAGCCGCTCTCTATACGCCGAGTGTAGGGAAACGCCCTGCACTCTCTCCTGGAGCAGATTCGATTCCCCACCAAACCCACACTTTCACGAACAGACTTCTGGCACGTCTCACATGCCTTTGAGGTCTTACGCCTCGCCCTAGCCTGAGCTGCCCTGAGAGACCCCTCGGCCTCGCATTCCATCTAGGACCTCCTGCCTGAAATCACCCTGCCTCCAAGCGAAAGTCGCCTTGCGTT
This sequence comes from Orcinus orca, assembly GCF_937001465.1. Lineage (NCBI taxonomy): Eukaryota > Metazoa > Chordata > Mammalia > Artiodactyla > Delphinidae > Orcinus > Orcinus orca. Next base: position 154,955 of record NW_026044069.1, on the reverse strand, counting down.
CTTACTGCGATTTAAGCCCTGTGCTTCCTGTGGCCCTGCAGGCTTTGGAATAGCCACAGGCCCCAGCGGCGTAACTAGGCAGGGCATTCCTTGGTTGAGGCAGTTCACTTAACCCAGAACACCCTGCTTCGGGGAGTTGGTTCAGGGAAGCAAACGCAGGGTAACATGTGTCTCTTTGGACTGGTTAGAAACCACAGGGAGGTAAGCTGAGTGTGCGCGAGGAAACGGGAGCCTGCTGGAACTATCCTTGCTTTCCCACTTGGAAGGCTGCATTCATGCTGCCTTGAAGCTGCCTGACGTCCCCTGCTGTTGACAGGCCTGGAAACCCGGTCGAAATGCTTCTGGGAAGAAAATGAGTTTGCTCCGTCTCAACCCGGTGCTTCCATGGCCGCGGTGGTGGTTAGCCTGACAAGCTCCAGAGCGAAAGGGAAACTCAACGTGAGAATTTGCCTCCAGTTTAGGTCCTGCGTAGCCGGGTAGGAAGGGCGGCATGCAGCAGTTTCCATGAGTTCGTAGTCCCCGTTCGGGTTTATTTTAACGAAATTACCCATTTGAGGACTCCTAGGCCCCTCGGGCGTGCATCCATTTCCCTCCAAGGTCACTGAGGACCTCCAGACACCCCCCACGCCGTGGTCCCGCTGAGCAACATCGAGGCCCATTGCTCTGCCCCTCGGAGGCCCTGTGTGCGTGCCGAGTGATGGGCAACACTCTGCACGTTCCTTGAGGAGAGCTACATTTCCAGAGCCCTCAAACAGCCTCAGGACCAGATTTCTGGTGAGTCCGAAGCTCCCAGGAAATATTTGTCGTCGCCCTTGTGAGAGCTGCCGTGAGAAAACACTCTGCTTTGCCTCCTTCGCGGGCCTCGTACCTGAAGGCACTCTGCTCGAGGAGAACGTCAGCATCTCGCAATGCTGAGTCGCTAACGGGACAGCCAGATTGAGCACAGGCCTGGAGGGAAGGCCCTGACGTGAGGTGCAGAAGCGGAGCCGCGCAGCAGTTTCCATGAGGCCGTAGCCTCTGCTCTGCGTGTCTTTAACGGCAGTAGAGTTTCCTGGACACCTGGGAGGCTCGCGGGGGCACCCTCTTCCAGGCTGGAACACGGAGTACTCCCAGGCACCCCTGGGTCTGCTGAGCAACGTCCAGGCACGGAGCCCTTTGGAGCCGCTCTCTATACGCGGAGTGTAGGGAAACGCCCTGCACTCTCTCCTGGAGCAGATTCGATTCCCCACCAAACCCACACTTTCACGAACAGACTTCTGGCACGTCTCACATGCCTTTGAGGTCTTACGCCCTGCCCTAGCCTGAGCTGCCCTGAGAGACCCCTCGGCCTCGCATTGCATCTAGGACCTCCTGCCTGAAATCACCCTGCCTCCAAGCGAAAGTCGCCTTGCGTTCTTACTGCGATTTAAGCCCTGTGCTTCCTGTGGCCCTGCAGGCTTTGGAATAGCCACAGGCCCCAGAGGCGTAACTAGGCAGGGCATTCCTTGGTTGAGGCAGTTCACTTAACCCAGAACACCCTGCTTCGGGGAGTTGGTTCAGGGAAGCAAACGCAGGGTAACATGTGTCTCTTTGGAGTGGTTAGAAACCACAGGGAGGTAAGCTGAGTGTGCGCATGGAAACGGGAGCCTGCTGGAACTATCCTTGCTTTCCCACTTGGAAGGCTGCATTCATGCTGCCTTGAAGCTGCCTGACGTCTCCTGCTGTTGACAGGCCTGGAAACCCGGTAGAAATGCTTCTGGGAAGAAAATGAGTTTGCTCCGTCTCAACCCGGTGCTTCCATGGCCGCGGTGGTGGTTAGCCTGACAAGCTCCAGAGCGAAAGGGAAACTCAACGTGAGAATTTGCCTCCAGTTTAGGTCCTGCGTAGCCGGGTAGGAAGGGCGGCATGCAGCAGTTTCCATGAGTTCGTAGTCCCCGTTCGGGTTTATTTTAACGAAATTACCCATTTGAGGACTCCTAGGCCCCTCGGGCGTGCATCCATTTCCCTCCAAGGTCACTGAGGACCTCCAGACACCCCCCACGCCGTGGTCCCGCTGAGCAACATCGAGGCCCATTGCTCTGCCCCTCGGAGGCCCTGTGTGCGTGCCGAGTGATGGGCAACACTCTGCACGTTCCTTGAGGAGAGCTACATTTCCAGAGCCCTCAAACAGCCTCAGGACCAGATTTCTGGTGAGTCCGAAGCTCCCAGGAAATATTTGTCGTCGCCCTTGTGAGAGCTGCCGTGAGAAAACACTCTGCTTTGCCTCCTTCGCGGGCCTCGTACCTGAAGGCACTCTGCTCGAGGAGAACGTCAGCATCTCGCAATGCTGAGTCGCTAACGGGACAGCCAGATTGAGCACAGGCCTGGAGGGAAGGCCCTGACGTGAGGTGCAGAAGCGGAGCCGCGCAGCAGTTTCCATGAGGCCGTAGCCTCTGCTCTGCGTGTCTTTAACGGCAGTAGAGTTTCCTGGACACCTGGGAGGCTCGCGGGGGCACCCTGTTCCAGGCTGGAACACGGAGTACTCCCAGGCACCCCTGGGTCTGCTGAGCAACGTCCAGGCACGGAGCCCTTTGGAGCCGCTCTCTATACGCCGAGTGTAGGGAAACGCCCTGCACTCTCTCCTGGAGCAGATTCGATTCCCCACCAAACCCACACTTTCACGAACAGACTTCTGGCACGTCTCACATGCCTTTGAGGTCTTACGCCTCGCCCTAGCCTGAGCTGCCCTGAGAGACCCCTCGGCCTCGCATTCCATCTAGGACCTCCTGCCTGAAATCACCCTGCCTCCAAGCGAAAGTCGCCTTGCGTTCTTACTGCGATTTAAGCCCTGTGCTTCCTGTGGCCCTGCAGGCTTTGGAATAGCCACAGGCCCCAGCGGCGTAACTAGGCAGGGCATTCCTTGGTTGAGGCAGTTCACTTAACCCAGAACACCCTGCTTCGGGGAGTTGGTTCAGGGAAGCAAACGCAGGGTAACATGTGTCTCTTTGGACTGGTTAGAAACCACAGGGAGGTAAGCTGAGTGTGCGCGAGGAAACGGGAGCCTGCTGGAACTATCCTTGCTTTCCCACTTGGAAGGCTGCATTCATGCTGCCTTGAAGCTGCCTGACGTCCCCTGCTGTTGACAGGCCTGGAAACCCGGTCGAAATGCTTCTGGGAAGAAAATGAGTTTGCTCCGTCTCAACCCGGTGCTTCCATGGCCGCGGTGGTGGTTAGCCTGACAAGCTCCAGAGCGAAAGGGAAACTCAACGTGAGAATTTGCCTCCAGTTTAGGTCCTGCGTAGCCGGGTAGGAAGGGCGGCATGCAGCAGTTTCCATGAGTTCGTAGTCCCCGTTCGGGTTTATTTTAACGAAATTACCCATTTGAGGACTCCTAGGCCCCTCGGGCGTGCATCCATTTCCCTCCAAGGTCACTGAGGACCTCCAGACACCCCCCACGCCGTGGTCCCGCTGAGCAACATCGAGGCCCATTGCTCTGCCCCTCGGAGGCCCTGTGTGCGTGCCGAGTGATGGGCAACACTCTGCACGTTCCTTGAGGAGAGCTACATTTCCAGAGCCCTCAAACAGCCTCAGGACCAGATTTCTGGTGAGTCCGAAGCTCCCAGGAAATATTTGTCGTCGCCCTTGTGAGAGCTGCCGTGAGAAAACACTCTGCTTTGCCTCCTTCGCGGGCCTCGTACCTGAAGGCACTCTGCTCGAGGAGAACGTCAGCATCTCGCAATGCTGAGTCGCTAACGGGACAGCCAGATTGAGCACAGGCCTGGAGGGAAGGCCCTGACGTGAGGTGCAGAAGCGGAGCCGCGCAGCAGTTTCCATGAGGCCGTAGCCTCTGCTCTGCGTGTCTTTAACGGCAGTAGAGTTTCCTGGACACCTGGGAGGCTCGCGGGGGCACCCTGTTCCAGGCTGGAACACGGAGTACTCCCAGGCACCCCTGGGTCTGCTGAGCAACGTCCAGGCACGGAGCCCTTTGGAGCCGCTCTCTATACGCCGAGTGTAGGGAAACGCCCTGCACTCTCTCCTGGAGCAGATTCGATTCCCCACCAAACCCACACTTTCACGAACAGACTTCTGGCACGTCTCACATGCCTTTGAGGTCTTACGCCTCGCCCTAGCCTGAGCTGCCCTGAGAGACCCCTCGGCCTCGCATTCCATCTAGGACCTCCTGCCTGAAATCACCCTGCCTCCAAGCGAAAGTCGCCTTGCGTTCTTACTGCGATTTAAGCCCTGTGCTTCCTGTGGCCCTGCAGGCTTTGGAATAGCCACAGGCCCCAGCGGCGTAACTAGGCAGGGCATTCCTTGGTTGAGGCAGTTCACTTAACCCAGAACACCCTGCTTCGGGGAGTTGGTTCAGGGAAGCAAACGCAGGGTAACATGTGTCTCTTTGGACTGGTTAGAAACCACAGGGAGGTAAGCTGAGTGTGCGCGAGGAAACGGGAGCCTGCTGGAACTATCCTTGCTTTCCCACTTGGAAGGCTGCATTCATGCTGCCTTGAAGCTGCCTGACGTCCCCTGCTGTTGACAGGCCTGGAAACCCGGTCGAAATGCTTCTGGGAAGAAAATGAGTTTGCTCCGTCTCAACCCGGTGCTTCCATGGCCGCGGTGGTGGTTAGCCTGACAAGCTCCAGAGCGAAAGGGAAACTCAACGTGAGAATTTGCCTCCAGTTTAGGTCCTGCGTAGCCGGGTAGGAAGGGCGGCATGCAGCAGTTTCCATGAGTTCGTAGTCCCCGTTCGGGTTTATTTTAACGAAATTACCCATTTGAGGACTCCTAGGCCCCTCGGGCGTGCATCCATTTCCCTCCAAGGTCACTGAGGACCTCCAGACACCCCCCACGCCGTGGTCCCGCTGAGCAACATCGAGGCCCATTGCTCTGCCCCTCGGAGGCCCTGTGTGCGTGCCGAGTGATGGGCAACACTCTGCACGTTCCTTGAGGAGAGCTACATTTCCAGAGCCCTCAAACAGCCTCAGGACCAGATTTCTGGTGAGTCCGAAGCTCCCAGGAAATATTTGTCGTCGCCCTTGTGAGAGCTGCCGTGAGAAAACACTCTGCTTTGCCTCCTTCGCGGGCCTCGTACCTGAAGGCACTCTGCTCGAGGAGAACGTCAGCATCTCGCAATGCTGAGTCGCTAACGGGACAGCCAGATTGAGCACAGGCCTGGAGGGAAGGCCCTGACGTGAGGTGCAGAAGCGGAGCCGCGCAGCAGTTTCCATGAGGCCGTAGCCTCTGCTCTGCGTGTCTTTAACGGCAGTAGAGTTTCCTGGACACCTGGGAGGCTCGCGGGGGCACCCTGTTCCAGGCTGGAACACGGAGTACTCCCAGGCACCCCTGGGTCTGCTGAGCAACGTCCAGGCACGGAGCCCTTTGGAGCCGCTCTCTATACGCCGAGTGTAGGGAAACGCCCTGCACTCTCTCCTGGAGCAGATTCGATTCCCCACCAAACCCACACTTTCACGAACAGACTTCTGGCACGTCTCCCATGCCTTTGAGGTCTTACGCCTTGCCCTAGCCTGAGCTGCCCTGAGAGACCCCTCGGCCTCGCATTCCATCTAGGACCTCCTGCCTGAAATCACCCTGCCTCCAAGCGGAAGTCGGCTTGAGTTCTTACTGCGATTTAAGCCCTGTGCTTCCTGTGGCCCTGCAGGCTTTGGAATAGCCACAGACCCCAGAGGCGTAACTAGGCAGGGCATTCCTTGGTTGAGGCAGTTCACTTGACCCAGAACACCCTGCTTCGGGGAGTTGGTTCAGGGAAGCAAACGCAGGGTAACATGTGTCTCTTTGGACTGGTTAGAAACCACAGGGAGGTAAGCTGAGTGTGCGCGAGGAAACGGGAGCCTGCTGGAACTATCCTTGCTTTCCCACTTGGAAGGCTGCATTCATGCTGCCTTGAAGCTGCCTGACGTCCCCTGCTGTTGACAGGCCTGGAAACCCGGTCGAAATGCTTCTGGGAAGAAAATGAGTTTGCTCCGTCTCAACCCGGTGCTTCCATGGCCGCGGTGGTGGTTAGCCTGACAAGCTCCAGAGCGAAAGGGAAACTCAACGTGAGAATTTGCCTCCAGTTTAGGTCCTGCGTAGCCGGGCAGGAAGGGCGGCATGCAGCAGTTTCCATGAGTTCGTAGTCCCCGTTCGGGTTTATTTTAACGAAATTACCCATTTGAGGACTCCTAGGCCCCTCGGGCGTGCATCCATTTCCCTCCAAGGTCACTGAGGACCTCCAGACACCCCCCACGCCGTGGTCCCGCTGAGCAACATCGAGGCCCATTGCTCTGCCCCTCGGAGGCCCTGTGTGCGTGCCGAGTGATGGGCAACACTCTGCACGTTCCTTGAGGAGAGCTACATTTCCAGAGCCCTCAAACAGCCTCAGGACCAGATTTCTGGTGAGTCCGAAGCTCCCAGGAAATATTTGTCGTCGCCCTTGTGAGAGCTGCCGTGAGAAAACACTCTGCTTTGCCTCCTTCGCGGGCCTCGTATCTGAAGGCACTCTGCTCGAGGAGAACGTCAGCATCTCGCAATGCTGAGTCGCTAACGGGACAGCCAGATTGAGCACAGGCCTGGAGGGAAGGCCCTGACGTGAGGTGCAGAAGCGGAGCCGCGCAGCAGTTTCCATGAGGCCGTAGCCTCTGCTCTGCGTGTCTTTAACGGCAGTAGAGTTTCCTGGACACCTGGGAGGCTCGCGGGGGCACCCTCTTCCAGGCTGGAACACGGAGTACTCCCAGGCACCCCTGGGTCTGCTGAGCAACGTCCAGGCACGGAGCCCTTTGGAGCCGCTCTCTATACGCCGAGTGTAGGGAAACGCCCTGCACTCTCTCCTGGAGCAGATTCGATTCCCCACCAAACCCACACTTTCACGAACAGACTTCTGGCACGTCTCACATGCCTTTGAGGTCTTACGCCTTGCCCTAGCCTGAGCTGCCCTGAGAGACCCCTCGGCCTCGCATTCCATCTAGGACCTCCTGCCTGAAATCACCCTGACTCCAAGCGAAAGTCGGCTTGCGTTCTTACTGCGATTTAAGCCCTGTGCTTCCTGTGGCCCTGCAGGCTTTGGAATAGCCACAGGCCCGAGGCGTAACTAGGCAGGGCATTCCTTGGTTGAGGCAGTTCACTTGACCCAGAACACCCTGCTTCGGGGAGTTGGTTCAGGGAAGCAAACGCAGGGTAACATGTGTCTCTTTGGACTGGTTAGAAACCACAGGGAGGTAAGCTGAGTGTGCGCGAGGAAACGGGAGCCTGCTGGAACTATCCTTGCTTTCCCACTTGGAAGGCTGCATTCATGCTGCCTTGAAGCTGCCTGACGTCCCCTGCTGTTGACAGGCCTGGAAACCCGGTCGAAATGCTTCTGGGAAGAAAATGAGTTTGCTCCGTCTCAACCCGGTGCTTCCATGGCCGCGGTGGTGGTTAGCCTGACAAGCTCCAGAGCGAAAGGGAAACTCAACGTGAGAATTTGCCTCCAGTTTAGGTCCTGCGTAGCCGGGTAGGAAGGGCGGCATGCAGCAGTTTCCATGAGTTCGTAGTCCCCGTTCGGGTTTATTTTAACGAAATTACCCATTTGAGGACTCCTAGGCCCCTCGGGCGTGCATCCATTTCCCTCCAAGGTCACTGAGGACCTCCAGACACCCCCCACGCCGTGGTCCCGCTGAGCAACATCGAGGCCCATTGCTCTGCCCCTCGGAGGCCCTGTGTGCGTGCCGAGTGATGGGCAACACTCTGCACGTTCCTTGAGGAGAGCTACATTTCCAGAGCCCTCAAACAGCCTCAGGACCAGATTTCTGGTGAGTCCGAAGCTCCCAGGAAATATTTGTCGTCGCCCTTGTGAGAGCTGCCGTGAGAAAACACTCTGCTTTGCCTCCTTCGCGGGCCTCGTACCTGAAGGCACTCTGCTCGAGGAGAACGTCAGCATCTCGCAATGCTGAGTCGCTAACGGGACAGCCAGATTGAGCACAGGCCTGGAGGGAAGGCCCTGACGTGAGGTGCAGAAGCGGAGCCGCGCAGCAGTTTCCATGAGGCCGTAGCCTCTGCTCTGCGTGTCTTTAACGGCAGTAGAGTTTCCTGGACACCTGGGAGGCTCGCGGGGGCACCCTCTTCCAGGCTGGAACACGGAGTACTCCCAGGCACCCCTGGGTCTGCTGAGCAACGTCCAGGCACGGAGCCCTTTGGAGCCGCTCTCTATACGCCGAGTGTAGGGAAACGCCCTGCACTCTCTCCTGGAGCAGATTCGATTCCCCACCAAACCCACACTTTCACGAACAGACTTCTGGCACGTCTCACATGCCTTTGAGGTCTTACGCCTTGCCCTAGCCTGAGCTGCCCTGAGAGACCCCTCGGCCTCGCATTCCATCTAGGACCTCCTGCCTGAAATCACCCTGCCTCCAAGCGAAAGTCGGCTTGAGTTCTTACTGCGATTTAAGCCCTGTGCTTCCTGTGGCCCTGCAGGCTTTGGAATAGCCACAGGCCCCAGAGGCGTAACTAGGCAGGGCATTCCTTGGTTGAGGCAGTTCACTTGACCCAGAACACCCTGCTTCGGGGAGTTGGTTCAGGGAAGCAAACGCAGGGTAACATGTGTCTCTTTGGACTGGTTAGAAACCACAGGGAGGTAAGCTGAGTGTGCGCGAGGAAACGGGAGCCTGCTGGAACTATCCTTGCTTTCCCACTTGGAAGGCTGCATTCATGCTGCCTTGAAGCTGCCTGACGTCCCCTGCTGTTGACAGGCCTGGAAACCCGGTCGAAATGCTTCTGGGAAGAAAATGAGTTTGCTCCGTCTCAACCCGGTGCTTCCATGGCCGCGGTGGTGGTTAGCCTGACAAGCTCCAGAGCGAAAGGGAAACTCAACGTGAGAATTTGCCTCCAGTTTAGGTCCTGCGTAGCCGGGCAGGAAGGGCGGCATGCAGCAGTTTCCATGAGTTCGTAGTCCCCGTTCGGGTTTATTTTAACGAAATTACCCATTTGAGGACTCCTAGGCCCCTCGGGCGTGCATCCATTTCCCTCCAAGGTCACTGAGGACCTCCAGACACCCCCCACGCCGTGGTCCCGCTGAGCAACATCGAGGCCCATTGCTCTGCCCCTCGGAGGCCCTGTGTGCGTGCCGAGTGATGGGCAACACTCTGCACGTTCCTTGAGGAGAGCTACATTTCCAGAGCCCTCAAACAGCCTCAGGACCAGATTTCTGGTGAGTCCGAAGCTCCCAGGAAATATTTGTCGTCGCCCTTGTGAGAGCTGCCGTGAGAAAACACTCTGCTTTGCCTCCTTCGCGGGCCTCGTACCTGAAGGCACTCTGCTCGAGGAGAACGTCAGCATCTCGCAATGCTGAGTCGCTAACGGGACAGCCAGATTGAGCACAGGCCTGGAGGGAAGGCCCTGACGTGAGGTGCAGAAGCGGAGCCGCGCAGCAGTTTCCATGAGGCCGTAGCCTCTGCTCTGCGTGTCTTTAACGGCAGTAGAGTTTCCTGGACACCTGGGAGGCTCGCGGGGGCACCCTGTTCCAGGCTGGAACACGGAGTACTCCCAGGCACCCCTGGGTCTGCTGAGCAACGTCCAGGCACGGAGCCCTTTGGAGCCGCTCTCTATACGCCGAGTGTAGGGAAACGCCCTGCACTCTCTCCTGGAGCAGATTCGATTCCCCACCAAACCCACACTTTCACGAACAGACTTCTGGCACGTCTCACATGCCTTTGAGGTCTTACGCCTTGCCCTAGCCTGAGCTGCCCTGAGAGACGCCTCGGCCTCGCATTCCATCTAGGACCTCCTGCCTGAAATCACCCTGACTCCAAGCGAAAGTCGGCTTGCGTTCTTACTGCGATTTAAGCCCTGTGCTTCCTGTGGCCCTGCAGGCTTTGGAATAGCCACAGGCCCGAGGCGTAACTAGGCAGGGCATTCCTTGGTTGAGGCAGTTCACTTGACCCAGAACACCCTGCTTCGGGGAGTTGGTTCAGGGAAGCAAACGCAGGGTAACATGTGTCTCTTTGGAGTGGTTAGAAACCACAGGGAGGTAAGCTGAGTGTGCGCGTGGAAACGGGAGCCTGCTGGAACTATCCTTGCTTTCCCACTTGGAAGGCTGCATTCATGCTGCCTTGAAGCTGCCTGACGTCCCCTGCTGTTGACAGGCCTAGAAACCCGGTCGAAATGCTTCTGGGAAGAAAATGAGTTTGCTCCGTCTCAACCCGGTGCTTCCATGGCCGCGGTGGTGGTTAGCCTGACAAGCTCCAGAGCGAAAGGAAAACTCAACGTGAGAATTTGCCTCCAGTTTAGGTCCTGCGTAGCCGGGCAGGAAGGGCGGCATGCAGCAGTTTCCATGAGTTCGTAGTCCCCGTTCGGGTTTATTTTAACGAAATTACCCATTTGAGGACTCCTAGGCCCCTCGGGCGTGCATCCATTTCCCTCCAAGGTCACTGAGGACCTCCAGACACCCCCCACGCCGTGGTCCCGCTGAGCAACATCGAGGCCCATTGCTCTGCCCCTCGGAGGCCCTGTGTGCGTGCCGAGTGATGGGCAACACTCTGCACGTTCCTTGAGGAGAGCTACATTTCCAGAGCCCTCAAACAGCCTCAGGACCAGATTTCTGGTGAGTCCGAAGCTCCCAGGAAATATTTGTCGTCGCCCTTGTGAGAGCTGCCGTGAGAAAACACTCTGCTTTGCCTCCTTCGCGGGCCTCGTACCTGAAGGCACTCTGCTCGAGGAGAACGTCAGCATCTCGCAATGCTGAGTCGCTAACGGGACAGCCAGATTGAGCACAGGCCTGGAGGGAAGGCCCTGACGTGAGGTGCAGAAGCGGAGCCGCGCAGCAGTTTCCATGAGGCCGTAGCCTCTGCTCTGCGTGTCTTTAACGGCAGTAGAGTTTCCTGGACACCTGGGAGGCTCGCGGGGGCACCCTCTTCCAGGCTGGAACACGGAGTACTCCCAGGCACCCCTGGGTCTGCTGAGCAACGTCCAGGCACGGAGCCCTTTGGAGCCGCTCTCTATACGCCGAGTGTAGGGAAACGCCCTGCACTCTCTCCTGGAGCAGATTCGATTCCCCACCAAACCCACACTTTCACGAACAGACTTCTGGCACGTCTCACATGCCTTTGAGGTCTTACGCCTTGCCCTAGCCTGAGCTGCCCTGAGAGACCCCTCGGCCTCGCATTCCATCTAGGACCTCCTGCCTGAAATCACCCTGCCTCCAAGCGAAAGTCGGCTTGAGTTCTTACTGCGATTTAAGCCCTGTGCTTCCTGTGGCCCTGCAGGCTTTGGAATAGCCACAGGCCCCAGAGGCGTAACTAGGCAGGGCATTCCTTGGTTGAGGCAGTTCACTTGACCCAGAACACCCTGCTTCGGGGAGTTGGTTCAGGGAAGCAAACGCAGGGTAACATGTGTCTCTTTGGACTGGTTAGAAACCACAGGGAGGTAAGCTGAGTGTGCGCGAGGAAACGGGAGCCTGCTGGAACTATCCTTGCTTTCCCACTTGGAAGGCTGCATTCATGCTGCCTTGAAGCTGCCTGACGTCCCCTGCTGTTGACAGGCCTGGAAACCCGGTCGAAATGCTTCTGGGAAGAAAATGAGTTTGCTCCGTCTCAACCCGGTGCTTCCATGGCCGCGGTGGTGGTTAGCCTGACAAGCTCCAGAGCGAAAGGGAAACTCAACGTGAGAATTTGCCTCCAGTTTAGGTCCTGCGTAGCCGGGCAGGAAGGGCGGCATGCAGCAGTTTCCATGAGTTCGTAGTCCCCGTTCGGGTTTATTTTAACGAAATTACCCATTTGAGGACTCCTAGGCCCCTCGGGCGTGCATCCATTTCCCTCCAAGGTCACTGAGGACCTCCAGACACCCCCCACGCCGTGGTCCCGCTGAGCAACATCGAGGCCCATTGCTCTGCCCCTCGGAGGCCCTGTGTGCGTGCCGAGTGATGGGCAACACTCTGCACGTTCCTTGAGGAGAGCTACATTTCCAGAGCCCTCAAACAGCCTCAGGACCAGATTTCTGGTGAGTCCGAAGCTCCCAGGAAATATTTGTCGTCGCCCTTGTGAGAGCTGCCGTGAGAAAACACTCTGCTTTGCCTCCTTCGCGGGCCTCGTACCTGAAGGCACTCTGCTCGAGGAGAACGTCAGCATCTCGCAATGCTGAGTCGCTAACGGGACAGCCAGATTGAGCACAGGCCTGGAGGGAAGGCCCTGACGTGAGGTGCAGAAGCGGAGCCGCGCAGCAGTTTCCATGAGGCCGTAGCCTCTGCTCTGCGTGTCTTTAACGGCAGTAGAGTTTCCTGGACACCTGGGAGGCTCGCGGGGGCACCCTGTTCCAGGCTGGAACACGGAGTACTCCCAGGCACCCCTGGGTCTGCTGAGCAACGTCCAGGCACGGAGCCCTTTGGAGCCGCTCTCTATACGCCGAGTGTAGGGAAACGCCCTGCACTCTCTCCTGGAGCAGATTCGATTCCCCACCAAACCCACACTTTCACGAACAGACTTCTGGCACGTCTCACATGCCTTTGAGGTCTTACGCCTTGCCCTAGCCTGAGCTGCCCTGAGAGACGCCTCGGCCTCGCATTCCATCTAGGACCTCCTGCCTGAAATCACCCTGACTCCAAGCGAAAGTCGGCTTGCGTTCTTACTGCGATTTAAGCCCTGTGCTTCCTGTGGCCCTGCAGGCTTTGGAATAGCCACAGGCCCGAGGCGTAACTAGGCAGGGCATTCCTTGGTTGAGGCAGTTCACTTGACCCAGAACACCCTGCTTCGGGGAGTTGGTTCAGGGAAGCAAACGCAGGGTAACATGTGTCTCTTTGGAGTGGTTAGAAACCACAGGGAGGTAAGCTGAGTGTGCGCGTGGAAACGGGAGCCTGCTGGAACTATCCTTGCTTTCCCACTTGGAAGGCTGCATTCATGCTGCCTTGAAGCTGCCTGACGTCCCCTGCTGTTGACAGGCCTAGAAACCCGGTCGAAATGCTTCTGGGAAGAAAATGAGTTTGCTCCGTCTCAACCCGGTGCTTCCATGGCCGCGGTGGTGGTTAGCCTGACAAGCTCCAGAGCGAAAGGAAAACTCAACGTGAGAATTTGCCTCCAGTTTAGGTCCTGCGTAGCCGGGCAGGAAGGGCGGCATGCAGCAGTTTCCATGAGTTCGTAGTCCCCGTTCGGGTTTATTTTAACGAAATTACCCATTTGAGGACTCCTAGGCCCCTCGGCTGTGCATCCATTTCCCTCCAAGGTCACTGAGGACCTCCAGACACCCCCCACGCCGTGGTCCCGCTGAGCAACATCGAGGCCCATTGCTCTGCCCCTCGGAGGCCCTGTGTGCGTGCCGAGTGATGGGCAACACTCTGCACGTTCCTTGAGGAGAGCTACATTTCCAGAGCCCTCAAACAGCCTCAGGACCAGATTTCTGGTGAGTCCGAAGCTCCCAGGAAATATTTGTCGTCGCCCTTGTGAGAGCTGCCGTGAGAAAACACTCTGCTTTGCCTCCTTCGCGGGCCTCGTACCTGAAGGCACTCTGCTCGAGGAGAACGTCAGCATCTCGCAATGCTGAGTCGCTAACGGGACAGCCAGATTGAGCACAGGCCTGGAGGGAAGGCCCTGACGTGAGGTGCAGAAGCGGAGCCGCGCAGCAGTTTCCATGAGGCCGTAGCCTCTGCTCTGCGTGTCTTTAACGGCAGTAGAGTTTCCTGGACACCTGGGAGGCTCGCGGGGGCACCCTGTTCCAGGCTGGAACACGGAGTACTCCCAGGCACCCCTGGGTCTGCTGAGCAACGTCCAGGCACGGAGCCCTTTGGAGCCGCTCTCTATACGCCGAGTGTAGGGAAACGCCCTGCACTCTCTCCTGGAGCAGATTCGATTCCCCACCAAACCCACACTTTCACGAACAGACTTCTGGCACGTCTCACATGCCTTTGAGGTCTTACGCCTTGCCCTAGCCTGAGCTGCCCTGAGAGACCCCTCGGCCTCGCATTCCATCTAGGACCTCCTGCCTGAAATCACCCTGCCTCCAAGCGAAAGTCGCCTTGCGTTCTTACTGCGATTTAAGCCCTGTGCTTCCTGTGGCCCTGCAGGCTTTGGAATAGCCACAGGCCCCAGAGGCGTAACTAGGCAGTGCATTCCTTGGTTGAGGCAGTTCACTTAACCCAGAACACCCTGCTTCGGGGAGTTGGTTCAGGGAAGCAAACGCAAGGTAACATGTGTCTCTTTGGACTGGTTAGAAACCACAGGGAGGTAAGCTGAGTGTGCGCGTGGAAACGGGAGCCTGCTGGAACTATCCTTGCTTTCCCACTTGGAAGGCTGCATTCATGCTGCCTTGAAGCTGCCTGACGTCCCCTGCTGTTGACAGGCCTGGAAACCCGGTCGAAATGCTTCTGGGAAGAAAATGAGTTTGCTCCGTCTCAACCCGGTGCTTCCATGGCCGCGGTGGTGGTTAGCCTGACAAGCTCCAGAGCGAAAGGGAAACTCAACGTGAGAATTTGCCTCCAGTTTAGGTCCTGCGTAGCCGGGTAGGAAGGGCGGCATGCAGCAGTTTCCATGAGTTCGTAGTCCCCGTTCGGGTTTATTTTAACGAAATTACCCATTTGAGGACTCCTAGGCCCCTCGGGCGTGCATCCATTTCCCTCCAAGGTCACTGAGGACCTCCAGACACCCCCCACGCCGTGGTCCCGCTGAGCAACATCGAGGCCCATTGCTCTGCCCCTCGGAGGCCCTGTGTGCGTGCCGAGTGATGGGCAACACTCTGCACGTTCCTTGAGGAGAGCTACATTTCCAGAGCCCTCAAACAGCCTCAGGACCAGATTTCTGGTGAGTCCGAAGCTCCCAGGATATATTTGTCGTCGCCCTTGTGAGAGCTGCCGTGAGAAAACACTCTGCTTTGCCTCCTTCGCGGGCCTCGTACCTGAAGGCACTCTGCTCGAGGAGAACGTCAGCATCTCGCAATGCTGAGTCGCTAACGGGACAGCCAGATTGAGCACAGGCCTGGAGGGAAGGCCCTGACGTGAGGTGCAGAAGCGGAGCCGCGCAGCAGTTTCCATGAGGCCGTAGCCTCTGCTCTGCGTGTCTTTAACGGCAGTAGAGTTTCCTGGACACCTGGGAGGCTCGCGGGGGCACCCTCTTCCAGGCTGGAACACGGAGTACTCCCAGGCACCCCTGGGTCTGCTGAGCAACGTCCAGGCACGGAGCCCTTTGGAGCCGCTCTCTATACGCCGAGTGTAGGGAAACGCCCTGCACTCTCTCCTGGAGCAGATTCGATTCCCCACCAAACCCACACTTTCACGAACAGACTTCTGGCACGTCTCACATGCCTTTGAGGTCTTACGCCTTGCCCTAGCCTGAGCTGCCCTGAGAGACCCCTCGGCCTCGCATTCCATCTAGGACCTCCTGCCTGAAATCACCCTGCCTCCAAGCGAAAGTCGCCTTGCGTTCTTACTGCGATTTAAGCCCTGTGCTTCCTGTGGCCCTGCAGGCTTTGGAATAGCCACAGGCCCCAGCGGCGTAACTAGGCAGGGCATTCCTTGGTTGAGGCAGTTCACTTAACCCAGAACACCCTGCTTCGGGGAGTTGGTTCAGGGAAGCAAACGCAGGGTAACATGTGTCTCTTTGGACTGGTTAGAAACCACAGGGAGTTAAGCTGAGTGTGCGCGAGGAAACGGGAGCCTGCTGGAACTATCCTTGCTTTCCCACTTGGAAGGCTGCATTCATGCTGCCTTGAAGCTGCCTGACGTCCCCTGCTGTTGACAGGCCTGGAAACCCGGTCGAAATGCTTCTGGGAAGAAAATGAGTTTGCTCCGTCTCAACCCGGTGCTTCCATGGCCGCGGTGGTGGTTAGCCTGACAAGCTCCAGAGCGAAAGGGAAACTCAACGTGAGAATTTGCCTCCAGTTTAGGTCCTGCGTAGCCGGGCAGGAAGGGCGGCATGCAGCAGTTTCCATGAGTTCGTAGTCCCCGTTCGGGTTTATTTTAACGAAATTACCCATTTGAGGACTCCTAGGCCCCTCGGGCGTGCATCCATTTCCCTCCAAGGTCACTGAGGACCTCCAGACACCCCCCACGCCGTGGTCCCGCTGAGCAACATCGAGGCCCATTGCTCTGCCCCTCGGAGGCCCTGTGTGCGTGCCGAGTGATGGGCAACACTCTGCACGTTCCTTGAGGAGAGCTACATTTCCAGAGCCCTCAAACAGCCTCAGGACCAGATTTCTGGTGAGTCCGAAGCTCCCAGGAAATATTTGTCGTCGCCCTTGTGAGAGCTGCCGTGAGAAAACACTCTGCTTTGCCTCCTTCGCGGGCCTCGTACCTGAAGGCACTCTGCTCGAGGAGAACGTCAGCATCTCGCAATGCTGAGTCGCTAACGGGACAGCCAGATTGAGCACAGGCCTGGAGGGAAGGCCCTGACGTGAGGTGCAGAAGCGGAGCCGCGCAGCAGTTTCCATGAGGCCGTAGCCTCTGCTCTGCGTGTCTTTAACGGCAGTAGAGTTTCCTGGACACCTGGGAGGCTCGCGGGGGCACCCTGTTCCAGGCTGGAACACGGAGTACTCCCAGGCACCCCTGGGTCTGCTGAGCAACGTCCAGGCACGGAGCCCTTTGGAGCCGCTCTCTATACGCCGAGTGTAGGGAAACGCCCTGCACTCTCTCCTGGAGCAGATTCGATTCCCCACCAAACCCACACTTTCACGAACAGACTTCTGGCACGTCTCACATGCCTTTGAGGTCTTACGCCTTGCCCTAGCCTGAGCTGCCCTGAGAGACCCCTCGGCCTCGCATTCCATCTAGGACCTCCTGCCTGAAATCACCCTGCCTCCAAGCGAAAGTCGCCTTGCGTTCTTACTGCGATTTAAGCCCTGTGCTTCCTGTGGCCCTGCAGGCTTTGGAATAGCCACAGGCCCCAGAGGCGTAACTAGGCAGGGCATTCCTTGGTTGAGGCAGTTCACTTAACCCAGAACACCCTGCTTCGGGGAGTTGGTTCAGGGAAGCAAACTCAGGGTAACATGTGTCTCTTTGGACTGGTTAGAAACCACAGGGAGGTAAGCTGAGTGTGCGCGTGGAAACGGGAGCCTGCTGGAACTATCCTTGCTTTCCCACTTGGAAGGCTGCATTCATGCTGCCTTGAAGCTGCCTGACGTCCCCTGCTGTTGACAGGCCTGGAAACCCGGTCGAAATGCTTCTGGGAAGAAAATGAGTTTGCTCCGTCTCAACCCGGTGCTTCCATGGCCGCGGTGGTGGTTAGCCTGACAAGCTCCAGAGCGAAAGGAAAACTCAACGTGAGAATTTGCCTCCAGTTTAGGTCCTGCGTAGCCGGGCAGGAAGGGCGGCATGCAGCAGTTTCCATGAGTTCGTAGTCCCCGTTCGGGTTTATTTTAACGAAATTACCCATTTGAGGACTCCTAGGCCCCTCGGGCGTGCATCCATTTCCCTCCAAGGTCACTGAGGACCTCCAGACACCCCCCACGCCGTGGTCCCGCTGAGCAACATCGAGGCCCATTGCTCTGCCCCTCGGAGGCCCTGTGTGCGTGCCGAGTGATGGGCAACACTCTGCACGTTCCTTGAGGAGAGCTACATTTCCAGAGCCCTCAAACAGCCTCAGGACCAGATTTCTGGTGAGTCCGAAGCTCCCAGGAAATATTTGTCGTCGCCCTTGTGAGAGCTGCCGTGAGAAAACACTCTGCTTTGCCTCCTTCGCGGGCCTCGTACCTGAAGGCACTCTGCTCGAGGAGAACGTCAGCATCTCGCAATGCTGAGTCGCTAACGGGACAGCCAGATTGAGCACAGGCCTGGAGGGAAGGCCCTGACGTGAGGTGCAGAAGCGGAGCCGCGCAGCAGTTTCCATGAGGCCGTAGCCTCTGCTCTGCGTGTCTTTAACGGCAGTAGAGTTTCCTGGACACCTGGGAGGCTCGCGGGGGCACCCTCTTCCAGGCTGGAACACGGAGTACTCCCAGGCACCCCTGGGTCTGCTGAGCAACGTCCAGGCACGGAGCCCTTTGGAGCCGCTCTCTATACGCCGAGTGTAGGGAAACGCCCTGCACTCTCTCCTGGAGCAGATTCGATTCCCCACCAAACCCACACTTTCACGAACAGACTTCTGGCACGTCTCACATGCCTTTGAGGTCTTACGCCTTGCCCTAGCCTGAGCTGCCCTGAGAGACCCCTCGGCCTCGCATTCCATCTAGGACCTCCTGCCTGAAATCACCCTGCCTCCAAGCGAAAGTCGGCTTGAGTTCTTACTGCGATTTAAGCCCTGTGCTTCCTGTGGCCCTGCAGGCTTTGGAATAGCCACAGGCCCCAGAGGCGTAACTAGGCAGGGCATTCCTTGGTTGAGGCAGTTCACTTGACCCAGAACACCCTGCTTCGGGGAGTTGGTTCAGGGAAGCAAACGCAGGGTAACATGTGTCTCTTTGGACTGGTTAGAAACCACAGGGAGGTAAGCTGAGTGTGCGCGAGGAAACGGGAGCCTGCTGGAACTATCCTTGCTTTCCCACTTGGAAGGCTGCATTCATGCTGCCTTGAAGCTGCCTGACGTCCCCTGCTGTTGACAGGCCTGGAAACCCGGTCGAAATGCTTCTGGGAAGAAAATGAGTTTGCTCCGTCTCAACCCGGTGCTTCCATGGCCGCGGTGGTGGTTAGCCTGACAAGCTCCAGAGCGAAAGGGAAACTCAACGTGAGAATTTGCCTCCAGTTTAGGTCCTGCGTAGCCGGGCAGGAAGGGCGGCATGCAGCAGTTTCCATGAGTTCGTAGTCCCCGTTCGGGTTTATTTTAACGAAATTACCCATTTGAGGACTCCTAGGCCCCTCGGGCGTGCATCCATTTCCCTCCAAGGTCACTGAGGACCTCCAGACACCCCCCACGCCGTGGTCCCGCTGAGCAACATCGAGGCCCATTGCTCTGCCCCTCGGAGGCCCTGTGTGCGTGCCGAGTGATGGGCAACACTCTGCACGTTCCTTGAGGAGAGCTACATTTCCAGAGCCCTCAAACAGCCTCAGGACCAGATTTCTGGTGAGTCCGAAGCTCCCAGGAAATATTTGTCGTCGCCCTTGTGAGAGCTGCCGTGAGAAAACACTCTGCTTTGCCTCCTTCGCGGGCCTCGTACCTGAAGGCACTCTGCTCGAGGAGAACGTCAGCATCTCGCAATGCTGAGTCGCTAACGGGACAGCCAGATTGAGCACAGGCCTGGAGGGAAGGCCCTGACGTGAGGTGCAGAAGCGGAGCCGCGCAGCAGTTTCCATGAGGCCGTAGCCTCTGCTCTGCGTGTCTTTAACGGCAGTAGAGTTTCCTGGACACCTGGGAGGCTCGCGGGGGCACCCTGTTCCAGGCTGGAACACGGAGTACTCCCAGGCACCCCTGGGTCTGCTGAGCAACGTCCAGGCACGGAGCCCTTTGGAGCCGCTCTCTATACGCCGAGTGTAGGGAAACGCCCTGCACTCTCTCCTGGAGCAGATTCGATTCCCCACCAAACCCACACTTTCACGAACAGACTTCTGGCACGTCTCACATGCCTTTGAGGTCTTACGCCTTGCCCTAGCCTGAGCTGCCCTGAGAGACGCCTCGGCCTCGCATTCCATCTAGGACCTCCTGCCTGAAATCACCCTGACTCCAAGCGAAAGTCGGCTTGCGTTCTTACTGCGATTTAAGCCCTGTGCTTCCTGTGGCCCTGCAGGCTTTGGAATAGCCACAGGCCCGAGGCGTAACTAGGCAGGGCATTCCTTGGTTGAGGCAGTTCACTTGACCCAGAACACCCTGCTTCGGGGAGTTGGTTCAGGGAAGCAAACGCAGGGTAACATGTGTCTCTTTGGAGTGGTTAGAAACCACAGGGAGGTAAGCTGAGTGTGCGCGTGGAAACGGGAGCCTGCTGGAACTATCCTTGCTTTCCCACTTGGAAGGCTGCATTCATGCTGCCTTGAAGCTGCCTGACGTCCCCTGCTGTTGACAGGCCTAGAAACCCGGTCGAAATGCTTCTGGGAAGAAAATGAGTTTGCTCCGTCTCAACCCGGTGCTTCCATGGCCGCGGTGGTGGTTAGCCTGACAAGCTCCAGAGCGAAAGGAAAACTCAACGTGAGAATTTGCCTCCAGTTTAGGTCCTGCGTAGCCGGGCAGGAAGGGCGGCATGCAGCAGTTTCCATGAGTTCGTAGTCCCCGTTCGGGTTTATTTTAACGAAATTACCCATTTGAGGACTCCTAGGCCCCTCGGCTGTGCATCCATTTCCCTCCAAGGTCACTGAGGACCTCCAGACACCCCCCACGCCGTGGTCCCGCTGAGCAACATCGAGGCCCATTGCTCTGCCCCTCGGAGGCCCTGTGTGCGTGCCGAGTGATGGGCAACACTCTGCACGTTCCTTGAGGAGAGCTACATTTCCAGAGCCCTCAAACAGCCTCAGGACCAGATTTCTGGTGAGTCCGAAGCTCCCAGGAAATATTTGTCGTCGCCCTTGTGAGAGCTGCCGTGAGAAAACACTCTGCTTTGCCTCCTTCGCGGGCCTCGTACCTGAAGGCACTCTGCTCGAGGAGAACGTCAGCATCTCGCAATGCTGAGTCGCTAACGGGACAGCCAGATTGAGCACAGGCCTGGAGGGAAGGCCCTGACGTGAGGTGCAGAAGCGGAGCCGCGCAGCAGTTTCCATGAGGCCGTAGCCTCTGCTCTGCGTGTCTTTAACGGCAGTAGAGTTTCCTGGACACCTGGGAGGCTCGCGGGGGCACCCTGTTCCAGGCTGGAACACGGAGTACTCCCAGGCACCCCTGGGTCTGCTGAGCAACGTCCAGGCACGGAGCCCTTTGGAGCCGCTCTCTATACGCCGAGTGTAGGGAAACGCCCTGCACTCTCTCCTGGAGCAGATTCGATTCCCCACCAAACCCACACTTTCACGAACAGACTTCTGGCACGTCTCACATGCCTTTGAGGTCTTACGCCTTGCCCTAGCCTGAGCTGCCCTGAGAGACCCCTCGGCCTCGCATTCCATCTAGGACCTCCTGCCTGAAATCACCCTGCCTCCAAGCGAAAGTCGCCTTGCGTTCTTACTGCGATTTAAGCCCTGTGCTTCCTGTGGCCCTGCAGGCTTTGGAATAGCCACAGGCCCCAGAGGCGTAACTAGGCAGTGCATTCCTTGGTTGAGGCAGTTCACTTAACCCAGAACACCCTGCTTCGGGGAGTTGGTTCAGGGAAGCAAACGCAAGGTAACATGTGTCTCTTTGGACTGGTTAGAAACCACAGGGAGGTAAGCTGAGTGTGCGCGTGGAAACGGGAGCCTGCTGGAACTATCCTTGCTTTCCCACTTGGAAGGCTGCATTCATGCTGCCTTGAAGCTGCCTGACGTCCCCTGCTGTTGACAGGCCTGGAAACCCGGTCGAAATGCTTCTGGGAAGAAAATGAGTTTGCTCCGTCTCAACCCGGTGCTTCCATGGCCGCGGTGGTGGTTAGCCTGACAAGCTCCAGAGCGAAAGGGAAACTCAACGTGAGAATTTGCCTCCAGTTTAGGTCCTGCGTAGCCGGGTAGGAAGGGCGGCATGCAGCAGTTTCCATGAGTTCGTAGTCCCCGTTCGGGTTTATTTTAACGAAATTACCCATTTGAGGACTCCTAGGCCCCTCGGGCGTGCATCCATTTCCCTCCAAGGTCACTGAGGACCTCCAGACACCCCCCACGCCGTGGTCCCGCTGAGCAACATCGAGGCCCATTGCTCTGCCCCTCGGAGGCCCTGTGTGCGTGCCGAGTGATGGGCAACACTCTGCACGTTCCTTGAGGAGAGCTACATTTCCAGAGCCCTCAAACAGCCTCAGGACCAGATTTCTGGTGAGTCCGAAGCTCCCAGGATATATTTGTCGTCGCCCTTGTGAGAGCTGCCGTGAGAAAACACTCTGCTTTGCCTCCTTCGCGGGCCTCGTACCTGAAGGCACTCTGCTCGAGGAGAACGTCAGCATCTCGCAATGCTGAGTCGCTAACGGGACAGCCAGATTGAGCACAGGCCTGGAGGGAAGGCCCTGACGTGAGGTGCAGAAGCGGAGCCGCGCAGCAGTTTCCATGAGGCCGTAGCCTCTGCTCTGCGTGTCTTTAACGGCAGTAGAGTTTCCTGGACACCTGGGAGGCTCGCGGGGGCACCCTCTTCCAGGCTGGAACACGGAGTACTCCCAGGCACCCCTGGGTCTGCTGAGCAACGTCCAGGCACGGAGCCCTTTGGAGCCGCTCTCTATACGCCGAGTGTAGGGAAACGCCCTGCACTCTCTCCTGGAGCAGATTCGATTCCCCACCAAACCCACACTTTCACGAACAGACTTCTGGCACGTCTCACATGCCTTTGAGGTCTTACGCCTTGCCCTAGCCTGAGCTGCCCTGAGAGACCCCTCGGCCTCGCATTCCATCTAGGACCTCCTGCCTGAAATCACCCTGCCTCCAAGCGAAAGTCGCCTTGCGTTCTTACTGCGATTTAAGCCCTGTGCTTCCTGTGGCCCTGCAGGCTTTGGAATAGCCACAGGCCCCAGCGGCGTAACTAGGCAGGGCATTCCTTGGTTGAGGCAGTTCACTTAACCCAGAACACCCTGCTTCGGGGAGTTGGTTCAGGGAAGCAAACGCAGGGTAACATGTGTCTCTTTGGACTGGTTAGAAACCACAGGGAGTTAAGCTGAGTGTGCGCGAGGAAACGGGAGCCTGCTGGAACTATCCTTGCTTTCCCACTTGGAAGGCTGCATTCATGCTGCCTTGAAGCTGCCTGACGTCCCCTGCTGTTGACAGGCCTGGAAACCCGGTCGAAATGCTTCTGGGAAGAAAATGAGTTTGCTCCGTCTCAACCCGGTGCTTCCATGGCCGCGGTGGTGGTTAGCCTGACAAGCTCCAGAGCGAAAGGGAAACTCAACGTGAGAATTTGCCTCCAGTTTAGGTCCTGCGTAGCCGGGCAGGAAGGGCGGCATGCAGCAGTTTCCATGAGTTCGTAGTCCCCGTTCGGGTTTATTTTAACGAAATTACCCATTTGAGGACTCCTAGGCCCCTCGGGCGTGCATCCATTTCCCTCCAAGGTCACTGAGGACCTCCAGACACCCCCCACGCCGTGGTCCCGCTGAGCAACATCGAGGCCCATTGCTCTGCCCCTCGGAGGCCCTGTGTGCGTGCCGAGTGATGGGCAACACTCTGCACGTTCCTTGAGGAGAGCTACATTTCCAGAGCCCTCAAACAGCCTCAGGACCAGATTTCTGGTGAGTCCGAAGCTCCCAGGAAATATTTGTCGTCGCCCTTGTGAGAGCTGCCGTGAGAAAACACTCTGCTTTGCCTCCTTCGCGGGCCTCGTACCTGAAGGCACTCTGCTCGAGGAGAACGTCAGCATCTCGCAATGCTGAGTCGCTAACGGGACAGCCAGATTGAGCACAGGCCTGGAGGGAAGGCCCTGACGTGAGGTGCAGAAGCGGAGCCGCGCAGCAGTTTCCATGAGGCCGTAGCCTCTGCTCTGCGTGTCTTTAACGGCAGTAGAGTTTCCTGGACACCTGGGAGGCTCGCGGGGGCACCCTGTTCCAGGCTGGAACACGGAGTACTCCCAGGCACCCCTGGGTCTGCTGAGCAACGTCCAGGCACGGAGCCCTTTGGAGCCGCTCTCTATACGCCGAGTGTAGGGAAACGCCCTGCACTCTCTCCTGGAGCAGATTCGATTCCCCACCAAACCCACACTTTCACGAACAGACTTCTGGCACGTCTCACATGCCTTTGAGGTCTTACGCCTTGCCCTAGCCTGAGCTGCCCTGAGAGACCCCTCGGCCTCGCATTCCATCTAGGACCTCCTGCCTGAAATCACCCTGCCTCCAAGCGAAAGTCGCCTTGCGTTCTTACTGCGATTTAAGCCCTGTGCTTCCTGTGGCCCTGCAGGCTTTGGAATAGCCACAGGCCCCAGAGGCGTAACTAGGCAGGGCATTCCTTGGTTGAGGCAGTTCACTTAACCCAGAACACCCTGCTTCGGGGAGTTGGTTCAGGGAAGCAAACTCAGGGTAACATGTGTCTCTTTGGACTGGTTAGAAACCACAGGGAGGTAAGCTGAGTGTGCGCGTGGAAACGGGAGCCTGCTGGAACTATCCTTGCTTTCCCACTTGGAAGGCTGCATTCATGCTGCCTTGAAGCTGCCTGACGTCCCCTGCTGTTGACAGGCCTGGAAACCCGGTCGAAATGCTTCTGGGAAGAAAATGAGTTTGCTCCGTCTCAACCCGGTGCTTCCATGGCCGCGGTGGTGGTTAGCCTGACAAGCTCCAGAGCGAAAGGGAAACTCAACGTGAGAATTTGCCTCCAGTTTAGGTCCTGCGTAGCCGGGTAGGAAGGGCGGCATGCAGCAGTTTCCATGAGTTCGTAGTCCCCGTTCGGGTTTATTTTAACGAAATTACCCATTTGAGGACTCCTAGGCCCCTCGGGCGTGCATCCATTTCCCTCCAAGGTCACTGAGGACCTCCAGACACCCCCCACGCCGTGGTCCCGCTGAGCAACATCGAGGCCCATTGCTCTGCCCCTCGGAGGCCCTGTGTGCGTGCCGAGTGATGGGCAACACTCTGCACGTTCCTTGAGGAGAGCTACATTTCCAGAGCCCTCAAACAGCCTCAGGACCAGATTTCTGGTGAGTCCGAAGCTCCCAGGAAATATTTGTCGTCGCCCTTGTGAGAGCTGCCGTGAGAAAACACTCTGCTTTGCCTCCTTCGCGGGCCTCGTACCTGAAGGCACTCTGCTCGAGGAGAACGTCAGCATCTCGCAATGCTGAGTCGCTAACGGGACAGCCAGATTGAGCACAGGCCTGGAGGGAAGGCCCTGACGTGAGGTGCAGAAGCGGAGCCGCGCAGCAGTTTCCATGAGGCCGTAGCCTCTGCTCTGCGTGTCTTTAACGGCAGTAGAGTTTCCTGGACACCTGGGAGGCTCGCGGGGGCACCCTGTTCCAGGCTGGAACACGGAGTACTCCCAGGCACCCCTGGGTCTGCTGAGCAACGTCCAGGCACGGAGCCCTTTGGAGCCGCTCTCTATACGCCGAGTGTAGGGAAACGCCCTGCACTCTCTCCTGGAGCAGATTCGATTCCCCACCAAACCCACACTTTCACGAACAGACTTCTGGCACGTCTCACATGCCTTTGAGGTCTTACGCCTCGCCCTAGCCTGAGCTGCCCTGAGAGACCCCTCGGCCTCGCATTCCATCTAGGACCTCCTGCCTGAAATCACCCTGCCTCCAAGCGAAAGTCGCCTTGCGTTCTTACTGCGATTTAAGCCCTGTGCTTCCTGTGGCCCTGCAGGCTTTGGAATAGCCACAGGCCCCAGCGGCGTAACTAGGCAGGGCATTCCTTGGTTGAGGCAGTTCACTTAACCCAGAACACCCTGCTTCGGGGAGTTGGTTCAGGGAAGCAAACGCAGGGTAACATGTGTCTCTTTGGACTGGTTAGAAACCACAGGGAGGTAAGCTGAGTGTGCGCGAGGAAACGGGAGCCTGCTGGAACTATCCTTGCTTTCCCACTTGGAAGGCTGCATTCATGCTGCCTTGAAGCTGCCTGACGTCCCCTGCTGTTGACAGGCCTGGAAACCCGGTCGAAATGCTTCTGGGAAGAAAATGAGTTTGCTCCGTCTCAACCCGGTGCTTCCATGGCCGCGGTGGTGGTTAGCCTGACAAGCTCCAGAGCGAAAGGGAAACTCAACGTGAGAATTTGCCTCCAGTTTAGGTCCTGCGTAGCCGGGTAGGAAGGGCGGCATGCAGCAGTTTCCATGAGTTCGTAGTCCCCGTTCGGGTTTATTTTAACGAAATTACCCATTTGAGGACTCCTAGGCCCCTCGGGCGTGCATCCATTTCCCTCCAAGGTCACTGAGGACCTCCAGACACCCCCCACGCCGTGGTCCCGCTGAGCAACATCGAGGCCCATTGCTCTGCCCCTCGGAGGCCCTGTGTGCGTGCCGAGTGATGGGCAACACTCTGCACGTTCCTTGAGGAGAGCTACATTTCCAGAGCCCTCAAACAGCCTCAGGACCAGATTTCTGGTGAGTCCGAAGCTCCCAGGAAATATTTGTCGTCGCCCTTGTGAGAGCTGCCGTGAGAAAACACTCTGCTTTGCCTCCTTCGCGGGCCTCGTACCTGAAGGCACTCTGCTCGAGGAGAACGTCAGCATCTCGCAATGCTGAGTCGCTAACGGGACAGCCAGATTGAGCACAGGCCTGGAGGGAAGGCCCTGACGTGAGGTGCAGAAGCGGAGCCGCGCAGCAGTTTCCATGAGGCCGTAGCCTCTGCTCTGCGTGTCTTTAACGGCAGTAGAGTTTCCTGGACACCTGGGAGGCTCGCGGGGGCACCCTGTTCCAGGCTGGAACACGGAGTACTCCCAGGCACCCCTGGGTCTGCTGAGCAACGTCCAGGCACGGAGCCCTTTGGAGCCGCTCTCTATACGCCGAGTGTAGGGAAACGCCCTGCACTCTCTCCTGGAGCAGATTCGATTCCCCACCAAACCCACACTTTCACGAACAGACTTCTGGCACGTCTCCCATGCCTTTGAGGTCTTACGCCTTGCCCTAGCCTGAGCTGCCCTGAGAGACCCCTCGGCCTCGCATTCCATCTAGGACCTCCTGCCTGAAATCACCCTGCCTCCAAGCGAAAGTCGGCTTGAGTTCTTACTGCAATTTAAGCCCTGTGCTTCCTGTGGCCCTGCAGGCTTTGGAATAGCCACAGGCCCCAGAGGCGTAACTAGGCAGGGCATTCCTTGGTTGAGGCAGTTCACTTGACCCAGAACACCCTGCTTCGGGGAGTTGGTTCAGGGAAGCAAACGCAGGGTAACATGTGTCTCTTTGGACTGGTTAGAAACCACAGGGAGGTAAGCTGAGTGTGCGCGAGGAAACGGGAGCCTGCTGGAACTATCCTTGCTTTCCCACTTGGAAGGCTGCATTCATGCTGCCTTGAAGCTGCCTGACGTCCCCTGCTGTTGACAGGCCTGGAAACCCGGTCGAAATGCTTCTGGGAAGAAAATGAGTTTGCTCCGTCTCAACCCGGTGCTTCCATGGCCGCGGTGGTGGTTAGCCTGACAAGCTCCAGAGCGAAAGGGAAACTCAACGTGAGAATTTGCCTCCAGTTTAGGTCCTGCGTAGCCGGGCAGGAAGGGCGGCATGCAGCAGTTTCCATGAGTTCGTAGTCCCCGTTCGGGTTTATTTTAACGAAATTACCCATTTGAGGACTCCTAGGCCCCTCGGGCGTGCATCCATTTCCCTCCAAGGTCACTGAGGACCTCCAGACACCCCCCACGCCGTGGTCCCGCTGAGCAACATCGAGGCCCATTGCTCTGCCCCTCGGAGGCCCTGTGTGCGTGCCGAGTGATGGGCAACACTCTGCACGTTCCTTGAGGAGAGCTACATTTCCAGAGCCCTCAAACAGCCTCAGGACCAGATTTCTGGTGAGTCCGAAGCTCCCAGGAAATATTTGTCGTCGCCCTTGTGAGAGCTGCCGTGAGAAAACACTCTGCTTTGCCTCCTTCGCGGGCCTCGTACCTGAAGGCACTCTGCTCGAGGAGAACGTCAGCATCTCGCAATGCTGAGTCGCTAACGGGACAGCCAGATTGAGCACAGGCCTGGAGGGAAGGCCCTGACGTGAGGTGCAGAAGCGGAGCCGCGCAGCAGTTTCCATGAGGCCGTAGCCTCTGCTCTGCGTGTCTTTAACGGCAGTAGAGTTTCCTGGACACCTGGGAGGCTCGCGGGGGCACCCTGTTCCAGGCTGGAACACGGAGTACTCCCAGGCACCCCTGGGTCTGCTGAGCAACGTCCAGGCACGGAGCCCTTTGGAGCCGCTCTCTATACGCCGAGTGTAGGGAAACGCCCTGCACTCTCTCCTGGAGCAGATTCGATTCCCCACCAAACCCACACTTTCACGAACAGACTTCTGGCACGTCTCACATGCCTTTGAGGTCTTACGCCTTGCCCTAGCCTGAGCTGCCCTGAGAGACCCCTCGGCCTCGCATTCCATCTAGGACCTCCTGCCTGAAATCACCCTGACTCCAAGCGAAAGTCGGCTTGCGTTCTTACTGCGATTTAAGCCCTGTGCTTCCTGTGGCCCTGCAGGCTTTGGAATAGCCACAGGCCCGAGGCGTAACTAGGCAGGGCATTCCTTGGTTGAGGCAGTTCACTTGACCCAGAACACCCTGCTTCGGGGAGTTGGTTCAGGGAAGCAAACGCAGGGTAACATGTGTCTCTTTGGAGTGGTTAGAAACCACAGGGAGGTAAGCTGAGTGTGCGCGTGGAAACGGGAGCCTGCTGGAACTATCCTTGCTTTCCCACTTGGAAGGCTGCATTCATGCTGCCTTGAAGCTGCCTGACGTCCCCTGCTGTTGACAGGCCTGGAAACCCGGTCGAAATGCTTCTGGGAAGAAAATGAGTTTGCTCCGTCTCAACCCGGTGCTTCCATGGCCGCGGTGGTGGTTAGCCTGACAAGCTCCAGAGCGAAAGGGAAACTCAACGTGAGAATTTGCCTCCAGTTTAGGTCCTGCGTAGCCGGGTAGGAAGGGCGGCATGCAGCAGTTTCCATGAGTTCGTAGTCCCCGTTCGGGTTTATTTTAACGAAATTACCCATTTGAGGACTCCTAGGCCCCTCGGGCGTGCATCCATTTCCCTCCAAGGTCACTGAGGACCTCCAGACACCCCCCACGCCGTGGTCCCGCTGAGCAACATCGAGGCCCATTGCTCTGCCCCTCGGAGGCCCTGTGTGCGTGCCGAGTGATGGGCAACACTCTGCACGTTCCTTGAGGAGAGCTACATTTCCAGAGCCCTCAAACAGCCTCAGGACCAGATTTCTGGTGAGTCCGAAGCTCCCAGGAAATATTTGTCGTCGCCCTTGTGAGAGCTGCCGTGAGAAAACACTCTGCTTTGCCTCCTTCGCGGGCCTCGTACCTGAAGGCACTCTGCTCGAGGAGAACGTCAGCATCTCGCAATGCTGAGTCGCTAACGGGACAGCCAGATTGAGCACAGGCCTGGAGGGAAGGCCCTGACGTGAGGTGCAGAAGCGGAGCCGCGCAGCAGTTTCCATGAGGCCGTAGCCTCTGCTCTGCGTGTCTTTAACGGCAGTAGAGTTTCCTGGACACCTGGGAGGCTCGCGGGGGCACCCTCTTCCAGGCTGGAACACGGAGTACTCCCAGGCACCCCTGGGTCTGCTGAGCAACGTCCAGGCACGGAGCCCTTTGGAGCCGCTCTCTATACGCCGAGTGTAGGGAAACGCCCTGCACTCTCTCCTGGAGCAGATTCGATTCCCCACCAAACCCACACTTTCACGAACAGACTTCTGGCACGTCTCACATGCCTTTGAGGTCTTACGCCTTGCCCTAGCCTGAGCTGCCCTGAGAGACCCCTCGGCCTCGCATTCCATCTAGGACCTCCTGCCTGAAATCACCCTGCCTCCAAGCGAAAGTCGGCTTGAGTTCTTACTGCGATTTAAGCCCTGTGCTTCCTGTGGCCCTGCAGGCTTTGGAATAGCCACAGGCCCCAGAGGCGTAACTAGGCAGGGCATTCCTTGGTTGAGGCAGTTCACTTGACCCAGAACACCCTGCTTCGGGGAGTTGGTTCAGGGAAGCAAACGCAGGGTAACATGTGTCTCTTTGGACTGGTTAGAAACCACAGGGAGGTAAGCTGAGTGTGCGCGAGGAAACGGGAGCCTGCTGGAACTATCCTTGCTTTCCCACTTGGAAGGCTGCATTCATGCTGCCTTGAAGCTGCCTGACGTCCCCTGCTGTTGACAGGCCTGGAAACCCGGTCGAAATGCTTCTGGGAAGAAAATGAGTTTGCTCCGTCTCAACCCGGTGCTTCCATGGCCGCGGTGGTGGTTAGCCTGACAAGCTCCAGAGCGAAAGGGAAACTCAACGTGAGAATTTGCCTCCAGTTTAGGTCCTGCGTAGCCGGGCAGGAAGGGCGGCATGCAGCAGTTTCCATGAGTTCGTAGTCCCCGTTCGGGTTTATTTTAACGAAATTACCCATTTGAGGACTCCTAGGCCCCTCGGGCGTGCATCCATTTCCCTCCAAGGTCACTGAGGACCTCCAGACACCCCCCACGCCGTGGTCCCGCTGAGCAACATCGAGGCCCATTGCTCTGCCCCTCGGAGGCCCTGTGTGCGTGCCGAGTGATGGGCAACACTCTGCACGTTCCTTGAGGAGAGCTACATTTCCAGAGCCCTCAAACAGCCTCAGGACCAGATTTCTGGTGAGTCCGAAGCTCCCAGGAAATATTTGTCGTCGCCCTTGTGAGAGCTGCCGTGAGAAAACACTCTGCTTTGCCTCCTTCGCGGGCCTCGTACCTGAAGGCACTCTGCTCGAGGAGAACGTCAGCATCTCGCAATGCTGAGTCGCTAACGGGACAGCCAGATTGAGCACAGGCCTGGAGGGAAGGCCCTGACGTGAGGTGCAGAAGCGGAGCCGCGCAGCAGTTTCCATGAGGCCGTAGCCTCTGCTCTGCGTGTCTTTAACGGCAGTAGAGTTTCCTGGACACCTGGGAGGCTCGCGGGGGCACCCTGTTCCAGGCTGGAACACGGAGTACTCCCAGGCACCCCTGGGTCTGCTGAGCAACGTCCAGGCACGGAGCCCTTTGGAGCCGCTCTCTATACGCCGAGTGTAGGGAAACGCCCTGCACTCTCTCCTGGAGCAGATTCGATTCCCCACCAAACCCACACTTTCACGAACAGACTTCTGGCACGTCTCACATGCCTTTGAGGTCTTACGCCTTGCCCTAGCCTGAGCTGCCCTGAGAGACCCCTCGGCCTCGCATTGCATCTAGGACCTCCTGCCTGAAATCACCCTGCCTCCAAGCGAAAGTCGCCTTGCGTTCTTACTGCGATTTAAGCCCTGTGCTTCCTGTGGCCCTGCAGGCTTTGGAATAGCCACAGGCCCCAGAGGCGTAACTAGGCAGTGCATTCCTTGGTTGAGGCAGTTCACTTAACCCAGAACACCCTGCTTCGGGGAGTTGGTTCAGGGAAGCAAACGCAAGGTAACATGTGTCTCTTTGGACTGGTTAGAAACCACAGGGAGGTAAGCTGAGTGTGCGCGTGGAAACGGGAGCCTGCTGGAACTATCCTTGCTTTCCCACTTGGAAGGCTGCATTCATGCTGCCTTGAAGCTGCCTGACGTCCCCTGCTGTTGACAGGCCTGGAAACCCGGTCGAAATGCTTCTGGGAAGAAAATGAGTTTGCTCCGTCTCAACCCGGTGCTTCCATGGCCGCGGTGGTGGTTAGCCTGACAAGCTCCAGAGCGAAAGGGAAACTCAACGTGAGAATTTGCCTCCAGTTTAGGTCCTGCGTAGCCGGGTAGGAAGGGCGGCATGCAGCAGTTTCCATGAGTTCGTAGTCCCCGTTCGGGTTTATTTTAACGAAATTACCCATTTGAGGACTCCTAGGCCCCTCGGGCGTGCATCCATTTCCCTCCAAGGTCACTGAGGACCTCCAGACACCCCCCACGCCGTGGTCCCGCTGAGCAACATCGAGGCCCATTGCTCTGCCCCTCGGAGGCCCTGTGTGCGTGCCGAGTGATGGGCAACACTCTGCACGTTCCTTGAGGAGAGCTACATTTCCAGAGCCCTCAAACAGCCTCAGGACCAGATTTCTGGTGAGTCCGAAGCTCCCAGGAAATATTTGTCGTCGCCCTTGTGAGAGCTGCCGTGAGAAAACACTCTGCTTTGCCTCCTTCGCGGGCCTCGTACCTGAAGGCACTCTGCTCGAGGAGAACGTCAGCATCTCGCAATGCTGAGTCGCTAACGGGACAGCCAGATTGAGCACAGGCCTGGAGGGAAGGCCCTGACGTGAGGTGCAGAAGCGGAGCCGCGCAGCAGTTTCCATGAGGCCGTAGCCTCTGCTCTGCGTGTCTTTAACGGCAGTAGAGTTTCCTGGACACCTGGGAGGCTCGCGGGGGCACCCTGTTCCAGGCTGGAACACGGAGTACTCCCAGGCACCCCTGGGTCTGCTGAGCAACGTCCAGGCACGGAGCCCTTTGGAGCCGCTCTCTATACGCCGAGTGTAGGGAAACGCCCTGCACTCTCTCCTGGAGCAGATTCGATTCCCCACCAAACCCACACTTTCACGAACAGACTTCTGGCACGTCTCACATGCCTTTGAGGTCTTACGCCTTGCCCTAGCCTGAGCTGCCCTGAGAGACCCCTCGGCCTCGCATTCCATCTAGGACCTCCTGCCTGAAATCACCCTGCCTCCAAGCGAAAGTCGCCTTGCGTTCTTACTGCGATTTAAGCCCTGTGCTTCCTGTGGCCCTGCAGGCTTTGGAATAGCCACAGGCCCCAGCGGCGTAACTAGGCAGGGCATTCCTTGGTTGAGGCAGTTCACTTAACCCAGAACACCCTGCTTCGGGGAGTTGGTTCAGGGAAGCAAACGCAGGGTAACATGTGTCTCTTTGGACTGGTTAGAAACCACAGGGAGGTAAGCTGAGTGTGCGCGAGGAAACGGGAGCCTGCTGGAACTATCCTTGCTTTCCCACTTGGAAGGCTGCATTCATGCTGCCTTGAAGCTGCCTGACGTCCCCTGCTGTTGACAGGCCTGGAAACCCGGTCGAAATGCTTCTGGGAAGAAAATGAGTTTGCTCCGTCTCAACCCGGTGCTTCCATGGCCGCGGTGGTGGTTAGCCTGACAAGCTCCAGAGCGAAAGGGAAACTCAACGTGAGAATTTGCCTCCAGTTTAGGTCCTGCGTAGCCGGGCAGGAAGGGCGGCATGCAGCAGTTTCCATGAGTTCGTAGTCCCCGTTCGGGTTTATTTTAACGAAATTACCCATTTGAGGACTCCTAGGCCCCTCGGGCGTGCATCCATTTCCCTCCAAGGTCACTGAGGACCTCCAGACACCCCCCACGCCGTGGTCCCGCTGAGCAACATCGAGGCCCATTGCTCTGCCCCTCGGAGGCCCTGTGTGCGTGCCGAGTGATGGGCAACACTCTGCACGTTCCTTGAGGAGAGCTACATTTCCAGAGCCCTCAAACAGCCTCAGGACCAGATTTCTGGTGAGTCCGAAGCTCCCAGGAAATATTTGTCGTCGCCCTTGTGAGAGCTGCCGTGAGAAAACACTCTGCTTTGCCTCCTTCGCGGGCCTCGTACCTGAAGGCACTCTGCTCGAGGAGAACGTCAGCATCTCGCAATGCTGAGTCGCTAACGGGACAGCCAGATTGAGCACAGGCCTGGAGGGAAGGCCCTGACGTGAGGTGCAGAAGCGGAGCCGCGCAGCAGTTTCCATGAGGCCGTAGCCTCTGCTCTGCGTGTCTTTAACGGCAGTAGAGTTTCCTGGACACCTGGGAGGCTCGCGGGGGCACCCTGTTCCAGGCTGGAACACGGAGTACTCCCAGGCACCCCTGGGTCTGCTGAGCAACGTCCAGGCACGGAGCCCTTTGGAGCCGCTCTCTATACGCCGAGTGTAGGGAAACGCCCTGCACTCTCTCCTGGAGCAGATTCGATTCCCCACCAAACCCACACTTTCACGAACAGACTTCTGGCACGTCTCACATGCCTTTGAGGTCTTACGCCTTGCCCTAGCCTGAGCTGCCCTGAGAGACCCCTCGGCCTCGCATTCCATCTAGGACCTCCTGCCTGAAATCACCCTGACTCCAAGCGAAAGTCGGCTTGCGTTCTTACTGCGATTTAAGCCCTGTGCTTCCTGTGGCCCTGCAGGCTTTGGAATAGCCACAGGCCCGAGGCGTAACTAGGCAGGGCATTCCTTGGTTGAGGCAGTTCACTTGACCCAGAACACCCTGCTTCGGGGAGTTGGTTCAGGGAAGCAAACGCAGGGTAACATGTGTCTCTTTGGAGTGGTTAGAAACCACAGGGAGGTAAGCTGAGTGTGCGCGTGGAAACGGGAGCCTGCTGGAACTATCCTTGCTTTCCCACTTGGAAGGCTGCATTCATGCTGCCTTGAAGCTGCCTGACGTCCCCTGCTGTTGACAGGCCTAGAAACCCGGTCGAAATGCTTCTGGGAAGAAAATGAGTTTGCTCCGTCTCAACCCGGTGCTTCCATGGCCGCGGTGGTGGTTAGCCTGACAAGCTCCAGAGCGAAAGGAAAACTCAACGTGAGAATTTGCCTCCAGTTTAGGTCCTGCGTAGCCGGGCAGGAAGGGCGGCATGCAGCAGTTTCCATGAGTTCGTAGTCCCCGTTCGGGTTTATTTTAACGAAATTACCCATTTGAGGACTCCTAGGCCCCTCGGCTGTGCATCCATTTCCCTCCAAGGTCACTGAGGACCTCCAGACACCCCCCACGCCGTGGTCCCGCTGAGCAACATCGAGGCCCATTGCTCTGCCCCTCGGAGGCCCTGTGTGCGTGCCGAGTGATGGGCAACACTCTGCACGTTCCTTGAGGAGAGCTACATTTCCAGAGCCCTCAAACAGCCTCAGGACCAGATTTCTGGTGAGTCCGAAGCTCCCAGGAAATATTTGTCGTCGCCCTTGTGAGAGCTGCCGTGAGAAAACACTCTGCTTTGCCTCCTTCGCGGGCCTCGTACCTGAAGGCACTCTGCTCGAGGAGAACGTCAGCATCTCGCAATGCTGAGTCGCTAACGGGACAGCCAGATTGAGCACAGGCCTGGAGGGAAGGCCCTGACGTGAGGTGCAGAAGCGGAGCCGCGCAGCAGTTTCCATGAGGCCGTAGCCTCTGCTCTGCGTGTCTTTAACGGCAGTAGAGTTTCCTGGACACCTGGGAGGCTCGCGGGGGCACCCTCTTCCAGGCTGGAACACGGAGTACTCCCAGGCACCCCTGGGTCTGCTGAGCAACGTCCAGGCACGGAGCCCTTTGGAGCCGCTCTCTATACGCCGAGTGTAGGGAAACGCCCTGCACTCTCTCCTGGAGCAGATTCGATTCCCCACCAAACCCACACTTTCACGAACAGACTTCTGGCACGTCTCACATGGCTTTGAGGTCTTACGCCTTGCCCTAGCCTGAGCTGCCCTGAGAGACCCCTCGGCCTCGCATTGCATCTAGGACCTCCTGCCTGAAATCACCCTGCCTCCAAGCGAAAGTCGCCTTGCGTTCTTACTGCGATTTAAGCCCTGTGCTTCCTGTGGCCCTGCAGGCTTTGGAATAGCCACAGGCCCCAGAGGCGTAACTAGGCAGTGCATTCCTTGGTTGAGGCAGTTCACTTAACCCAGAACACCCTGCTTCGGGGAGTTGGTTCAAAGAAGCAAACGCAAGGTAACATGTGTCTCTTTGGACTGGTTAGAAACCACAGGGAGGTAAGCTGAGTGTGCGCGTGGAAACGGGAGCCTGCTGGAACTATCCTTGCTTTCCCACTTGGAAGGCTGCATTCATGCTGCCTTGAAGCTGCCTGACGTCCCCTGCTGTTGACAGGCCTGGAAACCCGGTCGAAATGCTTCTGGGAAGAAAATGAGTTTGCTCCGTCTCAACCCGGTGCTTCCATGGCCGCGGTGGTGGTTAGCCTGACAAGCTCCAGAGCGAAAGGGAAACTCAACGTGAGAATTTGCCTCCAGTTTAGGTCCTGCGTAGCCGGGTAGGAAGGGCGGCATGCAGCAGTTTCCATGAGTTCGTAGTCCCCGTTCGGGTTTATTTTAACGAAATTACCCATTTGAGGACTCCTAGGCCCCTCGGGCGTGCATCCATTTCCCTCCAAGGTCACTGAGGACCTCCAGACACCCCCCACGCCGTGGTCCCGCTGAGCAACATCGAGGCCCATTGCTCTGCCCCTCGGAGGCCCTGTGTGCGTGCCGAGTGATGGGCAACACTCTGCACGTTCCTTGAGGAGAGCTACATTTCCAGAGCCCTCAAACAGCCTCAGGACCAGATTTCTGGTGAGTCCGAAGCTCCCAGGAAATATTTGTCGTCGCCCTTGTGAGAGCTGCCGTGAGAAAACACTCTGCTTTGCCTCCTTCGCGGGCCTCGTACCTGAAGGCACTCTGCTCGAGGAGAACGTCAGCATCTCGCAATGCTGAGTCGCTAACGGGACAGCCAGATTGAGCACAGGCCTGGAGGGAAGGCCCTGACGTGAGGTGCAGAAGCGGAGCCGCGCAGCAGTTTCCATGAGGCCGTAGCCTCTGCTCTGCGTGTCTTTAACGGCAGTAGAGTTTCCTGGACACCTGGGAGGCTCGCGGGGGCACCCTGTTCCAGGCTGGAACACGGAGTACTCCCAGGCACCCCTGGGTCTGCTGAGCAACGTCCAGGCACGGAGCCCTTTGGAGCCGCTCTCTATACGCCGAGTGTAGGGAAACGCCCTGCACTCTCTCCTGGAGCAGATTCGATTCCCCACCAAACCCACACTTTCACGAACAGACTTCTGGCACGTCTCACATGCCTTTGAGGTCTTACGCCTTGCCCTAGCCTGAGCTGCCCTGAGAGACCCCTCGGCCTCGCATTCCATCTAGGACCTCCTGCCTGAAATCACCCTGCCTCCAAGCGAAAGTCGCCTTGCGTTCTTACTGCGATTTAAGCCCTGTGCTTCCTGTGGCCCTGCAGGCTTTGGAATAGCCACAGGCCCCAGCGGCGTAACTAGGCAGGGCATTCCTTGGTTGAGGCAGTTCACTTAACCCAGAACACCCTGCTTCGGGGAGTTGGTTCAGGGAAGCAAACGCAGGGTAACATGTGTCTCTTTGGACTGGTTAGAAACCACAGGGAGGTAAGCTGAGTGTGCGCGAGGAAACGGGAGCCTGCTGGAACTATCCTTGCTTTCCCACTTGGAAGGCTGCATTCATGCTGCCTTGAAGCTGCCTGACGTCCCCTGCTGTTGACAGGCCTGGAAACCCGGTCGAAATGCTTCTGGGAAGAAAATGAGTTTGCTCCGTCTCAACCCGGTGCTTCCATGGCCGCGGTGGTGGTTAGCCTGACAAGCTCCAGAGCGAAAGGGAAACTCAACGTGAGAATTTGCCTCCAGTTTAGGTCCTGCGTAGCCGGGTAGGAAGGGCGGCATGCAGCAGTTTCCATGAGTTCGTAGTCCCCGTTCGGGTTTATTTTAACGAAATTACCCATTTGAGGACTCCTAGGCCCCTCGGGCGTGCATCCATTTCCCTCCAAGGTCACTGAGGACCTCCAGACACCCCCCACGCCGTGGTCCCGCTGAGCAACATCGAGGCCCATTGCTCTGCCCCTCGGAGGCCCTGTGTGCGTGCCGAGTGATGGGCAACACTCTGCACGTTCCTTGAGGAGAGCTACATTTCCAGAGCCCTCAAACAGCCTCAGGACCAGATTTCTGGTGAGTCCGAAGCTCCCAGGAAATATTTGTCGTCGCCCTTGTGAGAGCTGCCGTGAGAAAACACTCTGCTTTGCCTCCTTCGCGGGCCTCGTACCTGAAGGCACTCTGCTCGAGGAGAACGTCAGCATCTCGCAATGCTGAGTCGCTAACGGGACAGCCAGATTGAGCACAGGCCTGGAGGGAAGGCCCTGACGTGAGGTGCAGAAGCGGAGCCGCGCAGCAGTTTCCATGAGGCCGTAGCCTCTGCTCTGCGTGTCTTTAACGGCAGTAGAGTTTCCTGGACACCTGGGAGGCTCGCGGGGGCACCCTGTTCCAGGCTGGAACACGGAGTACTCCCAGGCACCCCTGGGTCTGCTGAGCAACGTCCAGGCACGGAGCCCTTTGGAGCCGCTCTCTATACGCCGAGTGTAGGGAAACGCCCTGCACTCTCTCCTGGAGCAGATTCGATTCCCCACCAAACCCACACTTTCACGAACAGACTTCTGGCACGTCTCACATGCCTTTGAGGTCTTACGCCTTGCCCTAGCCTGAGCTGCCCTGAGAGACCCCTCGGCCTCGCATTCCATCTAGGACCTCCTGCCTGAAATCACCCTGCCTCCAAGCGAAAGTCGGCTTGAGTTCTTACTGCGATTTAAGCCCTGTGCTTCCTGTGGCCCTGCAGGCTTTGGAATAGCCACAGGCCCCAGAGGCGTAACTAGGCAGGGCATTCCTTGGTTGAGGCAGTTCACTTGACCCAGAACACCCTGCTTCGGGGAGTTGGTTCAGGGAAGCAAACGCAGGGTAACATGTGTCTCTTTGGACTGGTTAGAAACCACAGGGAGGTAAGCTGAGTGTGCGCGAGGAAACGGGAGCCTGCTGGAACTATCCTTGCTTTCCCACTTGGAAGGCTGCATTCATGCTGCCTTGAAGCTGCCTGACGTCCCCTGCTGTTGACAGGCCTGGAAACCCGGTCGAAATGCTTCTGGGAAGAAAATGAGTTTGCTCCGTCTCAACCCGGTGCTTCCATGGCCGCGGTGGTGGTTAGCCTGACAAGCTCCAGAGCGAAAGGGAAACTCAACGTGAGAATTTGCCTCCAGTTTAGGTCCTGCGTAGCCGGGCAGGAAGGGCGGCATGCAGCAGTTTCCATGAGTTCGTAGTCCCCGTTCGGGTTTATTTTAACGAAATTACCCATTTGAGGACTCCTAGGCCCCTCGGGCGTGCATCCATTTCCCTCCAAGGTCACTGAGGACCTCCAGACACCCCCCACGCCGTGGTCCCGCTGAGCAACATCGAGGCCCATTGCTCTGCCCCTCGGAGGCCCTGTGTGCGTGCCGAGTGATGGGCAACACTCTGCACGTTCCTTGAGGAGAGCTACATTTCCAGAGCCCTCAAACAGCCTCAGGACGAGATTTCTGGTGAGTCCGAAGCTCCCAGGAAATATTTGTCGTCGCCCTTGTGAGAGCTGCCGTGAGAAAACACTCTGCTTTGCCTCCTTCGCGGGCCTCGTACCTGAAGGCACTCTGCTCGAGGAGAACGTCAGCATCTCGCAATGCTGAGTCGCTAACGGGACAGCCAGATTGAGCACAGGCCTGGAGGGAAGGCCCTGACGTGAGGTGCAGAAGCGGAGCCGCGCAGCAGTTTCCATGAGGCCGTAGCCTCTGCTCTGCGTGTCTTTAACGGCAGTAGAGTTTCCTGGACACCTGGGAGGCTCGCGGGGGCACCCTGTTCCAGGCTGGAACACGGAGTACTCCCAGGCACCCCTGGGTCTGCTGAGCAACGTCCAGGCACGGAGCCCTTTGGAGCCGCTCTCTATACGCCGAGTGTAGGGAAACGCCCTGCACTCTCTCCTGGAGCAGATTCGATTCCCCACCAAACCCACACTTTCACGAACAGACTTCTGGCACGTCTCACATGCCTTTGAGGTCTTACGCCTTGCCCTAGCCTGAGCTGCCCTGAGAGACCCCTCGGCCTCGCATTCCATCTAGGACCTCCTGCCTGAAATCACCCTGACTCCAAGCGAAAGTCGGCTTGCGTTCTTACTGCGATTTAAGCCCTGTGCTTCCTGTGGCCCTGCAGGCTTTGGAATAGCCACAGGCCCGAGGCGTAACTAGGCAGGGCATTCCTTGGTTGAGGCAGTTCACTTGACCCAGAACACCCTGCTTCGGGGAGTTGGTTCAGGGAAGCAAACGCAGGGTAACATGTGTCTCTTTGGAGTGGTTAGAAACCACAGGGAGGTAAGCTGAGTGTGCGCGTGGAAACGGGAGCCTGCTGGAACTATCCTTGCTTTCCCACTTGGAAGGCTGCATTCATGCTGCCTTGAAGCTGCCTGACGTCTCCTGCTGTTGACAGGCCTGGAAACCCGGTCGAAATGCTTCTGGGAAGAAAATGAGTTTGCTCCGTCTCAACCCGGTGCTTCCATGGCCGCGGTGGTGGTTAGCCTGACAAGCTCCAGAGCGAAAGGGAAACTCAACGTGAGAATTTGCCTCCAGTTTAGGTCCTGCGTAGCCGGGTAGGAAGGGCGGCATGCAGCAGTTTCCATGAGTTCGTAGTCCCCGTTCGGGTTTATTTTAACGAAATTACCCATTTGAGGACTCCTAGGCCCCTCGGGCGTGCATCCATTTCCCTCCAAGGTCACTGAGGACCTCCAGACACCCCCCACGCCGTGGTCCCGCTGAGCAACATCGAGGCCCATTGCTCTGCCCCTCGGAGGCCCTGTGTGCGTGCCGAGTGATGGGCAACACTCTGCACGTTCCTTGAGGAGAGCTACATTTCCAGAGCCCTCAAACAGCCTCAGGACGAGATTTCTGGTGAGTCCGAAGCTCCCAGGAAATATTTGTCGTCGCCCTTGTGAGAGCTGCCGTGAGAAAACACTCTGCTTTGCCTCCTTCGCGGGCCTCGTACCTGAAGGCACTCTGCTCGAGGAGAACGTCAGCATCTCGCAATGCTGAGTCGCTAACGGGACAGCCAGATTGAGCACAGGCCTGGAGGGAAGGCCCTGACGTGAGGTGCAGAAGCGGAGCCGCGCAGCAGTTTCCATGAGGCCGTAGCCTCTGCTCTGCGTGTCTTTAACGGCAGTAGAGTTTCCTGGACACCTGGGAGGCTCGCGGGGGCACCCTGTTCCAGGCTGGAACACGGAGTACTCCCAGGCACCCCTGGGTCTGCTGAGCAACGTCCAGGCACGGAGCCCTTTGGAGCCGCTCTCTATACGCCGAGTGTAGGGAAACGCCCTGCACTCTCTCCTGGAGCAGATTCGATTCCCCACCAAACCCACACTTTCACGAACAGACTTCTGGCACGTCTCACATGCCTTTGAGGTCTTACGCCTTGCCCTAGCCTGAGCTGCCCTGAGAGACCCCTCGGCCTCGCATTCCATCTAGGACCTCCTGCCTGAAATCACCCTGCCTCCAAGCGAAAGTCGCCTTGCGTTCTTACTGCGATTTAAGCCCTGTGCTTCCTGTGGCCCTGCAGGCTTTGGAATAGCCACAGGCCCCAGCGGCGTAACTAGGCAGGGCATTCCTTGGTTGAGGCAGTTCACTTAACCCAGAACACCCTGCTTCGGGGAGTTGGTTCAGGGAAGCAAACGCAGGGTAACATGTGTCTCTTTGGACTGGTTAGAAACCACAGGGAGGTAAGCTGAGTGTGCGCGAGGAAACGGGAGCCTGCTGGAACTATCCTTGCTTTCCCACTTGGAAGGCTGCATTCATGCTGCCTTGAAGCTGCCTGACGTCCCCTGCTGTTGACAGGCCTGGAAACCCGGTCGAAATGCTTCTGGGAAGAAAATGA
Source organism: Orcinus orca (assembly GCF_937001465.1). Taxonomy (NCBI): domain Eukaryota; kingdom Metazoa; phylum Chordata; class Mammalia; order Artiodactyla; family Delphinidae; genus Orcinus; species Orcinus orca. The sequence goes on along the minus strand of NW_026044069.1, from coordinate 114,187 downwards.
GTTTGCTCCGTCTCAACCCGGTGCTTCCATGGCCGCGGTGGTGGTTAGCCTGACAAGCTCCAGAGCGAAAGGGAAACTCAACGTGAGAATTTGCCTCCAGTTTAGGTCCTGCGTAGCCGGGTAGGAAGGGCGGCATGCAGCAGTTTCCATGAGTTCGTAGTCCCCGTTCGGGTTTATTTTAACGAAATTACCCATTTGAGGACTCCTAGGCCCCTCGGGCGTGCATCCATTTCCCTCCAAGGTCACTGAGGACCTCCAGACACCCCCCACGCCGTGGTCCCGCTGAGCAACATCGAGGCCCATTGCTCTGCCCCTCGGAGGCCCTGTGTGCGTGCCGAGTGATGGGCAACACTCTGCACGTTCCTTGAGGAGAGCTACATTTCCAGAGCCCTCAAACAGCCTCAGGACCAGATTTCTGGTGAGTCCGAAGCTCCCAGGAAATATTTGTCGTCGCCCTTGTGAGAGCTGCCGTGAGAAAACACTCTGCTTTGCCTCCTTCGCGGGCCTCGTACCTGAAGGCACTCTGCTCGAGGAGAACGTCAGCATCTCGCAATGCTGAGTCGCTAACGGGACAGCCAGATTGAGCACAGGCCTGGAGGGAAGGCCCTGACGTGAGGTGCAGAAGCGGAGCCGCGCAGCAGTTTCCATGAGGCCGTAGCCTCTGCTCTGCGTGTCTTTAACGGCAGTAGAGTTTCCTGGACACCTGGGAGGCTCGCGGGGGCACCCTGTTCCAGGCTGGAACACGGAGTACTCCCAGGCACCCCTGGGTCTGCTGAGCAACGTCCAGGCACGGAGCCCTTTGGAGCCGCTCTCTATACGCCGAGTGTAGGGAAACGCCCTGCACTCTCTCCTGGAGCAGATTCGATTCCCCACCAAACCCACACTTTCACGAACAGACTTCTGGCACGTCTCACATGCCTTTGAGGTCTTACGCCTTGCCCTAGCCTGAGCTGCCCTGAGAGACCCCTCGGCCTCGCATTCCATCTAGGACCTCCTGCCTGAAATCACCCTGCCTCCAAGCGAAAGTCGGCTTGAGTTCTTACTGCGATTTAAGCCCTGTGCTTCCTGTGGCCCTGCAGGCTTTGGAATAGCCACAGGCCCCAGAGGCGTAACTAGGCAGGGCATTCCTTGGTTGAGGCAGTTCACTTGACCCAGAACACCCTGCTTCGGGGAGTTGGTTCAGGGAAGCAAACGCAGGGTAACATGTGTCTCTTTGGACTGGTTAGAAACCACAGGGAGGTAAGCTGAGTGTGCGCGAGGAAACGGGAGCCTGCTGGAACTATCCTTGCTTTCCCACTTGGTAGGCTGCATTCATGCTGCCTTGAAGCTGCCTGACGTCCCCTGCTGTTGACAGGCCTGGAAACCCGGTCGAAATGCTTCTGGGAAGAAAATGAGTTTGCTCCGTCTCAACCCGGTGCTTCCATGGCCGCGGTGGTGGTTAGCCTGACAAGCTCCAGAGCGAAAGGGAAACTCAACGTGAGAATTTGCCTCCAGTTTAGGTCCTGCGTAGCCGGGCAGGAAGGGCGGCATGCAGCAGTTTCCATGAGTTCGTAGTCCCCGTTCGGGTTTATTTTAACGAAATTACCCATTTGAGGACTCCTAGGCCCCTCGGGCGTGCATCCATTTCCCTCCAAGGTCACTGAGGACCTCCAGACACCCCCCACGCCGTGGTCCCGCTGAGCAACATCGAGGCCCATTGCTCTGCCCCTCGGAGGCCCTGTGTGCGTGCCGAGTGATGGGCAACACTCTGCACGTTCCTTGAGGAGAGCTACATTTCCAGAGCCCTCAAACAGCCTCAGGACCAGATTTCTGGTGAGTCCGAAGCTCCCAGGAAATATTTGTCGTCGCCCTTGTGAGAGCTGCCGTGAGAAAACACTCTGCTTTGCCTCCTTCGCGGGCCTCGTACCTGAAGGCACTCTGCTCGAGGAGAACGTCAGCATCTCGCAATGCTGAGTCGCTAACGGGACAGCCAGATTGAGCACAGGCCTGGAGGGAAGGCCCTGACGTGAGGTGCAGAAGCGGAGCCGCGCAGCAGTTTCCATGAGGCCGTAGCCTCTGCTCTGCGTGTCTTTAACGGCAGTAGAGTTTCCTGGACACCTGGGAGGCTCGCGGGGGCACCCTGTTCCAGGCTGGAACACGGAGTACTCCCAGGCACCCCTGGGTCTGCTGAGCAACGTCCAGGCACGGAGCCCTTTGGAGCCGCTCTCTATACGCCGAGTGTAGGGAAACGCCCTGCACTCTCTCCTGGAGCAGATTCGATTCCCCACCAAACCCACACTTTCACGAACAGACTTCTGGCACGTCTCACATGCCTTTGAGGTCTTACGCCTTGCCCTAGCCTGAGCTGCCCTGAGAGACCCCTCGGCCTCGCATTCCATCTAGGACCTCCTGCCTGAAATCACCCTGACTCCAAGCGAAAGTCGGCTTGCGTTCTTACTGCGATTTAAGCCCTGTGCTTCCTGTGGCCCTGCAGGCTTTGGAATAGCCACAGGCCCGAGGCGTAACTAGGCAGGGCATTCCTTGGTTGAGGCAGTTCACTTGACCCAGAACACCCTGCTTCGGGGAGTTGGTTCAGGGAAGCAAACGCAGGGTAACATGTGTCTCTTTGGAGTGGTTAGAAACCACAGGGAGGTAAGCTGAGTGTGCGCGTGGAAACGGGAGCCTGCTGGAACTATCCTTGCTTTCCCACTTGGAAGGCTGCATTCATGCTGCCTTGAAGCTGCCTGACGTCCCCTGCTGTTGACAGGCCTAGAAACCCGGTCGAAATGCTTCTGGGAAGAAAATGAGTTTGCTCCGTCTCAACCCGGTGCTTCCATGGCCGCGGTGGTGGTTAGCCTGACAAGCTCCAGAGCGAAAGGAAAACTCAACGTGAGAATTTGCCTCCAGTTTAGGTCCTGCGTAGCCGGGCAGGAAGGGCGGCATGCAGCAGTTTCCATGAGTTCGTAGTCCCCGTTCGGGTTTATTTTAACGAAATTACCCATTTGAGGACTCCTAGGCCCCTCGGCTGTGCATCCATTTCCCTCCAAGGTCACTGAGGACCTCCAGACACCCCCCACGCCGTGGTCCCGCTGAGCAACATCGAGGCCCATTGCTCTGCCCCTCGGAGGCCCTGTGTGCGTGCCGAGTGATGGGCAACACTCTGCACGTTCCTTGAGGAGAGCTACATTTCCAGAGCCCTCAAACAGCCTCAGGACCAGATTTCTGGTGAGTCCGAAGCTCCCAGGAAATATTTGTCGTCGCCCTTGTGAGAGCTGCCGTGAGAAAACACTCTGCTTTGCCTCCTTCGCGGGCCTCGTACCTGAAGGCACTCTGCTCGAGGAGAACGTCAGCATCTCGCAATGCTGAGTCGCTAACGGGACAGCCAGATTGAGCACAGGCCTGGAGGGAAGGCCCTGACGTGAGGTGCAGAAGCGGAGCCGCGCAGCAGTTTCCATGAGGCCGTAGCCTCTGCTCTGCGTGTCTTTAACGGCAGTAGAGTTTCCTGGACACCTGGGAGGCTCGCGGGGGCACCCTGTTCCAGGCTGGAACACGGAGTACTCCCAGGCACCCCTGGGTCTGCTGAGCAACGTCCAGGCACGGAGCCCTTTGGAGCCGCTCTCTATACGCCGAGTGTAGGGAAACGCCCTGCACTCTCTCCTGGAGCAGATTCGATTCCCCACCAAACCCACACTTTCACGAACAGACTTCTGGCACGTCTCACATGCCTTTGAGGTCTTACGCCTTGCCCTAGCCTGAGCTGCCCTGAGAGACCCCTCGGCCTCGCATTGCATCTAGGACCTCCTGCCTGAAATCACCCTGCCTCCAAGCGAAAGTCGCCTTGCGTTCTTACTGCGATTTAAGCCCTGTGCTTCCTGTGGCCCTGCAGGCTTTGGAATAGCCACAGGCCCCAGAGGCGTAACTAGGCAGTGCATTCCTTGGTTGAGGCAGTTCACTTAACCCAGAACACCCTGCTTCGGGGAGTTGGTTCAGGGAAGCAAACGCAAGGTAACATGTGTCTCTTTGGACTGGTTAGAAACCACAGGGAGGTAAGCTGAGTGTGCGCGTGGAAACGGGAGCCTGCTGGAACTATCCTTGCTTTCCCACTTGGAAGGCTGCATTCATGCTGCCTTGAAGCTGCCTGACGTCCCCTGCTGTTGACAGGCCTGGAAACCCGGTCGAAATGCTTCTGGGAAGAAAATGAGTTTGCTCCGTCTCAACCCGGTGCTTCCATGGCCGCGGTGGTGGTTAGCCTGACAAGCTCCAGAGCGAAAGGGAAACTCAACGTGAGAATTTGCCTCCAGTTTAGGTCCTGCGTAGCCGGGTAGGAAGGGCGGCATGCAGCAGTTTCCATGAGTTCGTAGTCCCCGTTCGGGTTTATTTTAACGAAATTACCCATTTGAGGACTCCTAGGCCCCTCGGGCGTGCATCCATTTCCCTCCAAGGTCACTGAGGACCTCCAGACACCCCCCACGCCGTGGTCCCGCTGAGCAACATCGAGGCCCATTGCTCTGCCCCTCGGAGGCCCTGTGTGCGTGCCGAGTGATGGGCAACACTCTGCACGTTCCTTGAGGAGAGCTACATTTCCAGAGCCCTCAAACAGCCTCAGGACCAGATTTCTGGTGAGTCCGAAGCTCCCAGGAAATATTTGTCGTCGCCCTTGTGAGAGCTGCCGTGAGAAAATACTCTGCTTTGCCTCCTTCGCGGGCCTCGTACCTGAAGGCACTCTGCTCGAGGAGAACGTCAGCATCTCGCAATGCTGAGTCGCTAACGGGACAGCCAGATTGAGCACAGGCCTGGAGGGAAGGCCCTGACGTGAGGTGCAGAAGCGGAGCCGCGCAGCAGTTTCCATGAGGCCGTAGCCTCTGCTCTGCGTGTCTTTAACGGCAGTAGAGTTTCCTGGACACCTGGGAGGCTCGCGGGGGCACCCTGTTCCAGGCTGGAACACGGAGTACTCCCAGGCACCCCTGGGTCTGCTGAGCAACGTCCAGGCACGGAGCCCTTTGGAGCCGCTCTCTATACGCCGAGTGTAGGGAAACGCCCTGCACTCTCTCCTGGAGCAGATTCGATTCCCCACCAAACCCACACTTTCACGAACAGACTTCTGGCACGTCTCACATGCCTTTGAGGTCTTACGCCTTGCCCTAGCCTGAGCTGCCCTGAGAGACCCCTCGGCCTCGCATTGCATCTAGGACCTCCCGCCTGAAATCACCCTGCCTCCAAGCGAAAGTCGCCTTGCGTTCTTACTGCGATTTAAGCCCTGTGCTTCCTGTGGCCCTGCAGGATTTGGAATAGCCACAGGCCCCAGCGGCGTAACTAGGCAGGGCATTCCTTGGTTGAGGCAGTTCACTTAACCCAGAACACCCTGCTTCGGGGAGTTGGTTCAGGGAAGCAAACGCAGGGTAACATGTGTCTCTTTGGACTGGTTAGAAACCACAGGGAGGTAAGCTGAGTGTGCGCGAGGAAACGGGAGCCTGCTGGAACTATCCTTGCTTTCCCACTTGGAAGGCTGCATTCATGCTGCCTTGAAGCTGCCTGACGTCCCCTGCTGTTGACAGGCCTGGAAACCCGGTCGAAATGCTTCTGGGAAGAAAATGAGTTTGCTCCGTCTCAACCCGGTGCTTCCATGGCCGCGGTGGTGGTTAGCCTGACAAGCTCCAGAGTGAAAGGGAAACTCAACGTGAGAATTTGCCTCCAGTTTAGGTCCTGCGTAGCCGGGTAGGAAGGGCGGCATGCAGCAGTTTCCATGAGTTCGTAGTCCCCGTTCGGGTTTATTTTAACGAAATTACCCATTTGAGGACTCCTAGGCCCCTCGGGCGTGCATCCATTTCCCTCCAAGGTCACTGAGGACCTCCAGACACCCCCCACGCCGTGGTCCCGCTGAGCAACATCGAGGCCCATTGCTCTGCCCCTCGGAGGCCCTGTGTGCGTGCCGAGTGATGGGCAACACTCTGCACGTTCCTTGAGGAGAGCTACATTTCCAGAGCCCTCAAACAGCCTCAGGACCAGATTTCTGGTGAGTCCGAAGCTCCCAGGAAATATTTGTCGTCGCCCTTGTGAGAGCTGCCGTGAGAAAACACTCTGCTTTGCCTCCTTCGCGGGCCTCGTACCTGAAGGCACTCTGCTCGAGGAGAACGTCAGCATCTCGCAATGCTGAGTCGCTAACGGGACAGCCAGATTGAGCACAGGCCTGGAGGGAAGGCCCTGACGTGAGGTGCAGAAGCGGAGCCGCGCAGCAGTTTCCATGAGGCCGTAGCCTCTGCTCTGCGTGTCTTTAACGGCAGTAGAGTTTCCTGGACACCTGGGAGGCTCGCGGGGGCACCCTGTTCCAGGCTGGAACACGGAGTACTCCCAGGCACCCCTGGGTCTGCTGAGCAACGTCCAGGCACGGAGCCCTTTGGAGCCGCTCTCTATACGCCGAGTGTAGGGAAACGCCCTGCACTCTCTCCTGGAGCAGATTCGATTCCCCACCAAACCCACACTTTCACGAACAGACTTCTGGCACGTCTCACATGCCTTTGAGGTCTTACGCCTTGCCCTAGCCTGAGCTGCCCTGAGAGACCCCTCGGCCTCGCATTCCATCTAGGACCTCCTGCCTGAAATCACCCTGCCTCCAAGCGAAAGTCGCCTTGCGTTCTTACTGCGATTTAAGCCCTGTGCTTCCTGTGGCCCTGCAGGCTTTGGAATAGCCACAGGCCCCAGAGGCGTAACTAGGCAGGGCATTCCTTGGTTGAGGCAGTTCACTTGACCCAGAACACCCTACTTCGGGGAGTTGGTTCAGGGAAGCAAACGCAGGGTAACATGTGTCTCTTTGGACTGGTTAGAAACCACAGGGAGGTAAGCTGAGTGTGCGCGTGGAAACGGGAGCCTGCTGGAACTATCCTTGCTTTCCCACTTGGAAGGCTGCATTCATGCTGCCTTGAAGCTGCCTGACGTCCCCTGCTGTTGACAGGCCTAGAAACCCGGTCGAAATGCTTCTGGGAAGAAAATGAGTTTGCTCCGTCTCAACCCGGTGCTTCCATGGCCGCGGTGGTGGTTATCCTGACAAGCTCCAGAGAGAAAGGAAAACTCAACGTGAGAATTTGCCTCCAGTTTAGGTCCTGCGTAGCCGGGTAGGAAGGGCGGCATGCAGCAGTTTCCATGAGTTCGTAGTCCCCGTTCGGGTTTATTTTAACGAAATTACCCATTTGAGGACTCCTAGGCCCCTCGGGCGTGCATCCATTTCCCTCCAAGGTCACTGAGGACCTCCAGACACCCCCCACGCCGTGGTCCCGCTGAGCAACATCGAGGCCCATTGCTCTGCCCCTCGGAGGCCCTGTGTGCGTGCCGAGTGATGGGCAACACTCTGCACGTTCCTTGAGGAGAGCTACATTTCCAGAGCCCTCAAACAGCCTCAGGACCAGATTTCTGGTGAGTCCGAAGCTCCCAGGAAATATTTGTCGTCGCCCTTGTGAGAGCTGCCGTGAGAAAACACTCTGCTTTGCCTCCTTCGCGGGCCTCGTACCTGAAGGCACTCTGCTCGAGGAGAACGTCAGCATCTCGCAATGCTGAGTCGCTAACGGGACAGCCAGATTGAGCACAGGCCTGGAGGGAAGGCCCTGACGTGAGGTGCAGAAGCGGAGCCGCGCAGCAGTTTCCATGAAGCCGTAGCCTCTGCTCTGCGTGTCTTTAACGGCAGTAGAGTTTCCTGGACACCTGGGAGGCTCGCGGGGGCACCCTGTTCCAGGCTGGAACACGGAGTACTCCCAGGCACCCCTGGGTCTGCTGAGCAACGTCCAGGCACGGAGCCCTTTGGAGCCGCTCTCTATACGCCGAGTGTAGGGAAACGCCCTGCACTCTCTCCTGGAGCAGATTCGATTCCCCACCAAACCCACACTTTCACGAACAGACTTCTGGCACGTCTCACATGCCTTTGAGGTCTTACGCCTTGCCCTAGCCTGAGCTGCCCTGAGAGACCCCTCGGCCTCGCATTCCATCTAGGACCTCCTGCCTGAAATCACCCTGCCTCCTAGCGAAAGTCGCCTTGCGTTCTTACTGCGATTTAAGCCCTGTGCTTCCTGTGGCCCTGCAGGCTTTGGAATAGCCACAGGCCCCAGAGGCGTAACTAGGCAGGGCATTCCTTGGTTGAGGCAGTTCACTTAACCCAGAACACCCTGCTTCGGGGAGTTGGTTCAGGGAAGCAAACTCAGGGTAACATGTGTCTCTTTGGACTGGTTAGAAACCACAGGGAGGTAAGCTGAGTGTGCGCGTGGAAACGGGAGCCTGCTGGAACTATCCTTGCTTTCCCACTTGGAAGGCTGCATTCATGCTGCCTTGAAGCTGCCTGACGTCCCCTGCTGTTGACAGGCCTAGAAACCCGGTCGAAATGCTTCTGGGAAGAAAATGAGTTTGCTCCGTCTCAACCCGGTGCTTCCATGGCCGCGGTGGTGGTTAGCCTGACAAGCTCCAGAGCGAAAGGGAAACTCAACGTGAGAATTTGCCTCCAGTTTAGGTCCTGCGTAGCCGGGTAGGAAGGGCGGCATGCAGCAGTTTCCATGAGTTCGTAGTCCCCGTTCGGGTTTATTTTAACGAAATTACCCATTTGAGGACTCCTAGGCCCCTCGGGCGTGCATCCATTTCCCTCCAAGGTCACTGAGGACCTCCAGACACCCCCCACGCCGTGGTCCCGCTGAGCAACATCGAGGCCCATTGCTCTGCCCCTCGGAGGCCCTGTGTGCGTGCCGAGTGATGGGCAACACTCTGCACGTTCCTTGAGGAGAGCTACATTTCCAGAGCCCTCAAACAGCCTCAGGACCAGATTTCTGGTGAGTCCGAAGCTCCCAGGAAATATTTGTCGTCGCCCTTGTGAGAGCTGCCGTGAGAAAACACTCTGCTTTGCCTCCTTCGCGGGCCTCGTACCTGAAGGCACTCTGCTCGAGGAGAACGTCAGCATCTCGCAATGCTGAGTCGCTAACGGGACAGCCAGATTGAGCACAGGCCTGGAGGGAAGGCCCTGACGTGAGGTGCAGAAGCGGAGCCGCGCAGCAGTTTCCATGAGGCCGTAGCCTCTGCTCTGCGTGTCTTTAACGGCAGTAGAGTTTCCTGGACACCTGGGAGGCTCGCGGGGGCACCCTGTTCCAGGCTGGAACACGGAGTACTCCCAGGCACCCCTGGGTCTGCTGAGCAACGTCCAGGCACGGAGCCCTTTGGAGCCGCTCTCTATACGCCGAGTGTAGGGAAACGCCCTGCACTCTCTCCTGGAGCAGATTCGATTCCCCACCAAACCCACACTTTCACGAACAGACTTCTGGCACGTCTCACATGCCTTTGAGGTCTTACGCCTTGCCCTAGCCTGAGCTGCCCTGAGAGACCCCTCGGCCTCGCATTCCATCTAGGACCTCCTGCCTGAAATCACCCTGCCTCCAAGCGAAAGTCGCCTTGCGTTCTTACTGCGATTTAAGCCCTGTGCTTCCTGTGGCCCTGCAGGCTTTGGAATAGCCACAGGCCCCAGAGGCGTAACTAGGCAGGGCATTCCTTGGTTGAGGCAGTTCACTTGACCCAGAACACCCTACTTCGGGGAGTTGGTTCAGGGAAGCAAACGCAGGGTAACATGTGTCTCTTTGGACTGGTTAGAAACCACAGGGAGGTAAGCTGAGTGTGCGCGTGGAAACGGGAGCCTGCTGGAACTATCCTTGCTTTCCCACTTGGAAGGCTGCATTCATGCTGCCTTGAAGCTGCCTGACGTCCCCTGCTGTTGACAGGCCTGGAAACCCGGTCGAAATGCTTCTGGGAAGAAAATGAGTTTGCTCCGTCTCAACCCGGTGCTTCCATGGCCGCGGTGGTGGTTAGCCTGACAAGCTCCAGAGCGAAAGGGAAACTCAACGTGAGAATTTGCCTCCAGTTTAGGTCCTGCGTAGCCGGGTAGGAAGGGCGGCATGCAGCAGTTTCCATGAGTTCGTAGTCCCCGTTCGGGTTTATTTTAACGAAATTACCCATTTGAGGACTCCTAGGCCCCTCGGGCGTGCATCCATTTCCCTCCAAGGTCACTGAGGACCTCCAGACACCCCCCACGCCGTGGTCCCGCTGAGCAACATCGAGGCCCATTGCTCTGCCCCTCGGAGGCCCTGTGTGCGTGCCGAGTGATGGGCAACACTCTGCACGTTCCTTGAGGAGAGCTACATTTCCAGAGCCCTCAAACAGCCTCAGGACCAGATTTCTGGTGAGTCCGAAGCTCCCAGGAAATATTTGTCGTCGCCCTTGTGAGAGCTGCCGTGAGAAAACACTCTGCTTTGCCTCCTTCGCGGGCCTCGTACCTGAAGGCACTCTGCTCGAGGAGAACGTCAGCATCTCGCAATGCTGAGTCGCTAACGGGACAGCCAGATTGAGCACAGGCCTGGAGGGAAGGCCCTGACGTGAGGTGCAGAAGCGGAGCCGCGCAGCAGTTTCCATGAGGCCGTAGCCTCTGCTCTGCGTGTCTTTAACGGCAGTAGAGTTTCCTGGACACCTGGGAGGCTCGCGGGGGCACCCTGTTCCAGGCTGGAACACGGAGTACTCCCAGGCACCCCTGGGTCTGCTGAGCAACGTCCAGGCACGGAGCCCTTTGGAGCCGCTCTCTATACGCCGAGTGTAGGGAAACGCCCTGCACTCTCTCCTGGAGCAGATTCGATTCCCCACCAAACCCACACTTTCACGAACAGACTTCTGGCACGTCTCACATGCCTTTGAGGTCTTACGCCTTGCCCTAGCCTGAGCTGCCCTGAGAGACCCCTCGGCCTCGCATTCCATCTAGGACCTCCTGCCTGAAATCACCCTGCCTCCAAGCGAAAGTCGCCTTGCGTTCTTACTGCGATTTAAGCCCTGTGCTTCCTGTGGCCCTGCAGGCTTTGGAATAGCCACAGGCCCCAGAGGCGTAACTAGGCAGGGCATTCCTTGGTTGAGGCAGTTCACTTGACCCAGAACACCCTGCTTCGGGGAGTTGGTTCAGGGAAGCAAACGCAGGGTAACATGTGTCTCTTTGGACTGGTTAGAAACCACAGGGAGGTAAGCTGAGTGTGCGCGTGGAAACGGGAGCCTGCTGGAACTATCCTTGCTTTCCCACTTGGAAGGCTGCATTCATGCTGCCTTGAAGCTGCCTGACGTCCCCTGCTGTTGACAGGCCTAGAAACCCGGTCGAAATGCTTCTGGGAAGAAAATGAGTTTGCTCCGTCTCAACCCGGTGCTTCCATGGCCGCGGTGGTGGTTAGCCTGACAAGCTCCAGAGCGAAAGGGAAACTCAACGTGAGAATTTGCCTCCAGTTTAGGCCCTGCGTAGCCGGGCAGGAAGGGCGGCATGCAGCAGTTTCCATGAGTTCGTAGTCCCCGTTCGGGTTTATTTTAACGAAATTGCCCATTTGAGGACTCCTAGGCCCCTCGGGCGTGCATCCATTTCCCTCCAAGGTCACTGAGGACCTCCAGACACCCCCCACGCCGTGGTCCTGCTGAGCAACATCGAGGCCCATTGCTCTGCCCCTCGGAGGCCCTGTGTGCGTGCCGAGTGATGGGCAACACTCTGCACGTTCCTTGAGGAGAGCTACATTTCCAGAGCCCTCAAACAGCCTCAGGACCAGATTTCTGGTGAGTCCGAAGCTCCCAGGAAATATTTGTCGTCGCCCTTGTGAGAGCTGCCGTGAGAAAACACTCTGCTTTGCCTCCTTCGCGGGCCTCGAACCTGAAGGCACTCTGCTCGAGGAGAACGTCAGCATCTCGCAATGCTGAGTCGCTAACGGGACAGCCAGATTGAGCACAGGCCTGGAGGGAAGGCCCTGACGTGAGGTGCAGAAGCGGAGCCGCGCAGCAGTTTCCATGAGGCCGTAGCCTCTGCTCTGCGTGTCTTTAACGGCAGTAGAGTTTCCTGGACACCTGGGAGGCTCGCGGGGGCACCCTCTTCCAGGCTGGAACACGGAGTACTCCCAGGCACCCCTGGGTCTGCTGAGCAACGTCCAGGCACGGAGCCCTTTGGAGCCGCTCTCTATACGCCGAGTGTAGGGAAACGCCCTGCACTCTCTCCTGGAGCAGATTCGATTCCCCACCAAACCCACACTTTCACGAACAGACTTCTGGCACGTCTCACATGCCTTTGAGGTCTTACGCCTTGCCCTAGCCTGAGCTGCCCTGAGAGACCCCTCGGCCTCGCATTCCATCTAGGACCTCCTGCCTGAAATCACCCTGCCTCCAAGCGAAAGTCGGCTTGCGTTCTTACTGCGATTTAAGCCCTGTGCTTCCTGTGGCCCTGCAGGCTTTGGAATAGCCACAGACCCCAGAGGCGTAACTAGGCAGGGCATTCCTTGGTTGAGGCAGTTCACTTGACCCAGAACACCCTACTTCGGGGAGTTGGTTCAGGGAAGCAAACGCAAGGTAACATGTGTCTCTTTGGACTGGTTAGAAACCACAGGGAGGTAAGCTGAGTGTGCGCGTGGAAACGGGAGCCTGCTGGAACTATCCTTGCTTTCCCACTTGGAAGGCTGCATTCATGCTGCCTTGAAGCTGCCTGACGTCCCCTGCTGTTGACAGGCCTGGAAACCCGGTAGAAATGATTCTGGGAAGAAAATGAGTTTGCTCCGTCTCAACCCGGTGCTTCCATGGCCGCGGTGGTGGTTAGCCTGACAAGCTCCAGAGCGAAAGGGAAACTCAACGTGAGAATTTGCCTACAGTTTAGGTCCCGCGTAGCCGGGCAGGAAGGGCGGCATGCAGCAGTTTCCATGAGTTCGTAGTCCCCGTTCGGGTTTATTTTAACGAAATTACCCATTTGAGGACTCCTAGGCCCCTCGGGCGTGCATCCATTTCCCTCCAAGGTCACTGAGGACCTCCAGACACCCCCCACGCCGTGGTCCCGCTGAGCAACATCGAGGCCCATTGCTCTGCCCCTCGGAGGCCCTGTGTGCGTGCCGACTGATGGGCAACACTCTGCACGTTCCTTGAGGAGAGCTACATTTCCAGAGCCCTCAAACAGCCTCAGGACCAGATTTCTGGTGAGTCCGAAGCTCCCAGGAAATATTTGTCGTCGCCCTTGTGAGAGCTGCCGTGAGAAAACACTCTGCTTTGCCTCCTTCGCGGGCCTCGTACCTGAAGGCACTCTGCTCGAGGAGAACGTCAGCATCTCGCAATGCTGAGTCGCTAACGGGACAGCCAGATTGAGCACAGGCCTGGAGGGAAGGCCCTGACGTGAGGTGCAGAAGCGGAGCCGCGCAGCAGTTTCCATGAGGCCGTAGCCTCTGCTCTGCGTGTCTTTAACGGCAGTAGAGTTTCCTGGACACCTGGGAGGCTCGCGGGGGCACCCTGTTCCAGGCTGGAACACGGAGTACTCCCAGGCACCCCTGGGTCTGCTGAGCAACGTCCAGGCACGGAGCCCTTTGGAGCCGCTCTCTATACGCCGAGTGTAGGGAAACGCCCTGCACTCTCTCCTGGAGCAGATTCGATTCCCCACCAAACCCACACTTTCACGAACAGACTTCTGGCACGTCTCACATGCCTTTGAGGTCTTACGCCTTGCCCTAGCCTGAGCTGCCCTGAGAGACCCCTCGGCCTCGCATTCCATCTAGGACCTCCTGCCTGAAATCACCCTGCCTCCAAGCGAAAGTCGCCTTGCGTTCTTACTGCGATTTAAGCCCTGTGCTTCCTGTGGCCCTGCAGGCTTTGGAATAGCCACAGGCCCCAGCGGCGTAACTAGGCAGGGCATTCCTTGGTTGAGGCAGTTCACTTGACCCAGAACACCCTACTTCGGGGAGTTGGTTCAGGGAAGCAAACTCAGGGTAACATGTGTCTCTTTGGACTGGTTAGAAACCACAGGGAGGTAAGCTGAGTGTGCGCGTGGAAACGGGAGCCTGCTGGAACTATCCTTGCTTTCCCACTTGGAAGGCTGCATTCATGCTGCCTTGAAGCTGCCTGACGTCCCCTGCTGTTGACAGGCCTGGAAACCCGGTCGAAATGCTTCTGGGAAGAAAATGAGTTTGCTCCGTCTCAACCCGGTGCTTCCATGGCCGCGGTGGTGGTTAGCCTGACAAGCTCCAGAGCGAAAGGGAAACTCAACGTGAGAATTTGCCTCCAGTTTAGGTCCTGCGTAGCCGGGTAGGAAGGGCGGCATGCAGCAGTTTCCATGAGTTCGTAGTCCCCGTTCGGGTTTATTTTAACGAAATTACCCATTTGAGGACTCCTAGGCCCCTCGGGCGTGCATCCATTTCCCTCCAAGGTCACTGAGGACCTCCAGACACCCCCCACGCCGTGGTCCCGCTGAGCAACATCGAGGCCCATTGCTCTGCCCCTCGGAGGCCCTGTGTGCGTGCCGAGTGATGGGCAACACTCTGCACGTTCCTTGAGGAGAGCTACATTTCCAGAGCCCTCAAACAGCCTCAGGACCAGATTTCTGGTGAGTCCGAAGCTCCCAGGAAATATTTGTCGTCGCCCTTGTGAGAGCTGCCGTGAGAAAACACTCTGCTTTGCCTCCTTCGCGGGCCTCGTACCTGAAGGCACTCTGCTCGAGGAGAACGTCAGCATCTCGCAATGCTGAGTCGCTAACGGGACAGCCAGATTGAGCACAGGCCTGGAGGGAAGGCCCTGACGTGAGGTGCAGAAGCGGAGCCGCGCAGCAGTTTCCATGAGGCCGTAGCCTCTGCTCTGCGTGTCTTTAACGGCAGTAGAGTTTCCTGGACACCTGGGAGGCTCGCGGGGGCACCCTGTTCCAGGCTGGAACACGGAGTACTCCCAGGCACCCCTGGGTCTGCTGAGCAACGTCCAGGCACGGAGCCCTTTGGAGCCGCTCTCTATACGCCGAGTGTAGGGAAACGCCCTGCACTCTCTCCTGGAGCAGATTCGATTCCCCACCAAACCCACACTTTCACGAACAGACTTCTGGCACGTCTCACATGCCTTTGAGGTCTTACGCCTTGCCCTAGCCTGAGCTGCCCTGAGAGACCCCTCGGCCTCGCATTCCATCTAGGACCTCCTGCCTGAAATCACCCTGCCTCCAAGCGAAAGTCGCCTTGCGTTCTTACTGCGATTTAAGCCCTGTGCTTCCTGTGGCCCTGCAGGCTTTGGAATAGCCACAGGCCCCAGCGGCGTAACTAGGCAGGGCATTCCTTGGTTGAGGCAGTTCACTTAACCCAGAACACCCTGCTTCGGGGAGTTGGTTCAGGGAAGCAAACTCAGGGTAACATGTGTCTCTTTGGACTGGTTAGAAACCACAGGGAGGTAAGCTGAGTGTGCGCGTGGAAACGGGAGCCTGCTGGAACTATCCTTGCTTTCCCACTTGGAAGGCTGCATTCATGCTGCCTTGAAGCTGCCTGACGTCCCCTGCTGTTGACAGGCCTGGAAACCCGGTAGAAATGCTTCTGGGAAGAAAATGAGTTTGCTCCGTCTCAACCCGGTGCTTCCATGGCCGCGGTGGTGGTTAGCCTGACAAGCTCCAGAGCGAAAGGGAAACTCAACGTGAGAATTTGCCTCCAGTTTAGGTCCTGCGTAGCCGGGTAGGAAGGGCGGCATGCAGCAGTTTCCATGAGTTCGTAGTCCCCGTTCGGGTTTATTTTAACGAAATTACCCATTTGAGGACTCCTAGGCCCCTCGGGCGTGCATCCATTTCCCTCCAAGGTCACTGAGGACCTCCAGACACCCCCCACGCCGTGGTCCCGCTGAGCAACATCGAGGCCCATTGCTCTGCCCCTCGGAGGCCCTGTGTGCGTGCCGAGTGATGGGCAACACTCTGCACGTTCCTTGAGGAGAGCTACATTTCCAGAGCCCTCAAACAGCCTCAGGACCAGATTTCTGGTGAGTCCGAAGCTCCCAGGAAATATTTGTCGTCGCCCTTGTGAGAGCTGCCGTGAGAAAACACTCTGCTTTGCCTACTTCGCGGGCCTCGTACCTGAAGGCACTCTGCTCGAGGAGAACGTCAGCATCTCGCAATGCTGAGTCGCTAACGGGACAGCCAGATTGAGCACAGGCCTGGAGGGAAGGCCCTGACGTGAGGTGCAGAAGCGGAGCCGCGCAGCAGTTTCCATGAGGCCGTAGCCTCTGCTCTGCGTGTCTTTAACGGCAGTAGAGTTTCCTGGACACCTGGGAGGCTCGCGGGGGCACCCTGTTCCAGGCTGGAACACGGAGTACTCCCAGGCACCCCTGGGTCTGCTGAGCAACGTCCAGGCACGGAGCCCTTTGGAGCCGCTCTCTATACGCCGAGTGTAGGGAAACGCCCTGCACTCTCTCCTGGAGCAGATTCGATTCCCCACCAAACCCACACTTTCACGAACAGACTTCTGGCACGTCTCACATGCCTTTGAGGTCTTACGCCTTGCCCTAGCCTGAGCTGCCCTGAGAGACCCCTCGGCCTCGCATTCCATCTAGGACCTCCTGCCTGAAATCACCCTGACTCCAAGCGAAAGTCGGCTTGCGTTCTTACTGCGATTTAAGCCCTGTGCTTCCTGTGGCCCTGCAGGCTTTGGAATAGCCACAGGCCCCAGAGGCGTAACTAGGCAGGGCATTCCTTGGTTGAGGCATTTCACTTGACCCAGAACACCCTACTTCGGGGAGTTGGTTCAGGGAAGCAAACGCAGGGTAACATGTGTCTCTTTGGACTGGTTAGAAACCACAGGGAGGTAAGCTGAGTGTGCGCGTGGAAACGGGAGCCTGCTGGAACTATCCTTGCTTTCCCACTTGGAAGGCTGCATTCATGCTGCCTTGAAGCTGCCTGACGTCCCCTGCTGTTGACAGGCCTAGAAACCCGGTCGAAATGCTTCTGGGAAGAAAATGAGTTTGCTCCGTCTCAACCCGGTGCTTCCATGGCCGCGGTGGTGGTTAGCCTGACAAGCTCCAGAGAGAAAGGAAAACTCAACGTGAGAATTTGCCTCCAGTTTAGGTCCTGCGTAGCCGGGTAGGAAGGGCGGCATGCAGCAGTTTCCATGAGTTCGTAGTCCCCGTTCGGGTTTATTTTAACGAAATTACCCATTTGAGGACTCCTAGGCCCCTCGGCTGTGCTTCCATTTCCCTCCAAGGTCACTGAGGACCTCCAGACACCCCCCACGCCGTGGTCCCGCTGAGCAACATCGAGGCCCATTGCTCTGCCCCTCGGAGGCCCTGTGTGCGTGCCGAGTGATGGGCAACACTCTGCACGTTCCTTGAGGAGAGCTACATTTCCAGAGCCCTCAAACAGCCTCAGGACCAGATTTCTGGTGAGTCCGAAGCTCCCAGGAAATATTTGTCGTCGCCCTTGTGAGAGCTGCCGTGAGAAAACACTCTGCTTTGCCTCCTTCGCGGGCCTCGTACCTGAAGGCACTCTGCTCGAGGAGAACGTCAGCATCTCGCAATGCTGAGTCGCTAACGGGACAGCCAGATTGAGCACAGGCCTGGAGGGAAGGCCCTGACGTGAGGTGCAGAAGCGGAGCCGCGCAGCAGTTTCCATGAGGCCGTAGCCTCTGCTCTGCGTGTCTTTAACGGCAGTAGAGTGTCCTGGACACCTGGGAGGCTCGCGGGGGCACCCTCTTCCAGGCTGGAACACGGAGTACTCCCAGGCACCCCTGGGTCTGCTGAGCAACGTCCAGGCACGGAGCCCTTTGGAGCCGCTCTCTATACGCCGAGTGTAGGGAAACGCCCTGCACTCTCTCCTGGAGCAGATTCGATTCCCCACCAAACCCACACTTTCACGAACAGACTTCTGGCACGTCTCACATGCCTTTGAGGTCTTACGCCTTGCCCTAGCCTGAGCTGCCCTGAGAGACCCCTCGGCCTCGCATTGCATCTAGGACCTCCTGCCTGAAATCACCCTGCCTCCAAGCGAAAGTCGCCTTGCGTTCTTACTGCGATTTAAGCCCTGTGCTTCCTGTGGCCCTGCAGGCTTTGGAATAGCCACAGGCCCCAGCGGCGTAACTAGGCAGGGCATTCCTTGGTTGAGGCAGTTCACTTAACCCAGAACACCCTGCTTCGGGGAGTTGGTTCAGGGAAGCAAACTCAGGGTAACATGTGTCTCTTTGGACTGGTTAGAAACCACAGGGAGGTAAGCTGAGTGTGCGCGTGGAAACGGGAGCCTGCTGGAACTATCCTTGCTTTCCCACTTGGAAGGCTGCATTCATGCTGCCTTGAAGCTGCCTGACGTCCCCTGCTGTTGACAGGCCTGGAAACCCGGTAGAAATGCTTCTGGGAAGAAAATGAGTTTGCTCCGTCTCAACCCGGTGCTTCCATGGCCGCGGTGGTGGTTAGCCTGACAAGCTCCAGAGCGAAAGGGAAACTCAACGTGAGAATTTGCCTCCAGTTTAGGTCCTGCGTAGCCGGGTAGGAAGGGCGGCATGCAGCAGTTTCCATGAGTTCGTAGTCCCCGTTCGGGTTTATTTTAACGAAATTACCCATTTGAGGACTCCTAGGCCCCTCGGGCGTGCATCCATTTCCCTCCAAGGTCACTGAGGACCTCCAGACACCCCCCACGCCGTGGTCCCGCTGAGCAACATCGAGGCCCATTGCTCTGCCCCTCGGAGGCCCTGTGTGCGTGCCGAGTGATGGGCAACACTCTGCACGTTCCTTGAGGAGAGCTACATTTCCAGAGCCCTCAAACAGCCTCAGGACCAGATTTCTGGTGAGTCCGAAGCTCCCAGGAAATATTTGTCGTCGCCCTTGTGAGAGCTGCCGTGAGAAAACACTCTGCTTTGTCTCCTTCGCGGGCCTCGTACCTGAAGGCACTCTGCTCGAGGAGAACGTCAGCATCTCGCAATGCTGAGTCGCTAACGGGACAGCCAGATTGAGCACAGGCCTGGAGGGAAGACCCTGACGTGAGGTGCAGAAGCGGAGCCGCGCAGCAGTTTCCATGAGGCCGTAGCCTCTGCTCTGCGTGTCTTTAACGGCAGTAGAGTTTCCTGGACACCTGGGAGGCTCGCGGGGGCACCCTGTTCCAGGCTGGAACACGGAGTACTCCCAGGCACCCCTGGGTCTGCTGAGCAACGTCCAGGCACGGAGCCCTTTGGAGCCGCTCTCTATACGCCGAGTGTAGGGAAACGCCCTGCACTCTCTCCTGGAGCAGATTCGATTCCCCACCAAACCCACACTTTCACGAACAGACTTCTGGCACGTCTCACATGCCTTTGAGGTCTTACGCCTTGCCCTAGCCTGAGCTGCCCTGAGAGACCCCTCGGCCTCGCATTGCATCTAGGACCTCCTGCCTGAAATCACCCTGCCTCCAAGCGAAAGTCGCCTTGCGTTCTTACTGCGATTTAAGCCCTGTGCTTCCTGTGGCCCTGCAGGCTTTGGAATAGCCACAGGCCCCAGAGGCGTAACTAGGCAGGGCATTCCTTGGTTGAGGCAGTTCACTTGACCCAGAACACCCTACTTCGGGGAGTTGGTTCAGGGAAGCAAACGCAAGGTAACATGTGTCTCTTTGGACTGGTTAGAAACCACAGGGAGGTAAGCTGAGTGTGCGCGTGGAAACGGGAGCCTGCTGGAACTATCCTTGCTTTCCCACTTGGAAGGCTGCATTCATGCTGCCTTGAAGCTGCCTGACGTCCCCTGCTGTTGACAGGCCTGGAAACCCGGTCGAAATGCTTCTGGGAAGAAAATGAGTTTGCTCCGTCTCAACTCGGTGCTTCCATGGCCGCGGTGGTGGTTAGCCTGACAAGCTCCAGAGCGAAAGGGAAACTCAACGTGAGAATTTGCCTCCAGTTTAGGCCCTGCGTAGCCGGGCAGGTAGGGCGGCATGCAGCAGTTTCCATGAGTTCGTAGTCCCCGTTCGGGTTTATTTTAACGAAATTACCCATTTGAGGACTCCTAGGCCCCTCGGGCGTGCATCCATTTCCCACCAAGGTCACTGAGGACCTTCAGACACCCCCCACGCCGTGGTCCCGCTGAGCAACATCGAGGCCCATTGCTCTGCCCCTCGGAGGCCCTGTGTGCGTGCCGAGTGATGGGCAACACTCTGCACGTTCCTTGAGGAGAGCTACATTTCCAGAGCCCTCAAACAGCCTCAGGACCAGATTTCTGGTGAGTCCGAAGCTCCCAGGAAATATTTGTCGTCGCCCTTGTGAGAGCTGCCGTGAGAAAACACTCTGCTTTGCCTCCTTCGCGGGCCTCGTACCTGAAGGCACTCTGCTCGAGGAGAACGTCAGCATCTCGCAATGCTGAGTCGCTAACGGGACAGCCAGATTGAGCACAGGCCTGGAGGGAAGGCCCTGACGTGAGGTGCAGAAGCGGAGCCGCGCAGCAGTTTCCATGAGGCCGTAGCCTCTGCTCTGCGTGTCTTTAACGGCAGTAGAGTTTCCTGGACACCTGGGAGGCTCGCGGGGGCACCCTCTTCCAGGCTGGAACACGGAGTACTCCCAGGCACCCCTGGGTCTGCTGAGCAACGTCCAGGCACGGAGCCCTTTGGAGCCGCTCTCTATACGCCGAGTGTAGGGAAACGCCCTGCACTCTCTCCTGGAGCAGATTCGATTCCCCACCAAACCCACACTTTCACGAACAGACTTCTGGCACGTCTCACATGCCTTTGAGGTCTTACGCCTTGCCCTAGCCTGAGCTGCCCTGAGAGACCCCTCGGCCTCGCATTGCATCTAGGACCTCCTGCCTGAAGTCAGCATGCCTCCAAGCGAAAGTCGGCTTGCGTTCTTACTGCGATTTAAGCCCTGTGCTTCCTGTGGCCCTGCAGGCTTTGGAATAGCCACAGGCCCCAGAGGCGTAACTAGGCAGGGCATTCCTTGGTTGAGGCAGTTCACTTGACCCAGAACACCCTACTTCGGGGAGTTGGTTCAGGGAAGCAAACGCAAGGTAACATGTGTCTCTTTGGACTGGTTAGAAACCACAGGGAGGTAAGCTGAGTGTGCGCGTGGAAACGGGAGCCTGCTGGAACTATCCTTGCTTTCCCACTTGGAAGGCTGCATTCATGCTGCCTTGAAGCTGCCTGACGTCCCCTGCTGTTGACAGGCCTGGAAACCCGGTCGAAATGCTTCTGGGAAGAAAATGAGTTTGCTCCGTCTCAACCCGGTGCTTCCATGGCCGCGGTGGTGGTTAGCCTGACAAGCTCCAGAGCGAAAGGGAAACTCAACGTGAGAATTTGCCTCCAGTTTCTTCCCTGCGTAGCCGGGCAGGAAGGGCGGCATGCAGCAGTTTCCATGAGTTCGTAGTCCCCGTTCGGGTTTATTTTAACGAAATTACCCATTTGAGGACTCCTAGGCCCCTCGGGCGTGCATCCATTTCCCTCCAAGGTCACTGAGGACCTTCAGACACCCGCCACGCCGTGGTCCCGCTGAGCAACATCGAGGCCCATTGCTCTGCCCCTCGGAGGCCCTGTGTGCGTGCCGAGTGATGGGCAACACTCTGCACGTTCCTTGAGGAGAGCTACATTTCCAGAGCCCTCAAACAGCCTCAGGACCAGATTTCTGGTGAGTCCGAAGCTCCCAGGAAATATTTGTCGTCGCCCTTGTGAGAGCTGCCGTGAGAAAACACTCTGCTTTGCCTCCTTCGCGGGCCTCGTACCTGAAGGCACTCTGCTCGAGGAGAACGTCAGCATCTCGCAATGCTGAGTCGCTAACGGGACAGCCAGATTGAGCACAGGCCTGGAGGGAAGGCCCTGACGTGAGGTGCAGAAGCGGAGCCGCGCAGCAGTTTCCATGAGGCCGTAGCCTCTGCTCTGCGTGTCTTTAACGGCAGTAGAGTTTCCTGGACACCTGGGAGGCTCGCGGGGGCACCCTCTTCCAGGCTGGAACACGGAGTACTCCCAGGCACCCCTGGGTCTGCTGAGCAACGTCCAGGCACGGAGCCCTTTGGAGCCGCTCTCTATACGCCGAGTGTAGGGAAACGCCCTGCACTCTCTCCTGGAGCAGATTCGATTCCCCACCAAACCCACACTTTCACGAACAGACTTCTGGCACGTCTCACATGCCTTTGAGGTCTTACGCCTTGCCCTAGCCTGAGCTGCCCTGAGAGACCCCTCGGCCTCGCATTGCATCTAGGACCTCCTGCCTGAAATCACCCTGCCTCCAAGCGAAAGTCGCCTTGCGTTCTTACTGCGATTTAAGCCCTGTGCTTCCTGTGGCCCTGCAGGCTTTGGAATAGCCACAGGCCCCAGAGGCGTAACTAGGCAGGGCATTCCTTGGTTGAGGCAGTTCACTTGACCCAGAACACCCTACTTCGGGGAGTTGGTTCAGGGAAGCAAACGCAAGGTAACATGTGTCTCTTTGGACTGGTTAGAAACCACAGGGAGGTAAGCTGAGTGTGCGCGTGGAAACGGGAGCCTGCTGGAACTATCCTTGCTTTCCCACTTGGAAGGCTGCATTCATGCTGCCTTGAAGCTGCCTGACGTCCCCTGCTGTTGACAGGCCTGGAAACCCGGTCGAAATGCTTCTGGGAAGAAAATGAGTTTGCTCCGTCTCAACTCGGTGCTTCCATGGCCGCGGTGGTGGTTAGCCTGACAAGCTCCAGAGCGAAAGGGAAACTCAACGTGAGAATTTTCCCCAGTTTAGGCCCTGCGTAGCCGGGCAGGAAGGGCGGCATGCAGCAGTTTCCATGAGTTCGTAGTCCCCGTTCGGGTTTATTTTAACGAAATTACCCATTTGAGGACTCCTAGGCCCCTCGGGCGTGCATCCATTTCCCACCAAGGTCACTGAGGACCTTCAGACACCCCCCACGCCGTGGTCCCGCTGAGCAACATCGAGGCCCATTGCTCTGCCCCTCGGAGGCCCTGTGTGCGTGCCGAGTGATGGGCAACACTCTGCACGTTCCTTGAGGAGAGCTACATTTCCAGAGCCCTCAAACAGCCTCAGGACCAGATTTCTGGTGAGTCCGAAGCTCCCAGGAAATATTTGTCGTCGCCCTTGTGAGAGCTGCCGTGAGAAAACACTCTGCTTTGCCTCCTTCGCGGGCCTCGTACCTGAAGGCACTCTGCTCGAGGAGAACGTCAGCATCTCGCAATGCTGAGTCGCTAACGGGACAGCCAGATTGAGCACAGGCCTGGAGGGAAGGCCCTGACGTGAGGTGCAGAAGCGGAGCCGCGCAGCAGTTTCCATGAGGCCGTAGCCTCTGCTCTGCGTGTCTTTAACGGCAGTAGAGTTTCCTGGACACCTGGGAGGCTCGCGGGGGCACCCTCTTCCAGGCTGGAACACGGAGTACTCCCAGGCACCCCTGGGTCTGCTGAGCAACGTCCAGGCACGGAGCCCTTTGGAGCCGCTCTCTATACGCCGAGTGTAGGGAAACGCCCTGCACTCTCTCCTGGAGCAGATTCGATTCCCCACCAAACCCACACTTTCACGAACAGACTTCTGGCACGTCTCACATGCCTTTGAGGTCTTACGCCTTGCCCTAGCCTGAGCTGCCCTGAGAGACCCCTCGGCCTCGCATTGCATCTAGGACCTCCTGCCTGAAATCACCCTGCCTCCAAGCGAAAGTCGCCTTGCGTTCTTACTGCGATTTAAGCCCTGTGCTTCCTGTGGCCCTGCAGGCTTTGGAATAGCCACAGGCCCCAGAGGCGTAACTAGGCAGGGCATTCCTTGGTTGAGGCAGTTCACTTGACCCAGAACACCCTACTTCGGGGAGTTGGTTCAGGGAAGCAAACGCAAGGTAACATGTGTCTCTTTGGACTGGTTAGAAACCACAGGGAGGTAAGCTGAGTGTGCGCGTGGAAACGGGAGCCTGCTGGAACTATCCTTGCTTTCCCACTTGGAAGGCTGCATTCATGCTGCCTTGAAGCTGCCTGACGTCCCCTGCTGTTGACAGGCCTGGAAACCCGGTCGAAATGCTTCTGGGAAGAAAATGAGTTTGCTCCGTCTCAACTCGGTGCTTCCATGGCCGCGGTGGTGGTTAGCCTGACAAGCTCCAGAGCGAAAGGGAAACTCAACGTGAGAATTTGCCTCCAGTTTAGGCCCTGCGTAGCCGGGCAGGAAGGGCGGCATGCAGCAGTTTCCATGAGTTCGTAGTCCCCGTTCGGGTTTATTTTAACGAAATTACCCATTTGAGGACTCCTAGGCCCCTCGGGCGTGCATCCATTTCCCACCAAGGTCACTGAGGACCTTCAGACACCCCCCACGCCGTGGTCCCGCTGAGCAACATCGAGGCCCATTGCTCTGCCCCTCGGAGGCCCTGTGTGCGTGCCGAGTGATGGGCAACACTCTGCACGTTCCTTGAGGAGAGCTACATTTCCAGAGCCCTCAAACAGCCTCAGGACCAGATTTCTGGTGAGTCCGAAGCTCCCAGGAAATATTTGTCGTCGCCCTTGTGAGAGCTGCCGTGAGAAAACACTCTGCTTTGCCTCCTTCGCGGGCCTCGTACCTGAAGGCACTCTGCTCGAGGAGAACGTCAGCATCTCGCAATGCTGAGTCGCTAACGGGACAGCCAGATTGAGCACAGGCCTGGAGGGAAGGCCCTGACGTGAGGTGCAGAAGCGGAGCCGCGCAGCAGTTTCCATGAGGCCGTAGCCTCTGCTCTGCGTGTCTTTAACGGCAGTAGAGCTTCCTGGACACCTGGGAGGCTCGCGGGGGCACCCTGTTCCAGGCTGGAACACGGAGTACTCCCAGGCACCCCTGGGTCTGCTGAGCAACGTCCAGGCACGGAGCCCTTTGGAGCCGCTCTCTATACGCCGAGTGTAGGGAAACGCCCTGCACTCTCTCCTGGAGCAGATTCGATTCCCCACCAAACCCACACTTTCACGAACAGACTTCTGGCACGTCTCACATGCCTTTGAGGTCTTACGCCTTGCCCTAGCCTGAGCTGCCCTGAGAGACCCCTCGGCCTCGCATTGCATCTAGGACCTCCTGCCTGAAGTCAGCATGCCTCCAAGCGAAAGTCGGCTTGCGTTCTTACTGCGATTTAAGCCCTGTGCTTCCTGTGGCCCTGCAGGCTTTGGAATAGCCACAGGCCCCAGAGGCGTAACTAGGCAGGGCATTCCTTGGTTGAGGCAGTTCACTTGACCCAGAACACCCTACTTCGGGGAGTTGGTTCAGGGAAGCAAACGCAAGGTAACATGTGTCTCTTTGGACTGGTTAGAAACCACAGGGAGGTAAGCTGAGTGTGCGCGTGGAAACGGGAGCCTGCTGGAACTATCCTTGCTTTCCCACTTGGAAGGCTGCATTCATGCTGCCTTGAAGCTGCCTGACGTCCCCTGCTGTTGACAGGCCTGGAAACCCGGTCGAAATGCTTCTGGGAAGAAAATGAGTTTGCTCCGTCTCAACCCGGTGCTTCCATGGCCGCGGTGGTGGTTAGCCTGACAAGCTCCAGAGCGAAAGGGAAACTCAACGTGAGAATTTGCCTCCAGTTTTGGCCCTGCGTAGCCGGGCAGGAAGGGCGGCATGCAGCAGTTTCCATGAGTTCGTAGTCCCCGTTCGGGTTTATTTTAACGAAATTACCCATTTGAGGACTCCTAGGCCCCTCGGGCGTGCATCCATTTCCCTCCAAGGTCACTGAGGACCTTCAGACACCCCCCACGCCGTGGTCCCGCTGAGCAACATCGAGGCCCATTGCTCTGCCCCTCGGAGGCCCTGTGTGCGTGCCGAGTGATGGGCAACACTCTGCACGTTCCTTGAGGAGAGCTACATTTCCAGAGCCCTCAAACAGCCTCAGGACCAGATTTCTGGTGAGTCCGAAGCTCCCAGGAAATATTTGTCGTCGCCCTTGTGAGAGCTGCCGTGAGAAAACACTCTGCTTTGCCTCCTTCGCGGGCCTCGTACCTGAAGGCACTCTGCTCGAGGAGAACGTCAGCATCTCGCAATGCTGAGTCGCTAACGGGACAGCCAGATTGAGCACAGGCCTGGAGGGAAGGCCCTGACGTGAGGTGCAGAAGCGGAGCCGCGCAGCAGTTTCCATGAGGCCGTAGCCTCTGCTCTGCGTGTCTTTAACGGCAGTAGAGTTTCCTGGACACCTGGGAGGCTCGCGGGGGCACCCTCTTCCAGGCTGGAACACGGAGTACTCCCAGGCACCCCTGGGTCTGCTGAGCAACGTCCAGGCACGGAGCCCTTTGGAGCCGCTCTCTATACGCCGAGTGTAGGGAAACGCCCTGCACTCTCTCCTGGAGCAGATTCGATTCCCCACCAAACCCACACTTTCACGAACAGACTTCTGGCACGTCTCACATGCCTTTGAGGTCTTACGCCTTGCCCTAGCCTGAGCTGCCCTGAGAGACCCCTCGGCCTCGCATTGCATCTAGGACCTCCTGCCTGATATCACCCTGCCTCCAAGCGAAAGTCGCCTTGCGTTCTTACTGCGATTTAAGCCCTGTGGTTCCTGTGGCCCTGCAGGCTTTGGAATACCCACAGGCCCCAGAGGCGTAACTAGGCAGGGCATTCCTTGGTTGAGGCAGTTCACTTGACCCAGAACACCCTACTTCGGGGAGTTGGTTCAGGGAAGCAAACGCAAGGTAACATGTGTCTCTTTGGACTGGTTAGAAACCACAGGGAGGTAAGCTGAGTGTGCGCGTGGAAACGGGAGCCTGCTGGAACTATCCTTGCTTTCCCACTTGGAAGGCTGCATTCATGCTGCCTTGAAGCTGCCTGACGTCCCCTGCTGTTGACAGGCCTGGAAACCCGGTCGAAATGCTTCTGGGAAGAAAATGAGTTTGCTCCGTCTCAACTCGGTGCTTCCATGGCCGCGGTGGTGGTTAGCCTGACAAGCTCCAGAGCGAAAGGGAAACTCAACGTGAGAATTTGCCTCCAGTTTAGGCCCTGCGTAGCCGGGCAGGAAGGGCGGCATGCAGCAGTTTCCATGAGTTCGTAGTCCCCGTTCGGGTTTATTTTAACGAAATTACCCATTTGAGGACTCCTAGGCCCCTCGGGCGTGCATCCATTTCCCTCCAAGGTCACTGAGGACCTTCAGACACCCCCCACGCCGTGGTCCCGCTGAGCAACATCGAGGCCCATTGCTCTGCCCCTCGGAGGCCCTGTGTGCGTGCCGAGTGATGGGCAACACTCTGCACGTTCCTTGAGGAGAGCTACATTTCCAGAGCCCTCAAACAGCCTCAGGACCAGATTTCTGGTGAGTCCGAAGCTCCCAGGAAATATTTGTCGTCGCCCTTGTGAGAGCTGCCGTGAGAAAACACTCTGCTTTGCCTCCTTCGCGGGCCTCGTACCTGAAGGCACTCTGCTCGAGGAGTACGTCAGCATCTCGCAATGCTGAGTCGCTAACGGGACAGCCAGATTGAGCACAGGCCTGGAGGGAAGGCCCTGACGTGAGGTGCAGAAGCGGAGCCGCGCAGCAGTTTCCATGAGGCCGTAGCCTCTGCTCTGCGTGTCTTTAACGGCAGTAGAGTTTCCTGGACACCTGGGAGGCTCGCGGGGGCACCCTGTTCCAGGCTGGAACACGGAGTACTCCCAGGCACCCCTGGGTCTGCTGAGCAACGTCCAGGCACGGAGCCCTTTGGAGCCGCTCTCTATACGCCGAGTGTAGGGAAACGCCCTGCACTCTCTCCTGGAGCAGATTCGATTCCCCACCAAACCCACACTTTCACGAACAGACTTCTGGCACGTCTCACATGCCTTTGAGGTCTTACGCCTTGCCCTAGCCTGAGCTGCCCTGAGAGACCCCTCGGCCTCGCATTGCATCTAGGACCTCCTGCCTGAAGTCAGCATGCCTCCAAGCGAAAGTCGGCTTGCGTTCTTACTGCGATTTAAGCCCTGTGCTTCCTGTGGCCCTGCAGGCTTTGGAATAGCCACAGGCCCCAGAGGCGTAACTAGGCAGGGCATTCCTTGGTTGAGGCAGTTCACTTGACCCAGAACACCCTACTTCGGGGAGTTGGTTCAGGGAAGCAAACGCAAGGTAACATGTGTCTCTTTGGACTGGTTAGAAACCACAGGGAGGTAAGCTGAGTGTGCGCGTGGAAACGGGAGCCTGCTGGAACTATCCTTGCTTTCCCACTTGGAAGGCTGCATTCATGCTGCCTTGAAGCTGCCTGACGTCCCCTGCTGTTGACAGGCCTGGAAACCCGGTCGAAATGCTTCTGGGAAGAAAATGAGTTTGCTCCGTCTCAACCCGGTGCTTCCATGGCCGCGGTGGTGGTTAGCCTGACAAGCTCCAGAGCGAAAGGGAAACTCAACGTGAGAATTTGCCTCCAGTTTCTTCCCTGCGTAGCCGGGCAGGAAGGGCGGCATGCAGCAGTTTCCATGAGTTCGTAGTCCCCGTTCGGGTTTATTTTAACGAAATTACCCATTTGAGGACTCCTAGGCCCCTCGGGCGTGCATCCATTTCCCTCCAAGGTCACTGAGGACCTTCAGACACCCGCCACGCCGTGGTCCCGCTGAGCAACATCGAGGCCCATTGATCTGCCCCTCGGAGGCCCTGTGTGCGTGCCGAGTGATGGGCAACACTCTGCACGTTCCTTGAGGAGAGCTACATTTCCAGAGCCCTCAAACAGCCTCAGGACCAGATTTCTGGTGAGTCCGAAGCTCCCAGGAAATATTTGTCGTCGCCCTTGTGAGAGCTGCCGTGAGAAAACACTCTGCTTTGCCTCCTTCGCGGGCCTCGTACCTGAAGGCACTCTGCTCGAGGAGAACGTCAGCATCTCGCAATGCTGAGTCGCTAACGGGACAGCCAGATTGAGCACAGGCCTGGAGGGAAGGCCCTGACGTGAGGTGCAGAAGCGGAGCCGCGCAGCAGTTTCCATGAGGCCGTAGCCTCTGCTCTGCGTGTCTTTAACGGCAGTAGAGTTTCCTGGACACCTGGGAGGCTCGCGGGGGCACCCTCTTCCAGGCTGGAACACGGAGTACTCCCAGGCACCCCTGGGTCTGCTGAGCAACGTCCAGGCACGGAGCCCTTTGGAGCCGCTCTCTATACGCCGAGTGTAGGGAAACGCCCTGCACTCTCTCCTGGAGCAGATTCGATTCCCCACCAAACCCACACTTTCACGAACAGACTTCTGGCACGTCTCACATGCCTTTGAGGTCTTACGCCTTGCCCTAGCCTGAGCTGCCCTGAGAGACCCCTCGGCCTCGCATTGCATCTAGGACCTCCTGCCTGAAATCACCCTGCCTCCAAGCGAAAGTCGCCTTGCGTTCTTACTGCGATTTAAGCCCTGTGCTTCCTGTGGCCCTGCAGGCTTTGGAATAGCCACAGGCCCCAGAGGCGTAACTAGGCAGGGCATTCCTTGGTTGAGGCAGTTCACTTGACCCAGAACACCCTACTTCGGGGAGTTGGTTCAGGGAAGCAAACGCAAGGTAACATGTGTCTCTTTGGACTGGTTAGAAACCACAGGGAGGTAAGCTGAGTGTGCGCGTGGAAACGGGAGCCTGCTGGAACTATCCTTGCTTTCCCACTTGGAAGGCTGCATTCATGCTGCCTTGAAGCTGCCTGACGTCCCCTGCTGTTGACAGGCCTGGAAACCCGGTCGAAATGCTTCTGGGAAGAAAATGAGTTTGCTCCGTCTCAACTCGGTGCTTCCATGGCCGCGGTGGTGGTTAGCCTGACAAGCTCCAGAGCGAAAGGGAAACTCAACGTGAGAATTTGCCTCCAGTTTAGGCCCTGCGTAGCCGGGCAGGAAGGGCGGCATGCAGCAGTTTCCATGAGTTCGTAGTCCCCGTTCGGGTTTATTTTAACGAAATTACCCATTTGAGGACTCCTAGGCCCCTCGGGCGTGCATCCATTTCCCACCAAGGTCACTGAGGACCTTCAGACACCCCCCACGCCGTGGTCCCGCTGAGCAACATCGAGGCCCATTGCTCTGCCCCTCGGAGGCCCTGTGTGCGTGCCGAGTGATGGGCAACACTCTGCACGTTCCTTGAGGAGAGCTACATTTCCAGAGCCCTCAAACAGCCTCAGGACCAGATTTCTGGTGAGTCCGAAGCTCCCAGGAAATATTTGTCGTCGCCCTTGTGAGAGCTGCCGTGAGAAAACACTCTGTTTTGCCTCCTTCGCGGGCCTCGTACCTGAAGGCACTCTGCTCGAGGAGAACGTCAGCATCTCGCAATGCTGAGTCGCTAACGGGACAGCCAGATTGAGCACAGGCCTGGAGGGAAGGCCCTGACGTGAGGTGCAGAAGCGGAGCCGCGCAGCAGTTTCCATGAGGCCGTAGCCTCTGCTCTGCGTGTCTTTAACGGCAGTAGAGCTTCCTGGACACCTGGGAGGCTCGCGGGGGCACCCTCTTCCAGGCTGGAACACGGAGTACTCCCAGGCACCCCTGGGTCTGCTGAGCAACGTCCAGGCACGGAGCCCTTTGGAGCCGCTCTCTATACGCCGAGTGTAGGGAAACGCCCTGCACTCTCTCCTGGAGCAGATTCGATTCCCCACCAAACCCACACTTTCACGAACAGACTTCTGGCACGTCTCACATGCCTTTGAGGTCTTACGCCTTGCCCTAGCCTGAGCTGCCCTGAGAGACCCCTCGGCCTCGCATTCCATCTAGGACCTCCCGCCTGAAATCACCCTGCCTCCAAGCGAAAGTCGCCTTGCGTTCTTACTGCGATTTAAGCCCTGTGCTTCCTGTGGCCCTGCAGGCTTTGGAATAGCCACAGGCCCCAGAGGCGTAACTAGGCAGGGCATTCCTTGGTTGAGGCAGTTCACTTGACCCAGAACACCCTACTTCGGGGAGTTGGTTCAGGGAAGCAAACGCAAGGTAACATGTGTCTCTTTGGACTGGTTAGAAACCACAGGGAGGTAAGCTGCGTGTGCGCGTGGAAACGGGAGCCTGCTGGAACTATCCTTGCTTTCCCACTTGGAAGGCTGCATTCATGCTGCCTTGAAGCTGCCTGACGTCCCCTGCTGTTGACAGGCCTGGAAACCCGGTCGAAATGCTTCTGGGAAGAAAATGAGTTTGCTCCGTCTCAACCCGGTGCTTCCATGGCCGCGGTGGTGGTTAGCCTGACAAGCTCCAGAGCGAAAGGGAAACTCAACGTGAGAATTTGCCTCCAGTTTCGGCCCTGCGTAGCCGGGCAGGAAGGGCGGCATGCAGCAGTTTCCATGAGTTCGTAGTCCCCGTTCGGGTTTATTTTAACGAAATTACCCATTTGAGGACTCCTAGGCCCCTCGGGCGTGCATCCATTTCCCTCCAAGGTCACTGAGGACCTTCAGACACCCCCCACGCCGTGGTCCCGCTGAGCAACATCGAGGCCCATTGCTCTGCCCCTCGGAGGCCCTGTGTGCGTGCCGAGTGATGGGCAACACTCTGCACGTTCCTTGAGGAGAGCTACATTTCCAGAGCCCTCAAACAGCCTCAGGACCAGATTTCTGGTGAGTCCGAAGCTCCCAGGAAATATTTGTCGTCGCCCTTGTGAGAGCTGCCGTGAGAAAACACTCTGCTTTGCCTCCTTCGCGGGCCTCGTACCTGAAGGCACTCTGCTCGAGGAGAACGTCAGCATCTCGCAATGCTGAGTCGCTAACGGGACAGCCAGATTGAGCACAGGCCTGGAGGGAAGGCCCTGACGTGAGGTGCAGAAGCGGAGCCGCGCAGCAGTTTCCATGAGGCCGTAGCCTCTGCTCTGCGTGTCTTTAACGGCAGTAGAGCTTCCTGGACACCTGGGAGGCTCGCGGGGGCACCCTGTTCCAGGCTGGAACACGGAGTACTCCCAGGCACCCCTGGGTCTGCTGAGCAACGTCCAGGCACGGAGCCCTTTGGAGCCGCTCTCTATACGCCGAGTGTAGGGAAACGCCCTGCACTCTCTCCTGGAGCAGATTCGATTCCCCACCAAACCCACACTTTCACGAACAGACTTCTGGCACGTCTCACATGCCTTTGAGGTCTTACGCCTTGCCCTAGCCTGAGCTGCCCTGAGAGACCCCTCGGCCTCGCATTGCATCTAGGACCTCCTGCCTGAAGTCAGCATGCCTCCAAGCGAAAGTCGGCTTGCGTTCTTACTGCGATTTAAGCCCTGTGCTTCCTGTGGCCCTGCAGGCTTTGGAATAGCCACAGGCCCCAGAGGCGTAACTAGGCAGGGCATTCCTTGGTTGAGGCAGTTCACTTGACCCAGAACACCCTACTTCGGGGAGTTGGTTCAGGGAAGCAAACGCAAGGTAACATGTGTCTCTTTGGACTGGTTAGAAACCACAGGGAGGTAAGCTGAGTGTGCGCGTGGAAACGGGAGCCTGCTGGAACTATCCTTGCTTTCCCACTTGGAAGGCTGCATTCATGCTGCCTTGAAGCTGCCTGACGTCCCCTGCTGTTGACAGGCCTGGAAACCCGGTCGAAATGCTTCTGGGAAGAAAATGAGTTTGCTCCGTCTCAACCCGGTGCTTCCATGGCCGCGGTGGTGGTTAGCCTGACAAGCTCCAGAGCGAAAGGGAAACTCAACGTGAGAATTTGCCTCCAGTTTCGGCCCTGCGTAGCCGGGCAGGAAGGGCGGCATGCAGCAGTTTCCATGAGTTCGTAGTCCCCGTTCGGGTTTATTTTAACGAAATTACCCATTTGAGGACTCCTAGGCCCCTCGGGCGTGCATCCATTTCCCACCAAGGTCACTGAGGACCTTCAGACACCCCCCACGCCGTGGTCCCGCTGAGCAACATCGAGGCCCATTGCTCTGCCCCTCGGAGGCCCTGTGTGCGTGCCGAGTGATGGGCAACACTCTGCACGTTCCTTGAGGAGAGCTACATTTCCAGAGCCCTCAAACAGCCTCAGGACCAGATTTCTGGTGAGTCCGAAGCTCCCAGGAAATATTTGTCGTCGCCCTTGTGAGAGCTGCCGTGAGAAAACACTCTGTTTTGCCTCCTTCGCGGGCCTCGTACCTGAAGGCACTCTGCTCGAGGAGAACGTCAGCATCTCGCAATGCTGAGTCGCTAACGGGACAGCCAGATTGAGCACAGGCCTGGAGGGAAGGCCCTGACGTGAGGTGCAGAAGCGGAGCCGCGCAGCAGTTTCCATGAGGCCGTAGCCTCTGCTCTGCGTGTCTTTAACGGCAGTAGAGCTTCCTGGACACCTGGGAGGCTCGCGGGGGCACCCTCTTCCAGGCTGGAACACGGAGTACTCCCAGGCACCCCTGGGTCTGCTGAGCAACGTCCAGGCACGGAGCCCTTTGGAGCCGCTCTCTATACGCCGAGTGTAGGGAAACGCCCTGCACTCTCTCCTGGAGCAGATTCGATTCCCCACCAAACCCACACTTTCACGAACAGACTTCTGGCACGTCTCACATGCCTTTGAGGTCTTACGCCTTGCCCTAGCCTGAGCTGCCCTGAGAGACCCCTCGGCCTCGCATTGCATCTAGGACCTCCTGCCTGAAGTCAGCATGCCTCCAAGCGAAAGTCGGCTTGCCTTCTTACTGCGATTTAAGCCCTGTGCTTCCTGTGGCCCTGCAGGCTTTGGAATAGCCACAGGCCCCAGAGGCGTAACTAGGCAGGGCATTCCTTGGTTGAGGCAGTTCACTTGACCCAGAACACCCTACTTCGGGGAGTTGGTTCAGGGAAGCAAACGCAAGGTAACATGTGTCTCTTTGGACTGGTTAGAAACCACAGGGAGGTAAGCTGAGTGTGCGCGTGGAAACGGGAGCCTGCTGGAACTATCCTTGCTTTCCCACTTGGAAGGCTGCATTCATGCTGCCTTGAAGCTGCCTGACGTCCCCTGCTGTTGACAGGCCTGGAAACCCGGTCGAAATGCTTCTGGGAAGAAAATGAGTTTGCTCCGTCTCAACCCGGTGCTTCCATGGCCGCGGTGGTGGTTAGCCTGACAAGCTCCAGAGCGAAAGGGAAACTCAACGTGAGAATTTGCCTCCAGTTTCGGCCCTGCGTAGCCGGGCAGGAAGGGCGGCATGCAGCAGTTTCCATGAGTTCGTAGTCCCCGTTCGGGTTTATTTTAACGAAATTACCCATTTGAGGACTCCTAGGCCCCTCGGGCGTGCATCCATTTCCCTCCAAGGTCACTGAGGACCTTCAGACACCCGCCACGCCGTGGTCCCGCTGAGCAACATCGAGGCCCATTGCTCTGCCCCTCGGAGGCCCTGTGTGCGTGCCGAGTGATGGGCAACACTCTGCACGTTCCTTGAGGAGAGCTACATTTCCAGAGCCCTCAAACAGCCTCAGGACCAGATTTCTGGTGAGTCCGAAGCTCCCAGGAAATATTTGTCGTCGCCCTTGTGAGAGCTGCCGTGAGAAAACACTCTGCTTTGCCTCCTTCGCGGGCCTCGTACCTGAAGGCACTCTGCTCGAGGAGAACGTCAGCATCTCGCAATGCTGAGTCGCTAACGGGACAGCCAGATTGAGCACAGGCCTGGAGGGAAGGCCCTGACGTGAGGTGCAGAAGCGGAGCCGCGCAGCAGTTTCCATGAGGCCGTAGCCTCTGCTCTGCGTGTCTTTAACGGCAGTAGAGTTTCCTGGACACCTGGGAGGCTCGCGGGGGCACCCTCTTCCAGGCTGGAACACGGAGTACTCCCAGGCACCCCTGGGTCTGCTGAGCAACGTCCAGGCACGGAGCCCTTTGGAGCCGCTCTCTATACGCCGAGTGTAGGGAAACGCCCTGCACTCTCTCCTGGAGCAGATTCGATTCCCCACCAAACCCACACTTTCACGAACAGACTTCTGGCACGTCTCACATGCCTTTGAGGTCTTACGCCTTGCCCTAGCCTGAGCTGCCCTGAGAGACCCCTCGGCCTCGCATTCCATCTAGGACCTCCTGCCTGAAATCACCCTGCCTCCAAGCGAAAGTCGCCTTGCGTTCTTACTGCGATTTAAGCCCTGTGCTTCCTGTGGCCCTGCAGGCTTTGGAATAGCCACAGGCCCCAGAGGCGTAACTAGGCAGGGCATTCCTTGGTTGAGGCAGTTCACTTGACCCAGAACACCCTACTTCGGGGAGTTGGTTCAGGGAAGCAAACGCAAGGTAACATGTGTCTCTTTGGACTGGTTAGAAACCACAGGGAGGTAAGCTGAGTGTGCGCGTGGAAACGGGAGCCTGCTGGAACTATCCTTGCTTTCCCACTTGGAAGGCTGCATTCATGCTGCCTTGAAGCTGCCTGACGTCCCCTGCTGTTGACAGGCCTGGAAACCCGGTCGAAATGCTTCTGGGAAGAAAATGAGTTTGCTCCGTCTCAACCCGGTGCTTCCATGGCCGCGGTGGTGGTTAGCCTGACAAGCTCCAGAGCGAAAGGGAAACTCAACGTGAGAATTTGCCTCCAGTTTCTTCCCTGCGTAGCCGGGCAGGAAGGGCGGCATGCAGCAGTTTCCATGAGTTCGTAGTCCCCGTTCGGGTTTATTTTAACGAAATTACCCATTTGAGGACTCCTAGGCCCCTCGGGCGTGCATCCATTTCCCTCCAAGGTCACTGAGGACCTTCAGACACCCCCCACGCCGTGGTCCCGCTGAGCAACATCGAGGCCCATTGCTCTGCCCCTCGGAGGCCCTGTGTGCGTGCCGAGTGATGGGCAACACTCTGCACGTTCCTTGAGGAGAGCTACATTTCCAGAGCCCTCAAACAGCCTCAGGACCAGATTTCTGGTGAGTCCGAAGCTCCCAGGAAATATTTGTCGTCGCCCTTGTGAGAGCTGCCGTGAGAAAACACTCTGCTTTGCCTCCTTCGCGGGCCTCGTACCTGAAGGCACTCTGCTCGAGGAGAACGTCAGCATCTCGCAATGCTGAGTCGCTAACGGGACAGCCAGATTGAGCACAGGCCTGGAGGGAAGGCCCTGACGTGAGGTGCAGAAGCGGAGCCGCGCAGCACTTTCCATGAGGCCGTAGCCTCTGCTCTGCGTGTCTTTAACGGCAGTAGAGTTTCCTGGACACCTGGGAGGCTCGCGGGGGCACCCTGTTCCAGGCTGGAACACGGAGTACTCCCAGGCACCCCTGGGTCTGCTGAGCAACGTCCAGGCACGGAGCCCTTTGGAGCCGCTCTCTATACGCCGAGTGTAGGGAAACGCCCTGCACTCTCTCCTGGAGCAGATTCGATTCCCCACCAAACCCACACTTTCACGAACAGACTTCTGGCACGTCTCACATGCCTTTGAGGTCTTACGCCTTGCCCTAGCCTGAGCTGCCCTGAGAGACCCCTCGGCCTCGCATTGCATCTAGGACCTCCTGCCTGAAATCACCCTGCCTCCAAGCGAAAGTCGCCTTGCGTTCTTACTGCGATTTAAGCCCTGTGCTTCCTGTGGCCCTGCAGGCTTTGGAATAGCCACAGGCCCCAGAGGCGTAACTAGGCAGGGCATTCCTTGGTTGAGGCAGTTCACTTGACCCAGAACACCCCACTTCGGGGAGTTGGTTCAGGGAAGCAAACGCAAGGTAACATGTGTCTCTTTGGACTGGTTAGAAACCACAGGGAGGCAAGCTGAGTGTGCGCGTGGAAACGGGAGCCTGCTGGAACTATCCTTGCTTTCCCACTTGGAAGGCTGCATTCATGCTGCCTTGAAGCTGCCTGACGTCCCCTGCTGTTGACAGGCCTGGAAACCCGGTAGAAATGCTTCTGGGAAGAAAATGAGTTTGCTCCGTCTCAACCCGGTGCTTCCATGGCCGCGGTGGTGGTTAGCCTGACAAGCTCAAGAGCGAAAGGGAAACTCAACGTGAGAATTTGCCTCCAGTTTAGGCCCTGCGTAGCCGGGCAGGAAGGGCGGCATGCAGCAGTTTCCATGAGTTCGTAGTCCCCGTTCGGGTTTATTTTAACGAAATTACCCATTTGAGGACTCCTAGGCCCCTCGGGCGTGCATCCATTTCCCACCAAGGTCACTGAGGACCTCCAGACACCCCCCACGCCGTGGTCCCGCTGAGCAACATCGAGGCCCATTGCTCTGCCCCTCGGAGGCCCTGTGTGCGTGCCGAGTGATGGGCAACACTCTGCACGTTCCTTGAGGAGAGCTACATTTCCAGAGCCCTCAAACAGCCTCAGGACCAGATTTCTGGTGAGTCCGAAGCTCCCAGGATATATTTGTCGTCGCCCTTGTGAGAGCTGCCGTGAGAAAACACTCTGCTTTGCCTCCTTCGCGGGCCTCGTACCTGAAGGCACTCTGCTCGAGGAGAACGTCAGCATCTCGCAATGCTGAGTCGCTAACGGGACAGCCAGATTGAGCACAGGCCTGGAGGGAAGGCCCTGACGTGAGGTGCAGAAGCGGAGCCGCGCAGCAGTTTCCATGAGGCCGTAGCCTCTGCTCTGCGTGTCTTTAACGGCAGTAGAGCTTCCTGGACACCTGGGAGGCTCGCGGGGGCACCCTGTTCCAGGCTGGAACACGGAGTACTCCCAGGCACCCCTGGGTCTGCTGAGCAACGTCCAGGCACGGAGCCCTTTGGAGCCGCTCTCTATACGCCGAGTGTAGGGAAACGCCCTGCACTCTCTCCTGGAGCAGATTCGATTCCCCACCAAACCCACACTTTCACGAACAGACTTCTGGCACGTCTCACATGCCTTTGAGGTCCTACGCCTTGCCCTAGCCTGAGCTGCCCTGAGAGACCCCTCGGCCTCGCATTCCATCTAGGACCTCCTGCCTGAAGTCAGCATGCCTCCAAGCGAAAGTCGGCTTGCGTTCTTACTGCGATTTAAGCCCTGTGCTTCCTGTGGCCCTGCAGGCTTTGGAATAGCCACAGGCCCCAGAGGCGTAACTAGGCAGGGCATTCCTTGGTTGAGGCAGTTCACTTGACCCAGAACACCCTACTTCGGGGAGTTGGTTCAGGGAAGCAAACGCAAGGTAACATGTGTCTCTTTGGACTGGTTAGAAACCACAGGGAGGTAAGCTGAGTGTGCGCGTGGAAACGGGAGCCTGCTGGAACTATCCTTGCTTTCCCACTTGGAAGGCTGCATTCATGCTGCCTTGAAGCTGCCTGACGTCCCCTGCTGTTGACAGGCCTGGAAACCCGGTCGAAATGCTTCTGGGAAGAAAATGAGTTTGCTCCGTCTCAACCCGGTGCTTCCATGGCCGCGGTGGTGGTTAGCCTGACAAGCTCCAGAGCGAAAGGGAAACTCAACGTGAGAATTTGCCTCCAGTTTAGGCCCTGCGTAGCCGGGCAGGAAGGGCGGCATGCAGCAGTTTCCATGAGTTCGTAGTCCCCGTTCGGGTTTATTTTAACGAAATTACCCATTTGAGGACTCCTAGGCCCCTCGGGCGTGCATCCATTTCCCTCCAAGGTCACTGAGGACCTTCAGACACCCCCCACGCCGTGGTCCCGCTGAGCAACATCGAGGCCCATTGCTCTGCCCCTCGGAGGCCCTGTGTGCGTGCCGAGTGATGGGCAACACTCTGCACGTTCCTTGAGGAGAGCTACATTTCCAGAGCCCTCAAACAGCCTCAGGACCAGATTTCTGGTGAGTCCGAAGCTCCCAGGAAATATTTGTCGTCGCCCTTGTGAGAGCTGCCGTGAGAAAACACTCTGCTTTGCCTCCTTCGCGGGCCTCGTACCTGAAGGCAATGTGCTCGAGGAGAACGTCAGCATCTCGCAATGCTGAGTCGCTAACGGGACAGCCAGATTGAGCACAGGCCTGGAGGGAAGGCCCTGACGTGAGGTGCAGAAGCGGAGCCGCGCAGCAGTTTCCATGAGGCCGTAGCCTCTGCTCTGCGTGTCTTTAACGGCAATAGAGTTTCCTGGACACCTGGGAGGCTCGCGGGGGCACCCTGTTCCAGGCTGGAACACGGAGTACTCCCAGGCACCCCTGGGTCTGCTGAGCAACGTCCAGGCACGGAGCCCTTTGGAGCCGCTCTCTATACGCCGAGTGTAGGGAAACGCCCTGCACTCTCTCCTGGAGCAGATTCGATTCCCCACCAAACCCACACTTTCACGAACAGACTTCTGGCACGTCTCACATGCCTTTGAGGTCTTACGCCTTGCCCTAGCCTGAGCTGCCCTGAGAGACCCCTCGGCCTCGCATTGCATCTAGGACCTCCTGCCTGAAATCACCCTGCCTCCAAGCGAAAGTCGCCTTGCGTTCTTACTGCGATTTAAGCCCTGTGCTTCCTGTGGCCCTGCAGGCTTTGGAATACCCACAGGCCCCAGAGGCGTAACTAGGCAGGGCATTCCTTGGTTGAGGCAGTTCACTTGACCCAGAACACCCTACTTCGGGGAGTTGGTTCAGGGAAGCAAACGCAAGGTAACATGTGTCTCTTTGGACTGGTTAGAAACCACAGGGAGGTAAGCTGAGTGTGCGCGTGGAAACGGGAGCCTGCTGGAACTATCCTTGCTTTCCCACTTGGAAGGCTGCATTCATGCTGCCTTGAAGCTGCCTGACGTCCCCTGCTGTTGACAGGCCTGGAAACCCGGTCGAAATGCTTCTGGGAAGAAAATGAGTTTGCTCCGTCTCAACCCGGTGCTTCCATGGCCGCGGTGGTGGTTAGCCTGACAAGCTCCAGAGCGAAAGGGAAACTCAACGTGAGAATTTGCCTCCAGTTTCGGCCCTGCGTAGCCGGGCAGGAAGGGCGGCATGCAGCAGTTTCCATGAGTTCGTAGTCCCCGTTCGGGTTTATTTTAACGAAATTACCCATTTGAGGACTCCTAGGCCCCTCGGGCGTGCATCCATTTCCCACCAAGGTCACTGAGGACCTCCAGACACCCCCCACGCCGTGGTCCCGCTGAGCAACATCGAGGCCCATTGCTCTGCCCCTCGGAGGCCCTGTGTGCGTGCCGAGTGATGGGCAACACTCTGCACGTTCCTTGAGGAGAGCTACATTTCCAGAGCCCTCAAACAGCCTCAGGACCAGATTTCTGGTGAGTCCGAAGCTCCCAGGAAATATTTGTCGTCGCCCTTGTGAGAGCTGCCGTGAGAAAACACTCTGCTTTGCCTCCTTCGCGGGCCTCGTACCTGAAGGCACTCTGCTCGAGGAGAACGTCAGCATCTCGCAATGCTGAGTCGCTAACGGGACAGCCAGATTGAGCACAGGCCTGGAGGGAAGGCCCTGACGTGAGGTGCAGAAGCGGAGCCGCGCAGCAGTTTCCATGAGGCCGTAGCCTCTGCTCTGCGTGTCTTTAACGGCAGTAGAGTTTCCTGGACACCTGGGAGGCTCGCGGGGGCACCCTGTTCCAGGCTGGAACACGGAGTACTCCCAGGCACCCCTGGGTCTGCTGAGCAACGTCCAGGCACGGAGCCCTTTGGAGCCGCTCTCTATACGCCGAGTGTAGGGAAACGCCCTGCACTCTCTCCTGGAGCAGATTCGATTCCCCACCAAACCCACACTTTCACGAACAGACTTCTGGCACGTCTCACATGCCTTTGAGGTCTTACGCCTTGCCCTAGCCTGAGCTGCCCTGAGAGACCCCTCGGCCTCGCATTGCATCTAGGACCTCCTGCCTGAAGTCAGCATGCCTCCAAGCGAAAGTCGGCTTGCGTTCTTACTGCGATTTAAGCCCTGTGCTTCCTGTGGCCCTGCAGGCTTTGGAATAGCCACAGGCCCCAGAGGCGTAACTAGGCAGGGCATTCCTTGGTTGAGGCAGTTCACTTGACCCAGAACACCCTACTTCGGGGAGTTGGTTCAGGGAAGCAAACGCAAGGTAACATGTGTCTCTTTGGACTGGTTAGAAACCACAGGGAGGTAAGCTGAGTGTGCGCGTGGAAACGGGAGCCTGCTGGAACTATCCTTGCTTTCCCACTTGGAAGGCTGCATTCATGCTGCCTTGAAGCTGCCTGACGTCCCCTGCTGTTGACAGGCCTGGAAACCCGGTCGAAATGCTTCTGGGAAGAAAATGAGTTTGGTCCGTCTCAACCCGGTGCTTCCATGGCCGCGGTGGTGGTTAGCCTGACAAGCTCCAGAGCGAAAGGGAAACTCAACGTGAGAATTTGCCTCCAGTTTAGGTCCTGCGTAGCCGGGCAGGAAGGGCGGCATGCAGCAGTTTCCATGAGTTCGTAGTCCCCGTTCGGGTTTATTTTAACGAAATTACCCATTTGAGGACTCCTAGGCCCCTCGGGCGTGCATCCATTTCCCACCAAGGTCACTGAGGACCTCCAGACACCCCCCACGCCGTGGTCCCGCTGAGCAACATCGAGGCCCATTGCTCTGCCCCTCGGAGGCCCTGTGTGCGTGCCGAGTGATGGGCAACACTCTGCACGTTCCTTGAGGAGAGCTACATTTCCAGAGCCCTCAAACAGCCTCAGGACCAGATTTCTGGTGAGTCCGAAGCTCCCAGGAAATATTTGTCGTCGCCCTTGTGAGAGCTGCCGTGAGAAAACACTCTGCTTTGCCTCCTTCGCGGGCCTCGTACCTGAAGGCACTCTGCTCGAGGAGAACGTCAGCATCTCGCAATGCTGAGTCGCTAACGGGACAGCCAGATTGAGCACAGGCCTGGAGGGAAGGCCCTGACGTGAGGTGCAGAAGCGGAGCCGCGCAGCAGTTTCCATGAGGCCGTAGCCTCTGCTCTGCGTGTCTTTAACGGCAGTAGAGCTTCCTGGACACCTGGGAGGCTCGCGGGGGCACCCTGTTCCAGGCTGGAACAGGGAGTACTCCCAGGCACCCCTGGGTCTGCTGAGCAACGTCCAGGCACGGAGCCCTTTGGAGCCGCTCTCTATACGCCGAGTGTAGGGAAACGCCCTGCACTCTCTCCTGGAGCAGATTCGATTCCCCACCAAACCCACACTTTCACGAACAGACTTCTGGCACGTCTCACATGCCTTTGAGGTCTTACGCCTTGCCCTAGCCTGAGCTGCCCTGAGAGACCCCTCGGCCTCGCATTGCATCTAGGACCTCCTGCCTGAAGTCAGCATGCCTCCAAGCGAAAGTCGGCTTGCGTTCTTACTGCGATTTAAGCCCTGTGCTTCCTGTGGCCCTGCAGGCTTTGGAATAGCCACAGGCCCCAGAGGCGTAACTAGGCAGGGCATTCCTTGGTTGAGGCAGTTCACTTGACCCAGAACACCCTACTTCGGGGAGTTGGTTCAGGGAAGCAAACGCAAGGTAACATGTGTCTCTTTGGACTGGTTAGAAACCACAGGGAGGTAAGCTGAGTGTGCGCGTGGAAACGGGAGCCTGCTGGAACTATCCTTGCTTTCCCACTTGGAAGGCTGCATTCATGCTGCCTTGAAGCTGCCTGACGTCCCCTGCTGTTGACAGGCCTGGAAACCCGGTCGAAATGCTTCTGGGAAGAAAATGAGTTTGCTCCGTCTCAACCCGGTGCTTCCATGGCCGCGGTGGTGGTTAGCCTGACAAGCTCCAGAGCGAAAGGGAAACTCAACGTGAGAATTTGCCTCCAGTTTCGGCCCTGCGTAGCCGGGCAGGAAGGGCGGCATGCAGCAGTTTCCATGAGTTCGTAGTCCCCGTTCGGGTTTATTTTAACGAAATTACCCATTTGAGGACTCCTAGGCCCCTCGGGCGTGCATCCATTTCCCTCCAAGGTCACTGAGGACCTTCAGACACCCCCCACGCCGTGGTCCCGCTGAGCAACATCGAGGCCCATTGCTCTGCTCCTCGGAGGCCCTGTGTGCGTGCCGAGTGATGGGCAACACTCTGCACGTTCCTTGAGGAGAGCTACATTTCCAGAGCCCTCAAACAGCCTCAGGACCAGATTTCTGGTGAGTCCGAAGCTCCCAGGAAATATTTGTCATCGCCCTTGTGAGAGCTGCCGTGAGAAAACACTCTGCTTTGCCTCCTTCGCGGGCCTCGTACCTGAAGGCACTGTGCTCGAGGAGAACGTCAGCATCTCGCAATGCTGAGTCGCTAACGGGACAGCCAGATTGAGCACAGGCCTGGAGGGAAGGCCCTGACGTGAGGTGCAGAAGCGGAGCCGCGCAGCAGTTTCCATGAGGCCGTAGCCTCTGCTCTGCGTGTCTTTAACGGCAGTAGAGTTTCCTGGACACCTGGGAGGCTCGCGGGGGCACCCTGTTCCAGGCTGGAACATGGAGTACTCCCAGGCACCCCTGGGTCTGCTGAGCAACGTCCAGGCACGGAGCCCTTTGGAGCCGCTCTCTATACGCCGAGTGTAGGGAAACGCCCTGCACTCTCTCCTGGAGCAGATTCGATTCCCCACCAAACCCACACTTTCACGAACAGACTTCTGGCACGTCTCACATGCCTTTGAGGCCTTACGCCTTGCCCTAGCCTGAGCTGCCCTGAGAGACCCCTCGGCCTCGCATTGCATCTAGGACCTCCTGCCTGAAATCACCCTGCCTCCAAGCGAAAGTCGGCTTGCGTTCTTACTGCGATTTAAGCCCTGTGCTTCCTGTGGCCCTGCAGGCTTTGGAATAGCCACAGGCCCCAGAGGCGTAACTAGGCAGGGCATTCCTTGGTTGAGGCAGTTCACTTAACCCAGAACACCCTACTTCGGGGAGTTGGTTCAGGGAAGCAAACGCAGGGTAACATGTGTCTCTTTGGACTGGTTAGAAACCACAGGGAGGCAAGCTGAGTGTGCGCGTGGAAACGGGAGCCTGCTGGAACTATCCTTGCTTTCCCACTTGGAAGGCTGCATTCATGCTGCCTTGAAGCTGCCTGACGTCCCCTGCTGTTGACAGGCCTGGAAACCCGGTCGAAATGCTTCTGGGAAGAAAATGAGTTTGCTCCGTCTCAACCCGGTGCTTCCATGGCCGCGGTGGTGGTTAGCCTGACAAGCTCCAGAGCGAAAGGGAAACTCAACGTGAGAATTTGCCTCCAGTTTAGGCCCTGCGTAGCCGGGCAGGAAGGGCGGCATGCAGCAGTTTCCATGAGTTCGTAGTCCCCGTTCGGGTTTATTTTAACGAAATTACCCATTTGAGGACTCCTAGGCCCCTCGGGCGTGCATCCATTTCCCTCCAAGGTCACTGAGGACCTTCAGACACCCCCCCACGCCGTGGTCCCGCTGAGCAACATCGAGGCCCATTGCTCTGCCCCTCGGAGGCCCTGTGTGCGTGCCGAGTGATGGGCAACACTCTGCACGTTCCTTGAGGAGAGCTACATTTCCAGAGCCCTCAAACAGCCTCAGGACCAGATTTCTGGTGAGTCCGAAGCTCCCAGGAAATATTTGTCGTCGCCCTTGTGAGAGCTGCCGTGAGAAAACACTCTGCTTTGCCTCCTTCGCGGGCCTCGTACCTGAAGGCACTCTGCTCGAGGAGAACGTCAGCATCTCGCAATGCTGAGTCGCTAACGGGACAGCCAGATTGAGCACAGGCCTGGAGGGAAGGCCCTGACGTGAGGTGCAGAAGCGGAGCCGCGCAGCAGTTTCCATGAGGCCGTAGCCTCTGCTCTGCGTGTCTTTAACGGCAGTAGAGTTTCCTGGACACCTGGGAGGCTCGCGGGGGCACCCTGTTCCAGGCTGGAACACGGAGTACTCCCAGGCACCCCTGGGTCTGCTGAGCAACGTCCAGGCACGGAGCCCTTTGGAGCCGCTCTCTATACGCCGAGTGTAGGGAAACGCCCTGCACTC
The DNA here is from genome assembly GCF_937001465.1 of Orcinus orca. Taxonomy (NCBI): domain Eukaryota; kingdom Metazoa; phylum Chordata; class Mammalia; order Artiodactyla; family Delphinidae; genus Orcinus; species Orcinus orca. Next base: position 70,129 of record NW_026044069.1, on the reverse strand, counting down.
TCTCCTGGAGCAGATTCGATTCCCCACCAAACCCACACTTTCACGAACAGACTTCTGGCACGTCTCACATGCCTTTGAGGTCTTACGCCCTGCCCTAGCCTGAGCTGCCCTGAGAGACCCCTCGGCCTCGCATTCCATCTAGGACCTCCTGCCTGAAATCACCCTGCCTCCAAGCGAAAGTCGGCTTGCGTTCTTACTGCGATTTAAGCCCTGTGCTTCCTGTGGCCCTGCAGGCTTTGGAATAGCCACAGGCCCCAGAGGCGTAACTAGGCAGGGCATTCCTTGGTTGAGGCAGTTCACTTGACCCAGAACACCCTGCTTCGGGGAGTTGGTTCAGGGAAGCAAACGCAGGGTAACCTGTGTCTCTTTGGACTGGTTAGAAACCACAGGGAGGTAAGCTGAGTGTGCGCGTGGAAACGGGAGCCTGCTGGAACTATCCTTGCTTTCCCACTTGGAAGGCTGCATTCATGCTGCCTTGAAGCTGCCTGACGTCCCCTGCTGTTGACAGGCCTGGAAACCCGGTAGAAATGCTTCTGGGAAGAAAATGAGTTTGCTCCGTCTCAACTCGGTGCTTCCATGGCCGCGGTGGTGGTTAGCCTGACAAGCTCCAGAGCGAAAGGGAAACTCAACGTGAGAATTTGCCTCCAGTTTCGGCCCTGCGTAGCCGGGCAGGAAGGGCGGCATGCAGCAGTTTCCATGAGTTCGTAGTCCCCGTTCGGGTTTATTTTAACGAAATTACCCATTTGAGGACTCCTAGGCCCCTCGGGCGTGCATCCATTTCCCTCCAAGGTCACTGAGGACCTCCAGACACCCCCCACGCCGTGGTCCCGCTGAGCAACATCGAGGCCCATTGCTCTGCCCCTCGGAAGCCCTGTGTGCGTGCCGAGTGATGGGCAACACTCTGCACATTCCTTGAGGAGAGCTACATTTCCAGAGCCCTCAAACAGCCTCAGGACCAGATTTCTGGTGAGTCCGAAGCTCCCAGGAAATATTTGTCGTCGCCCTTGTGAGAGCTGCCGTGAGAAAACACTCTGCTTTGCCTCCTTCGCGGGCCTCGTACCTGAAGGCACTCTGCTCGAGGAGAACGTCAGCATCTCGCAATGCTGAGTCGCTAACGGGACAGCCAGATTGAACACAGGCCTGGAGGGAAGGCCCTGCCGTGAGGTGCAGAAGCGGAGCCGCGCAGCAGTTTCCATGAGGCCGTAGCCTCTGCTCTGCGTGTCTTTAACGGCAGTAGAGTTTCCTGGACACCTGGGAGGCTCGCGGGGGCACCCTGTTCCAGGCTGGAACACGGAGTACTCCCAGGCACCCCTGGGTCTGCTGAGCAACGTCCAGGCACGGAGCCCTTTGGAGCCGCTCTCTATACGCCGAGTGTAGGGAAACGCCCTGCACTCTCTGCTGGAGCAGATTCGATTCCCCACCAAACCCACACTTTCACGAACAGACTTCTGGCACGTCTCACATGCCTTTGAGGTCTTACGCCTTGCCCTAGCCTGAGCTGCCCTGAGAGACCCCTCGGCCTCGCATTGCATCTAGGACCTCCTGCCTGAAATCACCCTGCCTCCAAGCGAAAGTCGGCTTGCGTTCTTACTGCGATTTAAGCCCTGTGCTTCCTGTGGCCCTGCAGGCTTTGGAATAGCCACAGGCCCCAGAGGCGTAACTAGGCAGGGCATTCCTTGGTTGAGGCAGTTCACTTGACCCAGAACACCCTACTTCGGGGAGTTGGTTCAGGGAAGCAAACGCAGGGTAACATGTGTCTCTTTGGACTGGTTAGAAACCACAGGGAGGTAAGCTGCGTGTGCGCGTGGAAACGGGAGCCCGCTGGAACTATCCTTGCTTTCCCACTTGGAAGGCTGCATTCATGCTGCCTTGAAGCTGCCTGACGTCCCCTGCTGTTGACAGGCCTGGAAACCCGGTCGAAATGCTTCTGGGAAGAAAATGAGTTTGCTCCGTCTCAACTCGGTGCTTCCATGGCCGCGGTGGTGGTTAGCCTGACAAGCTCCAGAGCGAAAGGGAATCTCAACGTGAGAATTTGCCCCCAGTTTAGGCCCTGCGTAGCCGGGCAGGAAGGGCGGCATGCAGCAGTTTCCATGAGTTCGTAGTCCCCGTTCGGGTTTATTTTAACGAAATTACCCATTTGAGGACTCCTAGGCCCCTCGGGCGTGCATCCATTTCCCTCCAAGGTCACTGAGGACCTCCAGACACCCCCCACGCCGTGGTCCCGCTGAGCAACATCGAGGCCCATTGCTCTGCCCCTCGGAGGCCCTGTGTGCGTGCCGAGTGATGGGCAACACTCTGCACGTTCCTTGAGGAGAGCTACATTTCCAGAGCCCTCAAACAGCCTCAGGACCAGATTTCTGGTGAGTCCGAAGCTCCCAGGAAATATTTGTCGTCGCCCTTGTGAGAGCTGCCGTGAGAAAACACTCTGCTTTGCCTCCTTCGCGGGCCTCGTACCTGAAGGCACTCTGCTCGAGGAGAACGTCAGCATCTCGCAATGCTGAGTCGCTAACGGGACAGCCAGATTGAGCACAGGCCTGGAGGGAAGGCCCTGCCGTGAGGTGCAGAAGCGGAGCCGCGCAGCAGTTTCCATGAGGCCGTAGCCTCTGCTCTGCGTGTCTTTAACGGCAGTAGAGTTTCCTGGACACCTGGGAGGCTCGCGGGGGCACCCTGTTCCAGGCTGGAACACGGAGTACTCCCAGGCACCCCTGGGTCTGCTGAGCAACGTCCAGGCACGGAGCCCTTTGGAGCCGCTCTCTATACGCCGAGTGTAGGGAAACGCCCTGCACTCTCTCCTGGAGCAGATTCGATTCCCCACCAAACCCACACTTTCACGAACAGACTTCTGGCACGTCTCACATGCCTTTGAGGCCTTACGCCTTGCCCTAGCCTGAGCTGCCCTGAGAGACCCCTCGGCCTCGCATTGCATCTAGGACCTCCTGCCTGAAATCACCCTGCCTCCAAGCGAAAGTCGGCTTGCGTTCTTACTGCGATTTAAGCCCTGTGCTTCCTGTGGCCCTGCAGGCTTTGGAATAGCCACAGGCCCCAGAGGCGTAACTAGGCAGGGCATTCCTTGGTTGAGGCAGTTCACTTAACCCAGAACACCCCGCTTCGGGGAGTTGGTTCAGGGAAGCAAAGGCAGGGTAACATGTGTCTCTTTGGACTGGTTAGAAACCACAGGGAGGTAAGCTAGTGTGTGCGTGGAAACGGGAGCCTGCTGGAACTATCCTTGCTTTCCCACTTGGAAGGCTGCATTCATGCTGCCTTGAAGCTGCCTGACGTCCCCTGCTGTTGACAGGCCTGGAAACCCGGTCGAAATGCTTCTGGGAAGAAAATGAGTTTGCTCCGTCTCAACCCGGTGCTTCCATGGCCGCGGTGGTGGTTAGCCTGACAAGCTCCAGAGCGAAAGGGAAACTCAACGTGAGAATTTGCCCCCAGTTTAGGCCCTGCGTAGCCGGGCAGGAAGGGCGGCATGCAGCAGTTTCCATGAGTTCGTAGTCCCCGTTCGGGTTTATTTTAACGAAATTACCCATTTGAGGACTCCTAGGCCCCTCGGGCGTGCATCCATTTCCCTCCAAGGTCACTGAGGACCTTCAGACACCCCCCCACGCCGTGGTCCCGCTGAGCAACATCGAGGCCCATTGCTCTGCCCCTCGGAGGCCCTGTGTGCGTGCCGAGTGATGGGCAACACTCTGCACGATCCTTGAGGAGAGCTACATTTCCAGAGCCCTCAAACAGCCTCAGGACCAGATTTCTGGTGAGTCCGAAGCTCCCAGGAAATATTTGTCGTCGCCCTTGTGAGAGCTGCCGTGAGAAAACACTCTGCTTTGCCTCCTTCGCGGGCCTCGTACCTGAAGGCACTCTGCTCGAGGAGAACGTCAGCATCTCGCAATGCTGAGTCGCTAACGGGACAGCCAGATTGAGCACAGGCCTGGAGGGAAGGCCCTGACGTGAGGTGCAGAAGCGGAGCCGCGCAGCAGTTTCCATGAGGCCGTAGCCTCTGCTCTGCGTGTCTTTAACGGCAGTAGAGTTTCCTGGACACCTGGGAGGCTCGCGGGGGCACCCTGTTCCAGGCTGGAACACGGAGTACTCCCAGGCACCCCTGGGTCTGCTGAGCAACGTCCAGGCACGGAGCCCTTTGGAGCCGCTCTCTATACGCCGAGTGTAGGGAAACGCCCTGCACTCTCTCCTGGAGCAGATTCGATTCCCCACCAAACCCACACTTTCACGAACAGACTTCTGGCACGTCTCACATGCCTTTGAGGTCTTACGCCTTGCCCTAGCCTGAGCTGCCCTGAGAGACCCCTCGGCCTCGCATTGCATCTAGGACCTCCTGCCTGAAATCACCCTGCCTCCAAGCGAAAGTCGGCTTGCGTTCTTACTGCGATTTAAGCCCTGTGCTTCCTGTGGCCCTGCAGGCTTTGGAATAGCCACAGGCCCCAGAGGCGTAACTAGGCAGGGCATTCCTTGGTTGAGGCAGTTCACTTAACCCAGAACACCCCGCTTCGGGGAGTTGGTTCAGGGAAGCAAAGGCAGGGTAACATGTGTCTCTTTGGACTGGTTAGAAACCACAGGGAGGTAAGCTAGTGTGTGCGTGGAAACGGGAGCCCGCTGGAACTATCCTTGCTTTCCCACTTGGAAGGCTGCATTCATGCTGCCTTGAAGCTGCCTGACGTCCCCTGCTGTTGACAGGCCTGGAAACCCGGTCGAAATGCTTCTGGGAAGAAAATGAGTTTGCTCCGTCTCAACCCGGTGCTTCCATGGCCGCGGTGGTGGTTAGCCTGACAAGCTCCAGAGCGAAAGGGAAACTCAACGTGAGAATTTGCCCCCAGTTTAGGCCCTGCGTAGCCGGGCAGGAAGGGCGGCATGCAGCAGTTTCCATGAGTTCGTAGTCCCCGTTCGGGTTTATTTTAACGAAATTACCCATTTGAGGACTCCTAGGCCCCTCGGGCGTGCATCCATTTCCCTCCAAGGTCACTGAGGACCTTCAGACACCCCCCCACGCCGTGGTCCCGCTGAGCAACATCGAGGCCCATTGCTCTGCCCCTCGGAGGCCCTGTGTGCGTGCCGAGTGATGGGCAACACTCTGCACGTTCCTTGAGGAGAGCTACATTTCCAGAGCCCTCAAACAGCCTCAGGACCAGATTTCTGGTGAGTCCGAAGCTCCCAGGAAATATTTGTCGTCGCCCTTGTGAGAGCTGCCGTGAGAAAACACTCTGCTTTGCCTCCTTCGCGGGCCTCGTACCTGAAGGCACTCTGCTCGAGGAGAACGTCAGCATCTCGCAATGCTGAGTCGCTAACGGGACAGCCAGATTGAGCACAGGCCTGGAGGGAAGGCCCTGACGTGAGGTGCAGAAGCGGAGCCGCGCAGCAGTTTCCATGAGGCCGTAGCCTCTGCTCTGCGTGTCTTTAAAGGCAGTAGAGTTTCCTGGACACCTGGGAGGCTCGCGGGGGCACCCTGTTCCAGGCTGGAACACGGAGTACTCCCAGGCACCCCTGGGTCTGCTGAGCAACGTCCAGGCCCGGAGCCCTTTGGAGCCGCTCCCTATACGCCGAGTGTAGGGAAACGCCCTGCACTCTCTCCTGGAGCAGATTCGATTCCCCACCAAACCCACACTTTCACGAACAGACTTCTGGCACGTCTCACATGCCTTTGAGGCCTTACGCCTTGCCCTAGCCTGAGCTGCCCTGAGAGACCCCTCGGCCTCGCATTGCATCTAGGACCTCCTGCCTGAAATCACCCTGCCTCCAAGCGAAAGTCGGCTTGCGTTCTTACTGCGATTTAAGCCCTGTGCTTCCTGTGGCCCTGCAGGCTTTGGAATAGCCACAGGCCCCAGAGGCGTAACTAGGCAGGGCATTCCTTGGTTGAGGCAGTTCACTTGACCCAGAACACCCTACTTCGGGGAGTTGGTTCAGGGAAGCAAACGCAAGGTAACATGTGTCTCTTTGGACTGGTTAGAAACCACAGGGAGGTAAGCTGAGTGTGCGCGTGGAAACGGGAGCCTGCTGGAACTATCCTTGCTTTCCCACTTGGAAGGCTGCATTCATGCTGCCTTGAAGCTGCCTGACGTCCCCTGCTGTTGACAGGCCTGGAAACCCGGTCGAAATGCTTCTGGGAAGAAAATGAGTTTGCTCCGTCTCAACTCGGTGCTTCCATGGCCGCGGTGGTGGTTAGCCTGACAAGCTCCAGAGCGAAAGGGAAACTCAACGTGAGAATTTGCCTCCAGTTTAGGCCCTGCGTAGCCGGGCAGGAAGGGCGGCATGCAGCAGTTTCCATGAGTTCGTAGTCCCCGTTCGGGTTTATTTTAACGAAATTACCCATTTGAGGACTCCTAGGCCCCTCGGGCGTGCATCCATTTCCCACCAAGGTCACTGAGGACCTTCAGACACCCCCCCACGCCGTGGTCCCGCTGAGCAACATCGAGGCCCATTGCTCTGCCCCTCGGAGGCCCTGTGTGCGTGCCGAGTGATGGGCAACACTCTGCACGTTCCTTGAGGAGAGCTACATTTCCAGAGCCCTCAAACAGCCTCAGGACCAGATTTCTGGTGAGTCCGAAGCTCCCAGGAAATATTTGTCGTCGCCCTTGTGAGAGCTGCCGTGAGAAAACACTCTGCTTTGCCTCCTTCGCGGGCCTCGTACCTGAAGGCACTCTGCTCGAGGAGAACGTCAGCATCTCGCAATGCTGAGTCGCTAACGGGACAGCCAGATTGAGCACAGGCCTGGAGGGAAGGCCCTGACGTGAGGTGCAGAAGCGGAGCCGCGCAGCAGTTTCCATGAGGCCGTAGCCTCTGCTCTGCGTGTCTTTAACGGCAGTAGAGTTTCCTGGACACCTGGGAGGCTCGCGGGGGCACCCTGTTCCAGGCTGGAACACGGAGTACTCCCAGGCACCCCTGGGTCTGCTGAGCAACGTCCAGGCACGGAGCCCTTTGGAGCCGCTCTCTATACGCCGAGTGTAGGGAAACGCCCTGCACTCTCTCCTGGAGCAGATTCGATTCCCCACCAAACCCACACTTTCACGAACAGACTTCTGGCACGTCTCACATGCCTTTGAGGTCTTACGCCTTGCCCTAGCCTGAGCTGCCCTGAGAGACCCCTCGGCCTCGCATTGCATCTAGGACCTCCTGCCTGAAATCACCCTGCCTCCAAGCGAAAGTCGGCTTGCGTTCTTACTGCGATTTAAGCCCTGTGCTTCCTGTGGCCCTGCAGGCTTTGGAATAGCCACAGGCCCCAGAGGCGTAACTAGGCAGGGCATTCCTTGGTTGAGGCAGTTCACTTGACCCAGAACACCCTACTTCGGGGAGTTGGTTCAGGGAAGCAAACGCAGGGTAACCTGTGTCTCTTTGGACTGGTTAGAAACCACAGGGAGGTAAGCTGAGTGTGCGCGTGGAAACGGGAGCCTGCTGGAACTATCCTTGCTTTCCCACTTGGAAGGCTGCATTCATGCTGCCTTGAAGCTGCCTGACGTCCCCTGCTGTTGACAGGCCTGGAAACCCGGTCGAAATGCTTCTGGGAAGAAAATGAGTTTGCTCCGTCTCAACCCGGTGCTTCCATGGCCGCGGTGGTGGTTAGCCTGACAAGCTCCAGAGCGAAAGGGAAACTCAACGTGAGAATTTGCCCCCAGTTTAGGCCCTGCGTAGCCGGGCAGGAAGGGCGGCATGCAGCAGTTTCCATGAGTTCGTAGTCCCCGTTCGGGTTTATTTTAACGAAATTACCCATTTGAGGACTCCTAGGCCCCTCGGGCGTGCATCCATTTCCCTCCAAGGTCACTGAGGACCTTCAGACACCCCCCCACGCCGTGGTCCCGCTGAGCAACATCGAGGCCCATTGCTCTGCCCCTCGGAGGCCCTGTGTGCGTGCCGAGTGATGGGCAACACTCTGCACGTTCCTTGAGGAGAGCTACATTTCCAGAGCCCTCAAACAGCCTCAGGACCAGATTTCTGGTGAGTCCGAAGCTCCCAGGAAATATTTGTCGTCGCCCTTGTGAGAGCTGCCGTGAGAAAACACTCTGCTTTGCCTCCTTCGCGGGCCTCGTACCTGAAGGCACTCTGCTCGAGGAGAACGTCAGCATCTCGCAATGCTGAGTCGCTAACGGGACAGCCAGATTGAGCACAGGCCTGGAGGGAAGGCCCTGACGTGAGGTGCAGAAGCGGAGCCGCGCAGCAGTTTCCATGAGGCCGTAGCCTCTGCTCTGCGTGTCTTTAACGGCAGTAGAGTTTCCTGGACACCTGGGAGGCTCGCGGGGGCACCCTGTTCCAGGCTGGAACACGGAGTACTCCCAGGCACCCCTGGGTCTGCTGAGCAACGTCCAGGCCCGGAGCCCTTTGGAGCCGCTCTCTATACGCCGAGTGTAGGGAAACGCCCTGCACTCTCTCCTGGAGCAGATTCGATTCCCCACCAAACCCACACTTTCACGAACAGACTTCTGGCACGTCTCACATGCCTTTGAGGTCTTACGCCTTGCCCTAGCCTGAGCTGCCCTGAGAGACCCCTCGGCCTCGCATTGCATCTAGGACCTCCTGCCTGAAATCACCCTGCCTCCAAGCGAAAGTCGCCTTGCGTTCTTACTGCGATTTAAGCCCTGTGCTTCCTGTGGCCCTGCAGGCTTTGGAATAGCCACAGGCCCAAGAGGCGTAACTAGGCAGGGCATTCCTTGGTTGAGGCAGTTCACTTGACCCAGAACACCCTACTTCGGGGAGTTGGTTCAGGGAAGCAAACGCAAGGTAACATGTGTCTCTTTGGACTGGTTAGAAACCACAGGGAGGTAAGCTGAGTGTGCGCGTGGAAACGGGAGCCTGCTGGAACTATCCTTGCTTTCCCACTTGGAAGGCTGCATTCATGCTGCCTTGAAGCTGCCTGACGTCCCCTGCTGTTGACAGGCCTGGAAACCCTGTCGAAATGCTTCTGGGAAGAAAATGAGTTTGCTCCGTCTCAACCCGGTGCTTCCATGGCCGCGGTGGTGGTTAGCCTGACAAGCTCCAGAGCGAAAGGGAAACTCAACGTGAGAATTTGCCCCCAGTTTAGGCCCTGCGTAGCCGGGCAGGAAGGGCGGCATGCAGCAGTTTCCATGAGTTCGTAGTCCCCGTTCGGGTTTATTTTAACGAAATTACCCATTTGAGGACTCCTAGGCCCCTCGGGCGTGCATCCACTTCCCTCCAAGGTCACTGAGGACCTTCAGACACCCCCCACGCCGTGGTCCCGCTGAGCAACATCGAGGCCCATTGCTCTGCCCCTCGGAGGCCCTGTGTGCGTGCCGAGTGATGGGCAACACTCTGCACGTTCCTTGAGGAGAGCTACATTTCCAGAGCCCTCAAACAGCCTCAGGACCAGATTTCTGGTGAGTCCGAAGCTCCCAGGAAATATTTGTCGTCGCCCTTGTGAGAGCTGCCGTGAGAAAACACTCTGCTTTGCCTCCTTCGCGGGCCTCGTACCTGAAGGCACTCTGCTCGAGGAGAACGTCAGCATCTCGCAATGCTGAGTCGCTAACGGGACAGCCAGATTGAGCACAGGCCTGGAGGGAAGGCCCTGACGTGAGGTGCAGAAGCGGAGCCGCGCAGCAGTTTCCATGAGGCCGTAGCCTCTGCTCTGCGTGTCTTTAACGGCAGTAGAGTTTCCTGGACACCTGGGAGGCTCGCGGGGGCACCCTGTTCCAGGCTGGAACACGGAGTACTCCCAGGCACCCCTGGGTCTGCTGAGCAACGTCCAGGCCCGGAGCCCTTTGGAGCCGCTCTCTATACGCCGAGTGTAGGGAAACGCCCTGCACTCTCTCCTGGAGCAGATTCGATTCCCCACCAAACCCACACTTTCACGAACAGACTTCTGGCACGTCTCACATGCCTTTGAGGTCTTACGCCTTGCCCTAGCCTGAGCTGCCCTGAGAGACCCCTCGGCCTCGCATTGCATCTAGGACCTCCTGCCTGAAATCACCCTGCCTCCAAGCGAAAGTCGGCTTGCGTTCTTACTGCGATTTAAGCCCTGTGCTTCCTGTGGCCCTGCAGGCTTTGGAATAGCCACAGGCCCCAGAGGCGTAACTAGGCAGGGCATTCCTTGGTTGAGGCAGTTCACTTGACCCAGAACACCCTGCTTCGGGGAGTTGGTTCAGGGAAGCAAACGCAGGGTAACCTGTGTCTCTTTGGACTGGTTAGAAACCACAGGGAGGTAAGCTGAGTGTGCGCGTGGAAACGGGAGCCTGCTGGAACTATCCTTGCTTTCCCACTTGGAAGGCTGCATTCATGCTGCCTTGAAGCTGCCTGACGTCCCCTGCTGTTGACAGGCCTGGAAACCCGGTCGAAATGCTTCTGGGAAGAAAATGAGTTTGCTCCGTCTCAACCCGGTGCTTCCATGGCCGCGGTGGTGGTTAGCCTGACAAGCTCCAGAGCGAAAGGGAAACTCAACGTGAGAATTTGCCCCCAGTTTAGGCCCTGCGTAGCCGGGCAGGAAGGGCGGCATGCAGCAGTTTCCATGAGTTCGTAGTCCCCGTTCGGGTTTATTTTAACGAAATTACCCATTTGAGGACTCCTAGGCCCCTCGGGCGTGCATCCATTTCCCTCCAAGGTCACTGAGGACCTTCAGACACCCCCCCACGCCGTGGTCCCGCTGAGCAACATCGAGGCCCATTGCTCTGCCCCTCGGAGGCCCTGTGTGCGTGCCGAGTGATGGGCAACACTCTGCACGTTCCTTGAGGAGAGCTACATTTCCAGAGCCCTCAAACAGCCTCAGGACCAGATTTCTGGTGAGTCCGAAGCTCCCAGGAAATATTTGTCGTCGCCCTTGTGAGAGCTGCCGTGAGAAAACACTCTGCTTTGCCTCCTTCGCGGGCCTCGTACCTGAAGGCACTCTGCTCGAGGAGAACGTCAGCATCTCGCAATGCTGAGTCGCTAACGGGACAGCCAGATTGAGCACAGGCCTGGAGGGAAGGCCCTGACGTGAGGTGCAGAAGCGGAGCCGCGCAGCAGTTTCCATGAGGCCGTAGCCTCTGCTCTGCGTGTCTTTAACGGCAGTAGAGTTTCCTGGACACCTGGGAGGCTCGCGGGGGCACCCTGTTCCAGGCTGGAACACGGAGTACTCCCAGGCACCCCTGGGTCTGCTGAGCAACGTCCAGGCACGGAGCCCTTTGGAGCCGCTCTCTATACGCCGAGTGTAGGGAAACGCCCTGCACTCTCTCCTGGAGCAGATTCGATTCCCCACCAAACCCACACTTTCACGAACAGACTTCTGGCACGTCTCACATGCCTTTGAGGTCTTACGCCTTGCCCTAGCCTGAGCTGCCCTGAGAGACCCCTCGGCCTCGCATTGCATCTAGGACCTCCTGCCTGAAATCACCCTGCCTCCAAGCGAAAGTCGCCTTGCGTTCTTACTGCGATTTAAGCCCTGTGCTTCCTGTGGCCCTGCAGGCTTTGGAATAGCCACAGGCCCAAGAGGCGTAACTAGGCAGGGCATTCCTTGGTTGAGGCAGTTCACTTGACCCAGAACACCCTACTTCGGGGAGTTGGTTCAGGGAAGCAAACGCAAGGTAACATGTGTCTCTTTGGACTGGTTAGAAACCACAGGGAGGTAAGCTGAGTGTGCGCGTGGAAACGGGAGCCTGCTGGAACTATCCTTGCTTTCCCACTTGGAAGGCTGCATTCATGCTGCCTTGAAGCTGCCTGACGTCCCCTGCTGTTGACAGGCCTGGAAACCCTGTCGAAATGCTTCTGGGAAGAAAATGAGTTTGCTCCGTCTCAACCCGGTGCTTCCATGGCCGCGGTGGTGGTTAGCCTGACAAGCTCCAGAGCGAAAGGGAAACTCAACGTGAGAATTTGCCCCCAGTTTAGGCCCTGCGTAGCCGGGCAGGAAGGGCGGCATGCAGCAGTTTCCATGAGTTCGTAGTCCCCGTTCGGGTTTATTTTAACGAAATTACCCATTTGAGGACTCCTAGGCCCCTCGGGCGTGCATCCACTTCCCTCCAAGGTCACTGAGGACCTTCAGACACCCCCCACGCCGTGGTCCCGCTGAGCAACATCGAGGCCCATTGCTCTGCCCCTCGGAGGCCCTGTGTGCGTGCCGAGTGATGGGCAACACTCTGCACGTTCCTTGAGGAGAGCTACATTTCCAGAGCCCTCAAACAGCCTCAGGACCAGATTTCTGGTGAGTCCGAAGCTCCCAGGAAATATTTGTCGTCGCCCTTGTGAGAGCTGCCGTGAGAAAACACTCTGCTTTGCCTCCTTCGCGGGCCTCGTACCTGAAGGCACTCTGCTCGAGGAGAACGTCAGCATCTCGCAATGCTGAGTCGCTAACGGGACAGCCAGATTGAGCACAGGCCTGGAGGGAAGGCCCTGACGTGAGGTGCAGAAGCGGAGCCGCGCAGCAGTTTCCATGAGGCCGTAGCCTCTGCTCTGCGTGTCTTTAACGGCAGTAGAGTTTCCTGGACACCTGGGAGGCTCGCGGGGGCACCCTGTTCCAGGCTGGAACACGGAGTACTCCCAGGCACCCCTGGGTCTGCTGAGCAACGTCCAGGCCCGGAGCCCTTTGGAGCCGCTCTCTATACGCCGAGTGTAGGGAAACGCCCTGCACTCTCTCCTGGAGCAGATTCGATTCCCCACCAAACCCACACTTTCACGAACAGACTTCTGGCACGTCTCACATGCCTTTGAGGTCTTACGCCTTGCCCTAGCCTGAGCTGCCCTGAGAGACCCCTCGGCCTCGCATTGCATCTAGGACCTCCTGCCTGAAATCACCCTGCCTCCAAGCGAAAGTCGGCTTGCGTTCTTACTGCGATTTAAGCCCTGTGCTTCCTGTGGCCCTGCAGGCTTTGGAATAGCCACAGGCCCCAGAGGCGTAACTAGGCAGGGCATTCCTTGGTTGAGGCAGTTCACTTGACCCAGAACACCCTGCTTCGGGGAGTTGGTTCAGGGAAGCAAACGCAGGGTAACCTGTGTCTCTTTGGACTGGTTAGAAACCACAGGGAGGTAAGCTGAGTGTGCGCGTGGAAACGGGAGCCTGCTGGAACTATCCTTGCTTTCCCACTTGGAAGGCTGCATTCATGCTGCCTTGAAGCTGCCTGACGTCCCCTGCTGTTGACAGGCCTGGAAACCCGGTCGAAATGCTTCTGGGAAGAAAATGAGTTTGCTCCGTCTCAACCCGGTGCTTCCATGGCCGCGGTGGTGGTTAGCCTGACAAGCTCCAGAGCGAAAGGGAAACTCAACGTGAGAATTTGCCCCCAGTTTAGGCCCTGCGTAGCCGGGCAGGAAGGGCGGCATGCAGCAGTTTCCATGAGTTCGTAGTCCCCGTTCGGGTTTATTTTAACGAAATTACCCATTTGAGGACTCCTAGGCCCCTCGGGCGTGCATCCATTTCCCTCCAAGGTCACTGAGGACCTTCAGACACCCCCCCACGCCGTGGTCCCGCTGAGCAACATCGAGGCCCATTGCTCTGCCCCTCGGAGGCCCTGTGTGCGTGCCGAGTGATGGGCAACACTCTGCACGTTCCTTGAGGAGAGCTACATTTCCAGAGCCCTCAAACAGCCTCAGGACCAGATTTCTGGTGAGTCCGAAGCTCCCAGGAAATATTTGTCGTCGCCCTTGTGAGAGCTGCCGTGAGAAAACACTCTGCTTTGCCTCCTTCGCGGGCCTCGTACCTGAAGGCACTCTGCTCGAGGAGAACGTCAGCATCTCGCAATGCTGAGTCGCTAACGGGACAGCCAGATTGAGCACAGGCCTGGAGGGAAGGCCCTGACGTGAGGTGCAGAAGCGGAGCCGCGCAGCAGTTTCCATGAGGCCGTAGCCTCTGCTCTGCGTGTCTTTAACGGCAGTAGAGTTTCCTGGACACCTGGGAGGCTCGCGGGGGCACCCTGTTCCAGGCTGGAACACGGAGTACTCCCAGGCACCCCTGGGTCTGCTGAGCAACGTCCAGGCACGGAGCCCTTTGGAGCCGCTCTCTATACGCCGAGTGTAGGGAAACGCCCTGCACTCTCTCCTGGAGCAGATTCGATTCCCCACCAAACCCACACTTTCACGAACAGACTTCTGGCACGTCTCACATGCCTTTGAGGTCTTACGCCTTGCCCTAGCCTGAGCTGCCCTGAGAGACCCCTCGGCCTCGCATTGCATCTAGGACCTCCTGCCTGAAATCACCCTGCCTCCAAGCGAAAGTCGCCTTGCGTTCTTACTGCGATTTAAGCCCTGTGCTTCCTGTGGCCCTGCAGGCTTTGGAATAGCCACAGGCCCAAGAGGCGTAACTAGGCAGGGCATTCCTTGGTTGAGGCAGTTCACTTGACCCAGAACACCCTACTTCGGGGAGTTGGTTCAGGGAAGCAAACGCAAGGTAACATGTGTCTCTTTGGACTGGTTAGAAACCACAGGGAGGTAAGCTGAGTGTGCGCGTGGAAACGGGAGCCTGCTGGAACTATCCTTGCTTTCCCACTTGGAAGGCTGCATTCATGCTGCCTTGAAGCTGCCTGACGTCCCCTGCTGTTGACAGGCCTGGAAACCCTGTCGAAATGCTTCTGGGAAGAAAATGAGTTTGCTCCGTCTCAACCCGGTGCTTCCATGGCCGCGGTGGTGGTTAGCCTGACAAGCTCCAGAGCGAAAGGGAAACTCAACGTGAGAATTTGCCCCCAGTTTAGGCCCTGCGTAGCCGGGCAGGAAGGGCGGCATGCAGCAGTTTCCATGAGTTCGTAGTCCCCGTTCGGGTTTATTTTAACGAAATTACCCATTTGAGGACTCCTAGGCCCCTCGGGCGTGCATCCACTTCCCTCCAAGGTCACTGAGGACCTTCAGACACCCCCCACGCCGTGGTCCCGCTGAGCAACATCGAGGCCCATTGCTCTGCCCCTCGGAGGCCCTGTGTGCGTGCCGAGTGATGGGCAACACTCTGCACGTTCCTTGAGGAGAGCTACATTTCCAGAGCCCTCAAACAGCCTCAGGACCAGATTTCTGGTGAGTCCGAAGCTCCCAGGAAATATTTGTCGTCGCCCTTGTGAGAGCTGCCGTGAGAAAACACTCTGCTTTGCCTCCTTCGCGGGCCTCGTACCTGAAGGCACTCTGCTCGAGGAGAACGTCAGCATCTCGCAATGCTGAGTCGCTAACGGGACAGCCAGATTGAGCACAGGCCTGGAGGGAAGGCCCTGACGTGAGGTGCAGAAGCGGAGCCGCGCAGCAGTTTCCATGAGGCCGTAGCCTCTGCTCTGCGTGTCTTTAACGGCAGTAGAGTTTCCTGGACACCTGGGAGGCTCGCGGGGGCACCCTGTTCCAGGCTGGAACACGGAGTACTCCCAGGCACCCCTGGGTCTGCTGAGCAACGTCCAGGCACGGAGCCCTTTGGAGCCGCTCTCTATACGCCGAGTGTAGGGAAACGCCCTGCACTCTCTCCTGGAGCAGATTCGATTCCCCACCAAACCCACACTTTCACGAACAGACTTCTGGCACGTCTCACATGCCTTTGAGGTCTTACGCCTTGCCCTAGCCTGAGCTGCCCTGAGAGACCCCTCGGCCTCGCATTGCATCTAGGACCTCCTGCCTGAAATCACCCTGCCTCCAAGCGAAAGTCGGCTTGCGTTCTTACTGCGATTTAAGCCCTGTGCTTCCTGTGGCCCTGCAGGCTTTGGAATAGCCACAGGCCCCAGAGGCGTAACTAGGCAGGGCATTCCTTGGTTGAGGCAGTTCACTTGACCCAGAACACCCTGCTTCGGGGAGTTGGTTCAGGGAAGCAAACGCAGGGTAACCTGTGTCTCTTTGGACTGGTTAGAAACCACAGGGAGGTAAGCTGAGTGTGCGCGTGGAAACGGGAGCCTGCTGGAACTATCCTTGCTTTCCCACTTGGAAGGCTGCATTCATGCTGCCTTGAAGCTGCCTGACGTCCCCTGCTGTTGACAGGCCTGGAAACCCGGTCGAAATGCTTCTGGGAAGAAAATGAGTTTGCTCCGTCTCAACCCGGTGCTTCCATGGCCGCGGTGGTGGTTAGCCTGACAAGCTCCAGAGCGAAAGGGAAACTCAACGTGAGAATTTGCCCCCAGTTTAGGCCCTGCGTAGCCGGGCAGGAAGGGCGGCATGCAGCAGTTTCCATGAGTTCGTAGTCCCCGTTCGGGTTTATTTTAACGAAATTACCCATTTGAGGACTCCTAGGCCCCTCGGGCGTGCATCCATTTCCCTCCAAGGTCACTGAGGACCTTCAGACACCCCCCCACGCCGTGGTCCCGCTGAGCAACATCGAGGCCCATTGCTCTGCCCCTCGGAGGCCCTGTGTGCGTGCCGAGTGATGGGCAACACTCTGCACGTTCCTTGAGGAGAGCTACATTTCCAGAGCCCTCAAACAGCCTCAGGACCAGATTTCTGGTGAGTCCGAAGCTCCCAGGAAATATTTGTCGTCGCCCTTGTGAGAGCTGCCGTGAGAAAACACTCTGCTTTGCCTCCTTCGCGGGCCTCGTACCTGAAGGCACTCTGCTCGAGGAGAACGTCAGCATCTCGCAATGCTGAGTCGCTAACGGGACAGCCAGATTGAGCACAGGCCTGGAGGGAAGGCCCTGACGTGAGGTGCAGAAGCGGAGCCGCGCAGCAGTTTCCATGAGGCCGTAGCCTCTGCTCTGCGTGTCTTTAACGGCAGTAGAGTTTCCTGGACACCTGGGAGGCTCGCGGGGGCACCCTGTTCCAGGCTGGAACACGGAGTACTCCCAGGCACCCCTGGGTCTGCTGAGCAACGTCCAGGCACGGAGCCCTTTGGAGCCGCTCTCTATACGCCGAGTGTAGGGAAACGCCCTGCACTCTCTCCTGGAGCAGATTCGATTCCCCACCAAACCCACACTTTCACGAACAGACTTCTGGCACGTCTCACATGCCTTTGAGGTCTTACGCCTTGCCCTAGCCTGAGCTGCCCTGAGAGACCCCTCGGCCTCGCATTGCATCTAGGACCTCCTGCCTGAAATCACCCTGCCTCCAAGCGAAAGTCGCCTTGCGTTCTTACTGCGATTTAAGCCCTGTGCTTCCTGTGGCCCTGCAGGCTTTGGAATAGCCACAGGCCCCAGAGGCGTAACTAGGCAGGGCATTCCTTGGTTGAGGCAGTTCACTTGACCCAGAACACCCTACTTCGGGGAGTTGGTTCAGGGAAGCAAACGCAAGGTAACATGTGTCTCTTTGGACTGGTTAGAAACCACAGGGAGGTAAGCTGAGTGTGCGCGTGGAAACGGGAGCCTGCTGGAACTATCCTTGCTTTCCCACTTGGAAGGCTGCATTCATGCTGCCTTGAAGCTGCCTGACGTCCCCTGCTGTTGACAGGCCTGGAAACCCTGTCGAAATGCTTCTGGGAAGAAAATGAGTTTGCTCCGTCTCAACCCGGTGCTTCCATGGCCGCGGTGGTGGTTAGCCTGACAAGCTCCAGAGCGAAAGGGAAACTCAACGTGAGAATTTGCCCCCAGTTTAGGCCCTGCGTAGCCGGGCAGGAAGGGCGGCATGCAGCAGTTTCCATGAGTTCGTAGTCCCCGTTCGGGTTTATTTTAACGAAATTACCCATTTGAGGACTCCTAGGCCCCTCGGGCGTGCATCCACTTCCCTCCAAGGTCACTGAGGACCTTCAGACACCCCCCACGCCGTGGTCCCGCTGAGCAACATCGAGGCCCATTGCTCTGCCCCTCGGAGGCCCTGTGTGCGTGCCGAGTGATGGGCAACACTCTGCACGTTCCTTGAGGAGAGCTACATTTCCAGAGCCCTCAAACAGCCTCAGGACCAGATTTCTGGTGAGTCCGAAGCTCCCAGGAAATATTTGTCGTCGCCCTTGTGAGAGCTGCCGTGAGAAAACACTCTGCTTTGCCTCCTTCGCGGGCCTCGTACCTGAAGGCACTCTGCTCGAGGAGAACGTCAGCATCTCGCAATGCTGAGTCGCTAACGGGACAGCCAGATTGAGCACAGGCCTGGAGGGAAGGCCCTGACGTGAGGTGCAGAAGCGGAGCCGCGCAGCAGTTTCCATGAGGCCGTAGCCTCTGCTCTGCGTGTCTTTAACGGCAGTAGAGTTTCCTGGACACCTGGGAGGCTCGCGGGGGCACCCTGTTCCAGGCTGGAACACGGAGTACTCCCAGGCACCCCTGGGTCTGCTGAGCAACGTCCAGGCCCGGAGCCCTTTGGAGCCGCTCTCTATACGCCGAGTGTAGGGAAACGCCCTGCACTCTCTCCTGGAGCAGATTCGATTCCCCACCAAACCCACACTTTCACGAACAGACTTCTGGCACGTCTCACATGCCTTTGAGGTCTTACGCCTTGCCCTAGCCTGAGCTGCCCTGAGAGACCCCTCGGCCTCGCATTGCATCTAGGACCTCCTGCCTGAAATCACCCTGCCTCCAAGCGAAAGTCGGCTTGCGTTCTTACTGCGATTTAAGCCCTGTGCTTCCTGTGGCCCTGCAGGCTTTGGAATAGCCACAGGCCCCAGAGGCGTAACTAGGCAGGGCATTCCTTGGTTGAGGCAGTTCACTTGACCCAGAACACCCCGCTTCGGGGAGTTGGTTCAGGGAAGCAAACGCAGGGTAACCTGTGTCTCTTTGGACTGGTTAGAAACCACAGGGAGGTAAGCTGAGTGTGCGCGTGGAAACGGGAGCCTGCTGGAACTATCCTTGCTTTCCCACTTGGAAGGCTGCATTCATGCTGCCTTGAAGCTGCCTGACGTCCCCTGCTGTTGACAGGCCTGGAAACCCGGTCGAAATGCTTCTGGGAAGAAAATGAGTTTGCTCCGTCTCAACCCGGTGCTTCCATGGCCGCGGTGGTGGTTAGCCTGACAAGCTCCAGAGCGAAAGGGAAACTCAACGTGAGAATTTGCCCCCAGTTTAGGCCCTGCGTAGCCGGGCAGGAAGGGCGGCATGCAGCAGTTTCCATGAGTTCGTAGTCCCCGTTCGGGTTTATTTTAACGAAATTACCCATTTGAGGACTCCTAGGCCCCTCGGGCGTGCATCCATTTCCCTCCAAGGTCACTGAGGACCTTCAGACACCCCCCCACGCCGTGGTCCCGCTGAGCAACATCGAGGCCCATTGCTCTGCCCCTCGGAGGCCCTGTGTGCGTGCCGAGTGATGGGCAACACTCTGCACGTTCCTTGAGGAGAGCTACATTTCCAGAGCCCTCAAACAGCCTCAGGACCAGATTTCTGGTGAGTCCGAAGCTCCCAGGAAATATTTGTCGTCGCCCTTGTGAGAGCTGCCGTGAGAAAACACTCTGCTTTGCCTCCTTCGCGGGCCTCGTACCTGAAGGCACTCTGCTCGAGGAGAACGTCAGCATCTCGCAATGCTGAGTCGCTAACGGGACAGCCAGATTGAGCACAGGCCTGGAGGGAAGGCCCTGACGTGAGGTGCAGAAGCGGAGCCGCGCAGCAGTTTCCATGAGGCCGTAGCCTCTGCTCTGCGTGTCTTTAACGGCAGTAGAGTTTCCTGGACACCTGGGAGGCTCGCGGGGGCACCCTGTTCCAGGCTGGAACACGGAGTACTCCCAGGCACCCCTGGGTCTGCTGAGCAACGTCCAGGCACGGAGCCCTTTGGAGCCGCTCTCTATACGCCGAGTGTAGGGAAACGCCCTGCACTCTCTCCTGGAGCAGATTCGATTCCCCACCAAACCCACACTTTCACGAACAGACTTCTGGCACGTCTCACATGCCTTTGAGGTCTTACGCCTTGCCCTAGCCTGAGCTGCCCTGAGAGACCCCTCGGCCTCGCATTCCATCTAGGACCTCCTGCCTGAAATCACCCTGCCTCCAAGCGAAAGTCGCCTTGCGTTCTTACTGCGATTTAAGCCCTGTGCTTCCTGTGGCCCTGCAGGCTTTGGAATAGCCACAGGCCCCAGAGGCGTAACTAGGCAGGGCATTCCTTGGTTGAGGCAGTTCACTTGACCCAGAACACCCTGCTTCGGGGAGTTGGTTCAGGGAAGCAAACGCAGGGTAACCTGCGTCTCTTTGGACTGGTTAGAAACCACAGGGAGGTAAGCTGAGTGTGCGCGTGGAAACGGGAGCCTGCTGGAACTATCCTTGCTTTCCCACTTGGAAGGCTGCATTCATGCTGCCTTGAAGCTGCCTGACGTCCCCTGCTGTTGACAGGCCTGGAAACCCGGTCGAAATGCTTCTGGGAAGAAAATGAGTTTGCTCCGTCTCAACCCGGTGCTTCCATGGCCGCGGTGGTGGTTAGCCTGACAAGCTCCAGAGCGAAAGGGAAACTCAACGTGAGAATTTGCCCCCAGTTTAGGCCCTGCGTAGCCGGGCAGGAAGGGCGGCATGCAGCAGTTTCCATGAGTTCGTAGTCCCCGTTCGGGTTTATTTTAACGAAATTACCCATTTGAGGACTCCTAGGCCCCTCGGGCGTGCATCCATTTCCCTCCAAGGTCACTGAGGACCTTCAGACACCCCCCCACGCCGTGGTCCCGCTGAGCAACATCGAGGCCCATTGCTCTGCCCCTCGGAGGCCCTGTGTGCGTGCCGAGTGATGGGCAACACTCTGCACGTTCCTTGAGGAGAGCTACATTTCCAGAGCCCTCAAACAGCCTCAGGACCAGATTTCTGGTGAGTCCGAAGCTCCCAGGAAATATTTGTCGTCGCCCTTGTGAGAGCTGCCGTGAGAAAACACTCTGCTTTGCCTCCTTCGCGGGCCTCGTACCTGAAGGCACTCTGCTCGAGGAGAACGTCAGCATCTCGCAATGCTGAGTCGCTAACGGGACAGCCAGATTGAGCACAGGCCTGGAGGGAAGGCCCTGACGTGAGGTGCAGAAGCGGAGCCGCGCAGCAGTTTCCATGAGGCCGTAGCCTCTGCTCTGCGTGTCTTTAACGGCAGTAGAGTTTCCTGGACACCTGGGAGGCTCGCGGGGGCACCCTGTTCCAGGCTGGAACACGGAGTACTCCCAGGCACCCCTGGGTCTGCTGAGCAACGTCCAGGCACGGAGCCCTTTGGAGCCGCTCTCTATACGCCGAGTGTAGGGAAACGCCCTGCACTCTCTCCTGGAGCAGATTCGATTCCCCACCAAACCCACACTTTCACGAACAGACTTCTGGCACGTCTCACATGCCTTTGAGGTCTTACGCCTTGCCCTAGCCTGAGCTGCCCTGAGAGACCCCTCGGCCTCGCATTGCATCTAGGACCTCCTGCCTGAAATCACCCTGCCTCCAAGCGAAAGTCGCCTTGCGTTCTTACTGCGATTTAAGCCCTGTGCTTCCTGTGGCCCTGCAGGCTTTGGAATAGCCACAGGCCCCAGAGGCGTAACTAGGCAGGGCATTCCTTGGTTGAGGCAGTTCACTTGACCCAGAACACCCTGCTTCGGGGAGTTGGTTCAGGGAAGCAAACGCAGGGTAACATGTGTCTCTTTGGACTGGTTAGAAACCACAGGGAGGTAAGCTGAGTGTGCGCGTGGAAACGGGAGCCTGCTGCAACTATCCTTGCTTTCCCACTTGGAAGGCTGCATTCATGCTGCCTTGAAGCTGCCTGACGTCCCCTGCTGTTGACAGGCCTGGAAACCCGGTCGAAATGCTTCTGGGAAGAAAATGAGTTTGCTCCGTCTCAACCCGGTGCTTCCATGGCCGCGGTGGTGGTTAGCCTGACAAGCTCCAGAGCGAAAGGGAAACTCAACGTGAGAATTTGCCCCCAGTTTAGGCCCTGCGTAGCCGGGCAGGAAGGGCGGCATGCAGCAGTTTCCATGAGTTCGTAGTCCCCGTTCGGGTTTATTTTAACGAAATTACCCATTTGAGGACTCCTAGGCCCCTCGGGCGTGCATCCATTTCCCTCCAAGGTCACTGAGGACCTTCAGACACCCCCCCACGCCGTGGTCCCGCTGAGCAACATCGAGGCCCATTGCTCTGCCCCTCGGAGGCCCTGTGTGCGTGCCGAGTGATGGGCAACACTCTGCACGTTCCTTGAGGAGAGCTACATTTCCAGAGCCCTCAAACAGCCTCAGGACCAGATTTCTGGTGAGTCCGAAGCTCCCAGGAAATATTTGTCGTCGCCCTTGTGAGAGCTGCCGTGAGAAAACACTCTGCTTTGCCTCCTTCGCGGGCCTCGTACCTGAAGGCACTCTGCTCGAGGAGAACGTCAGCATCTCGCAATGCTGAGTCGCTAACGGGACAGCCAGATTGAGCACAGGCCTGGAGGGAAGGCCCTGACGTGAGGTGCAGAAGCGGAGCCGCGCAGCAGTTTCCATGAGGCCGTAGCCTCTGCTCTGCGTGTCTTTAACGGCAGTAGAGTTTCCTGGACACCTGGGAGGCTCGCGGGGGCACCCTGTTCCAGGCTGGAACACGGAGTACTCCCAGGCACCCCTGGGTCTGCTGAGCAACGTCCAGGCACGGAGCCCTTTGGAGCCGCTCTCTATACGCCGAGTGTAGGGAAACGCCCTGCACTCTCTCCTGGAGCAGATTCGATTCCCCACCAAACCCACACTTTCACGAACAGACTTCTGGCACGTCTCACATGCCTTTGAGGTCTTACGCCTTGCCCTAGCCTGAGCTGCCCTGAGAGACCCCTCGGCCTCGCATTGCATCTAGGACCTCCTGCCTGAAATCACCCTGCCTCCAAGCGAAAGTCGCCTTGCGTTCTTACTGCGATTTAAGCCCTGTGCTTCCTGTGGCCCTGCAGGCTTTGGAATAGCCACAGGCCCCAGAGGCGTAACTAGGCAGGGCATTCCTTGGTTGAGGCAGTTCACTTGACCCAG
The DNA here is from genome assembly GCF_937001465.1 of Orcinus orca. NCBI lineage: Eukaryota > Metazoa > Chordata > Mammalia > Artiodactyla > Delphinidae > Orcinus > Orcinus orca. The sequence goes on along the minus strand of NW_026044069.1, from coordinate 47,508 downwards.
AACACCCTACTTCGGGGAGTTGGTTCAGGGAAGCAAACGCAAGGTAACATGTGTCTCTTTGGACTGGTTAGAAACCACAGGGAGGTAAGCTGAGTGTGCGCGTGGAAACGGGAGCCTGCTGGAACTATCCTTGCTTTCCCACTTGGAAGGCTGCATTCATGCTGCCTTGAAGCTGCCTGACGTCCCCTGCTGTTGACAGGCCTGGAAACCCTGTCGAAATGCTTCTGGGAAGAAAATGAGTTTGCTCCGTCTCAACCCGGTGCTTCCATGGCCGCGGTGGTGGTTAGCCTGACAAGCTCCAGAGCGAAAGGGAAACTCAACGTGAGAATTTGCCCCCAGTTTAGGCCCTGCGTAGCCGGGCAGGAAGGGCGGCATGCAGCAGTTTCCATGAGTTCGTAGTCCCCGTTCGGGTTTATTTTAACGAAATTACCCATTTGAGGACTCCTAGGCCCCTCGGGCGTGCATCCACTTCCCTCCAAGGTCACTGAGGACCTTCAGACACCCCCCACGCCGTGGTCCCGCTGAGCAACATCGAGGCCCATTGCTCTGCCCCTCGGAGGCCCTGTGTGCGTGCCGAGTGATGGGCAACACTCTGCACGTTCCTTGAGGAGAGCTACATTTCCAGAGCCCTCAAACAGCCTCAGGACCAGATTTCTGGTGAGTCCGAAGCTCCCAGGAAATATTTGTCGTCGCCCTTGTGAGAGCTGCCGTGAGAAAACACTCTGCTTTGCCTCCTTCGCGGGCCTCGTACCTGAAGGCACTCTGCTCGAGGAGAACGTCAGCATCTCGCAATGCTGAGTCGCTAACGGGACAGCCAGATTGAGCACAGGCCTGGAGGGAAGGCCCTGACGTGAGGTGCAGAAGCGGAGCCGCGCAGCAGTTTCCATGAGGCCGTAGCCTCTGCTCTGCGTGTCTTTAACGGCAGTAGAGTTTCCTGGACACCTGGGAGGCTCGCGGGGGCACCCTGTTCCAGGCTGGAACACGGAGTACTCCCAGGCACCCCTGGGTCTGCTGAGCAACGTCCAGGCACGGAGCCCTTTGGAGCCGCTCTCTATACGCCGAGTGTAGGGAAACGCCCTGCACTCTCTCCTGGAGCAGATTCGATTCCCCACCAAACCCACACTTTCACGAACAGACTTCTGGCACGTCTCACATGCCTTTGAGGTCTTACGCCTTGCCCTAGCCTGAGCTGCCCTGAGAGACCCCTCGGCCTCGCATTGCATCTAGGACCTCCTGCCTGAAATCACCCTGCCTCCAAGCGAAAGTCGGCTTGCGTTCTTACTGCGATTTAAGCCCTGTGCTTCCTGTGGCCCTGCAGGCTTTGGAATAGCCACAGGCCCCAGAGGCGTAACTAGGCAGGGCATTCCTTGGTTGAGGCAGTTCACTTGACCCAGAACACCCCGCTTCGGGGAGTTGGTTCAGGGAAGCAAACGCAGGGTAACCTGTGTCTCTTTGGACTGGTTAGAAACCACAGGGAGGTAAGCTGAGTGTGCGCGTGGAAACGGGAGCCTGCTGGAACTATCCTTGCTTTCCCACTTGGAAGGCTGCATTCATGCTGCCTTGAAGCTGCCTGACGTCCCCTGCTGTTGACAGGCCTGGAAACCCGGTCGAAATGCTTCTGGGAAGAAAATGAGTTTGCTCCGTCTCAACCCGGTGCTTCCATGGCCGCGGTGGTGGTTAGCCTGACAAGCTCCAGAGCGAAAGGGAAACTCAACGTGAGAATTTGCCCCCAGTTTAGGCCCTGCGTAGCCGGGCAGGAAGGGCGGCATGCAGCAGTTTCCATGAGTTCGTAGTCCCCGTTCGGGTTTATTTTAACGAAATTACCCATTTGAGGACTCCTAGGCCCCTCGGGCGTGCATCCATTTCCCTCCAAGGTCACTGAGGACCTTCAGACACCCCCCCACGCCGTGGTCCCGCTGAGCAACATCGAGGCCCATTGCTCTGCCCCTCGGAGGCCCTGTGTGCGTGCCGAGTGATGGGCAACACTCTGCACGTTCCTTGAGGAGAGCTACATTTCCAGAGCCCTCAAACAGCCTCAGGACCAGATTTCTGGTGAGTCCGAAGCTCCCAGGAAATATTTGTCGTCGCCCTTGTGAGAGCTGCCGTGAGAAAACACTCTGCTTTGCCTCCTTCGCGGGCCTCGTACCTGAAGGCACTCTGCTCGAGGAGAACGTCAGCATCTCGCAATGCTGAGTCGCTAACGGGACAGCCAGATTGAGCACAGGCCTGGAGGGAAGGCCCTGACGTGAGGTGCAGAAGCGGAGCCGCGCAGCAGTTTCCATGAGGCCGTAGCCTCTGCTCTGCGTGTCTTTAACGGCAGTAGAGTTTCCTGGACACCTGGGAGGCTCGCGGGGGCACCCTGTTCCAGGCTGGAACACGGAGTACTCCCAGGCACCCCTGGGTCTGCTGAGCAACGTCCAGGCACGGAGCCCTTTGGAGCCGCTCTCTATACGCCGAGTGTAGGGAAACGCCCTGCACTCTCTCCTGGAGCAGATTCGATTCCCCACCAAACCCACACTTTCACGAACAGACTTCTGGCACGTCTCACATGCCTTTGAGGTCTTACGCCTTGCCCTAGCCTGAGCTGCCCTGAGAGACCCCTCGGCCTCGCATTCCATCTAGGACCTCCTGCCTGAAATCACCCTGCCTCCAAGCGAAAGTCGCCTTGCGTTCTTACTGCGATTTAAGCCCTGTGCTTCCTGTGGCCCTGCAGGCTTTGGAATAGCCACAGGCCCCAGAGGCGTAACTAGGCAGGGCATTCCTTGGTTGAGGCAGTTCACTTGACCCAGAACACCCTGCTTCGGGGAGTTGGTTCAGGGAAGCAAACGCAGGGTAACCTGCGTCTCTTTGGACTGGTTAGAAACCACAGGGAGGTAAGCTGAGTGTGCGCGTGGAAACGGGAGCCTGCTGGAACTATCCTTGCTTTCCCACTTGGAAGGCTGCATTCATGCTGCCTTGAAGCTGCCTGACGTCCCCTGCTGTTGACAGGCCTGGAAACCCGGTCGAAATGCTTCTGGGAAGAAAATGAGTTTGCTCCGTCTCAACCCGGTGCTTCCATGGCCGCGGTGGTGGTTAGCCTGACAAGCTCCAGAGCGAAAGGGAAACTCAACGTGAGAATTTGCCCCCAGTTTAGGCCCTGCGTAGCCGGGCAGGAAGGGCGGCATGCAGCAGTTTCCATGAGTTCGTAGTCCCCGTTCGGGTTTATTTTAACGAAATTACCCATTTGAGGACTCCTAGGCCCCTCGGGCGTGCATCCATTTCCCTCCAAGGTCACTGAGGACCTTCAGACACCCCCCCACGCCGTGGTCCCGCTGAGCAACATCGAGGCCCATTGCTCTGCCCCTCGGAGGCCCTGTGTGCGTGCCGAGTGATGGGCAACACTCTGCACGTTCCTTGAGGAGAGCTACATTTCCAGAGCCCTCAAACAGCCTCAGGACCAGATTTCTGGTGAGTCCGAAGCTCCCAGGAAATATTTGTCGTCGCCCTTGTGAGAGCTGCCGTGAGAAAACACTCTGCTTTGCCTCCTTCGCGGGCCTCGTACCTGAAGGCACTCTGCTCGAGGAGAACGTCAGCATCTCGCAATGCTGAGTCGCTAACGGGACAGCCAGATTGAGCACAGGCCTGGAGGGAAGGCCCTGACGTGAGGTGCAGAAGCGGAGCCGCGCAGCAGTTTCCATGAGGCCGTAGCCTCTGCTCTGCGTGTCTTTAACGGCAGTAGAGTTTCCTGGACACCTGGGAGGCTCGCGGGGGCACCCTGTTCCAGGCTGGAACACGGAGTACTCCCAGGCACCCCTGGGTCTGCTGAGCAACGTCCAGGCACGGAGCCCTTTGGAGCCGCTCTCTATACGCCGAGTGTAGGGAAACGCCCTGCACTCTCTCCTGGAGCAGATTCGATTCCCCACCAAACCCACACTTTCACGAACAGACTTCTGGCACGTCTCACATGCCTTTGAGGTCTTACGCCTTGCCCTAGCCTGAGCTGCCCTGAGAGACCCCTCGGCCTCGCATTGCATCTAGGACCTCCTGCCTGAAATCACCCTGCCTCCAAGCGAAAGTCGCCTTGCGTTCTTACTGCGATTTAAGCCCTGTGCTTCCTGTGGCCCTGCAGGCTTTGGAATAGCCACAGGCCCCAGAGGCGTAACTAGGCAGGGCATTCCTTGGTTGAGGCAGTTCACTTGACCCAGAACACCCTGCTTCGGGGAGTTGGTTCAGGGAAGCAAACGCAGGGTAACATGTGTCTCTTTGGACTGGTTAGAAACCACAGGGAGGTAAGCTGAGTGTGCGCGTGGAAACGGGAGCCTGCTGCAACTATCCTTGCTTTCCCACTTGGAAGGCTGCATTCATGCTGCCTTGAAGCTGCCTGACGTCCCCTGCTGTTGACAGGCCTGGAAACCCGGTCGAAATGCTTCTGGGAAGAAAATGAGTTTGCTCCGTCTCAACCCGGTGCTTCCATGGCCGCGGTGGTGGTTAGCCTGACAAGCTCCAGAGCGAAAGGGAAACTCAACGTGAGAATTTGCCTCCAGTTTAGGCCCTGCGTAGCCGGGCAGGAAGGGCGGCATGCAGCAGTTTCCATGAGTTCGTAGTCCCCGTTCGGGTTTATTTTAACGAAATTACCCATTTGAGGACTCCTAGGCCCCTCGGGCGTGCATCCATTTCCCACCAAGGTCACTGAGGACCTTCAGACACCCCCCACGCCGTGGTCCCGCTGAGCAACATCGAGGCCCATTGCTCTGCCCCTCGGAGGCCCTGTGTGCGTGCCGAGTGATGGGCAACACTCTGCACGTTCCTTGAGGAGAGCTACATTTCCAGAGCCCTCAAACAGCCTCAGGACCAGATTTCTGGTGAGTCCGAAGCTCCCAGGAAATATTTGTCGTCGCCCTTGTGAGAGCTGCCGTGAGAAAACACTCTGCTTTGCCTCCTTCGCGGGCCTCGTACCTGAAGGCACTCTGCTCGAGGAGAACGTCAGCATCTCGCAATGCTGAGTCGCTAACGGGACAGCCAGATTGAGCACAGGCCTGGAGGGAAGGCCCTGACGTGAGGTGCAGAAGCGGAGCCGCGCAGCAGTTTCCATGAGGCCGTAGCCTCTGCTCTGCGTGTCTTTAACTGCAGTAGAGTTTCCTGGACACCTGGGAGGCTCGCGGGGGCACCCTGTTCCAGGCTGGAACACGGAGTACTCCCAGGCACCCCTGGGTCTGCTGAGCAACGTCCAGGCACGGAGCCCTTTGGAGCCGCTCTCTATACGCCGAGTGTAGGGAAACGCCCTGCACTCTCTCCTGGAGCAGATTCGATTCCCCACCAAACCCACACTTTCACGAACAGACTTCTGGCACGTCTCACATGCCTTTGAGGCCTTACGCCTTGCCCTAGCCTGAGCTGCCCTGAGAGACCCCTCGGCCTCGCATTGCATCTAGGACCTCCTGCCTGAAATCACCCTGCCTCCAAGCGAAAGTCGGCTTGCGTTCTTACTGCGATTTAAGCCCTGTGCTTCCTGTGGCCCTGCAGGCTTTGGAATAGCCACAGGCCCCAGAGGCGTAACTAGGCAGGGCATTCCTTGGTTGAGGCAGTTCACTTAACCCAGAACACCCCGCTTCGGGGAGTTGGTTCAGGGAAGCAAAGGCAGGGTAACATGTGTCTCTTTGGACTGGTTAGAAACCACAGGGAGGTAAGCTAGTGTGTGCGTGGAAACGGGAGCCTGCTGGAACTATCCTTGCTTTCCCACTTGGAAGGCTGCATTCATGCTGCCTTGAAGCTGCCTGACGTCCCCTGCTGTTGACAGGCCTGGAAACCCGGTCGAAATGCTTCTGGGAAGAAAATGAGTTTGCTCCGTCTCAACCCGGTGCTTCCATGGCCGCGGTGGTGGTTAGCCTGACAAGCTCCAGAGCGAAAGGGAAACTCAACGTGAGAATTTGCCCCCAGTTTAGGCCCTGCGTAGCCGGGCAGGAAGGGCGGCATGCAGCAGTTTCCATGAGTTCGTAGTCCCCGTTCGGGTTTATTTTAACGAAATTACCCATTTGAGGACTCCTAGGCCCCTCGGGCGTGCATCCACTTCCCTCCAAGGTCACTGAGGACCTTCAGACACCCCCCCACGCCGTGGTCCCGCTGAGCAACATCGAGGCCCATTGCTCTGCCCCTCGGAGGCCCTGTGTGCGTGCCGAGTGATGGGCAACACTCTGCACGTTCCTTGAGGAGAGCTACATTTCCAGAGCCCTCAAACAGCCTCAGGACCAGATTTCTGGTGAGTCCGAAGCTCCCAGGAAATATTTGTCGTCGCCCTTGTGAGAGCTGCCGTGAGAAAACACTCTGCTTTGCCTCCTTCGCGGGCCTCGTACCTGAAGGCACTCTGCTCGAGGAGAACGTCAGCATCTCGCAATGCTGAGTCGCTAACGGGACAGCCAGATTGAGCACAGGCCTGGAGGGAAGGCCCTGACGTGAGGTGCAGAAGCGGAGCCGCGCAGCAGTTTCCATGAGGCCGTAGCCTCTGCTCTGCGTGTCTTTAACGGCAGTAGAGTTTCCTGGACACCTGGGAGGCTCGCGGGGGCACCCTGTTCCAGGCTGGAACACGGAGTACTCCCAGGCACCCCTGGGTCTGCTGAGCAACGTCCAGGCACGGAGCCCTTTGGAGCCGCTCTCTATACGCCGAGTGTAGGGAAACGCCCTGCACTCTCTCCTGGAGCAGATTCGATTCCCCACCAAACCCACACTTTCACGAACAGACTTCTGGCACGTCTCACATGCCTTTGAGGTCTTACGCCTTGCCCTAGCCTGAGCTGCCCTGAGAGACCCCTCGGCCTCGCATTGCATCTAGGACCTCCTGCCTGAAATCACCCTGCCTCCAAGCGAAAGTCGGCTTGCGTTCTTACTGCGATTTAAGCCCTGTGCTTCCTGTGGCCCTGCAGGCTTTGGAATAGCCACAGGCCCCAGAGGCGTAACTAGGCAGGGCATTCCTTGGTTGAGGCAGTTCACTTGACCCAGAACACCCCGCTTCGGGGAGTTGGTTCAGGGAAGCAAACGCAGGGTAACCTGTGTCTCTTTGGACTGGTTAGAAACCACAGGGAGGTAAGCTGAGTGTGCGCGTGGAAACGGGAGCCTGCTGGAACTATCCTTGCTTTCCCACTTGGAAGGCTGCATTCATGCTGCCTTGAAGCTGCCTGACGTCCCCTGCTGTTGACAGGCCTGGAAACCCGGTCGAAATGCTTCTGGGAAGAAAATGAGTTTGCTCCGTCTCAACCCGGTGCTTCCATGGCCGCGGTGGTGGTTAGCCTGACAAGCTCCAGAGCGAAAGGGAAACTCAACGTGAGAATTTGCCCCCAGTTTAGGCCCTGCGTAGCCGGGCAGGAAGGGCGGCATGCAGCAGTTTCCATGAGTTCGTAGTCCCCGTTCGGGTTTATTTTAACGAAATTACCCATTTGAGGACTCCTAGGCCCCTCGGGCGTGCATCCATTTCCCTCCAAGGTCACTGAGGACCTTCAGACACCCCCCCACGCCGTGGTCCCGCTGAGCAACATCGAGGCCCATTGCTCTGCCCCTCGGAGGCCCTGTGTGCGTGCCGAGTGATGGGCAACACTCTGCACGTTCCTTGAGGAGAGCTACATTTCCAGAGCCCTCAAACAGCCTCAGGACCAGATTTCTGGTGAGTCCGAAGCTCCCAGGAAATATTTGTCGTCGCCCTTGTGAGAGCTGCCGTGAGAAAACACTCTGCTTTGCCTCCTTCGCGGGCCTCGTACCTGAAGGCACTCTGCTCGAGGAGAACGTCAGCATCTCGCAATGCTGAGTCGCTAACGGGACAGCCAGATTGAGCACAGGCCTGGAGGGAAGGCCCTGACGTGAGGTGCAGAAGCGGAGCCGCGCAGCAGTTTCCATGAGGCCGTAGCCTCTGCTCTGCGTGTCTTTAACGGCAGTAGAGTTTCCTGGACACCTGGGAGGCTCGCGGGGGCACCCTGTTCCAGGCTGGAACACGGAGTACTCCCAGGCACCCCTGGGTCTGCTGAGCAACGTCCAGGCACGGAGCCCTTTGGAGCCGCTCTCTATACGCCGAGTGTAGGGAAACGCCCTGCACTCTCTCCTGGAGCAGATTCGATTCCCCACCAAACCCACACTTTCACGAACAGACTTCTGGCACGTCTCACATGCCTTTGAGGTCTTACGCCTTGCCCTAGCCTGAGCTGCCCTGAGAGACCCCTCGGCCTCGCATTCCATCTAGGACCTCCTGCCTGAAATCACCCTGCCTCCAAGCGAAAGTCGCCTTGCGTTCTTACTGCGATTTAAGCCCTGTGCTTCCTGTGGCCCTGCAGGCTTTGGAATAGCCACAGGCCCCAGAGGCGTAACTAGGCAGGGCATTCCTTGGTTGAGGCAGTTCACTTGACCCAGAACACCCTGCTTCGGGGAGTTGGTTCAGGGAAGCAAACGCAGGGTAACCTGCGTCTCTTTGGACTGGTTAGAAACCACAGGGAGGTAAGCTGAGTGTGCGCGTGGAAACGGGAGCCTGCTGGAACTATCCTTGCTTTCCCACTTGGAAGGCTGCATTCATGCTGCCTTGAAGCTGCCTGACGTCCCCTGCTGTTGACAGGCCTGGAAACCCGGTCGAAATGCTTCTGGGAAGAAAATGAGTTTGCTCCGTCTCAACCCGGTGCTTCCATGGCCGCGGTGGTGGTTAGCCTGACAAGCTCCAGAGCGAAAGGGAAACTCAACGTGAGAATTTGCCCCCAGTTTAGGCCCTGCGTAGCCGGGCAGGAAGGGCGGCATGCAGCAGTTTCCATGAGTTCGTAGTCCCCGTTCGGGTTTATTTTAACGAAATTACCCATTTGAGGACTCCTAGGCCCCTCGGGCGTGCATCCATTTCCCTCCAAGGTCACTGAGGACCTTCAGACACCCCCCCACGCCGTGGTCCCGCTGAGCAACATCGAGGCCCATTGCTCTGCCCCTCGGAGGCCCTGTGTGCGTGCCGAGTGATGGGCAACACTCTGCACGTTCCTTGAGGAGAGCTACATTTCCAGAGCCCTCAAACAGCCTCAGGACCAGATTTCTGGTGAGTCCGAAGCTCCCAGGAAATATTTGTCGTCGCCCTTGTGAGAGCTGCCGTGAGAAAACACTCTGCTTTGCCTCCTTCGCGGGCCTCGTACCTGAAGGCACTCTGCTCGAGGAGAACGTCAGCATCTCGCAATGCTGAGTCGCTAACGGGACAGCCAGATTGAGCACAGGCCTGGAGGGAAGGCCCTGACGTGAGGTGCAGAAGCGGAGCCGCGCAGCAGTTTCCATGAGGCCGTAGCCTCTGCTCTGCGTGTCTTTAACGGCAGTAGAGTTTCCTGGACACCTGGGAGGCTCGCGGGGGCACCCTGTTCCAGGCTGGAACACGGAGTACTCCCAGGCACCCCTGGGTCTGCTGAGCAACGTCCAGGCACGGAGCCCTTTGGAGCCGCTCTCTATACGCCGAGTGTAGGGAAACGCCCTGCACTCTCTCCTGGAGCAGATTCGATTCCCCACCAAACCCACACTTTCACGAACAGACTTCTGGCACGTCTCACATGCCTTTGAGGTCTTACGCCTTGCCCTAGCCTGAGCTGCCCTGAGAGACCCCTCGGCCTCGCATTGCATCTAGGACCTCCTGCCTGAAATCACCCTGCCTCCAAGCGAAAGTCGCCTTGCGTTCTTACTGCGATTTAAGCCCTGTGCTTCCTGTGGCCCTGCAGGCTTTGGAATAGCCACAGGCCCCAGAGGCGTAACTAGGCAGGGCATTCCTTGGTTGAGGCAGTTCACTTGACCCAGAACACCCTGCTTCGGGGAGTTGGTTCAGGGAAGCAAACGCAGGGTAACATGTGTCTCTTTGGACTGGTTAGAAACCACAGGGAGGTAAGCTGAGTGTGCGCGTGGAAACGGGAGCCTGCTGCAACTATCCTTGCTTTCCCACTTGGAAGGCTGCATTCATGCTGCCTTGAAGCTGCCTGACGTCCCCTGCTGTTGACAGGCCTGGAAACCCGGTCGAAATGCTTCTGGGAAGAAAATGAGTTTGCTCCGTCTCAACCCGGTGCTTCCATGGCCGCGGTGGTGGTTAGCCTGACAAGCTCCAGAGCGAAAGGGAAACTCAACGTGAGAATTTGCCTCCAGTTTAGGCCCTGCGTAGCCGGGCAGGAAGGGCGGCATGCAGCAGTTTCCATGAGTTCGTAGTCCCCGTTCGGGTTTATTTTAACGAAATTACCCATTTGAGGACTCCTAGGCCCCTCGGGCGTGCATCCATTTCCCACCAAGGTCACTGAGGACCTTCAGACACCCCCCACGCCGTGGTCCCGCTGAGCAACATCGAGGCCCATTGCTCTGCCCCTCGGAGGCCCTGTGTGCGTGCCGAGTGATGGGCAACACTCTGCACGTTCCTTGAGGAGAGCTACATTTCCAGAGCCCTCAAACAGCCTCAGGACCAGATTTCTGGTGAGTCCGAAGCTCCCAGGAAATATTTGTCGTCGCCCTTGTGAGAGCTGCCGTGAGAAAACACTCTGCTTTGCCTCCTTCGCGGGCCTCGTACCTGAAGGCACTCTGCTCGAGGAGAACGTCAGCATCTCGCAATGCTGAGTCGCTAACGGGACAGCCAGATTGAGCACAGGCCTGGAGGGAAGGCCCTGACGTGAGGTGCAGAAGCGGAGCCGCGCAGCAGTTTCCATGAGGCCGTAGCCTCTGCTCTGCGTGTCTTTAACTGCAGTAGAGTTTCCTGGACACCTGGGAGGCTCGCGGGGGCACCCTGTTCCAGGCTGGAACACGGAGTACTCCCAGGCACCCCTGGGTCTGCTGAGCAACGTCCAGGCACGGAGCCCTTTGGAGCCGCTCTCTATACGCCGAGTGTAGGGAAACGCCCTGCACTCTCTCCTGGAGCAGATTCGATTCCCCACCAAACCCACACTTTCACGAACAGACTTCTGGCACGTCTCACATGCCTTTGAGGCCTTACGCCTTGCCCTAGCCTGAGCTGCCCTGAGAGACCCCTCGGCCTCGCATTGCATCTAGGACCTCCTGCCTGAAATCACCCTGCCTCCAAGCGAAAGTCGGCTTGCGTTCTTACTGCGATTTAAGCCCTGTGCTTCCTGTGGCCCTGCAGGCTTTGGAATAGCCACAGGCCCCAGAGGCGTAACTAGGCAGGGCATTCCTTGGTTGAGGCAGTTCACTTAACCCAGAACACCCCGCTTCGGGGAGTTGGTTCAGGGAAGCAAAGGCAGGGTAACATGTGTCTCTTTGGACTGGTTAGAAACCACAGGGAGGTAAGCTAGTGTGTGCGTGGAAACGGGAGCCTGCTGGAACTATCCTTGCTTTCCCACTTGGAAGGCTGCATTCATGCTGCCTTGAAGCTGCCTGACGTCCCCTGCTGTTGACAGGCCTGGAAACCCGGTCGAAATGCTTCTGGGAAGAAAATGAGTTTGCTCCGTCTCAACCCGGTGCTTCCATGGCCGCGGTGGTGGTTAGCCTGACAAGCTCCAGAGCGAAAGGGAAACTCAACGTGAGAATTTGCCCCCAGTTTAGGCCCTGCGTAGCCGGGCAGGAAGGGCGGCATGCAGCAGTTTCCATGAGTTCGTAGTCCCCGTTCGGGTTTATTTTAACGAAATTACCCATTTGAGGACTCCTAGGCCCCTCGGGCGTGCATCCACTTCCCTCCAAGGTCACTGAGGACCTTCAGACACCCCCCCACGCCGTGGTCCCGCTGAGCAACATCGAGGCCCATTGCTCTGCCCCTCGGAGGCCCTGTGTGCGTGCCGAGTGATGGGCAACACTCTGCACGTTCCTTGAGGAGAGCTACATTTCCAGAGCCCTCAAACAGCCTCAGGACCAGATTTCTGGTGAGTCCGAAGCTCCCAGGAAATATTTGTCGTCGCCCTTGTGAGAGCTGCCGTGAGAAAACACTCTGCTTTGCCTCCTTCGCGGGCCTCGTACCTGAAGGCACTCTGCTCGAGGAGAACGTCAGCATCTCGCAATGCTGAGTCGCTAACGGGACAGCCAGATTGAGCACAGGCCTGGAGGGAAGGCCCTGACGTGAGGTGCAGAAGCGGAGCCGCGCAGCAGTTTCCATGAGGCCGTAGCCTCTGCTCTGCGTGTCTTTAACGGCAGTAGAGTTTCCTGGACACCTGGGAGGCTCGCGGGGGCACCCTGTTCCAGGCTGGAACACGGAGTACTCCCAGGCACCCCTGGGTCTGCTGAGCAACGTCCAGGCACGGAGCCCTTTGGAGCCGCTCTCTATACGCCGAGTGTAGGGAAACGCCCTGCACTCTCTCCTGGAGCAGATTCGATTCCCCACCAAACCCACACTTTCACGAACAGACTTCTGGCACGTCTCACATGCCTTTGAGGTCTTACGCCTTGCCCTAGCCTGAGCTGCCCTGAGAGACCCCTCGGCCTCGCATTGCATCTAGGACCTCCTGCCTGAAATCACCCTGCCTCCAAGCGAAAGTCGCCTTGCGTTCTTACTGCGATTTAAGCCCTGTGCTTCCTGTGGCCCTGCAGGCTTTGGAATACCCACAGGCCCCAGAGGCGTAACTAGGCAGGGCATTCCTTGGTTGAGGCAGTTCACTTGACCCAGAACACCCCGCTTCGGGGAGTTGGTTCAGGGAAGCAAACGCAGGGTAACCTGTGTCTCTTTGGACTGGTTAGAAACCACAGGGAGGTAAGCTGAGTGTGCGCGTGGAAACGGGAGCCTGCTGCAACTATCCTTGCTTTCCCACTTGGAAGGCTGCATTCATGCTGCCTTGAAGCTGCCTGACGTCCCCTGCTGTTGACAGGCCTGGAAACCCGGTCGAAATGCTTCTGGGAAGAAAATGAGTTTGCTCCGTCTCAACCCGGTGCTTCCATGGCCGCGGTGGTGGTTAGCCTGACAAGCTCCAGAGCGAAAGGGAAACTCAACGTGAGAATTTGCCTCCAGTTTAGGTCCTGCGTAGCCGGGTAGGAAGGGCGGCATGCAGCAGTTTCCATGAGTTCGTAGTCCCCGTTCGGGTTTATTTTAACGAAATTACCCATTTGAGGACTCCTAGGCCCCTCGGGCGTGCATCCATTTCCCACCAAGGTCACTGAGGACCTTCAGACACCCCCCACGCCGTGGTCCCGCTGAGCAACATCGAGGCCCATTGCTCTGCCCCTCGGAGGCCCTGTGTGCGTGCCGAGTGATGGGCAACACTCTGCACGTTCCTTGAGGAGAGCTACATTTCCAGAGCCCTCAAACAGCCTCAGGACCAGATTTCTGGTGAGTCCGAAGCTCCCAGGAAATATTTGTCGTCGCCCTTGTGAGAGCTGCCGTGAGAAAACACTCTGCTTTGCCTCCTTCGCGGGCCTCGTACCTGAAGGCACTCTGCTCGAGGAGAACGTCAGCATCTCGCAATGCTGAGTCGCTAACGGGACAGCCAGATTGAGCACAGGCCTGGAGGGAAGGCCCTGACGTGAGGTGCAGAAGCGGAGCCGCGCAGCAGTTTCCATGAGGCCGTAGCCTCTGCTCTGCGTGTCTTTAACTGCAGTAGAGTTTCCTGGACACCTGGGAGGCTCGCGGGGGCACCCTGTTCCAGGCTGGAACACGGAGTACTCCCAGGCACCCCTGGGTCTGCTGAGCAACGTCCAGGCACGGAGCCCTTTGGAGCCGCTCTCTATACGCCGAGTGTAGGGAAACGCCCTGCACTCTCTCCTGGAGCAGATTCGATTCCCCACCAAACCCACACTTTCACGAACAGACTTCTGGCACGTCTCACATGCCTTTGAGGCCTTACGCCTTGCCCTAGCCTGAGCTGCCCTGAGAGACCCCTCGGCCTCGCATTGCATCTAGGACCTCCTGCCTGAAATCACCCTGCCTCCAAGCGAAAGTCGGCTTGTGTTCTTACTGCGATTTAAGCCCTGTGCTTCCTGTGGCCCTGCAGGCTTTGGAATAGCCACAGGCCCCAGAGGCGTAACTAGGCAGGGCATTCCTTGGTTGAGGCAGTTCACTTAACCCAGAACACCCCGCTTCGGGGAGTTGGTTCAGGGAAGCAAAGGCAGGGTAACATGTGTCTCTTTGGACTGGTTAGAAACCACAGGGAGGTAAGCTAGTGTGTGCGTGGAAACGGGAGCCTGCTGGAACTATCCTTGCTTTCCCACTTGGAAGGCTGCATTCATGCTGCCTTGAAGCTGCCTGACGTCCCCTGCTGTTGACAGGCCTGGAAACCCGGTCGAAATGCTTCTGGGAAGAAAATGAGTTTGCTCCGTCTCAACCCGGTGCTTCCATGGCCGCGGTGGTGGTTAGCCTGACAAGCTCCAGAGCGAAAGGGAAACTCAACGTGAGAATTTGCCCCCAGTTTAGGCCCTGCGTAGCCGGGCAGGAAGGGCGGCATGCAGCAGTTTCCATGAGTTCGTAGTCCCCGTTCGGGTTTATTTTAACGAAATTACCCATTTGAGGACTCCTAGGCCCCTCGGGCGTGCATCCATTTCCCTCCAAGGTCACTGAGGACCTTCAGACACCCCCCCACGCCGTGGTCCCGCTGAGCAACATCGAGGCCCATTGCTCTGCCCCTCGGAGGCCCTGTGTGCGTGCCGAGTGATGGGCAACACTCTGCACGTTCCTTGAGGAGAGCTACATTTCCAGAGCCCTCAAACAGCCTCAGGACCAGATTTCTGGTGAGTCCGAAGCTCCCAGGAAATATTTGTCGTCGCCCTTGTGAGAGCTGCCGTGAGAAAACACTCTGCTTTGCCTCCTTCGCGGGCCTCGTACCTGAAGGCACTCTGCTCGAGGAGAACGTCAGCATCTCGCAATGCTGAGTCGCTAACGGGACAGCCAGATTGAGCACAGGCCTGGAGGGAAGGCCCTGACGTGAGGTGCAGAAGCGGAGCCGCGCAGCAGTTTCCATGAGGCCGTAGCCTCTGCTCTGCGTGTCTTTAACGGCAGTAGAGTTTCCTGGACACCTGGGAGGCTCGCGGGGGCACCCTGTTCCAGGCTGGAACACGGAGTACTCCCAGGCACCCCTGGGTCTGCTGAGCAACGTCCAGGCACGGAGCCCTTTGGAGCCGCTCTCTATACGCCGAGTGTAGGGAAACGCCCTGCACTCTCTCCTGGAGCAGATTCGATTCCCCACCAAACCCACACTTTCACGAACAGACTTCTGGCACGTCTCACATGCCTTTGAGGTCTTACGCCTTGCCCTAGCCTGAGCTGCCCTGAGAGACCCCTCGGCCTCGCATTGCATCTAGGACCTCCTGCCTGAAATCACCCTGCCTCCAAGCGAAAGTCGCCTTGCGTTCTTACTGCGATTTAAGCCCTGTGCTTCCTGTGGCCCTGCAGGCTTTGGAATAGCCACAGGCCCCAGAGGCGTAACTAGGCAGGGCATTCCTTGGTTGAGGCAGTTCACTTGACCCAGAACACCCTGCTTCGGGGAGTTGGTTCAGGGAAGCAAACGCAGGGTAACATGTGTCTCTTTGGACTGGTTAGAAACCACAGGGAGGTAAGCTGAGTGTGCGCGTGGAAACGGGAGCCTGCTGCAACTATCCTTGCTTTCCCACTTGGAAGGCTGCATTCATGCTGCCTTGAAGCTGCCTGACGTCCCCTGCTGTTGACAGGCCTGGAAACCCGGTCGAAATGCTTCTGGGAAGAAAATGAGTTTGCTCCGTCTCAACCCGGTGCTTCCATGGCCGCGGTGGTGGTTAGCCTGACAAGCTCCAGAGCGAAAGGGAAACTCAACGTGAGAATTTGCCCCCAGTTTAGGCCCTGCGTAGCCGGGCAGGAAGGGCGGCATGCAGCAGTTTCCATGAGTTCGTAGTCCCCGTTCGGGTTTATTTTAACGAAATTACCCATTTGAGGACTCCTAGGCCCCTCGGGCGTGCATCCATTTCCCTCCAAGGTCACTGAGGACCTTCAGACACCCCCCCACGCCGTGGTCCCGCTGAGCAACATCGAGGCCCATTGCTCTGCCCCTCGGAGGCCCTGTGTGCGTGCCGAGTGATGGGCAACACTCTGCACGTTCCTTGAGGAGAGCTACATTTCCAGAGCCCTCAAACAGCCTCAGGACCAGATTTCTGGTGAGTCCGAAGCTCCCAGGAAATATTTGTCGTCGCCCTTGTGAGAGCTGCCGTGAGAAAACACTCTGCTTTGCCTCCTTCGCGGGCCTCGTACCTGAAGGCACTCTGCTCGAGGAGAACGTCAGCATCTCGCAATGCTGAGTCGCTAACGGGACAGCCAGATTGAGCACAGGCCTGGAGGGAAGGCCCTGACGTGAGGTGCAGAAGCGGAGCCGCGCAGCAGTTTCCATGAGGCCGTAGCCTCTGCTCTGCGTGTCTTTAACGGCAGTAGAGTTTCCTGGACACCTGGGAGGCTCGCGGGGGCACCCTGTTCCAGGCTGGAACACGGAGTACTCCCAGGCACCCCTGGGTCTGCTGAGCAACGTCCAGGCACGGAGCCCTTTGGAGCCGCTCTCTATACGCCGAGTGTAGGGAAACGCCCTGCACTCTCTCCTGGAGCAGATTCGATTCCCCACCAAACCCACACTTTCACGAACAGACTTCTGGCACGTCTCACATGCCTTTGAGGTCTTACGCCTTGCCCTAGCCTGAGCTGCCCTGAGAGACCCCTCGGCCTCGCATTGCATCTAGGACCTCCTGCCTGAAATCACCCTGCCTCCAAGCGAAAGTCGCCTTGCGTTCTTACTGCGATTTAAGCCCTGTGCTTCCTGTGGCCCTGCAGGCTTTGGAATAGCCACAGGCCCCAGAGGCGTAACTAGGCAGGGCATTCCTTGGTTGAGGCAGTTCACTTGACCCAGAACACCCTGCTTCGGGGAGTTGGTTCAGGGAAGCAAACGCAGGGTAACATGTGTCTCTTTGGACTGGTTAGAAACCACAGGGAGGTAAGCTGAGTGTGCGCGTGGAAACGGGAGCCTGCTGCAACTATCCTTGCTTTCCCACTTGGAAGGCTGCATTCATGCTGCCTTGAAGCTGCCTGACGTCCCCTGCTGTTGACAGGCCTGGAAACCCGGTCGAAATGCTTCTGGGAAGAAAATGAGTTTGCTCCGTCTCAACCCGGTGCTTCCATGGCCGCGGTGGTGGTTAGCCTGACAAGCTCCAGAGCGAAAGGGAAACTCAACGTGAGAATTTGCCTCCAGTTTAGGCCCTGCGTAGCCGGGCAGGAAGGGCGGCATGCAGCAGTTTCCATGAGTTCGTAGTCCCCGTTCGGGTTTATTTTAACGAAATTACCCATTTGAGGACTCCTAGGCCCCTCGGGCGTGCATCCATTTCCCACCAAGGTCACTGAGGACCTTCAGACACCCCCCACGCCGTGGTCCCGCTGAGCAACATCGAGGCCCATTGCTCTGCCCCTCGGAGGCCCTGTGTGCGTGCCGAGTGATGGGCAACACTCTGCACGTTCCTTGAGGAGAGCTACATTTCCAGAGCCCTCAAACAGCCTCAGGACCAGATTTCTGGTGAGTCCGAAGCTCCCAGGAAATATTTGTCGTCGCCCTTGTGAGAGCTGCCGTGAGAAAACACTCTGCTTTGCCTCCTTCGCGGGCCTCGTACCTGAAGGCACTCTGCTCGAGGAGAACGTCAGCATCTCGCAATGCTGAGTCGCTAACGGGACAGCCAGATTGAGCACAGGCCTGGAGGGAAGGCCCTGACGTGAGGTGCAGAAGCGGAGCCGCGCAGCAGTTTCCATGAGGCCGTAGCCTCTGCTCTGCGTGTCTTTAACTGCAGTAGAGTTTCCTGGACACCTGGGAGGCTCGCGGGGGCACCCTGTTCCAGGCTGGAACACGGAGTACTCCCAGGCACCCCTGGGTCTGCTGAGCAACGTCCAGGCACGGAGCCCTTTGGAGCCGCTCTCTATACGCCGAGTGTAGGGAAACGCCCTGCACTCTCTCCTGGAGCAGATTCGATTCCCCACCAAACCCACACTTTCACGAACAGACTTCTGGCACGTCTCACATGCCTTTGAGGCCTTACGCCTTGCCCTAGCCTGAGCTGCCCTGAGAGACCCCTCGGCCTCGCATTGCATCTAGGACCTCCTGCCTGAAATCACCCTGCCTCCAAGCGAAAGTCGGCTTGCGTTCTTACTGCGATTTAAGCCCTGTGCTTCCTGTGGCCCTGCAGGCTTTGGAATAGCCACAGGCCCCAGAGGCGTAACTAGGCAGGGCATTCCTTGGTTGAGGCAGTTCACTTAACCCAGAACACCCCGCTTCGGGGAGTTGGTTCAGGGAAGCAAAGGCAGGGTAACATGTGTCTCTTTGGACTGGTTAGAAACCACAGGGAGGTAAGCTAGTGTGTGCGTGGAAACGGGAGCCTGCTGGAACTATCCTTGCTTTCCCACTTGGAAGGCTGCATTCATGCTGCCTTGAAGCTGCCTGACGTCCCCTGCTGTTGACAGGCCTGGAAACCCGGTCGAAATGCTTCTGGGAAGAAAATGAGTTTGCTCCGTCTCAACCCGGTGCTTCCATGGCCGCGGTGGTGGTTAGCCTGACAAGCTCCAGAGCGAAAGGGAAACTCAACGTGAGAATTTGCCCCCAGTTTAGGCCCTGCGTAGCCGGGCAGGAAGGGCGGCATGCAGCAGTTTCCATGAGTTCGTAGTCCCCGTTCGGGTTTATTTTAACGAAATTACCCATTTGAGGACTCCTAGGCCCCTCGGGCGTGCATCCACTTCCCTCCAAGGTCACTGAGGACCTTCAGACACCCCCCCACGCCGTGGTCCCGCTGAGCAACATCGAGGCCCATTGCTCTGCCCCTCGGAGGCCCTGTGTGCGTGCCGAGTGATGGGCAACACTCTGCACGTTCCTTGAGGAGAGCTACATTTCCAGAGCCCTCAAACAGCCTCAGGACCAGATTTCTGGTGAGTCCGAAGCTCCCAGGAAATATTTGTCGTCGCCCTTGTGAGAGCTGCCGTGAGAAAACACTCTGCTTTGCCTCCTTCGCGGGCCTCGTACCTGAAGGCACTCTGCTCGAGGAGAACGTCAGCATCTCGCAATGCTGAGTCGCTAACGGGACAGCCAGATTGAGCACAGGCCTGGAGGGAAGGCCCTGACGTGAGGTGCAGAAGCGGAGCCGCGCAGCAGTTTCCATGAGGCCGTAGCCTCTGCTCTGCGTGTCTTTAACGGCAGTAGAGTTTCCTGGACACCTGGGAGGCTCGCGGGGGCACCCTGTTCCAGGCTGGAACACGGAGTACTCCCAGGCACCCCTGGGTCTGCTGAGCAACGTCCAGGCACGGAGCCCTTTGGAGCCGCTCTCTATACGCCGAGTGTAGGGAAACGCCCTGCACTCTCTCCTGGAGCAGATTCGATTCCCCACCAAACCCACACTTTCACGAACAGACTTCTGGCACGTCTCACATGCCTTTGAGGTCTTACGCCTTGCCCTAGCCTGAGCTGCCCTGAGAGACCCCTCGGCCTCGCATTGCATCTAGGACCTCCTGCCTGAAATCACCCTGCCTCCAAGCGAAAGTCGCCTTGCGTTCTTACTGCGATTTAAGCCCTGTGCTTCCTGTGGCCCTGCAGGCTTTGGAATAGCCACAGGCCCCAGAGGCGTAACTAGGCAGGGCATTCCTTGGTTGAGGCAGTTCACTTGACCCAGAACACCCTACTTCGGGGAGTTGGTTCAGGGAAGCAAACGCAAGGTAACATGTGTCTCTTTGGACTGGTTAGAAACCACAGGGAGGTAAGCTGAGTGTGCGCGTGGAAACGGGAGCCTGCTGCAACTATCCTTGCTTTCCCACTTGGAAGGCTGCATTCATGCTGCCTTGAAGCTGCCTGACGTCCCCTGCTGTTGACAGGCCTGGAAACCCGGTAGAAATGCTTCTGGGAAGAAAATGAGTTTGCTCCGTCTCAACTCGGTGCTTCCATGGCCGCGGTGGTGGTTAGCCTGACAAGCTCCAGAGCGAAAGGGAAACTCAACGTGAGAATTTGCCTCCAGTTTAGGCCCTGCGTAGCCGGGCAGGAAGGGCGGCATGCAGCAGTTTCCATGAGTTCGTAGTCCCCGTTCGGGTTTATTTTAACGAAATTACCCATTTGAGGACTCCTAGGCCCCTCGGGCGTGCATGCATTTCCCACCAAGGTCACTGAGGACCTTCAGACACCCCCCACGCCGTGGTCCCGCTGAGCAACATCGAGGCCCATTGCTCTGCCCCTCGGAGGCCCTGTGTGCGTGCCGAGTGATGGGCAACACTCTGCACGTTCCTTGAGGAGAGCTACATTTCCAGAGCCCTCAAACAGCCTCAGGACCAGATTTCTGGTGAGTCCGAAGCTCCCAGGAAATATTTGTCGTCGCCCTTGTGAGAGCTGCCGTGAGAAAACACTCTGCTTTGCCTCCTTCGCGGGCCTCGTACCTGAAGGCACTCTGCTCGAGGAGAACGTCAGCATCTCGCAATGCTGAGTCGCTAACGGGACAGCCAGATTGAGCACAGGCCTGGAGGGAAGGCCCTGACGTGAGGTGCAGAAGCGGAGCCGCGCAGCAGTTTCCATGAGGCCGTAGCCTCTGCTCTGCGTGTCTTTAACTGCAGTAGAGTTTCCTGGACACCTGGGAGGCTCGCGGGGGCACCCTGTTCCAGGCTGGAACACGGAGTACTCCCAGGCACCCCTGGGTCTGCTGAGCAACGTCCAGGCACGGAGCCCTTTGGAGCCGCTCTCTATACGCCGAGTGTAGGGAAACGCCCTGCACTCTCTCCTGGAGCAGATTCGATTCCCCACCAAACCCACACTTTCACGAACAGACTTCTGGCACGTCTCACATGCCTTTGAGGCCTTACGCCTTGCCCTAGCCTGAGCTGCCCTGAGAGACCCCTCGGCCTCGCATTGCATCTAGGACCTCCTGCCTGAAATCACCCTGCCTCCAAGCGAAAGTCGGCTTGTGTTCTTACTGCGATTTAAGCCCTGTGCTTCCTGTGGCCCTGCAGGCTTTGGAATAGCCACAGGCCCCAGAGGCGTAACTAGGCAGGGCATTCCTTGGTTGAGGCAGTTCACTTAACCCAGAACACCCCGCTTCGGGGAGTTGGTTCAGGGAAGCAAAGGCAGGGTAACATGTGTCTCTTTGGACTGGTTAGAAACCACAGGGAGGTAAGCTAGTGTGTGCGTGGAAACGGGAGCCTGCTGGAACTATCCTTGCTTTCCCACTTGGAAGGCTGCATTCATGCTGCCTTGAAGCTGCCTGACGTCCCCTGCTGTTGACAGGCCTGGAAACCCGGTCGAAATGCTTCTGGGAAGAAAATGAGTTTGCTCCGTCTCAACCCGGTGCTTCCATGGCCGCGGTGGTGGTTAGCCTGACAAGCTCCAGAGCGAAAGGGAAACTCAACGTGAGAATTTGCCCCCAGTTTAGGCCCTGCGTAGCCGGGCAGGAAGGGCGGCATGCAGCAGTTTCCATGAGTTCGTAGTCCCCGTTCGGGTTTATTTTAACGAAATTACCCATTTGAGGACTCCTAGGCCCCTCGGGCGTGCATCCATTTCCCTCCAAGGTCACTGAGGACCTTCAGACACCCCCCCACGCCGTGGTCCCGCTGAGCAACATCGAGGCCCATTGCTCTGCCCCTCGGAGGCCCTGTGTGCGTGCCGAGTGATGGGCAACACTCTGCACGTTCCTTGAGGAGAGCTACATTTCCAGAGCCCTCAAACAGCCTCAGGACCAGATTTCTGGTGAGTCCGAAGCTCCCAGGAAATATTTGTCGTCGCCCTTGTGAGAGCTGCCGTGAGAAAACACTCTGCTTTGCCTCCTTCGCGGGCCTCGTACCTGAAGGCACTCTGCTCGAGGAGAACGTCAGCATCTCGCAATGCTGAGTCGCTAACGGGACAGCCAGATTGAGCACAGGCCTGGAGGGAAGGCCCTGACGTGAGGTGCAGAAGCGGAGCCGCGCAGCAGTTTCCATGAGGCCGTAGCCTCTGCTCTGCGTGTCTTTAACGGCAGTAGAGTTTCCTGGACACCTGGGAGGCTCGCGGGGGCACCCTGTTCCAGGCTGGAACACGGAGTACTCCCAGGCACCCCTGGGTCTGCTGAGCAACGTCCAGGCACGGAGCCCTTTGGAGCCGCTCTCTATACGCCGAGTGTAGGGAAACGCCCTGCACTCTCTCCTGGAGCAGATTCGATTCCCCACCAAACCCACACTTTCACGAACAGACTTCTGGCACGTCTCACATGCCTTTGAGGTCTTACGCCTTGCCCTAGCCTGAGCTGCCCTGAGAGACCCCTCGGCCTCGCATTGCATCTAGGACCTCCTGCCTGAAATCACCCTGCCTCCAAGCGAAAGTCGCCTTGCGTTCTTACTGCGATTTAAGCCCTGTGCTTCCTGTGGCCCTGCAGGCTTTGGAATAGCCACAGGCCCCAGAGGCGTAACTAGGCAGGGCATTCCTTGGTTGAGGCAGTTCACTTGACCCAGAACACCCTGCTTCGGGGAGTTGGTTCAGGGAAGCAAACGCAGGGTAACATGTGTCTCTTTGGACTGGTTAGAAACCACAGGGAGGTAAGCTGAGTGTGCGCGTGGAAACGGGAGCCTGCTGCAACTATCCTTGCTTTCCCACTTGGAAGGCTGCATTCATGCTGCCTTGAAGCTGCCTGACGTCCCCTGCTGTTGACAGGCCTGGAAACCCGGTCGAAATGCTTCTGGGAAGAAAATGAGTTTGCTCCGTCTCAACCCGGTGCTTCCATGGCCGCGGTGGTGGTTAGCCTGACAAGCTCCAGAGCGAAAGGGAAACTCAACGTGAGAATTTGCCTCCAGTTTAGGCCCTGCGTAGCCGGGCAGGAAGGGCGGCATGCAGCAGTTTCCATGAGTTCGTAGTCCCCGTTCGGGTTTATTTTAACGAAATTACCCATTTGAGGACTCCTAGGCCCCTCGGGCGTGCATCCATTTCCCACCAAGGTCACTGAGGACCTTCAGACACCCCCCACGCCGTGGTCCCGCTGAGCAACATCGAGGCCCATTGCTCTGCCCCTCGGAGGCCCTGTGTGCGTGCCGAGTGATGGGCAACACTCTGCACGTTCCTTGAGGAGAGCTACATTTCCAGAGCCCTCAAACAGCCTCAGGACCAGATTTCTGGTGAGTCCGAAGCTCCCAGGAAATATTTGTCGTCGCCCTTGTGAGAGCTGCCGTGAGAAAACACTCTGCTTTGCCTCCTTCGCGGGCCTCGTACCTGAAGGCACTCTGCTCGAGGAGAACGTCAGCATCTCGCAATGCTGAGTCGCTAACGGGACAGCCAGATTGAGCACAGGCCTGGAGGGAAGGCCCTGACGTGAGGTGCAGAAGCGGAGCCGCGCAGCAGTTTCCATGAGGCCGTAGCCTCTGCTCTGCGTGTCTTTAACTGCAGTAGAGTTTCCTGGACACCTGGGAGGCTCGCGGGGGCACCCTGTTCCAGGCTGGAACACGGAGTACTCCCAGGCACCCCTGGGTCTGCTGAGCAACGTCCAGGCACGGAGCCCTTTGGAGCCGCTCTCTATACGCCGAGTGTAGGGAAACGCCCTGCACTCTCTCCTGGAGCAGATTCGATTCCCCACCAAACCCACACTTTCACGAACAGACTTCTGGCACGTCTCACATGGCTTTGAGGCCTTACGCCTTGCCCTAGCCTGAGCTGCCCTGAGAGACCCCTCGGCCTCGCATTGCATCTAGGACCTCCTGCCTGAAATCACCCTGCCTCCAAGCGAAAGTCGGCTTGCGTTCTTACTGCGATTTAAGCCCTGTGCTTCCTGTGGCCCTGCAGGCTTTGGAATAGCCACAGGCCCCAGAGGCGTAACTAGGCAGGGCATTCCTTGGTTGAGGCAGTTCACTTAACCCAGAACACCCCGCTTCGGGGAGTTGGTTCAGGGAAGCAAAGGCAGGGTAACATGTGTCTCTTTGGACTGGTTAGAAACCACAGGGAGGTAAGCTAGTGTGTGCGTGGAAACGGGAGCCTGCTGGAACTATCCTTGCTTTCCCACTTGGAAGGCTGCATTCATGCTGCCTTGAAGCTGCCTGACGTCCCCTGCTGTTGACAGGCCTGGAAACCCGGTCGAGATGCTTCTGGGAAGAAAATGAGTTTGCTCCGTCTCAACCCGGTGCTTCCATGGCCGCGGTGGTGGTTAGCCTGACAAGCTCCAGAGCGAAAGGGAAACTCAACGTGAGAATTTGCCCCCAGTTTAGGCCCTGCGTAGCCGGGCAGGAAGGGCGGCATGCAGCAGTTTCCATGAGTTCGTAGTCCCCGTTCGGGTTTATTTTAACGAAATTACCCATTTGAGGACTCCTAGGCCCCTCGGGCGTGCATCCACTTCCCTCCAAGGTCACTGAGGACCTTCAGACACCCCCCCACGCCGTGGTCCCGCTGAGCAACATCGAGGCCCATTGCTCTGCCCCTCGGAGGCCCTGTGTGCGTGCCGAGTGATGGGCAACACTCTGCACGTTCCTTGAGGAGAGCTACATTTCCAGAGCCCTCAAACAGCCTCAGGACCAGATTTCTGGTGAGTCCGAAGCTCCCAGGAAATATTTGTCGTCGCCCTTGTGAGAGCTGCCGTGAGAAAACACTCTGCTTTGCCTCCTTCGCGGGCCTCGTACCTGAAGGCACTCTGCTCGAGGAGAACGTCAGCATCTCGCAATGCTGAGTCGCTAACGGGACAGCCAGATTGAGCACAGGCCTGGAGGGAAGGCCCTGACGTGAGGTGCAGAAGCGGAGCCGCGCAGCAGTTTCCATGAGGCCGTAGCCTCTGCTCTGCGTGTCTTTAACGGCAGTAGAGTTTCCTGGACACCTGGGAGGCTCGCGGGGGCACCCTGTTCCAGGCTGGAACACGGAGTACTCCCAGGCACCCCTGGGTCTGCTGAGCAACGTCCAGGCACGGAGCCCTTTGGAGCCGCTCTCTATACGCCGAGTGTAGGGAAACGCCCTGCACTCTCTCCTGGAGCAGATTCGATTCCCCACCAAACCCACACTTTCACGAACAGACTTCTGGCACGTCTCACATGCCTTTGAGGCCTTACGCCTTGCCCTAGCCTGAGCTGCCCTGAGAGACCCCTCGGCCTCGCATTGCATCTAGGACCTCCTGCCTGAAATCACCCTGCCTCCAAGCGAAAGTCGGCTTGTGTTCTTACTGCGATTTAAGCCCTGTGCTTCCTGTGGCCCTGCAGGCTTTGGAATAGCCACAGGCCCCAGAGGCGTAACTAGGCAGGGCATTCCTTGGTTGAGGCAGTTCACTTAACCCAGAACACCCCGCTTCGGGGAGTTGGTTCAGGGAAGCAAAGGCAGGGTAACATGTGTCTCTTTGGACTGGTTAGAAACCACAGGGAGGTAAGCTAGTGTGTGCGTGGAAACGGGAGCCTGCTGGAACTATCCTTGCTTTCCCACTTGGAAGGCTGCATTCATGCTGCCTTGAAGCTGCCTGACGTCCCCTGCTGTTGACAGGCCTGGAAACCCGGTCGAAATGCTTCTGGGAAGAAAATGAGTTTGCTCCGTCTCAACCCGGTGCTTCCATGGCCGCGGTGGTGGTTAGCCTGACAAGCTCCAGAGCGAAAGGGAAACTCAACGTGAGAATTTGCCCCCAGTTTAGGCCCTGCGTAGCCGGGCAGGAAGGGCGGCATGCAGCAGTTTCCATGAGTTCGTAGTCCCCGTTCGGGTTTATTTTAACGAAATTACCCATTTGAGGACTCCTAGGCCCCTCGGGCGTGCATCCATTTCCCTCCAAGGTCACTGAGGACCTTCAGACACCCCCCCACGCCGTGGTCCCGCTGAGCAACATCGAGGCCCATTGCTCTGCCCCTCGGAGGCCCTGTGTGCGTGCCGAGTGATGGGCAACACTCTGCACGTTCCTTGAGGAGAGCTACATTTCCAGAGCCCTCAAACAGCCTCAGGACCAGATTTCTGGTGAGTCCGAAGCTCCCAGGAAATATTTGTCGTCGCCCTTGTGAGAGCTGCCGTGAGAAAACACTCTGCTTTGCCTCCTTCGCGGGCCTCGTACCTGAAGGCACTCTGCTCGAGGAGAACGTCAGCATCTCGCAATGCTGAGTCGCTAACGGGACAGCCAGATTGAGCACAGGCCTGGAGGGAAGGCCCTGACGTGAGGTGCAGAAGCGGAGCCGCGCAGCAGTTTCCATGAGGCCGTAGCCTCTGCTCTGCGTGTCTTTAACGGCAGTAGAGTTTCCTGGACACCTGGGAGGCTCGCGGGGGCACCCTGTTCCAGGCTGGAACACGGAGTACTCCCAGGCACCCCTGGGTCTGCTGAGCAACGTCCAGGCACGGAGCCCTTTGGAGCCGCTCTCTATACGCCGAGTGTAGGGAAACGCCCTGCACTCTCTCCTGGAGCAGATTCGATTCCCCACCAAACCCACACTTTCACGAACAGACTTCTGGCACGTCTCACATGCCTTTGAGGTCTTACGCCTTGCCCTAGCCTGAGCTGCCCTGAGAGACCCCTCGGCCTCGCATTGCATCTAGGACCTCCTGCCTGAAATCACCCTGCCTCCAAGCGAAAGTCGCCTTGCGTTCTTACTGCGATTTAAGCCCTGTGCTTCCTGTGGCCCTGCAGGCTTTGGAATAGCCACAGGCCCCAGAGGCGTAACTAGGCAGGGCATTCCTTGGTTGAGGCAGTTCACTTGACCCAGAACACCCTGCTTCGGGGAGTTGGTTCAGGGAAGCAAACGCAGGGTAACATGTGTCTCTTTGGACTGGTTAGAAACCACAGGGAGGTAAGCTGAGTGTGCGCGTGGAAACGGGAGCCTGCTGCAACTATCCTTGCTTTCCCACTTGGAAGGCTGCATTCATGCTGCCTTGAAGCTGCCTGACGTCCCCTGCTGTTGACAGGCCTGGAAACCCGGTAGAAATGCTTCTGGGAAGAAAATGAGTTTGCTCCGTCTCAACTCGGTGCTTCCATGGCCGCGGTGGTGGTTAGCCTGACAAGCTCCAGAGCGAAAGGGAAACTCAACGTGAGAATTTGCCTCCAGTTTAGGCCCTGCGTAGCCGGGCAGGAAGGGCGGCATGCAGCAGTTTCCATGAGTTCGTAGTCCCCGTTCGGGTTTATTTTAACGAAATTACCCATTTGAGGACTCCTAGGCCCCTCGGGCGTGCATCCATTTCCCACCAAGGTCACTGAGGACCTTCAGACACCCCCCACGCCGTGGTCCCGCTGAGCAACATCGAGGCCCATTGCTCTGCCCCTCGGAGGCCCTGTGTGCGTGCCGAGTGATGGGCAACACTCTGCACGTTCCTTGAGGAGAGCTACATTTCCAGAGCCCTCAAACAGCCTCAGGACCAGATTTCTGGTGAGTCCGAAGCTCCCAGGAAATATTTGTCGTCGCCCTTGTGAGAGCTGCCGTGAGAAAACACTCTGCTTTGCCTCCTTCGCGGGCCTCGTACCTGAAGGCACTCTGCTCGAGGAGAACGTCAGCATCTCGCAATGCTGAGTCGCTAACGGGACAGCCAGATTGAGCACAGGCCTGGAGGGAAGGCCCTGACGTGAGGTGCAGAAGCGGAGCCGCGCAGCAGTTTCCATGAGGCCGTAGCCTCTGCTCTGCGTGTCTTTAACGGCAGTAGAGTTTCCTGGACACCTGGGAGGCTCGCGGGGGCACCCTGTTCCAGGCTGGAACACGGAGTACTCCCAGGCACCCCTGGGTCTGCTGAGCAACGTCCAGGCCCGGAGCCCTTTGGAGCCGCTCTCTATACGCCGAGTGTAGGGAAACGCCCTGCACTCTCTCCTGGAGCAGATTCGATTCCCCACCAAACCCACACTTTCACGAACAGACTTCTGGCACGTCTCACATGCCTTTGAGGCCTTACGCCTTGCCCTAGCCTGAGCTGCCCTGAGAGACCCCTCGGCCTCGCATTGCATCTAGGACCTCCTGCCTGAAATCACCCTGCCTCCAAGCGAAAGTCGGCTTGCGTTCTTACTGCGATTTAAGCCCTGTGCTTCCTGTGGCCCTGCAGGCTTTGGAATAGCCACAGGCCCCAGAGGCGTAACTAGGCAGGGCATTCCTTGGTTGAGGCAGTTCACTTAACCCAGAACACCCCGCTTCGGGGAGTTGGTTCAGGGAAGCAAAGGCAGGGTAACATGTGTCTCTTTGGACTGGTTAGAAACCACAGGGAGGTAAGCTAGTGTGTGCGTGGAAACGGGAGCCTGCTGGAACTATCCTTGCTTTCCCACTTGGAAGGCTGCATTCATGCTGCCTTGAAGCTGCCTGACGTCCCCTGCTGTTGACAGGCCTGGAAACCCGGTCGAAATGCTTCTGGGAAGAAAATGAGTTTGCTCCGTCTCAACCCGGTGCTTCCATGGCCGCGGTGGTGGTTAGCCTGACAAGCTCCAGAGCGAAAGGGAAACTCAACGTGAGAATTTGCCCCCAGTTTAGGCCCTGCGTAGCCGGGCAGGAAGGGCGGCATGCAGCAGTTTCCATGAGTTCGTAGTCCCCGTTCGGGTTTATTTTAACGAAATTACCCATTTGAGGACTCCTAGGCCCCTCGGGCGTGCATCCATTTCCCACCAAGGTCACTGAGGACCTTCAGACACCCCCCCACGCCGTGGTCCCGCTGAGCAACATCGAGGCCCATTGCTCTGCCCCTCGGAGGCCCTGTGTGCGTGCCGAGTGATGGGCAACACTCTGCACGTTCCTTGAGGAGAGCTACATTTCCAGAGCCCTCAAACAGCCTCAGGACCAGATTTCTGGTGAGTCCGAAGCTCCCAGGAAATATTTGTCGTCGCCCTTGTGAGAGCTGCCGTGAGAAAACACTCTGCTTTGCCTCCTTCGCGGGCCTCGTACCTGAAGGCACTCTGCTCGAGGAGAACGTCAGCATCTCGCAATGCTGAGTCGCTAACGGGACAGCCAGATTGAGCACAGGCCTGGAGGGAAGGCCCTGACGTGAGGTGCAGAAGCGGAGCCGCGCAGCAGTTTCCATGAGGCCGTAGCCTCTGCTCTGCGTGTCTTTAACGGCAGTAGAGTTTCCTGGACACCTGGGAGGCTCGCGGGGGCACCCTGTTCCAGGCTGGAACACGGAGTACTCCCAGGCACCCCTGGGTCTGCTGAGCAACGTCCAGGCCCGGAGCCCTTTGGAGCCGCTCTCTATATGCCGAGTGTAGGGAAACGCCCTGCACTCTCTCCTGGAGCAGATTCGATTCCCCACCAAACCCACACTTTCACGAACAGACTTCTGGCACGTCTCACATGCCTTTGAGGTCTTACGCCTTGCCCTAGCCTGAGCTGCCCTGAGAGACCCCTCGGCCTCGCATTGCATCTAGGACCTCCTGCCTGAAATCACCCTGCCTCCAAGCGAAAGTCGGCTTGCGTTCTTACTGCGATTTAAGCCCTGTGCTTCCTGTGGCCCTGCAGGCTTTGGAATAGCCACAGGCCCCAGAGGCGTAACTAGGCAGGGCATTCCTTGGTTGAGGCAGTTCACTTAACCCAGAACACCCTGCTTCGGGGAGTTGGTTCAGGGAAGCAAACGCAGGGTAACCTGTGTCTCTTTGGACTGGTTAGAAACCACAGGGAGGTAAGCTGAGTGTGCGCGTGGAAACGGGAGCCTGCTGGAACTATCCTTGCTTTCCCACTTGGAAGGCTGCATTCATGCTGCCTTGAAGCTGCCTGACGTCCCCTGCTGTTGACAGGCCTGGAAACCCGGTCGAAATGCTTCTGGGAAGAAAATGAGTTTGCTCCGTCTCAACCCGGTGCTTCCATGGCCGCGGTGGTGGTTAGCCTGACAAGCTCCAGAGCGAAAGGGAAACTCAACGTGAGAATTTGCCCCCAGTTTAGGCCCTGCGTAGCCGGGCAGGAAGGGCGGCATGCAGCAGTTTCCATGAGTTCGTAGTCCCCGTTCGGGTTTATTTTAACGAAATTACCCATTTGAGGACTCCTAGGCCCCTCGGGCGTGCATCCATTTCCCTCCAAGGTCACTGAGGACCTTCAGACACCCCCCCACGCCGTGGTCCCGCTGAGCAACATCGAGGCCCATTGCTCTGCCCCTCGGAGGCCCTGTGTGCGTGCCGAGTGATGGGCAACACTCTGCACGTTCCTTGAGGAGAGCTACATTTCCAGAGCCCTCAAACAGCCTCAGGACCAGATTTCTGGTGAGTCCGAAGCTCCCAGGAAATATTTGTCGTCGCCCTTGTGAGAGCTGCCGTGAGAAAACACTCTGCTTTGCCTCCTTCGCGGGCCTCGTACCTGAAGGCACTCTGCTCGAGGAGAACGTCAGCATCTCGCAATGCTGAGTCGCTAACGGGACAGCCAGATTGAGCACAGGCCTGGAGGGAAGGCCCTGACGTGAGGTGCAGAAGCGGAGCCGCGCAGCAGTTTCCATGAGGCCGTAGCCTCTGCTCTGCGTGTCTTTAACGGCAGTAGAGTTTCCTGGACACCTGGGAGGCTCGCGGGGGCACCCTGTTCCAGGCTGGAACACGGAGTACTCCCAGGCACCCCTGGGTCTGCTGAGCAACGTCCAGGCACGGAGCCCTTTGGAGCCGCTCTCTATACGCCGAGTGTAGGGAAACGCCCTGCACTCTCTCCTGGAGCAGATTCGATTCCCCACCAAACCCACACTTTCACGAACAGACTTCTGGCACGTCTCACATGCCTTTGAGGTCTTACGCCTTGCCCTAGCCTGAGCTGCCCTGAGAGACCCCTCGGCCTCGCATTGCATCTAGGACCTCCTGCCTGAAATCACCCTGCCTCCAAGCGAAAGTCGCCTTGCGTTCTTACTGCGATTTAAGCCCTGTGCTTCCTGTGGCCCTGCAGGCTTTGGAATAGCCACAGGCCCAAGAGGCGTAACTAGGCAGGGCATTCCTTGGTTGAGGCAGTTCACTTGACCCAGAACACCCTACTTCGGGGAGTTGGTTCAGGGAAGCAAACGTAAGGTAACATGTGTCTCTTTGGACTGGTTAGAAACCACAGGGAGGTAAGCTGAGTGTGCGCGTGGAAACGGGAGCCTGCTGGAACTATCCTTGCTTTCCCACTTGGAAGGCTGCATTCATGCTGCCTTGAAGCTGCCTGACGTCCCCTGCTGTTGACAGGCCTGGAAACCCTGTCGAAATGCTTCTGGGAAGAAAATGAGTTTGCTCCGTCTCAACCCGGTGCTTCCATGGCCGCGGTGGTGGTTAGCCTGACAAGCTCCAGAGCGAAAGGGAAACTCAACGTGAGAATTTGCCCCCAGTTTAGGCCCTGCGTAGCCGGGCAGGAAGGGCGGCATGCAGCAGTTTCCATGAGTTCGTAGTCCCCGTTCGGGTTTATTTTAACGAAATTACCCATTTGAGGACTCCTAGGCCCCTCGGGCGTGCATCCACTTCCCTCCAAGGTCACTGAGGACCTTCAGACACCCCCCACGCCGTGGTCCCGCTGAGCAACATCGAGGCCCATTGCTCTGCCCCTCGGAGGCCCTGTGTGCGTGCCGAGTGATGGGCAACACTCTGCACGTTCCTTGAGGAGAGCTACATTTCCAGAGCCCTCAAACAGCCTCAGGACCAGATTTCTGGTGAGTCCGAAGCTCCCAGGAAATATTTGTCGTCGCCCTTGTGAGAGCTGCCGTGAGAAAACACTCTGCTTTGCCTCCTTCGCGGGCCTCGTACCTGAAGGCACTCTGCTCGAGGAGAACGTCAGCATCTCGCAATGCTGAGTCGCTAACGGGACAGCCAGATTGAGCACAGGCCTGGAGGGAAGGCCCTGACGTGAGGTGCAGAAGCGGAGCCGCGCAGCAGTTTCCATGAGGCCGTAGCCTCTGCTCTGCGTGTCTTTAACGGCAGTAGAGTTTCCTGGACACCTGGGAGGCTCGCGGGGGCACCCTGTTCCAGGCTGGAACACGGAGTACTCCCAGGCACCCCTGGGTCTGCTGAGCAACGTCCAGGCACGGAGCCCTTTGGAGCCGCTCTCTATACGCCGAGTGTAGGGAAACGCCCTGCACTCTCTCCTGGAGCAGATTCGATTCCCCACCAAACCCACACTTTCACGAACAGACTTCTGGCACGTCTCACATGCCTTTGAGGTCTTACGCCTTGCCCTAGCCTGAGCTGCCCTGAGAGACCCCTCGGCCTCGCATTGCATCTAGGACCTCCTGCCTGAAATCACCCTGCCTCCAAGCGAAAGTCGGCTTGCGTTCTTACTGCGATTTAAGCCCTGTGCTTCCTGTGGCCCTGCAGGCTTTGGAATAGCCACAGGCCCCAGAGGCGTAACTAGGCAGGGCATTCCTTGGTTGAGGCAGTTCACTTGACCCAGAACACCCCGCTTCGGGGAGTTGGTTCAGGGAAGCAAACGCAGGGTAACATGTGTCTCTTTGGACTGGTTAGAAACCACAGGGAGGCAAGCTGAGTGTGCGCGTGGAAACGGGAGCCTGCTGGAACTATCCTTGCTTTCCCACTTGGAAGGCTGCATTCATGCTGCCTTGAAGCTGCCTGACGTCCCCTGCTGTTGACAGGCCTGGAAACCCGGTCGAAATGCTTCTGGGAAGAAAATGAGTTTGCTCCGTCTCAACCCGGTGCTTCCATGGCCGCGGTGGTGGTTAGCCTGACAAGCTCCAGAGCGAAAGGGAAACTCAACGTGAGAATTTGCCCCCAGTTTAGGCCCTGCGTAGCCGGGCAGGAAGGGCGGCATGCAGCAGTTTCCATGAGTTCGTAGTCCCCGTTCGGGTTTATTTTAACGAAATTACCCATTTGAGGACTCCTAGGCCCCTCGGGCGTGCATCCATTTCCCTCCAAGGTCACTGAGGACCTTCAGACACCCCCCCACGCCGTGGTCCCGCTGAGCAACATCGAGGCCCATTGCTCTGCCCCTCGGAGGCCCTGTGTGCGTGCCGAGTGATGGGCAACACTCTGCACGTTCCTTGAGGAGAGCTACATTTCCAGAGCCCTCAAACAGCCTCAGGACCAGATTTCTGGTGAGTCCGAAGCTCCCAGGAAATATTTGTCGTCGCCCTTGTGAGAGCTGCCGTGAGAAAACACTCTGCTTTGCCTCCTTCGCGGGCCTCGTACCTGAAGGCACTCTGCTCGAGGAGAACGTCAGCATCTCGCAATGCTGAGTCGCTAACGGGACAGCCAGATTGAGCACAGGCCTGGAGGGAAGGCCCTGACGTGAGGTGCAGAAGCGGAGCCGCGCAGCAGTTTCCATGAGGCCGTAGCCTCTGCTCTGCGTGTCTTTAACGGCAGTAGAGTTTCCTGGACACCTGGGAGGCTCGCGGGGGCACCCTGTTCCAGGCTGGAACACGGAGTACTCCCAGGCACCCCTGGGTCTGCTGAGCAACGTCCAGGCACGGAGCCCTTTGGAGCCGCTCTCTATACGCCGAGTGTAGGGAAACGCCCTGCACTCTCTCCTGGAGCAGATTCGATTCCCCACCAAACCCACACTTTCACGAACAGACTTCTGGCACGTCTCACATGCCTTTGAGGTCTTACGCCTTGCCCTAGCCTGAGCTGCCCTGAGAGACCCCTCGGCCTCGCATTGCATCTAGGACCTCCTGCCTGAAATCACCCTGCCTCCAAGCGAAAGTCGCCTTGCGTTCTTACTGCGATTTAAGCCCTGTGCTTCCTGTGGCCCTGCAGGCTTTGGAATAGCCACAGGCCCAAGAGGCGTAACTAGGCAGGGCATTCCTTGGTTGAGGCAGTTCACTTGACCCAGAACACCCTACTTCGGGGAGTTGGTTCAGGGAAGCAAACGTAAGGTAACATGTGTCTCTTTGGACTGGTTAGAAACCACAGGGAGGTAAGCTGAGTGTGCGCGTGGAAACGGGAGCCTGCTGGAACTATCCTTGCTTTCCCACTTGGAAGGCTGCATTCATGCTGCCTTGAAGCTGCCTGACGTCCCCTGCTGTTGACAGGCCTGGAAACCCTGTCGAAATGCTTCTGGGAAGAAAATGAGTTTGCTCCGTCTCAACCCGGTGCTTCCATGGCCGCGGTGGTGGTTAGCCTGACAAGCTCCAGAGCGAAAGGGAAACTCAACGTGAGAATTTGCCCCCAGTTTAGGCCCTGCGTAGCCGGGCAGGAAGGGCGGCATGCAGCAGTTTCCATGAGTTCGTAGTCCCCGTTCGGGTTTATTTTAACGAAATTACCCATTTGAGGACTCCTAGGCCCCTCGGGCGTGCATCCACTTCCCTCCAAGGTCACTGAGGACCTTCAGACACCCCCCACGCCGTGGTCCCGCTGAGCAACATCGAGGCCCATTGCTCTGCCCCTCGGAGGCCCTGTGTGCGTGCCGAGTGATGGGCAACACTCTGCACGTTCCTTGAGGAGAGCTACATTTCCAGAGCCCTCAAACAGCCTCAGGACCAGATTTCTGGTGAGTCCGAAGCTCCCAGGAAATATTTGTCGTCGCCCTTGTGAGAGCTGCCGTGAGAAAACACTCTGCTTTGCCTCCTTCGCGGGCCTCGTACCTGAAGGCACTCTGCTCGAGGAGAACGTCAGCATCTCGCAATGCTGAGTCGCTAACGGGACAGCCAGATTGAGCACAGGCCTGGAGGGAAGGCCCTGACGTGAGGTGCAGAAGCGGAGCCGCGCAGCAGTTTCCATGAGGCCGTAGCCTCTGCTCTGCGTGTCTTTAACGGCAGTAGAGTTTCCTGGACACCTGGGAGGCTCGCGGGGGCACCCTGTTCCAGGCTGGAACACGGAGTACTCCCAGGCACCCCTGGGTCTGCTGAGCAACGTCCAGGCACGGAGCCCTTTGGAGCCGCTCTCTATACGCCGAGTGTAGGGAAACGCCCTGCACTCTCTCCTGGAGCAGATTCGATTCCCCACCAAACCCACACTTTCACGAACAGACTTCTGGCACGTCTCACATGCCTTTGAGGTCTTACGCCTTGCCCTAGCCTGAGCTGCCCTGAGAGACCCCTCGGCCTCGCATTGCATCTAGGACCTCCTGCCTGAAATCACCCTGCCTCCAAGCGAAAGTCGGCTTGCGTTCTTACTGCGATTTAAGCCCTGTGCTTCCTGTGGCCCTGCAGGCTTTGGAATAGCCACAGGCCCCAGAGGCGTAACTAGGCAGGGCATTCCTTGGTTGAGGCAGTTCACTTGACCCAGAACACCCCGCTTCGGGGAGTTGGTTCAGGGAAGCAAACGCAGGGTAACATGTGTCTCTTTGGACTGGTTAGAAACCACAGGGAGGCAAGCTGAGTGTGCGCGTGGAAACGGGAGCCTGCTGGAACTATCCTTGCTTTCCCACTTGGAAGGCTGCATTCATGCTGCCTTGAAGCTGCCTGACGTCCCCTGCTGTTGACAGGCCTGGAAACCCGGTCGAAATGCTTCTGGGAAGAAAATGAGTTTGCTCCGTCTCAACCCGGTGCTTCCATGGCCGCGGTGGTGGTTAGCCTGACAAGCTCCAGAGCGAAAGGGAAACTCAACGTGAGAATTTGCCTCCAGTTTCGGCCCTGCGTAGCCGGGCAGGAAGGGCGGCATGCAGCAGTTTCCATGAGTTCGTAGTCCCCGTTCGGGTTCATTTTAAAGAAATTACCCATTTGAGGACTCCTAGGCCCCTCGGGCGTGCATCCATTTCCCTCCAAGGTCACTGAGGACCTTCAGACACCCCCCACGCCGTGGTCCCGCTGAGCAACATCGAGGCCCATTGCTCTGCCCCTCGGAGGCCCTGTGTGCGTGCCGAGTGATGGGCAACACTCTGCACGTTCCTTGAGGAGAGCTACATTTCCAGAGCCCTCAAACAGCCTCAGGACCAGATTTCTGGTGAGTCCGAAGCTCCCAGGAAATATTTGTCGTCGCCCTTGTGAGAGCTGCCGTGAGAAAACACTCTGCTTTGCCTCCTTCGCGGGCCTCGTACCTGAAGGCACTCTGCTCGAGGAGAACGTCAGCATCTCGCAATGCTGAGTCGCTAACGGGACAGCCAGATTGAGCACAGGCCTGGAGGGAAGGCCCTGACGTGAGGTGCAGAAGCGGAGCCGCGCAGCAGTTTCCATGAGGCCGTAGCCTCTGCTCTGCGTGTCTTTAACGGCAGTAGAGTTTCCTGGACACCTGGGAGGCTCGCGGGGGCACCCTGTTCCAGGCTGGAACACGGAGTACTCCCAGGCACCCCTGGGTCTGCTGAGCAACGTCCAGGCACGGAGCCCTTTGGAGCCGCTCTCTATACGCCGAGTGTAGGGAAACGCCCTGCACTCTCTCCTGGAGCAGATTCGATTCCCCACCAAACCCACACTTTCACGAACAGACTTCTGGCACGTCTCACATGCCTTTGAGGCCTTACGCCTTGCCCTAGCCTGAGCTGCCCTGAGAGACCCCTCGGCCTCGCATTGCATCTAGGACCTCCTGCCTGAAATCACCCTGCCTCCAAGCGAAAGTCGCCTTGCGTTCTTACTGCGATTTAAGCCCTGTGCTTCCTGTGGCCCTGCAGGCTTTGGAATAGCCACAGGCCCAAGAGGCGTAACTAGGCAGGGCATTCCTTGGTTGAGGCAGTTCACTTGACCCAGAACACCCTGCTTCGGGGAGTTGGTTCAGGGAAGCAAACGCAGGGTAACATGCGTCTCTTTGGACTGGTTAGAAACCACAGGGAGGTAAGCTGAGTGTGCGCGTGGAAACGGGAACCTGCTGGAACTATCCTTGCTTTCCCACTTGGAAGGCTGCATTCATGCTGCCTTGAAGCTGCCTGACGTCCCCTGCTGTTGACAGGCCTGGAAACCCGGTCGAAATGCTTCTGGGAAGAAAATGAGTTTGCTCCGTCTCAACCCGGTGCTTCCATGGCCGCGGTGGTGGTTAGCCTGACAAGCTCCAGAGCGAAAGGGAAACTCAACGTGAGAATTTGCCTCCAGTTTAGGCCCTGCGTAGCCGGGCGGAAGGGCGGCATGCAGCAGTTTCCATGAGTTCGTAGTCCCCGTTCGGGTTTATTTTAACGAAATTACCCATTTGAGGACTCCTAGGCCCCTCGGCTGTGCATCCATTTCCCTCCAAGGTCACTGAGGACCTCCAGACACCCCCCACACCGTGGTCCCGCTGAGCAACATCGAGGCCCATTGCTCTGCCCCTCGGAGGCCCTGTGTGCGTGCCGAGTGATGGGCAACACTCTGCACGTTCCTTGAGGAGAGCTACATTTCCAGAGCCCTCAAACAGCCTCAGGACCAGATTTCTGGTGAGTCCGAAGCTCCCAGGAAATATTTGTCGTCGCCCTTGTGAGAGCTGCCGTGAGAAAACACTCTGCTTTGCCTCCTTCGCGGGCCTCGTACCTGAAGGCACTCTGCTCGAGGAGAACGTCAGCATCTCGCAATGCTGAGTCGCTAACGGGACAGCCAGATTAAGCACAGGCCTGGAGGGAAGGCCCTGACGTGAGGTGCAGAAGCGGAGCCGCGCAGCAGTTTCCATGAGGCCGGAGCCTCTGCTCTGCGTGTCTTTAACGGCAGTAGAGTTTCCTGGACACCTGGGAGGCTCGCGGGGGCACCCTGTTCCAGGCTGGAACACGGAGTACTCCCAGGCACCCCTGGGTCTGCTGAGCAACGTCCAGGCACGGAGCCCTTTGGAGCCGCTCTCTATACGCCGAGTGTAGGGAAACGCCCTGCACTCTCTCCTGGAGCAGATTCGATTCCCCACCAAACCCACACTTTCACGAACAGACTTCTGGCACGTCTCACATGCCTTTGAGGTCTTACGCCTTGCCCTAGCCTGAGCTGCCCTGAGAGACCATTCGGCCTCGCATTGCATCTAGGACCTCCTGCCTGAAGTCACCCTGCCTCCAAGCGAAAGTCGGCTTGCGTTCTTACTGCGATTTAAGCCCTGTGCTTCCTGTGGCCCTGCAGGCTTTGGAATAGCCACAGGCCCCAGAGGCGTAACTAGGCAGGGCATTCCTTGGTTGAGGCAGTTCACTTGACCCAGAACACCCTATTTCGGGGAGTTGGTTCAGGGAAGCAAACGCAAGGTAACATGTGTCTCTTTGGACTGGTTAGAAACCACAGGGAGGTAAGCTGAGTGTGCGCGTGGAAACGGGAGCCTGCTGGAACTATCCTTGCTTTCCCACTTGGAAGGCTGCATTCATGCTGCCTTGAAGCTGCCTGACGTCCCCTGCTGTTGACAGGCCTGGAAACCCGGTCGAAATGCTTCTGGGCAGAAAATGAGTTTGCTCCGTCTCAACTCGGTGCTTCCATGGCCGCGGTGGTGGTTAGCCTGACAAGCTCCAGAGCGAAAGGGAAACTCAACGTGAGAATTTGCCTCCAGTTTAGTTCCTGCGTAGCCGGGTAGGAAGGGCGGCATGCAGCAGTTTCCATGAGTTCGTAGTCCCCGTTCGGGTTTATTTTAACGAAATTACCCATTTGAGGACTCCTAGGCCCCTCGGCTGTGCATCCATTTCCCTCCAAGGTCACTGAGGACCTCCAGAAACCCCCTACGTCGTGGTCCCGCTGAGCAACATCGAGGCCCATTGCTCTGCCCCTCGGAGGCCCTGTGTGCGTGCCGAGTGATGGGCAACACTCTGCACGTT
The DNA here is from genome assembly GCF_937001465.1 of Orcinus orca. Taxonomy (NCBI): domain Eukaryota; kingdom Metazoa; phylum Chordata; class Mammalia; order Artiodactyla; family Delphinidae; genus Orcinus; species Orcinus orca. The sequence goes on along the minus strand of NW_026044069.1, from coordinate 9,263 downwards.
CCTTGAGGAGAGCTACATTTCCAGATCCCTCAAACAGCCACAGGACAAGATTTCTGGTGAGTCCGAAGCTCCCAGGAAATATTTGTCGTCGCCCTTGTGAGAGCTGCCGTGAGAAAACACTCTGCTTTGCCTCCTTCGCGGGCCTCGTACCTGAAGGCACTCTGCTCGAGGAGAACGTCAGCATCTCGCAATGCTGAGTCGCTAACGGGACAGCCAGATTGAGCACAGGCCTGGAGGGAAAGCCCTGACGTGAGGTGCAGAAGCGGAGCAGCGCAGCAGTTTCCATGAGGCCGTAGCCTCTGCTCTGTGTGTCTTTAACGGCAGTAGAGTTTCCTGGACACCTGGGAGGCTCGCGGGGGCACCCTGTTCCAGGCTGGAACACGGAGTACGCCCAGGCACCCCTGGGTCTGCTGAGCAACGTCCAGGCACGGAGCCCTTTGGAGCCGCTCTCTATACGCCGAGTGTAGGGAAACGCCCTGCACTCTCTCCTGGAGCAGATTCGATTCCCCACCAAACCCACACTTTCACGAACAGACTTCTGGCACGTCTCACATGCCTTTGAGGTCTTACGCCTTGCCCTAGCCTGAGCTGCCCTGAGAGACCCCTCGGCCTCGCATTGCATCTAGGACCTCCTGCCTGAAATCACCCTGCCTCCAAGCGAAAGTCGGCTTGCGTTCTTACTGCGATTTAAGCCCTGTGCTTCCTGTGGCCCTGCAGGCTTTGGAATAGCCACAGGCCCCAGAGGCGTAACTAGGCAGGGCATTCCTTGGTTGAGGCAGTTCACTTGACCCAGAACACCCTACTTCGGGGAGTTGGTTCAGGCAAGCAAACGCAGGGTAACATGTGTCTCTTTGGACTGGTTAGAAACCACAGGGAGGTAAGCTGAGTGTGCGCGTGGAAACGGGAGCCTGCTGGAACTATCCTTGCTTTCCCACTTGGAAGGCTGCATTCATGCTGCCTTGAAGCTGCCTGACGTCCCCTGCTGTTGACAGGCCTGGAAACCCGGTCGAAATGCTTCTGGGAAGAAAATGAGTTTGCTCCGTCTCAACCCGGTGCTTCCATGGCCGCGGTGGTGGTTAGCCTGACAAGCTCCAGAGCGAAAGGGAAACTCAACGTGAGAATTTGCCTCCAGTTTCGGCCCTGCGTAGCCGGGCAGCAAGGGCGGCATGCAGCAGTTTCCATGAGTTCGTAGTCCCCGTTCGGGTTCATTTTAAAGAAATTACCCATTTGAGGACTCCTAGGCCCCTCGGGCGTGCATCCATTTCCCTCCAAGGTCACTGAGGACCTTCAGACACCCCCCACGCCGTGGTCCCGCTGAGCAACATCGAGGCCCATTGCTCTGCCCCTCGGAGGCCCTGTGTGCGTGCCGAGTGATGGGCAACACTCTGCACGTTCCTTGAGGAGAGCTACATTTCCAGAGCCCTCAAACAGCCTCAGGACCAGATTTCTGGTGAGTCCGAAGCTCCCAGGAAATATTTGTCGTCGCCCTTGTGAGAGCTGCCGTGAGAAAACACTCTGCTTTGCCTCCTTCGCGGGCCTCGTACCTGAAGGCACTCTGCTCGAGGAGAACGTCAGCATCTCGCAATGCTGAGTCGCTAACGGGACAGCCAGATTGAGCACAGGCCTGGAGGGAAGGCCCTGACGTGAGGTGCAGAAGCGGAGCCGCGCAGCAGTTTCCATGAGGCCGTAGCCTCTGCTCTGCGTGTCTTTAACGGCAGTAGAGTTTCCTGGACACCTGGGAGGCTCGCGGGGGCACCCTGTTCCAGGCTGGAACACGGAGTACTCCCAGGCACCCCTGGGTCTGCTGAGCAACGTCCAGGCACGGAGCCCTTTGGAGCCGCTCTCTATACGCCGAGTGTAGGGAAACGCCCTGCACTCTCTCCTGGAGCAGATTCGATTCCCCACCAAACCCACACTTTCACGAACAGACTTCTGGCACGTCTCACATGCCTTTGAGGTCTTACGCCTTGCCCTAGCCTGAGCTGCCCTGAGAGACCCCTCGGCCTCGCATTGCATCTAGGACCTCCTGCCTGAAATCACCCTGCCTCCAAGCGAAAGTCGCCTTGCGTTCTTACTGCGATTTAAGCCCTGTGCTTCCTGTGGCCCTGCAGGCTTTGGAATAGCCACAGGCCCAAGAGGCGTAACTAGGCAGGGCATTCCTTGGTTGAGGCAGTTCACTTGACCCAGAACACCCTGCTTCGGGGAGTTGGTTCAGGGAAGCAAACGCAGGGTAACATGCGTCTCTTTGGACTGGTTAGAAACCACAGGGAGGTAAGCTGAGTGTGCGCGTGGAAACGGGAACCTGCTGGAACTATCCTTGCTTTCCCACTTGGAAGGCTGCATTCATGCTGCCTTGAAGCTGCCTGACGTCCCCTGCTGTTGACAGGCCTGGAAACCCGGTAGAAATGCTTCTGGGAAGAAAATGAGTTTGCTCCGTCTCAACCCGGTGCTTCCATGGCCGCGGTGGTGGTTAGCCTGACAAGCTCCAGAGCGAAAGGGAAACTCAACGTGAGAATTTGCCTCCAGTTTAGGCCCTGCGTAGCCGGGCGGAAGGGCGGCATGCAGCAGTTTCCATGAGTTCGTAGTCCCCGTTCGGGTTTATTTTAACGAAATTACCCATTTGAGGACTCCTAGGCCCCTCGGCTGTGCATCCATTTCCCTCCAAGGTCACTGAGGACCTCCAGACACCCCCCACACCGTGGTCCCGCTGAGCAACATCGAGGCCCATTGCTCTGCCCCTCGGAGGCCCTGTGTGCGTGCCGAGTGATGGGCAACACTCTGCACGTTCCTTGAGGAGAGCTACATTTCCAGAGCCCTCAAACAGCCTCAGGACCAGATTTCTGGTGAGTCCGAAGCTCCCAGGAAATATTTGTCGTCGCCCTTGTGAGAGCTGCCGTGAGAAAACACTCTGCTTTGCCTCCTTCGCGGGCCTCGTACCTGAAGGCACTCTGCTCGAGGAGAACGTCAGCATCTCGCAATGCTGAGTCGCTAACGGGACAGCCAGATTAAGCACAGGCCTGGAGGGAAGGCCCTGACGTGAGGTGCAGAAGCGGAGCCGCGCAGCAGTTTCCATGAGGCCGGAGCCTCTGCTCTGCGTGTCTTTAACGGCAGTAGAGTTTCCTGGACACCTGGGAGGCTCGCGGGGGCACCCTGTTCCAGGCTGGAACACGGAGTACTCCCAGGCACCCCTGGGTCTGCTGAGCAACGTCCAGGCACGGAGCCCTTTGGAGCCGCTCTCTATACGCCGAGTGTAGGGAAACGCCCTGCACTCTCTCCTGGAGCAGATTCGATTCCCCACCAAACCCACACTTTCACGAACAGACTTCTGGCACGTCTCACATGCCTTTGAGGTCTTACGCCTTGCCCTAGCCTGAGCTGCCCTGAGAGACCATTCGGCCTCGCATTGCATCTAGGACCTCCTGCCTGAAGTCACCCTGCCTCCAAGCGAAAGTCGGCTTGCGTTCTTACTGCGATTTAAGCCCTGTGCTTCCTGTGGCCCTGCAGGCTTTGGAATAGCCACAGGCCCCAGAGGCGTAACTAGGCAGGGCATTCCTTGGTTGAGGCAGTTCACTTGACCCAGAACACCCTATTTCGGGGAGTTGGTTCAGGGAAGCAAACGCAAGGTAACATGTGTCTCTTTGGACTGGTTAGAAACCACAGGGAGGTAAGCTGAGTGTGCGCGTGGAAACGGGAGCCTGCTGGAACTATCCTTGCTTTCCCACTTGGAAGGCTGCATTCATGCTGCCTTGAAGCTGCCTGACGTCCCCTGCTGTTGACAGGCCTGGAAACCCGGTCGAAATGCTTCTGGGCAGAAAATGAGTTTGCTCCGTCTCAACTCGGTGCTTCCATGGCCGCGGTGGTGGTTAGCCTGACAAGCTCCAGAGCGAAAGGGAAACTCAACGTGAGAATTTGCCTCCAGTTTAGTTCCTGCGTAGCCGGGTAGGAAGGGCGGCATGCAGCAGTTTCCATGAGTTCGTAGTCCCCGTTCGGGTTTATTTTAACGAAATTACCCATTTGAGGACTCCTAGGCCCCTCGGCTGTGCATCCATTTCCCTCCAAGGTCACTGAGGACCTCCAGAAACCCCCTACGTCGTGGTCCCGCTGAGCAACATCGAGGCCCATTGCTCTGCCCCTCGGAGGCCCTGTGTGCGTGCCGAGTGATGGGCAACACTCTGCACGTTCCTTGAGGAGAGCTACATTTCCAGATCCCTCAAACAGCCACAGGACAAGATTTCTGGTGAGTCCGAAGCTCCCAGGAAATATTTGTCGTCGCCCTTGTGAGAGCTGCCGTGAGAAAACACTCTGCTTTGCCTCCTTCGCGGGCCTCGTACCTGAAGGCACTCTGCTCGAGGAGAACGTCAGCATCTCGCAATGCTGAGTCGCTAACGGGACAGCCAGATTGAGCACAGGCCTGGAGGGAAAGCCCTGACGTGAGGTGCAGAAGCGGAGCCGCGCAGCAGTTTCCATGAGGCCGTAGCCTCTGCTCTGTGTGTCTTTAACGGCAGTAGAGTTTCCTGGACACCTGGGAGGCTCGCGGGGGCACCCTGTTCCAGGCTGGAACACGGAGTACTCCCAGGCACCCCTGGGTCTGCTGAGCAACGTCCAGGCACGGAGCCCTTTGGAGCCGCTCTCTATACGCCGAGTGTAGGGAAACGCCCTGCACTCTCTCCTGGAGCAGATTCGATTCCCCACCAAACCCACACTTTCACGAACAGACTTCTGGCACGTCTCACATGCCTTTGAGGTCTTACGCCTTGCCCTAGCCTGAGCTGCCCTGAGAGACCCCTCGGCCTCGCATTCCATCTAGGACCTCCTGCCTGAAATCACCCTGCCTCCAAGCGAAAGTCGGCTTGCGTTCTTACTGCGATTTAAGCCCTGTGCTTCCTGTGGCCCTGCAGGCTTTGGAATAGCCACAGGCCCCAGAGGCGTAACTAGGCAGGGCATTCCTTGGTTGAGGCAGTTCACTTGACCCAGAACACCCTACTTCGGGGAGTTGGTTCAGGCAAGCAAACGCAGGGTAACATGTGTCTCTTTGGACTGGTTAGAAACCACAGGGAGGTAAGCTGAGTGTGCGCGTGGAAACGGGAGCCTGCTGGAACTATCCTTGCTTTCCCACTTGGAAGGCTGCATTCATGCTGCCTTGAAGCTGCCTGACGTCCCCTGCTGTTGACAGGCCTGGAAACCCGGTCGAAATGCTTCTGGGAAGAAAATGAGTTTGCTCCGTCTCAACCCGGTGCTTCCATGGCCGCGGTGGTGGTTAGCCTGACAAGCTCCAGAGCGAAAGGGAAACTCAACGTGAGAATTTGCCTCCAGTTTAGTTCCTGCGTAGCCGGGCAGGAAGGGCGGCATGCAGCAGTTTCCATGAGTTCGTAGTCCCCGTTCGGGTTTACTTTAACGAAATTACCCATTTGAGGACTCCTAGGCCCCTCGGGCGTGCATCCATTTCCCTCCAAGGTCACTGAGGACCTCCAGAAACCCCCTACGCCGTGGTCCCGCTGAGCAACATCGAGGCCCATTGCTCTGCCCCTCGGAGGCCCTGTGTGCGTGCCGAGTGATGGGCAACACTCTGCACGTTCCTTGAGGAGAGCTACATTTCCAGAGCCCTCAAACAGCCTCAGGACCAGATTTCTGGTGAGTCCGAAGCTCCCAGGAAATATTTGTCGTCGCCCTTGTGAGAGCTGCCGTGAGAAAACACTCTGCTTTGCCTCCTTCGCGGGCCTCGTACCTGAAGGCACTCTGCTCGAGGAGAACGTCAGCATCTCGCAATGCTGAGTCGCTAACGGGACAGCCAGATTGAGCACAGGCCTGGAGGGAAGGCCCTGACGTGAGGTGCAGAAGCGGAGCCGCGCAGCAGTTTCCATGAGGCCGTAGCCTCTGCTCTGCGTGTCTTTAACGGCAGTAGAGTTTCCTGGACACCTGGGAGGCTCGCGGGGGCACCCTGTTCCAGGCTGGAACACGGAGTACTCCCAGGCACCCCTGGGTCTGCTGAGCAACGTCCAGGCACGGAGCCCTTTGGAGCCGCTCTCTATACGCCGAGTGTAGGGAAACGCCCTGCACTCTCTCCTGGAGCAGATTCGATTCCCCACCAAACCCACACTTTCACGAACAGACTTCTGGCACGTCTCACATGCCTTTGAGGTCTTACGCCTTGCCCTAGCCTGAGCTGCCCTGAGAGACCCCTCGGCCTCGCATTGCATCTAGGACCTCCTGCCTGAAATCACCCTGCCTCCAAGCGAAAGTCGGCTTGCGTTCTTACTGCGATTTAAGCCCTGTGCTTCCTGTGGCCCTGCAGGCTTTGGAATAGCCACAGGCCCCAGAGGCGTAACTAGGCAGGGCATTCCTTGGTTGAGGCAGTTCACTTAACCCAGAACACCCTGCTTCGGGGAGTTGGTTCAGGGAAGCAAACGCCGGGTAACATGTGTCTCTTTGGACTGGTTAGAAACCACAGGGAGGTAAGCTGAGTGTGCGCGAGGAAACGGGAGCCTGCTGGAACTATCCTTGCTTTCCCACTTGGAAGGCTGCATTCATGCTGCCTTGAAGCTGCCTGACGTCCCCTGCTGTTGACAGGCCTGGAAACCCGGTAGAAATGCTTCTGGGAAGAAAATGAGTTTGCTCCGTCTCAACCCGGTGCTTCCATGGCCGCGGTGGTGGTTAGCCTGACAAGCTCCAGAGCGAAAGGGAAACTCAACGTGAGAATTTGCCTCCAGTTTAGGCCCTGCGTAGCCGGGCGGAAGGGCGGCATGCAGCAGTTTCCATGAGTTCGTAGTCCCCGTTCGGGTTTATTTTAACGAAATTACCCATTTGAGGACTCCTAGGCCCCTCGGCTGTGCATCCATTTCCCTCCAAGGTCACTGAGGACCTCCAGACACCCCCCACACCGTGGTCCCGCTGAGCAACATCGAGGCCCATTGCTCTGCCCCTCGGAGGCCCTGTGTGCGTGCCGAGTGATGGGCAACACTCTGCACGTTCCTTGAGGAGAGCTACATTTCCAGAGCCCTCAAACAGCCTCAGGACCAGATTTCTGGTGAGTCCGAAGCTCCCAGGAAATATTTGTCATCGCCCTTGTGAGAGCTGCCGTGAGAAAACACTCTGCTTTGCCTCCTTCGCGGGCCTCGTACCTGAAGGCACTCTGCTCGAGGAGAACGTCAGCATCTCGCAATGCTGAGTCGCTAACGGGACAGCCAGATTAAGCACAGGCCTGGAGGGAAGGCCCTGACGTGAGGTGCAGAAGCGGAGCCGCGCAGCAGTTTCCATGAGGCCGGAGCCTCTGCTCTGCGTGTCTTTAACGGCAGTAGAGTTTCCTGGACACCTGGGAGGCTCGCGGGGGCACCCTCTTCCAGGCTGGAACACGGAGTACTCCCAGGCACCCCTGGGTCTGCTGAGCAACGTCCAGGCACGGAGCCCTTTGGAGCCGCTCTCTATACGCCGAGTGTAGGGAAACGCCCTGCACTCTCTCCTGGAGCAGATTCGATTCCCCACCAAACCCACACTTTCACGAACAGACTTCTGGCACGTCTCACATGCCTTTGAGGTCTTACGCCTTGCCCTAGCCTGAGCTGCCCTGAGAGACCATTCGGCCTCGCATTCCATCTAGGACCTCCTGCCTGAAGTCACCCTGCCTCCAAGCGAAAGTCGGCTTGCGTTCTTACTGCGATTTAAGCCCTGTGCTTCCTGTGGCCCTGCAGGCTTTGGAATAGCCACAGGCCCCAGAGGCGTAACTAGGCAGGGCATTCCTTGGTTGAGGCAGTTCACTTGACCCAGAACACCCTATTTCGGGGAGTTGGTTCAGGGAAGCAAACGCAAGGTAACATGTGTCTCTTTGGACTGGTTAGAAACCACAGGGAGGTAAGCTGAGTGTGCGCGTGGAAACGGGAGCCTGCTGGAACTATCCTTGCTTTCCCACTTGGAAGGCTGCATTCATGCTGCCTTGAAGCTGCCTGACGTCCCCTGCTGTTGACAGGCCTGGAAACCCGGTCGAAATGCTTCTGGGAAGAAAATGAGTTTGCTCCGTCTCAACCCGGTGCTTCCATGGCCGCGGTGGTGGTTAGCCTGACAAGCTCCAGAGCGAAAGGGAAACTCAACGTGAGAATTTGCCTCCAGTTTAGTTCCTGCGTAGCCGGGTAGGAAGGGCGGCATGCAGCAGTTTCCATGAGTTCGTAGTCCCCGTTCGGGTTTATTTTAACGAAATTACCCATTTGAGGACTCCTAGGCCCCTCGGGTGTGCATCCATTTCCCTCCAAGGTCACTGAGGACCTCCAGAAACCCCCTACGCCGTGGTCCCGCTGAGCAACATCGAGGCCCATTGCTCTGCCCCTCGGAGGCCCTGTGTGCGTGCCGAGTGATGGGCAACACTCTGCACGTTCCTTGAGGAGAGCTACATTTCCAGATCCCTCAAACAGCCACAGGACAAGATTTCTGGTGAGTCCGAAACTCCCAGGAAATATTTGTCGTCGCCCTTGTGAGAGCTGCCGTGAGAAAACACTCTGCTTTGCCTCCTTCGCGGGCCTCGTACCTGAAGGCACTCTGCTCGAGGAGAACGTCAGCATCTCGCAATGCTGAGTCGCTAACGGGACAGCCAGATTGAGCACAGGCCTGGAGGGAAAGCCCTGACGTGAGGTGCAGAAGCGGAGCCGCGCAGCAGTTTCCATGAGGCCGTAGCCTCTGCTCTGTGTGTCTTTAACGGCAGTAGAGTTTCCTGGACACCTGGGAGGCTCGCGGGGGCACCCTGTTCCAGGCTGGAACACGGAGTACGCCCAGGCACCCCTGGGTCTGCTGAGCAACGTCCAGGCACGGAGCCCTTTGGAGCCGCTCTCTATACGCCGAGTGTAGGGAAACGCCCTGCACTCTCTCCTGGAGCAGATTCGATTCCCCACCAAACCCACACTTTCACGAACAGACTTCTGGCACGTCTCACATGCCTTTGAGGTCTTACGCCTTGCCCTAGCCTGAGCTGCCCTGAGAGACCCCTCGGCCTCGCATTGCATCTAGGACCTCCTGCCTGAAATCACCCTGCCTCCAAGCGAAAGTCGGCTTGCGTTCTTACTGCGATTTAAGCCCTGTGCTTCCTGTGGCCCTGCAGGCTTTGGAATAGCCACAGGCCCCAGAGGCGTAACTAGGCAGGGCATTCCTTGGTTGAGGCAGTTCATTTGACCCAGAACACCCTACTTCGGGGAGTTGGTTCAGGGAAGCAAACGCAAGGTAACATGTGTCTCTTTGGACTGGTTAGAAACCACAGGGAGGTAAGCTGAGTGTGCGCGTGGAAA